>NC_141876.1:163061785-164335000 GCF_056163025.1 Triticum urartu
CTGCCACACCCGGCTCGGGGACTGCGGTAGCCGGCCCCGGGACTGCACCAGCACAACAGCCGGCGGCCGACTCCAGCATTTCACCACCCAGCCCGCCCACCCTGGTGGCAGTAGCCACATTGGCAGTAGGAGAAGTCGCGGTTCCGTCATGGGCTCAGTCCATCCTCAACTTCCTAGTAAACCAAGATCTACCGGCTGACGAAATGGAGGCAAGACAAGTCCAACGTCGAGCCGGAGCATACACAATCGTCAACAAAGAACTCATCAAACGCAGTGTCACTGGAGTCCTCCAATGGTGCGTCGAGCAAGAGAAGGGCATCGCAATCCTCAGAGACATTCACCAAGAAGAATGCGGCCACCATGCGGCCTCAAGATCACTTGTCGCCAAAGCCTTCCGCCATAGTTTCTTATGGCCGACTGCTTTGGATGACGCCAAAGAATTAGTTAAATATTGCAAGGGGTGCCAACTCTTCAGCTCCAAGCAACACATGCCAGCTTCGGCACTCAAGACCATTCCCCTCACCTGGCCCTTCGCTGTTTGGGGACTGGACATGGTGGGCCCATTCAAGATGGCGCGCGGCGGCATGACGCATCTGCTCGTCGCCGTGGACAAATTCACCAAGTGGATTGAAGCAAAGCCGATCAAGAAGCTGAATGGGCCGACTGCTGTGACGTTCATCGCAGACATAACAACTCGGTACGGCGTGCCACACAGCATCATCACTGACAATGGCACGAATTTTTCCAAAGGAGCCTTGGCACGTTTCTACGCAGCCCAAGGTATCCGGCTGGACTTAGCATCCGTCGCCCACCCGCAGTCAAACGGCCAGGTCGAGCGAGCCAACGGCCTCATCCTCTCCGGCATCAAGCCCCGACTGATCGTACCTCTAGAGCGTTCAGCCGGCTGCTGGCTCGATGAGCTGCCGGCTGTCCTCTAGAGTCTGCGCACTACACCAAACAAGTCAACCGGCTTCACCCCTTTCTTCCTTGTGTATGGTGCCGAGGCGGTCATCCCAACTGACATCGAGTTCGACTCGCCTCGAGTAACCATGTACACGAAAGCGGAGGCCAAGGAAGCACGAGAAGACGGCATCGACTTTCTGGAAGAAAGCCGGCTGTTAGCCCTCAGCCGGTCTGCCATCTACCAGCAGGGTTTACGCCGCTACCACAGCCGGAAGGTCAGACCAAGATCTTTCCAAGAGGGCGATCTGGTGCTCCGGCTGATCCAGCGAACAGCCGGCCAGCACAAGCTCTCGGCCCTTGGGAAGGCCCCTTCGTCATCAGCAGAGCTCTAGGCAACGACTCCTACTACCTGATCGACGCACAGAAGCCGAAGGCACGCAAGAGAGATGACTCCAGCAAGGAGTCGGAACGACCATGGAACGCCAACCTCCTTCGAAGATTTTACAGTTGAAATGCAGTATGTATCACGCTAACTTTTGTATTAAGTACGAGACAATAGGCCCCCCGAGGAGGGCTCGGGGACTGCCATCCCTTATCTATGAATGAAAAGTATCATGCTTATGACCTTGTCATTTCATTTACTTGTTCCGTCCGGCACCGGGTTCGACTAGTCGGCTCGGGGACTGGCCGACTGGAGTTATATTAGAAGTCCTACCCGCAGTCAGACAAGTAGTGTGCTGGCTCCCAAGCCTTCTCTTGCCAAAAGTCGCAGTTCGAAGAACCGGCTGTCCGGCTGGCAAGAGTTAAAGGCAGGAACGGGCGCCCACACGAAAAACGGCTAGGGACTAATGGACTAATATAACAAAAGCCGGTTTTTCTCCCACCGCCGACTGGCTACCAGAGTAGCCGGCCGGCCGGTTTCCATTCACTTCACTTCAATCCAAGAAAGCTCAAGTACTTGCCTCCCCAAAGAGGGAAGGCGGCAAAGGAAAAGGCCTAAGGATAAAAAGCATACTAGAATGGAAACCAAACATGCACATAACAATATTTACATAAAAGACCTCCGAGAGGCCAGCATTCAACATAGTTTGGATACACCCCCAGTGGGTGGAACTGCGAAAACTTAATGAAGATTGTTCAAAAGACAACAAGCAGGAAAAATAAGGATGGCAGGTCAAGCTGGCGGAGCGACCGACGAGCCGGGCTGGTTGGCGGAGACGGTCGTGCCGGCTGAAGGAGCGGCCGGCTGGCGAACTTCGGCTTGGTCACCGCCTCCCGCAGAGGGCGCTTTTCCACGCGCCTCGTTGCTGGAGGCACGGTCGGCCTGAGGTCGGCCGGTTGTTCCACCAGCCGGCTCGACGTCTTCGCCGTCCTCCTCTTCGTCATCCTCGCCCTCGTCGCTGGAGGCGATCTCCTCTGCCGAGTCCTCGCCCACCGCCGGGTTCAGCCCGAACCACTCCTCCGGCTGGGCAACACCGTCATCATCGATCTCGGGTGCAAAAACGCTGATGTCGGTGCACTCGGTGATCGTCGAAGCCCGCTGGGCGATAGCCGGCCTCACCTCCTCCAGCTCCGCGTCGGCCTCCATCCGCCAAGTGCGCAGCTAGTCTAGGCTCAGCCCTGGGTACCAAGCCCGAACGAACTCCAACGCCCGCCCGGCTTCGAGGCGGGCCGTCGACGCCTTCCAAGCCTCAAAACGACCGACTGCGACCTCCAGCCAGTCGGCATTCCGGCTTGGGGTGCGGGGGATCGTCTCGCCGGGCCAGAGGGCGGCCAACACTTGCGCCTCGGCGTGTTGGAGCCGGCGAAGCATCCGATGAGCCGGCTGCAACCGCGCCTGGACAGCCAAGAGCTGCTCCTCAAGCGTCCGGTTCGCATCCGGCGCGATGTTGGCCCCCGCCTGACGGCGCGCCTCGCGATGGGCCTCGATGCTTTGGGCGGCGAAGGCGGAGTAGCTGGGGAAGTAGTCTGCACAAAAAAATAAGCAGCAGCACAAGTTAAGCCAAAAACCAGGC
Organism: Triticum urartu; assembly: GCF_056163025.1. Lineage (NCBI taxonomy): Eukaryota > Viridiplantae > Streptophyta > Magnoliopsida > Poales > Poaceae > Triticum > Triticum urartu. Next base: position 163,064,704 of record NC_141876.1, read on the forward strand.
GGCAAGGGGCAGGAGAGGAGCGAGGAAGGCAGCTTACCATCGATCAAGTCCTCGATGCGGCCGAAGCCTTCATCCAGTGCTCGCCGGGTCTCAGCCCAGCTCGCCGCCTCGGTCTCAAACTCTGCCTTCAGGGCGGCCTCGCTATCCTGCGCCTTCTGCAGGGCCGCCTTGTGGCTCTTCTCTTGGTCGGCCAGCTTCTTGGCCAGGCGATCACGCTCCTGGACCAAGGCAGCGTACTCGGCATCCTTGGTATGAAGGGCGGCCTTCGCTTCGCCGAGCTCCTTCCTCAAGTCGGCGTTGGCCCCTGAAGACAAAGAAAAAGAAAAACCAATAAGGAAAAAGTCGTCAAGAAAGATCTGACCCGACTGCTCAGCAGTCGGCCCGAATCTCGGGGACTACACCCAGTAGGTGCGCTGACGCGCCCCCACAGGAGACAGACAAGATCAAGTACTTACTTCGGCTGTCGGCCAGGTCGTCGGTCCTCCGGCTCAACTCCCGAGCCTAGGAGTTGAAGGCGGCAGCACGGGAGTTGTGATATTCCTGGAAGTTCAGACAAGAAGCAAAGATAAGGTAGCCGTCAAGAAAGATCCGACCCGACTGCGCAGCAGTCGGCCCGAATCTCGGGGACTACACCCAGTGGGTGCGCTGACGCGGCCCCACGGAAGAGATCAAGAGATCAAAGCGGCCAAGAATGAAGGACTCACCCAGATGGCGGCTCGTGTCGACAAGAACTCCTGGGTGAACTATTGCAGCAGGGCGGCCTGAGCTTGAAGCCGGCTCCGGACCCCTTGAGCCGCCACATTCAGCTCGCCAGTCCCCCCGCTGGGAGTCCACTCAGACGTGGCAGTGCTGGCCGCCTCCAGATCTTCCACCGACTGGCCTGCGCCCGCGACTCGGCGCGACTCCGGCGGAGCGGCGCCTCCCCCTGCGCACCGGCGCGTCACCGGCTGCATCTCGAGGCCGGCTCTGTCCTCCGGCTCACCCCCGGCCGGCTCCTCTGGCGCCGCTGACGACTGGCCGCCTTGGCCTGCTCCGGTTGGCGCTGCTGGCGGCGCTCTCCTCGCGAAGGCCACGGGGTCCTCCCCCCTCTCCATCAGTGGCGGGTCTTGGACGATTTCCTCCGCCAAGGGCAATGGGGTGTCAGGGGCCACGGCTCGGAGGGGAATGGCAAGCAGCGGAGGCTGGTTGCGCGAGCCCTCCGCCTCCGTCTCCGCGGTCGCCGCCTCCGCCTGGGCCTTGGCTTCCGCGTCGGCCTGCTCCTTCGACGCCTGGGCGACGCTCTTTCCGCCGCCTCGCGCTCCTCCCGCGCCTCACGGGCGTTCCGCTCTGTGGCCTCCCTGAGGTCGGCGCGAGGGTCCACGCGGCGGGAGCTCGAAGACCCTCCAGCCGGCCCCACTATGGAGCCGCCCGGACCCCGCTCAAGGGAAAGCGGCGCCCTGTCCAGCAAGCGGGATAGGGTCAAGAAGAATTTTCGAACAAGAGAGAACGATGAAAAGCATGCGACAGGGCAATTGACGACTTACGCTGAGACCGCCTGAGGCTGCTTCACCGCCTTGCGGAAGCGGGCCGCTTTCGCAGCCGCCTCATCTCGCTTGGTCGCCGCAGTGGAGGCTTTGGACTTCTTCGGCCGACTGCCGAAGAGGCCTGAAGCGGCCCGGCGCTTCTGTGCACCACCGCCGGCAGCCGGTGCGATGGACGAGCCCGCGCCCTGATGGTCGGCCGCCGGCTGGCGACGCGGGGTGACTTCGGCTTCAGCATCATCCGGCCAGTCCTCGAAGCTCGCGGTGAGCCTTGAGCCCCCGGGCTCGGCGTCGTCCCCCACGACGGCGTCTTCCATGGCGGCCGCCCCCAAATCCGGATCGTCGACGTCGTCCGCCGTGCGGTCGGGGGCATACTGGCGTTCTATCCCCGCTGCCCCGGTCGTCGGCGGGAGAAGGGGGTTCTGCTAAGAAGAACCGACTGATCAGAAGCCGGCCATCATAAAGCCGGCAACCAACGAAAAGAAGGAAGAAAGGAAAGATTACCACGGGCGGAGGGGTGGCGCGAGAATACGGCACCTTGCCGTATCGCCAGTCCTCGGCGAGCTTGCAGTTGGAGATATAGTTTACCATATACGATACCTCCGCATGAGGCATCTCCCTGGTGCTCAGCCGGCTTGGGTCGAAGCGGCCGCTCATCTGGCACATCATGTGGGGCCGGCTTTGGAGAGGAGATATCCGGCGCTCCACGAAGGCGGCCACCAAGTCGGCCCCGCTCAGGCCTTCCGACTGGATCATCACCCGAAGCCGAGAGATGGCGGCGTTCCTGGCCTGAGACTGTGACCGGGACCGGAAACTCCATGAAGGCTGCCTCCCAGCCGGCGCGCCGGCTACATAAGCCGGCAGGTTGACGTGGTCTCCTTGCTCGGCGACGTTCTTCACGTAGAAGTATGACTTCTGCCAGATCTTCACCGACTGGATCAGGGGGATGGGCGGGAACGGGTTGTTCTCGCCCGCCCTCCTCATGGCGATGAAGGCCCCGCAGGGGGCGGGCACGCCTGCGACGATGGTGCCGAGTTTGCTCTGGAAGAACTCCCCCCAGAGCTCCAGCGTGGGGAGCAGCCCCAAGAAACCTTCGCAGAGGGAGACGAAGGCCTACAGTAGCATCACCGCATTGGGCGTGAGGTGATGCGGCTGAAGGTTGTAGAACTCGAGGAAGGAGCGCAGAAATCCGCTCGCTGGAAGGCCGAAGCCGCGCAGGAAGTGCGAGCGGAAGACGACCCGCTCACCCTCCTCCGGCGCCGGTGAGACCTCCGTCTCTGGCGCCAGGCGGACCCGCACGAGTTTGGCGTCGGGCAGGCGCCAAGTCTGGTGGAGGAACTCAACATGGTCCTCATGGACGTTGGAGCCGTCCCACGAGCTCGACAGCGCCATGGGAGCAAGACGATGTGGAGGTGCGGCGGCGCTGAGACGGGAGGCTGTGGCGGCAACGAGAGGAAGAAACGAGGACGAGAAGGGGCGGAGCGAGAGAGAGCGTGCGAACCTCTGCCGCTCCCCCTCCTCCCTCTACTTACAGGCTCGCGTGGCGGAGCCGAGGAGGCGCGGCGTGGGGAAACGTGGGGATCGATCGTGCCCACTCCCCCACGTCCCGCGCTTATTGTGCCTTAACAGTGAAATAAAACCGCCGTGGGAAGGCGAGCGGTCCATGTGGGCCACGGAAGATCCGCGCTCGGACCAAGGCCTGCGAGTGGCGGGCCCGGGCCTGCGGCGGCGTCCCGTCGCGCGCATGCGCTGGCAGGATCTCGCTGCCACGTGGCCGCGGGAGGGCCCGCGGTCAGCACGCAGGTCGACCCCTTTCCTACCTGCAAGACGCGGAGCTCTCTGAAGTCGGCATACACCCGCAAAGCCGGCTCTTCAGGATGGGAAGCTGACCAAGCTTCTCGTCCCTTTGTCCGCCTCGGAGCTCGATCAGCTTCGGGGACTACTGTCGGAGTAAATAGCCATGGGTAGCCTAGCCGGCTTCCCCTGGCCCTTCTGAAAAAATTACGATCCCGTCCGGCTCTCAAGAACCCAAGACATGGGGCCACCTTCCCCTTGCTGGCTTTCATCCAGGACGGCTTTCGGAAGGCGGCCCGACTTTAGTCCTCATGAAGAAAGCCAAGGGAGGGCCGACTTCGGGAAGCCGGCCGTGAGAAGGCCGACTCCAAGAAGCCGGCTCCCATAAAGCGGTCGAGACTGTACCCTCAAAGTTTGCACCCACCTAACGGCGATGCGATGGGGCGTGGCTACAGTGAAGCCTGCCACCCCCGAATCCCGGAGCACGCCTGGCACAGTGCGCCGTACGGAGTAGGCATGACCCGTCCGGTGTGGCACTGTTGCCATGTTGACCTTGGTGTCACCCACAACGGGCCGCCAGCGTGGCCCACAGATGGTGGGCCCCTTCGGGCAGAGAGACACCCGAAGGCGGCCACGCCTCCCCCCAGTCGGCCCAAGACAGCCGGCTCCCCACAGCCGGCTTGCCGCCTCCCTCAAAGGAGACGCCCCATTAAGGAGACAAGACGCGGTGAGGCTACAGCGATCGCCCGACGGGCAGCGGCACTGTAGCCGCGCCTACCATGACGAAGCCCACGTCACCAAGATAGAGCAATAGTAACCAGCCGCCGACCAGGCCCTGGACAGTGGGGCCTGCCTGTCGACCAAGGGGCCGGCAGCCGGCGGGACCCACCAGTCGGCGGGCCCCAGCAGCCGGCGCAGAAGCCGGCGAGCGCAGTCACAGACGGCTGGGCCCCGCGCCCAGTCGGATTACCATTGTACCCCCGGGGGTAGGCCTATATAAACCCCCGGGGCACCCATGCAAAGGTTGGACCCCCAGCTAGTCTTAGACACCATACAAGGAGAAGAAGCAAGCTAGTCGTGCCCTTCTTTCTCCTCCCACCGAACAGCTCAAGGAGCATTGTGTAGCTACTTGTCCATCTAGTGATCATGCGGAGACCCCGCAGAGCAGCAGTAGGGGTGTTATCTCCACGGAGAGCCCCGAAGCTGGGTAAGATTCGCTGGCGTGCATGTCTTCGCCTCATCCTGTTTCCAGGCACCGGCGATGTCTTACTGGCTCCCACAATGATAAGCCACCCGTTGGCATATGTCGCACCTACCACCCGACACTAAAGCTTCAACTGTTGTTCGTAAAAGCAATATTAGAACTTATACACCTCCTGAGCAAGTTAAAGTAGAACCTAATATTGCTATTGTTAAAGATCTCTTGTCTGATAATATTGATGGGCATGTTATTCAGTTCGAAGGTGAAACTGCTAGAATTGCTAAACCTTATGCTAAAGATAAACATAGACCTGTGGTAGGCGTGCCTGTTATTTCTGTTAAAATAGGAGATCATTGTTATCATGGCTTATGTGATATGGGTGCTAGTGCTAGTGTTATACCTTATGACTTGTATAAAGAAATCAAGCGTGAAATTGCACCTGCTGAATTAGAAGATATTGATGTCACAATTAAACTTGCCAATAGAGATACTATTTCAGCGATGGGAATTGTTAGAGATGTTGAAGTCTTGTGTGTGAAAACTAAATATCCTGCTGATTTTCTTGTTCTTACTTCTCCGCAAGATAGCTTTTGTCCCATTATATTTGGTAGACCCTTCTTGAACACTGTTAATGCTAGGATAGATTGCGAAAAGAATGTTGTTACTATTGGCTTGGATGATATGGTTCATGAGTTTAATTTCTCTAAATTTAGTAAACAACATCGTGAGGAAGAATTACCAAGTAAGGATGAGATTATTGGTCTTGCTTATATTGCCGTACCTCCTAGTGATCCTTTAGAACACTATTTGCTAGACCATGAAAATGATATGTTCATGAATGAAAGAAGGGAAATAGATGAAGTATTCTTTAAACAGGAACCTATGCTGCAACACAATTTGCCTGTTGAAATTTTAGGGGATCCTCCTCCACCCAAGGGTGATCCCGTGTTTGAGCTTAAACCTTTGCCTGATAATCTTAAATATGCTTATCTTGATGAAAAGAAGATATATCCTATTATTATTAGTGCTAACCTTTCAGAGCATGAAGAAGAAATATTACTGAAAACTCTGAAGAAGCATCGTGCTGCTATTGGATATACTCTTGATGATCTTAAGGGCATTAGTCCCACTCTATGTCAACATAAAATAAATTTGGAAGCAGATGCCAAACCAGTTTGTGATCCTCAACGACGTCTGAATCCTAAAATGAAAGAAGTGGTAAGAAAAGAAATACTCAAGCTTCTGGAGGCAGGTACAATTTATCGCGTTGCTGATAGTCAGTGGGTAAGTCCTGTCCATTGTGTCCCTAAGAAGGGAGGTATTACTGTTGTTCCTAATGATAAAGATGAATTGATTCCACAAAGAATTATCACATGTTATAGGATGGTAATCAATTTCCGCAAATTAAATAAAGCTACTAAGAAAGATCATTACCCCTTACCTTTTATTGATCAAATGCTAGAAATATTATGCAAACATACAGACTATTGCTTTCTAGATGGTTATTCTGGTTTCTCTCAAATACCTGTGTCGGCTAGAGATCAATCAAAGACTACTTTTACATGCCCTTTTGGTACTTTTGCTTATAGATGTATGCCTTTTGGTTTATGTAATGCACCTGCTACCTTTCAAAGATGCATGATGGCTATATTCTCTGACTTTTGTGAAAAGATTTGTGAGGTTTTCATGGATGATTTTTCCGTCTATGGTTCCTCTTTTGATGATTTCTTGAGCAATCTTGATCGAGTTTTGCAGAGATGTGAAGAAACTAATCTTGTCTTGAATTGGGAAAAGTTCCACTTTATGGTTAATGAAGGTATTGTCTTGGGGCATAAAGTTTCTGAAAGAGGTATTGAAGTTGATAAAGACAAGGTTGATGCGATTGAAAAGATGCCATGTCCCAAGGACATCAAAGGTATAAGAAGTTTCCGTGGTCACGCCGGATTTTACAGGAGGTTCATTAAGGACTTCTCAAAAATTTCTCGGCCTCTGACTAATTTATTGCAAAAAGATATACCATTTGTCTTTGATGATGATTGTGTAGAAGCATTTGAAATACTTAAGGAAGCATTAGTCTCTGCACCTGTTGTTCAGCCACCTGATTGGAATTTACCCTTTGAAATTATGTGTGATGCTAGTGATTATGCTGTAGGTGCTGTTCTAGGGCAAAGAGTTGATAAGAAATTAAATGTTATTCATTATGCTAGTAAGACTCTAGACAATGCTCAAAGAAATTATGCTACTACTGAAAAAGAGCTTTTAGCAGTTGTATTTGCTTGTGATAAGTTCAGACCTTATATTGTTGATTCTAAAGTAACTATTCACACTGATCATGCTACTATTAAATACCTTATGGGAAAGAAAGATGCTAAACCTAGACTTATTAGATGGGTTCTCTTGCTACAAGAATTTGATTTGCATATTGTTGATAGAAAGGGAGCTGAGAACCCCGTTGCAGACAACTTGTCTAGGTTAGAGAATGTTCTTGATGACCCACTACCTATTAATGATAGCTTTCCTGATGAACAATTAAATGTTATAAGTACTTCTCGTAGTACTCCATGGTATGCTGATTATGCTAATTATATAGTTGCTAAGTTTATACCACCTAGCTTCACATACCAGCAAAAGAAAAAGTTTTTCTATGACTTGAGACATTACTTTTGGGATGACCCACATCTTTATAAAGAAGGAGTAGATGGTGTTATTAGACGTTGTGTACCTGAGCATGAACAGGAACAGATCCTACGCAAGTGTCATTCCGAGGCTTATGGAGGACACCACGCTGGAGATAGAACTGCACATAAGGTATTGCAATCTGGTTTTTATTGGCCTACTCTCTTCAAGGATGCCCGTAAGTTTGTCTTGTCTTGTGATGAATGTCAAAGAATTGGTAATATTAGTAGACGTCAAGAAATGCCTATGAATCATTCTCTTGTTATTGAACCGTTTGATGTTTGGGGCTTTGATTATATGGGACCTTTTCCTGCCTCTAATGGATACACACATATTTTAGTTGATGTTGATTACGTTACTAAGTGGGTAGAAGCTATTCCAACTAGTAGTGATGATCATAACACTTCTATTAAAATGCTTAAGGAAGTTATTTTTCCGAGGTTTGGAGTCCCTAGATATTTAATGACTGATGGTGGTTCACACTTTATTCATGGTGCTTTTCGTAAAATGCTTGCTAAGTATGATGTTAATCATAGAATTGCATCTCCTTATCACCCACAGTCTAGTGGTCAAGTAGAGTTGAGCAATAGAGAGCTCAAATTAATTTTGCAAAAGACTGTTAATAGGTCTAGAAAGAATTGGTCTAAGAAACTTGATGATGCATTATGGGCTTATAGAACTGCATATAAAAATCCTATGGATATGTCTCCGTATAAAATGGTTTATGTAAAAGCATGTCACTTACCTCTCGAACTAGAACATAAGGCATATTGGGCTATTAAATAGCTCAACTATGATTTCAAACTTCCCGGTGAAAAGAGGTTATTTGATATTAGCTCACTTGATGAATGGAGAACCCAAGCTTATGAAAATGCCAAGTTGTTTAAAGAAAAAGTTAAAAGATGGCATGACAAAAGGATACAAAAGCGTGAGTTTAATGTAGGTGATTATGTATTGCTATACAACTCTCGTTTAAGATTTTTTGCAGGAAAACTTCTCTCTAAATGGGAAGGCCCCTATGTTATCGAAGAGGTCTATCGTTCCGGTACCATAAAGGTCAACAACTTCGAAGGCACAAATCTGAAGGTGGTAAACGGTCAAAGAATCAAACATTATATCTCACGCAATCCCATAAATGTTGAAACCAATATTATTGAAACCGTAACCCTAAAGGAATACATAAGGGACACTTTCCGGAACATTTCAGACTCCGAAAAGGAATAGGTATGTGGTACGGTAAGAAAACCGACTCCAAAACAATTTTTAAGGCAATATTTCTCCATCTTGGAATATTTAGAAAAATAGAAAAAATAAGTAGCAGTCCGGGAAGGACACGAGGGCCCCACGAGGGTGGTGGGCGCGCCCTACCCCTCTGGGCGCGCCCCCTACCTCGTGAGCACCTTATGTGCCTTCCGGACTCCATTTTCTTGCACGATATGTATTTTGGTTGGTAAAAATTCATTATGTAACCTCCCGAAGGTTTTGACTCCCGTATCACGCAAATCTCCTCTTTTCTTGTTTTGAGCTGTTTTCTGTCAGGGTTTTCTAGGCTAGGCATCATGTCGTCTCCCTCCTCCAACAATGGTGACAACGATGCTTAGCTAATGAAGATAGATCTGAAGAGGGAAGAACCCACGAGGGTCAACAAGGATGAAAGGATCAAGAAGGCCACGGAGGATCAAGCTCCGGCAGCAAAAGACATCCTTCAACTTGATCATAACCTTCTTACCCCAACTGAGATCGAAGCTTTCAAGATGATTGAGTTAGCTCGTATACAAAACAAGTATCTCACACAAGAAAATATTTTGTTGAAGGAGCATATTGTCGCACTCAAGGGCATTATTCGCAAGCTGGAGGACCTCTTACGCTCGATGTGTGATTATCCGTCACCTCCACCTTCTTCACCGACAAAGGAGATATAATCACATGGGTATGGGCACTCCCCTTGGCAACTGCCAAGCTTGGGGGAGGTGCCCCGGTATCGTATCACCATCACAACTCCTATCTTTATCGTTTTTCTTAGTTCGATCCTATTAGTAGTATCTTGATCTAGTAGAATAAAGTTTATGGCATGATCTAGTTTTGAGTTTTGCTTTATGATCTTTCTTTGTAACCGTGTCCGTGAGCTATATATAATAAAGATTAGTGTTGAGTCAAGGGCTTGATTATTGTGCCATGATCTTGGGTGAATAAAAGAAAGAAGAAAAGAATAAAAAGAAACAAAAAGTTCATATTGATCTTATTGAGAGTAATGACTTCACATATAAAAGAGTATGATGATTAAAAGTTGTTGGGAGTTGGCAGGCATAGCTTTGGTCATTGTTGCAGTTAATAGGAAGTAATAAGGAAAGAGAGGTTTTCACATATAGATTTATTATCATTGACATCTTTTATGATTGGGAGCACTCATTAAAATATGACATGCTAAAGGGTTGATGTTGGACAAGGAAGACAACGTAATGAGTTATGTCTTTCTTATATCTGAGATAAAGTATGTTGTCATGGATCCTCTAACTTGTTGAGCTTGCCTTTCCCCCTCATGCTAGCCAAATTCTCAGCACCAAGTAGAAATACTACTTGTGCTTCCAAATACCCTTAAACCAGTTTTGCCATGAGAGTCCACCATATCTACCTATGGATTGAGTAAGATCCTTCAAGTAAGTTGTCATCGGTGCAAAGCAATAAAAATTGCTCTAAATATGTATGATTGATTTTTGTGGGAGAAATAAGCTTTATACGATCTTGTGATGTGGAAGTAATAAAAGTGACGGACTGCATAATAAAGGTTCATATCACAAGAGGTAATATAAAGTGACGTTCTTTCGCATTGAGATTTTGTGCATCCAACCATAAAAGCGCATGTCAACCTCTGCTTCCCTCTGCGAAGGGCCTATCTTTTATTATTATCTTCTACCTTATGCAAGAGTCACGGTGATCTTCACCTTTCCTTTTTCATTTTATCCTTTGGCAAGCTCAGCATGTTGGAAAGAACATGATATATATATATATATCTAATTGGATATAGGGGAGCATGAATTATTATTGTTGACATTACCCTTGAGGTAAAAGGTTGTGGGGCAAAACTATAAGCCCCTATCTTTCTCTGTGTCCGATTAAAACTCCGTAACCACAAGTATTGCGTGAGTGTTAGCAATTATGAAGGACTAGATGATAGTTGAGTATGTAGACTTGCTTTTTAGCTCTGACATAGACTCTTCCCGAGGTTATGATAAATTGCAATTGCTTCAATGACTGAGATTATAGTTTGTCGGAGCCCAATAAGGTTTATGATTTGTACTTCTGCATTGTGAATAGATCATCACTTGAGCATAAGTAATCATATGACAAAATCTATATATGTTGCTGTTATGAGAATAATCATGATGCCTTCATGTCCGTATTTTATTTTTATCGACGCCTCTACCTCTAAACATGAGGACATATTTATTGTTATCGGCTTTTCGCTTGAGGACAAGCGAGGTCTAAGCTTGGGGGAGTTGATACGTCCATTTTGCATCATGCTTTTATATCGATATTTATTGCATTATAGACTGCTATTTCACTTTATGTCACAATACTTATGGCTATTCTCTCTTATTTTACAAGGTTTACATAAGGAGGGAGAATGCCGGCAGCTGGAATTCTGGGCTGGAAAAGGAGCAAATATTAGAGACCTATTCTGCGCAACTCCAAAAGTCCTGAAACTCCATGGAACATCTTAAAATAAATAAAGAAAAATCCTTGCCAAAGATGAAGGCCAGGGGGCCCACACCCTACTCACGAGGGTGGGGGCGCGCCCCCCTCCTAGGGTGCGCCACCCTATCTCGTGGGCCCCCTGGTGGGTCTCCGACGTCCATCTTCTGCTATATGAAGTCTTTTGATGAGAAAAAAATCAGAAGGAACTTTTCGGGACGAGACTCCGCTGCCACAAGGCGGAACCAATCTAGAGCTTCGACAGAGCTGTTCTACCGGGGATACTTCCCTCCCGAGGGGGAAATCATCACCATCGTCATCACCAACGCTCCTCTCATCGGGAGAGGGCAATCTCCATCAACATCTTCACCAGCACCATCTCATCTCCAAAACCTAGTTCATCTCTTGTATCCAATTCTTGTCTCAAAGTCCGGGATTGGTGCTAGTAGGTTGCTAGTAGTGTTGATTACTCCTTGTAGTTGATTATAGTTGGTTTATTTGGTGGAAGATCATATGTTCAGATCCTATATGCATATTATTACCCCTCTGATTATGAACATGAATATGCTTTGTGAGTAATTACATTTGTTCCTGAGGACAAGGGAGAAGTCTTGCTATTAGTAGTCATGTGAATTTGGTATTCGTTTGATATTTTGATAAGATGTATGTTGTCTAGCCTCTAGCGGTGTTATGTGAACGTCGACTACATAACACTTCACCATTATTTGGGCCTAGAGGAAGGCATTGGGAAGTAATAAGTAGATGATGGGTTGCTAGAGTGACAGAAGCTTAAACCCTAGTTTATGCGTTGCTTCGTAAGGGGCTTCCACATGTTTCATGCTATGGTTAGGTTTACCATAATACTTTTGTTGTAGTTGCAGATACTTGCAATAGAGGTTAATCATAAGTGGGATGCTTGTTCAAGTAAGAACAGAAGCCAAGCACTGGTCCACCCACATATCAAATTATCAAAGTATCGAACGCGAATCATATGAACGTGATGAAAACTAGCTTGACGATATTCCCATGTGTCCTCGGGAGCGCTTTTCCTTATAAGAGTTTGTTCCGGCTTGTCCTTTTCTACAAAAAGGATTGGGCCACCTTGCTGCACTTTATTTACTTTTGTTACTTGTTGCTCGTTACAATTTACCTTATCACAAAACTATCTGTTACCAGTTATTTCAGTACTTGCAGAGAATATCTTGCTGAAAACCGCTTATCATTTCCTTCTGCTCCTCGTTGGGTTCGACACTCTTACTTATCGAAAGGACTATGATAGATCCCCTATACTTGTGGGTCATCAGTTGGTTAGTGCGTATAGGCCAGTAACCAGACTCAGATCAAATACCCAGATCTCGTTAAGCGTGTTATTTTGAAATAACCACGAACACCAACCAGGGCCAGGCCCACCTCTCACCTTGGTGGTCTCCGCCTGCCCTGTCGCTTTGCCACAAAGTAATAGTCAGGGGCCATCGGGAATCTAGGCCTACCACTACCTGGGTGGAACCACCTGCCCCTTCATCCCCCAACATCGGAATCTCTTGCGGGTACTCAACGAGCCGACCCGACTTTAGTCACAACATGTATAGTATGTATGTATAGTATATATCCGTGATCAACACCCGACGTGATCACGGCCCGATAGTATAGCATGGCAGACTGGTAAGAATGTAGGGCCACTGATGATATTCTAGCATCCTATACTAAGCATTTAGGGTTGCCGGTAAGGTATCAACAGTTGTAGCAACAATGACAGGCTATGCATCAGAATAGGATTAACGGAAAGCAGTAACATGCTACACTACTCTAATGCGAGCAGTAGAGAGAGATTAGGCGATATCTGGTGATCAAGGGAGGGCTTGCCTGGTTGCTCTGGCAAGAAGGAGGGGTCATCTTCGATGTAGTCGAACACACGGACTTCGGCAGCGGTCTCGGAGTCTACCGGAAATTAGTAATGGAGGGGGAACACAATAAATAACAGAGCAATCAATGTAATAAAAAGCAAGATGCGACATTACATTGTGCTAGGGGTGACCTAACGTAGGGACAGGTGATACCGGTGAAGGGGGGAAACATCCGTGAATGTATTCCCCGTGTTTGGCATTTTTGGACAAACGAAACAGAGGTGGGTTGTTGCACGTTCGCTATGCTAGGGACGTGCGGCGGACAAACAAACTGCGTATTCGGATTCGTCTCGTCGTTTTGAGCAACGTTTATATATAAAACTTTTTCATCCGAGCTACGGTTTATTTATTATGAATTTTTCAAAGTTTTAAACAATTTATTGAAATTATTAATATTCCAAAAATATATCAGAAATGCTAAGTGTACCCAAAAGTACACCTAGCCCGCAGCTGTGTGGGGCTGATAGAGGGCCCGGTCAACTGCCTAGTCAGCAGTTGACTGGTCAATGTTGACTGGTCAAGGCCCCTGTGGGACCCATCTGTCATTGATTGAACTGATAAATGATTCTAATTAATCTAATTAAAATGTGGGGCCGAGCTGTCAGTGTCTATTAACTTAATGAAATTTAGATATTAGTTAATTGACTAATAGTGGGGGTGGGGGCCACCTATCATTAGGCCAACTCTAAGTAATAAAAAAAACAAAAAGAACAGGGGCTAATCCCCATTACCGGCTCGGCTGAGCCCGCGCTCCTATAGAGGACGGCGAGGCCATGGCCAATAGCGGCCGACCGGAGCAGTTGTGAGCGGCGGGAGAGCGGGGCACGGCCTGGAACCAGTGTGCGAGGCGCTTGAGATGGCCGCCGGCGTGCGCGAGGTAGTGGGAGGAACGGTGGGCACGGGGGACCGGGGGAGCCACGGACGACGGTGGTTGCCAAAGCAACAATGGGCGGAGGCGGGGACTCCAGCGGGTGTGGCACCGGCGTCCGGTGGCAGGCGTGACTGCGAGCACAGTGGGGCGAGCGGCGCGGGAGGGCTGCCGGGCGCGGCGGGTTGCGTTCGCCGGTGGCAGCGGGCGAGAGAGCGTAAGGTGGCAGAGGCAGCCGCCGGCGGGCGTGGTCGGGCGCAGCGGCGGCGGGGTTATGAGGGCGCGAGCGTGGACGGGGAGCACTAGGCGGAGACGGGCACAGGGCGTGTTGCAGGCAGCAGCAGCTGTGACCGCACGCAGTAGCAGGGCAACGGTGGCCGTGAGACCATGCGCGCATGTGGGTTGCGGGCAGGGGCGTGTGGGCGCTGCCGGCGCGGCGCTGGGCCACAACGGGTCCTCGCGGGGCGGCCGAGGGTGCGTCCGGGACGAGCAGGGTGTGGCCCGGGCACGACGACCGCGGGAATCGAGCGCGATTACGGCGAGCTTTGGCTTCGGCCACGGCGAGCAACGGTATAGAGGGGCACGGATCGAGACCGGGAAGAGCAAGAAGCGGACGAGAGGCTCACCACAAGCTCGATGGTGAGGTCGGGGGGGGGGGGGGGGGGGGGGGGGGGGGCGGGGACGGCTTTGAGGTGACGGTGACGAATCGGAGCGATGATGGGCGGTGGCCAGAGGTTGAAGAATGGGTCAACCCCGTCGTTGCAAGGCTCCCCAATGTCGAGTCGGTGTAGCAAGAGACGTAGACGATGACTGTGGTTCTTCTATACACGGAGATGCGGCGAGGGGAGCATGGTGGCTGTGCGAACGACGGTGCAGCGGCCATGGGTACCTCGAGGTCGAATAGAGTGATGAGAGGAGAGGGAAAGATCAATCTACGGCTCGCCAATGAGGCCAGGGACGGTCTTATCCTCGCGGGGGTTCGCCGGATGCTTGACACGGCGACATCGGCGGCACGGACGCGCGTGCATGAGCCACGCCATGGCCTTTGTTCCCTCTGTATAGAGGTTAAAGGAAAAGGTCCTGGTAGTGGGCTGGGCCGTTTACTGTAGCGGGTAGAACCCATTGCTATAGTAGCAAGTTTTCCCTTTTTCCTTTTCTTTTATTTCTGTTTTATTTTAACTATTGTTTTATTTTTATTAGCCAAGGCAAATGAATTTAGTTAAACATGAAATTTGGCACATAATTCAAGCACAATATTTTGTAGTGGCACACAAAGTTTGGAGGTAATTGGAGTTAAATAAATAACTAATAATTTTGCAAAGGTCATTTTATTTACTGTTGGAGCACTTATTAATTTCCTAGGGTTTTATTTGTGATTCAAATGATGTTGGTTTCTACATGGTAATTCCTTAGTGAATATTTGCAACCTAATGAACATTTTTAATTCACTGTTTTATGAAACTATACTTTGACTTGTTATTTGAATTTGTATTTGAACTAATTTTGAAACGAGTGAGGTTTAGCAAAATTTTAGTTACAATGACCTAGCATCATTAACAGGGGTTTACTGTAGCTTAACTATCGGGGTGTCACAGTCGGCCACTTGGGCAAAATAACAACAAATGTGACATGTTCAAAATATGACATGTCCACTTCAAAACGAATCATCCTAGAATTCTGTTAAATACACCTAAAACACCTAAATTCTATTAACTACACCTAATTAAAAACCTACATTTTCAACATGATTCGATCATAACTAGGGTTCATACTACATTGTTCGAAGATTAAACACTTAAAATACCTAAATTAAATTAACAACTTGGGGTGGCTGGTCTCACCTCCATCGAGGTCGGAGGGGGTTGGTGACAGGGACGATGGCGGGGATGATGCAGGGGCTCCTTGATTTCTACAAAAACAAAATATATACAAAAACATTATTATCGTCATCTTAGGACTTAGTGAAACTCCATAAGCTACATTTACTTATTCTATTCAAATTTACTTATAATTTCCTATTCTATCCAAATTTTCTAAAAATTTCCTATTCTATTCAAAAGACCTAGATTTACTTTTTTTTTCAGTTTCATATTTTATTCTATTCAAATTTACTTATTCAAAATTTCAATAAAAATCCTATTCTATTCAAAAGACCTACATTTACTTATTCTTTTCAAATTACTTATTCAAATTTTCTAGAAACAAAATGTACTGAAAACCTACATTTACTAAAAACAAAAACCTACATTTAAAAAAAACTAAAACCTATTTATAGAGAGGGGGAGGAGGAGGTGGGAGGAGGCCAGGAGGAGGGAGGAGAGGATGAGGGAGGAGGAGGAGAGAGCAGGAGAGGGAGGAGGGAGGAGGAGAGAGGGATCGACCTTGGGCTGGAGGAGGAGGACGGCGATGACGGCAGCGACGGAGGCGATGAGAGAGTGTGAGGGGGAGAGTGAGAGTACGCGCGCGGGGGCCTGTTTGGATTAGGGCCCTTAGTTGTAGCGCTTGTCTGTAAAAACCGCTACTGCTAAAACCTATAGCAGTAGCGCTCTCTGCAAAAACGCGCTACTGCTAAAATCTATAGCAGCAACGCTCTCTGCAAAAATGCGCTACTGCTAACGCTAAGCATGTATTTTTTTTCAAAAATACATTAGTCATCAATGATATTTTTTTTGTAGAATCTAAATTGTCAATAGGAATCTTCTCCGGTTTAAGAACCGGTGAAGATTCCTATTGCGGCCATAGATCCTACACATAGAGTTCAATGAATACCAAGTGGTTGTGATGGTTCAAGAAGCACCATATTTAAGGT
The DNA here is from genome assembly GCF_056163025.1 of Triticum urartu. Lineage (NCBI taxonomy): Eukaryota > Viridiplantae > Streptophyta > Magnoliopsida > Poales > Poaceae > Triticum > Triticum urartu. The sequence goes on from NC_141876.1 coordinate 163,081,169, forward strand.
GGTAAAAATTCTGTTCACGGAGCGAGGTGGGACTAAACTTTGGTCTTATTAGGAGGGGACTGAATTTATCGGTAGCGCTTTTCAGGGAAAACGCGCTATTGCTAAGATCAGTAGTAGTAGCGCTTACTACGCATGAGCGCTACTAGTATCCCTAGCATACCTGGAACGGTCTGTCAGTTTTAGTAGTAGCGCGTTTTCTAGCTCCAGCGCTACTGCTATTCTCATATTAGCAGTGCTGGTGCTGCCCAAGCGCTATGCTATTTAGCAGCAGCGCTTGTTTTGTAAAAGCGCTACTGGTGAGCTCCTGTGTATAAGCATTTCCCTAGTAGTGATTGGAGGAGTCACATACAGAAGAACAATCCCCCAAAACCATTTTGCAAATGGAGCTTTGCACAAGGGGATCAAAAATGGCAGCAAGATGAGCAAGAACACAGGTTTGAGCAACGGGATGATTTTTTTCTCGAGAAAGACGAAGTGGATGGGTGCTGGAATAAGTGGGGGGACCCACGTGGTACCCACAAGGCAGGGAGTGTGCCCTCCTGCCTTGTGGTCCACTAGTGCAGCCCCATGGTGTGTTCTCATTGCCAAAAATTCTTAAATATTCTATAAAAAAGTCATACTAAATTTTCAGGGCATTTGGAGAACTTTTATTTTCAGGACATTTTTTTATTGCACGGGTAATTTAGAAAAATAGACGAATAGTACCTTTTTGCTTTATTTATTCTAAATAACCGAAGGTAAAAAGTAGGTACACAAAGTTGTGCTTTCTAAATTCATCCATCTCATGCCCATCAAAAGGAATCCATTAACAAGGTTGATGAAGTCTTATTAACAAACTTCTTCCTAAAGACATGAAACTGGAGAACTTTTGAATAACACTAGGTTATCTCAACTGGGATATGCATGTCCCCAACAATAAGAATATAATATTTATTTTTGACAGTAGGAATAGGGAATGCAAAACCTCCAATAGCAATAGTTGAAAATTTTCCATTAAAATTGATGCTATTCACTTGAGGTTGTTTTTTTGAAAAGTGTACCGTATGATCATTACCATTAACATGAAAAGTAACATTACCCTTGTTGTAATCAATAACAGCCCCTGCAGTATGCAAAAAGGGTATACCAAGGATGATCGACATACTGACATCCTTGGGTATATCAAGAGTAACAAAGTCCGTTAAGATAGTAACGTTTGCAACCACAACAGGCACATCCTCACAAATAACGATGGGTATACGAGTTGATTTATCTGCCATTTGCAAAGAGATTTCAGTAGGTGTCAACTTATTCAATTCAAGTCTACGATACAAAGAGAAAGGCATAATGATACGTCTCCAACATATCTATAATTTATGAAGTATTCGTGCTGTCATATTATCATTCTTGGATGGTTTACAACCATTTTATAGCAACTTTATATCATTTTTTCGGACTAACCTATTGACCCAGTGCCTAGTGCCAGTTGCTGTTTTTTGCTTGTCTTTTACATCACACGAAACCAATATCAAACGGAGTCCAAACACCGTGAAACTTTTTGTGGATTTTTTATGGACCAGGAGACATCCAATGGGCCAGAGCAGCACTTGGGGGGTGCCCTAAGGGGGGCACAACCCACCAAGGCGCGCCTCGGCCCCCAGGCGTGCCTAGGTGGGTTGTGCCCACCTCGGTGGCCTCTCGCACCCCCTCTTCGCCCTATAAATCGTCAAATATTCCAAAAACCCTCTGGGTAACCCTAGATCAGAAGTTCTGCCATCGCAAGACTCTATAGCCATGAGAAACCAATCTAGACCCCATTCCAGCACCCTTCCGGCGGGGGAAATCATCACCGGTGGCCATCTTCATCATCCCGGCGGCCACCACGATGGGGAGGGAGCAGTCCTCCCTCGGGGCTGAGGGTTTGTATCAGCAGCTATGTGTTTAATCTCTCTCTTTCTCTCTCTCTCTCGTGTTCTTGAGATGTCACGATCTTTATGTATCACGGGCTTTGTTAATATAGTAGGATCATATGGTGTTTTCCCCTCTCTATCTTGTTCTGATTAATTGTGTTTCCCTTTGAGATTTTGTTTTATCATATTGAATACTTTTATGGATTTGAGAGCACTTGATATATGTCTTGCATATGAATACCCTTGGTGATAATAGGGTATTATTTTGATTCACTTGATATATGTTTTGGCACTCAACTCGTGGATTCCCAAGGTGACATTGGGGTAATCTACACATAGGGGTTGATGCACGTTCCTGTCTTTGTTTCTCTGGTAGAAATCTTGGGGCACTCTCTGAGGTTCTTTGTGTTGGATTGAGTATTATGAATCTAAAATTATTTGGTGGTATTTTAGTATGAACTCTTGGATAGATCGATCGGAAAGAATAGCTTCAAGGTGATTTCGTACCCTACAAACAATTTCTTCTTATGCTCTATGCTAGATAGGAACTTTGGAGTGATTCTTCGTTGCACTTTGAGGGATGGTTTTATGATCCAATTATATTAGCATTCTTGAGAGATTGCACTAGCGAAAGTATGGACCTAGGCCTCATTTTCAAGCATTGCAACACCGTTTGTGCTCCATTTTATCAATTACTACCTTGCTGTTTTTTTATTTTTCCTATTACAAAAATAAATATCTACTATCCATATTACATTTGTATCACCATCTCTTCGCCGAACTAGTGCACCTATACAAATTACCATTGTATTAGGTGTGTTGGGGACACAAGAGACTTTTTATTATTTGGTTGTAGGGTTGTTTGAGAGAGACTATCTTCATCCTACGCCTCCCATGGATTGATAAACCTTAGGTCATCCACTTGAAGGAAAATTGCTACTGTCCTACAAAACTCTGCACTTGGAGGCCCAACACGTGTCTACAAGAATAAGGTTGTGTAGTTGATGTCGGTGTCAAAACCGACGGATCTTGGGTAGGGGGTCCCGAACTGTGCGTCTAAGGCGGATGGTAACAGGAGGTGGGGGACACAATGTTTACCCAGGTTCGGGCCCTCTCGATGGAGGTAATACCCTACTTCCTGCTTGATTGATCTTGATGATATGAGTATTACAAGAGTTGATCTACCACGAGATCGGAGAGGTTAAACCCTAGAAGATAGCCTATGGTATGATTGTTGTTGTCCTACGGACTAAAACCCTCCGGTTTATATAGACACCGGAGGGGCTAGGGTTACACAGTGTCGGTTACAAGGGAGGAGATCTACATATCCGAATCACTAAGCTTGCCTTCCACGCAAAGGAGAGTCCCATCCGGACACGAGACGAAGTCTTCAATCTTGTATCTTCATAGTCCAATAGTCCAGCCGAAGTATATAGTCCGGCTGTCCGAGGACCCCCTAATCTAGGACTCCCTGAGTAGCCCCTGAACCAGGCTTCAATGATGATGAGTCCGGCGCGTAGATTGTCTTCGGCATTGCAAGGAGGGTTCCTCCTCCGAATACTCCATAGAAGATTTTGAACACAAGGACAGTGTCCGGCTCTGCAAAACAAATTCCACATACCATCATAGAGAGTATAATATTTCCACAAATCTAATCTGCTGACAACTTTTCATAACGTGACATCACGCCATGGTCCCGATTATTATTCGAACCGTTTTTCTCAACCAGCTACTGCACATATTGCGAGGTGGTTTTCTTGGCACGTCTTGTTGAAGCAGAGATCGCGTCCCCTTATCACGGGATTCTCATCAATACGGGTGTGGGTAACCCAACCACGCCATCAATCACGACGCTTGGGCAATAAGCGTGTTTTACCAGGCAAGTGGGGAGGCACGCAGTTTCTACCGCCCTTATAAAGGGATAAGGGCTCCTATTTTTTACCCACGCCTTCTTCTTCCCTGTCCATCCATTCTCACGCACTCAAGCTCCAGCGCCCAAGTTCTCATCTTCTCCGCAAAAACACTCCGAACATGTCCGGGGCGGGAGGCAAGTGGATGGCCTCCTCCATTACGGAGGAGAACATCACGAAGCTTCGGGAAGCCGGATACCTGGTCGCAGATATTGCGCACCAGCTCCCAGGTGCGGGGCAAACCGTTCCTACCCCCGAGCCCCATGAAAGGGTTGTATTCCTTACCCATTTCGTCCGCGGGTTGGGATTTCCCCTCCACCCATTTGTTCGCAGGCTCATGTTCTACTACGGGCTGGACTTCCATGATCTGGCCCCCAATTTCATCCTCAACATCTCGGCGTTTATCGTCGTGTGCGAGGCCTTCCTCCGCATCAAGCCCCACTTTGGCCTGTGGTTGAAGACCTTCAATGTTAAACCGAAGGTGGTGGTCGGCCAGCAAGCGGAGTGCGGATGCACCATGGTGGGCAAAATGCCCAACGTCACCTGGCTCAAAGGCTCCTATGTGGAGACCATAAAGGGGTGGCAATCGGGGTGGTTCTACATCACTAAGCCACGTGACACCAACTAGGCGGCGGCCCCCGAATTTCGATCCGGCATCCCCATGCGGCTCACCTCCTGGAAAGAGAAGGGCTTATCTTGGGGTTCATTGGTGGAGCTGACCAGACTCCAGAACTGTGTGAAAAACATGATAAGCAAGAAAATGAAGCTTGTCAACGTGGCCCATGTCATGCTCTTCCGCCGGATGCTCCCGTGTCAAAGACGGGCATTCAATATGTGGGAGTTCGACTCGACAAGGCACCAGACGCTGCGAGAGCTCTTTGACACGACACACCAGGACATCTGGAGGGTGCTGTTCAAATCTGCCAAGGTACCTCCTTCTCTTACCGAGGATCGCAGACTCAGCGCAAAGCGCCCTGCTAATTCGGTAAGCTCCTTATACCTCATAAGGCATTTCTTTACCTAGTATAATTATGTGAGGGATCTGAACCTCCACATTATTTGACAGGGATGGGTTGCGACAGCGGAGCGGATCGATTGTCTGGCCCCACTGCCCGAAGATCCAGCAAGTATTCTCCTGACAGAGATGTTGGTTCCGGCACCCTATGAGGCGCCGAAGAAGAAGGCCAATAAGAAGGCCGCGGGGACCAGGAAAGGTCTCCGGCGCAAGGTTGTATCGGAATCGTCGTCCGATAACACCGAGATGCCCTCCTCCCCCGAAGACGAGGAGGAGGAAGAGGAAAATCCCCCCATACAGCTGGGAGAGATAACAAAAGGAAGGCTGCCCCATCCGGGGAGGCCGAAGGGTCCAAGAAGGGAAGAGCCCTCCTTCCGGACCGCTCCACCACGGCCGCATTAGACGGCGAGGAGTGGTTGCCCAGGGACAAACCCCTGGCGAAGTTGTAAGTATCCGGATACCATAACAGTTCTGGTATATTTCGTATTATTGTTTCTTATCATGCCGAACATGATCATGCAGCCCACCCAAGGACCGTCTCGATGTATCCTCTTCGGATGGGTCTCTGGGCCTGTCGAAGATGAACAGTGATTCGCTCTCGACCGCCTCCTCCCCCCGCCCAACGGATAATGCCGAGGTGTTGTCTCGAAGGGCACCAAGCCAAGGGAAGGTAGTTCTGGGGGCGCCCCAAGGCGACCTCCCAGACGCCGGGCGCATGGGAGGCAAGGCTCCCATGGGCCCTAATGACGGGGGCAGCAAGTCCGGCACCCGGCCGAATACTGCACTGGAACCTCCCGTGGTTCCGGACTCCGTCAGGCGATCCCTCACTAAGGGGGGCGAGCCGTCTGTGCCGATGGCCTCTGTCCATCCAGAGGCACTGGACAACTTGCTGGAAGCGCTTCACGGCGCTTCCATTGACGAAGAGAACCACACTGTCATGAGTGCGGTGGTAGAGAAGGTTCAGTCTGCTAAAAGCGGACTGACTGAAGCCTGTGCTAGCCTCCTAACAGGCTTTGAGGTAAGTAATCAATTTATAAGAAAATGTTATAGCATAGACAGTAGCCCCTGATGCTCTGTTTGGCGTTCGCAAAGAAAGGCCGAACAGAGGATCAAATAATAATCACAGGAGTCTAATCAGAATGTGTCTTATGTGAATAAGCAGGCTTCGCTGCTGGCCGCTGCCGCTCGCACCGCGGAAGTCTCCGCACTGAAGCGGGACCTTGAGCGGTCCGAAAAAGATCTCGGCCTTACCAAGAGGCAGCTCGAAGAAAACAAAGGTAAGTAATACCCGTCTGTATATTGATAAGGAATGAAAAGTAATGTGGTTGTTAAGTCACAGGATCATCATGAATTTTGCTAGGGGCCACGACCGAAGTGGCGGCCCTGAAGGAGGCGCTGTCCAAGGCCGAAGACAAAGCGGCCAAGGAGCGCACCGAGCGCGAGAAGCAAGAGGCTCGAGTCGGCGAGGTGCAGCAAGAGCTCCAGGATTTCGTCAAAAAATACGAGTCCTTTGAGCGTGACTCTAAGACGCAAGGGTCTGAGCTTGCGAAGGCCCTTGAGAACGCAAAAAATGCCAAGGCCGAAGCCCACAAGGCCCTCCAGGAGCTTCAGGCGGTCCAGAAGATAGTGGCGGGTAAGGAATTCATTATGCAAAGCAAGCACGTGAAGGAAACTTCCCTTTTACTTACCCGAGTTCGAAGCTCTCCTGGAGCGTTCGCAGATCTCCCCCGCAGTGTGTCCGATGCCGCGGAATTTTACCGAACCGAGGAAGGGAGCTCAACGGAGAAGTTGTTCTGGTCTTAGTATACTGGGACTGAACATCCAATGCCCTTGAGCGACTAGTTGAAGCAATTGGTCGAGCTCCACAAGGAGTCCGAACAGGCCATGAAGGGCCTCATAGTCCGGATGTGGCCTGGTGAGCCCCTGCTTGGCAGCTACTTTGGCCTGGTGAGGCGGCTTGTGAATGCCTGCCCATGGCTTGAAGTCATAAAGTGGTCCGTCTGCATTGAGGGTGCGCGCAGGGCTTTTGCCCGAGCGAAGGTGCTTTGGGCGAAGATGGACCCCGAGAAGCAGGTGAAGGAGGGGCCACCGGAGGGCAAGGAGCATCGCCGCCCCGAAAAGTATTATGACAGCGTCCTGAAGGGTGCTTGCCTTGTGGTGGAGGAATGTTCTAAGGATATAATATTTGAATGAATGTACTCATGTGATCCTGTAATATGAAAATGAGTTAATCTGCGCTATATAACGCTTGTTGATTTAAAATATTACCTTCTGTGCGGCCGTTTATGAAATCTGAGAGTTGGCTAGTCGTTGGCTTCTGCCCCCATGTAGCTAGTACTGAGGTGTTCGGGATAAATTTGATCACCCTTTATCCCAGTTTTGGTTCCTTCGAAGGAGGTGTTCAGCACAATGAACCAGGCAATCGGACTATAAAGCTTTATCACTCTCACTTAGCCATAGAAGTCTACAATTTTAAATTTTGGCGAAGCCCCTAGTATTCCGAAGGCCGAACTTGGGGCGCTATGAACGCCTAAACCGGACAAGGCCGACTCCTCGCCTGAAGCGGAAAAAACTTTAGGGATTTGGGACCTCTCGAACAGCAACCAACTCTCGCTGCATCATGACAGTTAGTTTTCGGCTTTCTCTACTGAGGTGCTCGTCCGAAAGAACCGAGACACAATCGTAGTAGTTCTCCCAGTGCTACCTTAGCCGATATAGCGGAACGTAAGGCACCAAAACATGGGAGCCGGGCAAACACAACTATTGACCCAAGACATGATTCGGAGCTGATGCATATAATGCTATAAGTTCGGGGTGCCGCACTATCGAAAGTGTTCAGACTTTTCTTGCCGTGTTATGGGGTACACTGAAGCCCCTGGCATACTGAACGTATCAGAATGTATGGGAGCAACTTGTCGTGAATAGACAAACAAGGAATAAAAAAGCAGAAGAAGATGAAGAAATGTAATAATAAGCTGACACTGTGCATTGCTATTTATAGGATACGTCAAAGCGTATGTGTATAAGTAGTACAATAAGCAAAAATAGGACTATCTGACATGTCCGATCCAAGGGCGAGCTGCGTGCAGGTATGCAAAATAGGTATAACGATCGGTATGAGAGACCACCTAGGTATTCCCTTGTACGTCAAAGCTTCTTGCTCCCTTGGTGTTTCCCTCCCGTGATGGGTCCGATGATCTAGCTATCGGAGAGGGCCTCCAGAGAATAGGGTCCTGAAAGGAAGAAAATGATAAAGATATACTGGTCGTGAGGCGGTTGAACCGCATTGTGGGACGTGCCATAGCGGTGCCTCCACCTATACCCATGGTATCTTTAGTGCGTAGTTATGTACGCGCAGCGCAAATTTCGTCGCTTGACTGGGACTAGGACGGAGGCCGAATTGCTAGGCGACCTCTAAACGCGCCTAGTGATTCTGTTGCAGGTTATTCCGGACTCGCTTGAATGTGTTTGTGGACCTTGTCGCTGAATTGGCGGTTTGCCTCAAAATGCTGCTTCGCACTTCTGCTGCAAGGGTCGCAGTGTGCTCCTCCGTGCGGAGCGAGCATTCTGTGTTTCCGTTAACTGTTATAACCCCACGAGGTCCTGGCATTTTGAGCTTGAGGTATGCATAATGCGGTACCACATTGAATCTAGCGAATGCGGTTCGTCCGAGTAGTGCGTGATAGCCACTACGGAAGGGGACGATATCGAAGCTTAACTCTTCGCTTCGGAAGTTATCCGGAGATCCGAAGACCACTTCCAGTGTGATTGAGCCCGTGCAACAGGCCTCTACACCTGGTATGACACCTTTGAAGGTGGTTTTTGTGGGTTTGATCCTCAAGGGGTCTATACCCATTTTGCGCACTGTATCCTAATAAAGTAGGTTCAGGCTGCTGCCACCGTCCATAAGGACTCGAGTGAGGTGGAATCCGTCAATGATTGGATCAAGGACCAATGCGGCAGAACCAACATGACGGATACTAGTGGGGTGGTCCCTGCGATCAAAAGTGATCGGACAAGAAGACCATGGGTTGAACTTTGGGGCGACTGGCTCCATCGCGTAGACGTCCTTGAGTGCATGCTTCCGTTCCCGCTTGGGGATATGGGTTGCTTATATCATGTTCACCGTTTTCACTTGGGGAGGAAATTTCTTCTGTCCTCCTGTGTTCAGTGGCCGGGGCTCCTCCTTGTCGTCGCTATGCAGCCCCTTTTCCTTACTTTCGGCATTCAACTTGCCGGCCTATTTGAACACCCAGCATTCTCTGTTGGTGTGGTTGGCTAGTTTATCGGGGTGCCGTGAATTTGACACGAGCGGTCAAGTATACGGTCCAAACTGGACGGGCCTGGATTGTTTCTTTTGAACGCCTTTTCCCGCTGACCGGATTTAGAGCCACTGAATCCAGCATTGACTGCCGTGTCTTCGGCATTATCGCCGTTGTTGCGACGCTTGTATCTGTTGTGACGTGGCTTGCCGTTGTTGTCTCTGGCCTCCGATGTGCCAGGGTTGCTTGCTGTGTTATTGCTACGGGTCAACCAGCTATCCTCGCCCGCGCAGAAGCGGGTCATGAGTGTTGTGAGGGCTGCCATGGACTTTGGCTTCTCTTGGCCGAGATGTCTGGCGAGCCACTCGTCACGGATGTTATGTTTAAAGGACGCTAGGGCTTCGGCATCCGGACAGTCCACAATTTGGTTCTTTTTGGTTAGGAACCGAGTCCAAAATTTCCTGGCTGACTCTCCGGGCTGTTGTGTTATGTGACTTAAATCATCAGCAGCCGGTGGTCGCACATAAGTGCCCTGGAAGTTGTCCAGGAATGCGTTTGCCAGGTTCTCCCAACTTCCGATGGAGTTTGCTGGCAAGCTATTTAGCCAATGCCGAGATGGTCCTTTGAGTTTTACGGGAGGTACTTGATGGCGTGAAGATCATCCCCGCGGGCCATGTGAATGTGGAGGAAGAAATCCTCTATCCATACCGTGGGGTCAGTAGTACCATCGTATGATTAAATGTTCACGGGTTTAAACCCTTCTGGGAATTCATGATCCATTACTTCATCAGTGAAGCATAGGGGGTGTGCGGCGCCTCTGTGCTGGGCTATGTCATGACGCAGTTCGTACGAGTCTTGTCTGTTGTGTTCGGCCCGGCCGGATTTGCTTTTGGTATATCCGACATGACGGTCGTCGTCATGTGTTGGGGCGCGCCCTCGTGATCCAAAGATCGATCTTTTGTGTCCTGCTTTGTTTTCCAATACGTCTCACAGGTCCTGCGTGTTACCCCGGGCCTTGCTATTCTTGTTTGACTGGCGACGGGGTGCGGGCTGGACTTCGGGCTTATATGCCACTTTGTCTCAGCCACAAGGTGGCCGGTCTGCCGCATCATACGCTGGAAGCGCATGCTTTAATGCTTCCTCTTCAAGTTGGGGTAGCAACCTGCGCTTTGGGAAACTTTTGATTGGGCGCTCGAGTTCCTGTTCCTTGGCTGCCAGGACCTCAGTCCATCTATCCGCTAGCAGATCTTGCTCAGCTTGAAGCTGTTGTTGCTTTTTCTTCAGGCTTTTTGCTATAGCAATAAGCGGGCGCTTAAAGTGCTCCTGACCGACGGGATCCTCAGGCACGATAAATTCTTCGTTGCCGAGGCTCACCTCGTCTTCGGAGAGAGGCATGTAATTGTCATCCTCTGATTCTCTGTCTGCTGCCTGTTCCTTGGGGCTGGCTTGCCCATCCTCCTGCTCGAAGCCTGGCTGGAGGGGATTGTATTCGTCTTCGGCACTATTTGCAGCGTTATTGTCTCCTGTGCAGGTATCGCTGTTTTTGCTATGGCAGGGCTTAGAGCGGCGCCGATGACGCCGGTTCTTGGATTGCTTCTTGGGGGGATTATCCCCCGTTGCCTTATTGCCATCGCTTTCTTTGGGGGTGTCCACCATGTATGTATCATATGATGAGGTGGCAGCCCAGCGCCCTGTGGGCGATGGTTCCTGTTCGTCTCCCGCATCGTCATGCATACTGTCGATGTCTTCGGAGTCGAAGTCGAGCATGTCGATTAGGTCGTCGACAGTGGCTACTAAGTGGGTGGTGGGCGGGGAACGAATTTCTACGCCGTCCACTTCCCACTTGAGCCGGACATAGTACGGCCAAGGGTCTCCTGACAAGGAGAGAGACCGTAATGAGTTTAGCATGTCGCCTAGGGGCAAGTGCTGAAAGATATCCGCGGAGGTTAACTCCATGATCGGTGCCCAATCAGATTGGATGTGCACGGACGTGAGCGGTTCGAAGTCTGTGGCCGGGGACGAATCCGAGTGTCCGGCGACACAGGTCTCATAGGAGGTGAAGTCAGTATTCGGCTCTATCGCCGCTGAGTGTGCGGCCTCCGTGGCGGGGTCCATCCACCCATCCTCGGACAACGTGATCTGTTACGGATTGAGGTCCGGAGTAGTTACATGTGTGATCTCCCGAACACTGTCTGATGGCAGAGCTAAATCATGCTCATCGTGACTGTGCAGCATACCTGACATGGGTTCAAATCCGTCGAAGATCAAGTCTCCGCGGATGTCGACGGTATAGTTCAAGCTTCCAAACCTAACCTGATGGCCAGGGGTGTAGCTCTCGATCTGCTCCAAATGACCAAGACAGTTGGCCCAAAGTACGAAGCCGCCGAATACGAAGATCTGTCCGGGGAGGAAAACCTCACCCTGGATCGCATCGTTGCCGATGATCGAAGGAGCCATCAAGCCTTATGATGAGGACACAGTGGAACTCTCAATGAAAGCACCAATGTTGGTGTCAAAACCGGCAGATCTCGGGTAGGGGGTCCCGAACTGTGCGTCTAAGACGGATGGTAACAGGAGGCGGGGGACACAATGTTTACCCAGGTTCGGGCCCTCTCGATGGAGGTAATACCCTACTTCCTGCTTGATTGATCTTGATGATATGAGTATTACAAGAGTTGATCTACCACGAGATTGGAGAGGCTAAACCCTAGAAGCTAGCCTATGGTATGATTGTTGTTGTCCTACGGACTAAAACTCACTGGTTTATATAGACACCGGAGGGGCTAGGGTTACACAGAGTCAGTTACAAGGGAGGATATCTACATATCCGAATCGCCAAGCTTGCCTTCCACGCAAAGGAGAGTCCCATTCGGACACGGGACGAAGTCTTCAATCTTGTATCTTCATAGTCCAACAGTCCGGCCAAAGTATATAGTCCGGCTGTCCGAGGACCCCCTAATCCAGGACTCCCTCAGTAGACATCACATAACACTGGCTCCCAAATCACATAAAGCAGTGTTAACATAGTTTCTTTTAATGGGGCATGGTATAGTTGATATTCCTGGATCTCCTAGTTTCTTTGGTATTCCGTCCTTCAAAGTGTAATTGGCAAGCATGGAGGAAATATCAGCTTCTGGTATCTTTCTTTTATTTGTAACAATATCTTTCATATACTTACCATAAGGAGACATTTTCAAAATATCAGTCAAACGCATATGTAAAAAGACAGGTCTAAGCATTTCAACAAAGCGCTCAAAATCCTCATCATCCTTTTTCTTGGATGGTTTATGAGGAAAGGGCATGGGTTTCTGAACCCATGGTTCTCTTTCTTTACCATGTTTCCTAGCAATGAAGTCTCTCTTATCATCATGTTGATTCTTAGATTGTGGGTTATCAAGATCAATAGTAGGTTCTACCTCCACATCATCATCATTACTAGGTAGAGCATCAACATGAACATCATCATCAACATTAGCAATAGGTTCATGTTCATTACCAGATTGTGTCTCAGCATTAGAAATAGAAATATCATTGGATTCTCAGGTGTGTCTATAACAGGTTCACTAAAACATGCAAAGTCCTATTAGTTTTACTTTTCTTTGTATTACTAGGAGGACTAGGTGCATTAGTGTTAATTCTCTGAGAATATTTCTCAATTCTCTTAGGATGGCCCTCAGGATACAAAGGTTCCCAGGTCATTTTACCACCTCTGGTCATAACCCTAACAACATTACCATTTTTATTACTATTCAACTCACTGAGCAAATCATCATGTGCCTTAAGTACTTTTTTGACTTGAGTTTTCACCATGAAAGCATGCTTACCAATAATATTAAGATCACTAACAATTCTACTCATATAATCACCCAAGCAGTCAAGCATGTAATCAGTACATTTCAATTGTCTACTAACATAAGCATTGAAATTTTCTTGTTTAACAATAAACTTATCAAACTTATCCAAGCATTGGCTAGCAGACTTATTATGAGGAATATCACCTTCATCAAATCTATAGAGAGTGTTTACCTCTACAAGCTGTGTCGGGTTATCAAGACCATGTATTTCTTCAATAGGTGGTAGATTCTTAACGTCTTTAGCGTTAATACCTTTTTCTTTCATAGATTTCTTTGCCTCTTGAATATCTTCAGGACTGAGAAATAGAATACCTCTTTTCTTAGGAATTGGCTTAGGAGTTGGTTCAGGAAGTGTACAATCATTATCATTACTCAATATATTATTCAATAGCAATTCAGCTTGCTCAATAGTTTGTTCCCTGAAAGCACAACCATCACAAATATCTAGGTGGTCCCTTGAAGCATCGGTTAGTCCATTATAAAAGATATCAAGTATTTCATTTTTCTTGATAGGATGATCAGGAAAAGAATTAAGTAATTGGAAAAGCCTCCCCCAAGCTTGTGGGAGACTCTCTTCTTCAAATTGCACAAAGTTAAATATTTCCTTTAAAGCAACTTGTTTCTTATGAGCTGGGAAATATTTTTCACAGAAGTAGTAAATCATATCCCGGGGACTATGAACACAACCAGGAGCAAGAGAATTAAACCATAACTTAGCATCACCCTTTAACGAGAAAGGAAACAACTTAATAATATAGTGATAGCGAATTTTTTCCTCATGAGCAAATAGGTTGGCTATATCATTCAATTTATTAAGATGTGCCACAACACTTTCAGATTCATAACCATGGAAAGGATCAGATTCAACCAAAGTAATTAACTCAGGATCGACAGAGAATTCATAATTGTTATTAGTAACAAAGATAGGTGAAGTAGCAAACTTAGGATCATATTGCATTCTAGCATTCAAAAAAATTTCTTTCCACTTGCATAATAATCTCTTAAGATCATTTTTATCCTTACAAGCAAGAAAGTCCCTAGCTACCTCTCCATGCATAACATAACCCTCAGGTATAATAGGAAGTTCATATCTAGGAGATCTAGGTCTAACAGGTGTCTCAAAGTGTTCAGTTTCAATAATTTCATCAGTTTCAGAAATATCATCATCTTCAGCACAATCAATAGTTCTAACTCTAGCAAGATGTTCATAAAGTAATTCTCCTAGAGGCACCGTTTTATCAAGCAAAGTAGTAGCATCATAAGCATCATTCATAGTAGAAATAGAATCATCAATAACATGCGACATATCAGAATCAATAGCAGGTGTAGGTGTCGCAAGCTTACTCAAAACAGAAGGTGCATCAAGTGCAGAGCTAGATGGCAGTTCCTTACCTCCCCTCGTAGTAGAGGGATAGATCTTGGTTTTGTTTTCTTTCAAATTCCTCATAGTGATCAACAAATATAAATCCCAAGTGAACCAGAGAATAGAGCTATGCTCCCCAGCAACGGCGCCAGAAAAAGGTCTTGATTACCAACAAGTATAGGGGATCGCAACAGTTTTCGAGGGCAGAGTATTCAACCCAAATTTGTTGATTCGACACAACGGGAGCCAAAGAATATTCTCAAGAATTGTCTGAGTTGTCAATTTAACCACACCAAAAAGACTTTATATCTACAACAAAGTATTTAGTACCAAAGTAGTATGGAAGTAACAGTAACAGTGGCAAAAGTAACAGTAACAGTGGCAAAAGTAATAGTACTAGTTTTGTAGGAATTGTAACAGCGGCAACGACAAAGTAACGTAGCCAAGATCAATATGTGAAAATATCGTATGCAATCGATAAATGATGGATAATTATGTCGGATGGCATTCATCATGCAACAATTATAACCTAGGGTGACACAGAACTAGCTCCAATTCATCAATATAATGTAGGCATGTATTCTGAATAGTCATACGTGCTTATGGAAAAGAACTTGCATGACATCTTTTGTCCTACCCTCCCGTGGCAGCGGGGTCCTGATGGAAACTAAGGGATATTAAGGCCTCCTTTTAATAGAGAACCGGACCAAAGCATTAGCACTTAGTGAATACATGAACTCCTCAAACTACGGTTATCACCAGAAATAATCCCAATTATTGTCACCTTGGGGTATGTGGATCATAACTCCTAATATGTGTCTACAACTTGCAAGATAGGATCAAGAACACAAATTTATTCATGAAAACATAATAGGTTCAGATATGAAATCATGGCACTTGGGCCCTAGTTACAAGCATTAAGCATAGCAAAGTCATAGCAAGATCAATCTCAGAACATGGTGGATACTAGGGATCAAACCCTAACACAACTAACTCGATTACATGATAAATCTCATCTAACCCATCACCATCCAGCAAGCCTACGATGGAATTACTCAAGCACGGTGGCGAGTAAAATGAAATTAGTGATGGAGGAAGGTTGGAGAAGATGATGACGATGAATCCCCCTCTCCGGAGCCTTGAACGGACTCCGGATCAGCCCTCCCGATGAAGAATAGGAGGCGGCGGCGGCTCCGTATCGTAAATTGGAATTGAGGTCGGTGGAGGTCTAGGGGACCCACAAGGTAGGGGGTGCACCCAGGGGGTAGGGAGCGCCCTCCACCCTTGTGGACGGCTGATGGGTCACCTCTGGTTGAATCTTTCGCCAATATTTTTTATTAATTCCAAAATATTCTCCGTAATTTTTCAGGTCATTTCGAGAACTTTTATTTCTGTAGAAAAATAACACCAAGGCATTTCTGCTGAAAACAGTGTCAGTCTGGGTCAGTTCCATTCAAAGCATGCAAATTAGAGTCCAAAACAAGGGCAAAAGAGATTGGAAAAGTACATACAATGGAGATGTATCAGGGCCCCGAGATACCTCTACGTCATACAGAGTGACAAATCCCAGTCTTGATCCATGCCAACTCAATAGACACCCTCGGAGATACCTGTAGAGCATATTTATAGTCACCCAGTTACGTCGCGCGTCTGATACACACAAGGTACACCTCTGGTGTCAGTGAGTTGCATGACCTGATGGTCATAGGAACAGATACTTGACATGTAGAAAACGATAGCAATAAACTTGATATGATCATATGCTACGCTTACAGTTTTGGTCTTGTCCATCATATCATTCACTTATTGATGTGATCCCGTTATCAAATGATAACTCATGTCTATGGCTAGGAAACCATAGCCATCTTTGATCAACGAGCTAGTCTGGTAGAGGCTAACTAGGGACATATTGTTATCTATGTATCCACACACGTATTTGAGTTTCCAGCCAATACAATTATAGCATGGATAATAAACAATTATCATGAACAAGGAAATATAATAATAACCACTTTATTGTTGCTTGTAGGGCATATTTCCAACACCTAATGAAGATGTTGCATCCCATCTTAATACTTTCGTTCAATTGTGTGATATGCAAAAGAAAAAGGATGTGGATAATGATATTGTCAAATTGATATTATTTCCGCTCTCACTATGAGACTGTCCTAATACTTTGTTTTCATCCTTGCCTTGAAATAGTATTGATTCTTGGGATAAGTGTAAGGATGCTTTTATTGCCGAGTATTTTCCTCCCGTAAAAATTATTTCTCTTAGAAATCAAATTATGAATTTTAAGAAATTTGATCATGAACATGTTGCACAATCTTGGAAGAGAATGAAATTAATGATAAGAAATTGCCCCACTTGTGGTTTAAGCTTATGGATGATCATACAAAAAATTATGTGGGGTTAAACTATTTTCTAGAAATATTTTAGACTCTGCTGCGAGGGGTACTTTTATGGAAATCACATTAGGAGAAGCTATAAAACTCCTTGATAATATTATGTCAAATTATTCACAATGGCACACTACAAGAACTCCAACTAGTAAAAAGGTGAATTCTATTAGAGAAATTAATACTTTGAGTGATAAAATGGATGCGCTTATGAAAATGGTTGCTAGTAAGAGTGATCATGTTGATCATAATGATGTTCCATTATCTACTTTGATTGAGAAAAATAATGATTCTGTTGATGTGAATTTTATCTCTCTAAATAATTTCAATAATAATGCTTATAGAGGAAATTTTAATCCTATGCCGTTTCCTGGAAATTCCTCTAATAATTATGGAATGTCCTATGGTAATTCTTATAATAATAATAATAATAACAAAAACAATAATAGGATGCGCTCTAATCTTGAAAGTAATATTAAAGAATTTATTAATTCTCAAAAGATTATTAATACTATGATAGAGGAAAAATTGAATAAAGTTGATGATATGGCTAGGAACATGGATAAAATTGCTCATGATGTGGAAAATCTCAAAGATAATTTTTTCACCCAAGCTTTATATTAATAAGTCTACTGAAACTATCTATGTCTCCATTAATGAAAGTAAAGACAAAACTGCTAGATTGAGAGCTAACCGAGAATTCCTAGAAAAGGATCTTCCACCCAATTTTTACTGTAATCATGATGAAGATATTAAGATTATTGGTGTATCACCCGTAGAATATTTATTTAGTAATATAATACTTGATGAAAAGGGACTGAAGATGAGTCATATTTAGCTAGAAGGCGTCCCAATTGTACGGAGGGTGGTGATCTCAATGAAAAAATTGTTAAAAGTTGGTTTGGAGAGGTCAAAACTTTAACTAGTGATGTGTCCACTACTTTGGATTTCAAGGATTTTAATTATGATAGTTGTTCTTTAATTGAATGTTTTTCCTTGTTGTAATCCATCATAAATTCACCCAATGCTTATGAACAAAATAAAGTTTTACTAAACATATCGTAGCTATGATGAAAGCTTTAGAAGAAAAGCTAGAATTGGAGGTTTCAATACCTAGGAAATTATATGATGAATTGGAACGTACTACTGAAATAAATATTAAAATTATGAGTGCAATGCTTTATGTGATTTGGGTGCTAGCATTTCCACTATACCAAAATCTTTATGTGATGTGCTAGGCCTTCACGATTTGGATGAATGTTCCCTTAATTTGCACTTAGCGGATTCCACTATTAAGAAACCTTTGGGTAGAATAAATGATGTTCTTATTCTGGAAAATAGAAATTATGTGCCCATTGATTTCATTATGCTTGATATTTATTGCAATCCGTCTTGTCCTATAATACTTGCTAGACCTTTCCTACGTACCATAGGTGCTATTATTAATATGAAAGAAGGTAATATAAAATTCCAATTTCCATTAAAGAAATGAATGGAACACTTCTAGAGAAGTAAGCCACCATACGAATCTATTATGAGGCCCATCTATGCAATTAATTTGAAGGATGATAACACTTCAAACTATGCATTAAGCATAACTAAGGGTGTAAAACAATAGCGCTTGTTGGGAGGCAACCCAATAGTTATATCTACTTTCCCTTTTTGCTTTATGTTTTTGAGTGTGCACACAATTGTGCTATTGTTATGGTTGTGTTTTTGTGTTTAAATTAGTGTTTTTCCAAGTAAAGCCTTTGGGGGTGATTTGGTTGATAGTTGATTTGATTCAGTGAGAAAATAGAAACTTTTGCTCCCAGTAGCAGAATTGTTTAGTTTCACTGGAACGTGATAAATTTCTTATTTTTTTTTACAAATTATTGATATACAAATTTCCCATGTTTCCCCAATTTTTAGAATTTTTGGAGTTACATAAGTATTGTGCTTAGTTAGATCATTACAGACTATTCTGTTTTTCATATTCTGTTTTCAGTGCATTGTTTGCTTGTTTTAATGAATCTATGGATTGTGTCAGGGGGTATAAGTCATGGTGAAGTTAGAATACAGTAGATAATATGAAAAAATAAAATATGAATTGGTTTACAAGAGCACCTAAATTTTATGATTTGATAGTTATACTAACGGATCTCATGAGTTTTCTATTGAGTTTTGTGTGCTGAAGTTTTGAAGTTTTAAGTGAGATCGTGATGGATGAAGGAATAAGAAGTGGCAAGACCCTCAGCTAGGGGATGCCAAATGCACCCTAAGTTAATATTCAAGGAGACCCAAGCATCTAAGATTGGGGATGATCCAGATGGCATCCTCTCTTTTCTCTACCAACCATCGGTAAATTACTTGGAGCTATGTATTTATTCATCACACGATATGAGTTTTGCTTGGAGCATCATGTATTATATGAGTATTTGCTTCATTTTCTTTTTATTTTTCCACAATCATCTTTGTCGAACACACCTTTTTGAGAGGGACACACATCATTCATGATTTATTAGAATATTCTATGTGCTTCACTTATATCTTTTGAGCTAGGCGGTTGCTCTAGTGCTTCACTTATATTTCTTAGAGCACGGCGGTGGTTATATTTTAAAGAAATAGCTGCACTCTCATACTTCACTTATATTATTTTGAGAGTTTGATAAATAGTAATGGCAATTTGCACGGGTTATGAATTTGATCCTAATATGATAGGTATTCAAGAGAGATATAACAAAAAATTTCATGTAGATCACTGAATATGATAAGTTTGATTCGTTGCAGTTTTGTAATATAAAGATGGTAATATGTGGGAGGTACTAGCGATGATTGTGGTTTAGTAATAATATTGGTGTTAAGGTTTGTGATTCTCAAAGCATGCACGCATATGGTCTCTCGTTATGCTATGAAGTTGGAGCACGACTTACTATTGAGTGTCTTCCTTTGTGTGAAGGTCGGGGGCGCACGATGGTTAACTCCAACCAAGCTCCCCTCTAGGAGCATGCATAGTAGTACTTTGCTTCGAGGGCTAATAAACTTTCACAATAAGTATGCGAGTTCTTATGACTAATGTGAGTCCATGGATTATACGCACTCTCACCTTTCCGCCATTTGCTAGCCTCTTCGGTACCGTGCATTGCCCTTTCTCACCTCGAAATGTGGTGCAAACTTCGTCGGTGCATCCAAACCCCGTGATATGATACACTCTATCACACATAAGCTTCCTTATATCTTCCTCGAAACAACCACCATACCTACCTATTATGGCATTTCCATAGCCATTCCGAGATATATTGCCATGCAACTTCCACCGTTCCATTTTTTATGACACACATCATCATTGTCGTATTGCTTTGCATGATCATATAGCTTACATAGTATTTCTAGCTCAGATTTTCATACATGTTATGCTAGATCATTGCACAATCCTGGTACACCGCTAGAGGAATTCGTATAGTCGTATTTTGTTCTAGTATTGAGTTATAATTATGAGTTGTAAGTAAATAGAAGTGTGATGATCATCATTATTCATTAATAGAGCATTGTCCCAAGTAAGGAAATAATAAAAAAGGCCAAAATGAGCCCATAAAAAGGCAAAAAAGACCCCAACAAAAAAGGAGAAAAAATGAGAGAAAAAGAGAGAAGGGGCAAGGTTACTATCCTTTCCACACTTGTGCTTCAAAGTAGCACCATGTTTTTATATAGTGTCTCTTATGCTTGCACTTTCATAAAACTAGTGGGCATTTTTCATTATTGAACTTGGCTTGTATATTCCAATGATGGGCTTCCTCAAATACCCGAGGTCTTCATGAGCAAGCAAGTTGGATCCACACCCACTTAGTTTTCTTTTTGAGCTTTCATACACTTATAGCTCTTAGTGAATCCATTGCATGGCAATCCCTACTCCTTGCATTGACATCAATTGATGGGCATCTCCATAGCCTATTGATTAGCCTCGTTGATGTGAGACTTTCTCCTTTTTCTATCTTCTCCATATTAATCTCTACCACCGTATTCTATTCCACCCTGATAACCCACAAGTATAGGGGATCAGAACAGTTTTCGAGGGTAGAGTATTCAACCCAAATTTATTGATTCGACACAAGGGGAGCCAAAGAATATTCTCAAGTATTACCAGCTGAGTTGTCAATTCAACCACACCTGGAAACTTAATATCTGAAGCAAAGTATTTAGTAGCAAAGCAATATGATAGTAGTGGTAACGGTAGCAAAAAGTAACGGTAGCAAAAGTAATATTTTTGGGTTTTGTAGTGATTGTAACAGTAGCAGCGGAAAAGTAAATAAGCGAAGAACAATATATGGAAAAGCTCGTAGGCAATGGATCGGTGATGGAGAATTATGCCTGATGCGATCAATCATGTAACAGTCATAACATAGGGTGGCACAAAACTAGCTCCAGTTCATCAATGTAATGTAGGCATGTATTCCGAACATAGTCATACGTGCTTATGGAAAAGAACTTGCATGCCATGTTTTGTCCTACCCTCCCGTGGCAGCGGGATCCTATTGGAAACTAAGGGATATTAAGGCCTCCTTTTAATAGAGTACCGGACCAAAGCATTAACACATAGTGAATACATGAACTCCTGAAACTACGGTCATCACCGGTAGTGGTCCCGATTATTGTCACTTCGGGGTTAACGGATCATAACACATAATAGGTGACTATAGATTTGCAAGATAGGATCAAGAACTCTCATATATTGATGAAAACATAATAGGTTCAGATCTGAAATCAGGGCACTCAGGCCCTAGTGACAAGCATTAAGCATAGCAAAGTCATAGCAACATCAATCTCAGAACATAGTGGACACTAGGGATCAAACCCTAACAAAACAAATTTGATTACATGATAAATCTCATCCAACCCATCACCGTCCAGCAAGCCTATGATGGAATTACTCACGCACGGCGGTGAGCATCATGGAATTGGTGATGGAGGAAGGTTGATGATGGCGATGGCGATAGATTCCCCTCTCCGGAGCCCCGAACGGACTCCAGATCAGCACTCCCGAGAGAGTTTAGGTCTTGGCGGCGGCTCCGTATCGTAAAACGCGATGAATCCATATCTCCGATTTTTTTCTCCCCGAACACGAATATATGGAGTTGGAGTTGAGGTCGGTGGAGCGTCAGGGGGCCCACGAGGCAGGGGGCGCGCCCAGGCGGGGTAGGCGCGCCCCCACCCTCGTGGATAGGGTGTGGGCCCCCTGACGTGGATTCTTCTTCCAGTATTTTTTATATATTCCAAAAATAATCTCCGTTGATTTTCAGGTCATTCCGAGAACTTTTATTTCTGCACAAAAATAACACCATGGCAATTCTGCTGAAAACATCGTCAGTCCGGGTTAGTTCCGTTTGAATCATGCAAGTTAGAGTCCAAAACAAGGGCAAAAGTGTTTGGAAAAGTAGATACGACGGAGATGTATCAACTCCCCCAATCTTAAACCTTTGCTTGTCCTCAAGCAATTTAGTTGATAAACTGATAGTGATAAAGAAAAACTTTTACGAACTCTATTTGCTCTTGTTGTCGTAAATATGTAAAGCCAGCATTCATGTTTTCAGCAAAGATTATGAACTAACCATATTCACCATAACATTTAGGTCTCATGTTTACTCATATCAATGGCATAATCAACTAGCGAGCAATAATAATAAATCTTGGATGACAACACTTTCTCAAAACAATCATAATATGATATAACAAGATGGTATCTCGCTAGCCCTTTCTGAGACCGCAAAACATAAATGCAGAGCACCTTTAAAGATAAAGGATTGACTAGACATTGTAATTCATGGTAAAATAGATCCAGTCAAGTCATACTCAATGTAAACTAACAGTAATGGATGCAAATGACAGCGGTGCTATCCAACTGGTGCTTTTTAATAAGAGGATGGTGTCTCAACATAAAAGTAAATAGATAGGCCCTTCGCAGAGGGAAGCAGGGATTTGTACAGGTGCCAGAGCTCGGTTTTGAAATAGATATGAATAATATTTTGAGAGGTATACTTTCATTGTCAACATAACAACCGAGAGATCTCAATATCTTCCATGCTACACACATTATAGGCGGTTCCCAAACAGAATGGTAAATTTTATACTCTCCCTCCACCAACAAGCATCAATCCATGGCTTGCTCGAACCAATGAGTGCCTCCAACTAACAAGAGTCCCGTGGGAGTTTTGTTTGCAGTTATTTTGATTTGATTTGCATAAAGCATGGCACTGGGCATCCCGGTGACCAGCCATTTTCTCGTGAGTGAGGAGCGGAGTCCACTCCTCTTGAGAATAACCCGCCTAGCATGGAGGATACAGACAGCCCTAGTTGATACATGAGATATTCGAGCATACAAAATAGAATGTTTATTTGAAGGTTTAGAGTTTGGCACATACAAATTTACTTGGAACGGCAGGTAGAGCTGGATGCACAACTTTGGTACATAGGTATGGTGGACTCATATGGAACAACTTTGGGTTTTATGGAGTTGGATGCACAAGCAGTATTCCCGCTTAGTACAAGTGAAGGCTAGAAAAAGACTGGGAAGCGACCAGCTAGAGAGCGACAACAGTCATGAACATGCATTAAAATTAATCAACACCGAATGCAAGTATGAGTAGGATATAATGCACCATGAACATAAATATTGTAGAGGCTATGTTCATTTTGTTTCAACTACATGCGTGAACATGTGCCAAGTCAAGCCACTCGAATCGTTCAAAAGAGGATACCACCCTATCATACCACATCACAACCATTTTAATAGCATGTTGGCACGCAAGGTAAACCATTATAAACTCCTAGCTAATTAAGCATGGCATAAGCAACTACAATCTCTAATTGTCATTGCAAATATGTTTCTTTCATAACAGGCTGAATCAGGAAAGATGAACTAATCATATTTACAAAAACAAGAGAGGTCAAGTTCATACCAGCTTTTCTCATCTCAATTAGTTCATCATATAATCATCATTATTGCCTTTCACTTGCACGAACGAACGGTGTGGATAATAATAATAGTGCACGTGCATTGGACTAAGATGGAATCTGCAAGCATTCAATTCAATAGAGAAGACAAGGTAATATGGGCTCTTTGTTAGATCAATCAATAATGCATATGAGAGCCACTCAACATTTTCATTATGATCTTCTCCTCTCGACCCCCAAAGAAAAGAAACAAAACTATTTACATGGGAAAGCTCCCAACAAGCAAAAGAAGAACGAGAAATCTTTTTGGGTTTTCTTTTCAATTACTACCACTACAGGCATGGAAAGTAAACTAACTAAAAGCTACAACTAATTTTTTTCTTAAGGTTTATCAAACACACAAGAAGAAAGCATAAAAGGGAAATAAACTAACATGGATATTACAATGAAAAAGTATGAGCACCGACAACTAGCATGAGTGTGTGAACATGAATGTAATGTCGGTGAGAGATACATACTCCCCCAAGCTTAGGCTTTTCCTAAGTTCGTCTATGCCCATGGATGGCCTGGTGGGTATCCAAAGTTGAAGCTGGGGTCATACTGAGATGCATCAGCTATTGCCTGACGAGCTGCAGATTGGAGGCGAGCTGCCTCCATCCTCCTCTCATACTCGGTCACCTCCTCCCTGGTTATAACATGTCTCCCTTTTGCCTGAAAGTCAAAGAAGGCAGGAGCAGGGAGAGCGACGTGATAGATGTGTCGTCTGTCAAAGATTAGTCAGTTCTGGAGGAACTGATTGTTCCTCTCAACAAACTAATGACGAACCATGGCATTATAATCTAAATAAGAAGGAGGCAACTCGATATCATCTCCATGTATGGGTATCTCAAGAAAATCAGCTGAACGGGTTGCATAAATTCCACCAAAGAAATCTCCACTAATTTTGTTATTATGCAACCTGCGTGCAACAATGGCCCCCAAGTTATATTGTCTATCTCCTAATACAACACTCTTGAGAACACTAAGATCTGGAACACACATGTGACATGCCTCATCCTTACCATTTATGCATCTACCTATAAAGAGAGCAAAATAATGTATAGCAGGAAAATGAATGCTCCCTATGGTAGCTTGCGTGATTTCCCTAGATTCCCCCATAGTGATACTAGCAAGAAAGTCTCTATATTCAGATTTGCGAGGTTCACTAACATTACCCCACTGTGGGATTTTACAAGTAGTGTTAAAATCTTCTAAGTCCATGGTATAAGATTTATCATAAATATCAAACAGGACAGTTTGAGAATTGCGTGATGATGAAAATTCAAACCTTCTCACAAAGGAATCAGTGAGGTAGTGGTACTGACGGCACTTATCTGCCATGAAGCTCTCGAGATCGGCATTACGCACATATGCTTGGACCATGAAATCTTCTGACGGCCATTCACAAGGCCGCACTTGAGCGTCCCTCGGTGGTTCATCGTCTGGCTCTCGCATTGCGGGCCTGGGTCCTTGCTTCCTTGAAGAGCAACCTTTGTACATTTTCCTAAACATATTTCCTCCTCTGAAAAATTTCTGAAATTTTCAGTAACTTCAAAATAAAAGTGAACCAAACTCAACAAAATTGATAGCAACTACTCGCACAAGTTCCTTGAGACTATATCATGCATTAGAACTACTTGGGACCATATAAATTTGACATGAAAGCTCAAGAACATGTTCACCTAGGCAGCAAAAATTTGCAATGAATAAAGCACTAGAACAAAAACTAATTGGACCATTGGAGGAGTCACATATGAAAGAACAATCCCCCAAAGTAGTTTTGTGAATGGAGCTTTGAGCTAGGAGATCGAAAATGGCAGCAAGATGAGTTAGAACTCGTGCTTGAGCTGGTTGGTGATTTTTTGGGAGGAAGGAGTGTGTGGTGGCTGGAATAAGTGGAGGGGAGCCACCAGGGGCCCACGAGGCAGGGGGTGTGCCCAGGGGGGTGGGCGCGCCCTGGACCCTCGTGGCCAGGTGCTTGCTCCCCCTGGTGTGTTCTCAGTGCCAGATATTCTCACATATTCTAGAAAAATCATTTTTAATTTTCAGAGCATTTGGAGAACTTTTATTTTCGGGGTATTTTTTATTGCATGGATAATTCAGAAAACAGATAGAAAATTCTATTTTTGCTTTATTAATATAAATAACAGAAAGTAAAAAGAGGGTACAGAGAGTTGTGTTTTCTAAATTCATCCATCTCATGCTCATTAAAAGGAATCCACTAACAAGGTTGATCAGGTCTTGTTAACAAACTCATTTCGAATAACATGAAACCGGAGAATTTTCGAATAACACTAGGTTACCTCAACGGGGATATGCATGTCCCCAAAAATAAGAATATCATATTTCTTCTTGATAGTAGGAAGAGGAAATTCAAAACCTCCAATAGTGATTGTTGAAAATTTTCCAATAGAATTGATACTGTGGACTTGAGGTTGTTTCCTCGGAAGTGTACCGTATGCTCATTACCATTAACATGAAAAGTGGCATTGCCTTTGGTCCAATCAATAACAGCCCTGCATTATTCAAAAAGGGTCTTCCGAGAATAATAGACATACTATCGTAATCGGGAATATCAAGAATAACAAAGTCTGTTAAAATAGTAACATTTGCAACCACAACAGGCACATCCTCACAAATACCGACAGGTATAGCAGTTGATTTGTCAGCCATTTGCAAAGATATTTCAGTAGGTGTCAACTTATTCAAATCATGTCTACGATATAAAGAGAGAGGCATAACACTAACACCGGCTCCAAGATCACATAAAGCAGTTTTAACATAGTTTCTTTTAATGGAGCATGGTATAGTTGGCACTCCTGGATCTCCAAGTTTCTTTGGTATTCCACCCTTAAAAGTATAATTAGCAAGCATGGTGGAAATTTCAGCTTCCGGTATCTTTCACTTATTAGTAACTATATCCTTCACATACTTAGCATAAGGATTCATTTTAAGCATGTCGGCCAAACACATACGCAAAAAGATAGGTCTAATCATTTCAGCAAAGCGCTCAAAATCCTCATCATCCTTTTTCTTGGATGGTTTAGGAGGAAAAGGCATGGGTTTGTGAACCCATGGTTCTCTTTCTTTACCGTGCTTCCTAGCAACAAAGTCTCTCTTGTCATAACGTTGATTCTTTGATTGTGGGTTATGAGGATCAACAGCAGGTTCAATTTCTACATCATTATTATTACTAGGTTGAGCATCAACATGAACATCATCATTAACATTATCACTAGGTTCACGTTCATTACCAGATTGTGTTTCAGCATCAGAGATAGAAATATCATTAGGATTATCAGGTGTGTCTACAACAGGTTCACTAGAAGCATGCAAAGTCCTAACATTTTTCTTTTTCTTCCTCTTAGAAGGACTAGGTGCATCAACGCTATTTCTCTGAGAATCCTGCTTAATTCTCTTAGGATGGCCCTCAGGATACAAGGGTTCCTGAGTAATTTTACCACCTCTAGTCATAACTCTAACAGCATTATCATTTTTCTTATTATTTAATTCATTGAGCAAATCATTCTGAGCTTTAAGTACTTGTTCTACTTGAGTGGTAACCACAGAAGCATGTTTACTAATAAGTTTAAGTTCACCTTTAACACTAGCCATATAATCACTCAAGTGTTCAATCATATAAGCATTATGTTTCAATTGTCTACCAACATAAGTATTGAAGTTTTCTTGTTTAACAATAAAATTATCAAACTCATCTAAGCATTGGCTAGCAGACTTATTATGAGGAATATCACCTTCATCAAATATATAGAGAGAATTTACCTTTACTACCTGTGTCGGGTTATCAAGATCGTGTGTTTCTTCAATAGGTGATGAATTAAGACCATGTATTTCTTCAACAGGAGGTAAATTCTTAACATCTTCAGCTTTTATACCTTTTTCTTTCATAGATTTCTTTGCCTCTTGCAAATCTTCAGGACTGAGAAGTAGAATACCCCTTTTCTTCGGAGTTGGCTTAGGAGTTGGTTCAGGAAGTGTCCAATTATTTTCATTAGTCAACATATTATTCAATAGCAATTCAGCTTGATAAACTGTTCTTTCCCTGAAAACACAACCAACACAACTATCCAGGTGGTCTCTGGAAGCATCAGCTAGTCCATTATAAAAGATATCAGGTACTTCATTTTTCTTGAGAGGATGATCAGGCTAAGCATTAAGTAATTGGAGAAGCCTCCCCCAAGCTTGTGGGAGACTCTCTTCTTCAATTTGCACAAAATTATATATATCCCTTAAAGCTGCTTGTTTCTTATGAGCGGGGAAATATTTAGCAGAGAAGTAGTAAATCATATCCTGGGGACTACGCACACAACCAGGATCAAGAGAATTAAACCATATCTTAGCATCACCCTTTAATGAGAATGGAAATAATTTAAGGATATAATAGTAGTGAGTTTTCACATCATTAGTGAACAGGGTAGCTATATCATTTAATTTAGTAAGATGTGGCACAACAGTTTCAGATTCATAGCCATAGAAAGGATCAGATTCAACCAAAGTAATTATATCAGGATCAACTGAGAAACCATAATCCTTATCAGTAAAAAAGATAGGTGAAGTAGCATAAGAAGGATCATATTTCATTCTAGCATTCAGAGATTTTTCTTTCAGCTTAGCTAATAGTTTCTTAAGATCACTTCTATCATTGCAGGAAAGAAAGTCTCTAGAAGTTTCTTCATCCATAACATAACCCTCAGGCACAACAGGCAATTCATATCTAGGGGGAGAATCTTCATCATCACTTTCATCAATATTATCAGTTTCAATAATTTCATTCTCTCTAGCCCTAGCAAGTTGTTCATCAAGAAATTCACCAAGTGGCACAGTAGTATCAAGCATAGAAGTAGTTTCATCATAAGTATCATGCATAGCAGAAGTGGCATCATCAATAACATGCGACATATCAGAATTAATAGCAGAAGCAGGTTTAGGTGTCGCAAGTTTACTCAAAACAGAAGGTGAATCAAGTGTAGAGCTAGATGGCAGTTCCTTACCCCCCCTCGTAGTTGAGGGGAAAATCTTGGTTCTTTGATCTTACAAGTTCTTCATAATGATAAGCAGATATAAATCCCAAGTGACTCAAAGAATAGAGCTATGCTCCCCGGAAACGGCGCCAGAAAATGGTCTTGATAACCCACAAGTATAGGGGATCGCAACAGTTTTCGAGGGTAGAGTATTCAACCCAAATTTATTGATTCGACACAAGGGGAGCCAAAGAATATTCTCAAGTATTAACAGCCGAGTTGTCAATTCAACCAAACTTGGAAACTTAATATTTGCAACAAAGTATTTAGTAGCAAAGTAATATGATAGTAGTGGTAACGGTAGCAAAAAGTAAGGGTAGCAAAATTAATATTTTTGGGTTTTGTAGTGATTGTAACAGTAGCAGCGGAAAAGTAAATAAGCGAAGAACAATATATGGAAAAGCTCGTAGGCAATGGATCGGTGATGGAGAACTATGCCGGCTGCGATCGATCATGTAACAGTCATAACATAGGGTGACACAGAACTAGCTCCAGTTCATCAATGTAATGTAGGCATGTATTCCGAATATAGTCATACGTGCTTATGGAAAAGAACTTGCATGGCATCTTTTGTCCTACCTTCCCGTGGCAGCGGGGTCCTATTGGAAACTAAGGGATATTAAGGCCTCCTTTTAATAGAGTACCGGACCAAAGCATTAACACATAGTGAATACATGAACTCCTCAAACTACGATCATCATAGGCAGTGGTCTCGATTATTGTCACTTCGGGGTTAATGGATCATAACACATAATAGGTGACTATAGACTTGCAAGATAGGATCAAGAATTCTCATATATTGATGAAAACATAATAGGTTCAGATCTGAAATCATGGCACTTGGGCCCCAGTGAAAAGCATTAAGCATAGCAAAGTCATAGCATGTGGCACCCCGGCTCAGAGCAACCGGTTTACCCTGCATTGCCAGCCCAGAGATCGAGTCTTCTGGCAATACATAACAACATGGTACAGAAACAACCACTTTATTGATACTAGCGGAATACATAGGTCTGATATTACATCGAGATACGAGGCCAAGCGGCACACACGGTGCTGCTGGTCAGTATGTACATTATTTAGTGAACATGACGGGGCCTCGATCACACGAACTACGCGGCAGCGGAAGAACGACGAGGTGGCACTCCAAAGAATAGGGACACCGATGTGGACACGACCTAGACACGAGATGCGCTCCGATGCGAACCGACTTGCCTGAAAGCTGGCATAACACGCCAGGTCAGTACATTGAATGTACTTGCAAGCGCACAACAAACATAAGCACGATGACAGACAATATCATGATAATTAATCAGATTAATACAATGCAAGAAAAACTACAGATGCAATGCAAACCACACCTGCCCCGAGTCTCACGGACTCGCTTAATAAACAGTTAACTCGTAACCAAACGGTGACCATACCGGGGTCACACCTGAAACCGATCACTCATGAACACCTCAAGAGTTCATGATCCACCACGAACCAATGCATCACAACAATCAATTAGTTTGCAAGATTTATTAGAAAAGTTGATCCATGGTGTGACTTACTTCTGAGTCATGCCCATAACCGAGGATGCAGCTATCGATAGATTAAATACACTCTGCAGAGGTAGCGCACTTTACCCACACTATGGAATACCTGGCCTCGCATTCCCATTCAGGTGGACCAAAGTATTCCGACGAAACCCTCCCTTTGTCATGCACTCTCCCCGGCCACTCCGACCAAATCCCTCTCAGGGCTAGGTCTTGGGTGGCCCTATGTTTACCAAAGACACCAACGACCACTGTTGTGGCAAAACGGTACCAAACGGGGACAAGGTACCATAAAAAACGAGCACACAAGGTTATGTCTGCCTACCGGGCTAGGGTAGGCACGTCCATAACCTTCCCTCACGGGAGGTACCGGTGAGAGCCACAACAAAGGACCGAATCAAGACCCTCCCATAAGGTAAATGTGGTCGCACTGAATTAAAAACTCGATTCAGTGGCACCATGATGTGATCAACATCATATTCAATTGAACTTAATCAAATTTAACTTTGATAAAAAATTTTCTTAATGACATGATATAATGACAAATAAACATGAAACTACTTATCATGCAAAGCAAACAGTTCATAGTCATGGATCAAACTTATCATCATGATTACCTTGCAACACTTAAAATCAAAACTTCTCTGGTTATAACTCATTTTATTTTATCAAGCAATATTGTTATTAGCTCTTTATTTAATTGAAACTATCACTTACTAAAATAACTAACATTAATTTCCATAGCTATATGAATAATGCAAAATAGTACTATACTAGCGAAACAAGTTCATGCATTCAACCAGTAACTACAACAAGCATATCAAGCATGGTAAAGTAACTAGAAATTAACTAAATTTATTTGTCAAATTTTAAATGCAAATAAACACTCATATTCAAGTAGAAAATCATAGATATTGAAATAACACCATCCAAATGCTGGTGTGGCTTGCCTTAGTGTAGAGGAGGATCACACCCCTCTTGGTTCGCTTCAAGACAAGCTTCTCCTTATGAAAAAGAATTTAAAACCACAAACATAATTGTCAAAAAACATTCTGAAAATCACCAGAAATTCTAGACAACAAGGAACAATCCACCCTTTGGTGTGCTTCTAGAGCTTTCTGAGACAAAGACAATGCAAAAAGAATCAAATCATTTGGACTTATGGTTTAGAAATGGTGGCTGGTCAAAGTTTGGTCAAATTTCTGAATTATATTTGAATTAAACAGAAATCCTGGGGGGGGGGTGACGTCGAAGGCGTAAAATAGAAATATGCCTCCACTCGAACCGCTTCGGCCGCGAGTGGTGAGACCGACAGGTGGGTCCCGTGAGTCAGGAGAGAGAGGGGCGAGCAAGATCAGAGAGAGGCAGAGCTTCGCCGGAGCTTACGCCGGCGACGAGGGGGTTTGAGGCTAGGCTAGAGGGATAGGATGGCAGAGGGGCTCGAGGCGCACCTGCCCGTACCGTGGCTTGGCGAGAGATGGACGGAGCTGCTCGTGGTTGAGCTCGCATGCGACGGTGGCGGACGGGTTTCGCTGGAGAGGTTGAAGACGACGGCTAGGGGCGGCTCTGAGGGCTTGGCGGCGTCCAGGCAGCACCAACGGACCACTGAGGCCCCACCCAAGTAGCTGGCTTGAGCTCGAGAGGCCCTGGAGTGCAGCGGCTGGCCTGCGGGGATCGCCGGAGTCCTCTGGTCGGGGCGACGGCTAGAGGCTTGCCTGACCGAGCTTCTGCTCGTCTACGTGTTAGTGGAGGTTGGGTGGAGTGGTGCTTGGCTCGAAAACGAGGTGGGGAGCACTATATATAGCCGGATCAAGGGGGGAGCGTGTCGCTGCCGGAGCTCTCTGGACATGCGGCGAACGGCGACGAGAAGCTCCAAGACGAGGGGGCAAAGGCTCAGCGTCAACGCAGGAGCTTGCCCACGCTCGTGGACGAGCACAGGAGGCGTTTGGGGAAGTGGACAAGTGCACACGCACACTGTGGCGTTTTGGCCGCGACACGCCCGTGCTTGCTGCGGCGGCTCCGGCGTCGGTGAGCGCCAGGAAGCGGTCAAGGGTGATGGGCCGGGACTTGTGGCGTGGTGCGGTAGTTGGCGGTGAGCGCTGGAACGAGCACGCACGAAACAGAGAGCAAGGCGCCAGCCAGAGTGCATCGAGACGCTGCCAGGCGCTGTGTCCTCGCGTGGTCACCAAGCTGGCATGGTCAAAATGACGCCCAGGAGCAGCCAAACCTTGTCTACGCGCTCGACCGTGCAGTGTATAGTCTAGGAGTGGTGATGGTTCATACACAGGTTGATCGGATTGGACTCAACTAAGCTGGCAAGTTTCTGTCCAGAAACTTGGTCGCCAAGTTTGGCCACCTTATAGAAGGCCATTAGGGCTGATCTCCTGGGGTTTAGGGTTTCTTAGGAGGGTGTTTAAGCTCAAGAAAGATCAAGGCTAGAAGCTCAAGGAAAAATGTACTTGCTGTACAAACTGGAAGTTTGGGCCAGAATAGAAATGATTTTCTATAGCAAAAATATTCCAAAAAGTGGGGCAATATTTTTGCATGGGAAGGTGAGCCAAGGTTTTAAGAATATTTAGGAATTATATCAGATTTTTCTGATCAATAAAAATTGGGGTTGCTATGGAGCACAAGTTGCTGAAGTGAGTTTCAGAGAGAAAAATGAATATTTTTCTTTCATGAAAAATACCCATTTGCTTATTTTGAGTATTTATCAGAGGAATAAGGTAGATAGGTCACTTGGGTGAAAGCCAAGGATATGCCCAAGTGAAAAGTCCATTTGAAATGATTCCAAAATCCAAATCAAATCAGGGCAAAAACCACGATAAAAACCAAGTCCGGAAAAGAGAGAGAAGGCAAGTCCGGAACAAGAGAGAAGGAAAAAATCCAGGCTGTCACAAATCTGCCCCACTTAGTATGAATCTCGTCCCCGAGATTGGGTTGCTTGGGAAAACCATTCTGGGTATGCAGTCCTTAAAAATTCCTCTCTTTCCCAGGTCTTCGGTGTGATGCTCCCACTGAACCTTGTAAAACCGTATCTCTTTGCTGCGAGTGACCCTTTCTGTCTGATCCAATATTCTAATTGGCTTTTCCTCATAAGTCAAATCCTTGGCCAATTCTATCTTTGCCATATCAGTCCTTTTCTCCGGTGGCGAGATACATGTTCTTAGCTGTGATATGTGAAACACGTTGTGTACTTCTGACAGTTTCGGTGGCAATTCCAACTGATATGCAACCATACCGACTCTGGCCATGACGGGGAATGGACCGATATATCTGGGTGCCAATTTTCCGCGGGTCTGGAACCTCTTGACTCCTTTCATAGGGGTGACTCGGAGATATGCGTGTTCTCCGGGTTCGAAGCTGATCTGACGATGTTTGGCATCATAGTAGCTCTTCTGTCGAGATTTGGCCAATTGCAGTCTATCGCGGATTTCCATGACTTGCTTTTCTGCTTCGAGCATTAAATCAGTCCCGAAAATATGTCTGTCACCAGTTTGAGACCAATTCAATGGGGTGCGGCATTTCCGGCCATACAGGGCTTCATAGGGTGACATCTTTAAGCTGGCCTGGAAACTGTTGTTGTAGGAAAACTCGGCGTAGGGCAGACAGTCTTCCCACTTGGTTCCTTGGGCCAATGTACATGCCCGAAGGATCTCCTCGAGTA
The DNA here is from genome assembly GCF_056163025.1 of Triticum urartu. NCBI lineage: Eukaryota > Viridiplantae > Streptophyta > Magnoliopsida > Poales > Poaceae > Triticum > Triticum urartu. Next base: position 163,115,071 of record NC_141876.1, read on the forward strand.
TTTGATTTACTCGCTCAGTCTGTCCATTTGTCTGAGGATGATACACCATGCTATACTTCAGAGCGGTCCCCAAGGCTTGATGTAGTCGGGACCAAAATGCGGAGGTGAATAGAGATCCCCTGTCGGAGGTGATAGTCTTGGGTACTCCATGTAGAACGACGATTCTTGATACATACAGCTGTGTGAGTTGATTTGCACGGTATGTAGTCCGGATAGGCAGGAAGTGTGCTACCTTGGTTAAGGTGTCCACTATGACCCATATCACGTTGTTTCCTCGATGAGACCTAGGTAGTTCGGTGAAGAAGTTCATGCAGATATCATCCCATTTCCATTGGGATATCGGCAGGGGTTGGAGGAGTCCGGCGGGTTTTTGGTGTTCCGCCTTTACCTTGTTGCATATGTCGCAACATGCCACAAAGTATGTGATGTCCTTCTTCATTCCATCCCACCAAAATACCTAACGAAGATCCTCATACATTTTGGTACCACCGGGGTGAATTGAGTATGGCGCTTCATGCGCTTTTGCCAATATCTTCTTCTTGAGACCTTCTTGGTTGGGTACACAAAGTCTTCCACGAAACCTTAGCAAACCTTGCTGATCCATAGAGAAATCCGGTGCATGCCCTTGGTGCATCTTCTGGACATATATTTGTAACACCTTATCATCCGCCTGAGCACTGCGGATTTCTTCTTCGAGAGTAGGGGCAACTTCCAATATATTGGTAAGACGGGCGTGGGTGATCACCAAATTTAGCTGCATGATTTATTCATAAATCTCCGGAGGCGAGGAATTTATTAGGGCATTAAGTTTGGCTAGCTTGCAGCTAAGGGCGTCAGCCACCACATTAGCTTTGCTCGGGTGATAATTTATCCCGAGGTCATAGTCCTTAACCAACTCGAGCCATCTTCGTTGTCAAAGGTTAAAATCGGGCTGAGTGAATATATACTTGAGACTCTTATGGTCGGTGAATATCTCGCACTTCTTTCTAATCAGATAGTATCGCCAGATCTTCAAAGCGTGCACCACCGCGACCAATTCCAAATCATGAGTAGAATAGTTTCCTTCATGTTGCCACAGTTGTCGAGATGCATAGGCCACCACCTTGCCATCTTGCATGAGTACACACCCTAGTCCTCTTCTGGATGCGTCACAGTAGACATCAAAACTGCGGTAGATGTCTGGAAGAGTTAATACGGGTGCCGATGTTAGCCTGGTTTTTAACTCATTGAAGCTCTGTTCGCAGTCCTCCGTCCATACGAACTTCTGATCCTTTTTAAGAAGCTCAGTCATTGGCTTGGCGATCTTGGAAAATCCTTCGATAAAACAACGATAATATCTGGCTAGACCAAGGAAACTCCGAATTTCTGAGACTGTTGTGGGTGTGGACCAATCAAGTACATCCTTCACCTTGCTTGGGTCCACTGAGATTCCCTCTGCCGAGAGGACATGCCCGAGGAATCCCACTTGTTGGAGCCAGAACTCACATTTGCTGAATTTGGCATAAAGCTGATGGTCGCGAAGCCTTTGCAGAACTGCTCGAAGATGCTCCTTGTGTTCGTCCTTGCTCTTGGAGTAAATGAGGATGTCATCAATAAACACCACCACAAATTTATCCAAGAAGTCCATAAACACCTTGTTCATCATATGCATAAAGAAGGCAGGGGCGTTGTTGAGGCCGAAGGACATCACGGTGTATTCATAAAGACCATACCGAGTGGTGACCGTAGTCTTAGGAATATCTTCCTTCTTTATCTTGAGTTGATGATATCCGGTCCTCAAATCAATCTTTGAGAATACTTTGGCCCCACTGAGTTGATCAAACAGATCGTCAATCCTTGGCAGTGGATACTTGTTTTTAATGGTGACTTCATTCAGCTGTCGGTAGTCTACGCACATTCGTAGACTACCATTCTTTTTGTCCACGAAGATTGCTGGTGATCCCCATGGTGAAGAGCTTGGACGTATGTATCCTTTCTGCAACATCTCATCCAATTGTTTCTTCAATTCCACCAATTCCGAGGAAAGCACCCGATAATATTTCTTATGTATCGGAGTGGTGCCAGGCACCAGGTCAATAGCAAACTCCAATTCTCGGTTTGGGGGCATGCCGGGTAATTCTTCAAGAAATACATCTGGATACTCACTGACCACTGGGATTAATTCCACCTCTTCTACCACAGCTGTGAAAACCATATCTATCATGGGGATGCACTGGCGGGCATAAAAACTTGTGGTGCGACCTTCCATATTTTTCAGGGTAACTTCTCTGGTCGCACAACTGATGCGGACTTGGTATTGGGTTAACAATTTCATGCCCAGAATGACATCCAATTTGTTGGAATCGATGATTATCAATGATGTTGGAAACTTGACGCCCTTGATGTCAATCTCCAAATTTCGGCAGACGAGATTACTTTTGAGTAGGGATCCCGGGGATTGTACCAGCATGTGCTTTCCCAAAATCGAGCAAGGAATTTTTTTTGGGAAGCAAAACCCCGTGAAATAAAAGAGTGGGAAGCCCCAGAGTCAAATAAAATTACGGCGGGCATGTCATTGACCAGAAACATACCAATGACAACTTCTGGGTCCTCTTGGGCTTCGTCCGTGGAGATGTGATGAATTTGCCCTTGGATCATATCTGGGGCGGAATACGGCTCCATGTAGTTGACTTGTGGCTGAAATGGAGCTACGTGCTTGGTGTTCTTGGGACACTGTCTGGCGTAGTGTCCGGTTTGGCCACAGCTGAAGCACGAATTGTTGCGTTGACAATCGTCGCGCACCGGACTGGTCAAAACATTCTTGACTTGTGTGGTAGTCTTGTTGACATTCTGCTGCCAATTGGGTTTGTACTGCACCTGAGTCTGTTGCCAAGTATGAGCCTTTTGCACTGGTTGCATATCCTTCTTCGGCTCGAATTTGCACTTGTGCTCATTAGCAGCTGGCGTGTTGTCGTGCAGGAGCTTGTGTTCCCTTTTTGCGATGAGTGCCTTGTTCACCAGAGTCAGGAAGTCTGGGAAATCAAACATGCTGAGAGTGCACCTGAGATGCTGATTCAGGGCTCCAAGAAAACGATCAATCTTCCGCTCTTCTATGGCCACATCATGGATAGAATAGCGGGCCAGATGGTTGAATTTATTCAGATACTCGTTGACGGTCATGCTCCCTTGAATGAGAGCGAGAAATTCGCGTTGCTTGATCTTCATGACTCCGGTGGGAATATGATACTTGTGGAAATGATCCTTGAATTTTGCCCAAGTAATTTCCTCGTCTGCAGGCTATATTGCTTTGGCATTATCCCACCATATAGCGGCAACTCCTTCGAGATAATGCATTGTGAAGGGAACCTTGTCTCCTTCTTCTGTGCAAGCAATCTACAGTTTCCTCTCTATAGTCCTTAGCCAGTCGTCGGCGTCCAAAGGATCAGTAGCATAGCTGAAACTGGGAGGCTTGGTTCGTTGAAAATCTGACAGCCTAGAGTGATGGCCATTCTGGTTTCCATTCTGCCCAACCATAACTTGTACACTTTTTAGTATTTCCAGAAGATCGTTGCTCCTTCTTTCTTCAAACATTCACAGGATTTGCTCGGTGGTAGGCGGTTGTGGCGGTGGCGGCAGAGGTGGCTGGTATGGCTCAGGGGAATATCCCGCCTGTCTTGCGGAACGACGGATAGGGACATACTCACAAGCTTGGCTGCTGCTGCCCCCACATGTCATCCTATTTTTCATTTTCCCAATACATAGCAACCAAGATGAGAAAATTCCAAATGGGAGGAAAGCCAATGACAAATCTCGGAAGAAAGCAGCGAATGAAAACCAAGGCGAATAAAAAGTTCCAACATAATTATACATAGTCCCAAGATGAAAGTAAACATCGCAGCGGGTCTACTACCCTCGTACATGAAACTATGCATCATGGCAAGTGCGATTACCGCCATACATCATGCTCATGACTATAGCGATACTTTAACGGTCTACTGCTCGGTTGGTGCTGCTACAGGCTCATCTCCTGAGCCGGACCCTGATCCTGAACCGATAGAAGATACCTCTGGATCACAAGAGACGTGACGATGCTGCCTTGAGGGCTCTCCCTCAGGGGCGCGCGGGGGATGGGATCTAAGCATAGGAGCAGCAGGAGTAGCGGCAAGGGAAGACCATGCAGCAGGAGCGCTGCGAGGGTTCACCGTCAGAGGGTTAACGGTACCTTGCGAGGTCGTCGGGGGAACAGAGGGGGAAGAAACTGGAGCAGAAATATAGATGACAGCGGGAAGAGGGTTCCTCATACGAGCAGCTGCAAGAGCGGTGCGAGCGCGTGAAAGCTCCCGAGCTAACTCGTAGTTAAGGAGATAACTAGCAGTGATGTAGCTTGAAAGGTGGCTAGTGGAACGATCACACGCCGGATTAATCAAGGGAAAGCGGATACGCCCATTCTCATGCAGAGATGGGTCGTAGAAAAGACGAGGGTGGGTGTGCATGCGACACTACTAGGAAAACGGCTATAGATGAAATGGACACTAATGGCACACCACGTGTGTGGTGCGCCATTAGAATATAGCAATGGTGCACCACATACAGGTACGCCATTAGTAATATATTACTAATGGCGCACCTGGTGTGCGGTGCGCCATTAGAAGTTTTGAAAAAAAAATTGTTACTAATGGCGCACCGTGGGTGTGGTGCTCCATTACTAGTTGACATAGTAATGGCGCACCACACCCACGGTGCGCCATTAGAAGTTTTGAAAAAAGTAAAAAAAAATTTGTTAGTAATGGCGCACCAGTGGACAGTGCGCCATTACTAAGTTTTTTTCAAAAAAAATTTCAATTTTTTTTATTTTTTTTTCAAAACTAGTAATGGCGCACCGTGGGTGTGGTGCGCCATTACTAGTTTAACTACTAATGGCGCACCACCCCACGGTGCGCCATTACTAGTTTGCCCGGCTTCCACCGAATGCACCCCCCTGGACCGCCTTTTCAGTTTAAAAAAAATAAAAAAAATGATAAAAATGTCAAAAAAATAAAAGAAAATAAGTTTCCCATGTGATATGTGGTCTAGTTGTTGGGAAAATTTACAAATATAAATTTCGACTTTATTTGCAAAATCTCTCTAGAAATTTGTAAAATGGGCATAACTTTTGCATAAGAACTCGGATTAAAAACTTTTATATATGAAAAATCATCTACTCAAAAAGTTTTATATATGAACCCCGTTAAACATTTTCGAAATCCCCAAAAACCTAACACAAAAAAAGTTACGGGGCTTTCAAGATCTAGAGGCAAAAAAATTCAAAAAAAAAGGTTTTGAATTTTTTTTTTTGAATTTTTTTTCAAAAAATGATACGTAATATGATCGGGAAGTTTGAAATATTTTTCAAAATTTCATCATAGTCATGAACATGAACAAAGTCCTAGACATCAACAAGGTATAATAGGATTGATATGCTAAATATATCAACAAGTGCCTGTGAAGTGAGCTGTTGCTGGGGTTGGATAGAACTCTGAAGTTAAGCGTGCTTGGGCTGGAGTAGTGTGAGGATGGGTGACCTTTCGGGAAGTTTGACCATGGAGTGCGATTTGACCTGAGATTAAGCATATTGACCCGAGAGTAAGCCATAGTGACCTGAGATTAAGAAAAAACGAAAAAAATTTGAAAAAAAATTTTAAAAAAAATTTCTGAAAAAAAATTTGAAAAAAAATTGTTACTAATGGCGCACCACATAGGTGCGTGCGCCATTAGTATACCAGATACTAATGGCGCACCGTGGGCCATTCTAATGGCGCACCAGCGGTGCGCCATTAGAATACCAGATTCTAATGGCGCACCACAGGTGCGCCATTAGAAAAAAATTCTAGTGGCGTGATGCTAATGGCGCACCGGTGGTGCGCCATTAGTAGGCAAACACGATGCGCCATTAGTAGGCCTTTTCCTAGTAGTGTGTTTAAGCTCAAGAAAGATCAAGGCTAGAAGCTCAAGGAAAAAAGTACTTGTTGTACAAACTGGAAGTTTGGGCCAGAATAGAAATGATTTTCTATAGCAAAAATATTCCAAAAAGTGGGGCAATATTTTTGCATGGGAAGGTGATCCAAGGTTCTAATAATATTTAGGAATTATCTTAGATTTTTCTGGGCAAGAAAAATTGGGGTTGCTATGGAGCACAAGTTGCTGAAGTGAGTTTCAGAGAGAAAAATGAATATTTTTCTTTTATGAAAAATATTCATTTGCTTATTTTGAGTATTTATCAGAGGAATAAGGTAGATAGGTCACTTGGGTGAAAGCCAAGGATATGCCCAAGTGACAAGTCCATTTGAAATATTCCAAAATCCAAATCAAATCAGGGCAAAAACCACGATAAAAACCAAGTCTGGAAAAGAGAGAGAAGGCAAGTCTGGAACAAGAGAGAAGGCAGAAATCCAGGCTGTCACATAGCAACATCAATCTCGAAACATAGTGGACACTAGGGATCAAAACCTAACAGAACTAACTCGATTACATGATAAATCTCATCCAACCCATCGCCGTCCAGCAAGCGTACGATGGAATTACTCACGCACGACGGTGAGCATCATGGAATTGGTGATGGAGGAAGGTTGATGATGATGATGGAGACGAATTCCCCTCTCCGGAGCCCCGAACGGACTCCAGATCAGCCCTCTCGAGAGAGTTTAGGGCTTGGCGGTGGCTCTATATCGTAAAACGTGATGAATCCTTCTCTCCGGTTTTTTCTCCCCGAACACGGATATATTATGGAGTTGGAGTTGAGGTCAGTGGAGCGTCAGGGGGCCCATGAGGTAGGGGGCGCGCCCCCACCCTCGTGGACAAGGTGTGGGCCCCCTGACATGGATTCTTCTTCCAGTATTTTTTATATATTCCGAAAATAATCTTCGTTGATTTTCAGGTCATTTCGAGAACTTTTATTTCTGCACAGAAATAACACCATGGTAATTCTGCTGAAAACAGCGTCAGTTTGGGTTAGTTCCATTGAAATCATGCAAGTTAGAGTCCAAAACAAGGGCAAAAGTGTTTGGAAAATTAGATATGACGGAGACGTATCACACCCATAGCGCTATATCCATGGCTTGCACTCATGTATTGCGTGGGGGTTGAAAAAGCTGAAGCGCATTAAAAAGTATGAACCAATTGCTTGGCTGACACCGGGGTAGTGCATGATATATATTTTTTGTTAAGAAGATGGAGCATGACATGGCTATATGATTTTTTAGGGACAACATTCTTTAGCATTGATATTTTCAAAGGCATGATTGTTTGTTAGTATGCCTCAGTATTGATGTCTTCATGTCAAAATATAGACTATTGTTTTGAATCATTCGGATCTTAATATTCGTGCCACAAAAGAGATTATATCACTGGTATAGTGACATCCTAAACAAACGGTTTAAAACCCCTTTCCACGGCGGCATTTGGAACCGTCGCCAAGTGAGTGTGGGCGATAGGGGGGTCCTTCCACATGACCCAGAAATCGTCGGGGATAGGCCCTCATGGGACCCAGGCTAGGGCCATGTGCGATCGTGCGAGGCATGGAAACCCAATCATTTCCGTAGGTATGTATATCCCACACGGTGAATCCCAGAAATCATTTCCGTAGGTATGTACATCCCACATGGTGAATCCCAGAAATCATTTCCATAGGTATGTACATCCCACACGGTGAATCCCAACAATCATTTCCGTAGGTATGTACATCCCACACTGTGAATCCCAGAAATCATTTTCATGGGTATGTACATCCCACACGGTGAATCCCACACAGTTCTTTGTGTGGAAACGTTTGTGAAAGGTGGCCTAACGCAAACAGTTTGCTGCCGGAAGCCGTGTGTGATTGTTAGTTGATCGAACACGCCTACTTTCTAGAAACCGTGCGGGTTGTTTGAGTTCATCGCCCACAGTGTTGTCTGAGTAACCATTTGCAATTGAAAGCCCCAATAAGCAAGGTAATTTGCCTATTATTGACAATCCACGTACTAATCAAACTGATATTTCTTATAAAACACGCCAGATATTTCATATCCATATAAAAGCAACCAGGATTTCCTAATCGAATTACATCATATAGCTTCGGCACTCAGTTACGCCATTACACAACAACACCAAGTTTCACACGCAGCATAAAAAACCTTTGGAACGTAGCATCATACACGGTAAATAGATAGATGAATCTCATCTGGGAAACTTCAAAAGCGGAAGGCAAATATTAAGCCTTCAGTGATGTTGAATGTCCTTGCAACTTTAGGCCAGTGGCTATGGATAATTGCCCGCCCAACCTTCGTCCTCTTCAGCAAGACTTCAATATTGTACCATGGGTGTTTAACGAATACCTTCCTCGCCTCTTGACCATGCAGGTGGTTTGAGAGGTAATCATCGGTGAACTGCTTTGAAAAGTACTGAAAACAATGCTATGCATAAATTGCTGCTGTAAATTTTGAAATGGCGCAAGGGGTAAAAACAAGGTAAAAGAGTTGGTACCATCCTATAGTTGACTGATGTCTTCTTCATTGTACAAACAAAGATCTTGCTGTTATTCATCGCAAGTTTCTTCATCCTAACAATCTTTCTGAGTTTCTTGACTTGACTGATATTCATGGACATCTCATTTCCCCATATGCAAAATGGGTCGAACAGTGGGTCTAAGCCTCTGATAGTAGGACCTACATGTGCAAGGCCAAATTTTAAGAAACCTAAATATTAGAATGATTCCTGCAACTGCACAATAATGTGCTATTAGCCAAAGGACCCCGTTTGAACAAACCTCGATGGTAAACCATAGTGTCTCCCATTTTTTCCCTGCAACACACATAAGGAAGATCTTGATCAGGTTAACTGAGAGTTACCATACTATTAGTAGAATATGTTTTGAGTACAGTCAAATTGCAGAACTAAACCAAACAGTTAAATGGACAGGAGACCAAATGAACCAAAATAGTTAATTGAGCACGACATTGTAGAGTAGAAACATGTATGAGAAGATAAGACAGTTAACAAAACAAAGAATGCTTGAGAACACTACTATGAAATGTAGCAATTGTTAGACCAAAGTGTTAACTAAACATTACATTTCAGAGGACCAAACTGTTAACTGAACATTAGATTGCATATTAACATTATAGAGGACAAATCACTAGAAGGCAGTGGCGGTGGCCTCGAGAAAACATCACGAACTGTATTTTAAAGTAGACAACCGCACCGCGGTGTCGACGGTGGCCTCGAAGACGAGGTGCTCCTCCAAGATCTGGCGGTCGACACACATGTCAGCCATAGCTACCTCATTCGCGCGCGGAGCTGCATGCTACTCAGCTCCACGTTATACTACGTGTAAAATGGCTGTGGGCGGCACTTAATTGGAGCAGGGGGCAGTGATTTCGGTGGAAGGTGTCGCTGCATGTAAAATGGCTGTGGGCGGCACTTAAATGGCTGTTTAAATTTGGAATTATTCTGGGTCCGTTTGACATTTTTATGCATTAATTGAGTTTCTGGGCATTTAATGTGCATAATTCAAATTTGAACTACAAGCACATGCTCCAATGCACCAAAGTTTGCCAAAAAATCACATGTGTATCTTTGGGTGAATTTATAGGTCCCATGCAAGAAATGGAAATAAAATTCAAACATCTGGGTGTCGTTCCTCGGCCGGAAAGATTGAGAAACTTGGTTTTTTCATTCTTGTAAATTCAAAACATGGCTGAAAATCATGAAACTTAGCATCGTGTCATGACATGGCACCTACATGCTGCAGTAAATTTGTTGGCCGAATTGGGACAAGCTTTGGTGTAAGCTTCTTGCAAACCGGAGCTTCCCTCAAGAAGGTCCTGGTTCCGAGACGGAACGTGTCACCTCCGTGTGCGAAACGACATACATACACTGCGTTCTCCCGCCTTAATTTTTTTACACGGGCAGATTAGACCAAATAGAAGTATCGAGCTAAATTTTGGAATTATTCTGTGTTCATTTAACCTTTTTATAAATTAATTGAGTTTTTGGGCATTTAATGTGCATAATTCAAATTTGAACTACAAGCACAGGCTCCAGTGCACCAAAGTTGTTTGAAAAATCACATGTGTGTCCTTGGGTGAATTTCTAGTTCCCATGCAAGAGATGGGTGTGAAATTCAAACATCTGGGCGTTGTGGCTCGGCCAAAAATATCGAGAAACTTAGTTTTTTAATTCATGTAATTCCAAAACATGCCTGCAAATCATGAAACTTGGCATGGTGTCATGACATGGCCCCAACATGTTGCTGTAATTTTTTTGGCCGAATTGGGACAAGCTTTGGTGTAGGCTTGTTGCAAACCCGAGCTACCCTCAAGAAGGCTCGTGGTTCCGAGAGGGAACATGTCACCTCCGTGTGCGAAATGACATACGTACACTGCCTTCTCCCGCCTTAATTTTTTTACACAGCCAAATTAGACCAAATAGAAGAACTGTGCTAAATTTTGGAATTATTCCGGGCTCGTTTTGCCTTTTCTATACATTAATTGAGTTTCTGGGCATTTAATGTGCCTAATTCAAATTTGAACTCCAAGCACAGGCTCCAGTGCACCAAAGTTGTTTAAAACATCACATGTGTGTCCTTGGGTGAATTTCTAGGTCCCATGCAAGAGATGGGAGTGAAATTCAAACATCTGGGCATCGTGGCTCGGCCGAAAAGATTTAGAAACTTGGTTTTTTAATTCCTGTAATTCCCAAACACGCCCGAAAATCATGAAACTTGGCATGGTGTCATGACATGGCACCAACATGCTGCAGTAATTTTTTTGGCCGAATTGGGACAAGCTTTGGTGTAAGCTTCTTGCAAACTGGAGCTTCCCTCAAGAAGGCTCCTGGTTCCGAGAGGGAACGTGTCACCTCCGTGTGCGAAACGACATACGTACACTGCCTTCTCCCGCCTTAATTTTTTTACACGGGCAGATTAGACTAAATAGAAGTATCGTGCTAAAATTTGGAATTATTTCGTGTTTGTCTGGCCTTTTTTATAAATTAATTGAGTTTTTGGGCATTTAATGTGCATAATTCAAATTTGAACTAAAAGCACAGGCTCCAGTGCACCAAAGTTGTTTGAAAAATCACATGTGTGTCCTTGGGTGAATTTCTAGGTCCCATGCAAGAGATGGGAGTGAGATTCAAACATCTGGGCGTAGTGGCTCAGCCGGAAAGATTGAGAAACTTACTTTTTTAATTCATGTAACTCCAAAACACGCTTGCAAATCATAAAACTTGGCATGGTGTCATGACATGGCCCCAACATGCTGCGGTAATTTTTTCGGCCGAATTGGGACAAGCTTTGCTGTAATCTTCTTGCAAACCGGAGCTTCCCTCAAGAAGGCTCGTAGTGCCGAGAGGGAGCGTGTCACCTCCGTGTGCGAAATGACATTTGTACACTGTCTTCTCCCACCTTAATTTTTTTACACTGCCAGATTAGACCAAATAGAAGTACCGTGCTAAATTTTGGAATTATTTCAGGTTCATTTGGCCTTTTTATACATTAATTGAGTTTTTGGGCATTTAATGTGCATAATTCAAATTTGAACTACAAGCACATGCTCCACTGCACCAAAGTTGTTTGAAAAATCACATGTGTGTCCTTGGGTGAATTTCTAGGTCCCATGCAAGAGATGGGAGTGAAATTCAAACATCTGGGCGTCCTGGCTCGGCCGGAAAGATTGAGAAACTTGGTTTTTTAATTCCTATAATTCCAAAACACGCCTGAAAATCATGAAACTTGGCATGGTCTCATGACATGGCACCAACATGTTGTGGTAATTTTTTTATCCGATTTGCGAAGGCGCACACATTAACAATCAACAAAGTCATTTTGGAACAAGTGATGTCACGTTGCAAATCGGAAACACAAGTATTATTGAAACCGTGGGTGTTCGACTTACCAATTACATGCATCCAGGCGTCCCCTTTTTTTATTGGCTAGGAGGTGCCGTGCGGGGTAGCTATTTGAGTACAGGAGGCGTTCGATCAGAATCATGTGCGTCCTCATCGGGAGGAGAGCCCTTTTGACCGCTACCCGCCGCGCACCTCCCTCCCAACGTCTCCATTAATGGCGCCCGAGCACCTATTCTACGATGTGGCTATCTATCTCACTAGACTAAGATTTAAGAGAGAAAAATGAAAATCTGAAAAGAAGGTTTTGCATGGATCTTGATGTAAGATCCGACGGACCTATATAGCATCGACTGCGACTTATAGCAAGCATGATGAATATAAGGACGATGACATTGGATAATAATTGTCTTACATATTTATAAACACAATTAAGAAAAATCCAAAAGCGGCAACGCCCAATATACACATGGGCAAAAGAAGAAGGAAGACAACTAGTCTCCGCGGCGGGCGGCGAGGAGCTCTTTCTTGGCCTCAAGATGCTGGTTGAGAGCATCCATGGATTCCTCCGCCAGCCTTTTGCGCTCGATGCGCAGCATGGCATTCTCGTCCATAAGTTTCTTGACGATGACGCCGGTCCTCTTCAACAAGGCAGTGGTCTGCTCTTGCTGCTCCGCACTTCTGACGACCTTCACCCTCAGCAGGTCACGCTCGGCCCAGAGCTTCAAATTGCTCTCATTTAGTTACCGGATGACGTCGGTAGACTATTCAAACGAGGCTTGCAGGTCATCCGACAACCTCGCCCACCTGAACATCTGATCCATTTGCCTAAGGACGAGGCCACACATGCTCCTGTAAGAGTGCTCTCCTACCAGCGAGGCATTTTCCTAGGCCGTCACGGTGCAGGAGGACATCTCTGCCGCATTCGTGGTGCGGTGGGACATCTCTTCTACTTCCACGGCACGGCCGAACCAGTGTGCTGCTTTGACGGCACGGCGGGTCCTCCGTGCTGCTTCGGCGGCAGGGCGGGAACTCTCTGCTACTACGACCATGCGGCGGGACATGTTGGCTGCTTTTGCGGCATTGTGGGACATCTCTCGTGCTCCTGCTTCGAGCCTCGCCTCTCCATGGTGGCAATCTCTCGAGCCAGAACTCACGCTGGCCATGGCGTACGCAAGCGAGCGATGATGAATGACTTGTTTATTTTTGACTTTTTGTGGATGTGGAGTTGAGGAGGAATGTGCAATCATCTTGGAGTAGTATTTATAACCGCGTAGTAATACGCTCCTAAGTGGGAAACCGTTTAGGTTTTGATCGGTCTGAACAGGTTTGCAATTTGGAATGTGACGGGATGCGGCCTCCCCGCTCTTCTAAAAAATTTGTGATGGGACACATGCTCAAAATTTACTGACGGTTATAAGTGCGGCACTATTCTCGGAAGGCGTAACGTGGGCACGTTCACCTTCTCGGTCGCATACACGGCGTTTGCACCATAGGGTGCACCGCAATAGGCAATGTCAGCACCATTGCACACGGTTCTTTTAATTAGAATGGGTGTGCCCGTCTAGTGCACACACGTTGATCTATCTAACTACTTCAGTTTGTTGTGGCTAATCGCAAATAGTTCATCCATGGGAAGTGTAGCCATCAATCGCACACACTTTGATCTGGCTGACCCATTTCTATTCGGTTGCCTAATCGCAAATAGTTAATCCTTCTGAAGTGTATGCCCTCAATCACACACACCTTGATCTGGCTGACCATTTCTTTTGTGTTGCCTAATCACAAACAGTTCATCCAAGTGAACTGTATGCTGTGCATCGCACACGCCTTCATGTGGTTGCCCGTTTATTTTGTTCCTCCTCATCTCAAACAGTTAATTGAACCGAACTGTTAGCCCTTCATCGCAAACGCAACTAAAACCTGAACCCTGTTTGATGCATCCATCATCGCAAACATTTTATACATTTTAGATGGTTTTCATATAGCACCGTCTACGATTATTGCATCGCACACAGTTTCTCGAAGGGTCTCTGATCGTAGTGTCGCGTTAGGTAGCATTCCATCTAAAAAATTCTATTTTTATCATTTACCTACCCGAGGACGAGAAGGAATTAAGCTTGGGGATGTTGATACGTCTCCAACGTATCTATAATTTATTATTGTTCCATGCTATTATATTATCAATCTTGGATCTTTATTATGCTATTATATATCATTTTTTGGGACTCACCTATTAACCTAGTGCCCAATGCAAGTTGCTATTTTTTGCTTGTTTTTTGCTTTTCCAAAAATCAGTACCAAATGGAGTCCAAATGCTGCGGAACTTTTGACGATTTTTTCTAGACCAGAAGGGACCCTAGAAGCTTTGGGAGAAGTCCTAAAGAGTCACAAGGGAGCGACAAGCCATCTAGGCGCGTCGCAGGGGGCGCCCCCAGGCTTGTGGGCCCCTTGTGGCACCTCTTGACCTAATTCCAGCTCTATAAACTCCCAAATATGCGCAATGCATAAGAGAGCCACCCCAAATACTTCTTCTGCTGCCGCAAGTTTCTGTTCTTCGGAGATCTCATCTGGAGACCTTTTCTGGTACTTTGCCGGAGGGGGAATCGATCATGCAGGGCTTCTACAGCAACCTTGCTGCCCTTTCGATGATATGTAAGTAGTTTACCACAGACCTATGGGTCCATAGCTAGTAACCTAGCTGGCTTCTTCTCTCTCTTTGATCTTCAATAAAATGTTCTCCTCAATGTTCTTGGAGATCTATTTGATGTAATCCTTTTTGCGGTGTGTTTGTTGGGATCTAATGAATTGGGGGTTTATGATCAAATTATTCATGAATATTATTTGATTCTTCTCTGAACTCTTTTATGCATGATTATTATATCTTTGTATTTCTCTCTAATCTATCCATTTGGTTTAGCCAACTAGATTGATTTGTCTTGCAATGGGAGAGGTGCATTGTGATGGGTTTGATCTTGCGTTGCTCAATCCCGGTGATAGAAAGGGACATGACACGTACTTGTACTGTTGCCATTAGGGATAAAAGTATGGAGTTTATTTATATTAATTGGGTTTACTTTGTCTACATCATGTCAGCTTGCTTAAGGCATTACTCTGTTCTTTATGAACTTAATACTCTAGATACATGCTGGATAGCGGTCGATGTGAGGAGTAATAGTAGTAGATGCAAGCAGGAGTGGTCTACTTTTCTCAGACATAATTCCTATATACATGATCATTGCCTTTCATATCGTCATAACTATGCACTTTTCTATCAATTTCCCAATTGTAATTTGTTTACCCACCGTATGCTATGTGCAAGAGAGAAGCCTCTAGTGAAAACTATGGCCGCAAGTATATCTTTATCATATATTAAAATCCAAAAATACCTTGCTGCAATTTATTTACTTTAATTTTTTTGTTTTTGCTTCTCTATCTGTCACTACGAGATTTGATCCTTGCGATTAACCACCAAGGGATTGACAACCCCTTGTTTGCATTGGGTGCAAGTATTTGTTATTTTGTGTGTAGGTGTTATTCACGAGGTCTTGCGTGGTTCTCCTACAAGATTGATAACCTTGGGTCTTAACCGAGGGAAATACTTATCTCTACTATACTGCATCACCCACTCCTCTTCGGGGAAATCGCAACGCAACTCATGAGTAGCAGGGGGTATGTGATATCCTAGCTTAATAGGAATGATAGATTACTCATATCAATAATGTGCACCTTTTTCCTGGAAACTGGTCTCCAAAGATCCTCTAGGTTAAGCATATTTGGCATGGGGTAATTTAACATGGGCGACTGACCGAAAGTTGTTCCGGGTGTGCACGAGTCAAGACAAAGTGTGCGAGAAAGACTAGTAGTCTGTGGGAGCAGTATAGATCCTAGGTGGTAGACATGCACCGATCGGTAACCAGTGGTTGTGGCTAGGGTGTTAGAGTAGTCTACTGTGAGAATTAGCTCATGGACAACAATGTATCGTCCTCGACGTCATGGGCTAGCGGGGCTACCTCTCCCCACATCGTACCAGTCACCATCATTGATGTATCCTCCTCGTGTGGCACTCGTTCCATTGTCCCCATCGACATCCCCCCATTCATGTCGCATGAGTGGCAACACTCCTCCGACGAGTAAGAGGAGGATACCGTCACCCCCTCACCCCGCCCTCCCCCTTCATCCAGTGTGAGCCTGAGGACCCAATCGGGATCATGCCAAACCTCTTCTCCCCTGTAACACCCAAAATGCGGCTATATCTCCCACGTGTCGAGGCACGACTTAGAGGCATAGCCGCATGGTAGGCATGTGGCAAGAGGGGTAATCTTTACACATCCCATGTACAGAATAAGAAAGGGATAAAGAGTCAGCTTACAATCGCCACTTCACACAATACATAAATAAGTCATACATCATCCAAGGTACAATCAAAGGTCCGACTATGGAACCAAAATAAAGAAAGACAACTCCAAATGCTAGATACCCGATCGCCCCAACTAGGCTCCTCTACTGATCATCCGGAAAACAAACATAGTAACGACCCGAATCCTCGTCGAACTCCCACTTGAGTTTGGTAGCGTTCCCTGCACTGGCATCATCGGCACCTCCATCTGTTTGGAAGTATCTATGAGCCACGAGGACTCACCAATCTCACACCCGCGAGATCAATACTATTTAAGCTTAAGGGTAGGAAAGGGTAGTGAGGTGGAGCTGCAGCACTAAGCATATATGGTGGCTAACATACGCAAATAAGAGCGAGAAGAGAAGCAATGTAACGGTCGTAAGCTAGAAGTGATCAAGAAGTGATCCTGAAACTACTTACGCACAATCATAACACAAGAACCATGTTCACCTCCCGGACTCCGCCGAGAAGAGACCCTCACGGCTACACACGCGGTTGATGCATTTTAAATAACTTAAGTGTCAAGTTCTCTACAACCGTATATTAACAAATTCCCACCTGCCCATAACCGCGGGCACGACTTTTGAAACTTCAAAACCCTACAGGGGTGTCCCAACTTAGCCCATCACAAGCTCTCACTATCAACGAAGGATATTCCTTCTCCCAGGAAGACCCGATCAGACTCGGAGTCTCGTTTACAAAACATTTCGACAATGGTAAAACAAGACCAGCAAAGCCGCCCGAATGTGCCAACAAATCCTGATAGGAGCTGCACATATCTCGTTATCAGGGCACACAGGATTGTCCAAGATTCCGGTAGGCCAATCCAGAGTTGCTCCTGGTGGTCACCGGCGGCTGACAGGTTGGACCAACACTCAGAGGAGCACTGGCCCGGGGGTTTAAAATAAAGATGACCCTTGAGTCTGCAGAACCCAAGGGTAAAAAGGCTTAGGTGGGAAATTTTAAAACTAAGGTTGGGACTTGCTGGAGGAGTTTTATTCAAAGCGAACTGTCAAGGGGTTCCCATAACACCCAACCGCGTAAGGAACGCAAAATCAAGGAACATAACACCGGTATGACGGAAACTAGGGCGGCAAGCATGGTACAAATCACCAGGCATAAGGCCGAGCCTTCCACCCTTTACCAAGTATATAGGTGCATTAAAATAAACAAGATATAATAATGATATCCCAACAATAACCATGTTCCAACATGGAACAAACTCCAACTTCACCTGCAACTAGCAACGCTATAAGAGGGGCTGAGTAAAGCGGTAACATAGCCAAACAATGGTTTGCTAGGAAAAGGTGGGTTAGAGGCTTGACATGGAAATATGGGAGTCATGATATAGCAAGTGGTATGTATCCCGGCATAGCAAAAGAGCGAACAACTAGCAAGCAAAGATAGAAGTGATTTCGAGGGTATGGTCATCTTGCCTTCAAAGTTCTCAGAGTTGATGAAAGCTTGATCTTCGTTAGCATACTCAACAGGTTCCTCGATCATGTACTCGTCTCCTGGCTCTACCCAAAGCAATAACACAAGCAAAGGACCAACAATCAATCATGGTGCAATGCACAAGCAACATGATGCAAAACATGACATGATATGCGAGATGTGATATGCAATGCATATGCGTGCTTCGGAAGGGAAAGAATGAACAAGGAATCAACTTTACAAACCAAATGTGCTGCTGGAAAGATAAGATGATTTCGGTCGAAATCGATATAAAGATCACCAGAATCGGATGCACGGTTTGCAAATGGCAAGCGAAATAAGAATGGCACAATTCTGTGATTAACAGCACGATGCCATCTAGAATGCAACAAGAAACTAAGCTATTGCGCTCCAACATATCAACAAAATACATGGCAGTGATCTACTCAAGACGCTTGACAAAACATGAACACTAAGCTACGGCTAAATCACACAAGAGCAGGTTTAAACAAGCATGGCAAAAGTGCAAAAGATATCAGCTTCAAAGACTTAGTGAAAATACTAACATGTCAGGAATAACATCAGGAAGCCATGTTTAGAGCAAGCAAACAACAAGCTACATGAACAGATCGTAGCGAAAAAAGAAATGGCATGAATCTACTCAAAGCATAGAACAAAAGTCTCTTACTGAACATGAGCCAAAAATGCACAGAAGATATGATGGCACCCATGTAAACATAGCAAGTTTTGTTAACAGTTTCAGACTTGGTAGAAAACTGAGCATGGCAAAAATAGAATTATGAAGGCATCTTTGCGAGCTCAAATCACTCATCACAAAGACTTGCATGACAAACTAGGCATAGCATCATCAAGAAGACATGTTCATGAAGCTAAACATGGCAAGAGCAAGTTCATAGCATGCATGGATCAACTACAACAACCATGGCAAAATTGATTAACATGTAAACAATCTGCCAGGAACATTTTATAGCAAAAGTAGAGAAAGATTAAGACATTCTAGGGCACTCCATAGTTGCAAACAGGGGCATGGATTGATAGAGCATAACCATATGTCCAAAAAATCCTTACTTAAGCAACTCAAGTCAAGCATGGATCTCACTGTAGCAACATGTTTACATGGCATAAAAATGACAGCAGGAAAAGGACTTGGCAAAATCCTAAGTCCCTGAAATCATCAAAATCACGAAGGCTACTTTGCATGATTGTGCTAGTCACCACATTGATCACAAAAATACATGGCAAACACCCCTATAAATATGGCATGGCATACATCAAAACACATGTAGAGATCATGCCCATAAGAAGCACACAACAAATGTGACAAAAATGACAAATCCTCATAAACTGATAAGTAACAACACCTAAGAATTTATGGCACTCTTGCATTAGTTATTTGAGCACCCAGATGAACTCAAACAAGCATGTCACAATGGAATGAAATGAGGAGCATCTCCCAATGAACATTTTGGTATATCATGCGCATGAAACAGAGCTACAGTCATGGAGTTGTGGTATGAAAGACATGGGCATAAAATTATCAGGATCTGGGACTTAGCAGTTACAGAAAAAATGATGAACGCAAAATAGTAAAAAATCGCACCGGCCGTGACTTAGGCGGGGAGCTCACCATGGGCTCGGGCCATATGGAAAGACGCAAGGCGGGCCGGCGGATCTGGGCCGGAGAGGCGCTGCGGCCCACGAGGCCAGCGGGAGGCCTGGTCGTCCTCCTCCTGATCCCGATCGGCACCGGGGAGGCAGGGTGGTGGTGCCTGACGGTCAACGGCGAGCTCCGGCGAGCTTGGGGCTCGGGGAAGGCCGGTGAATGTTGCAGGTGGCCGGATCTAGTTGGATCCGCACGGATCTACAGCGGAGGAACCCATCCCGGCGAGGGCGAGAGGCGGCATGCGACAGACGGCGGCTCCAGCCGGTGAGCACAACGGCGGGCGGCGCGGGCGGCGCTCCGTTGAGCGGGCGACGGGGCTGCCTCGGTGGCGCTGGCGTTAGGTGGCGTGGGAGTGAGGCGGCGGAGCGGCGCACGTGACGTGGAGGCGAGGCAACAAAGAGCGGCGGCGGGGTTCCGGTCACCGGCGACGCGCGAACGCGGCGGTGGAGCAAGGACGGCGAGGTGCAAGGCGCTGGCGGCGGGCGACGCTCGGGCCGGGCGGCGGCGCGGTCAGGCTCGCGCGGGCCCCGGATGGGCTCCGCGGGCCGCGGCGGCGGTGGAAGGACGGTGGGTGACGTGTTGCCTCCTGGTTGGACGCGGACAACGGCGCGGACATGCCCGGTGGTGGGAGGTTTTGTCCGGCGGCGCGAGGAGGAAGATACTAGGGTTTGCACCGCGAATTTTTGGGGAGGAGCACATATTTATAGGTAGGAGGAGGTAGGAGTGTCCAAATGGAGTGTATTTTTCGCCCACGTGATCGTGATCCGACGGCGGAGGACATGGAAGAGGTTTGGATGGGTTATTGCGCCGTTTTGGAGGGGTGTTGGGCTCCAACACACACGAGGCCTTTACGGTTCTCCAGTTAACCGTTGGAGTATCAAACGAACTCCAAATGGAACGAAATTTGATAGGCGGTCTACCGGTGGTGTACCAAGGCTGCTTGGCAAATCTTGGTCCATTCCGAGAACGTCTAAAACCCGCTCATGAAAAGAGACAAGATGGGGACGCCGGTACATGTAGGAGTGTCAGATTGCAAAACGCAGAACAGGGAAAATGCTCGAATGCATGAGACAAACATGAATGCAAATGCGATGCACATGATGACTTGATATGAAATGCATGACACGAACAAAAGCAAAACAAAGACAAAAACCCAACCACGAAGGGAATCTCATATCGCATCTCCGGAAAAGGCAAGAGTCGAAGTTACAAATATGAAAAGTTGTATCCGGGGCGTTACATCCCCCGAAGCGGAGGAACTCCGCTTCAAAGGGGAGTGGCTTCGCTAGCGCTATGAGCTGGAAGAGAATCAGTAGATCGAGCTTGCCACTCCTTTGAGGAGACCAAGTAGAGGTGTGATCTCAGCCACCGTTTGGTTACCAGAGAGCACTGGTATCGTATCATGCTATACAAATGGTTTTTAACCCCTTTGCACGACAGCATTTGGAACCATTGCCTAGTGAGTGACTGCGATAGGGGGTCCTTCCCACACGACCAACAAACCATCAGGGATAGGCGAGTGGCAACTGACGACCACCGTAGAATAAACGTATGAGAAGCCGCTCCACTCTCACATGTTATGTCTCGACATTACGTTTCTGATTAAAGAGAAATACCAAATGATTACCCCGCTATAGTCGTGTGAAAAAGGTGGGCATCAACATTTAATCTACCGATATGTTTGTGATAGGTACGTTATTGCACGTGGTTCAAGAATGTAAAATGTGTGTGCTGCCTGTCGGCGTTCTAGGAACAGGGGTCCCCAGACTTGCCTGCCTGCGGCCCACGGTGTGGCTCTGCAAGCGGGCCTGTATGACCCATCTTCACCAACAAGCATTCAAGACCCTCGCGAGGGGCCAAGCCTCACGAGGCGGACGACACAAGACCTCCTCGGGAGCTGCCTCACCAGGATGGCTCGCGAGGGGTGGAGATATCAAGGCAAGGCAAACCTCGCGAGGTTCCAATGACGTGAGCCATGACGATCGAGGCCAGGCGGGCGCCAGCGCACACAGTGTCCTTGTTTCCTCTATGGTGCTAAGGAGGCAAGCCCATGTGAAGAGTACCGAGGCGTCAAACAAAGGTTTCCATATCGGTGCAATGAGACTAAGACTAGCAGGACGGCGAGACGGAGGTCACCATGGAGCCCAAGGCGGCGTCACCACCAGAGGCTTTGGTAGGCAAAGACTACTTTTGTCAGGATAACTTGTACTAGTTGTCCCCTTTCAAATTGGCCATTGTTGGCTCCCTTCCCGCTCAATATTTGGGGAGAGGACCATGGCCTCTATAAATAGGATTAGCCACCACAGTAAGAGGCAACTGAAACTAGGGCGGACAAGGAGAGCCTCAGCCATCTCATCTTGGACTAGATCCAACCCATCCACGCACCCACCAAGCACAAGAACACCTCGCGTCAGGAGGCTGTTCTTCCCCTTGTACTGTTCGTCATCAGCCCGAGAGGCAATCCACCACACCATAATGGAGTAGGGTATTACACCACAACGGTGGCCCGAACCAGTATAAATCTTTTGTCCCTTGTGTTGCGAGTTCGTCGAGCTTGCCTTTAAGATAGTGGCGAGGTTGAGGGCGTGAGTTGGTAGGGGGTGATCTTCGCGCGCACCCCGGTGTTTGAACCTTGAGAGATTTGCCGGAACCCGAGATCCGCCATTTGGCGCGCCAGGAAGGGTTGCGCCAAAAGTTTCCTTCTGTCGCTCCGCGTCCCGATGCTTCATCACCTCCATGTCAGACGCACACCGAGCTCGCGCTAAGCGCCGGGCCGCCCTTGCCGCCCGCGTCGTTCAGATGGCTCCCGTCGGCGGGCCACCCCATGGTTCTCTGTCGCCTGCCGCCAACACCGTCGCCGGCCAGGTGGGGAACAAGCAGCAAGCCTCCTCGCTACATCCCTCGGTACGGCGGGGCGGCCGCACCGCCACTCCATCGTTGACCCCGGCCGGCTCGTCGTCCCACGCCCGTTGCGCTTCCACGGACGCACAGGCCGCGCTGTGCATGGCGCGCGAACTCCTGCGCTACCGTCCCATCAACGACCTCTACGAGGACTGACTCGACCGCATCGCCCAGCTTGTCAGCGCCGCAGGGGGCTCCTCTATGCCGTCCCTCTCGCTGTCTCGGCCTCCGCCAGCTGCGGGCGACATGGCTCATGGAGCGCCTCCACCACCTCTGCCCCAAGACGGCGCCCTGGTGCCAAGGCGTGCGGCCCCCCGGTGTGATCCACGACGTCAGGCGCCTATACGCGAAGAAGGAAGCTGCCAAGAAGTCCCTCATCCGCAAGAGAATGCTCATGCGCTCCCGGCGCCGCTACGACAAGACCGTGCGCCGCCTGTGATGGCGGTGCGGGGGCGTCAACACCAGGCTCCACATCAGCAAAGGGTCCAGTTGGCCACAGCGGGCTGCTCCGCTTTCACCCTCGAACTACGTAGTGTCGCATGGCCAGGCAAGTTCAAGCCAGACCTGCCTCCGCGCTACGACGGCACCCCCGACCCCGCGGAGTTCCTGCAGCTCTACGAGCTGAGCATCGAGGCGGCCAACGGCGATGAGAAAGTCATGGCGAACTGGTTCCCCATGGCTCTCATGGATGGTGCACGCTCGTGGCTCCTGAACGTGCCTCCAGGCTCCATCTCTTCCTAGAACGAGATGCCTGACTGTTTCATGGCCAACTTCCAGGGCACTCGCGACCGCCCTCCAGCCACGGGTGACCTGCGCCACGTCAAGCAACAACCAGGGGAACCCTCCAGAAGTACATTCAGCGCTTCAACAATGTTCGTCTCAAGATTACCATGGTGACGGACGAGGCCATCATCTCTGCGTTCTCTGATGGCGTCCATGACGTCAAGATGAAAGAGGTGCTCGCCATCCACGAGGAGCTGAGCACATCCCTGGAGCTGTTCAACCTGGCGACCAAGTGTGCAAGGGCTGAGGAAGGGCGCCATTCCCTTCTCGAGCTCCCAGCTGCCGACCTGGAAGAGAAGAAAGCCAAGGCCAGGGACGTGAAATGCAAGGGAGCAGCCGTACTCGTGGCAGAGCCAGACACGAAGCACGACAGGGACCAGCCCGAGTCATCCAAGAGCAGCCGACCGTTCTGCGCCTTCCACAACATGCACAGCCACAACACCAACGATTGTCAAGAGCTCAGGGCTATTCGCGATGGATGCTTCGGTCGACGCCCCGAGCACAATGTCCGATGCTACGACCGAGGAGGAGGACGTGGCGGAGGACGCTGGGACGACCGGGGCCCACGCCTGGAGTGGCGCGACTGGGCTCGTGAGGACCGATGGCAGGATCAACCTCGTGAAGGTGCTTGGAGGGATCGGCCTCGCGAGGACCGTCCTTAGGGCAATGCTGGGCTTCCCCCACTGCCGCCACCACCAAGAAGGAACAACGACCACGACCAAGACGACAGGGCTGGGGGCTACCAGGAGCCGCGTGCTATCACCTGCATCTTCGGCAGAGTTCAAGCCCCAGCCTCACAACGTATCTTCAAGCAGTTTGCTCGCGAGGTGAAAGCATCCCTTCCCAAGCTCGAGGCTACACACCCGCTCAGCTGGTCCAAGTGTGCTATTACCTCCAGCTTGGCAGCCCAGCTCAAGTGTGCGGCCACCACTGGCGCTCTCCCGATGCTCTGTTCACCCGTCATCAGCAACGTGCAAGTCACCCAGACTCTCATTGACGGTGGCGCAGGGCTTAACGTCCTATCCGTCGAGATGTTCGACAACCTTAAAGTGCCCTACGATCAGCTTCAGCCTACCAAGCCTTTCTCAGGAGTGACCTACGGCTCCATCACCCCGATAGGTCAGGTCCGCCTCCCAGTCACCTTGGGCAGCGTTACAACTACCGCACCGAGCTCATCGACTTCGACATCGCCCACATCCGCCTGCCGTACAATGCCATCCTCGGGTATCTAGCCCTGGCTAAGTTCATGGCGGTGACCCACCACGGCTACAACGTCCTCAAGATGCCAGGAAGCGGCGGAATCATTACACTCCCCTCCGAAGAAAGAGACGCGGTGTGCTCCCTCGAGCGTGCCTTCCAAGCTGCAGCAATCAACGACCCCGATACCAAGGACGAGTACCCTCCTGAGGCCATCCCCAAGAAGAAGAAGTAGCTACTCCATACTGGGCTTCAGGAGAACGGCGCCGCAAGTGGCCCCAAGTCAGGATCAGCGCCCGCACCTGGGGTGCCACCCTCGGTCGCATAGGAAGGCGCACCCGGCGCCCTCCTCGGGTAGGGCTCGGGTGCTCTTTTCTGGAGGGCCTCAGACCTTGCCAACATTACGAGGGAGGCGCTCGGGCACCATTTGGTGGCGTGATTCATGGCACGTTTCCCTCAGGAGGACACAGGGCGAGGAGTGCCCAACGCTCGGGAGTTCATTACCAAGACCACTCAGGAACTTCAAGAAGCAAGAGCAATTCACGGCGACCGCCGCCCACCTGGCGTCGCTCCCCATCCAGGCGAGGGTGGTGACCTGCGCATCTGCGTCAACATCCCAGTGCTCAACAGGGCCGTGTTCAGGAGCTCTTCTGGCCTTCGCGCATGGGACGCTGCGAGGGCCCACCACACAGCTACATTTGCATGCCATTCGGCCTGCTGAGCGTGGCTGCTGCCTTCTAGCGCAACCTGCGGAGCATCATGACGGGTCAGGAGGACATGCGTCACGCAGTCCTGGCAGAGATGGAGACGGTCCTCCGGAGGCCGCCCGAGCCCCCAGAGCCTCCCGAGGCTCAGGGCTCCGGTGGCTCGTGAGGAGTGACCCCTTCACCGCGTACGTTCAGCTGCCTCAACACCCCTTCATCAACTGAATCAGGTGACATTTTCCAAGTTTATTTAGCTGGGAATGCCCTCAGGGCTGCATCATTCCCAGGTCGCGTGGGTTTGTCCCTGTGGCATGTATCCCTTTTTTATGTCTTTAGCTTACCATGCTGGCAGCGCCCCTCGGGCTGCATCATCCCCAAGCCGCTCGGGCCTGACATAGTGGCTTGTTTGCTTTCCATGCTTAATCTATCTATGACTGTTGCTTGCTCTATTGTCACCCACCATGGCAGCCGTGCACCGACCGTCTTTCTTTAGGACCCTTCGCGTGAGAGGGTTAGGTGCTCGGGCCCGTCCCTGCTGTTGGGGATCGTACCCGAAATTTAAAATTTTCTACGCATCACCAAGATCAATCTATGGAGTAATCTAGCAACGAGGGGAAGGGGAGTGCATCTACATACCCTTGTAGATTGCTAAGCGGAAGCGTTGCAAGAACGCGGATGAAGGAGTCGTACTCGCAACGATTCAGATCGCGGTTGATTCCGATCTAGCGCTGAACGGACGGCGCCTCCGCGTTCAACACACGCATAGCCCGGGGACGTATCCTCCTTCTTGATCCAGCAAGGGGAGAGGAGAAGTTGAGGGAGAACTCCAGCATCACGACGGCGTGGTGGTGGAGCTTGTGGTATTCCTGCAGGGCTTCGCCAAGCTCTACGGAGGAGGAGGAAGAGTTGGAGGAGGGAGGGCTGCGCTAGGGAAGAGGTCACGGCTGCCCTCCCACCCCTCCACTATATATAGGGGCAAGGGTAGAGGGGGAGGCGCCCTAGGGTTTCCCCTAGGGGGCGGCGGCTAGGCAGATTGGATCTCCCTAGGGAAAATCCTAGGGAGACTTGCCCCCCAAGCCAAGCAGGTGGAGGCCTGCCTCCCAAGCCAGGTGGAGGCACCCTAACCCCCAAGTAATGTGGGAAAGGGTGTGTGGGGGGGGGCGCACCACCCCTTAGTGGGCTGGTTTGCCCCTTCCCCTTTGGCCCATGAGGCCCTCCCACACTTGCCGGGGCTCCCGAAACACCGTTCGGTCATGCTGGCCATAGCCTGATACCCCCGGAACACTTCCGGACTCCAATACCCTTTGTCCAATATACCGATCTTCACCTCCGGACCATTCCGGAGCTCCTCGTCATGTCCGGGATCTCATCCGGGACTCCGAACAACCTTCGGTAACCACATACTATTTCCCATAACAACTCTAGCATCACCGAACCTTAAGTGTGTGGACCCTACGGGTTCGGGAACCATGCAGACATGACCGAGACAACTCTCCGGCCAATAACCAACAGCGGGATCTGGATACCCATGTTGGCTCCCACATGTTCCACGATGATCTCATCGGATGAACCATGATGTCGAGGATTCAATCAATCCCGTATACAATTCCCTTTGTCCAGCGGTATTGTACTTGCCCGAGATTCGATCGTCGGTATCCCGATACCTTGTTCAATATCGTTACCGGCAAGTCTCTTTATTCGTTCCGTAACACATCATCCCATGATCAACTCCTTGGTCACATTGTGCACATTATGATGATGTCCTACCGAGTGGGCCCAGAGATACCTCTCTGTTTACACGGAGTGACAAATCCCAGTCTCGATTCGTGCCATCCCAACAGACACTTTTGGAGATAGCTGTAGTGTACCTTTATAGCCACCCAGTTACGTTGTGACATTTGGCACACCCAAAGCACTCCTACGGTATCTGGGAGCTGCACAATCTCATGGTCTAAGGAAATGATACTTGACATTAGAAAAGCTTTAGCAAACGAACTACATGATATTGTGCTAGGCTTAGGATTGGGTCTTGTCCATCACATCATTCTCCTAATGATGTGATCCCGTTATCAACGGCATCCAATGTCCATGGTCAGGAAACCGTAACCATCTATTGATCAACGAGCTAGTCAACTAGAGGCTTACTAGGGACATGGTGTTGTCTATTTATCCACACATGTATCTGAGTTTCCTATCAATACAATTCTAGCATGGATAATAAACGATTATCATGAACAATGAAATATAATAATAATAACTAATTTATTATTGCCTCTAGGGCATATTTCCAACAGTCTCCCACTTGCACTAGAGTCAATAATCTAGTTCACATTGCCATGTGATTAACACTCACAGGTCACATCGCCATGTGACCAACATCCAAAGTGTTTACTAGACTCAATAATCTAGTTCACATCACTATGTGGTTAACACTCAATGAGTTCTGGGTTTGATCATGTTATGCTTGTGAGAGAGGTTGTAGTCAACCGGTCTTGCCATATTCAGATCCCTATGTATTTCGCAAAACTTTATATCGTAGATGCTGCTACCACGTTCCACTTGGAGCTATTCCAAATTGTTGCTCCATTATACGTATCTGGTATCTCTACTCAGAGCTATCCGGATAGGTGTTAAGCTTGCATCGACGTAACTCTTTATGTCGAACTCTTTATCACCTCCATAACCTAGAAACATTTCCTTATTCCTCTAAGGATAATTTTGACTGCTATCTAGTGATCCAGTCCTAGATCACCTTTGTACCTTCTTGCCAGACATGTGGCAAGGCACACATCATGTGCGGTACTCAGCATGGCATACCGTATAGAGCCTATGACAAGAGCATAGGGGACGACCTTCATCCTTCCTCTTTCTTCTGCTGTGGTCAATCTTTGATTCTTACTCAACTTCACACCATAGAACTCAGGTAAGAACCCCTTCTTTGACTGATCTATTTTGAACTCCTTCAAAAACATGTCAAGTTGTGCGTTCTTTGAAAGTATCATCAGGCGTCTTGATCTATCTCTATAGATCTTGATGCCCAATTTGTAAGCAGCTTTATCCAGGTCTTCCTTTGAAAAACACTCTTCAAACAACCGTTTATGCTTTCCAGAAATTCTACATTATTTCAGATCTTACAATATGTCATCCACATATACTTATCAGAAATGTTATAGTGCTCTGACTCACTTTCTTGTAAATACAAGTTTCTAGCAAACATTGTATAAACCTAAAAGCTTTGATAACTCCATCAAAGCATGTATTCTGATTCCGAGATGCTTGCTCTAGTCCATAGAAGGATTGCTGGAGCAAGCATACCTTTTAGCATCCTTAGGATCGACAAAACCTTTTATTGTATCACATACAAACTTTTCTTACGGAAACTGGTAAGAAAACTTGTTTTGGCATCCATCTGTCAGATTTCATAATCGAAAAAATACAGCTAATGCTAACATGATTCCGACGGACTTAAGCATCGCTAGGGGTGAGAAATTCTCATCGTAGTCAACTCCTTGAACTTGTGAAAAGACTCTTTCCCACAAGTCGCACTTCATAGACGGTAACATTACCGTCCATGTCCGTCTTCTTCTTAAAGATCCATTTATTCTCAATGGCTTGCCGATCATCGGTCAAGTCCACCAAAGTCCATACTTTGTTCTGATACATGGATCCTATCTCGGGTTTCATGGCTTCTAACCATTTGTCGGAATACGGGCCCACCATCGCTTCTCCATAGCTCGTAGGTTCATTGTTGTCTAACAACATGATATCTAAGACAGGATTACCGTACCACTCAGGAGTAGTACATATCCTTGTCGACCTACGAGGTTCGATAGCAACTTGATCCGAAGCTTCATGATCACTATCATTAACTTCCTCTTCAACAGACGTAGGCGCCACAGAAAACATCTTTCTGTGTTGCATCACTCTCTGCTTGAAGTAAAGGTTCAACAACCTCATCAAGTTCTATCTTCCTCCCACTCAATTCTTTCGAGAGAAACTCCTTCTCGAGAAAGGACCCATTCTTAGTGATAAACAATTTGCCTTCGGATCTGAGATAGAAGGTATACCCTACTGTCACCTTTGGGTATCCTATGAAGATGTGTTTGTCCGCTTTGGGTTCGAGTTTCTCCGGCTGAAGCCTTAAGCATCGCAGCCCCAAACATTAAGAAACGACAACTTTGGTTTCTTGCCAAACCAATGTTCATACGACGTCGTCTCAACGGACTTAGATGGTGTCCTATCTAAAGTGAATGCAGCTGTCTCTAACGCATAACCTCAAAATGAAAACGGTAGATTGGTAAGAGACATCATAGATCGCACCATATCTCATAGTGTTCGATTACGACGTCCGGATACACCATTACCTTGTGGTGTTCCAGGTGGCTTCAACTGTGAAACAATTCCACAATGTCTTAAGTGATTGCCAAACTCATAACTCAGAAAATCCCCTTTTGATCAGATCGTAGGAACATGATCTTATTGTTATAATGATTCTTAACTTCACTCTGAAATCGCTTGAACTTTTCAAACGTTTCAGACTTGTGCTTCATTAAGTAGATATACCTATATCTACTCAAATCGTCAGTGAAGATGAGAAAATAGCGATATCCACTGCACGCTTCAATTCTCATTGGATCACACGCATCAGCATGCATGATCTCCAACAAGTCACTTGCTCGTTTCATTGTACCTGAAAACAGGGTCTTAGTCATCCTGCCCATGAGGCATGGCTCGCATGTGTCAAGCGATTCAAAATCAAGTGACTCCAAACATCCATCGACATGGAGTTTCTTCATGCATCTTACGCCAATATGACTTAAGCGGCAGTGCCACGAGAAAGTGGTACTATCATTATTAACTCTACATCTTTTGGTGTGAACATGTGTATTACCACGACCGAGATTCAATGAACCATTCACATAGGGTGCATGACCATGAAAGGTATCATTCATGTAAAACAGAATAACCATTATTCTCTAACTTAAATGAATGACCGTATTGCAATGAACATGATCTAATCATATTCATGCTCAACGTAGACACCTGATAACATGTATCTAGGTTCAATACTAATCCCGAAGGCAGATGGAGCGTGCGATGGTGATCTCATCAACTTTGGAAACACTTCCAACACACATCGTCACCTCGCCCTTAGCCAGTCTCCGTTTAGTCCGTAGCTTTTGCTTCAAGTCACCAATAATAGCAACTGAACTGGTATCCAATACCCAGGTGCTACCAGGAGTACTAGTGAGGTACACATTAATAACACGTATATACTTTGTTGAAGTTGCCAGCCTTCTTATCTACCATGCATTTGGGGTAATTCTGCTACCAGTGACCGTTCCTCTTATAATAGAAGCACTTAGTCTCGGGTTTGGGTTCAACCTTGGGTTCCTTCACTGGAGCGACAACTGGTTTGCCATCCATGAAGTTTCCCTTCTAGCCCTTGCCCTTCTTGAAACCAGTGGTCTTGTTAAACCATCAACACTTGATGCTCCTTCTTGATTTCTACCTTTTGCGGTCTTAAGGACCGCGAACAGCTCTGGGATCAACTCCATCCCTTGCATGTCATAGTTCATCACGAAGATCTAATAGCTTAGTGATAGTGTCTAGAGAACTCTATCAATCACTATCTTATCTGGAAGTTTAACTCCCACTTGATTTAAGTGATTGTAGCACCCAGACATTCTGAGCACATGCTCACTAGCTGAGCTATTCTCCTCCATCTTGTTGGCAAAAGAACTTATCAGAGGTCTCATACCTCTCTACACGGGCATGAGCCTGAAATCCCAATTTCAGCTCTTGGAACATCTCATATGTCTTATGGCATTGAAAAACGTCATTGGAATCCCGATTCTAAGCTGTAAAGTATGGTGCACTAAACTATCAAGTAGTCATCAAGATGTGTCTATCAGGTGTTCACAACATCCACAGACGACGTTGTAGGGGTTTGCACATTGAGCGGTGCATCAAAGACGTAAGCCTTCTGTGTAGCAGTGAGGACACTCCTCGGACTACGGACCTAGTCCGCATCATTGCTTACAATATCTTTCAACTTAATCTTTCTCTAGGAACGTATTGAAACAAGGAGCTACAACGTGAGCTATTTATCTACAACATATTTGTGAAGACAATTTAGACTATGTTCATGATAATTGGGTTCATCTAATCAAATTATTTAATGAACTCCCACTCAGATAGACATCCCTCTAGTCATCTAAGTGAAACATGATCCGAGTCAACCAGGCCGTGTCCGATCATCACGTGAGACGGACTAGTCAACATCGGTGAACATCTTCATGTTGATCGTATCGTCTATACGACTCATGCTCGACCTTTCGGTCTTCCGTGTTCTGAGGCCATGTCTGTACATGCTAGGCTCGTCAAGTCAACCTAAGTGTATTGCGTGTGTAAATCTGGCTTACACCCGTTGTATTCGAACGTTAGAATCTATCACACCCGATCATCACGTGGTGCTTCGAAACAACGAACCTTCGCAACGGTGCACAGTTAGGGGGAACACTTTCTTGAAATTTTAGTGAGGGATCATCTTATTTAAGCTACCGTCGTTCTAAGCAAATATGATGTAAAACATGATAAACATCTCATGCAATCAAATAGTGACATGATATGGCCAACATCATTTTGCTCCTTATGATCTCCATCTTCGGGGCTCCATGATCATCGTTGTCACCGGCATGACACCATGATCTCCATCATCATGATCTCCATCATCGTGTCTTCTTGAAGTTGTCTCGTCATCTATTACTTCTACTACTATGGCTAACGCTTTAGCAATAAAGTAAAGTAATTACATGACGTTTATGTTGACACGCAGGTCATAAATAAATTAAGACAACTCCTATGGCTCCTGCCGGTTGTCATACTCATCGACATGCAAGTTGTGATTCCTATTACAAGAACATGATCAATCTCATACATCACATATATCATTCATCACATCCTTTTGGCCATATCACATCACAAGGCATATGCTGCAAAAACAAGTTAGACGTCCTCTAATTGTTGTTGCAAGTTTTTACGTGGCTGCTATAGGTTTCTAGCAAGAACGTTTCTTACCTACGCCAAAACCACAACGTGATATGCCAATTTCTATTTACCCTTCATAAGGACCCTTTTCGTCGAATCCGATCCGACTAAAGTGGGAGAGACAGACACCCGCTAGCCACCTTATGCAACTAGTGCATGTCAGTCGGTGGAACCAGTCTCATGTAGGCGTACGTGTAAGGTCGGTCCGGGCCGCTTCATCCCACGATGCTGCCGAATCAAGATAAGACTAGTAACGGCAAGCAAATTGGCAATATCGACGCCCACAACTGCTTTGTGTTCTACTCGTGCATAGAAACTACGCATAGACCTAGCTCTGATACCACTGTTGGGGATCATAGCAGAAATTTAAAATTTTCTACGCATCACCAAGATCAATCTATGGAGTAATCTAGCAACGAGGGGAAGGGGAGTGCATCTACATACGTTTGTAGATCGCTAAGCGGAAGCGTTGCAAGAACGCGGATGAAGGAGTCGTACTCGCAGCGATTCAGATCGCGGTTGATTCCGATCTAGCACCGAACGGACGGCGCCTCTGTGTTCAACACACGTACAGCCCGGGGACGTCTCCTCCTTCTTGATCCAGCAAGGGGAGAGGAGAAGTTGAGGGAGAACTCCAGCATCACGATGGCGTGGTGGTGGAGCTTGTGGTATTCCTGCAGGGCTTCGCCAAGCTTTACGGAGGAGGAGGAAGAGTTGGAGGAGGGAGGGCTGCGCCAGGGAAGAGGTCACGGCTGCCCTCCCACCCCTCCACTATATATAGGGGCAAGGGGAGAGGGGGAGGCACCCTAGGGTTTCCCCTAGGGGGCGGCGGCTAGGCAGATTGGATCTCCCTAGGGAAAATCCTAGGGAGACTTGCCCCCCAAGCCAAGCAGGTGGAGGCCTGCCTCCCAAGCCAGGTGGAGGCGCCCCAACCCCCAAGTAACGTGGGAAAGGGTGTGTGTGTGTGGGGGGGGGGCGCACCACCCCTTAGTGGGCTGGTTTGTCCCTTCCCCTTTGGCCCATGAGGCCCTCCCACACTTGCCGGGGCTCCCGAAACACCTTTCGGTCATGCTGGCCATAGCCTGATACCGTCGGAACACTTTCGGACTCCAATACCCTTTGTCCAATATACCGATCTTCACCTCTGGACCATTCCGGAGCTCCTCGTCATGTCCGGGATCTCATCCGGGACTCCGAACAACCTTCGGTAACCACATACTATTTCCCATAACAACTCTAGCGTCACCAAACCTTAAGTGTGTAGACCCTACAGGTTCGGGAACCATGCAGACATGACCGAGACAACTCTCCGGCCAATAACCAACATCGGGATCTGGATACCCATGTTGGCTCCCACATGTTCCACGATGATCTCATCGGATGAACCACGATGTCGAGGATTCAATCAATCCCGTATACAATTCCCTTTGTCCAGCAGTATTGTACTTGCCCGAGATTCGATCGTCGGTATCCCGATACCTTGTTCAATCTCGTTACCGGCAAGTCTCTTTACTCGTTCCGTAACACATCATCCCATGATCAAATCCTTGGTCACATTGTGCACATTATGATGATGTCCTACCGAGTGGGCCCAGAGAAACCTATCTGTTTACATGGAGTGAGAAATCCCAGTCTCGATTCATGCCAACCCAACAGACACTTTTGGAGATACCTGTAGTGTACCTTTATAGCCACCCAGTTACGTTGTGACGTTTGGCACACCCAAAGCACTCCTACGGTATCCGGGAGCTGCACAATCTCATGGTCTAAGGAAATGATACTTGACATTAGAAAAGCTTTAGCAAACGAACTACATGATATTGTGCTAGGCTTAGGATTGGGTCTTGTCCATCACATCATTCTCCTAATGATGTGATCCCGTTATCAACGACATCCAATGTCCATGGTCAGGAAACCGTAACCACCTATTGATCAACGAGCTAGTCAACTAGAGGCTTACTAGGGACATGGTGTTGTCTATTTATCCACACATGTATCTGAGTTTCCTATCATGAACAATGAAATATAATAATAATAACTAATTTATTATTGCCTCTAGGGCATATTTCCAACACCTACAGCATTGATAAATCCAACGGCTGAGCTCTGTTTGGCGGGCCGGTCCAATTCAGTCACCTCCTGGGGCCGTTGGTGCTTGGCCTTCTCACGTGATAACCTCAGGAGATTCGTCCGGCGCAGGTGGTCTAACCACCTCGCAGGACCACCACAGTGAACAAGAATCAAGACCAGGCGCAACCCGCCTTGAGGTAGGGCCTCATGAGTCCCGCGCTGGCTCATGAGTGCCCAGACACACCTCGTCTAGCCATGTCGTGCAAGCCACGTGTCAGGGCGGGGTTGTACACGCCCCGGGGGCTCTCCGTAGTAGGGAGTCCCCACCCACAAGCCGGCAATGGACGGGCGATCACCACAGCGATTTGTTCCCCTCCTCGCGCTAACCTGCAGGAACTCCCTGAGGACCACAGCGGGCTGTACCGCAGACTCTCTCTCTCTCTCTCTTCTCCCATGCGATTCACTTGCGCGTTAAAAGGGGGGCTCCTGAGCATCGCGACTCCGGAGCTCTTACAGGCTCTCCAGCCATCACCACCTGGCCTTGACCATGACATCGCGACCTAGCATACCAGCGGCGGCTGAGCTCGCTCGAGGGCCAGGACCTGAGGACGCAGAGCACTCAGGAGAGCATGGAGAAGAGGGGGAGGCTCGTACGGGCTAGCATAGCTACTCAGCAGCGGACGACGCCCAGGCCTGGCGTCTCGCAAAGCACCAACCTTGGATTGCCAAGATAAGTTTCACGCTCGGGTCAACCAACCGCTACGGCATAGAGTTCTTATTTGTGTTGCCCCACTGCGGCAACGTAGTCTCCCTTTCTTACCTCTCGGTGGTCGCTTGCGCACCAAAGGGGACCTCCTAAGCATCGTGTCTCAGGGGCTCTTACTGGACCTCGAGCCGCTCACCTCCTGGCCTTGACCACGACAATGCGACCTGTCATACCAGCGACGGCTAAAGCCTGCCTGGGGACCGGGACCTGTCGGCGTAGAGCACCAAGCCATCGCGAGGTTGGAAATGGGAAACCGAGCCGAAACGGAGCACGCACACCCATAACTTCATAATAAGGATAATATCAGCCAAGGACATTGCGGACCCTTTACATGCCCCCACGGGGTACTTCTCGATTCCTCGCAGGGAACAAAAGGAAATAACTTCTGGGAGCCCTACCTACATGCACCGCAGTTGCCGACGCCATCATCAACAGTGGGCCATAAGAGGCTGGAGCCAACCTCATCTAGATCAGCAGCGGTGGCAGCCAGCCACTACAGCCTTGCTCCGGGCACGGCGAGAGCTTGGGGGCACATAGCTGTCGTCGCTCATCTCCGGAGACTCCACGAGCTCGGGAGAGTCGCTGGACCACCAGGAGTCACTGCTGTCACTGGAGGAGCTGTTGGCAAGGCCTGCGGCAGGCCCGACGCTCGCTGCTGCGCCGTCCTGGTGACCTCCTTCAAGGCAGCACTCCAAGCAGCGGCCTTCCTCATCGAAGACCTTGAAGAACAGCGTGGAGGCGCCATCATACTCAAAGTGGATGGCGAGGGCGCCGTTCGCACGGTAGGCTGGCGATCTCGCCCCAGCCTCAAGTCATGAAGATCCTCCCAGAGGCGACGACCTCAACTTCCGCTCCAGTTGCCGGGGCGTCGCAGTCGGCATGCTGCAGCCAAAGCTCGAGAGGGCCTCTCGGCGGTGTAGAACTGCGGAAGGCGAATCCAAGTGCTCGGGGGCATCGCTGCCCCACAACACGAACTCGCGCGAGGAGTCTGCAGCGTGGACCCCTAGGGTGACGGCGTGCGCCTTCGCGGCATGGCGGCCATGGCCCTGGCGCGGGCGGCGGCGCTCATCGCTCCTCCCTCCGGAATCATTGGCGTGAGCATACAAGGGCAACAGGTACCCAGGAGGCGGCCTTTCATACCACGGCCGCGACACCACCGGCCTCACGACCATTTCGCAACGACAGGGCCTCCTCTTCTTCGGCGGGAGCAGCTCGGGCTTGTTGAGGGGAGCCTTACCCTTCTCTGCAGCCGAGAATCTCCGAATCGGCGCCATGACTGCACCGGCAAGGAGTGGAGCAAGGAAGGGGAAGAAGCGGGAGAGGCAGAGGAGAGACGGGTGATGTGGGGTCCGCCTCCCACCTCCCATTTATAGCCAAGGGGAGGCCAACCGCCGGCCTCCATGATCTAAGGTAATGATGATCTTTTTCCTGCATGCACCAAGGACCCGTCAAGTCGGGCAGTTGTCGAGGCTGCATGGGGAAGCGGAGACGCCCACGACCAATCAACCGCCACGCTTCGACCAAGGCCGCAGGCTATTGGGACCCACTGTGCTCCGCACTTGCCCTTTGGATTTCGCCTTGAAGCCAAGCCCAAGCGTGCCTTGGGCCCGGGGGCTACTGTCGGCGTTCTAGGAACGGGGGTCCCCAGACTTGCCTGCCTGCAGCCCACAGCGTGGCTCTGCAAGCGGGCCCATGCCGCCCATCTTTACCAACAAGCATTCAAGACCCTCGCGAGGGGCCAAGCCTCGCGAGGCGGACGACACAAGACCTCCTCGAGAGCGGCCTCACCAGGCTGTCTCACGAGGGGCGAAGAGATCAAGGCAAGGCAAACCTCGCGAGGTTCCAATGACGTGAGCCATGACGATCGAGGCCAGGCGGGCGCCAGTGCGCACAGTGTCCTTGTTTCCTCTTTGGTGCTAAGGAGGCAAACACAAGCGAAGAGTACCGAGGCGTCAAGCAAAGGTTTCCATATCGGTGCAACGAGACCAAGTCCTGCAGGACGGCGAGACGGAGGTCACCATGGAGCCCAAGGCAGCGTCACCACGAGAGCCTTTGGCAGGCGAAGACTGCTTTTGTCAGGATAACTTGTACTAGCTGTTCCCTTTCAAATTGGCTATTGTTGGCTCCCTTCCCGCTCAATATTTGGGGAGAGGACCACGGCCTCAATAAATAGGATTAGCCACCACAGTAAGAGGCAACTGAAACTAGGGCGGACAAGTAGAGCCTCAACCATCTAATCTTGGACTAGATCCAGCCCATCCACGCACCCACCAAGCACAAGAACACCTCGCCTCAGGAGGCTGTTCTTCCCCTTGTATTGTTCATCATCAGCCCGAGAGGCAATCCACCACACCACACTGGAGTAGGGTATTACACCACAACGGTGGCCCATACCAGCATAAATCTTGTGTCCCTTGTGTTGCGAGTTTGTCGAGCTTGTCTTTGAGATCGTGGCGAGGTTGAGGGCGTGAGTTGGTAGGGGGAGATTTTTGTGCGCACCCCGTTGTTTGAACATTGAGGGTTTTGCCGGAACCTGAGATCTGACAGTGCCTCTACTAACGCCAACGTGTCCATTTTCATAACTGTGTCCGATTGGTATTCCTATCACACACGCACACTGGTTTGAAACATTTTCGGTAATACCATGAATCGCACACGCATATGAGACAAAACCGTGTGTGTGTCCGTCGGGCATCGCAGACGTTTCACGTCAAAGAACCATATGTTCTCTACTTTCATCGCACACTTTGTTTTCTTTCTAACCGTGTGCACATTATTTTATTCGCTCCTATATAATTTTATTTTTCCCTGCAATTTATTATTCGAATTGGAAATTTTGAAATATAAAACGTGGAATTCAAATTCTCAGCACAATGGTTCAATAATGAATCCATAAATAAAATTGTCAGTACAATATGTTCAATAATTATAGGATTAGGCAGCAATTAACTATGATGAACCACAATATTTAGTTGCGGTAAAGGTGAAGAGACAAGTGTAAAACATTTTGACTGCAGATGGTGTTGAAGAAGCAGAATGCTCATAATGTGCATTCCTGCATGCCATAGGCACGAACAACTTTTGTCCAACCCCTTTTGACGATCGCCCGCCCATCCTTCACCGCCTTCAGGAAGATTTCTAGAGCATTATCATGGTAGCATGAATTATATACTTTAACCTTAGTTGCCTCCACTCCGGTCATGTAGTTTGCAAGGTAATCATCAGTAAATAGCTTCGGAAATCACTGAAAAGAGAAAAAATATCAGATACTAGGATCTAATAGAGTAACTTGTTGTGGGCAGGGGAAAAGGCAACACATTACTTACCATCCTAAAGTTCACTGTTGTCTTGGACAAAGTGTAAATAAAGAGCTTAATTCCCATCACCCGTTTCTTTCACCTAACAATCTTTCTTAGTTTCCTCACTTGACGCTTGTTCATGAATATCTCATTGCCCCATACGCAAAAGGGATTGAAGCGTGGATCAGTACCGCTCATATATGTACCTACAAGCAACCAGTAAATGTTAGAAGCTAAACTGAGATTGCACAAATGATGTAAAATACAACTACCTACGTTCCTAAGTACAAGTATTTTTAGAGATTTCAATATGAACTACATACGAATGTATACAGAAATATAGATATAGTTTAGATTAGAATCTAGATTCACGTATTTTGATCCTTATGTAGTCTACATTGGAATCTCTAAAAATACTTATATTTAGGAACAGATGGCGTATAAGACATGTGATGCAGCTAACCTCGACGGCAAACAATGGCATGCCCATTGTAGCCTTGTTTAAGTACATGGAAAGCCAATGTTAACTACAACAGGGTTAACATCAACTAAAAATAGCAAATGGTAATAAAACAACATCATCTGTAGTGATATCTTCATTGCGAAGGAGTAGCACGGTAGCAAAGGGATGAATTAAAAAATGGATACAACTGTTAATTGCAACAGGCTTAACAACATCCTAAGTCATGTTTTGTAAGTTTGTAGCCATTCAAATACAACTGTTTAAAAATGGATACAACTGTTAATTGCAACAGGCTTAAATGCCATTGAAACCGGTACTAATAAAAATGCAATTGGAAGAGATAAACATCACAAGGCAGGTGCTGCAAGAGCGGAGAATGTCCCAGTTGTCTATAAAAAGGTAGGGAGAATAGCTAAAATGTGTTAGGCATGTTCATTACAACATGCTTAATACATCAACCGTACAAAACATAGCCATTAATTGCAACTGGTATTGGTAAGATTGAAATAGTGAGTACATAATTGGTAAATCCTGAGAGGTAGTTGTTGGGGCACTTCATCTTGGCCAGGGTCCGCCCAAAGTCAGCGGCGGCAGATGCGAGCTGTTCCTCTGGGTCGATGTGTGGATCAGTGCCACCGACATGTGTACCTACAGGAAACCAGTAAATGTTAGAAGTTAAACTACAATTGCACAAATGATGTGAAATACTATAAGACATGGGATGCAGCTAACCTTGACGGCAAACAATAGCATCGACTATTATGACCCTGCATAAGTACATGGACAAGCATGTTAAGTACAACAGGGTTAGCGTCCACCAAAAATAGCAAATGGGTAACATCTCTAATGATATCTTGAGTTATGTATTGTAAATTTGTTGCTGGTATTGGTGAAATTGAGCTGGATAGTTAAAACTTGAATATCACACAGTGTGCAGTACTGAAATAAACAAGGCACGAACATGCTTAATACATCAACCGTACAAAACATAGCCATTGCAAGTGGTATTGGTAAGATTGAGCTGGTCAGATCATACTTGTTAAGTCCTGGGGGTAGTTGCTGGGGCGCTTCATCTAAGCTAGAGCCTGCACCAGGTCGGCAGCAAGGGAGGCAAGGTGTTCCTGTTCCTCCGGGTCAACACGCACAGCGGCCATCGCTCCATGGACCGCCATCATCTCCTCGACCTCCACATGATATGTGGCTGGGCTTGCGCGGCGATGCTTTGGAGACAGGGGCGGTGGGGATTGGGAGGCATGAGGATGTTTCGTAGGCGCCATTTAAGCAATCACGCCAGGGCTGTGATAGAGATGGGTTACCTGACTGGATTCGAGCAAAACATAGATGTGGTTGAAGCTGTGGTTGCAGCGGCGGTGGTTTGAGCTGCCGGTAGGGGGAGGTGGGGGAGGGGAGATACTGAGGAAATTTGATGGGTGGGGATGTGGTTGGAGGAATACATTCTGAAATCGCGCGCCTAATGAAAATTTCACTACGAAACTTGAAACTTGGGCGGGGGAAACACACAACACAAACGAAGCACGTAAAATACTCGTGTGCGAGAAAAGAGAAAATTGGTAGATCCCGTCTACAAAAAAATGTACACGTATAGTTGATTTTTTTGGTCAATGGTATGCCTGGTTTATTATGAAACATTGCATAGGTAACTAACTTATGGATCATTAACGCAAAAAAATACACATGGGTACGCCATAGAAACCATGTGTTTTGCGATCTTCTAATAATTCTTATATCTATCAGCATCTCCAGCCACACCTAATTTCAAAAATCTCTTTCATTTTATCAGGATTATTTAACGTACATGAACAAGGCAAAACTACTGAAGGATGGTGCTAACACGACGTACGATCAAAGAACCTTTGACAAAACTGTGTGCGATGGAATAATCGCAAACGGTGGTGTAAAAAACCCGTAAAAATGGTGCAAAACGTTTGCGATGACGAATGCATCAAACACGGTTCCGATTTTAGATGCGTGTGCGATGCAGGGCATACGGTTCAGTTCAATGAACTGTTTGCGATGAGGAAGAAGAACACAAACAGGCAGCCAGATTAAGGAATGTGCGATATACAGCATACAGTTCATTCGGATTAAATATTTGTGATGAGGAGGAACAACGGAAACTGGCAGCTAGATAAAGATGTGTGCGATTGAGGGCATACACTTCAGAAGGATTAACTGTTTGTGATTAGGCAACAGAACAGAAACAGTCAGCTAGATCAAAGTGTCTTCTATTGATGGCATACACTTCACATGGATGAACTGTTTGCGATTAGCCACAACAAACAGAAACACTTAGACAGATCAACGTGTGTGCTCTAGACAGGCACACATTCTAATTAAAAGAAGCATGCGCGATGGTAATAATGAGGGAGCACGGTTGTGGAACAAGACATGTGCTGA
This sequence comes from Triticum urartu, assembly GCF_056163025.1. NCBI lineage: Eukaryota > Viridiplantae > Streptophyta > Magnoliopsida > Poales > Poaceae > Triticum > Triticum urartu. The sequence goes on from NC_141876.1 coordinate 163,156,080, forward strand.
CATTGCCTATTGTGGTGCACCCTATGGTGCAAACGCCACGTACGCGACCGAGAAAGCATGCCCACGTTAAGCCTTCTGGGAATAGTGCCACACTTAGAAATTATAGAACCATCAATAAATTTTGAGCCTGCGTCCCGTCACATTCCAAATTACTACTATGCTATATTTAATTGCAAACCTGTTCACATTGATCAAAATCTAAACGGTTTCCCACTTAGGAGTGGATGAGTACTCGGTTATAAATACTACTACTCCAAGATGACTGCACATTCCTCCTCAACTCCTCACCCACAAAAACAAACAAGTCATTCATCATCGTTCCCTTGCGTCTGCCATGGCCAGCGTGAGTTCTGGGTCGAGAGATTGCCACCAGGGAGAGGCGAGCATGGAAGTGGAAGCACGAGAGATGTCCCGCCTCGCCACAGTCGACATTTCCCGCCGCGCGTCCGTCACAGCACAAAGGTCCCGCAGCGCCGCTGAAGCAGCACAGAGGTCTCGCCTCACCGTTGGTGCAGCAGACTGGTCCAGCCGCACCGCGGAAGCAGCAGAGATGTCCCGCTGTGTCGCGAATGCAGTAGAGATGTCCTCCCGCGCCGTGGCGGCCTGGTAAAATATCTCGCGGGCAGGCGAGGACTCTTACAGGCGCATGCATGCGATCGTCCATAGCCAGATGGATCAGATCTCTGGCTGGGTGAGGATGCAGGACGACATGAAAACCTCATTTGAACAGGCTACCGGAATCATCCGACAACTAAGGGAGAGCAATGCGAAGCTCCGGGAGGAGTGCGACCTGCTGAGGGCGAAGATCATCGGAAGTGCGAAGCAGCAGGAGGAGACCACTGCCATGTTGAAGAGGACCGGCATCATCGTCGGGAAACTTATGGACGAGAATGCCATGCTGCGCATCAAGTGCAATAGGCTGGTGGTGGAATCCGTGGATGCTCTCAAGTAGCATCTAGAGGACAAGAAAGAGCTCATCGCCGCTCGCCACGGAGACTAGTTCCCGCGGCCTGCAGCAACGCATCAAGAAAGTACAGATCAGTGAGCTAAATCGTTGTCTTCCTTCTTCTTTTGCCCTTGTGTATTTTGGGTGTTGCCGCATGTGCCTTTTTTACTTATGTTCCTAAATATGCAAGCCAATTATTATCCACTGTCATCGTCCTTATATTCACCAGTCTTGCTATAAGTCGCAGTCGATGCTATATAGGTCCTTCAGATCTTACATCAAGATCCATGCAAAACTTTCTTTTCAGATTTTCTTTCTTCTCTCTTAAATCTCAGTCCAGTGAGAAATAGCCACGCCGTCAAACAGGATCTTGGGCTCCACTAATGGAGACGTTGGGAGGGAGGTGCGTGGCGGATAGATGTCAAAGTGCTCTCCTCCCGATGAGCATGCGCAGGGGGCTGATTGCACGCCTCCCGTACTCAAATAGCTACCCCACACCACACCTCCTAGCCAATAAAAAGGGGGGACGCGTGGTGGCACGTAATTGGTAATGGGAATGCCCACAGTTTCAATAATACTTGTGTTTCCAATTTGTAACGTGACAGCGCTTGTTCCAAAATGACTTTCTTGATTGTTAATGTGCGCCTTCGCAAATTGGACAGAAAAATTACCACAGCATGTTGGTCCCATGAAATGACACCATGCCAAGTTTCATGATTTTCACGCGAGTTTTGAATTTCTAGCAATTTAAAAAACATGTTTCTCAATGTTCCCAGCCGAGCCACAATGCCCAGTTGTTTGAATTTCATTCCCATTTCTTGCGTTGGACCTATAAATTTACCCAAAGACACACTTGTGATTTTTCAACAAACTTTGGTGCACTGGAGCATGTGCTTGTAGTTCAAATTTCAATTATGCACATTAAGTGCCTAGAAACTCAATTAATGCATAGAAATTCCAAACGAACACGGAATAATTCCAAATTTAAACACGAAACTCCTATTTAGTCTAAGCTTCATGCGTAAAAAAATCAAGGCGGGAGAAGGCAGTGTATGTCGTTTCGCACACGGAGGTGACACATCCCTCTTGGAATCATGAGCCTTCTTGAGAGAAGCTCTGATTTGCAACAAGCTTATACCAAAGCTTGTCCCAATTCGGCCAAAAAAATTTACCACAACATGTTGGTGCCATGTCATGACACCATGCCAAGTTTCATGATTTTCAAGCGTGTTTTGGATTTACAGGAATTCAAAAACCAAGTTTCTCAATCTTTCTAGCCGAGCCACGACGCCTAGATGTTTGAATTTCATTCCCATTTCTTGCATGGGACCTAGAAATTCACCCAAGGACACACATCTGATTTTTTAACCAACTTTTGTGCACTGGAGCATGTGCTTGTAGTTCAAATTTGAATTATGCACATTAAATGCCCAGAAATTCAATTAATGTATAAAAAGTCCAAATCAACCCGGAATAATTCCAAAATTTAGCACGATACTTCTATTTGGTCTAATTTGCATGTGTAAAAAAATTAAGGTGGGAGAAGGCAGTGTACGTATGTCATTTCACACATGGAGGTGACACGTTCCCTCTCGGAACCACGAGCCTTCTTGAGAGAAGCTTCGGTTTGCAAGAAGCTTGTACCAAAGCTTGTCCCAATTCGGCCAAAAAATTTACCACAACATGTTGGTGCCATGACATGACACCATGCTAAGTTTCATGATTTTCAAGCGAGCTTTGAATTTCCGGGAACTTAAAAACCAAGTTTCTCAATTTTCCCGGCCGAGCCATGACGCGCAGATGTTTGAATTTCATTCCCATTTCTTGCATGGGACCTATAAATTTACCCAAAGACACACATGTGATTTTTCAACAAACTTTGGTGCACTGGAGCATGCGCTTGTAGTTCACATTTGAATTATGCACATTAAATGCCTAGAAACTCAATTAATGCATAAAAATTCCAAACGAACCCGGAATAATTCTGAATTTAAACATGACACTCATGTAGTTGCATGTTCACTGTACATAAATGTTCTAGCAATTCAAACACCATCCTTTCCATCCCTAACATCATTTTGTATTTCAAAACCTAATGAAAAAATCATGTAGATCACAAACAGTTTACTAGAAAGAATCATGTGGGATGCAATATAAAATATCTGGCGCACCGTCTTGTCTGGCTTACGCAGGAAGCTTCATCGTCTACAGTCCACCGCCCCCGCTTGAACCACACTTGCGCACCAGTTTCTCATGGCACCAAGCGAAATTTTTCTGCCACCGTGGAAATATTTATCTCCTTGCCCCTCCCTCCCTCGAAAAGCCACATTTCTAGTGTTCCTCCTTACTTTCCAAGTTAAAACCTTCACTGCTGCTTACTAACAGCTCAACCTCCTCGCTGGTGACCCTTCTTCTTGTAGCGCCGCCTCCTCGCCGGCTACCCTTCTTCTGGCAGCACCACCTCCTCACTGACGACCCTTCTTCTCACAGCGCCGCCTCCTCGTCGGCGACCCTTCTTCTTGCTGCGCGGCCTCCTCGCCGCCGACCCTTCTTCTTGCTACGTGGCCTCGTCGATATTGTCAGGTAATCCACACCCCACCCACATCACCCTCCTCCTTCCCCATCCCACATGCCCCGACCGATGACGCGACACCTTCCGCCGAAACCACTGTCCCCCTCCTCCAATTAAGCGCTGCCCACAGCCATTTTGCACGCAGTATAATCTGGAGCTCAGTAGCATCTAGCAGCGGAGAAGAAAATCGCATCCGCAGGCGCGCATGCGGTCGCTATGGCTGCCATGCGTGCCGACCACCAGATCTTGGAAGAGCGCCTCGTCTTCGAGGCCACCGTCGACACTGCCACGTGGTTGTCTACATTAAAATACAGTTCGTGATGTTTTCTCAAGGCCACCTCCAGTGCCTTCTAGTGATTTGTCCTCCGTAATGTTAATATGCAATCTAATGTTCAGTTAACAGTTTGGTCCTCTGAAATGTATTGTTCAGTTAACAGTTTAGTCCTCTGGAATGTAATGTTCATAGTACTGTTCTCAAGCATTCTTTGTTTTGTGAACTGTCTTATCTTCTAGTACATGTTTCCATTTTGCAATGTCTTGCTCAGTTAATTGTTTTGGTTCATTTGGTCTGCTGTCCATTTAATTATTTGGTTCAATTCTACAATTTGATTTTCATTTGCTGTGGGTACAATTTTGTATTGTTATGCATGTGAAATAAATCGAATTTGGCTGTACTCAATACATATTTACTGATAGTATGGCAAAACTCAGTTAACATGATCAAGATCTTCCTTATGTGTGTTGTAGGGAAACAATGGGAGACACTGCGATTTACCATCGAGGTTTGCTCATGCATGGTCCTTTCGCTAATAACACATTATTGTGCAGTTGCAGGAATCATTCTAATATTTATATTTCTTACAATTTGGTCTTGCACATGTAGGTCCTGCTGTCAGAGGCTTAGACCCACTGCTCGAACCATTTTGCATATGGGGAATGATACGTCTCCGTCGTATCTACTTTTCCAAACACTTTTGCCCTTGTTTTGGACTCTAACTTGCATGATTTGAATGGAACTAACCCAGGCTGACGTTGTTTTCAGCGGAATTGCCATGGTGTTATTTTGGTGCAGAAATAAAAGTTCTCGGAATGACCTGAAAATCAACGAAGATTATTTTTGGAAAATATAAAAAATACTGGAAGGGAGATCCACGTCAGGGGGCCCACACCTTGTCCATGAGGGTGGGGGCGCGCCCCCTGCCTCATGGGCCCCCTGATGCTCCACCGAGCTCAACCTTGACTCCATATATTCACTTTTGGGGAGAAAAAATGAGAAAGAAGGATTCATCACGATTTACGATATGGAGCCGCCGCCGAGCCCTAAACTCTCTCGGGAGGGCTGATCTGGAGTCCGTTTGGGGCTCCGGAGAGGGAAATCCGTCGCCATCGTCATCATCAACCTTCCTCCATCACCAATTTCATGATGCTCACTGCCATGTGTGAGTAATTCCATCGTAGGCTTGCTGGACGGTGATGGGTTGGATGAGATTTATGATGTAATCGAGTTAGTTTTGTTAGGGTTTGATCCCTAGTATCCACTATGTTCTAAGATTGATGTTGCTATGATTTTGCTATGCTTAATGCTTGTCACTAGGGCCTGAGTGCCATGATTTCAGATCTGAACCTATTATGTTTTCATGAATATATGTGAGTTCTTGATCCTATCTTGCAAGTCTATAGCCACCTATCATGTGTTATGATCCGTTAACCCTGAAGTGACAATAATCGGGATACTTACCGGTGATGACCGTAGTTTGAGGAGTTCATGTATTCACTATGTGTTAATGCTTTGGTCCCATAATCTATTAAAAGGAAGCCTTAATATCCCTTAGTTTCCAATAGGACCCCGCTGCCACGGGAGGCTAGGACAAAAGATGTCATGGAAGTTCTTTTCCATAAGCACGTATGACTATATTCGGAATACATGCCTACATTACATTGATGAACTCGAGCTAGTTCTGTGTCACCCTAGGTTATGACTGTTACATGATCGATCGCATCCGGCATAATTCTCCATCACCGATCCAATGCCTACGAGATTTTCCTATATTGTTCTTCGCTTATTTACTTTTCCGTTGCTACTGTTACAATCACTATAAAACCAAATAATATTACTTTTATTACCGTTACTTTTGCTATTGTTACCACTACTACCATAGTACTTTGCTACTAAATACTTTGATGCGGATATTAAGTTTCCAGGTGTGGTTGAATTGACAACTCAACCGCTAATACTCGAGAATATTCTTTGGCTCCCCTTGTGTCGAATCAATAAATTTGGGTTGAATACTCTACCCTTGGAAACTGTTGCGATCCCCTATACTTGTGGGTTATCAAGAACATTTTCTAGCGCCATAGCCGAGGAGCATAACTCTATTCTTTGAGTCACTTGGGATTTATATCTGCTTATCACTATGAAGAACTTGAAAGATCAAAGAACCAAGATCTATCCCTCAACTACGAGGGGAGGTAAGGAACTGCCATCTAGCTCTACACTTAATTCACCTTCTGTTTGAGTAAGCTTGCGACACCTAAACCTGCTTCTGCTATTAATTCTTATATGTTGCATGTTATTTATGATGCCACTTCTGCTATGCATGATACTTATCATGAAACTACTTCTATGCTTGATAATACTATGCCACTAGGTGAATTTCTTGATGAACAACTTGCTAGGGCTAGAGAGAATGAAATTATTGAAACTGATAATATTGATGAAAGTGATGATGAAGATTCTCCCCTAGATATGAATTGCCTGTTGTTCTCGAGGGTTATGTTATGGATAAAGAAACTGCTAGAGACTTCTTAGCTTGCAATGATAGATCTGATCTTAAGAAGTTATTAGCTAAGCTTAAAGAAAAATCTCTGAATGCTAGAATGAAATATGATCCTGCTTATGCTACTTCACCTATCTTTATTATGGATAAGGATTATGATTTCTCTATCGATCCTGAGTTAATTACTTTGGTTCAATCTGATCCTTTTTATGGCTATGAATCTGAAACTGTTGTGGCACATCTTACTAAATTGAATGATATAGCTACCCTGTTCACTAATGATGAGAAAACTCACTATTATTATATCCTTAAATTATTTCCGTTCTCATTAAAGGGTGATGCTAAGATATGGCTTAATTCTCTTGATCCTGTTTGTGTGCGTAGTCCCCAGGATATGATTTACTACTTCTCTACTAAATATTTCCCCGCTCATAAGAAACAAGCTACTTCAAGGGAAATATATAATTTTTTGCAAATTGAAGAAGAGAGTCTCCCACAAGCTTGGGGGAGGCTTCTCCAATTACTTAATGCTTTGCCTGATCATCCTCTCAAGAAAAATGAAATACTTGATATCTTTTATAATGGACTAACTAATGCTTCTAGATATTACCTAGATAGTTGTGCTGGTTGTGTTTTCAGGGAAAGAACAGTTGATCAAGCTAAAATGATATTGAATAATATGTTGACTAATGAAAATAATTGGACACTTCCTGAACCAACTCCTAAGCCAACTCTGAAGAAAAGGGTATTCTATTTCTCAGTCCTGAAGATATGCAAGAGGCAAAGAAAACTATGAAAGAAAAGGTATAAAAGCTAAAGATGTTAAGAATTTACCTCCTATTGAAGAAATACATGGTCTTAATTCATCACCTATTGAAGAAATACATGGCCTCGATAACCCGACATAGGTAGTAAAGGTAAATTCTCTCTATAGATATGATAAAGCTAAAATCCCTCCTGCTAAGTTTGCTAGCCAATGTTTGGATGAATTTTATAACTTTATGGTTAATCAAGAAGATTTTAATGCTTATTTTGGTAGACAAATGAAACATAATGCTTATATGATTGAACACTTGAGTGATTACGTGGCTAGTGTTAAAGGTGAACTTCAAATTATTAGTAAACATGCTTCTATGGTTACCACTCAACTAGAACAAGTGATTAAAGCTCAGAATGATTTGCTCAATGAATTAAACAATAAGAAAAATGATAATGTTGTTAGAGTTATGACTAGAGGTGGTAAAATGACTCAGGAACCTTTGTATCCTGAGGGCCATCCTAAGAGAATTGAGCAAGATTCTCAGAGAATTTATGTAGATGCACCTAGTCCTTCTAAAAGGAACAAAAAGAAAAATGAAAGGACTTTGCATGCTTCTAGTGAACCTGTTATTGACACACCTGAGAATCCCAATGATATTTCTATTTCTGATGCTAAAACACAATCTGGTAATGAACATGAACCTAGTGATAATGTTAAGGATGATGTTCATGTTGATGCTCAACCTAGCAATAATAATGATCTAGAAATTGAATCCGCTGTTGATCTTGATAACCCACAATCAAAGAATCAACGTTATTATAAGAGAGACTTTGTTGCTAGGAAGTGATGTCTACTACACAACCTTCTTCTCGTAGATGTTGTTGGGCCTCCAAGTGCAGAGGTTTGTAGGACAGTAGAAAATTTCCCTCAAGTGGATGACCTAAAGTTTATCAATCCGTGGGAGGCGTATGATGAAGATGGTCCCTCTCAAGCAACCCTGCAACCAAATAAGAAAGAGTCTCTTGTGTCCCCAACACACCCAATACAATGGTAAATTGTATAGGTGCACTAGTTCGGCGAAGAGATGGTAATACAAGTGTAATATGGATAGTAGATAATGGTTTTTGTAATCTGAAAATATAAAAACAGCAAGGTAACTAATGATAAAATTGAGCGTAAACGGTATTGCAATGCTAGGAAACAAGGCCTAGGGTTCATACTTTCACTAGTGCAAGTTCTCTCAACAATAATAACATAATTGGATCATATAACTATCCCTCAACATGCAACAAAGAGTCACTCCAAAGTCACTAATAGCGGAGAACAAACGAAGAGATTATGGTAGGGTACAAAACCACCTCAAAGTTATCCTTTCTGATCGATCTATTCAAGAGTCCATAGTAAAATAACATGAAGCTATTCTTTCCGTTCAATCTATCATAGACTTCGTACTAGAATAACACCTTAAGACACAAATCAACCAAAACCCTAATGTCACCTAGATACTCCAATGTCACCTCAAGTATCCGTGGGTATGATTATACGATATGCATCACACAACCTCATATTCATCTATTCAAACCAACACAAAGTACTTCAAAGAGTGCCCCAAAGTTTCTACCGGAGAGTCAAGATTAAAACGTGTGGCAACCCCTATGCATAGGTTCATGGGTGGAACCCGCAAGTTGATCACCAAAACATACATCAAGTGGATCAATAGAATACCCCATTGTCACCACGGGTATCCCACGCAAGACATACATCAAGTGTTCTCAAATCCTTAAAGACTCAATCCGATAAGATAACTTCAAAGGGAAAACTCAATCCATTACAAGAGAGTAGAGGGGGAGAAACATCATAAGATCCGACTATAATAGCAAAGCTCGCAATACATCAAGATCATATCACCTCAAGAACACGAGAGAGAGAGAGATCAAACACATAGCTACTAGTACATACCCTCAGCCCCGAGGGAGAACTACTCCCTCCTTGTCAGGGAGAGCACCGGGATGATGAAGATGGCCACTGGAGAGGGATTCCCCCATCAGGCAGGGGGCCGGAACGGGTCTAGATTGGTTTTCGGTTGCTACGGACGCTTCTGGAGGTGAAACTACCGATCTATTGTGCTCCCCAAAGTTTTTAGGGTATATGGGTATATATATAGGAGGAAGAAGTACATCGGTGGATCTCCTGGATGTCCACGAGGCAGGGGGCGTGCCCAGGGGTGTGGGCGTGCCCTCCACCCTCGTGGGCAGCCCGGGACTCTTCTGGTCCATCTCCGATACTCCGTGGGCTTCTTCTGGTCCAAAAATAAGTTCCGTGAAGTTTCAGGTCAATTGGACTCCGTTTGATTTTCCTTTTCTGCGATACTCTAAAACAAGGAAAAAAACAGAAACTGGCACTGGGCTCTAGCTTAATAGGTTAGTCCCAAAAATAATATAAAATTGTATAACAAAGCCCATTAACCATCCAAAACAGAATATAATATAGCATGAAGCAATCAAAAATTATAGATACGTTGGAGACGTATCAAGCTTCCCCAAGCTTAATTCCTGCTCGTCCTCGAGTAGGTAAATGATAAAAACAGAATTTTTGATGCGGAATGCTACTTGGTATAATTTTTTTAATGTGACACTCTTAATTGAGCTATGAATATTCAGATCCGAAAGATTCAAGATAAAAGTTTAATATTGACATGAAAGCAATAATACTTCAAGCATACTAACCAAGCAATTATGTCTTCTCAAAATAACATGGCCAAAGAAAGTTCATCCCTACAAAATCATATAGTTTAGTCATGCTCCATTTTCGTCACACAAGAATGCTCTCATCATGCACAACCCCGATGACAGGCCAAGCAATTGTTTTATACTTTAGTAATCTCAAACTTTTCCAACCTTCACGCAATACATGAACGCGAGCCATGGATATAGCACTATGGGTGGAATAGACTATAATGATGGGGGTTATGTGGAGAAGACAAAAAGGAGAAAGTCTCACATCAACGCGGCTAATCAATGGGCTATGGAGATGCCCATCAATTGATATTAATGTAAGGAGTAGGGATTGCCATGCAACGGATGCACTAGAGCTATAAATGCATGAAAGCTCAACAAAAGAAACTAAGTGGGTGTGCATCCAACTTGCTTGCTCATGAAGACGTAGGGCATTTGAGGAAGCCCATTGTTGTAATATACAAGCCAAGTTCTATAATGAAAAATTCCCACTAGTATATGAAAGTGACAAAACAAGAGACTCTCTATCATGAAAATCATGGTGCTACTTTGAAGCACAAGTGTGGAAAAAAAGGATAGTAACATTGTCCCTTTTTATTTTCTCTTTTTTATTTTTTTGGGCCTTCCCTTTTTTTATTTGGCCTTTCTTCTCTTTTTTTTGGGGGGGACAATACTCTATGAATGATGATCATCACACTTCTATTTATTTACAACTCAATGATTACAACTCGATACTAGAACAAAGTATGACTCTATATGAATGCCTCCGGCGGTATACAGGGATACCAATGAATCAAGAGTGAAATGTATGAAAAATTATGAATGGTGGCTTTGCCACAAATACGATGTCAACTACATGATTATGCAAAGCAATATGAAAATGATGAACGTGTCATGATAAACGGAACGATGGAAAGTTGCATGGCAATATATCTCGGAATGGCTATGGAAATGCCATAATAGGTAGATATGGTGGCTGTTTTGAGGAACATATAAGGAGGTTTATGTGTGAAAGAGCGTATCATATCGCGGGGTTTGGATGCACCATCGAAGTTTGCACCAACTCTCAATGTGAGAAAGGGCAATGCACAGTACCGAAGAGGCTAGCAAACATGGAAGGGTAAGAGTGCATATAATCCATGGACTCAACATTAGTTATAAAGAACTCATATACTTCTTGCAAAAATCTACAAGTCAACAAAAACCAAGCACTACACGCATGCTCCTAGGGGGAAATATTGGTAGGAAAAGACCATCGCTCGTCCCCGACCGCCACTCATAAGGAAGACTATCAAAGAACACCTCATGTTTCAAATTTGTTACATAACGTTTACCATACGTGCATGCTACGGGACTTGCAAACTTCAACACAACTATTTCTCAATTTCACAACTACTCAACTAGCACAACTTTAAAATCACTACCTCCATATCTCAAAACAATCATCAAGCATCAAACTTCTTTTAGTATTTAGGACACTCATAAGAAAGTTTTTACTAGTCTTGAATACCTAACATATTAGGATTAGTTTCCCAATTTAAGGCAATTACCATGCTGTTTGAGACTCTCAAAATAATATAAGTGAAGCATGAGAGTTCATCTATTTCTTCAAAATAAAACTATCGTCGTGCTCTAAAAGATATAAGTGAAGCACTAGAGCAAACAACAAACTACTCCAAAAGATATGAGTTAAGATCAATGAGTAGTTGTATAATTATGTAACTATGTGAAGACTCTCTAACATTTAAGAATTTCAGATCTTGGTATTTTATTCAAACAACAAGCAAAACTAAATAAAATAAAATGACGCTCCAAGCAAAACACATATCATGTGGTAAATAAAAATATAGCTGCAAGTAAAGTTACCGATGAATGAAGACGAAAGAGTGGATGCCTTCCGGGGCATCCCCAAGCTTAGGATTTTGGTTGTCCTGGAATATTACCTTGGGGTGCCTTGGGCATCCCCAAGCTTAGGATTTTGGTTGTCCTTGAATATTACCTTGGGGGTGCCTTGGGCATCCCCAAGCTTAGGATTTTGGTTGTCCTTGAATATTACCTTGGGGTGCCTTGGGCATCCCCAAGCTTAGGCTATTGCCACTCCTTATTCCATAGTCCATCGAATCTTTACCCAAAACTTGAAAACTTCACAATACAAAACTCAACAGAAAACTCATAAGCTCTGTTAGTATAAGAAAATAAATCACCACTTAGGTACTGTTGTGAACTCATGCTAAATTCATATTGGTGTAATATCTACTGTATTCCAACTTAACTATGGTTCATACCCTCCGATACTACTCATAGATCCATCAAAATAAGCAAACAACACATAGAAAACAGAATCTGTCAAAAACAGAACAGTCTGTAGTAATCTGGATCAAACGTATACTTCTGGAACTCATAAAATTCTCAAATAATTTTTTGGACCTGAGAAATTTGTCTATTAATCCTCTGCAAAAAGAATCAACTTAATAGCACTCTCCAGTAAAACATGGCAGCCAATCTCGTGAGCACTAAAGTTTCTGTTTTTTACAGCAAGATCACAAAGACTATACCCAAGTTTTCCCAAAGGTTCTACTTGGCACAAACACTAATTAAAACATAAAACAACATCTAAACAGATAATAGATGAATTATTTATTACTAAACAGGAGAAAAAAGTAAATAACAAAAATAAAAATTGGGTTGCCTCCCAACAAGCGCTATCGTTTAACGCCCCTAGCTAGGCATGATTATTTCAATGATGCTCACATAAAAGATAAGAATTGTAACATAAACAGGGCATCATTAAGAATATGACTAGCACATTTAAGTCTAACCCTCTTCCTATGCATAGGGATTTTGTGATCAAACAACTTATGGGAACAATAATCAACTAGCATAGGAAAGCAAAATAAACATAACTTCAAGATTTTAAGCGCATAGAGAGGAAACTTGATATTATTGCAATTCTTACAAGCATATGTTCCTCCCTCATAATAATTTTTAGTAGCCTCATGAATGAATTCAACAATATAACTATCACATAAAGCATTCTTTTCATGATCTACATTCATAGAAAATTTATTACTCTCCTCATAAGCAAATTCCTTCTCATTCGGAATAGTGGGAGTATCATAAGAGACTCGAATACTATAAATTGTTTCCATATTAAAAGAGTAATGTTCAGAAAAGGGGTAATCATAATCATGACAAGTTTTATGAATATAATCATCACTACTCTTTATAGCATAAGTGTCATCGCAATAGTCATCATAAATAGGAGTCATGCTATCATCAAAATAAATTTGCTCATCAAAACTTGGGGGACTAAAAATATCATCTTCATCAAACATAGCTTCCCCAAGCTTGTGGATTTGCATATCATTAGCATCATGGATATTCAAGGAATTCATACTATCAACATTGCAATCATGCTCATCATTCAAATATTTAGTGCCAAACATTCTAATGGATTTTTCTTCTAGCACTTGAGCACAATTTTCATAATCCTTATTTTCATGAAAGATATTAAAAAGATGAAGCATATGAGGTACCCTCAATTCCATTTTTTTGTAGTTTTCTTTTATAAACTAAACTAGTGATAAAACAAGAAACAAAAAGATTCGATTGCAAGATCTGAAGATACACCTTCAAGCCCTAACCTCCCCGGCAACGGCGCCAGAAAAGAGCTTGATGTCTACTACACAACCTTCTTCTTGTAGACGTTGTTGGGCCTCCAAGTGTAGAGGTTTGTAGGAGTGTAGCAAATTTCCCTCAAGTGGATGACCTAAGGTTTATCAATCCGTGGGAGGCGTAGGATGAAGATAGTCTCCCTCAAGCAACCCTGCAACCAAATAACAAAGAGTCTCTTGTGTCCCCAACACATGCAATACAATGGTAAATTTTATAGGTGCACTAGTTCAGCGAAGAGATGGTGATACAAGTGCAATATGGATAGTAGATAATGGTTTTTGTAATCTGAAAATATAAAAACAGCAAGGTAACTAATGATAAAAGTGAGTGTAAACGGTATTGCAATGCTAGGAAACAAGGTCTAGGGTTCATACTTTCACTAGTGCAAGTTCTCTCAACAATAATAACATAATTGTATCATATAACTATCCCTCAACATGCAACAAAGAGTCACTCCAAAGTCACTAATAGCAGAGAACAAATGAAGAGATTATGGTAGGGTATGAAACCACCTCAAAGTTATCCTTTCTGATCGATCTATTCAAGAGTCCGTAGTAAAATAACATGAAGCCATTCTTTCCGTTCAATCTATCATAGAGTTCGTACTAGAATAACACCTTAAGAAACAAATCAACCAAAACCCTAATGTCACCTAGATACTCCAATGTCACCTCAAGTATCCATGGGGTATGATTATACGATATGCATCACACAATCTCAGATTCATATATTCAAACCAACACAAAGTACTTCAAAGAGTGCCCAAAGTTTCTACCGGAGAGTCAAGACGAAAACGTGTGCCAACCCCTATGCATAGGTTCATGGGAGGAACCCGCAAGTTGATCACCAAAACGTACATCAAGTGGATCAATAGAATACCCCATTGTCACCACGGGTATCCCACGCAAGATATACATCAAGTGTTCTCAAATCCTTAAAGACTCAATCCGATAAGATAACTTCAAAGGGAAAACTCAATCCATTACAAGAGAGTAGAGGGGGAGAAACATCATAAGATCCAACTATAATAGCAAAGCTCGCGATACATCAAGATCGTATCACCTCAAGAACACGAGAGAGAGAGAGATCAAACACATAGCTACTGGTACATACCCTCAACCCCGAGGGAGAACTACTCCCTCCTAGTCAGGGAGAGCACCCGGATGATGAAGATGGCCATCGGAGAGGGATTCCCCCTCCGGCAGGGTGCCGAAACGGGTCTAGATTGGTTTTCGGTGGCTATGGAGGCTTCTGGCGGTGGAACTCCCGATCTATTGTCCTCCCCAAAGTTTTTAGGGTATATGGGTATATATAGGAGGAAGAAGTACATCGGTGGATCTCCGGGCTGTCCACGAGGCAGGGGCGCGCCCAGAGGGGTGGGCGCGCCCCCCACCCTCGTGGGCAGCCCGGGACTGTTCTGGTCCATCTCCGATACTCCATGGGCTTCTTCTGGTCCAAAAATAAGTTCCGTGAAGTTTCAGGTCAATTGGACTCCGTTTGATTTTCCTTTTCTGCGATACTCTAAAACAAGGAAAAAAACAGAAACTGGCACTGGGCTCTAGGTTAATAGGTTAGTCCCAAAAATAATATAAAAGTTTATAACAAAGCCCATTAATCATCCAAAACAGAATATAATATAGCATGAAGCAATCAAAAATTATAGATACGTTGGAGACGTATCAGGAAGCATGGTAAAGAAAGAGAACCATGGGTTCAGAAAGCCATGCCCTTTCCTCCTAAACCATCCAAGAAAAAGGATGATGAGGATTTTGAGCGCTTTGCTGAAATGATTAGACCTATCTTTTTGCATATGCGTTTGACTGATATGCTTAAAATGAATCCTTATGCTAAATATATCAAGGAAATAGTTACTAATAAAAGAAAGATACCGGAAGCTGAAATTTCCACCATGCTTGCTAATTATACTTTTAAGGGTGGAATACCAAAGAAACATGGAGATCCAGGAGTACCAACTATACCATGCTCCATTAAAAAAACTATGTTAAAACTGCTTTATGTGATCTTGGAGCCGGTGTTAGTGTTATGCCTGTCTCTTTATATCGTAGACTTGATTTGAATAAGTTAACACCTACTGAAATATCTTTGCAAATGGCTGACCAATCAACTGCTATACCTATCGGTATTTGTGAGAATGTGCCTGTTGTGGTTGCAAGCGTTGCTATTTTAACGGACTTTGTTATTCTTGATATTCCCGAGGACGATAGTATGTCTATTATTCTTGGAAGACACTTTTTGAATACTGCAGGGTCTGTTATTGATTGCACCGAAGGCAATGTCATTTTTCATGTTAATGGTAATGAGCATACGGTACACTTTCCGAGGAAACAACCTCACGTCCATAGTATCAATTCTATTGAAAAAATTTCAACAATCACTATTGGAGGTTTTGAATTTCCTCTTCCTACTTTCAAGAAGAAATATGATATTCTTATTGTTGGGGACATGCATATCCCCGTTGAGGTAACGTATTGTTGTTCAAAATTTCTCCGGTTCCATGTTATTCGGAATGAGTTTGTTAAAAAGACTTGATCAACGTTGTTAGTGGATTCCTTTTGATGAGCATGAGATGGATGAAGTTAAAAAGCACAACTTTCTGTACCCTCCTTTTACTTTCTGTTATTTACATTGACTAAAGCAAAAATAGTATTTTTCTGTCAGTTTTCTGAATTATCCATGCAATAAAAAATACCTCGAAAATAAAAGTTCTCCAAATGCCCTGAAATTTAAATATGATTTTTTCTAGAATATTTGAGAATATCTTGCACTGAGAACACAACAGGGGGAGCAAGCACCTGGCCACGAGGGTCCAGGGCGCGCCCACCCCCTGGGCACGCCCCCTGCCTCGTGGGCCCATGGTGGCTCCCCTCCACTTATTCCAGCTACCACACACTCCTTCTTCCTCCCAAAAAAATCACTAGCCATCTCAAACCTGAGTTCTTGCTCATCTTGCTGCCATTTTCGATCTCCTAGCTCAATGCTCCATTCACAAAACTGCTTTGGGGGATTGTTCTTTGGTATGTGACTCCTCCAATGGTCCAATTAGTTTTTTTCCTAGTGCTTTATTTATTTCAAAGTTTTGCTGCTTAGGTGACCCTATTCTTGAGCTTGCATGTCAAATTTATATGGTCAAAAGTAGTTTTAATGCATGATATTGCCTCTAGGCACTTGTAGGAGTAGTTGCTATCAATACTGTTGAGTTTGGTTCACTTTTATTTTTAAGTTACTAAAACTTTTAGAAATTTTTCAGAGGAAGAAATATGTTTAGGAAAATGTACCAAGGTGGTTCTTTAGGAAAGTAAGGACCGAGGCCCGCATTACGGGATGCGGACGAGGAACCACCAAGGGATGCTCAAGTGCGGCCTTGTGAATGGTCATCAGAGGAATTCATGGTTCGAACAGGAATCAAGGAGGAATTTGAAGCATATGTGCGTAATGCCGATCTTGAGAGCTTCCAGGCAGATAAGTGCCGTCAATACCTCTATTTAACTGATTCATTTGTGGGAAGGTTTAAATTTTCATCATCATGCAATTCTCAAACTGTCCTGTTTGATCTTTATGATAAATCTTATACCAAGGACTTAGAAGATTTTAACACTGCTTGTAAACTCCCACAATGGGGTAATGTTAGTGAACCTCACAAATCTGAATTTAGAGATTTTCTTGCTAGTATTACAGTGGGGGAATCTAGAGATGTAACACGAGCCACCATAGGGAGCATTCATTTTCCTGCTATACATTATTTTGCTCTCTTCATAGGTAGATGCATAAATGGTAAGGATGAGGCATGTCACATGTGTGTACCTGATCTTAGCGTTCTCAGAAGAGATATTTTAGGAGATAAACAATACAACTTGGGGGCTATTGTTGCATGTAGGTTGCATAATAATCGTATTCATGGAGATTTCTTTGGTGGAATTTACGCAACTTGTATAGCTAACTTTCTTGAGATACCCATACGTGGATATGATATTGAGTTGCCTCCTGCATATTTAGATTATGATGCTATGGTTCGTCATCAGTTTGTTGAGAGGAACGACCAGTTCCTCCAGTACCGACTAATCTTTGACAGACGACGCACCTATCATGTCGCTCTCCCTGCTCCTACTTTCTTTGACTTTCAGGCAAAGGGGAGATATGTTATAACCAAGGAGGAGGCGACCGAGTATGAGAGGAGGGCGGAGGCAGCTCGCCTCCAAGATGCAGCTCATCAAGCAATTGCTGCTGCATCTCAGTACGACCCCAGTTACAACTTCGGATATCCGCCAGGCCATCCGTAGCCATTGACCTACTTAGGCAAAAAGCTAAGCTTGGGGGAGTATGTATTTCTCACCGACATTACATTTATGTTCACACACTCATGCTAGTTGTCCGTGCTCATACTTTTTCACTGTATTGTCCATGCTAGTTTATTTTCCTTTTTATGCTTTCTTCTTGTGTGTTTGAAAAACCTTAACAAAAACTAAAAAAAATAGTTGTAGATTTTAGTTAGTTTACTTTCCATGCCTATAGTAGTAGTAAATAAAAGAAAACCCAAAAAGATTTCTTGTTCTTCTTTTGCTTGTTGGGAGCTTTCCCGTGTAAATAGTTTTATTTCTTTTCTTTGGGGGTCGAGAGGAGAAGATCATAATGAAAATGTTGAGTGGCTCTCATATGCATTATTGTTGATCTAACAGAGAGCCCATATTACCTTGTCTTCTCTCTTGAATTGAATACTTGCAGATTCCAGCTTAGTCCAATGCACGTGCACTTTTATTATTATCCACAATATTCGGCATGCAAGGGAAAGCGAATAATGATGATTATATGATGAACTTATTGAGATGAGAAAAGCTGGTATGAACTCGACCTCTCTTGTTTTTGTAAATATGATTAGTTCATCGTTCCTGATTCAGCCTATTATGAAAGAAACATGTTTGCAATGACAATTCAAGATTGTAGTTGCTTATGCCATGCTTAATTAGCTAGGAGCTTATAATGGTTTACCTTGCGTGCCAACATGCTATTAAAATGGTTGTGATCTGGTATGATAGGGTGGTATCCTCTTTTGAATGATTCGAGTGGCTTAACTTGACACATGTTCACGCATGTAGTTGAAACAAAATCAACATAACCTCTATGATATTTATGTTCATGGTGCATTATATCCTACTCATGCTTGCATTCGGTGTTGATTAATTTTAATGCATGTTCATGACTGTTGTCGCTCTCTAGCTGGTCGCTTCCTAGTCTTTTTCTAGCCTTCACTTGTACTAAGCGGGAATACTGCTTGTGCATCCAACTCCATAAACCCCAAAGTTGTTCCATATGAGTCCACCATACCTACCTATATATGGTATTTACCTGCCATTCCAAGAAAATTTGTATGTGCCAAACTCTAAACCGTCAAATAAACATTCTGTTTTGTATGCTCGAATAGCTCATGTATCAACTAGGGCTGTCTGTATCTTCCATGTTAGGCGGGTTATTCTCAAGAGGAGTGGACTCCGCTCCTCACTAACGAGAAAATGGCTGGTCACCGGGATACCGAGTCCCATGCTTTATGCAAATCAAATCAAAATAACTGCAAGCAAAACTCCCCCGGGACTATTGTTAGTTGGAGGCACTCGTTGTTTCGAGAAAGCCATGGATTGATGCTTGTTGGTGGAGGGGGGGTATAAACTTTACCATTCTGTTTGGGAACCGCCTATAATGTGTGTAGCATGGAAGATATCGAGATCTCTCGGTTGTTATGTTGACAATGAAAGTATACCGCTCAAAATATTATTTATATCTATTTCAAAACCGAGCTCTGGCACCTCTACAAATCCCGGCTTCCCTCTACGAAGGGCCTATCTATTTACTTTTATGTTGAGTCATCATCCTCTTATTAAGAAGCACAAGTTGGAGAGCACCGCTGTCATTTGCATCCATTACTGTTAGTTTACATTGAGTATGACTTGACTGGATCTCTTTTACCATGAATTACAATGTCGAGCTGGTCCTTGATATTTAAAGGTGCTCTGCATTTATGTTTTGCGGTCTCAGAAAGGGCTAGCGAGATACCATCTTGCTATATCATATTATGATTATTTTGCGAAAGTGTTGTCATCCGAGATTTATTATTATTGCCCGCTAGTTGATTATGCCATTGATATGAGTAAACATGAGACCAAAGTGTTATTGTGAATATGGTTAGTTCATAATCTTTGCTGAAAACCTGAATGCTGGCTTTACATATTTACAACAACAAGAGCAAACAGAGTTTGTAAAAATTTTTCTTTATCACTTTCAGTTTATCAAGTGAATTGCTTGAGGACAAGCAAAGGTTTAAGCTTGGGGGAGTTGATACGTCTTCGTCGTATCTACTTTTCCAAACACGTTTGCCCTTGTTTTGGACTCTAACTTGCATGATTTGAATGGAACTAACCCGGACTGATGCTGTTTTCAGCAGAATTGCCATGGTGTTATTTTTGTGCAGAAATAAAAGTTCTTGGAATGACGTGAAAATCAACGGAGATTATTTTTGGAAAATATAAAAAATACTAGAAAGGAGATCCACGTCAGGGGGCCCACACCCTGTCCACGAGGGTGGGGGGCACGCCCTACCCCCCTGGGCGCGCCCCCCTGCATCATGGCCCCCCTCATGCTCCACTGACCTCAACCTTGACTCCATATATTCAATTTCGGGGAGAAAACATGAGAGAGAAGAATTCATCACGTTTTACGATACGGAGCCGCCGCCAAGCCCTAAACTCTCTCAGGAGGGCTGATCTGGAGTCCGTTCGGGGCTCCGGAGAGGGGAATCCGTCGCCATCGTCATCATCAACCTTCCTCCATCACAAATTTCATGATGCTCACCACCATGTGTGAGTAATTCCATCGTAGGCTTGCTGGACGGTGATGGGTTGGATGAGATTTATCATGTTATCAAGTTAGTTTTATTAGGGTTTGATCCCTAGAATCCACTATGTTCTAAGATTGATGTTGCTATGATTTTGCTATGCTTAATGCTTGTCACTAGGGCCCGAGTGCCATTATTTCAGATCTGAACCTATTATGTTTTCATGAATATATGTGAGTTGTTGATCCTATCTTGCAAGTCTATAGTCACCTATCATGTGTTATGATCCGTTAACCCCGAAGTGACAATAATCGGGATACTTACCGGTGATGACCGTAGTTTGAGGAGTTCATGTATTCACTATGTGTTAATGCTTTGGTCCGGTACTCTATTAAAAGGAGGCCTTAATATCCCTTAGTTTCCAATAGGACCCCGCTGCCACGGGAGGGTAGGACAAAAGATGTCATGCAAGTTCTTTTCCATAAGGACATATGACTATATTCGGAATACATGCCTACATTACATTGATGAACTGGAGATAGTTCTGTGTCACCGTAGGTTCTGACTGTTACATGATCGATCGCATCCGGCATAATTCTCCATCACCGATCCAATGCCTACAAGCTTTTCCTATGTCGTTCTTCGCTTATTTACTTTTCAGTTGCTACTGTTACAATCACTATAAAACCCAAAAATATTACTTTTGGTACCGTTACTTTTGCTATTGTTACCACTACCATCATATTACTTTGCTACTAAATACTTTGCTGCAGATATTAAGTTTCCAGGTGTGGTTGAATTGACAACTCAGCTGCTAATACTAGAGAATATTCTTTGGCTCCCCTTGTGTTGAATCAATAAATTTGGGTTGAATACTCTACGCTCGAAAACTGTTGTGATCCCCTATACTTGTGGGTAATCAGTGAAATGAGATGTCCGTGAATATCAGTCAAGTCAAGAAACTCTGAAAGATTGTTAGGATGAAGAAACTTGCGACGAATAACAGCAAGATCTTTGTTTGCACAATGAAGAAGATATCAGTCAACTATAGGATGGTACTAACTCTTTTACCTTGTTTTTACACCTTGTGCCATTTCAAAATTTATAACAGTGATTTATGCATATCTTTGTTTTCAGTACTTTTCAAAGCAGTTCACTGATGATTACCTCTCAAACCACTTGCATGGTCAAGAGGTGAGGAAGGTATTCATTCAACACCCACGGTACAATATTGAAGTCTTCCTGAAGAGGACGAAGGTTGGGCGGGAAATTATCCATAGCCACCGGCCTAAAGTTGCAAAGACATTCAACATCACTAAAGGCTCAAAATTTGCCTTCCGCCTCTGCAGTTTCCCAGATGAGATTCATCTATCTATTTACCATGTATGATGCTACTTTCCAAAGGTTTTCGATGTTGCATGTGAAACTTGGTGTTGTTATGTAATGACGTAACTGAGTGCCGAAGCTATCTGATGTAATTCGATTTTGAAATCCTGGTTGCCATTATATGGATATGAAATATTTGGTGTGTTTTATAAGAAATATCATTTTGATTAGTACATGGATTATAAATAATAGGCTAATGACCCTACTTATTGGGGTTTTCTATTGCAGACGGTTACTCAGACATCACCGTGGGTGATGAACGCAAACAACCCACATGATTTCTAGAAAGTAGGCGTGTTCGATCAACTAACAATCACACATGGCTTCCGGTAGAGAACTGTTTGCGTTAGGCCACCTTGCACAAACGTTTCTACACAAAAAACTGTGTGTGATATACATACGAACTTAACTGTTTTTCTAGGATTCACCGTGTGGGATGTACATACGAATGAAAATGATAGGGTTTCGATGCCTCACCAGATCGCACACGAGCTCATTTTGCCCTAGTCGGTGTGCCAGGAGGGCCTATCCCCGACGGTTTTTGGGTCGTGTGGGAAGGACCCCCTATCAGCCACACTCACTTGGAGACGGTTCTAAACACCGTCACGGAAAGGGGTTGAAAACGGTTTGTATAGCAGGTCTCTGCACCAGTGCAAGGTGACACCCGATGAGCAATGATCGGTTTATGAAACGCAATCAAGTGTCAACCTGCCTCGCTCGTGTAGCCAGATTTGATCCCATGCAACAAGAGAGAAGCTTGCTGCCATCCACCGGCGCGGCAATTTAAGCCGGTGTGCGGCCAACTCGCGCGGCAAGGTGTGACTAAAAACCATTTGCGGCAAGCTCTAGTCTCCTCCGATGGCTGCAGGCGGACGTTTTGGTAGTATTTGGGGCCGGGGTGCGGCAAAAAAACTTTAGAGCACACATTCTAATCAACACTCAAGCCCTCAAAGGATGCTCTTACCGACATTTTACGTTAATAATAGATAGTACCAACTTAATGTACTACTAGTAAATTGCTCTAAGACTAGTGCGTATGTAGTACTGGTAGATGCTTGTAATTAATTATACAAACTTATGGGCGGCACACACACTAACTACTTGTCACATGCTGCCATCGGGGCATGCTGGCCAGACGCCGGCCTTCTCCTTTCCGGCCTTGTAGGCGGTAGGCCACCGTGCTTTGATCTCCGCCAAGCTCTCCTAAGCACGGCGTGCGGCCTCTTCTTTCTTGCGGCAGCAGGACTCCCTTTTCCTGTCTGCTTTCTGCCTTGTCCGTTCCTTTTGTGCGGCTTTGGCCGCATCTAGATCCACCGCCAATTCGGCCGTTGCAGCCTCAAAGTGCGCCCATGTAACTGTGTGGCCGGCGATGGCGATGAACTCAGCACGGCGAGAAGCCATCACTTCCTTACCATGTGTGCGTCCGTGGGCGGTGAGGGACGCGGCGCGGCGGGATGCCATCGCTTCCTTACGAGTTACTGTGCACCGCGGTGCCATCAACTACGCTTGGAGAGAGCTCTGGGAGGGAGGGGACATGCATCCATACAGTGCGGTTGTTTTTAAGAGCTCAACGACAAATGACGAAAGAAATTTGGCTTCCCTTACAATTTTGCTCGTTCATTATCGGACACGGTTTATCTCCATCGCCTCTGGAAATAGTGTGCACTGAACCTATTGTGTGTTGCATTATGATTGGCCAGA
Organism: Triticum urartu; assembly: GCF_056163025.1. Taxonomy (NCBI): domain Eukaryota; kingdom Viridiplantae; phylum Streptophyta; class Magnoliopsida; order Poales; family Poaceae; genus Triticum; species Triticum urartu. The sequence continues at coordinate 163,179,473 of NC_141876.1, forward strand.
ACCCCAGCCACGTAGATCGCGTGTGTGCACCGTAGGATGCGCGGCGATCGAACAACAATCCACGTCCCTCACATCATACCTGTGTAGCTGTAGCTGGATTGGATTTATATGCGCTAAATGCCTAGAAAATGCACATAATCCCCTAAATATGGCAAATGAGCCCAAAAAATGCCAAATTTGAACACGGTGATTTTGCAGGGTGTATGTTCGTCGTAGAAAAAAACTCCAGGGCAAAGAACAATGAAAATTTGGATTCCCCTTCAATCTTGGCGATTTCCCTCTCGAAAGAATGAAACTTCCTCGGTGACGGTTCTATTTATGAAGGGCGTGCATGACGACATAAGCCAAACCTTCTCAAATTTTTACCAGGGCATGGTGAGGCCATACCATGGCACCATGCCAGGCTTCATGTTATTCAAGCATTTATTTCCTCTTTTTTATAGTTGAAAACCCAATAAACAAATGTTTGTGGTTGACTATTGCCACACATTTCATCGAAATATCTATCCATTCCTTGTAAAAGGCATGAGAATTTACTAAATGGCACGAGCATGGTTTTCCAGGCCGTTCTTGTGCACCCTTTCATGCACCGATTGTTTGAACTTGAATTATGTGCGTTAATGCCTAGAAAATGCACATAATCCCCTAAATATGGTAAATGAACTCGGAAAAGTGCCAAATTTGAACACAGTGATTTGCAGGGTGTATGCTCATGATAGAAAAAAAACTCATGGACAAAGGACAAAGGAAATTTAGACCCCCCCTTCAATCTTGGCCCTCGAAACCATGAAACTTCCTCGGTGATGGTTCGATTTATGAAAGGTGTGCATGACGACATTAGGCAAACATTCTCAAATTTTTACCAGGGCACGGTGAGGCCATACCATGGCACCACGCTAGGCGTCATGCTTTCGAAGCATGTATTTCATTTTTGTATAGTTGTTAACCTAGTAAACGATGCGTTTGTGGTTGACTATTGTGACACATTTACTTGAAATATCTGCCCATTCCTTGTAAAAGGTATTAGAATTTAGTAAATAGCTCGAGCATGGTTTTCCAGACCATTCTTGTGCACCTTTTCATGCACCGATTGTTTGAATTTGAATTATGTGCATTAATGCCTAGAAAATGCACAATCCCCTAAATATGGTGAATTAGCCCGGAAAAACGTCAAATTTGAACACATTGCATTGGAGGCAGTATGTTTTTCGTTGGAAAAAACTGAATGACAAACTAGGAAGGAAATTTGGATTCCCCTTCAATCTTGCTGTTTTCCCTCTTGAAAGCATGGAACTTCCTTGGTAATGGTTCGATTTACGAAGGGCATGCATGACGACATAAATCAAACCTTCTCAGCTTTTTACTAGGGCGCGATGAAGCCATACCATGGCACCATGCCAAGCGTCATGTTTTTCAAGCACGTATTTCATTTTTCTATAGTTGATAACCTAGTAAATGACGCGTTTGTGGTTGACTATTGGCACACATTCCTTGAAATCTCTGCCATTCCTTGTAAAAGGCTTGAGAATTTACTAAATACCACGAGTATGGTTTTTCTAGACCGTTCTTGTGCACGTGTTCATGCACCAATTGTTCGAATTTGAATTATGTGGATTAATGCCTAGAAAATGCACACAATCCCCTAATATGGTAAATGAGCCCGGAAAAAATGCCAAATTTGAACACGTTGCATTCGAGGGGGTATGTTGATTGTAGAAACAACTGAATGACAAGCTAGGAAGGAAATTTGGATTCTCAGCCCCTTCAATCTTGCTGATTTCCCCCTCGAAACCATGCAAATTCCTTGGTGATGGTTCGGTTTATGAATGGCGTGGACGACGACATAAGCCAAACCTTCTCAAATTTGTATGAGGGCATGGTGAGGCCATACCATGGCACCATGCCGGCCGTCATGTTTTTCAAGCATGTATTTTATTTTTCTATAGTTGAAAAACCAATAAACGACGTGTTTGTGGTTGACTATTGCCACACATTTTCATGAAATATGTGCCCATTCCTTGTAAAAGGCATGAGAATTTACTAAATAGCAAGATCATGGTTTTACAGACCATTCTCGTGCACCTTTTCATGCACCAATTGTTTGAATTTCAATTATATGCATTAATGCCTAGAAAATGCACATAATCCCCTAAATGTTGTAAATGAACCCGGAAAAGTGGCAAATTTGAACACGATGATTCACAGGGTTTATGTTCATCGTAGAAAAAAAAACTCATGGACAAAGGACAAAGGAAATTTGGATTCCCCTTCAATCTCGGTGATTTACTATCGCACACGATTCATCTCCGTGTCCTCTGCGAACCGTGTGTGTTCACCCACACATGCAAAAGGAAAAAGAAAACCCCCGCCCACTTCGTCCCCACCCACTCGTCGCGGACTCCTCCGCAATACTGCACCTCATCAACTTCTATCGCAACGGCAACCCTAAGCTCGACGGCTGTTGTCAGCGGACGGAGGTTGCGCTCCAAACGGCACGGGATTTCACCACTACCCCTTTCCGCCGCCTATCTGCACCGACATTCTAGACTCTGGTCGATTTGGGTTTTCTGTGGGATTGGGCCGGGGATTTTTCTCATGGATAAGGTAATCAACTTAGCGAAATATTCACTCATTTCTTATCGCAGTCCGTCTGTCGTTGTTAATCAACCGGCGAAAATCACCGTCGACTCATTTTTCTTCTAGCTGATTCGAGGGTTTTCATTCATGTGTCCACAGTCCGAGCACAAATCAGGCAAGTGTGGTCGTGGACGGTCGGAAACAAAGTTCTATCTCACCATTCCGGATGACTTCAGGGAGTGCTCGGTATGTTCAATCTCAATCTACCACAGTCGGCATGGCCTAAATTTGTGAACATATATCATCTGTTGCTACATTTGGATAAAAGGTACGCACGTGCAGCCTAGATGTCGAAGCCGATTCCCCCCTATATTAGGCAAATATATGATGTATTGTTCATTTAGTTACTCTCATATTTGCATCAAATCTTTGTTACATTATCTATTTTTAATTATATATTTTTGTACTTTGCTTCCATCTATATATTGATCTGTTCTATCAGTTACTCCCATATTTCCATCTTGCTCTGTTATTTCAATATATCTAATTTATGATCTTAATTTTCATTTCAAGCAGTACATTCCTTGCTTTGCAAGCATGGGAGTAGAAGGAAATCTTGGGCTTTACTTTGTTGATGACACCATGGATGTCATATTGACAACGCATCATGGATTTTGTCGGTGGAAATGACACCTACGGGATCACGTGGATCCCTTCTACGGTTTGGCAGGGAAGAGGGGTGTGCAAAGAGCAGATCTAATGATCAACACGACGGATTTTTACCCAGGTTCAGGCCGCTGAGCAGCGTAAAACCCTAGCTCTGCTTGAGTGTATATTCTGTGTTCTTGAGCTTTGGCTCCCTGCTATGCATGCAAGCTGGGCCGAGAGGTCCAAAAGTCCAAATCCTCCTCCAGTACACTATGGGCCTCCTTCTATATGCCAAGGGGTGGCCACAGTGGCATACAGGAGGTGTAAAGTAGCTACAATGTCTATGTTTATCATTGGAGTCTTAGGACAAATGCATTAAATGCGCTGCTTACGTGCCCCTTAGCTTTATCTGGGACAGGAATAGAGCTCGTCCCATCCGTCGCCGCCCCGCTCCGTCTCGACACGCGTCCAGGAGGATGAGGCATGAAACACCAAGTTGGCTGGCCAGCTGCTGCGCTGGAGAGGCGGTAGGGTCTTCACAAAGATCAGCCACGCAGGTGCTTGCTAGGCTGGCAGGCTAGCCATCGCACCGGATTGGTGACTGGGCGGCTGAGTCTTGTTGTGGCTTTGAACCCGTCCCCGGCAAGGGTCTTGCCAGGGCCTCGCCGTCGTCCCCGGCAAGGACCTTGCTGGGAACTTCGTCTTTTAGTCTTCATAAAGATCTGTATGCCACTATGCATGCGCCCCTGGGTCTTTGTCTCGACATTGTCGATGGTGTCAGAGCTCCTAACCTCAAGGGTGGTGGTTTCATCAGTGCTTCGCAAGGCGTCCCAGCAAGGACCTTGCCGGGGTCTCGCAAGCCGTCCCGGCAAGGATCTTCTCGGGGGTCCAGCCCGTCTTCTACTCTCTGGTCTTTGGCTTGGCCGCTCCTCTATTGATCTTGTTTCCCGCCTCCAGCTTCCCCCATCAAGCCGTGCCACGGGTGCGGCTGCAACTGTCTGTGCACAATTAAGGGGTACCAAAGGGCCCAAACTTTAGTACACCGACAGGAGCCCCTGGGCCTGGGCCACACACGGACGCGGAGCGTCATTGGGACAGGCCCAAACAGTGCACGGGCACGCTGGCAGGGGATAACTGCGGTAATCTTCTCGTCTGTCGTGCTCGCAGCGGCCTGTGAGGGGCCTTTATTCATGGGATGGTAATTTCCGTTTCACGCTTCCCAGTACGCCCACCTTTTTCGCCACGTACACCGCATGATGGCGTGGGGTAGGTAGAGGACGCGCGGGATATGGAAAGGTGTGCTGTGGCAGATACCCATGTGCCTATGATTGGCGTGGGGAGGGTGGTCAATGACTCCGCTCGTTGCCAATGGCCTTAATGATTCGGACTCGAAGGGGCCCTTTAGAGAAGGTATAGAGCCAGCCCTCATCCCTTCCCGTTTGGCCATTAAAGGGGGATCGGGAGGAGAAGGAGGGGCATCCCTTCGCGTCTTCTCTTCTTCTCTGTTCTTCATCCACCATCATGCCGAGAGGGCGTGGTCGCAGCCGCCCCCCTGCGAAGGTGACTAGATCTTCCTCTCGCCAGAGAGCCGTGGCGGTTAAGGAAGACCCAAGCGCCCAAGGAGGAGGTGCTGGACGGGGTCGCGGTCGGCGAGGTGGTCGAGGCAGAAGTGGACGTGGAAGTGGAGCACCCGCGTCGCCACCGTCTCCTCCCGCTCCGTCAAGTGGCCATGTCGGAGACACGGTGTTGGAGTTTATGTTGCAGCTGCGCAAACCACTGCGCAGCCGTCTTCTCCTTCCCGAGCCATTCACGAGGGTGCTGGAGGTTGACCAGCCGCCGAGTTTGAGGCTTCATATGAGGGGTTGTTGCAATGGCGACATGTGGGTGAACCTAGAGTTCCCCGCCCCTCATGTAATGCTTCTTCATCGCGGTTGGAAAATCTTCGCACGTGCCCACATCCTGATGAAGGGGCACATCCTCAGCTTGAAATTAGTGGAGGCTGACCTGCTCTCCATCAAGGTTTTCGGGCTCTCGGGAATCCGGTTAGGGTGCTGCGTGGAGAGCTCGACCGACGACGAAAGCTCCTCCTAGAGCGATAGTGACGAGGAGGAGACCGATGGGGAGGACGACGGGGACAGTTCCGACTAGACGTCGGGCGTACCGTCACCAGGCGATGCCGGCAGCACCATCATCTGCACCCGGTCTTCTCCCGGCAGTGCGATTTTTCGTTGGGCAGTTCTTGGCGGTGGCTTCCCAAGCCAGGTCCTTGAACTTCTCGGGGCTGCCGCTTCTGGTGGCTGGCGCTGGAAGGCCGGAGAAGATGAAGAAGGCGGGTGGCAGGTCATCAAGTCGGAGTATGATGGAATCGATGCCTTCGTTTTGTATTGCCAGCCCGCTTCCTCATCTTTCGGCTCCTCCCCTGGCACCATCATCACCATCCCTCTTCCGGAAGGCCGCCGGGATGTTCTCTTGGTGTCCTCCACCGCGCGCACCTCTCCTAGGTGCCCTTTTTGCCCTCCCGCTATCTTGATCCACTTTCTGAGGAGAGGGACAAGAAAATGATTACGTGCATCTTATCTTTTTTTAGATCTTAAGCCCGCGGGCACTTGTTGAACTTAAACTTCGTAACCCCTTTCTTATGCTTACATTTCGTATGAATTGTACTTGTTAATCAACGTATTAATGAAGAAAAGGGTGTTTGCCGGGTTCTTTTGTGCGTGAGCAAGGCTCACACCAAGGAACAAGTCCTTGTTATCCTTTTAAGTAAACAACGTCACCCGGCAACAAGCCTTGCCGTCTTCCCGCTTCATACCACGACTACGCTCACGCCCTTGGCGGAGGTAGGGGCAAAGTAGGATTTAGCCCCTTCGTCCCCCCTTCCACCACAACTACAACCAAATTCCAGCCCAAATGGGTTTTTAGGCATAGGAAGGAGGGAGCACGTGGCATGGGATCAATTGAAGTTTCGTACGTTCAAGTTTCATATGGAAGTACACAACGGGGGAAAAAGACTTATCTGAATCTGCAGCCCCTAGCAGCCTTGGCTTGCCGGGGTTGGGGTGTTAGTTCGTCTCCTTTCCTCCAAAAAGTATGGCTGAAGCGCCCGTGCAGCCTGCGAACCAAAGAGGACTGGAAGGGACAAAAAGACACACACTCGACCTCTATGCTAGGTGCTAGTTGCCGCTAAGCACTATCGACCTATTAGAGACAAGCTCAACCTAACATGCATGCAAATTCTTAGGGTGCCAGCGCTTCATTTATTCATCTGTTGCTCAGGGTCTGCGCCTGGCTTTGTACAAAGGGTTACATGCCTTGCCGACAAGGCTTGTACAAAAGGTGGTCTACCGGGGGGCCCGGCAACCGTGCCTTATGGGTAAAACTTACGAAGATGTTCGATGTTCTAGGAGTTGCTCACTAGGATACCATCTTCGGTCTCCAGGCGGACTGCGCTGGGCCTGGTGACTCGTATTACCCGATAAGGGCCTTCCCACTTTAGGGTCAACTTGTTGGAATTCTTGGCCGACTAAATGCGCTGAAGAACAAGGTCGCCTTCCTCAAAGGTTTGGGCATTGCGGCTATGGTAGCGGCGCAAAGCTTGTTGGTAGTGTGGAGCTCACACAACAACCTGAAGACGATCTTCCTCAAGGAGCATAGTGTCATCTTGCCGCAACTGCTCTTACTCAAGCTCATCATAAGTGAGCACTCGAGGTGATCCGTATGTGAGTTTTGTGGGGAGAACTGCTTCTGCCCCGTACACGAGGGAGAAGGGTGTCTGGCCGGTGGCTCGATTTGGCATTGTCCTGATTGACCAAAGAACCACCAACAACTCGTCAATCCAGCGTCTTTCGCACTTGTGCAGCCTGTCAAAAGTCCTTGTCCTGGGGGCCCTACAACACTTCAACATTTGCCCTTTCCACTTGGCCGTTGCTTCGTGGGTGTGCAATGGAAGCAAAACAGATTTTGCTGCCGAGGTCTTAGATGTATTGCAAGAAGGTGCGGCCTGTGAACTATGTGCCGTTGTCGGTGATGACTCTGTTAGGCACACCAAAACAGCAAACTAGTCCCTTGAAGAACTTGACGACATATTGTGATGTCACCTTTCTCACTGCTTCCACTTCTGGCCACTTTGTGAACTTGTCGATCGCAACGTACAAGTACTCAAAGCCTCCGAAAACACGGGGAGAGGGGCCGAGTATGTCGAGCCCCCAAACCAAAAATGGCCAGGAAAGAGGGATCATCTGAAGAGCTTGGGCTAGTTGATGGAGTTTCTTTGAATGGAACTGACACGCTTCACACTGGGTTGCTAGTGCAGTTGCATCCTGGAGAGTAGTGGGCCAAAAGAAACCTTGCCGGAATGCCTTGCCGGCAAGGGCTCTTGATCCTATGTGAGAGCCACATATGCCTCCATGTATCTCTACCAACAACTCCAGTCTGTCCTTCCGGGTAGTGCACTTTAACTTCACGCCGTTCGGTCTTTTCCTGTATAGGACAGCATCCACAAACTGGTACATGCCAGACCGACGGGCTACTTTCTCCGCTTCTTCCTGTTCCTCGGGGAGTTCCCCTGTTTGGAGGAACTGAACGGTGTGCCGCACCCATGCCGGAGCCTGAGGCTCGACGGCAAGGACTAGAGGCATGTCTTCTGCCATGGGAGCAGTAGTCTCTAGGGCAAGGGCTTGAGGCCCTGCCGGAGCCTGTCGCTCCTCGGCGAGCTTGGCGTCCCCGGCAACATCCTTGCTGGCGGCTCCTGGGAGCTCGGCGGGAAAGTACTCGCCCGGGCCTGATTTTCTTCGCTTATTCTACCCTGCTGATGGTTCAACAGATGGCCGAGTCAATTGGAGCACAAAGGTCAATGGTTCCATAGGTAACTTGAGGGCAAAACGTTTTGACAGGTCGTCAGCAATGCAATTCTCTGCTCGAGGAGCATGGTCTGCTTGTAGACCGTCAAAACGCTCTTCCAACTTCCTCACTTCACTTGCATAAGCTTCCATCAACGGGCTCTGATAATCCTTGTTCACTTGCTTCACTATGAGTTGCGAATCCCCATGGACCATCAATTTTCTGATCCCAAGGTCTACCGCGATCCTGACATCGGCAAGCAGCCCCTCATACTCAACAGTGTTGTTCTTCGACCTCTCCTGGGGAAAGTGCATTTGGAATACATACTTGAGGTGCTCTCTGGTGGGCGCGATGAGTAACACACCAGCACCGACGCCTTGCAGCAATAAAGCCCCATCAAAGTACATAATCCAGTCGTGGCTTGTTTCCTTGCCGGGGAGAGTGGTCTCCTGAATTTCTCCGTCAGGCATTGAGGTCCATTCTGCAATGAACTCCACCAAGCCCCTGCTCTAGATTGTTGAGGTGCTTTCAAACCTGAGACCAAAGCTTGACAGTTCCAACGCCCATTCCACAATCCTTCTGGTTGCATCTGGGTTGTGCAAGATCCGTTGCAACGGGAAGCGAGTGATGACGGTGATCTCATGTGCTTGAAAGTAATGACGTAGCTTCCTCGAGTCCATAAGGAGGCCGAAGAGCAACTTTTGCACACTAGAGTATCTTGATCTAGCCCCCTACAAGAGGGAGCTCACAAAGTAAAGTGGGTGCTGCATCATCTTCTTCCTCATATCACTTCGTTTGCTTGAGCGGATCCTGCCTTGCCGGCACCAGACTCTGTCTTGGTTCCTTCTTTGCTGGTGCCAGACTCCGTCGGGGGTCCTGCCTTGCCATCACTAGACCCTGCTGGGGGAGCTCTGGTTCGTCATCCGATAGTCTTGCCACTGCTACCGCCTCTTCGTCAACTTCCCTCTGAGCCACTAGCGCGGCACCGACCACTTGATTCGTTGCCTCTAGATATAGCAGCAATGGCTCTTGCGGTTAGGCGCAACTAGTATTGGTGTAGAGGAGAGGTTCCTCTTCAAATTCTGCAGCGCTGCCTCGGCCTCCGGGGTCCATTTCACTGGCCCTGCCTTTTTCAAAATCTTGAAAAAGGGGAGGGCGCGCTCAGCAGATTTGGAGATGAACCTACTCAAAGCACTAAAAAAGACACATCCGTGACATTTTGGGCCGAATGAATTTTTTCTGTCATGCTTATGGCACTTCTATGATGATAATTGTGACAAAACCAGGTATCATCATAGATGTGGTGGGCTCCTACTTCTGTGACAAAAAACATGATAGAAAATGGGCTTTTTGTCTTGGGCGGGTCGGAGAAGCAGCTGCATGACATTCTTTGGGTTGTGCTTGACGGAAAAAAACATGGTAGCACTAGTATGCGTCAGTGCTATACAAACGGTTTTTAACCCCTTTCCACGACGGCATTTGGAACCGTGGCCTAGTGAGTGACGGTGATAGGGGGGTCCTTCCCACACGACCCAGAAATCGTCAGGGATATGGCCCTCTTGGGACACACGCTCGACAAAATGAGTATGTGTGTGACCGGCGATCCTTATCCTAACAATCTTTCTAAGTTTATTGATTTGATTGATATTCGTGGACAACTCATTTCCCCATATGCAAAAATGGTCGAACAGTGGGTCAAAACCTCTGACAGCAAGACCTACATGTGCAAGACCAAATTGTTAGAAACCTAAATATTGCAATTGCACAATAATGTGCTATTAGACAACGGACCATGCACGTGCTAACCTCGATTGTAAACCTCAGTGCTTCCCATTGTTTCCCTGCAACATATATACGGTAGTTAGTCATCTGGTTAAGTAAGGGTTCGCATGCTATTAGTAAAAGATGTTGATGAAAAATAAGCACATTGCAGATTCATCAGATTAATTCAAGCCACATGGAAAACCCATTTATCCAAACCAAGCATGATTAAGAACTAGGAAATATAGCACTTGTATATGTTTCTCATGTGTTAAGTGCAGCCAAATTTGATTAATTCCTCACATGCACAACAATACAAAATTCTACCCATGACAATTGGACATCGCATTGCAGAATTGAACCAAGCGGTTAACTAAACACCACAACAAATGAACCAAACATTAACTGAGCACCACATTGCACAGTAAAACATACTCCTAATACAAGATTATATAGTTAACCAAATAGTTAACTACAGCCAATTGTAGCAATTGTATTTGTTTGTCATGTATTTACTATAGCCAAATTCAATTTATTCCTCACATGGTATACAATAACAGAATGCACCCACAACTATTGAACATCGCATTGCAGAATTGAACCAAACAGTTAACTAAACACCACAACACAAATGAACCAAACGTTAACTGAGCACCACATTGCACAATGTATAACCAAACCAAGCATGCTTGACAACTTGGAAATATAGCAATTGTATTCGTTTCTCATGTATTTTGTAAAGATAAATTCGATTTATTTCTCACATGCAAGACAATACAAAATTGCAACTTGAAGAATTGAACATCACATTTCCATAATTGAACCAAACAGTTAACTGAAAACGACAACTAATTAACAAAACAGTTAATAAGTGAGCACCACACTGCACGACATATAGAACATATACACTAGAGCAACATATTGCATGGTAAAATTAGATAGCACAATTAACTAGAATTTGTGAAGGAAAGGCAGGAGTAGCACACACAACGGGTAAACCGAGCATGCTTAATCGGTGTAGCTAGCAAATGGCATGGTGCTCCTCCAAGATCTGGGGTCGGCACAAATGGTTGCCATCATGACCTCATCCGCGCGTGCGGCCATGATTTTCTTCTCTGCTGCCAAATGCTTCTTGAGATCCTGGCTATACTGCATGCACCATGGCTTAGGACAACACTTCTTTGGTGGAGGGATCGATGATTTGGGTGGAAGGTGTCGCGCTCGTGCCGGCGGTCGGGGCATGTGGGATGTGGAAGGAGGAGGAGGATGGGGGTCGGGTGTGGATTACCTGCCTAGATAGACGAGGCCGAGCAACATGAAGGAGAGTCGCCGGTGAGGAGGCGACACTGCAAGTAAGGAGTGAACGTTTCAACTTGGAAAGGAAGGTGGAAATAGGGGAAATGTAGCTTTTGGTAAGGGGGAGGGGGCGGGGAGGTAGATATTTCCGCGGAAGCCAAAAATTGGGAATCGCTTCAGTGAAAAAATTGGCACGCAAAGTGTCATCAGACACGGTCCCTTATTTAGAACTGTGTATGATATGTAAACGCCACAAACGATTCAGATATCTTAACCCATGTGTGATGAGTTTGAACACCAAAAATTTTGGTTCGAATTTCCATGGTTACAGTGGTCATCCACGTCATTGCATAATTTGGGTGCACAGAGGAGACTACAGCACACCCACACTTCTCAATCGAGCAAGTTCAGCAATTAAACAGAGCTAGCTCACCTAAACATTACTCTAAAAAATTAAAGACTGACGCTCTTAATTAAACAAAACAAAGAGTACTACTATGGCTGGTGCTCGTCGATCTCCGCCGCCGCCTCCATGTCCAGCTCATGCCCGACAGTCTCCTCGGGAAGGGTCTCCATGGCATCCATCGCACCATACTCGGCAAGCATCTTGCCATCCGCATCCGCCATCTCTTTGTAAAAGGCCGCCATGAGCTGGGCGTGGGCGGCCGCGATCTAGGCTTGGACGGGCTCCGTCATCGCAAGGTATGCGGTGGAGGAACGGATGGCTGCTCGAACGCTCTCGGCGATTGCTAGCTCTTCGGCCGTGGGTTGCCGACCGTTGTCCGAGATGCTTCGTTCGATTTGTGCGGTGACCGCCAGGAGCTGGGCGTGGGCGGCCTCCATTAGGGATAAGGCCGCCGCTGCGGAACAGACAGCTGTTGTGCCGCTCTCGCCAGTTGCTATCCCCGAGGTAGATGTTGTTGCCGCCACCTGAGAAGCAACAACGGCCGTTTGGGCTGCCTTGGCTGCCCGGTCGCAGATTGCGGCCACCCTCATGCACCTTGTTAGCACACGCATGGCGGCTGCAGCCGCGCTCTTGCCGAAGTGGGCCGCCGAAGTAACCCTCATGACATGGGTCCACGTGCCCATCTTTCACCGGTGACGATTAAACAGTGAAATGATATTTGGGGAGCTAGCTAGTGTGCGTGAGGCGCCGGTTGTGGACTGTAGCCAACTGTCGGAGTAATGGGCCACGGGGAGGCCAACCCGGGTCCCGAAACCTTTCAAGACATCGGGGCGGGCTGCGCCCCTCAAAGACCCCAGGACGAAGAGCCGCCTCCTGAGGAGTTGACGGCAAGACGGCCGACTGCCCGCTCACGGCCGAGTCCCAGGGACGACTTCCAGAGAAGCCGGCTTTGGGGAGTCGGCCTGCGACTCAAACAAACCCCATGACCTCATCAAAGGGGACGAGGCAGGGGTGTGGCTACAGCAAAGCCCACCCCGCCCCTCACCAAGGGCCTGGCCACATCACGCTGTACCCCGGAAGATCTCCGTGCGGCGTGGCACTGTTGCCATGCCGGCCCTGACATCAGCACCGCAGGGCCAAATCCTGCACCCACGACGGCTTGTCTGTACGGCCTGGAGGCAGCAGGCCCCACTAGTCAGTGAGACCGCGGGAGACGGCAGGAGAACCACCAGTCGGACCCGTCGGGAGTCGGCCCGGGGGAGTCGGCCGAGCCCTCCCCCGAGGCCCACGCGCCATTAATCAAGATGTGATGGGGAGAGGCAACAGTGATCGCCTGCCGGGCGGCGGGGCTATTGCCATGACCTCATAATCAAGCCCACGTCATCAAAAGCACGGCTACAGTAAGCAGCAGCCGGCAAGACCCGCCAGCGGCGGACGCGGGCTGTCGGCTCCGTACCCGGCTAGTCGGCGGGGCCCGCCAGTCGGCGGGCCCCAGCAGTCGGCAGAAAAGACGGAGGCCAGAGACACTGACGGCTGGGCCCACGCCCAGCCGGATTACCATTGTACCCCTGGGGGGTAGGCCTATATAAACCCCCCAGGGCACCCATGCAAAGGGTTGGAACCCATTTGCTCTAGACAAGATCATATAGAAGGGAGAGAGCTAGCCTTGCCCTCTCCTACCACCAAAAAACAGCTCAAGGAGCAACCGTGTAAACACTTTGGTCATAGTGATCATGTGGAGACCCCGCAGAGCAGCAGTAGGGGTATTATCTCCCTGGAGAGCCCCGAAGCTGGGTTAGATTCACCGGCGTTCATGTCTTCACCTCATCCCGTTTCCAGGCACCGGCGACGTTCTACTCACCCCCACCATGATAAGCCATCCATTAGCATATGTCGCACCAAACCCCCAATATTTGGCACCCACCGTGGGGCCTGGTGCACCGCCGTCCGGGGATCTGTTCTGGACGGGAACTCTTTTCCTCCCTGGCAAGCGCAGCCAGCCAGGCACGCCAGATGGAGTTTGCGCCGACGCGCTAAGCGGCGCCGAGATCGCCTGCGTGGTCAGCTCCTTGGCTGAACTCGTCGGCGAGGTCCGCCTCTCCGATGAACCTGCATCCAACGCAGGCACGGGCGGCCCCGAGAACCTCCTCGCAGGCCTCCTCGATCAACTCTATGTTTCCGGCGAGCCTGCCGTAGACTTGGAGTCCGTAGGCTCCACTGACCCGATGCTGGTCGACTCCGACACCGCGTCGCTCGACGCGTTCCCCACCAATGTGGTGGTCTACGACGAACCTCTCCCCCATGTAGAGAGCAATGGAAGCACCGTCACCGAGGTGCTAGTCATCAGTCATGACGAGCTCCCCGGCGGAGGAGCGTACGACTCGCTCGGCGCGGCGCTGCAAGACCTAACTGCACCCATTCCGGAAGACGCTGACGCTGAGACGTTGGAGGCGCGCCGCCTTCAGCTCGTTAAAGGCGCGAAGAAGCTTGCCAGCATGAGGCGCTTGTCAGAAGCCTATCAGCGGGAGATGGATCGCGCCGTTGACGGCTCGCCGGCCCTGGCGGGGCCCAGCGCCTTGGCGCAGTCTGGCAGCGCGGCATAGCCATCGCCAACCTGTTTGGGGCAAGCCGCCCTGTGTACGCTACACCAGCGGAGAACATCCGAGCCGCCCAGGCAGCGGCGGACGAGCTGGACAATTTCGAGGGCGAAGAATGCCGCCTCATGATGGAGCGAGTCCACCGGCTTCTTGACGCGGCGGCCGCACAGAACGAGGCCGACTGCCGCGCGGAGGCGCCTCAACGGCCCGTCGACGACCTTCATCGAGATCAAGGCGCGACGTCTCGGACGCCGACTGGCGGCGCCCGAGGAAGAAGAGACAGGGAGCCGACTGTGAGCCACAGTCGGACTCGCATTACCATAGAGCGCGACTGAGACGGCCGCCCAAGAGCAGTGGAACGACGGGACGACTGTCCGCCTCCCCCTCCCCGCAAGGAGAGGCGAGTCTTCCCGCCGCCTGTTGACCATCTGACTCTCGGTGACCGCCTTGGCCGCCGAGAGGGAGTTGGAGAGAACGACGCCCGCCACCGGATCGACTGACTCCACCGATCCTTAGCGCTGGAGGAAGAAGACGAGCTGGGTCCACCTTGTTTCGGGCCCCGCATTCGGGATGAACCCTTTCCCAGAGGGTTCACACTCCCAAGAGACACGCCCAAGTATACCGGCTCCGTGAAGCCGGAAGACTGGCTAGTCGACTACTCCACAGCTGTCAGCATAGCAAACGGCAACAAGCGTGTCGCCGTAAAGTACGTTCCGCTCATGCTCCAGGGCACGGCCCGGACGTGGCTGAACAGCCTAAAGCCCCACAGCATCAACAGCTGGGTCGACTTCACCGAAGCGTTCGTCCGCAACTTCACCAGCACGTACAAGCGTCCTCCCAAGCCTCGTCAACTCTCCTTGTGCGTGCAAGGCCCCGACGAGTCGACTCGCAATTACCTCACGCGTTGGGCCGAGCTCCGGAACTCCTGCGAGGGCGTGCATGAGGTGCAGGCCATCGAGTACTTCACGGCCGGGTGCAGAGAAGGCACCCTCCTCAAGCACAAGCTCCTTTGCGATGAGCGAGAAACCCTCGACAAGCTGCTGATCATAGCAGACAAGTACGCCACGGCCGACTCCTCCATGAAGGCGGAAATTCAAATCAGCACAACTGGCAAAGTGGCTCCTCAAGCTCCAAGAACTCCGGCGGCAGACGCCGGCCGGCGACAACAGCAGGGCGACAACAAGCGCAAGGCCCCGCAGCCGGCTTCCAGCAGCCGGCAGGTCGCGACCGTTGAAGCCCAGCAACCAGAAGAGCAGCCCCTGCCCAAGCGACAGAAAGGCGGCAAGCCAAACTGGTTGCCGGCCTTCTCCTATGAGCAGACCTTGGATGGACCTTGCAAGTTCCACAGCGGCGCAAAGCCGTCGAATCACACCACCCGGAAGTGCCACTGGCTCACCAGGATCACCAAGGTAGACGGCCTCCTGCCTCCCCCGCCTGCTGGGCAGCCGCCTCCATCTCCGCCCCAGCAGCCGGCTATCAGGCCAGTCAGCACAGTACAAGACGAATACCCTGAAGAGCATGGAGCCTATGTGGTGTTCACCAGTGTGGCTGATGATCGACGCAGCAGGCAGCTGCAGCGACAAGAGGTGAACGCGGTAGCATCGGAGACGCCAGAGTTCATGCACTGGTCTGAGAAGCCCATCAGCTGGAACAGGGCTGACCACCCAGAAGTGATGCCGAGTCCGGGCTCCTATGCTTTGGTCCTGAACGCCACCTTTGCTACGGACAGACGAGCCACGCGTTTCTCGCGAGTTCTGATTGACTGGGGCAGCAACATCAATATCCTGTACAAGGACACCATGGAGAAGTTAGGAATCAAGCAAAGACAGCTTCAGAATAGCCGAACTGTGTTCCACGGCATTGTTCCTGGGCTTTCCTGCTCGCCAATCGGCAAGATCCTGATGGACGTCCTCTTTGGGGACAAAGATAACTTCCGTAGAGAGCCTGTTTGGTTTGAGGTGGTGGATCTTGAGAGCCCATACCATGCGCTGCTTGGCCGACCTGCCTTGGCCAAGTTCATGGCGGTCCCCCACTACGCCTACCTCAAGATGAAGATGCCCAGTGCCAAGGGAATTCTGACTGTGGCTGGCGACTACCGGAAGTCGTCTGCTTGCGCAGCAAAGAGCATTCGGCTGGCCGAGTCCTTGGTAATCGCGGCTGAGAAGCGGCTCCTTGAGAGAGTTGTGGCGATGGCCGGCAAGCAGCCTGAGGTGTCGCCCAACCCAAAAGAGTCGGAGACTGAGGGTTCGTTCAAGCCGGCCAAAGAGACAAATAAGATACGCTTGGACCCGGAGCACCCAGAGAGGTACGCCGTCGTAGGTGCAAACCTCGACAACAATTAGGAATGCGAGCTCGTCGATTTCCTCCGTGAGAATCAAGACATCTTTGCATGGTCCCCCAAAGACATGACAGGTGTACCGACGGAATTTCCCGAGCACAAGTTACATGTCCGATATGATGCAAAGCCAGTCAGATAGCCCGTGCGCCGCTTATCAGAAGAGAAGAGAAGAGTTGTCGGAGAAGAGATAGCCCGACTCGTAGCAGCCGGCTTCATTATGGAAGTATTCTTTCCAGAATGGCTAGCAAATCCGGTCCTGGTGCTAAAGAAGAACAAGCAGTGGCGAATGTATATTGACTACACGAGCCTCAACAAGGCCTGCCCCAAGGACCCATTTGCTTTACCAAGAATCGATCAGGTGATAGACTCCACAGCCGGATGCGAGCTGTTGAGTTTTTTGGATGCATATTCAGGATATCACCAGATCAAGCTAAACCCGGCTGACAGACTAAAAACCGCCTTCATCACACCGTTTGGAGCCTTCTGCTACCTCACCATGACGTTCGGCTTAAGGAACGCCGGCGCCACCTTTCAACGTTGCATGCAGAAGTGCCTCCTCAAGCAGCTCGGCAGGAACGCCCACGTTTACGTGGACGACGTGGTGGTGAAGACGGAAAAGCGTGGGACACTGCTGGAAGACCTCAAGGAGACCTTTGAAAACCTGCGTCGGTTCCAGATCAAGCTCAACCCCGAGAAGTGTGTCTTCGGAGTACCAGCCGGCCAGCTCCTTGGCTTCCTGGTCTCTGAACGCGGCATAGAATGCAACCCAGTAAAGATCAAGGCCATTGAGAGAATGGAGGTACCCAGTCGACTGCTGGACGTGAAGAAGTTCATCGGCTGCTTGGCGTCCATCAGCCGATTCATCAGTCGGCTGGGCGAGAAAGCTCTCCCCTTGTACCAACTCATGAAGAAGACCACTTTTTTCGAGTGGAACCATAAGGCGGAGGAAAAGTTTCACCAGTTTAAGAAGATGTTGACTACTCCACCTGTCCTGGCGGCTCTGACTCCCAAGGAACCTATGCTCCTGTACATCACCGCCACCAGCCGAGTAGTCAACACGGTCATTGTAGTGGAGCGCAAGGAGGAAGGCAAGGCGCTGCCTGTCTAGAGACCGGTATATTACTTGAGCAAGGTACTGTCGACCTCCAAGCAGAACTACCCCCACTACCAGAAGATGTGCTATGGCGTACACTTTGCTGCCAAGAAATTGAAGCCTTACTTTCAAGAGCATCCAATCACGGTGGTCTGCACGGCCCCGCTTGCTGAGATCATTGGTAGCCGAGATGCTTCTGGCCGAGTGGCCAAGTGGGCCATAGAGCTGGCTCCTTACACCATCCACTACCAGCCCCACACCGCCATCAAGTCACAAGCACTGGTCGACTTCCTCGTCGACTGGGCCGAGACCCAGTACCTACCTCCAGCACCTGATTCCACCCATTGGCAGATGCATTTCGATGGCTCCAAGATGCGCACTGGCTTGGGAGTCGGCGTCGTCCTCACCTGTCCCAAAGGCGACAAGCTCAAGTATGCGCTGCAAATCCACTTTGCCGCCTCCAATAACGTCGCCGAGTACGAGGCGCTCATTCACGGGCTCCGGCTTGCCAAAGAGCCTGGCATCCGCCGGATCTTGTGTTATGGCGACTCGGACTTAGTGGTTCAGCAATCATCTGGCGACTGGGACGCGAAAGATGCAAACATGGCGAGCTACCGTTTCCTCGTGCAGCAACTCAGCGGGTATTTCGAAGGGTGCGAGTTCCTCCATGTGCCAGGGAATGACAACGACCAAGCAGATGCATTGGCACGAATCGGCTCTACCCGCCAAGCAATACCATCTGGTGTCGCCCTTCAACGCCTCCTCAAGCCGTCTGTCAAGCCTTCACCAGAATCAGACTCCATTTTTGTGCCAGCTCCTCCCGAAGACGTCGGATCCGACTCCAGAGCTTCGGCAGTCGGAACGAGGATTTTGGCGAAAGACCCCAAAGCTGCCACAGCCAAACCCGGCCCGGGGACTGCGGTGGCGGACTCGAAGACTCCAGAACTCGGCCCAAGGACCGCGCCAGTCGGCCTGGGGACTTCAACAACCCAGCAAGCGGCTGTTGACTCCACGCTGCCGCCTCCCAGCCCAACCGCCCTCGTCCAAGTCGCAGTTCTGGCAGTCGAAGAAATAGCAGCACCCTCATGGGCCCAGCCCATCCTCAAATTCCTGGTGAACAAAGAGCTGTCGATCGATGAAACTTCAGCTCGGCAAATACAACGCCGGGCGGCAGCCTACACCATAGTCAACAGAGAGCTGGTCAGGCGCAACGTCACTGGTGTCTACCAGCGCTGCGTAGAGCCAGAGCAAGGCCAAGCGATTCTCAAAGACATTCATCAAGGCGAGTGCGGCCACCATGCGGCTTCAAGAGCACTCGTCGCCAAAGCCTTTCGGCATGGTTTCTTCTGGAGCACTCAAGACCATCCCCATTCCCTGGCCTTTCGTAGTTTGGGGTCTAGACATGGTGGGACCATTCAAAATAGCACGAGGTGGTTTAACTCACTTACTTGTCGCAGTGGACAAGTTCACCAAGTGGATAGAAGCAAAGCCAATCAAGAAGCTGAACGGTCCGACTGCCGTAACTTTCATCTCCGATGTCACAATTCGGTACGGCATACCACACAGCATCATCACCGACAACGGCACAAATTTCTCCAAAGGCGCCTTAGCCCGTTTCTCTGCAACACAGGGCATCTGACTGGACCTAGCGTCCATCGCCCACCCGCAGTCAAACGTCCAAGTGGAGCGAGCAAATGGCCTCATCCTGTCCGGCATCAAGCCTCGGTTGATCGAGCCTCTGGAGTGCTCGGCTGGCTGTTGGCTCGATGAGCTGCCAGCCGTCCTCTGGAGTCTGCGCACGACTCCAAACAAGTCAACCGGCTTCACGCCCTTCTTCCTCATCTACGGTGCCGAAGCTGTCATCCCAACGGACATAGAGTTCGACTCCCCACGAGTCACCATGTACACCAAGGAGGAAGCAGAAGAAGCATGACAAGACGGCGTCGATCTGCTGGAAGAGGGCCGGCTATTGGCACTCAGCCGGTCCAGCATCTACCAGCAGAGCCTGCGCCAATACTACAATAGGAAGGTCAGGCCAAGATCTTTCCAAGAAGGTGACCTTGTGCTCCGGCTGATCCAGCGAACAGCCGGCCAACACAAGCTGTCGGCGCCTTGGGAAGGCCCTTTCATCATCAGCAAAGTACTGGGCAATGATTCCTGCTACCTGATCGACGCTCAGAAGCCGCGAGCACGCAAGAGGGATGACTCCGGCAAGGAGACAGAGCGGCCATGGAATGCAAATCTCCTCCGAAGATTTTACAGTTGATGCAGTATGTACCACGCTACCTTTTGTATTAAAGTACCAAGACTTCGGGCCCCCCGAGGCGAGCTCGGGGACTGCCCTCTTTTGTTTGTATGATAAAAATTATGACTGCGAGTATGTTACTCCTTTTTATGCCGTTTGGCACCGGGCTCGACAAGTCGGCCTGGGGACTTGCCGCCTTGCACTATGAAATGCTTCCTACAGTCAGACAAGTAGTGTGTAAACGCCCAAACCGCCTACTGTCAGAAGCTGCAGCTCGCAGAGCGACTGTACGGTGGGCAGCAGTAAGGTAGAATGAGCATTCGCATGAAAAATGGCTAAGGACTCAAAGCATAAAACATAGCTCAAGACGGCTTCCAGCCTTTCTCGCAAACCGACTCTCGGATACTCGGATTGTCGTCTTCTATCTAACTTGCTCAAAAAATCTTGAAAACGGCTAAGTACTTGCTTTCCCAAAGTAGCCTAGCACTTTATCTAGCGACAGTCCGCAGAGCGGCTGTCCGATTGGCAAGGCAGGCAACTAAGAGAAAGCGGCAAAGGAAAAAAGCTAAAAGAGCATTGAGCAAGAAAAGATAGAACTCAGATAAATATATTTACATAACATAGGCCCTTGGCCGAATTTTCGAGTAGAGGTACAAAATACACCCCGCGGGTGGAATTGTGCGAATTAACAAGTTCTTCAAAGACTACTGAAGCAGACAAAACAAAGATATAGCGGCAACTTAGGAAGCAGCAGATGGACTCGGAGGGTCGGAGGAGGCGCCAGCGCCAGGCGTCGGGGCGGCCGGCCGGCTAGTCTCGGCTTGATCGCCTCCGGCAGCAGTCGGGTCGGTTGCATGCGGCTCGTTGCTGGAGGCACGGTCGAGCTAAGGCTGGCTGTCTGCTCTGTCTTCTGGTGCCTCCGCCTCGCCTCCGTCCTCCGCCTCGCCCTCTTCCTCGACGCTGGAGCCAATCACCTCCGCCGAGTCCTCGCCGTAGTCTGGGTTCATCCCAAACCACTCCGGCGGTACCTCCTCGCCGTCTTCAGACCGCTCGAGGACGAAGATGCTGGTGTCGGTGTACTCGGCGATCGCCGCGGCACGCTTGATGAGGGCATCTTCCGCGGCCGCCAGCTCCGGCCGGGCCTCTGACCGAAGCGTGGCCAGCAGGTCTAGGTCCAGTCCCGGATACCATGCCTTGATGAACTCCAAGGCCCGGCGTGCTCCATCTTGGGCCGAAGAGCCCTTCCGGGCCTCAAGACGACCAGCCGCGACCTCCAGCCAGTCGGCCGTCAGGCTGGGGGTGCGTGGAGCCTGCATATCCGGCCACAGGGCAGCAATCACCTGGGCACCGACACGCTGAAGCCGGCGCAGCATCCGGTGAGCCGGCCGGAGGCGAGCCTCGATGCTCAGGATGTGCTCGTCAAGAGTTCGGGGGGCATCGGCGGCAATCTCTGCGCCCTCCGCCCTCCGACCTTCACGGTCAGCCTCGATGGCTTGGATGGCGGCCTGCGACTGCCCAGGGAAGAAGTCTGCAAAAGACACGAAGAAACGAAGAAGCAAGTCAAAAACCAGGAGTCGGCATGATTTAAGTCGGCAGCTCGAAGAAAGGAAATAAAGAAACTCACCATCAACGATGTCTTCAATCTCGTGGAAGCCGGAGGACAGCAGCGCCTCCTTGTCAGACCAGGAGGAGCGCTCACTCGCGAACTCGGCCAGGAGGGCGATTTCCGTCTCCTCCACCTCCCTCTGCGTCTTCACAAGCAGCTCCTTCTGCTCTGCCAATTGAGTGGCCAGCAGATCGTGCTCCATGGCGAGCTTGCCGCACTCCTCCTCTTTGGTGCGCAAAGCAGAGTTGGCGTCACTCAGCTGCTGTTGAAGAGCAGCGTTGGCCCCTCAGAAGAAGAAAGAAAGAAAGCGTCAAGTCATTAGTAAAGAAGGTCGCTGGGGAGATCCGGCCTGACTGCTCAGCAGTCGGCCCGAATCTCGGGGACTACAGCCCGCGGGTGCACCAGCGCGCCCCCGCGAAGAAGGAAAAAGGACTTACTCCGGCTCTCCGACAGATCGGCGGTCCGCTTGCCCAGCTCTTCGATGTTACGGTTGAAGGCAGTGATGCGGAGGTTGTGGTAATCCTGCAACGAACGTTTCAGACAAAAAATTAACGCCGAAAGTTCATCAATTGGAGTTCCGGGCTGCCTGCTCAGCAGCCAGCCCGAAACTCAGGGACTACACCCAGTGGGTGCGCTAGCGCGCCCCCACAGAGAGGAATAAGAAAAACAAAGACCAAAGGGAAAAAAACATACCCGAACGGCTGCCTGCGACACCAGGAATGCCTTGGTGCAACTCTGGAGAGCGTCACCCTCAGCGCGAAGCTTCGTGTGGACGTCCAGGAGCGCCTGGTTCGGCGGCGCTGTGCCGCCTCCTCGCACCCACCCAGTAGGCGCGGCGCTTGTCGCCTCGGCGTCTGGGATCGCCGAGCTAGCGGTGCCGGCTTCCAGGGGCGGGGCGCCGAAGTCGCCTTCTCCAGACGGCGGCGCGTTGGCGAGCCAACTTGAAGAAGTAGCCTCGCCACGGCCTCGTCTTCGGTCGGCGGCACCGGAGGGCCTGCCGGCTGCCCGCCCTACGCACCTTCAGACGGCGGCGGAGGCGGCGGCGGAACATTCACATCCGGCGTAGAGGGGTCGCCGCCCTCCCCCTCCATGACTGGGTTCTCCCCGCCGGCATCCCCAGTCTGCCCCGTGAACTCCGGAGGCAGCGGCGCAGAGTTCAATGGGGTAACGAGAACCGTCGACTGGCGGCGTGCGACTTCCTCGGCCTGTTGCTTCGCCGCGGCGGCGGCTTCGGCCTCCGCCCTGTCGGCCTCCGCCTTCTCCAGGCGGAGGGCCTCTTCTTCGTTGCGCTTCTCCTGCGCATTCCGCTCCGTCGCCTCCCGGAGGTCAGCAGCAGGGTTAATCCGCCGAGTGGTGGCGGACGTCTCCGCTGACCCCATGACGGAGGCGGCGGTGACCGTCTCAAGAGAGAGGGGAGCCCTGAAGCAAGAGGGGCAAACAGAGACTTAGACAAAGTCACAAAGAAAGAATAAAACTTTGAAGACAGAATACTTACGCGGAGACCAATGGCGGCTTCTTCACTTCCTCACGGAAGCGGATGGCCTTCGCGGCCGCCTCGTCCCGCCGGGTTGCCGCAGCCGAACCCTTGGGCTTCTTTGGCCGACTGCCGAACAAGGTCGGCATGGCCCTGCGCTTCTTTCCGCCGCCTGGAGCGCCCGGCATGATAGAAGAGCCCGCGCCCGGCTGGCTGGCTCCTGGCCGATGGTGAGGGGCGACTTCTCCCTCAGCGTCATCGTCAGGCCAGTCGGCAAAGGTGGCCGAGGGCTTGAAGTCGCCTGCTGTTCCTCCTCCTCCCTCGGCGTCATCTTCTAGAGCCGCCGCCCCCAGATCGGGGTCGTCGACGTCGCTCTCCGCCCGGTCGGCAAGGAACTCGCGGGCCGGCCCCGAGGTGCCAGCTGGTGGGTGGAAGAGGGGATTCTAACCAAAGCCGGCTGGTCAAAACAAAACTCGGCAAGAAGAAGACAATCCAAAGAAAGAAAAGAAATGCGACTCACCACGGGCGGGGGGTTGGCGCGGGAGTACGGCTCCTTGCCGAATCGCCAGTCCTCCAGGAGCCTGCTGTCCGAGAGGTAGTTCACCATGAAGGCCACCTCTTCGTGAGGCATGTCCTTGGTGCACATCCGACTCGGGTCGCGGTGCCCGCTCATCTGGCATATCATATGAGGGCGTCCTTGGAGTGGGAGAACTCGGCGTGAAACGAAGGCGGCCAACAGGTCCGGACTAGTCAGACCCTCCGACTGCATCAGCACTCGGAGTCGCATGATGGCGCCGGCTCCCGCAGGCGTCAGCGACTTGGCCCGGTACGACCAGTTGGGTAGCCGCCCAGCCGGCGGGCCGGTTTCGAAAGCCGGCAAGTTGACCCAGTCTCCCCTCGTGGAGGCGTTCTTGACGTAGAAGTAGGATCTCTGCCACATCTTCACCGACTTGATCAGCGAGATGGAGGGGAAGGGAATGTCGGCCCCCGACCTTCGCACGACGATGAAAGCGCCGCACTGAGCCGGCACGCCCGCAGCCTGGGTGCCGAGCTTGGAAAAGAAGAACTCTCCCCGGAGCTCGAGGGTGGGGAGGACTCCGAGGAAGCCTTCGCACATGGCCACGAAGGCGGACAGCAGCACCACTGCGTTGGGGGTGAGGTGGTGCGGCTGGAGGCCGTAGAATTCGAGGAAGGACCGGAAGAAACTGCTCGCCGGCAGCCCCAACCCGCGCAGGCAGTGCGAGCGGAAGATAACCCGCTCGCCCTCCTGCGGTGCGGGGGAAATCTCTCCCTTTGGCGCAAGACGCACCTGCACGCGATCCTCGCCGAGAAGCCGACGAGTCCGGCGGAGAAACTCAACGTGGTCTTCATGAACTTCGGAGCCGTCCCAGGTGCCGGAGCGCACTGGGGGAGGCGCGGCGGCGGAGGAAGAACTCATTGCGAGCTGTCACCGCAATGTTTGCCGGAGCTTGGGCGTGCGGCGGAGCAAAGAAGAGAAGAGGAAGGAGGAGAGCGAGGAGCAGCAAGGAGGAAGAGAACGAGGAGTAGTGGGAAGGAGGGGCGCGCGTGCCCCCCTCTTCCCCGTACTTATAGCCCCGTGGGCTGCGAAGCCGAGGGGGCGGATGTGGGGATTTACTGCGCCCACAACCCCACGATCCACGTAAAGTTACTGTGCGCAGTAACTCCACGGGAATCCCAACCGTTGACCGGGGCCGCAGCGGATACGCTCGAGCACCGAGGCGCGGTAGTGGTGGGCCCCGCCTATGGGCCTGTCCCGTCGCGCGCGTAGGCTGGCAGGACGGCCTAGCCACGTGCCCTCGCATGACAGTCCTAGAACGGGCGGTGGCCAGGAGGCTTAGCTAGCACGCCACTTAAATCCCGCCGTGACGTTCTAAATACCGAGCGAGTCGGAATTGAGTGGGTCCAAGTTTAGCAAGTCCGACTCCTTGTAATCGGCCCGGCAGAAGTCAATCAAAGACCATGTGTTGAGCACCCGGAAAGAGAAACTGCTGAGGCTTCTCGGCCAATCGTCCACGGCGCCTCACCAGCTTCGGGGACTACTGTCGTAGTAATGGGCCACGGGTAGGCCAACCCGAGTCCCAGAACCTTTCAAGACATCGGGGCGGGCTGCGCCCCTCAAAGACCCTAGGACGAAGAGCCGCCTCCTGAGGAGTCAACGGCAAGACGGCCGACTGCCCGCTCACGGCCTAGTCCTAGGGACGACTTCCAGAGAAGCCGGCTTTGGGGAGTCGGCCTGCGACTCCAACAAACCCCATGACCTCATCAAAGGAGACGAGGCAGGGGCGTGGCTACATCGAAGCCCGCCCCTCGCCTCACCAAGGGCAGGCATGGCCACAGCACGCCGTACCCCGGAAGATCTCTGTGCGGCGTGGCACTGTTGCCATGCCGGCCCTGACATCAGCACCGTAGGGCCGAATCCTGCACCCACGATGGCTTGTCTGTACGGCCTGGAGGCAGCAGGCCCCACCAGTCAGTGAGACCTCGGGAGACGGCAGGAGAACCACCAGTCGGACCCGTCGGGAGTCGGCCCGGGGGAGTCGGCCGAGCCCTCCCCCGGGGCCCACGCGCCATTAATCAAGATGTGATGGGGAGAGGCAATAGTGATCGCCCGCCGGGCGGCGAGGCTATTGCCATGACCTCATAATCAATCCCGCATCATCAGAAGCACAGCTACAGTAAGCAGCAGCCGGCAAGACCCGCCAGCGGCGGACACAGGCTGTCGGCTCCGTACCCGGCTAGTCGGCGGGCCCCAGCGGTCGGCAGAGAAGACGGATGCCAGAGACACTGACGGCTGGGCCCGCGCCCAGACGGATTACCATTGTACCCCTGGGGGTAGGCCTATATAAACCCCCCAGGGCACCCATGCATAGGGTTGGAACCCATTAGCTCTAGACCAGATCATATAGAAGGGAGAGAGCTAGCCTTGCCCTCTCTTACCACCAGAAAACAGCTCAAGGAGAAACCGTGTAAACACTTTGGCCATAGTGATCATGCGGAGACCCCGCAGAGCTGCAGTAGGGGTATTATCTCCCGGGAGAGCCCCGAAGCTGGGTAAGATTCGCCGGCGTGCATGTCTTCGCCTCATCCCGTTTCCAGGCACCGGCGACGTTCTACTCGCCCCCACCCTGATAAGCCATCCGTTGGCATATGTCGCACCAAACTCCCGACACCAACGCACCTTCTCGCGTAAGCCATAGGCGTACTATACACCGACGGTGCTCCATGATATTTTGTGCTGCATCTCACACGGTTGGTGATAATAAATTGTGTGTGATCTACTCGATTTTTCATCTTGATTTGAATTACATAGTGGGGTCACAGCGGCAATGGATGCTGTTTGAATTGCTATACCTTTTATCTGCAGTGAACATGCAACTATATGTGTGTCGTAAAAGAATTGGAATTATTCATGGTTCGTTTGAATATTTTATATATTAAATTGGTTTTCTAGCCATTTCAGGTGCACAATTCAAGATTAAACTACATGCACATGCTCCGGTGCACCAACATGGGTTGTAAAATCGTACATGTGTCCATGGGTTTATGCATATGTCCCACGCAAGAAATGGGGATGAAATTCGAACACTACGGCACCATGGCTCTCTGGCAAACATCGACATACTTGCTTTTGTAATTCTTGTAAATCCAAAATTCTTCCAAAATTCATGAAACTTGGCATGCTATCATGGAGCAGCATCAACATGTCGTGGTAAATTTTTTGTCCCATTTAGGGAAGGTTTGAGTATATGCTTCTCACAAACCAGAGCTTCAAACAACAAGCCTGATGGTTTCGGTAGGGAATGTTTCACCTTTCCAGATGAAACGATGTCCATTGCCTCTTCTCAATTTCAATTTTTTTCCTATCGTCAACATAGAACAACAGGAGTGTTGTGTTAATTTTTGGGATTTTTCGGGGTTCGTGTCGACATTTTATGCATTAATTTAGTATTCAATGCATTTATGTGCATAATTCAAATTTGAACTACATGCACATGATCTAATGCATATAAATTGGTTGAAAATTCAAATATGTGTTCTTGGTTGCATGCTTAGGTCCCATGGAAGAAATGGGAATGAATGTCAAGCACCCGGCCACCGTCACTCAGCCACAAACATTGAGATACCTGGTTTTTAAATTCTAGTAAATCCAAAACTCATCTGAAATTCATGAAACTAAGCATGCTATCATGGAGCGGCATGAACATGCCATGGTAAAAATTTTGTCCCATTTGGGGCAGGTTTGGGTATATGCTTCTCACAAACCAGAGCTTCTCACAACAAGTATGATGGTTTCGGTAGGGAATGTCCTACCTTTGGGGACGAAATGATATCCATTGCCTCTTATTGTTTTCAAAAAATTTCTCGTGTCAACATAGAACAATAGGAGTGTTGTGTCAATTTTTGCAATTTTTCGGGGTCCCTTTGGACATTTTTATGCATTAACTGAGTTTACAATGCATTCATGTGCATAATTCAAATTTTAGCTACATGCACATGCTCCAGTGCATATAAATTGGTTGAAAAATCAAATATGTGTCATTGGGTGCATGCTTAGGTCCCTTGCAAGAAATGGGAATGAATTTCAAACACCAGGGCACCGTTGATTGCCGGCAAAACTTTGAGATACCTGGTTTTTTAAATCTAGTAAATCCAAAACTCGTCTGAAATTCATGAAACTTGGCATGCTATCATGGATCGGCATCAACATGTCGTGGTAAATTTTTTGTCCCATTTGGGGCGGGTTTGGGTATATGCTACTCAAAAACCAAAGCTTCTCACAACAAGCATGATGGTTTCGGTAAGGAACGTCCCACCTTTGGGTACAAAATGGTATCCATTGCCTCTTATTGCTTTCAAAAAATTTCTCGTCTCAACATAGAACAACAGGAGTGTTGTGTCAATTTTTGTGATTTTTTGGGGTTCGTTTGGACATTTTTATGCATTAGCTGAGTTTTCAAAGCATTTATGTGCATAATTCAAATTTGAACTACATGTGCATGCTCCAGTGCATAGAAATTGGTTGAAAAATCCAATATGTGTCCTTGGGTGCATGCTTAGGTCCCATGCAAGAAATGGGAATGAATTTCAAACACCAGGGCACCGTTGATTGCTGGCAAAACATTGAGATACCTGGTTTTTAAAGTCTAGTAAATCCAAAACTTGTCTGAAATTGATGAAACTTGGCATGCTATCATGGAGTGGCATAAACATGTCGTGGTAAATTTTTTGTCCCATTTGGGCCAGGTTTGGGTGTATGCTTCTCACAAACCAGAGCTTATCACAACAAGCATGATGGTTTCGTTAGGTAACGTCCCACCTTTGGGTACAAAACGATATCCTTTGCCTCTTATTGCTTTCAAAAATTCTCCTGTGTCAACATAGAAAAATAGGGGTGTTGTGTCAATTTTTGTAATTTTTCGTGGTTTGTTTGGACATTTTTATGCATTAACTGATTTTTCAATGCATTTATGTGCATAATTCAAATTTGAACTACATGCACATGCTCCGGTGCATATAAATTGGTTGAAAAATAAAATCTGTGTCCTTGGGTGCTTGCTTAGGCCCTATGCAAGAAATGGGAATGAACTTCAAACACCAGGGCACCGTTGATTGCCAGCAAAACATTGAGATACCTGGTTCTTAAATTCTAGTAAATCCAAAACTCGTCTGAAATTGATGAATCTTGGCATGTTATCATGGAGGGGCATCAACATGCCGTGGTACAATATTTGTCCCATTTGGGGCATGTTTGGGTATATGATTCTCACAAACCAGAGCTTCTCACAACAAGCACGATGGTTTCGGTAGGGAACGTCCCACCTTTGGGGACGAAACGATATCCATTGCCTCTTATTGCTTTCCAAAATTTTCTCGTGTCAACATTGAACAACAGGAGTGTTTTTTCAATTTTTGTGATTTTTCGGGGTTTGTTTGGACATTTTTATGCATTAACTGAGTTTTCAATGCATTTATGTGCATAATTGAAATTTGAACTACATGCACATGCTCCAGTGCAAATACATTGGTTAAAAAATCAAATTTGTGTCCTTGGGTGCATGCTTAGGTCCCATGCAAGAAATGGGAATGAATTTCAAACACCAGGGCACCGTTGATTGCCGGCAAAACGTTGAGATACTTTATTTTTAAATTCTAGTAAATCCAAAAGTCATCTAAAATTCATGAAACTCGGCATGTTATCATGGAATGGCACCCAACATGCTGTGGTATTTTTCATGTCCATTTTGAGAGAAGGCGCACTCGAATAATGACAGCCAACAATGGCATTTGTGAAAAATAGCTGCCACTTTAATATCTCAAACGTTTGTATAATTCAAACCGTGTGCGTTCTTTTAACCATTCACGTGACGCCACGTGTCTTGGTTTTAATAGCTATAGGAGGTGTTGTGTGCACAGCTGCTTGACCTTGACTGAAGGGGAGGCGTGCGAGCATAGTCCGGTGCGCAGACTGACCAAGAGGAGTGCAAGTTGTCCTTGAATGTGCAGGCTCACCAGGAAGTGTGCGAGCTGTATGTTGTGCAGGCTCACTGGGAAGCGGGCCCTTTGACTTCCATGGCCGCCCGCCTTCTTCTCCATGCGCGTGCCCCCCTCAGCGGCAAGGGACGCCGCCGTCGAACGCTACCTCTCAGTGCCGCATTGAAGACTTCAACAACGGCGTCCCGGAGGACGACAACGACGGCGCGGCACACCGCCTCTGGAAATAGTTATTTTATTGGGTTTAATACCGTATCTCGATCATATGAATATAAATTCGTAGTATGACTGAATGAAAGATATGGTTTGAGCGAACTTGCGTTTTTCTCTGTTAATCTACAGACTTATCAAACAATTTTCTTTTGAAAAAACGTCAATGGTTTTTAGATATAAAACACTCATCGCAAACGTTTTAGTTAGAACAACCGTATGCAAACTGACAGCTTCCCCAGGAAGCCAAGGGAAAATGTCCCGAGCAGGATTTGTGCAGCACTTGATTGCAAACGTTTTAGATATAACACCTGTATGCAAAGTGAAAGCAGGATTTGTGCAGCTCTTCAAAGCAAACAGTTCTTTTGGATGACCTGTGTGCAACCACTTCCAAAAAGTTTGGTAAGATTTGCATCTGTCATATTGGGTATGTTGCCATTTGTCAAACTAGAAAGATTGACATTTGTTGATCTAGTAACATTGCCATTTGTCAACATTGTAACACCGCGATTTGTCAAAATATGAAGCTAAATATCACTAGCAGTATCTAATATTTGCAACTAAAATTCAGTAATTAAGCATAGATTTCATTCATAGATTAAGCAGTTGTTCTTAATTTATACAAATAGTTCAACTCGACAACTGAACCGACCACACTTTTCCCCAATTGTTCCCAACCACGTACTGAAATAGCTAGTTCAACTATATACTAGCTAATTTTAAGTACGTTGTACAGTTCCACCACATCTATAGTCAGATGAACGGAACAAAATAGCCCCTAAAAACTACTACTACAGAGGGGCTTTGTACTACTTTCGGCTGCCTCTCCTCTGCCGAGCGTGCTCAATAAGAGGCACACAGGAGGAGGAGCCTACTGACGAGCTGGACAACTGCAATACGGTGCCTGCCACTGCTGCAGCTTCAGCGACGCTCACCTCGAACGCCCTATGCCGCTCCAGATGACCCCTCTTGAAGTGGTGGTTCTCCTTGTAGATCTCGTGATTCCTCGCCTCTGAGGCGGCGTGTGCCACGGCCACGGCGGCGATAACGCTCTTTGCGTGCTCGACGAGGCGCTCCTCCTCCTCCCGCAGGAACTCGGTGTAGCGCGCAAGGTCACTGATGCACATGCGGACATCCACCTCCGCCTCCCGCCTTCGAGCGGTAGTGGCGGAGCGGGTGATGACCCCGGTGGTCGACGGTGGGATGGCGTCCATGGCGGCCGACGATGGGGTAGCCACCTCCCCCTTAGGCCGTGGTGGCGGAGCGGGTGAAGGCCACGGTGGCCGGCAGTGGGGTGGCGGCCACAACGGCCACCTCCCGCCTTCGGGCCGTGGCGGTGGAGTGGGAGATGGCCCTGGCTTTCGACGGTGGTGTGGCAGCAATGGCGGTCGGCAACAGCTGCCGACGAGGCGTGGCAGTGGAGCGTGTGGTGGGTGTTCGACGTACACCCAACAGGGACGCCACGTGCACTACACTATGCCGGGGACTGCGCCGCCGCCGCGGTGTAGCCTCCCAGTTGGAGCTGCCCTCTGATGACGGCGGAGTGGTTGAGCGACAATGACGAACCGGTGCCATTGGCGATTGTGGGAGAAGAAGACGAGATAAGCTATAGGGAGAGACAGGAAAATGCAACACAGGACTCGCTGGCCGTGAGAGTTTATATAGCAGGCCGGTAAGCATTGGGATTTTGGGGGATTTCACCGAGTTGCGCGGGAAGCTTGTGCAGGAACTTGCAAGGTTGTGCGGGAACGGGCTCACCGACTATTGATTGTCGCCACCATTTGGCCAAAAGAACGCCCCCGCGCGCTGCGCAAGCTTGCGCTGTATGCCGTCTGCGGCAGTGGGGTGACAAGACGTGCGAGAGGAGGACGAAAGGCCACGTACACATACGGTTAATAAAAGAGCGTTTGTGATTTAGTTACCTACTATACCCCCATCCTGCTTTATATGTATGATTTAACTAATAAAATACGAATGCATGTCGCCAAAGATTATATAGTTGGATTCATATTTGAACATAGTTTCCAAATATATAATTTTTATAACATGCATTAACATTTTGTTGTTTAAATTTGAGGGCAAAGTATGGCACAGAATATAAAGGGGACTATAGACTAGACGGGGGTAGTAACACACGGCCTCTCTCTACACAGCGACGCAACTGTCGGTCGGCTTGTAGGCGGCCATTTCCTGCGTGTTCAACTGCTCTTTGCGTGTGGTTGCTTGCGGTCGAGGCGGTCGTGGCGCGCTCTGCTCGCGTCTCGTCATGCGCGCTCTGCTCTCGCATCCCTCCAGGTGCTCTGCCCTCATCCCTCCATGCGCACTGCCAGTGTTTGGGGCCAACGCACGATCACAAACGTTCATGTGCATGCGGTTGCGCCGGGCTTGGCGCGACGATGCAGTTACCCGCTGCAAAAACTTCCATGCGGACGCGCCGAGAATCCACGCCGCCCGGCCCCTTTTATTCCTACAGAAATTTACCTTCATCTCTCGTCTCACACGACACAATAAGCACACCCATGAGGACACATACAGAGAGGACATCCAGCGGTTCCATTGGCGCTCCCCGTGGGTCCAATGGCGCTCCCAGCGGCCGACGATGACAACGGCATGCAGTTCACCATGCAACAAGTCGTGGACACCGACGTGAGGGGGAAGGCTCTCTCGGTGGTGTACACGAACGATCCGGTCTCAGTGGAGAGCTCCATACAAACTATGGAGCAGTTCCTTGCCGAGGACAAGTACCAAGTGGTCGGCTTTGACCTCGAGTACACCATGGGTCGTGTCGGGC
The DNA here is from genome assembly GCF_056163025.1 of Triticum urartu. Classification (NCBI taxonomy): domain Eukaryota; kingdom Viridiplantae; phylum Streptophyta; class Magnoliopsida; order Poales; family Poaceae; genus Triticum; species Triticum urartu. Next base: position 163,211,867 of record NC_141876.1, read on the forward strand.
ACGATCGGATGGTTGCTGACGCCAATTTGTGCGTGTGACATGATGTCCTCGTCTACCACTACCACTTGGCCACAAGGCCTTGCAGGCGTTTCTCCAGGTTTATCAAGAGCTCCGACTACAGTTTTGCTATGGTGGACAACACCAATGATCTAAAAGCGCTCAAGGTTTCAGGCTTGAAATGCCCGAATCTTGTCAACATCCAACGCCACTACAAAGTCTGGGGCAGCGACAAAAACAAACTAAACTCCCTAGTTGACCTCGCCTCGGCTGTCATCGACCCCTACTACATGAAGATGAAGAATGAGAGCAATAAGGACAAGACCGCCTGGCATAGTGTGTGGCATGAGAGACTGGATGAACAACATGTCAAGTACGCAGCCATGGATGTGTATACAAGCTACGAGATGTACAGGAGGATCGTTGACATGAGGAACTGTCTTCTTTCTGCCCCAGACGAGGGATCGAGCCACAAAGTAGTGGTGGGAGCGTCATAAGAAGTAGATGACTAGACGATCGTTTCTCCTACTTTAGAATGCATGCAATTGTTTATTGAGGTGTGTGCGAATGATCTAGATCGTCACTTATGTAATTGGATGTTTATTTTAGTTATATATATACATGTTATTCTTTTGTAGACAGAGCAAATCACACGGCTTATTAGCAGCAATCGTCTGTGTTATTACTGGTCTTCTCACACATTGCTGATTACGGACCTGTTTGCCGCGTATCACACACTTCTTGTTCAGTTGAACCGTTTCCATTGAGTTGCCTAATCACACATAGTTCATCCTAGTGAACCATATGATGTATATCGCACACACCTTCATCTAACTGCCCATTTCTTTTGTTCCTCCTCATCGCAAACAGTTAATTGAACTGAACCGTATGCGTTGCATCGCACACGCAACTAAAATCTGAAACGTGTTTGATGCATCCGTCATCGCAAACATTTTGCACCTTTTTTGACGGCTTTTTACACCTCCGTTTGCGATTATGGCATCACACATAGTTTCCTCGAAGGGTCTCTGATCGTGGTGTTGCATTTGGACCATCCTGCAGTAGTGTAGAAGTGAGGGCGAGGAAAATATCGGGGAGTTCCCGGTTACGGTGGGTGGTCGGGGCCAAGCGATGCACGGAGGTTTGCGCGTTTCTCTCGTACATGTACGCGCGTGTGTGCGAGGCATTGCGCTCTAACTAAACCCGAGCAAGGCGTTGGGCTCTAACTGAACCCGAACGATTGCACTAGCTACGTTACTTAACACCGATCGATCCCTTGCTGTTAACTAGACCCGAGTGATTCCTTCACTAATGCTTCTAACCGAAGCTGATCGATGCTGCCTCTTGAGGAACAGTGAGCGTTGTTGGGGGGGGGGGGTTGATGAAGCGTTCCCAGTGGGGGGGGTGGATCAACAGGGCCCCATGGTAGTAGAGGTCGTTGCCGCTGCATGAACAGGACCCCGATCGAGCCGGTTGGGGATGGATGAACAGGACCCCATGGAGGGCTGGATGAAGAGGACCCTGTGGAGGGTTGGTTGAACAGTATCCGGTGGAGGGCTGGATGAACAGTACGCCATGGAGGGGTGGTTGAACAGGATCCCGTGGAGAGGGCTAGTTGAATAGTAGCTGGTGAAGGAGCGGCGGAGGCTGGATGAACAGGAGCCCGTGGATGAACGGTCGCAGGTTGAGGCTGGAGGAGGTCAACGGTGGATGAACAGTAGCCCATGGAGGCTGGAGGAGGTCGACGGTGGAGATGAATAGTATCCCGTGGAGTCCTGTTTTGCGGTACTCCACACCCCTCCCGATGAACAGGACCCCTATTTCGACCGTAGCGCTCCAACACAAGTCCGTTTCCTCTGTTTTGCGGTACGCCACACCCCTCCTGATCAACAGGACCCTGTTTAGACCGTAGAGGTCCAAGAGAAGTCCGTTTTCTTTGTTTTGTGCTACGCCAGACCCCTCTCGATGAATATGATCCCGTTTCGACCAAGGCCGGTCGAACACAAGGCCGTTTCCTCCATTTTGCGGTATGCCAGGCCTCGTTTCGATCGGTTGTTTCATCCAAGCCAGTTCGCTCCCGATGAACACGACGATGCAATTTCTCCATTCTGACCTAGACATGTACATGAGCCCTGGCCGTACGTATGCGCGAGTAGGCGTTCGAGACCCCGCCCGTATGTACGTACATGGCCGTGTTTACTTTCTTGCACCTTGGTTGTATGTACGTGTACATGCTATGTTCGCGCCTTTACTATGACACGTGCACGCCTATACTACGACATGTGCCCTTCCTTACACGGCCACGGTTCATCGCTACAGCCTACAGACCGGCCGATCGTATATACGTACACGTTCGCGACCAGGATGACAATGCTACGTACGCTTCGACTAGGTGGGTCCCGACTGTCAGGCACTTCCTTGCGTGCCAAGATGTAGCAGGTGGGTCCCAGCAGTCAGGGGGAAACATTTTTTTTGCTAAATACTATGGCCCATTCGGTGAGTCCCTGCTGTCAGGTGGAGGAATCATTTTTTTCCTTGTAATAAGGAGGCACTTCCTTGCTACGGCCGTGGACCCAACTGCTAGCCTCTACACGTACAGTACTCTTTCAATGGAAGTCGTTCCTTGACCATGTTGACCACGCCGCGCCGAGAGCACCAGCGCGGTGGACAACAGCGAGGCCTAGGAAGGGGACGATGCGGACTCAGGGAAGACGTGGCACTGGACGTCCACGCGGAGAGGAGTACGAGGGTTAACTGGTTCGGCTGTGGTGTGAGGCTACCGTCGCCGCAGGGCCTGGCCAGCGGTGGGAATAGTAGGGGCCGGTGAGGCCTCTGTGGCACCACAGCCGGCCATGGGAGGCAGGAGCATGCAGCACGACCGATGCTGGTTTGGGTGGCTGGAGCAAGAAGACCAGAGGTTGAAGAAGCACTACAGCCGTTTGATGATCATCGTACGGTCACTCGAGCTAGAATCGTTCATATTGACTAATTTGACAAAGCCCTCCATCCCCGTCAACTTAGTAGGCCCACAAGTTAGCCTCACACTATGGTGGGTCCCAGCTAGCAGGGGGAGTATTCATTTTTTTGTGCGTAATAAGGAGGTACTTCCTTGCATGCGAATATATAGCTGGTGGGTCTGCGCTATCAGTGGGGGGAATCTTTTTCATGAAATACAAAGGCCCTTCAGGTGGGTCCCAGCTGTCAGGTGGAGGAATCATTATTTTGCACGTAATAAGGAGGCATTTCCTTGTGTGCGGCCATGGACCTAGCTGTCAGCCTCTCCACGTACCGTCCACTTCCGATGGATGTCATTCGTTGACCATGTTAACCACGCCACGCCGAGAGCACAAGGGCGGTGGACGACGGCGAGGCCTAGGAAGGGAACGACACGGAGCCGGGGAAGACGTGGCAGTGGATGCCCACGCTGAGGGGAGTATGAGCACTGACTGGTCGGCTACGGGGTGAGATTGATGTCACCGAAAAATAACAGGATGTGCGGGTGGGTAGAGGGATGGCCTGGCGGCAACACAGCTGGCCATGGTAGGAGGGAGCAGGCAGTCCCGCCGGCGCTGGTTTGGGCGGCTAGAGCAGGAAGATCAGAGATTGAAGAAGCACGGTGACCGTTTAATGGACATCCAACAGTCACTGCTCTGTGTTTACTAAGTTGACAAAGCCTTGTGTACGCGTCAAAAAAATTTAGGACATCGTCATCGTCAACCTAGTAGGCCCAGAAGTCAGCCCCCAAATCTGTGGAAAACAGCATACATCCCATTACCCATTATTTCCAATAATTTACAGCCCATTTGCTAATTCTTAAGGATATTTTGAAGCCCATATTCTTTTTATTAGCATTACAGACCATATATTCTGGGCACTACTAAAAAATTGAACGAAAATTTTCATATTTCGGTGGGGTCTGAACTCTTTTAATCATGAAATTTTGAGTCACGTTTAAAATAATATAAAAAAAGTTATATCAAAATAAATTTCAAAACAAATTCTCCGCCAAAAAATGAATGAAATTTGAAATATTTACTAGCAAGATGCCCGTGTGTTGCACAGAACATGAAGATGCATTTGTATGAGTAGTTTATCTTGTGGGAGAAAAGGATGAACGAGGGAAGGCCGTATCTGCAAATGTGGAGAGGGGTGCGGGTAAATTGTCATAGTTTCCTTCCTATCCATTATATATAGATCAGACAGCCTATATTGTAGGATGCCAGGCACACCATCATCACCAACTCTTCTTTTTATAAGAGTAGAGAAATCCAGAAAAAACGATATTTTAATGTAATTGCCGGTTGGCTTTGGTTTAAAAATTTACAGCCCATTTCTTACAACTTATAGACCATTTTCTGGGGAAGCCAATTTCTTACTACTTACATCCCTCCCCGTCTTGAAAGATTTGTGGCCCAGCAGGGTTGAGAAAAGCAGGTAGGCCTCGGTTGGGTATTCTCGAAAAAAAGAACTGGGCTAGCCATTTTCAGAAAGAAAAAGGATATCAATTGGGCTCGTCATGTGCTTAATTAAAAACGTAAGCGTGGGTTAGACGGGCCACAGCCCCCGCACAACGCGTAGTTGAGCTCCGTCTCTAAAACTAGAAAACAACTAGGCGAGCTGCTGCGTCCCTGGTGTTATCCGCTCGTTGTATAATTTTCTCGTTTATTGACTACATTGACAATGGTGTGGGACCTAGTTGTCAAACAATTAGGAGCAAGTTTTTTTGGCTTGTAGGTGTAATAATGAGGCACCTACTTGCGTAATGCAATGACCCTGGTGGGTCCCTATTGTCAGCCTCTCCATGTACAGTCATTTCCTAATTCCTCTCGGTTGTTGACCATGTTGCCAATGCCAGACAACGGCGGGCACAACGAGGGAACCAAGGCGGAGAACGACGACGAGGCCTCAGATGGGAATGAAACGGAGCAGTGGAAGGTGTGGTAGTGTAGTGGCGGGTGGAGGGGAGTTCGAGGGCAACAACATGTAACTGAAGCTTACAAACAGTACAAAAAGCCCAAAGGATTAATTGTTCATCAAATTTACACAAGACCCAGATTGAACATGGCAATAACATCTAACCCAACCACTCTTTTTCGTAGTCACAAACAAATGGATCGGTCTGATCCATAAAATCAACATCATGTGCAAAAAAAATTAGTGGAGGATGACTACAAGTTGTTGTAAATAGAAGCTGAGCACGTTCAGAAGCCCATTTGTCCACATAAAACTTCTTTTTTGCTGTTCAACATGTCCGTCCGTGAGACATCTCTTTACAAAAAACTTAAGCCTCCTGGAGAATACTAACCTCGCATTCAACAGGAAGAATGTGACAAAGCTTATGTTTGCCTAGTTGGATGCTTATCCATCCATCGTTATTGTCCTCAAACGGATGTCATGAGAACTAAGAAAATCCTGGTGCTTATTACGACACCGATTGGTTATACATTTTTCTCCATGTGGTAGCAGTGCCTAAGTAGACATGAAGATTGAAAACAGTTAAGGTCTGAAAAAAGAGTATGTCAAAAGAGCGACAGGTGAATGGTTAATTCTAGTACAATATATACGGGCTTTCAATGTGCATGAAATCACCACCTTTATATACAAACTCTCCAGAGATCAAAAGCATCGTAGCAAGCCAATAATTATGTTCAGATCAAAACTAAACATTCCGATATATAAGATCTTGACAGAATCCAGCAGCATTGATAGGCTATCCATGGACGAACTCTTCATTGAGTATTTAACATAATATTAGTACCCAAAGTGTACTCCAAGATGATATAAAACTAATGCGCAGAAATGAAAAATGCAACTGATTACAAATGTGTAGATGATAATATATGGTACCTGAAAAAGTGAGGAGCTAAACAACAACTTCCTGTGATCATTAGACAGATCACGATTTACAACCAAGGTCTCCAGTTTGGGAGCATAGACGACATTTATTTGCCAAGGTTTATAACAATCATCAAGGAACAACCTTTGAAGTGAAGGGGCATCTTCGATGATGAGTTGCTGTTCTTCAAAACAAATTCCAATGCTTTTAAGGTGAGGCGACTTTACTTGGAGACAACTGATAGGGATTTCTATTCCCAAAACAATCAGCAAGCGCTCTAGGGAAGGGCAACTGGAGTGGATGATGTTGTGCAGTGAGGCCTCAGATAGATAAACCACCACAAGCGAATATTTTTTTAGCAGTGGGAGTCGAAGCATTTGTACCAGATCGTGCGGTAGATGGCATAGGGCGAAGGTGGCAGTGTGGAGAAAGAAGGAAAACCGCGAGATGGACAACTGTGGTGTGGGCACAAATTCTTGGTGTGTTTGTGGTAGGAAACTTTCGTGGTAATGGTAGAACTCAAACTGCTGGAGTTTTCCGAATTCAGGGGATGCTAACCAAGCGTCCACCGTGAAGGGTATGGACAGCAGGTAGCATGTCGGGATGCAGAGGCATTGAACAGGGCTCTGCTGGTGAGAGGAGATGATGGCTCTGGGGAAATCAAATTCAGGAAGGACCAAAATTGATGACAGTCGAGATTGAGGGGCGCGGTGCACCATATCGGGTGCCACCGAGTTGAGAGGACTAGTGTGCGACGACAATCCTTGGTGGGGAGAAGCGAGATGATCTCCTCGAGGATGACGTCCAGGAGATCGCTGATGCAGTCCACCGGAGATTCTACCGGTTCCTTAGATCCGGGTCTGGGGGGCTCGCCGCTTCTCCCCACGCTGCCAGGTGCGGGATCTACAACCGGCATCGCTGCTGGCGGGAGCCTCATCTTCTTGGCACTGGGGCCAGACGACTCCATTTTCCTTGCGGGCGTCACGCCGAGCTCACGGGTTTGAGTAGAGTAGCTAGAGACGAACCTAGTGGCAGTGCGAGTGGGGAAGAAGGAGGGCTGGGGTTTTCTGTATGAGTGGAAGAAGAGGAGCAGGAGTTTTCTGTACGAGTGAGGAAGAAGGTGAGCGGGGGGTTTCTGGATGAGTGAGGAAGATGGGGAGCAGGGGGAATTGGGGGGAGGGCGGAAGCAGGAGAGCGAGCTACAGTATAAGTGGAAGCGAGGAGGAAGGAGGATTTTTCTGGGATCACCCCCTCTTCAAGAAATATGGGCTTCTCCTTACAAAAAAACAAATGGGCTTTAATATGGATAGGCTTTTGTATCGGCCCAGTCGGCTGCCCGTGTTTCGTACTGGATGGCCTTGTGCTAGAGGCATCCCGAGACACTCTCTAGCTTATTTCCCATTCGTAAGAAGAAAAGAGATGCCTGCAGCTTATGGCTACTCATCAGTAACCTTTTTCAACTTGGCATGCACCAAATTAGAGGATGCGGTATTGGATGCAGACACTCACACTGGTCGCATAGCGCGGCAAAGTGAGGTGTCAAGTAACAGGCCTACAATATTCTTACTAGATTGTGAAGGTTCACAGGCTAGTCAACCTTCACATTAAACTAAGCTTTAGAAGATACGGTATGCATACTAACATTCAGAAGAACAAAAGTTCAGCATGTTTATGCATCTCAATGATTCACCATACTATAACCAATACAAAGTTGTGAGAAGGTGTGGAAATAAAGAAAATCGGTCGATGCTTCTCTGAGCAAAGGGCCTCCCTGCGCATGCATTAATTTCCTGGGCATGCTTGTTTCTTCTCAATGTTGCGAGCACTTTGAGCATGTTGGCAACTCCACAACAAGCTAGCTGCCTCATCTTGCAATTGATGCTGACACATTTGCAGCAAACACATGAAGCAATAGAGATGACTCAACATCAGTCCATATTTGTGCAGTTCCCCTGAAATCATCTTCATTGTCCTGAATCTGAAAAGATAGGAAAACAATAGCTATACTTAAACGGTGTTGCAAAACAGTAGCACATATCAATAGCTCGGCATGACAAAACACAATCATCTAGACGAAGGGGATACTGACCTGCCTGAGGAAGATTATATATAATTTACACCTTCGTCTGCACTGCTTGTTTGCTCCTCCACATATGCAGGATCATTCTGCACTGCAATCATCAAATCAACGTACAAATAAGCTTATTTCATCTTGCGGTGGTCATTGTACCTAGTTACGAATGTAGGAATACCTGGAGCACCATGAGGTTAGTTGACAGTAGGTAGATGCGGCCATATAATTTTGTGCAATGCTACCAAAATTGAGGTTTGTGTTCCTTCCTGTTATGAGAATTCTTCTTGAAGTTGGTAGAATGTGACGGCTTGTTCTTTGAATCAAACTAGCCTTTCCCCTAAGATTTGTTCTTGTTGTTTTGGGGCTGGTTGGGCTGGAAGTTCTTCTCGTGTACCATGTGGGCACTAGAACCTCCCTCAGCAACCCTAGCATGTGTGTCTTTTGCTCTCGCCTTCTCTTCAAAATCAAGAGTGCCAATGAGATCCGAAATGGAAAACTCATGTCTCTTGTTTTTCAGAGAAGTAGCAAAATTGTTCCACGAAGGTGGAAGCTTGGTAATGATGGTCCTAGCAACAAGTTTGCCCGGCAACTAACACTTAAAGTACTTGAGTTCCTTAGCGAGTGACTGTATCTCATCAGTCTGCTGAACAACAGAGCGATCATCAGTCATCTTGGAGTCACAGAAATACTCCGTGACGTACAACTCGGTGCCAGCGCCCGAGGCCCCAAACATGGCCTCGAGCGCAGCCCACATGTCTTTGCCGCTGCCAAATGACATATATGAATCCACAATGGAATCGTCGAGAACACTCAGCAGGGCGGCTTTGAAGGGGGTACCCATGTTCTCAAAAGCTTCCTGCTGTGTAGGATTAAGATCGCCCTCAGGCTTACCCTTAGTGGCGTCATAGCAGTACATGATCTGAAACCAATATACTGCTCTTGTGCGCCACCTTTTATATTGCACCCCCTTAAAAGTAGGTGGCTTCAAAAGCGCAGCAAAACCACTCGGAGTAAATTGCCTATAATCAGGTTTTTCGATTGGATTGTTGAATATATGAGCAATTTACTATGAGGTTTAATCCGAATCAATAGTAAATAGATCATGACGACAATTGCAAAGATCAAAGTAATGATGCGGACTAAACCAGGAGGACAGAATCACATATTGTATAGCGGGAGCAGAACCATTGTGGTTGATGTTGTCCCTCATGTCGTTGATGAAGAGGTTACATAGGTCAGGGAGAAGGCTATCGTTGAGGAAGTCGTCGCTGGCAGCAGTCACATGAGTGTGCTCCCAAAAAACCTGATCGCCCCTCTCCCATACAGGATCACAAAAGGCGGGGTTCGGAGGACTACTATGCCTTCTCCCGGTGCATGCCGGAAGGAGGGATGGAGAAGAATTGCGTGGCGGCGCTAAGATCTGGAACGGCGCGAAACCATATGATATAGAGGCGGCTAGGGTAGAGCCTGTCAGGTCGGTCGTGCGAGTAAGACTAAGTATAATAGTAGGCCTTTGGCGCAAACCCCACGTCCAAGTCAATAATGGCCCCACTATCCAAAAGAATCAAAAACGGCTGAGTAATTAAGACATCTATTAATTATTTATTAATGACTTCATCAATTTTCTGACCAACAAAAATATAGACCACGTGCATAGCTTTTGTCCTTGGATAGGCTCATTCCCGAAGAGCGCGCATGTAGGTTTCCTATTATCATGCTAATGCAAATGCTAGAATAGATCACATTATAAAGTGGTGCAACTCACACTCACCTAGCAGTATGGGACTAAACTTTAGTCCCACTCACACCACACTTAGAGCATGGTTAATAGTATAGCCAACATTCAGCTATATGAAGTTGACACATCATCTAGAACCAACCTAATATCCTGCTAGTACAATAGTTAGTCCCTTTAGTATAATACTATATCATTAATAATGGCCCCACCTTTTGTCTCACAAAGTATGTTGGACCTCGTGCTACAATCGGCTACAAGTTTACAACCCGCTTCTCTTCTCTCTCCTTCAACTAAGCACAAATACTATAGTTAAAACCTTATAGCCTTCTTATGTCACCTAATTGTAGTACTTTCTCTAAAGTTACTCTCCACTGTGTAGTCTGAAATGCCGGGCATGTAGCGGGCGGTGCCCTCGGTCAGCGCGCTGCTTCAATGGCAGAAGGAGTGAGATGTTGCGTCTCCCTGACTTTCCATCAATGTGGAGTGGCGGGCTCAGCTGGCGCCGGGCGGGAAGCGCGCGCGGGAGGGGGGAGGGGTTTTTGGTGGGCCAAGAAGGTGAGAAGCTAACATGATCGGTCCGGGCGGGGAAATATTATGTTCTCCCATACTCATGCATATGACACTAGTCTATGTTACTACCTTCATAGTGCAAAGTAACATAGTACATTAATGTTATAGATGGCATCATTTATTAGCTTGTAGACTCATCTTGTCTTGGGAAACACTATGTTATAGTAACATATTACGTTACCACTTCTCATTAACTACTTGCCACATAAGAAAATATTTCTTAGAGTGTGCTAAATTACTCCCAATATAAGGCTGGTTGTAATGGGGATTATCATATACTAGTATCTCCATAATGCATAGTATCATAAGTTAATATCTTAGGTGGCCTTATTAATTGCCATACATGACACAAAGTAGTACAACATTTAATATGATATGGTATCATGATATGATACCACACCCACTTTTTCCTCATTTAATTGTGTGCCACATCATCTAAAAAGTCTAGTTGGCATGCATGATACCGCTTATGATACTTCCATTATGACCAGCCTAACTAGCCGTACAAAGTGTGGGCTATGTAGAGGGCATAGTAAGTAAGCTTCTCATCATTCTGCGAGTTGACATGACACATCAAAGTAGTAGTTTTTTATCAAAATGTACATCAAAGTACCAGTGTAGTAGTCTCCAAAAAGGGCCGACCATGTCCATGGTTACCATCCCATCTCGTGCTCCGTCATTGAGTATGTGCATGATTCACGTGTGATACGTCTCCAACGTATCTATAATTTTTGATTGCTCCATGCTATGTTATCTAACGTTTTGGGCAATATTGGGCTTTATTATAAACTTTTATATTATTTTTGGGACTAACCTATTAACCGGAGGCCCAACCCAGAATTGTTGTTTTTTTGCCTATTTCAGTGTTTCGAAGAAAAGGAATATCAAACGGAGTCGAACCGGAACGAAATCAACTAGAGAAGTTATTTTTGGAAGGAAAGCTACCGGATGGACTTGGACCCCATGTCAGGAGCCAAGGGAGGTGCTCACGAGGGTGGGCCCCCCTAGGGCACGCCCCTGCCTCATGGGGCCCCCGAAGCTCCACCGACGTACTTCCTGCACCCATATATACTCACGTATCCTAAAACTTCAAGAACAGACAATATATCGGGAGTTCCGTCGCCAGAAGCCTCCGTAGCCACCGAAAACCAATCTAGACCTGTTCCGGCACCCTTCCAGAGGGGGAATCCCTATCCGGTGGCCATCTTCATCATCCCGGTGCTCTCCATGACGAGGAGGGAGTAGTTCTCCCTCGGGGCTGAGGGTATGTACCAGTAGCTATGTGTTTGATCTCTCTCTCTCTCTCGTGTTCTTGAGGTGATACGATCTCGATGTATCGCGAGCTTTGCTATTATATTTGGATCCTATGATGTTTCTTCCCCCCTCTACTCTCTTGTAATGGATTGAGTTTCCCCTTTGAAGTTATCTTATCGGATTGAGTCTTTAAAGATTTGAGAACACTTGATGTATGTCTTGCCGTGCGTATCTGTGGTGACAATGGGATATCACATGATTCACTTGATGTATGTTTTGGTGACCAACTTGCGGGTTCCGCCCATGAACCTATGCATGGGGGTTGGCACATGTTTCCATCGTGATTCTCTGGTAGAAACTTTGGGGCACTCTTTGAGGTTCTATGTGTTGGTTGAATAGATGAATCTGAGATTGTGTGATGCATATCGTATAATCATACCCACGGATACTTGAGGTGACATTAGAGTATCTAGGTGACATTAGGATTTTGGTTGATTTGTGTCTTAAGGTGTTATTCTAGTACGAACTCTAGGGTTGTTTGTGACGCTTATAGGAATAGCCCAACAGATTGATTGGAAAGAATAACTTTAAGGTGGTTTCGTACCCTACCATAATCTCTTCATTCGTTCTCCGCTATTAGTGACTTTGGAGTGACTCTTTGTTGCATGTTGAGGGATAGTTATGTGATCCAATTATGACATTATTGTTGAGAGGACTTTCACTAGTGAAAGTATGAACCCTAGGCCTTGTTTCCTATCATTGCAATACCGTTTACGCTCACTTTTATCATTAGTTACCTTTCTGCTTTTATATTTTCAGATTACAAAAACCTTTATCTACCATCCATATACCACGTGTATCACCATCTCTTCGCCGAACTAGTGCACCTATACAATTTACCTTTGTATTGGGTGTGTTGGGGACAAAAGAGACTCTTTGTTATTTGGTTGCAGGGTTGGTTGAGAGAGACCATCTTCATCCTACGCCTCCTACGGATTGATAAACCTTAGGTCATCCACTTGAGGGAAATTTGCTACTGTCCTACAAACCTCTGCACTTGGAGGCCCCACAACGTCTACAAGAAGAAGGTTGTATAGTAGACACCAAGCTCTTTTCTGGCGCCGTTGCCGGGGAGGTTAGCGCTTGAAGGTTTATCTTTAGATCTTGCAATCGAGTCTTTTAGTTTCTTGTTTTATCACTAGTTTAGTTTATAAAACAAAACTATAAAAAATGGAATTAAGTTTGTCTCATAAGATTCACCTTTTTAATATCTTTCGTGAGTATGATGGAAAGGATAATTATGCTCAAGTGCTAGAAGAAGAAACCTATGAAATTTTTGGCACTAAATATTTGAATGATGAGAATTATTGCAATGTTGTTAGTATGAATTCTTGAATATCCATGATGCTAATGATATGCAAAGCCACAAGCTTGGGGAAGCTATGTTTGATGAAGATGATATTTTTTGTCCCCCAAGTTTTGATGAGAAAATTTATTATGATGAAAGCATGCCTCCTATCTATGATGATTACTGTGATGACACGTATGCTTTAAAGAATAATAATAACAATGAAACTTGTCATCTTGATTTCAATTTTCAATCCCATGATAGTTACTTTGTTGAGTTTGCTCCTACTACTATTAATGAGAAGAATTTTGCTTGTGTGGAGAGTAATAAATTTTCTATGCTTGTTGATCATGAAAAGAATGCTTTAGGTTATGGTTATATTGTTGAATTCATTCATGATGCTACTGAAAATTATTATGAGGGAGGAACATATTCTTTTAGGAATTGCAGTAATACCAAGTTTCCTCTCTATGTGCTTAAAGTTTCAAAGTTATGCTTGTTTTGCCCTCCTATGCTAGTTGATTATTGTTCTCATAAGTTGTTTGCTCACAAAATCCCTATGCATAGGAAGTGGGTTAGAATTAAATGTGCTAGTCATATTCTTCATGATGCTCTCTTTATATTTCAATTCTTATCTTTTATGTGAGCATCATTGAAATCATCATGCCTAGCTAGGGCGTTAAACGATAGCGCTTGTTGGGAGGCAACCCAACTTTATTTTTGTTCCTTGCTTTTTGCTCCTGTTTAGTAATAAATAATTCATCTATCCTCTGTTTAGATGTGGTTTTATGTCTTTAATTAGTGTTTGTGCCAAGTAGAACCTTTGGGAAGACTTGGGGAAAGTCTTGTTGATCATGCTGTAAAAAACAGAAACTTTAGCGCTCACGAGAATTGCTGCCATTGTTTGTTGGAGAGTGCTATTTAGTTAATTCTTTTTGAATATGATTAATATATAAATTCCTCAGGTCCAGAAATTTATTTTATAATTTTTGGGGTTCCAGAAGTTTGCATTAGTTACAGATTACTACAGACTGTTCTGTTTTTGATAGATTCTGTTTTTTGTGTGTTGTTTGCTTATTTTGATGAATCTATGGCTAGTAAAAGAGTTTATAAACCATAGAGAAGTTGGAATACAGTAGGTTTAACACCAATATAAATAAAGAATGAGTTCATTACAGTACCTTGAAGTAGTGTTTTGTTTTCTTTCGCTAACGGAGCTTACGAGTTTTCTGTTAAGTTTTGTGTTGTGAAGTTTTCAAGTTTTGGGTAAAGATTCAATGGACTATGGAACAAGGAGTGGTAAGAGCCTAATATTGGGGATGCCCAAGGCACCCCAAGGTAATATTCAAGGACAACCAAGAGTCGAAGCTTGGGGATGCCCCGGAAGGCATCCCCTCTTTCGTCTTCATTCATCGGTAACTTTACTTAGAGCTATATTTTTATTCGCCACATGATATGTGTTTTGCTTGGAGCATCAATTTATTTTGTTAGGATTTGATTGCTTTTATTTATAACAATGTTTTTCATCTTTTATTTCAATAAAAGTGGCATTGATAGCCTTTACTATGCCTATGTTACAAGTATACATGTTGCTGTTTGAAAACAGAAAGTTTACCGCTGTTGCAATAATTCCCTAGAAAAGCCAGAATGTGATAAAATGTTGAAACCTTTTGCATATTAAGCTCTGATAAATTTACTACAGTGGTAATTTTCTTTAATAATTTTTGGAGCTAAGGAATTATGGATGTTGCAGCATTCTTTACAGACTATCCTGTTTAGGCAGATTGCTGTTATGTTTTCATTGTTTGCATATGTTTGCTTCTTTAATGATTCTATTTGAGGATGGGACTATTAAATATGCAGAGGCATTTAGTATGCAATGTTGAATAATAATTTTAGTGATTTGCTACAGTAGAGTATGATAAGGTTTTTGCAATGGTTTATACTAACTTATCTCACGAGTCCTTGTTGAGTTTTGTGTGGGTGAAGCTTTTGAGATTTAGGGAGACCGTGATATGAGAGGAATTAAGGAGACACAAAAGCTCAAGATTGGGGATGCCCAAGGCATCCCATGATAATATTTCAAGAAGTCTCAAGCATCTAAGCTTGGGGATGCCCCGGTTGGCATCCCACCTTTCTTCTTCAACAACTATCAGTTAGTTTCGGTTGATCCTAAGTTTTTGCTTCTTCACATGATGTTTGCCATTCTTAGAATGTCATTTTATTATGCTTTGATTGCTGTTTGAATAAAATACCAAGATCTGAAATTCTTAAATGTTAGAGAGTCTTCACATAGTTGCATAATTATTCAACTACTCATTGATCTTCACTTATATCTTTCGGAGTAGTTTGTCATTTGCTCTAGTGCTTCACTTATATCTTTTAGAGCATGGTGGTAGTTTTATTTTGAAGAAATAGATGAACTCTCATGCTTCACTTATATTATTTTGAGAGTCTTAATATCATGGTAATTTGCTTAAAATCCTAATATGTTGGGTACTCAAGAATAATAGAACTTTCTTATGAGTGTGTTGAATACTAAGAGAAGTTTGATGCTTGATGATTGTTTGGAGATATGGGGGTAATAATATCAAAGTCGTGCTAGTTGAGTAGTTGTGAAATTGAGAAATGATTGTGCTGAAGTTTGCATGTCCCGTAGCATGCACGTATGGTAAACGTTGTGTAAGAAATTTTAAACATGAGGTGTTATTTGATTGTCCTCCTTATGAGTGGCGGTCGGGGATGAGCGATGGTCTTTTCCTACAAATCTATCCCCCTAGGAGCATGCGCGTAGTGCCGAGGTTTTTGATGACTTGTAGATTTTTGCAATAAGCATGTGAGTTCTTTATGACTAACGTTGAGTCCATGGATTATACGCACTCTCACCCTTCCATCCTTGCTAGCCTCTTCGGTACCATGCATTGCCCTTTCTCACATTGAGAGTTGGCGCAAACTTCGCCGGTGCATCCAAACCCCGTGATATGATACGCTCTGTCACACATAAACCTCCTTATATCTTCCTCAAAACAGCCACCATACCTACCTATTATGGCATTTCCATAGCCATTCCGAGATATATTGCCATGCAACTTTCCACCATTCCGTTTATTATGACACGCATCATCATTGTCATATTGCTTTGCATGATCATGTAGTTGATATCGTATTTGTGGCAAAGCCACCATCCATAATTTTTCATACATGTCACACTTGATTCATCGCAATCTCGATACACCGCCGGAGGCATTCATATAGAGTCATCTTTGTTCTAGTATCGAGTTGTAATCATTGAGTTGTAAATAAATAGAAGTGTGATGATCATCATTTTCTATAGCATTGTCCCAAGTGAAGAATAAAAAAAAGAGAAAGGCCATAAAAAAGATAAAGGCCATAAAAAAAGAGAAGCCCAAAAAAAATAAAAAAGAGAAAGGCCATAAAAAAGAGAAAGGACATAAAAAAGAGAAGGACCAAAAAAAGAGAAAGGCCATAAAAATGAAAATGAGAGAAAAAGAGAGAAGGGACAATGCTACTATCCTTTCACCACACTTGTGCTTCAAAGTAGCACCATGATCTTCATAGTAGAGAGTCTCTTGTTTTGTCACTTTCATATACTAGTGGGAATTTTTCATTATAGAACTTGGCTTGTATATTCCAACAATGGGCCTCCTCAAGTGCCCTAGGTCTTAGTGAGCAAGCAAGTTGGATGCACACCCACTTAGTTTCTTTTGTTGAGCTTTCATACATTTATAGCTCTAGTGCATCCGTTGCATGGCAATCCCTACTCCTTGCATTTAGACCAATCGGTGGGCATCTCCATAGCACATTGATTAGCCTCGTTGATGTGAGACTTTCTCCTTTTTGTCTTCTCCACATAACCCCCTAATTATATTCTATTCCACCCATAGTGCTATATCCATGGCTCGCGCTCATGTATTGCGTGAAAGTTTATGAGTTTGAGATTACTAAAGTATGACACAATTGCTTGGCTTGTCATCGGGGTTGTGCATGATGAGAGCATTCTTGTGTGACGAAAATGGAGCATGACTAAACTATATGATTTTGTAGGGATGAACTTTCTTTAGCCATGTTATTTTGAGAAGACATAATTGCTTAGTTACTATGCTTGAAGTATTATCATTTTTATGTCAATATGAACTTTTGTCTTGAATCTTTCGGATCTGAATATTCATACCACAATTAAGAAGAATTACATTGAAATTATGCCAAGTAGCACTCCGCATCAAAAATTCTGTTTTTATCATTTACCTACTCGAGGATGAGCAGGAATTAAGCTTGGGGATGCTTGATACGTCTCCAACGTATCTATAATATTTGATTGCTCCATGCTATTTTATCTACTGTTTTGGGCAATATTGGGCTTTACTATCCACTTTTATATTATTTTTGGGACTAACCTATTAACCGGAGGCCCAGCCCAGAATTGCTGTTTTTTTGCCTATTTCAGTGTTTTGAAGAAAAGGAATATCAGACGGAGTCGAAACAGAACGAAATCAACTGGAGATGTTATTTTTGGAAGGAAAGCTACTGGATGGACTTGGACCCCACGTCAGGAGCCAAGGGAGGTACTCACGAGGGTGCCCCCCTAGGGCGCGCCCCCCTGCCTCGTGGGGCCCCCAAAGCTCCACCGACGTACTTCCTGCACCCATATATACTCACGTATCTTAAAACTTCCAGAACAGACAATAAATCGGGAGTTCCGCCGCCAGAAGCCTCCGTAGCCACCGAAAACCAATCTAGACCCGTTCTGGCACCTTGCCGGAGGGGGAATCCCTCTCCGGTGGCCATCTTCATCATCCCGGTGCTCTCCATGACGAGGAGGGAGTAGTTCTCCCTCGGGGCTGAGGGTATGTACCAGTAGCTATGTGTTTGATCTCTCTCTCTCTCTCGTGTTCTTGAGTTGATACGATCTTGATGTATCGCGAGCTTTGCTATTATATTTGGATCCTATGATGTTTCTTCCCCCTCTACTCTCTTGTAATGGATTGAGTTTCCCCTTTGAAGTTATCTTATCAGATTGAGTCTTTAAAGATTTAAGAACACTTGATGTATGTCTTGCCGCGCGTATCTATGGTGACAATGGGATATCACGTGATTCACTTGATGTATGTTTTGGTGACCAACTTGCGGGTTCGCCCATGAACCTATGCATGGGGGTTGGCACACGTGTCCATCGTGATTCTCCGGTAGAAACTTTGGGGCACTCTTTGATGTTCTATGTGTTGGTTGAATAGATGAATCTGAGATTGTGTGATGCACATCGTATAATCATACCCATGGATACTTGTGGTGACATTGGAGTATCTAGGTGACATCAGGGTTTTGGTTGATTTGTGTCTTAAGGTGTTATTCTAGTACGAACTCTAGGGATGTTTGTGACGCTTATAGGAATAGCTCAACGGATTGATTGGAAAGAATAACTTTGAGGTGGTTTCGTACCCTACCATAATCTCTTCATTCGTTCTCCTCTATTAGTGACTTTGGAGTGACTCTTTGTTGCATGTTGAGGTTTAGTTATGTGATCCAATTATGACATTATTGTTGAGAGGACTTGCACTAGTGAAAGTATGAACCCGAGGCCTTGTTTCCTATCATTGTAATACCGTTTGCACTCACTTTTATCATTAGTTACCTTGCTGTTTTTATATTTTTCAGATTACAAAAACCTTTATCTACCATCCATATACCACTTGTATCACCATCTCTTCGCCGAACTAGTGCAGCTATACAATTTACCATTGTATTGGGTGTGTTGGGGACACAAGAGACTCTTTGTTATTTGGTTGCAGGGTTGCTTCAGAGAGACCATCTTCATCCTACGCCTCCTACAGATTGATAAACCTTAGGTCATCCACTTGAGGGAAATTTGCTACTGCCCTACAAACCTCTACACTTGGAGGCCCAACAACGTTTGCAAGAAGAAGGTTGTATAGTAGACATCAACGTGACATGCAAGAAAAAAATTGTGTACATTCCATTACAGAAAAAAATAAAAAAACACGCCACCGCGTCATGGTCGAACTTTGATTCGTCCACGCGTGGTTCCTGGCCCTCCACTAAGTGAACAACTACCAAACGCGTCAAATTATCACTTGAACTACCTCTTCATCTAGAAATGAGCTCCACCGTGTACCCACGTGCATGTGTTAGGGAATGAGGCACAGAGTACGTGCGTCCGTGAGTGCAATTTTTCTCTTCGTGCATGTCCTCCTTTTTTTGTGGGTGATTTGTGCACGTACTCGGCCTACGTTGGTGACCGGTGGTGAGTCTCACTTATCTCTACATCTCAACATGTACATCTACATATGCATCTACGTCTACACTACATCTACATTTACATCTACCTCTACTATAGTACAACAAGTTTTAAACATGAGACCAGCCATTTTCTTGCATGACACGACCAGCTAGCCCGTATCGCTTCTTGCTCCTCGTCTCTCTCAAAGTGCGTCAGGAAGGCGATTTTGCCGTCGATTGAGGTCGGTT
Source organism: Triticum urartu (assembly GCF_056163025.1). Classification (NCBI taxonomy): domain Eukaryota; kingdom Viridiplantae; phylum Streptophyta; class Magnoliopsida; order Poales; family Poaceae; genus Triticum; species Triticum urartu. Next base: position 163,231,188 of record NC_141876.1, read on the forward strand.
CTCTCACACTCGGTCCCACATGTTATAAATCTAAAAAGAATACTCTGACCAGCGGACCACTGAAAGAACTATATTTTTCATCCTCAAAGGTAAGTTGATGGACAAATAACCCCCCAAAGTCATTTTTGGTACGATTTTTACCCTCAAATCTCTAAAACCGGGTATGTCACCCCCCTTGAGTGGCTTTAGTGTTCACATGTTGAGTTTAGGCAGTTTTGATTGTTGACTAGGAATTGACTAATTATTTATACTAATGAATTGGCAACGATGCCGTCGGAAGCCGCGGATGTCGTCGAAGATGTACCCAATATACCGTGACCTTCCCTACGAGGAGAGGAGAGCATGTGGGTGCCTTTCAAGCTCAAGGGGTCGTCGGGCTACCTCGTTAGCTCATCTCCCACCTACCTCTGGTCCTTTCAAAGCCTCTATCATTGTCGTGTAGCTCATGGTAGCGCTCATTTGCAGGTGGGCGCTACTAGCTAGGACACATAGTTGAGTTAATCGAGCCCTACTTCAAAATTAATTGTGTCCTTGGCCTAAGCTCCGCCACTACTGGAAGAAAACTCCTGCAGAGGAGGTCAATGAGGGGCAGCACCGTGCTACCTACATTGGTCGTTTGATTTATACTACCTATGAGTAGTATAAAGTTGGGTCATCTATTTTGGAACAGAGGGAGTAGGATAGAATGCTATAAGATTTTTTTCCCATGTAATCTTGTGTTAATTGGCAATTTAGCATCCACCCAACTGTTTTTCACTTCCTTTGTTTTTCCTGCATCAAACACTCTGTTTTTAGGGGAACACTATGTTAATGCTATGGGATTCAAGTGGATATGCCACTCCAATCCTTTATTTTTCTTTACGAACAGAGTACTTGCTGCTGCAAGAGCACTGTGTTGATGATGTGCCGCTGCAAGAGCCGCCTATATTAATTAACCACGCTCTAAAATGGTGGACCATCTTTGGCTATACTGGTAGTAGTACTAGGTTAGTAGGTGACCTTGCACTTGGCTCTTCTCCTCTTTCGGAAGTCGAACAATAATGATGGTACTACAGTAGTACTTCTCGCAATCTGACACCAAATGAACTGCTAAACGTACATCGCTTGTAAGAAAAAGTTTCTCCTCGTGCTGCGAGCCACTGCGCACGCGTTGGCGAGGGAGAAGGTGTAGTAAGCAAGCTTCTCGTCGTTCTGCGAGTTGCCGCATGTTGTCAAAAGGAAGAACAAAGCTCACGTAAAAAAGAGTGGAAGAACATAGATTACCGACGACCGAGAAGGAGCAAGGAACCTTGTGGTGGAGCGTCTGCTCTCATAATTGTATTTTATATTATTCAGCAATATAAAATCAACCAATCATCTCCACAGTAGACCGGAAGAGTACGAAACACGGCAGCCTAGTGTAGTTACATCATACTACATGGCTAACCTACGCTATCACCATATTTCTTGGCCTCCGTGCGACACCTAGCTCTAGTAATCCACCATCCCGTATCGCTTCTCGCTCCCCGTCTCTCTCAATGTGCGGCGGGCTGGCGTTTTTGCCGTATATTGAGGTCGGTTAACTCATCACATGTTAGTGACTCTTCGGTGGGATAGTTTTTTTTGTGGTTTTGGGGCAACTTGCTCCAATTTAACCAACATGTTTGGATACTTTAGGGCTATTTGAGCCCCAACTAGCTCAAACTAAATCGAACCCATGGATCCAAATAGGGCCACAGTTTGTCTCGAAAAACGAATTAAGCCCTGTATACATGGACAGACGAAGTACATGATACTAGCAAACGCTCACCAGTAGTAGTACTTCATTGGTTGGTTTCGATTTTTGATTCAGTTGCTGTGTTGCTACTATCCAATATTCGCGTGTGGTTGTTTCAAGAATAAAAAAGGAGGTATGTAGTACTTACTGTGGGAAAGGTGAAGTGATGGTTGCTTCACCTGAGCAACTTACTACTCTGGGAATATGGGAGTACCAATGCAACGGATTCATCGAATAGAGAAATGATGGTTGCTTCGACCGAGCAACTCACTGTGGCGAAAGTGGGGCTCTGTGATTTGACTTCTCACTAGTCATTACTACTGCGGTGCAACGACTAGGGTGAATCTTTCCCTGCATTTGTGCATGGCAGGTGGAGTCGGATGAAGGATGTCCCACATGTCAGCAAAACAAAGTTGAATTGTTTCTGGCATTGCTATCAATCCTTCAGGAATTGTTTATATGTACGGATAATTTTAATGAAATTGTACTGTGATGCTATGAAGGTTTCAACTTTGGTTCCCGCAAGAAAAAAAAGGTTTCAACTTAGGATTCATGTGTCCTCTTGCCTCAATATTATCTTGTTACAACATTCCATCAAATACAAATGAAACTACCATGGATGCTAATGCATCTCAATGGTTAGCAAATTAGCGCCAATATTCACATCACAACTGAAGAGAAAGTTGTGAGAAGGTGTACAAATAAACAAAAATATATAATTGATCGATGTTGTTCGTAGGCATGGCTCCATTTCCCGGGCACAGTGTTCATTGGTTGGCAACTAGTTTCACCCAACTCTGTAGCCAAAAAAGAGGTGTATGGAGGACATCACAATCCGATCATTTTGTGGAGCTCCACTAAAATCGAGCCGACCATTCCTGTTTGCAAAGATATCTAGTCAGTGTGATTACAATAATAGTGGAACTAGATGATGAAACATAACAAACACAAATAGAAGCCGATCACCACTGCGATCTCTCTTTAGGACTAACTACTTGTTGGAGAAGATTAGGCACGAAGTTGGATGACGAGGATAGCAAATCCAATCTCCCTTTCTGCAGTCCCATAGAAATGTGAAAACGTTGCCCATGTGACATTTTGGCGGAACTGCACAAAACACTCTTAATAAAAAAGTGATTTGTGTAGTTCACCAAAAGGTCACATTAGCAACGAGGTGAAATGGATAAACCTGTTTGCAAAAGGAGGTAGAAAGGAAACAATTACTGCCCAATAACACAAGTTGAAGACACATACGTCGACAAAAAAGAAGCATATTCCATGTAATAAGGGAAAGATAGTAGCATGGTGGTTTATCAAAAAATGGTTTGAGGACGAGATTCCAAGATGGAAAGTACGCCGGCCAAGATACGTTTTAAGCAAACAACTAAAGAAGATCCACATGCAGGATTTTCCACATGCAGCAACGTGGGAAGATGGGCATTGGAGCAAGGCCGGAGGAAGCTGTACCTGAGGGTCATCGGGATGAAACTAGGAGGGCGCCGGCGGCCGAGATCTGCCCATACTGCGGCAGAGAGCAAGTGGCGAAGGCCCTGCTATGCTGGAGCTTAGTCAGAGAGAAGGGCGGGTACCGCAGATCAGGACGTGCTACCTCAACGCTGTCGAACGGAGAAACGATGCACATCCTCCCTTTCCGTTGACGGACGGGATGCGGCCAGATCACTGACCAATGGTGAGAGAGAGGCCACCACCGCCTTGTGTGAGATGGTGTGATGAGAGACAAACCCCGGCAGACAGGCTCCGTTGTATATAGTGGAGCGGATTTTTCCATTTTCCCCACAACAACCATTTTATATTTAGTACATGCCATTGAGGAATATATTACTTTATTTAATAGTAACGCATCAAGTCAAACTTTGTTCCGTCTACACGTGGTACACGACCCTCCTTCGAGTAAACAACCGCTACATGCGTCAAATTATCACGTGGGCTGCCTTTTCATACAGAAACGAACTCCACCGTGTACCCGTGCGGGTGTGGCCGGGAATGAGACGTGAGTACATGCATCCTGCATGCACCTCTTCTTTAGGTGCAGGTACGTATGTGGGTGGGTGTGAGAGAGATGGTTTGTGCGAAACAGAGGCAATGTGTCGATGATATCTGAAAGAAAAAACGTAACATATGCAATGTGTGTGAAACAGAGTCATGGATATATCATATATAGAGGGAGCAATCCACGAGAAGAGAGTGGAGGGATCATCGGTGTGAGATGTCGATAGAATCGAAAACATGGATGAAGTGTGTGGCAGCGCGATCGATAAAGAGTGCCATCGAATTTTTGTTTGCCCACGTCAAAGATACAGGGCGGCTGGTGATGAAGCTACGTACCTAGGGTAGGGTCATAGACCTGACCTAGACATCCTCCCCTAGGACAGCACCCTAAAGCCAGGATCATCCAAAGGGCACCATCATCCACTCGACCAGAGACATTCCACTCGAAAGAATCAATGTCACTCGACCGTCGCAGAAGTCACTCGACGGACAGAAGAGCTAAAGCCACTCTGCATGAGCAACGGTCAAGCATTTACTTATAGGCTTAATTGTCAATTATAGCACTTTAGTGCGGGCGTTACTAGTAACATTCTCTCTTCAATGTACCTTAAACCCTCTGTGACGTGGGCTGGCCGGGGTCCTGGCACACTCTATATAAGCCACCCCCCTCCACAGGCACAAGGGTTCACACCCCGTGTAACACACACGCATATAATCCATTCGACCGCCTCCGGGCTCCGAGACGTAGGGCTGTTACTTCCTCTGAGAAGGGCCTGAACTCGTAAAACTCGCGTGTACAACTCCTCCATAGCTAGGATCTTGCCTCTACATCCCTACCCCCTATTCTACTATCATACTTAGAACCATGACAGTTGGCGCCCACCGTGGGGCGGGTGTGTTAGCGACTTGTTGGAGAAGTTGCGATTTTTCCGATCTCCATGAACATGGTTTCGGGTGGAGGTTTGGCCGAGGGCCGCGAGATCCGTCTCAGTGCGCTCGTATTCGTCGCCGATGACTCCGCTTGGCTCCAAGAAGCGCCACTTGATGTCGAGGCACTCCCCGTCCGTGGGGCAACGCACTTTCGCGCGTGCGTCCGTGGCGTCCTCCTGCGGCAGCCGTCGACTCAGTATCGGTCGGCTCCTGTACTGACCTCCCTCCCTGCAGCCCGCCGGAGCAAGCGTTCCGGTCGATCGAGGCTTCAGCGGTGGGTGAGGCATGCGGTGGCTCGCTAGTCGTCCACCCCCCAAGTCGCGGCAATCGAGCCTGACGGAACTCTCTATGGCCTGTTCGACTGGCTCCATAGAGACTGCATCCGAGTGCAACAGCAGCGACCCCGCGGCAGAAGTTTTGATGGTCAATGGACCATGCAGTCCTCCTGGATTCACTCGTGAAGACGGAGGCGACGGGGGCGGCGATCCGTCGCGTGTTCATGAAGAGTACCGCCCCAAACCCCTCTCTTCGCAGTGAAGGGAAAAACTTCGCCGCTAGAACATGGATGCGCTTCACACTCCTATCATTGGAGAAACCCCTGAGGCCCATGCCTTGGAGGAGGCACGCTTGGCCAACTTGGCTGAGCGCACTCGACTGGAGAACCTCCAGCACGCACTCGACGAGCATGCTCGGCAGCGTATCCCCGAGTCCAGTCGACGCCAACTTTTTCTGCCTCCGACTCAGGTATACCGAACTCCGATCCAGAATCTCGTAGCTGCGGCTCGAATAGCGGAGTCAATCCAACCTTCCCAGTCAGAAGCTGGTCGAGTTCTGGTGGAGATCCGGGCTTTGCTCCGTGCGGCGGGAGAGCAGAATACAACAGTATCTCAGTCGCGGAATAGGATCCATAGCAGATCCGTGGTTGCAGACACAGTCCAGTCGGCTCAAAGCCCGAGATCGCCCCCGAGGGATGAAGGACGTGAGGACCGGCGAGATCAGTAGAGAAACCACGAGCAGTATGATCACCGACTCGATCACGATGATCGTCGTCGAGTGCCCACGCCTCCCCCAAGGAGTGGGTCATACGTGCCTCGGCAGCATGATGACAGACGTCCTCACTGTGGTGGGTGAAGGATTCCAGTCGACCCTAGGGAGCTGGGCTTTGATGCGAGATCTATTGTCGTTTAGGGTCTGGTCAACAGAAACAGAGCTCACAGAGAGGGTCACGACAGAGATTTCCCATCCAGCTGCAGGGTACATGTCTCAGGTCCAGAGTGCTTCAGCAGAGCCATCAGGGCTGCGGTGATTCCTCCGAACTTTAGGTTGGCGACTGGAGTCAGTAAGTTCACTGTAGAGTCCAAGCCTGAGACTTGGCTTGAGGATTATGGAGTGGCTATACAGATTGGTGGTGGCAACGATGAAGTGGCCATGAAGCACCTTCCTTTGATGTTGGAGGGCTTAGCCAAAGCGTGGCTGAATCAGTTAGCACCTGGTAGTATTTATACTTGGGAAGATCTTGCCCGAGTATTTGTCAGAACATTTGAAGGTAGTTGCAAACGGCCAGCAGGGCTGACAGAATTGCAGTGTTGCGTTCAGAAACCGAATGAAACTTTGAGAGATTATATCCAGAGATGGATCACGTTGCACCACACGGTGGAGAATGTGTCCAATCACCAGGCAATTTGTGCCTTCAAAGAAGGCGTTAAGTATCGGGAGTTGAACCTGAAATTCAGTCAGACAGGAGATATGACTCTGACTCGGATGATGGAGATTGCCACCAAGTACACCAATGGTGAAGAAGAAGACCGACTCCGGAGTGGCAAGCACAAAACAGTCGCCCATGAAGCAGAAGCGCAAAGCCGAGCCATCCGCTCCTGGTGAAGCCTTAGCCGTGACTCAGGGAAAGTTCAAAGGGAAACCCAAAGGGCCGTGGAACCCCAAGAAAGTAAAAGATCAATATGGAAATGATGTGCTAGATTTACCATGCCATATTTACACCAAAAAATATGAAGAGGGTAATTTCATTTACCCAAAGCATACCACTCGACAATGTTGACTCCTGATCCAGCAATTCTGAGAGAAACAACCCAAGGAAAAGGAGAAGGAAGCGGACAAAGTTTAGGATGAGGAGGAAGACGATGATGGTTACCCCCACGTCAATTCCACTCTGACGATTTTTGCTGATGTTGAGAGTAAGTGTTGACTGAAATTCATCAACAGAGAAGTGAACATGGTCGCTCCGGTGACGCCCAGTTATTTGAAGTGCTCTCAGACTGCCATTACATTCGACCAGTCCGATCACCCAGCGCACATAGCCACCCCTGGGAGGCAAGCGCTGGTAGTCGACCCAGTAGTCGAAGGCACTCGATTGACTAAGGTTCTGATGGATGGTGGCAGTGGTCTGAATATACTATATGCAGAGATGTTGAAAGGAATGGGCATTCTGATCTCTAGACTCAGTGAAAGTAATATGAGTTTCCATGGAGTTATTCCTGGCAAGAAGGCTGTGTCACTCGGCCAGAGTGCCCTTGATGTAGTTTTCGGTGATTCCAAGAATAACTGCAAAGAAAAGTTGACATTTGAAGTTGTGGATTTCCAGAGTGCTTATCATGCTATTCTAGGCAGGCCAGCCTATGCACGTTTTATGGCTCGACCATGTTACGTGTACCTCAAATTGAAGATGCCTGGTCCTAAAGGGGTGATCACTATCACTGGCAATCGAAAGAAAGTAGAAGAGTGCTTCCAAAAAGGCTCAAAGATCACCGATGCACAGATGGCAGTAGTGGAGTTGTAGGAGTATCAAAAAAATGCAGATCCGAGTGATTTGTTGCAAGCTAAGAAGCCTTCCAAAGATTCAGCATTCCAGTCGTCTGGTGAAACGAAGCCGATCCATATTCATCCAACGGATCCCAATGCTGCTCCGACTCACATTTCAACAACACTCGACCCCAAATAGGAAGAAGCGCTCATCCAGTTCCTCTGTGAGAACTGGGACATCTTTGCATGGAAACCTTCTGACATGCCAGGTGTTCCCAGGGGACTGGCTGAGCATCGTTTACGAGTCGACCCAAAGGTGAAACCAGTCAAAGAACATCTTCGACGGTCCGCCGTATAGGAGAGGAAGGCAATCGGTGAAGAAGTGGCTCGGCTTCTGGCAGCTGAGTTTATCCGAGAGATTTACCACTCCGAGTGGTTAGCTAATGTTGTCATGGTCCCGAAGAAGGACGACTCACTTCGCATGTGCATCGACTACAAACATATCAATCGGGCCTGCCCAAAAGATCACTTTCCTCTCCCTCGCATCAACCAAATAGTCGACTCGACTTCGAGGTGTGAGCATTTGTCCTTTTTGGACGCTTATTCCGGGTATCATCAGATCCGTCTGTATGGACCCGATGAGATAAAAACAGCTTTCATCACCCCATTTGGGTGCTTCTGTTATGTCACTATGCCATTCTGTTTGAAGAACGCTAGATCCACATTCACGCGGATGATTCAGAAGTGCTTACTCACTCAGATCAGTCGGAACATGGAAGCATACATGGATGACATTGTGGTCAAGTCACGTAAAGGTTCCGACCTACTAGCTGACCTTGCTGAAACCTTTGCCAACCTCAGAAGGTATGATATCAAGCTTAATCCATCAAAGTGCATGTTTGGAGTTCCAGGCGGAAAATTACTCGGTTTTCTCATTTCCGAACGAGGGATCGAGGCTAACACAGAGAAAGTGGGTGCCATACTCCGGATGAAATGCCCTGAGCGTGTGCATGATGTCCAGAAGCTTACTGGTTGTTTGGCCGCCCTAAGTCAATTCATTTCTCGCCTCGGTGAAAAGGCACTGCCTCTTTACCGGCTGACGAAGAAGTAAGATAAGTTCAAGTGGACTCCTGAAGCTGATGCAGCATTTGCAGAGCTTAAAGCCCTGCTTTCCACCCAGCCGGTGCTTGCTGCTCCAATTAGCAAAGAGCCTTTACTGCTTTACATCACAACAACTGGACAAGTCGTCAATACAGTACTTACGGTCGAGCGGGAAGAAGAAGGAAAAGCCTACAAAGTTTAGCGCCCAGTATACTATGTCTCTGAAGTTTTGACTCCATCAAAGAAAAGATATCCACATTATCAGAAGCTTGTTTATGGGATTTATATGACCACGAAGAAGGTTGCACATTACTTCTCTGATCACTCCATTACAGTCGTCAGCGACACTCCATTATCAGAGATTTTGAACAACAGAGATGCAACTGGTCGAGTGGCAAAGTGGGCGATTGAACTCCTTCCCTTAGATATCAAGTTCGAGGCAAAGAAATCTATCAAGTCTCAAGCAATAGCAGATTTCCTCGCCGAGTGGATTGAACAAAAACTGCTGACTGAAGTTCACTCGGAGCACCGGACCATGTTCTTTGATGGTTCCATGATGCTGAATGGTTCCGGTGCTGGGGTGGTACTGGTATCCCCTCGAGGAGACAAGCTCAGATATGTTCTCCAGATTCACTTTGATTCCTCCAATAACGAAGCAGAATGTCAAGCACTCTTGTATGGGTTGTGTCGGTGTCAAAACCGGCGGATCTCGGGTAGGGGGTCCCGAACTGTGCGTCTAAGGCGGATGGTAACAGGAGCCAGGGAACACGATGTTTTACCCAGGTTCGGGCCCTCTTGATGGAGGTAAAACCCTATGTCCTGCTCGATTTATTCTTGATGATATGAGTATTACAAGAGTTGATCTACCACGAGATCGGAGAGGCTAAACCCTAGAAGCTAGCCTATGGTATGATTGTATGTTGTCCTACGGACTAAAACCCTCTGGTTTATATAGACACCGGAGGGGGCTAGGGTTACACAAGGTCGGTTACAAAGGAGGAGATATACATATCCGTATTGCCTAAGCTTGCCTTCCACGCCAAGTAGAGGCCCATCCGGACACGAGACGAAGTCTTCAATCTTGTATCTTCATAGTCTAACAGTCCGGCCAAAGGATATAATTCGGCTGTCCAGAGACCCCCTAATCCAGGACTCCCTCAGTAGCCCCCGAACCAGGCTTCAATGACGATGAGTCCGGCGCGCAGTGTTGTCTTCGGCATTGCAAGGCGGGTTCTTCTCCAATTTTCAAGTGTTCGTAAGTAGTGTCCGGCTCCATAAATGTTGAACCTCTTGGCTTCTGTGCCCAATAAGGGCTTTCTCCCATGCGTCGAATGAATACGAGGCGCTAGGGCGTTTTTACAGTTGCCCCCCTAGCCAGATAAATAAATTGTATATTCAAGGGATGGGGATTCTTAGATCCGATCCATACAATCCTCCCCCAGCGAGAATCCATCAGAGTGCGTTTCGGAAGGATCCATTCCAGCAAGGCCGACCTCCGCAGCTCCTCCTCCCGCCCCCGTAGCCCTAAGCCCGGTGATTGGGAGAGGTGTTCAGTCTCGCACAGTCGATTAGTCGAACTGCAGACTAAGGGATTTCTCTCTCCGGACTTGCCACCTACAATGGCAGGGAGCAAGCGGAGAGCTTTCCCAGTCCCTCCATGGGGGAACGGGTCTGCCTTGTTCCTTATTTACTAAGGGGACTCAGATTTCCAATTCATCTATTCCTCCGCGGGCTCCTAGAGTTCTACGGCCTCTGATTACACAATCTCACCCCTGCCTCCATTCTACATATCGCCGGCTATGTTGCTCTCTGCGAGTTGTTGCTGGGCTGCGAGGCTCACTTCGAGCTGTGGAAAAGGCTATTTTGCCTCGTCCCTCGCATACAGAGGAGATCACTTTATCAAGTGGGCGGAGCCGAAATATGGCGCATCGCTGATATCGGATACCTGCCCGGTACCCCGAAGAAGTCGTCCGAAGACTGGCCTTCCGAATGGTTTATATGGAGGACGTTCCCCTTCCGGACCCTGTTCGACGGGGTCTTCCTCAGTTCAACAATGCTCCTCTGAAGAAGCGCCGAAGTTGGCACCCACGGAGCCCCTAGGCGGAAGACAACAGAGAAGTCCTCTATCTGATGAACCGGATCAAAGCACTGGCTCAATCAAGATTGACAATAATCGAAGTTATGTCGATTTGCATAATGCGGGGAGTGCAACCACTTCAATACCATGGGCACCCCTTGTGGTGTTATAACGAGGCAGATGACGCCACCCGCTGCGGGCGTAAGGGTCCGGACAATGCTGCCGCTTTAGCGAAAATTATGTCCAAATTGTTCAAGGGTGAGGAAGAGGAGTTCACCCGCATTAAGCCACGGGATGGATTCTCCATGTACAATCCTCCAAGTTGGGTAAGTTATATCTCCCTGCTCCCATTTTTCCCACATTCTTTGTCGTAAGTATTTACCTTGCCACTTTGTGGTAGGAACTGCGAAAATCCATAAAGGAGGTCAGCAGCCCTTCTCCACAACCAGAGGACCCTGACCGGGCCCTCGACTCCGGACTTGAAGAAGATTTGGTTATATTCGTGGAGCTGATAGACCAGCGGTTCTATCAGTTAAGCTGCGACGATGCCATGGTGGCCATTACGACCGACTATCCCGGACTGCTCCCTGCATCGCAAGTAAGAAAAACCAAAAATCCCAACTCCAAAACTAGGATCCCCTTTTAGGCACTTCACCCACCATATACACATGGCATCTTTTATAGGGAAGGCATTCGGGACGCCCTGCCGAACTCGCAACAACTCGCCAACAAGAGGCACCGAGGCCGGGTAGGACAAAAAGGAAGGCGGTCAGGACGGAGACGCCGGCGCAAAGGTATAAGAAAAACCCCGCTCTGTGGTTGTCGTTTTTCTCAAAATGTAATGACGCCCGCGTTTCTTTAACAGAAAAAACGCTCGCCGGAATATGTCCGGCGATGTTGCCAATCACGCTTCCACCAGTCGGGCGCCAGGACCGGACATGGAGGCAGAAGCCGATATGGGGCAGGCGCCGGATAATCCCCCTACAGAGGATGCAGATAGATTATCCGCTTCAAACTCAGAAGTGGAAAGCTCCATGAATCATAGGCGCCGCCGTGCCGTACTCCGTGACGCTTGTTTCTCACCAGAGGCGTTTGACGCCTTCAATTCTGGAGAGGCATACCTCTGTGCTGCTCAAGATGGTATAGCCAGAGCCATGGATTAGTATGTAAAGGATGTACGGATGAGTAAATCTGATGATTTATATGAATCAGTAGCCCCTGAGACTTGAAACAGTTAGCAGAACTGATTTAAGGATCATCTTTATTGTGCAGGTTCTTACAGAGAAGAATACTAGGCTGTCACAGGAGCTGGAGGAATGCAAGACCCAACTGCGGGCTGCTGTGGCCGCATTGCAGGAACCGAAAAAGTCACCTGCTAGTAACATTTACTTTAAAGAATGATGGTTACGATATAACATGTGGCATGGCTGCAGATCTAACCACATATGTTGCAGATGAATCCGGAGAGAATCCGGAGGACCAGCATGTTATGCGACAGCTAGAGGCTGGCAAACGCGTGCTGACTGAGGTTAGGCGGGAGAAAAACAATCTCCAAGATGCCAATATTAAGCTGAGCGTGGAACTAAAAGACGTTCGTGGCCATCTTGTAGACTCCGAGAAGGAGAATAAGCGGCTTCAGCGCGGCATTTTCAGTAAGTGCTTGAACGAATCCTTTTAAAGGAGTTCGGTGAAGAAGCCGACTAATAGCGTTATGTCTGTAGGTATGCTGACGGGTCGTCCCGCGGAGGAAATGCCCGGGTCTGCGGGTGATCTTCTGTCCGAGCTGTCACATTTGCACGAACAAGTTCGGCAGGTGATGCAGGGTGTTGCCCAGGCCTTGTGGCCATCCGTCTCCCTGCCAGAGGGCGTTGCCGAGCTTGAGGAGAAGCTCAAGGGAGCACGGCGGCACTTCCGATTATGGAAGATATCAGCCTGCTGACAGGGTGCCAGAGAAGCCTAGGCCATGGTGAAGACGCGGTATACCAAGGCAGACCCAAATCACATGGCCGAGGTCGGACCTGTGGGGCCCGACGGAAAAGAGATCCCCATTAGCTTAGTTTATGGGCAAGTAGAATTAGCCGTAAAGTATTCTCAACAGGATTGTATGCTAGACCGCCTGTTGGATGGTATAGAAGAGGAATTTAGTCAGTCTTCATTACTATGTAATTAAAGTGACATGTATAATGCCTTCTAGCCGGATTGTAGATCATTTGTCGTTGCGGACCTTTTCGCTTCAACCTCTGGGCCCAATAGTCCGGAGTGTATACAAATACCTGCTCAGTTATATAAGAACCGAGGTATGCGTGGAGACCAGACGTAGGGGTCATTAGTGCTTTATCAGACAAGTGCCCAACTAGTTATGTTATATTACATGGGTAGTAAGAAACATCTTCCAGGGAGAATAGTTCTGTTAAGGGTTCCTTTCCCTGGGTAAGCATGCCCTAAAGTGCATGTCTGGACTGCGATGGGAAACTCAGGAAAAACATCTGGGGGCAGATATGGACAATAAATAAAAATCATCTTTTGTTCAGCGACCAAATATTCCCTTAAGAACGCTAGCTTTCGGCTTCACCCAGTCTGAGGTACACATCCGGCTGACCCGGCAGTAACAATCGCAGAGGTGCTCCCCTTATGCCCTAGCCGAATTAATGGGAACGTAGGGCATAAATACAAGAGCCAGGCAACCCAGCTTGGCAAACTTAAGTCATATCGATGCATATAATGGTGAAAAAAGGTACATGCGGAAGTATAACACATGTGTGGGGCATGAGGCCGAGATAAATAATTTAAGATTCTGTGAAAGAAGCCCCCAGGTATGAAGAGTGCGGCTAGCGCATCTGTAATGTGCAAGCGAGGCACAAGATGACCCTTGAAGGCCTAGAGAAATAATAAAATAAAGAAAGACAGATAATGTATATGCAGAAAATGGACAAAGGGAGGGGAATGACATAGAGTCCGGTGCTAGGCGTAGAATCTTCGGAGCCTGGCCGCGTTCCATGGGTTCGGCTCAAGTCGACTAGTCAATGCATCCCGCAGTCGGTAGGCTCCCCCGGTCAGAACTTGGTCAATAATGAATGGACCTTCCCATTTGGGCTCGAGCTTGTTCTTTTTCTTATCCGGCAGGCGTAGAACTAGTTCGCCAATGTTATAAGTTTTGGCCCGTACTTCTCTACTTTGGTATCTGCGAGCCTTTTGCTGATAAAATGCGGAACGGGCTTTGGCTACGTCGCGCTCCTCCTCCAGGGTGTCCAAACTGTCCTGCCGATCGAGCTCGGTTTCTCTTTCTTCATACATGCGCACTTGAGGTGAGTCATGAATTATGTCACAGGGCAAGACTGTCTCTGCGCCGTACACCATAAAGAAGGGTGTATATCCGGTACTATGATTCGGTGTGGTCCGCAGCCCCCAGCGTACGGAGTCTAGCTCCTCTACCCAGTGCGTGTTACACTCTGTTAAGGAGCGCACTAATTTGGGTTTAATGCCGCTCATTATAAGACCGTTTGCTCCCTCGACTTGACCGTTGGTTTGTGGGTGATAGACTGAAGCATAATCGAGCTTGATGCCCATTTTGCTGCACCAGAGTTTTACCTCGTCGGCCGTGAAGTTCGTGCCATTATCAGTGATGATGCTATGGGGGACGCCATAACGGTGTACAACCCCGGATATGAAGTCTATCACCAGTCCAGATTCGGCTGTTTTAACAGGTTTGGCCTCTATCCATTTGGTGAATTTATCCACCATGACCAATAAGTATTTTTTCTTGTGGGTTCCCCCTTTAAGGGGTCCAACCATGTCAAGCCCCCAGACCGCAAAGGGCCATGTAATGGGGATTGTTTGGAGGGCGGTGGGTGGCATGTTGCTTTGATTTGCGAAGAGCTGGCAATCGACGCAGCGTTGGACCAAGTCCTGGGCATCTGCCCGGGCCGTTGGCCAATAGAATCCTGTATGGAAGGCCTTGCTTACAAGAGCCCGGGCTGTGGCGTGATGACCGCCGAGTCTGGTGTGAATTTCTGCCAAAAGATTCCGCCCTTCCTCTTCGGAGATGCACCTTTGAAGGACTCCGGTAGTGCTTTTTTTGTACAATTCTCCCTCATGGACCCTATAGGCCTTGGATCGCCGCACTATGCAGCGTGCCTCATTTTGGTCCTCTGGAAGTTCCTATCTAGTTAGGTAGGCCAGGAATGGTTCTGTCCATGGGGCAATAATGGCCATTATTTCGTGGGCTGAAGGTGTTATTTCGGTGGCGGAGCCTCCGATTGTGTCGGAGAGTTCGGTATCGGGTATTTTGGCCGGTCCGGACTGTTGTTACCAGTGTCCCCTTCCCATACTACAGATGGCTTGAACATCCTTTCCAAAAATATGTTGGGGGGACCGCATCACATTTTGCGCTGATGCGGGCGAGGATATCCGCCGCCTAATTGTTTTCCCGAGCCACATGGTGAAATTCAAGCCCCTCGAATCGAGGTGACATTTTTAGGACGGCGTTTCGATAGGCTGCCATTTTCGGATCCTTGGCGTCAAAGTCTCCATTTATTTGGGATATTGCGAGGTTTGAATCCCCATGCACCTCCAGGCGTTGAATGCCCATGGAGACTGCCATCCGAAGACCATGCAACAGAGCTTCGCATTCGGTTGCATTGTTGGAGTCTGTATACAATATTTGCAATACGTACTGAACGGTATCTCCGGTTGGGGACGTCAGGATGACGCCAGCCCCTAGACCAGCCAACATTTTAGAACCGTCGAAGTGCATGATCCAATTGGAGTATGCGCCGTACTCTTTAGGGAGTTGGGCCTCCGTCCATTCGGCGACGAAGTCGGCCAATACTTGCGACTTAATGGCTCGTCGAGGTTTGTATGTTATGTCGAACGGGAGGAGCTCAATGGCCCATTTGGCAATCCGGCCCATAGCGTCGCGGTTGTTTATAATATCATTAAGTGGAACTTCCGAGGGTACTGTAATCGAACACTCTTGAAAGTAGTGTCGCAGCTTCCGTGATGCCATGAATACCGCATATGCTATCTTTTGGTAATGCAGGGACCGTGATTTGCATGGAGTGAGGACAGTGGATACAGAGTATACCGGCTTTTGAAGAGGGAATTTATGTCCGTCCGCTTCCCGTTCGACAATGAGCACCGCGCTTACAACTTGATGAGTTGCCGCAATGTACAACAACATTGGTTTGCTGATGTTTGGCACGGCCAGGATTGGGTTGGTTGCCAAGATGGCCTTTATTTCTTCCAATCCGGTTGTGGCCGCGTCCGTCCACTCGAAGTGTTCGGTGTGCCAAAGGAGGCAATAAAGGGGTAAAGCCTTTTCTCCTAAGCGGGAGATAAAGTGGCTTAGACCCGCCACGCATCCAGTTAACTTCTGGATTTGTTAAAGGTCTGTTGGGGTAGCCAACTGTGACAAAGCTCGGACTTTGGCCGGATTAGCTTCAATACCTC
Organism: Triticum urartu; assembly: GCF_056163025.1. NCBI lineage: Eukaryota > Viridiplantae > Streptophyta > Magnoliopsida > Poales > Poaceae > Triticum > Triticum urartu. The sequence continues at coordinate 163,247,267 of NC_141876.1, forward strand.
TACTGGAGACAATGAAACCCAGGAGCTTTCCGGCTGGTACGCTGAAAACGCATTTTTTCAGATTGAGCTTGATGTCTTATGTTCGTAGGTTGTCGAATGTGAGCCTCAAGGTGTCTATCAAAGAGTCGACATGTTTGGTTTTGACGACCACATCGTCTACGTATGCCTCTACTGTTTGAAGGATTTGTTTCTCCAGACATGTCTGAATCATGCGCTGATATGTTGCGCCGGCGTTTTTGAGCCCAAAAGGCATTGTGTTAAAACAGAAGGGACTGTATGGTGTGATGAATGCCGTTGCGGCTTGGTCGGACTCCGCCTTCTTGATTTGGTGGTAACCGGAGTATGCGTCGAGGAAACACAATTACTCGTGTCCTGCGGTAGCATCAATGATTTGATCGATGCGTGGGAGGGGGAAGGGATCCTTTGGGCAAGCTTTATTGAGGTCTTTGAAGTCGACACAAAGGTGCCAGGATTTTTCCTTCTTTGGTACCATCACCAGGTTTGCTAGCCAGTCCGGGTGTTTTATTTCTCTGATGAATCCGGCCTCCAATAACTTGGCTAGCTCCTCTCCCATGGACTGTCTCTTAGGTTCGGAGAAACGCCGAAGAGCTTGCTTGACCGGCTTGAATCCCTTTAGGATATTGAGGCTATGCTCGGCCAGCCTGCGTGGGATTCCTGGCATGTGTGAGGGATGCCAGGAGAATATGTCCCAGTTCTCACGCAGGAACTCTCATAGTGCGGCGTCCACAGCGGGTTTTAACTATGCCCCGATGGAGGCTGTTTTTGTAGGGTTCGTTGGGTGGACTTGGAATTTGACTATTTCATCCGCTAGTTTAAAAGAGGTGGACTTGGATCTCTTGTCGAGTGTCACATCGTCCCTGTCCACTATGGAGCGTAGCGTGGTTAATTCCTCGGTCGAGAGGGCTTCGGATAATGCCTCGAGGGCCAGTGCGGCTGTTTGTTTTCGGCGCGGAGTGCCATGTCCGGATCACTGGCGAGAGGGATGATTCCATTGGGCCCGGGCATTTTGAGCTTCATGTACCCGCAATGGGGTACGGCTTGGAAGATTGTGAACGCCTCCCGTTCTAAAAGGCTGTGATAACCACTGCTGAACGGGGCCACTTGGAATGTAATTTCTTCGGACCTGTAATTATCCGACGTGGCGAATACCACATCTAGTGTGATTTTCCCAGCACAGCGTGCTTCCCGACTGGGGATGATTCCTCTAAAGGTTGTGCTACTTTGCTCAATGCGGTTCCAGTCTATTTCCATCTTTTGAAGAGTTTCCTCATAAATGAGGTTTAATCCGCTGCCGCCGTCCATGAGTACTTTGGTGAGTCGAAAGCCGTCCACGATTGGACTGACGACCAGTGCGGCTGGTGCTCGGGCTGTTCGGAATTTAGGTTCGTCACTGGCATTGAAGGTAATAGCCGTGTCACTCCATTGATTTATTGCTGCTACGTGGCAGATATCAGCCATGCCGCGGAGTGTTCGCTTGTGCCTATTATTTGACGCAAAGGTCTCAAAGACTGTTAACACCGTATTGTTATCCACGGGATGGTGCTCTGTGGTATCTGGGATAAGAAGATCCTCACCACTTTTGGCCACCTGCCGGAGTATCCAGCATGCTCTAAGCCTGTGCGTTGGTATTGTATCCGCTGTAATATGAATTTTGCAGGGTCCGTTGAGCCATCCCGCCAGTACGGTTCCATGCCCTGTAGAGGGTTTTTGCTTTTTGGTAGTTGACCCGGGTGTATTGTGATAATGCACCCCTTTATTTCGGACTGGGTTTGTATTCAGGGCCGGATTATCCCAAAAGTTTGTTTCGGTTTTCCAGGCACTTTCCATCGCATAGTACTTTCGTACTATGGACGCCAAGTCAGCAAAGCGTGTTATCTCACGGCGATTTATGGCATTAAGGATTCCCTTGTCCGTGCAATTATTGCAGAAAAATAGGATTGCGTCTTCCTCGTGATAGTCCTTAACCTTGTTCATCGCAAGGAGGAATGGCCCAATAGTGATGTACTGTTTCCTTGGGCTCTTGCCTGATGTGGGAAAGATCGCTTATGTTTGGGTGGTGCGTGGAATTGAATCCGAACCCTTACCTGATCTAGGATCCAGGGGCCGAGGAGTTTCCAATTTTGGAAGTTCCGGTTTCGGGGTGTTACCCGATAATCCTGGCCCGCTGCCTGACTCTAAGTTTAGGCATAGGATGTTGTCCTCCCACGAATGGGCGTCCGGCTCGAAGAGCTCGGGAATCCGGACATAGTTGGTCCTCATGATAGAGGAATTGTCGCCGCATTGTTCCTCCACCACTACAATATGATGGGTGACTGGTGGAGAGTTAATCTCATTTTGATCCGGTTTAAGACCAATCCGATCATAGTCCGTAGCGACTCCCAAGGCGGCGATGCGATCCAAGAGCTCATTTAAGGAGGCGAGCTCCATTGGATCCATCTGTTCGGTGAGTGCCGATTTGACGTGGAGGCTATTTTCGATGACCCGAGAAGTCATCGTCGGCGCGGCGGCCGAACAGGCGGTCATAATGAAACCGCCTAGCTGGAGAGTTTGGCCGACAGCCAAAGCTCCCCCAACAGTAGTACCGTCTTTAAAGACGAGACGAGACATCCTTCCTTCTGGCGACGACACAGAGAAACTCTCAATGAAAGAACCAATGTCGGTGTCAAAACCGGCGGATCTCGGGTAGGGGGTCCCGAACTGTGCGTCTAAGGCGGATGGTAACAGGAGGCAGGGAACACGATGTTTTACCCAGGTTTGGGCCCTCTTGATGGAGGTAAAACCCTACGTCCTGCTCGATTTATTCTTGATGATATGAGTATTACAAGAGTTGATCTACCACGAGATCGGAGAGGCTAAACCCTAGAAGCTAGCCTATGGTATGATTGTATGTTGTCCTACTGACTAAAACCCTCCGGTTTATATAGACATCGGAGGGGGCTAGGGTTACACAAGGTCGGTTACAAAGGAGGAGATATACATATCCGTATTGCCTAAGCTTGCCTTCCACGCCAAGTAGAGTCCCATCCGGACACGAGACGAAGTCTTCAATCTTGTATCTTCATAGTCTAACAGTCCGGCCAAAGGATATAATCCGGCTGTCCAGAGACCCCCTAATCCAGGACTCCCTCAGGTTGCGTATGGCCATCTCACTCGGCGTCCGTCGTCTCATGGTCTATGGTGACTCAGATTTGGTAGTCAATCAAGTGATGAAGGAGTGGGACGTCAGAAGCCCAGCCATGACTGGTTACTGCAACACGGTGAGGAAGTTGGAAAAGAAGTTTGAGGGGTTAGAGCTCCATCATGTACCCCGACTGAAAAATGAAGCAGCAAATGATTTAGCAAAGATAGGCTCCAAGAGAGAAGCTATTCCCAGTAATGTGTTCCTGGAGCATATTAATGCACCTTCAGGTCAAGAAGATCCCTTCGCTGAAGAGCCCCGCAGCCTAAGAGTGCCACAGATCTGACTGAAGTCGTGGTCCCAGCCGTGGTCGACTTGATCATGGAGGTGTTGGTCATCACTCCCGACTGGACAGTGCCATACATTGCATATATCCTTAGGAAAGAGCTCCCAGAGGATGAAGAAGAGGCTCGACAGATCGTCTGTCGATCCAGGGCCTTTACTGTAATAAGAGGACAACTGTTCAGAGAAAGTACAACTGGGGTTAGCCAGAAATGCATAACACCAGAAGAAGGCCGAGTGATCCTCCACGACATTCATTTGGGGACCTGTGGTCACCATGCGTCCTCTCGGACCATTGTGGCTAAAGCATACCGAGCTGGATTTTATTGGCCACAAGCAAATTAAATGGCGAAAGATATAGTCGACAAATTTGAAGGCTGCTAGTTCTACTCCAATATGTCGCACAAACCTGCATCATCCCTGAAGACCATTCCACTCGTCTGGCCCTTTGCTGTTTGGGGATTGGACATGGTTGGTCCATTGAGGACTGGTAGGAGTGGCTTCACTCACATACTTGTAGCAGTCGAGTTTACCAAATGGATCGAAGCCAAGCCTATTAAGAATCTTGAAGCTAATACTGCTGTCAGCTTCATCAGAGAGTTGATATTCAGATATGCAGTTCCGCACAGCATCATCACTGACAACGGATCGAACTTCGATTCTGATGAGTTCAGAACCTTCTGCGCCTCACAAGGCACATGAGTCGACTATGCTTCAGTTGCCCATCCCCGGTCGAATGGACAAGCAGAAAGAGCAAATGGCCTGATTCTCAAAGGACTGAAACCCCGACTGATGCGAGATCTCAAGCACGCAGCGAGCTCCTGGGTTGATGGACTTCCATCAGTTCTCTGGGGATTAAGGACAACTCCCAATCGGTCGACTGGCCGAACTCCATTCTTCTTGGTCTATGGGGCTGAAGCTGTTCTACCGAGTGACTTGCTTCATAATGCACCACGAGTTGAGCTCTTCTCTAAAGATGAAGCAGAACAAGCTCGGCAAGATGCAGTCGACCTCCTAGAGGACGAAAGAGAGATGGCCTTGATCCGGTCGACCATTTATCAGCAAGACTTGCGTCGATTCCATGCTAGACACGTGAAGGGTCGAGCCTTTCAATAGGGTGACTTGGTTCTTTGAGTGGACTAGCAGAAACCACACAAGCTTGCCCCGGCTTGGGAAGGTCCCTTCATTGTCACTAGAGTGCTCCACAATGGAGCATACCACCTTTATGATGTTGTACATAAGAAGGACGAGCCACGGGCTTGGAATGCGGAGCTGCTCCGCCCCTTTTATACTTAAGTACTCATTCGAGTAAAATGTAATAAGAAATACCTTTGTAATTTGTTTATCAAATACAAGAGCTTTAAAGTCCTCTTAAACGATTGTTGTTTCTTTTATTTCCGTCTGAAATCCCCCAGTGGGTGACTTAGCTACGAATCCGTTTTGCCTAAGTTCAAAAGAAAATCCTACCGAGTGGTGAGCAAGCCTCTCACTCGGGGGCTTAGCTGTGAATCCGTTTCGCCTAAGTTGAAAAAATCCTACCGAGTGGTGAGCAAGCCTCTCACTCGGGGGCTTAGCTGCAGTCCAGTACTCACCTAAGTTTGTAAAATCCTACCGAGTGATGAGCAAGCCTCTCACTCGGGGGCTTAGCTGCAGTCTAGTACTCGCCTAAGTTTGTAAAATCCTACCGAGTGGTGAGCAATCCTCTCACTCGAGGGCTTAGCTGCAGTCCAGTAGTCGCCTAAGTTTGTAAAATCCTATCGAGTCGTGAGCAAACCTCTCACTCGGGGGCTTAGCTGCAGTCCAGTACTCGCCTAAGTTTGTAAAATCCTACCGAGTGGTGAGAAAGCCTCTCACACGGGCTAGGGGGTCCCGAACTGTGCGTCTAGGCCGGTTGGTAACAGGAGGCAAGGGACACGTAGTTTTACCCAAGTTCAGGCCCTCTCGATGGAGGTAAAACCCTACGTCCTACTTGATTAATATTGATGATATGGGTAGTACAAGAGTAGATCTACCACGAGATCGAAGAGGCTAAGCCCTAGAAGCTAGCCTATGGTATGATTGTTGTTGTGTATGTTGTCCTACGGACTAAAACCCTCTGGTTTATATAGTCACCGAAGAGGGTTAGGGTTACACAAAATCGGTTACAATGGTAGGAGATCTGCATATCCGTATTGCCAAGCTTGCCTTCCACGCCAAGGAAAGTCCCTTCCGGACACGGGACGAAGTCTTCAATCTTGTATCTTCATAGTCCAGGAGTCCGGGTGAAGGTATAGTCCTGTTACCATCCGGACACCCCCTAATCCAGGACTCCCTCAGTAGCCCCTGAACCAGGCTTCAATGACGACAAGTCTGGCGCGCAGATTGTCTTCGGCATTGCAAGGCAGGTTCCTCCTCCAAGTACTTCATAGAAGATTTTGAACATAAAGATGGTGTCCGGCTCTGCAAAATAAGTTTCCACATATTGCCATAGGGAGAATAATATTTACACAAATCTAATCTGCTGACGTATTCCGTAGTGTGACACACCACGGCCAAGCCTTTATCCGAGTCGTTTCATTATCCCACCTCAGCGCGTCATGCGAGGCGGTTTCCTTGGCACGTCTTGTTAAAGCAGAGATTGTGTCCCCTTATTGCGGGATTCTCATCAATACGGGCGTGGGTAACCCAACCGCGCCATTGATTATGGCGCTTGGAGATAAGCAAGTTTTACCAGGCTGGTGGGGACACGTAGTTGCGTCAACCCATATAAGGGGATAAGGATCCACCTTTTCACCTACGCCTTCTTCCTCCCTTGCTTATCCATTCTCGCGCACTCGAGCTCCAGTGCCCAAGTCCGCACTCCCCACCTCAACCTTCTCCAGCCATGTCCGAAGTGGGAGGCAAGTGGATGGTCTCCTCCGTCACGGAGGGACACATCAAAAAACTGAGGAAGGCCGGATAATTGTCTAACGACATTGCGTACCGGCTTCCCAAAAAGGGGCAGCTCGTACCCACCCCTAGGCCCCATGAGAGGGTGGTGTTCCTCCCCCATTTCCTCCGCAGACTGGGCTTCCCTCTTCACCCATTTGTCCGGGGGCTCATGTTCTACTATGGCCTGGATTTCCACGATCTGGCCCCGAACTTTGTCCTCAACATCTCGGCGTTTATCGTCGTGTGCGAGGCTTTCCTCCGCATCCGCCCCCATTTCAGCCTATGGCTCAAGACTTTCAATGTCAAGCCGAAGGTGGTGCGCGGCAACCAGGCGTAGTGCGGAGGCGCCATGGTGGGCAAGATGGCCAACGTCTTATGGCTTGAGGGCTCCTTTGTGGAGACCCTGAAGGGGTGGCAATCAGGGTGGTTTTACATCACCGAGCCGCGCGACCCCGAATAGGTCGCACCCCCCGAGTTTCGATCCGGACCCCCTACGCGGCTCACCTCCTGGAAGGAGACGGGCCTGTCATGGGGTAAAAAAGGAGAGCTGACCGGACTCCAAACATGCGTCCAGACCCTGGTGGACAAGAAGCTTAAACTTGTCAACGTAGTCCAGGTTATGCTCATCCGCCTGATCCTCCCGTGTCAACAACGGGCTTTCAACCTGTGGGAGTTCGACCCGGCGCGGCACCAAACTCTGAGCAGGCTCTTCAACACGACGTACGAAGATGCCTGGAAGGTGCTTTTCAAGGGCGCCGAGGCCCCCGCATCCGCTACCGAGGATCACGGATTCAGTACACAGCGTTACGCTCATGCGGTAAGCTGTTTTATCCTTTTACAGGGTATCAGTTTTCAATAGTTTGACTCCATGCGGGGATCTAAGCTCCCTTACCTTTGACAGGATTGGCAGGTGACGTCCGGACAGATCAACTGTCCGGCTCCTTTGCCCGAAGGCCCAGCGGACGCTCGCTTGGCAAAGCTGCTGGTTCCGGCACCCTATGTGGTGCCGAAGAAGAAGGCCGCGAAAAAGGCCGCGGGGACTCAAAAGAGTGCCCGGCGCCAGGAGGTTTCGGATCCATCATCCGACGGTTCCAAGGCGCATTCCTCCCGTGAAGATGAGGAGGAAGAAGAAGAGACCTCTCCACCTCCAGCAGGAGGAGAGAAGAAAAGGAAGGCCGCCCTCTCTAGGGAGGCCGGAGGGTCCAAGAAGGGGAAAACCCTTCCTCCGGACTACTCCACCGACGCCGACGACGGCGGAGAGGAGTGGCCGCCCATGGCCAAGCCCCTGGCAAAATCGTAAGTATCCGGATACCAGAGTAATTCATAGTATTCGTTTATTGCACAACTTTCCCTTATGTCGAATATGTTTATGCAGCCCACCCAAAGACCGGCTCGACGCGTCGTCGAGCGGCTCACTGGACTCGTCGGATGTGAACTCGCTTCCGACGGCTTCCTCCCCCCGCCCTACGGACGACACCGAAGTGTTGTCCCAACAGGTTTCGAGCCGGGAGGAGGTGGTCCTGGAGGCGCCGCAAGGCGACCTCCCGGACTCCAGGAGTAAAGGGGATGAAACCCCCCAGGGCTCCAAGTCCGGCTCTAGGCCGGACACCGCTCCGAAACCTTCAAAGGTTCCAGAGTCCGGTAGGGGACCTCCTTCCAAGAGGAGCAAGCCCACCGTGCCGGTGACCCCCGTCCAACCGGAGGCACCGGACAATCTGTTGGAGGCCCTCCAAGGCGCCTCCATCGACGAGGAGCACTGCACCATTATGAGTGTGGTGGTCCAGAAGGTTCAGTCCACCAAGAGCGGACTGACTGAAGCTTGTACTAGCCTTTTAACAGGCTTTGAGGTAAGTAAATAATATGTAAATAATTTTACCGCATACACAGTAGCCCCTGATGCTCTGTTTGGCATTCGAGAAGAAAAGCCGAATAGAGGATCAAATAAAATTCACAGGATTCTAACAAAAAGGAGTCAATATGCGTATGCAGGCTTCTCTGCTTGCGTCCGCCGCACTGACTGCGGAAGTGGACACGCTAAAGCAGAACCTCGAGCGGTCCGAGCAAGAGCTCGAGCGTGCCAAGAAGCAGCTCGAGGACAATGAAGGTAAGAAATACCTTGTTTAAATATATATAAAAAGGTGCAATTGCAAAAAATGACAGGATTATCATGGCTATTGTAGGGGTCACGTCTGAGGTGGCGACCCTTAAGCAAGCGCTGGTCGAGGCCGAGAAGAAGGCGGCCACGGAGTGCACCGAGCAGGAGAAGTATGAGGCCGAGGTTGGCAAGGTACGGCAAGAGCTCCAGGCTCTCATGGAAAAACATGAGAGTTTGGAGCTTGACTCAAAGACGCGAGCGTCCGAGCTCGCGGTGGCTATTGAAAATGCCAAGTCTGCCAAGGCCGAATCCCAGAAGACCCTCCAAGAGTTGGATGAGGTGAAGAAGATAGCGGCGGGTAAGGCATTCTTTATGCAAAGCAAACACATAAACGTGAGTTACTTGTTACTTACCCGAATCCGGAGCTCTCCAGGAGCGTTCGCAGATCTTCCCCGGAGTGTGTCCGATGCCGGCGCATTCTATCGAGCTGAGGAGGGCAGCTCGACAGAGAAGGTGTTCTGGTCTCAGTATGATGAGGCCGGACACCCCGTGCCCCTGAGCGACCAGCTGAAGCAACTGGTTGAGCTCCACAAGGCGGCCGAACAGGCCATGAAGGGCCTCATAGTATGGCTGTGGCCTGGAGGGGCTCTGCCTGGGAGCTATTTCGGGCTGGTGCGGCGGCTGGTGGACGCCTGTCCTAGGCTCGAAGTCATCAAGCGCTCCGTCTGCATTGAAGGTGCCCGTAGGGCCCTTGCCCGTGCTAAGGTGCACTGGGGCAAGCTGGATGCTGAGAAGCTTGTGAAGGACGGGCCACCGCCGGGGAAAGAGCATCGCAAGCCCGAGAATTATTATAAGGATGTTCTGAAGGGTGCCTGCCTTGTGGCGGATGAATGTTCTAGGGATGTAATTTTTGAGTGAAACTTGCTCATTTTGTCCTGTGCGCTGAAAACTTGTTCATATGCGCTAAGCAATGCTGTTGGAATTTAAAATATTACCTTCTGTGCGGCTGTTTATCAATTCTGAGAGATGGCAAGTCATCGGCTTCTGCCCCCGTGCCGCTAGTGCTGGGGTGTTCGGGGATAAACCTGAGCGCTCTTTTTCCCATGTTTGGGTCCTTTGAGGGAGGCGCTCAGCCCAACGAACAAGGCAATCGGACTATAATGCGTGAACACTCTCACTTAGCCATAGAATTCTATAATTTTAAATTTTGGCGAAGCCCCTGGTATTCGGAAGACCGAGTTCGGGGCGCTATCCACGCCTTGGCCGGACAGAGTCGGCTCCTCGCTCTAAGTGACATAAGTCTTTAGGGACTCGAAAAACCTCTCGAATAGCAACCAGCTCTCGCTTCATCATGACAATCAGTTTTAGCTTTCTCCACTGAGGTGCTCGACCCAGCTCAACTGGGGCACAATCGCAGTGGTTCTCCTAGTGCTACCTTAGCCGATATAGCAGAACGTAAGGCACCAAAACATAGGAGCCGGGCAAACCCAACTATTGGCCCAAGACATGATTCGGAGCCGATGCATATAATGCTATAAGTTCGGGGTGCTGCACTTGTTAAAGTGTTCGGACATCTCACACCATATTGAGGGGTACTAAAGCCCCTGGTGTATTTTGGTCGTACCAAAGTGTACGGATGCAACATGTCGTTAAGGAACATATATTAAAAAAGAGTAATGCAAAAATAGACAAAAGCTATGCATTGTTTATTAAAGAGGGCTGCGATCAAAGCAGAACGATACAAATAATGTGATAAGAAAAAGGTTGGACTATTTAACGTGTCCATTCTACGGGCAAGCTGTGGAATAGTATGCGAAACAGGTATACTGCTCTTGATAGAGACCACCTGGGAGTTCCGTAATGCGGCGTGGCTTGTCTGCTTCCCTGGTTCTTGCATCATTTGTTCGGCAATTGAACTGCCCAACGGGCCTTCCGAAGAGTGGAGTCCTGAAAGTAAGAGAAAATTAAAAAATCTGTAGCCCCTGGTGCGGTTTAAGCCGTGTTTCGGGCGTGCCGTGATGGTGCCCCTCCCCCTGTACCCATGGTATTTCTAGAGCATAGTTATGTACGCGAAGTACTGGTATCACATTTTTGCGAGGGCTGGGGTTGGGGCCGCATTGCTACGCCTGCTCGGGTCGTGCCAGGCTGTCTTGTTGTAGGTTACTTCGGGCGCGCTTGACGGTGTTCGGTCGTTTAATGGCCGGACTGGAGAACTGCCTGGAGAGGTTGCTTTGTACTTCTACTGCAAGGGCCGTCGTGTGCTCCTCCGTTCGGAGGGAGCGTTCGGTGTTTCCATTGACCGTAATTACTCCTCGAGGGCCTGGCATTTTGAGCTTAAGGTATGCGTAGTGTGGTACCGCATTGAACTTGGCGAATGCGGTTCGCCCGAGCAGTGCGTGATAGCCACTGTGGAATGGGACTATGTCGAAGATTAACTCCTCGCTTCGGAAATTATCCGGAGATCCAAAGACCACTTCAAGTGTGACTGAGCCTGTACAGTTGGCCTCTACACCTGGTATTACGCCTTTAAAGGTCGTTTTGGTGGGCTTAATCCTCGAGGGATCTATGCCCATTTTCCGCACTATATCCTGGTAAAGCATGTTCAGGCTGCTGCCGCCGTCCATAAGGACTCTAGTGAGATGAAATCCGTCAATAATTGGGTCTAGAACCAATGCGGCGAATCCGCCATGACGGATGCTACTGGGATGGTCCCTTCGATCAAAGGTGATCAGGCAGGAGGACCATGGGTTGAACTTTGGGGCGACTGGCTCTACCGTGTATACGTCCCTTAACGCGCGCTTCCGCTCCCTTTTGGGGACGTGGGTTGCATATATCATGTTCACCGTCCGCACTTGTGGGGAAAACCCTTCTGTCCACTGTTGTTCGGCGGCCGGGGCTCCTCGTCGTCATCGCTATGCAGCCCCTTGTCTTCATTTTCGTCGTTTAACTTGCCTGCCTGCTTGAACACCCAACAATCCCTGTTGGTGTGATTTGCCGACTTTCCGGGGGTGCCATGTATCTGGCACAAGCGGTCGAGTATTCGGTCCAAACTGGACGGGCCCCTAGGATTCCTTTTGAATGGCTTTTTCCGCTGACCGGATTTAGAGCCTCTGAATCCGACATTAACTGCCGTATCCTCAGCATTGTCACCGTTAATGCGGCGCTTCTGCTTGTTGCGACGCGACCTGCCACTACTGTCCCTGGTATCCGAATTACCAGGGTTCTTGGTCATATTGTTGCTACGAGCAAGCCAGCTGTCTTCTCCCGCGCAAAAGCGGGTCATGAGTGTCGTGAGTGCTGCCATGGACTTCAGCTTTTCCTGTCCAAGGTGCCGGGCAAGCCACTCGTCACGGATATTGTGCTTGAAGTCTGCTAGGGCCTCAGCGCCCGGACAGTCGACTATTTGATTTTTCTTTGTTAGGAACCGTGTCCAGAATTGCCTGGCCGATTCCTCTGGCTGCTGAATTACATGACTTAGGTCATCGGTGTCTGGGGGTCGCACATAAGTGCCCTAGAAATTGTCGAGGAATGCGGCATCCAGGTCCTCCCAACAACTGATTGATCCTGTTGGCAAGCTGTTAAGCCAATGACGAGCTGGTCCTTTAAGCTTGAGTGGGAGGTATTTGATGGCGTGGAAATCATCGCCGCGGGCCATGTGGATATGAAGGAGATAATCCTCGATCCATACCGCAGGATCTGTTATGCCATCATATGATTCGATATTTACGGGTTTGAAACCCTCGAGGATTTGATGATCCATTATTTCGTCTGTGAAGCATAGTGTGTGTGCGGTGCCTCTGTACTGGGCTATATCACGATGTAGCTCCAATGAGCTTTGTCTACTGTGTTCGGCCCTACCGAATTTGTGGCCGGCGTGACGGTTACCGTCTCGAGCCGTGGGGCGCCCACACGATCCATAGATCGATCTCGTTTGCCTTGCCTTGTCCTCCAACATATCTCGTAAGTCCGGCACATATTCCCGTGCCTTGGTATGGGGTGCGGCTTGAGTGGAAGGCCGAGAGTCCTCTCTATCGCGGCCATGAGGTGGCCGGTCGGCCGCATCAAGTGCTTCCTCCTCTAATCGGGGTAGCAACATGCGCTTTGGGTAGCTCTTGGAGGGGTGTTCGAGTTTATGCTCTTTGGCCGCAAGGACTTCAGTCCATCTGTCGACTAGCAATTCTTGATCAGCTCTAAGCTGTTGCTGTTTTTTCTTGAGGCTTCTTGTCGTGGCCATAAGCCTGCGTTGAAAACTCTCTTGCTCGACGGGATCCTCTAGCACGACGAATTCGTCGTCGTCGAGGCTTGCCTTGTCTTCGAAGGGAGGCGTATAATTATTGTCCTCGACCTCTCTGTCTGTTGCTCTCTCATCAGGGCTAGTTTCTCCATCCTCCTGTGCTAAATCTTGCTGGAGGGGGTTTTCTTCGGCACTTTCCGGAGTATTATTATCTCCCGTGCTGGAATTACCGTATTTGTTTTGGCGGGATTTTGAGCGGCGCCGCTGACGCCGACGCTTAGGCTACTTCTTGGAGGGGTCATCCTCCGCTGTTCCATCGCCATCTCCTTCTTTTGGGGTGTCCACCATGTATATGTCATATGACGAGGTGGCTTTGTAGGGCCTGATAGGCGCTGGTTCTTCATCGTCTCCTTCATCGGCGTCCATACCGTCGATGTCTTCGGAGTCGAAGTCGAGCATGTCGGTTAAGTCGTCGACAGTGGCTACAAAGTGGGTGGTGGGTGGGCTTTGAATTTCTTCATCGTCCGAATCCCAACCTTGCTGGCCGTAGTCCTGCCAGGGCTCTCCTGATAAAGAGAGAGACTTCAATGTCTTCAGAATATCGCCGAAAGGCGAGTGCTGAAAGATGTCCGCGGCAGTAAACTCCATAATCGGCGCCCAATCGGATTCGATCGGTAGGGGCGCGGAGGGTTCGGAGTCCGGAGAGGAATCCATCTCCTTGGAGTCACGAGTCCCGCAGAGTGCGGGGCTGGTGTTCGGCTCGATCACCGTTGGGATCGCAGCCCCCGAGGCGGCGTCCAACCACCCATCCTCGATCGGCGCAGTTGGCTCTGAATTAAGGGTCGAAGCCGATGCGGGTGCGGCCTCTAGGGCACTATTCGGCGGCAGAGCTAGATCATGCTCATCGTGACAGTGCGGCGTGCTCGGCAGTGGCTCGAATCCGTCGAAGATCAAGTCTCCGCGGATGTTAGCCGTGTAGTTTAAGCTTCCAAATCTGACCTGACGGCCAGGGGCATAGCTTTAGATCTGCTCCCGATGGCCAAGTGAATTGGCCCGCAATGCAAAGCCGCTGAAGACGAAGATCTGTCCGGGGAGGAAGGTCTCACCCTGGACTGCATCGCCATTGATGATTGTAGGAGCCATCAAGCCTGACGGCGACGACATAGAGGAACTCTCAATGAAAGCACCAATGTCGGTGTCAAAACCGGCGGATCTCGGGTAGGGGGTCCCGAACTGTGCGTCTAAGCCGGATGGTAATAGGAGGCAAGGGACACGAAGTTTTACCCAGGTTCGGGCCCTCTCGATGGAGGTAAAACCCTACGTCCTGCTTGATTAATATTGATGATATGGGTAGTACAAGAGTAGATCTACCACGAGATCGAAGAGGCTAAACCCTAGAAGCTAGCCTATGGTATGATTGTTGTTGTGTATGTTGTCCTATGGACTAAAACCCTCCGGTTTATATAGACATCAGGGAGGGTTAGGGTTACACAAAGTCGGTTACAATGGTAGGAGATCTGCATATCCGTATCGCCAAGCCTGCCTTCCACGCCAAGGAAAGTCCCTTCCGGACACGGGACGAAGTCTTCAATCTTGTAGCTTCATAGTCCAGGAGTCCGGCTGAAGGTATAGTCCTGTTACCATCCGGACAACCCCTAATCCAGGACTCCCTCACGGGGGCTTAGCTGCAGTCCAGTACTCGCCTAAGTTTGTAAAATCCTACCGAGTGGTGAGCAAGTCTCTCACTCGGGGGCTTAGCTGCATTCCAGTACTCCCCTAAGTTTGTAAGATCCTACCGAGTGATGAGCAAGCCTCTCACTAGGGGGCTTAGCTGCAGTCAGTACTCGGCTAAGTTTGTAAAATCCTACCGAGTGATGAGCAAGCCTCTCACTCGGGGGCTTAGCTGCAGTCCAGTACTCGCCTAAGTTTGTAAAATCCTACCGAGTGCTGAGCAACCCTCTCACTCGAGGGCTTAGATGCAGTCCAGTACTCGCCTAAGTTTGTAAAATCCTACCGAGTGCTGAGCAAGCCTCTCACTCGGGGGCTTAGATGCAGTCCAGTACTCGCCTAAGTTGGTAAAATCCTACTGAGTGGTGAGCAACCCTCCCACTCGGGGGCTCAGCTGCAGTCCAGTACTCGCATAAGTTTAAAAAATCCTACCGAGTGGTGAGCAACCCTCCCTCTCGGGGGCTTAGCTGCAGTCTAGTACTTGCCTAAGTTTAAAAAATCCTACCGAGTGGTGAGAAACCCTCCCACTCGGAGGCTTAGCTGCAGTCATGTACTCGCCTAAGTTTAAAATATCCTACCGAGTGGTGAGCAACCCTCCCACTCGCAGGCTTAGCTGCAGTCCAGTACTCGCCTAAGTTTAAAAAAATCCTACCGAGTGGTGATCAACCCTCCCACTCGGAGGCTTAGCTGTAGTCCAGTATTCGCCTAAGGTTTAAAATTTGTCCCTATCTACAAGGACGATGAGGTACAGGTCGACTGCAACCTTCCGCTTAGGAGCTGTGCCACAAGTACAACGTACGCTCCATCCCTGTCCGCAAGGACGACGAGGTGCAGGTCGGCCGCGGCCTTCTACTCCGAGCTATGCCACAAGTACAACGTACGCTCCATCCCCATCCGCAAGGATGACGAGGTGCAGGTCGACCGCGGCCTTCTACTCCGAGCTACGCCACAAGTACAACGTACGCTCCATCCCCATCCGCAAGGACGACGAGGTGCAGGTCGACCGCGGCCTTCTACTCCGAGCTACCCCACAAATACAATGTGCACCCCATCCCTGCCCGTAGGGACAACGAGGCGCAGGTCGATTGGAGTCTCCACTTCAGGGCTACATCCCAAAGAGCAAAATTCCACGCGAAGGCAAATATGAACATATTCAGAAATAAGCCATGTTCAGATAGATCCTAAAAATCTAGGCGACAGATCAAAAGTATTCGAGCATCAAGCCCGAAGGAGTTTAATGGTTACAGCAACCACTCGGCATCCCGAGGCAAATTTAAGGCATGTTTAAATCTCAAAGTTTGTTCATTTGGCAGGAGGAGGGCTGGCAGGTTCAACAAATTCGTCCAAGTCGATTCCATCTGCAATCCAAGTGGCGGCGGCTATGAAAGTCTCCATGAAGGACTGGAAATCGTGTCTTTTGGTGTTGGCGACCTTGATCGCCGCCATCTTATCTTTGCAGGCTTCCTTGCAGTGGACTGTTACCAAGGACAACGCCACGTCAGCACCACACAGGGCAGAGGACCTCTTCCATTCTTGCACTCGACCAGGGACCTCGTTGAGGCGAGCCATCAGAGACTCGAGGTCATTTTGAGGCGTCGCCCTTGGCCAGAGTGATGAGTCGATCCGTGAAACTACCACCTTCAGACGAGAAAGGTAACTTGTCACACTGGCGACACGAGATTCCAGTCGAAGCACATTCATGGCAGCCTTGTCGCCGACTGGAGAAACGATAGGGTCTAAACTCGTCTCGATCCGTCCAGTTTCCTCGTCAAAGTTTTGGTAGAATTCTGCAGTCAAAGAGTTAGTGAGTCGACTGGACAGGATTAACTTGCAAGCAGTAAAGCAGTCGGATTAAAAGGAGTACCTTCCAGCATAAGATAGAGCTTCTTAGCAAGAGTTCTCAGATAGGCTTCCACGTCATTTCTCTTACGAGCCGCGGACTCCAGCTTCTCATTCAGAGCCATCTTATCCTTCTTCAGATGAGTTACCTCTCGGTTGGATTCAGTGAGAGAGGACTTCAGCTTGCTTACTTCTTCTTCTAGCACTCCGACCGAAGCCAGCTTCTGGTCTACAAGGACAGTCTTATCTTGAGCTTCCTTCTGCGTAGCTGCAAATTCCAAGTCCTTCTTCTCCAGAGCCAACCTCATTTTCTCTGCAGAATAAGAAATCGGATCAAACAAGAGATCGAAGAAATATTTTAAAGGAGGATCGACGTGAACAGTTGATAGGCAGTTACCTTCCATACCAGCAACTTCATCTTGAGCTTTCTTCAACTTTTGTTGGGCCAGCTCCAAGTCGAGGTTGAGTTGCCTCTGCTTCTCCTCAAATTTGGCAAACTTAGAAATGACAGTACAAGATTTCTGCAGAAGGTAAAAGACATGTCAATCGACAAGATCAAAGATTATTTACTTCCGAGTGAATAAGACATAAAAGATTACTCAGACCCCAGCCGACTGCCCGCAGTCGACCGCGGTCTCGGGGACTACTCCCAGCGGGTGCATTTGGCGTGCCCCCACTGATTCAGACCCCACTCGATCGGCCCGCCCAGGTCGAGTAAAAAAAGAGAGAAGAAAGAGTTAAAAACTATTCAGACCTCGGCCGACTGCCAGCAGTTGACCGCGGTCTCGGGGACTACACCCAGTGGGTGCACTTGACGTGCCACCACTGCTTCAGATCCCACTCGACCAGTCTGCCCGGGTCGAGTGGAAGAAAGGAAACTGAAATGTACTCAGACCCCAGTCGACTGCCCGTAGTTGACTGCGGTCTTGGGGACTACACCCAGTGGGTGCACTTACCGTGCCCCCACCGGTTCAGATCCCACTCGACCAGGCTGAGTGGAAGAGCGCAAATACTAAAGACAGCAAAACACCCAGTGGGTGTATAGATTCGACGCAAACAATAAGAGATTGTATGAAAGAAAATATTTCAGGTAGCATATCCTAATAGAACAAGGTCAGTCGAAAGCCAACTTACCTGGACATTGGCCCGAAGAGCCGCGCTGGCATCATAAGCAGCCTGGCTGTTCTCGTGCACCGTCTTCATCCGCTCCATCATCACGTTAGCCTGACGGATAGCCTCCGCAGTGGCGTACGACTGGCTTTCCGGAACATGATAGTTGGTGAACAAAGGGGCAGACGGCCCAGATGCGGCAGCCTGGAGCTCTGAGGCATGGGGTTGGGCGGCTGAAGGAAACACTGGTACAATCGACGGTGCAGGGCACTCACTCGACAATGGGACAACAAAAGTTACAGAGGCCCTGCCTGCATCTTCAGGTTGTTGGACAGTTAGTTCCGTCGTCAGTCCCGGCTGAGATGTCTTGCTAGCCACTACTTTTTTGTTCTTTCTGGACCTCGGGGCCACGTCTTCATCATCATCCGGAAGCTCGATAACGTTGGCTGGGGATGCAACTAAATCAGTAGACCCCAAGTGAATCACCAGAATTTGATCGAGCAAATAATCAAGAACAAGATCACGAGAATTTTACCTGGGTTAGAGGTAACCGCGTCTTCCATTTCCTTGTCTCGGTATTGGCAGGAAGAAGTTCCAGAGGTAGTAGCACTACAAATGTCAACTTTCAGTCAGTTATGATCTGTTGCACCAGTCGACCAAAAGATCGGGTCAGATGATTACTCGGAGATGGTGGGAATGGTCACTTTGATTCTGGGCAAAACCTTCGGCGGTTTGGAGGATGTGGCCTTCAATGGTTTCGGCGCAGGAGGCGGCACGTTCTTGAGCCGTTTCGGTCCCTTCTCAGTCGGCACCGGAGAAGACGTCAGAGGGTGCTTTGAAGATTGCCCAGTCAGTGCGGCCACCAGGTCAGGGGTGTTTGCCGGATCATGAGCGTGCTTGGACCTCCTTTCTCTGCAAGGAGGCGAGTCGACCTCTTCTTCGTCACTCGGGTCATCGCTCTCCTCATCCTCCTCTGCATCTGAGTGCCACTCGCCACTCTCGCCCCCGCTCGCCTCTTCCTCAACATTTTGCTCCTGCACTCCATTGGGCATCGAGTACATATCAATAAGGGCCTGAAAAGACAATGAAAAAAAGAAAGACAGTCGATCGTCAACAAGAGGTTACATTGTAAATCAAGAAGACACTCGACAAAGTAGAATCGTACCTGTTCCGGCTGGCACAAATGGTCGAAAGGAACCACCCTCCTGGACCCCCGGGGATTATCCTTGTTGCTGGTAATACCTCTCAGCCTCTTCTCCACTGTGTCCTCACTAACATCCTCCGGGTGGATCCGAGTGGAATCCTCGAGTCCCGACTACATCCACATCGGATGGTCACGGGCTTGGAGTGGTTGGATGCGTCGACAGAGGAAGACCTCTAGCAGGTCCATACCAGTCACTCCGTCGCGGACAAGTTGGACGACCCACTCGACCAATACCTTCACCTGCGCCTTCTCTTCTAGGATCACGTGCGTCCTCTCATCACTCGGGTTGGCGTTCTTGACGGTCTGGGAGCGACATGTGAATATGTGCTTGAAGAGACCCCAGTGTGGTCGGCAACCCAAGAAATTCTCGCGCATAGACACGAAAGCAGCGAGGTACATGATGGTGTTTGGAGAAAAGTGGTGGAGTTGAGCCCCGAAGAATTTCAAGAAACTATGAAAGAAAGGGTGGGGAGGCAAAGAAAACCCGCGGTCGACATGAGTGGCGAGCAGGACGCACTCACCCTCCTGCGGCTGCGGCTCGGTCTCGTTCCCCGGGAGCCGCGCCGATTGGTGAGGGATCAGTCCCCCCTCAACCAAGTCGTCGATGTCATCTTGACTGATTGTCGAGCGAATCCAGTCGCCCTGGATCCAGCCAGGCGACAGGCCGGACCTCGACGAAAATCCGCCCCGGCTGGTCTTCTTTCCCTTTCGCCTTCGCCGTCGCCTTCTTCGCACGCTCCAACGCCACCGTCTTCTCCTTCCCCATGGCAGTGAATCAAGTTCGAGTGGAGCGACGACGCCGAGAGCAGAAGCAGGCGCAATGGAGGAATCTGAGGAGGAGGAAGAAGAATGGGGGCGCACTGTTCAAAGGCTCCGGTCCGGTGCCTTATATAAGGTCGCTTCCGAGTGACTGGCTTGTAGGCCCAGACGATCTTATCAAATCCCGCAACAGTCGCACATGCGATACGTGGCAAAAAAGGTGGCACAGAGATCGAGGCGGCCTGCCTAATCTGTCCCGATTAATGCGGCCTCCCCCGCCCGGCGCACTTCCCAAAATTCGAATGCCGCGAAATCCGCAGGCGGCAGAACAACCCTTCAGACAGAAGATTTTTTCCATATCGACACTCGAAACTTAACAACAAAAGTTCATTCGACAAAACCAAGAATGGATCAAGGAGACTGAACAAGCAGTTGAATCCATTGTGAAGGTCCATTCGACCTCTGGGCGAGACACTCTCAAAGCACAAAAGCTGAATCAGAAGGATCATCAACTCCTTCTCCACGTGAAGCCTGAACCATTCGGGGCTAATGATAAAGCTACGTACCTAGGGTAGGGTCATAGACCTGACCTAGACATCCTCCCCTAGGACAGCACCCTAAAGCTAGGATAATCCAAAGGGTACCATCATCCACTCGACTAGAGACGTTCCACTCGGAAGAATCAATGTCACTCGACCGTCGCAGAAGTCACTCGACGGACAGAAGTGCTAAAGCCACTCTACATGAGCAACGGTTGAGCATTTACTTATAGGCTTAATTGTCATTTATAGCACTTTAGTGCGGGCGTTACCAGTAACGTTCTCTCTTCAATGTACCTTAAACCCTCTCTGACGTGGGCTGGCCGGGGTCCTGGCGCACTCTATATAAGCCATCCCCCTCCACAGGCACAAGGGTTCGCACCCCCCTATAACACACACGCATATAATCTAGTCGACCGCCTTCGGGCTCCGAGACGTAGGGCTGTTACTTCCTCCGAGAAGGGCCTGAACTCGTAAAACTCGTGTGTACAACTCCTCCATAGCTAGGATCTTGCCTCTACATCCCTACCCCCTATTCTACTATCAGACTTAGAACCACGACAGCTGGCCTACTAGAATTTGAGAGGGCAGAAGTGCAGTTTTCTCTGTGGCATGGATACCTACCTACAATGTTCGACTATCGGTGTGTGTGGGGGGGGGGGAGGGGGCAGAGACGTAACTATAGAGAGGTAGATCGACTCGTATATGTGTGGAGAAGGAGAGAGACCTAGCTATGTATTGAGGGAGATCGATTGGCATCATGCATATGTGTAGCGGAGGAATAAGGTTGGAAGAAAGACAAAGGTAGAGTGTCAGGGGGTTGGTGGTGGAGTGGCGTCTCACAAATGGTGGGAGAAGCCTGCTAGACAAACGGAGGGTATGAGTGGAATATCAATAAGAGAGGGCCGGGGATGTCTGTCTGTCTATGCACGTGCGTGTGAGAGACGGGTCGGGAGGTATGCAAGGATGATGAGGGGAGACGATATTGTTTTGGTAAGCATACATAACTACATAGGAAGATCAACCGTCGTGTGTCCGACAAAGGGAGAGACGTAACTAGTAAGTCTATCGGTGCGTGGGGAAAAATAATTATAGTCGACCCAGCTATATGTAGGGAGATCGGTATGTATACATGCATGCATCTGTCAGAAGCAAATAAGGTCTGGAGAGGCAGACAGGGGGAGAGGGGTGCGGCTAGGAGGTGGTGCGAGAGGCCTACTATGTCGAGGGGGGAGGAGTGTGCGAGTATGAGATCGATGAAAAGAGGGGCAGGAGTGTGCACTTGCGTGGAACCGTATTGGACATAGGGGGCATGGACAGTGAGAAGAGAAGAGGGGAAGTATGTGTTTGTGGTAGGCACACTTGGCTAGAGAGGTATATCGACCGGTGTGTGCCGGAAAGAAGGAGTCGGGGGTCCTACACACACCGCGGGTGAACGGCCTAAAGAGAAATAACGAACGTGCGCGATGGAGGGGACGCTGAGGGAGGGTGAGAGGGGGCGGGCGTGTGCATGCACGATAGAAAGTTAGCGCTAGCTAACTACAAAGAGAAGAAGATCATGAAGGTGTAAAAGAAGAACAGAGATCATAATTCATTATAAAAAAAGTGGATACGGATACTTGAAGAAGATATCATAATGTAGAACATTGATTATAATTTGGGCTAATGTGTGGCTTTTGCAGCTCAGGGCTAAATACTTGTCATAATGTATGGGGTGGGGCATTATACTTTGTGTGATAAACACGGTGTACGTATGGAACAAGGTTTAGATTATGAATATGTAGTTAGTACATCAAATGTACTATTATTTGGAATCAACATCAAGTGTATTCAAAAAAATTGAATTCGAGTTCATATAGTACACATAGTTCATATCTATCTCTATAGTAATCATGTGGTGTGTTGTTAAGGTAATACACGAATGATGGTTGAAGTTGGCAACAATCATGATTGTAGATTCTTATTCAAATAGAGAAACGAATTCAAATTTAGTACGAATTGTAGCGGTAGTATAGACATTTGGAATGCACTAAAATGTTGGTATGAGTAGGTTACATGCATTACACAACCAGCGAAAAAATTTAATTGGACATAACATGGATTCATAGATTTGAATAGCATTTGTATAGTAAAATGGGAAAAGACTCTCTCTTTGTGTGGTTTGAATAGTTTTTTTTCTTTTTTTCGTTGAGGGAAGTGCGAATTGATTTGGTACGTACAAGTACAACATTACACGTTAGGTTTGTCGCTATCCTGAAAATTCAGATACCGTGCTCCCAAAACCCGCGCCTTCATAACCCGCGCCTTGCTATCCGAAAATTACAACACGCGCGAAAACTCCCCCCAGCTGCCAAATCCTGACATGTGAAATCCCCCTTCTAACCCTGAGCCAAAAGGGCCGCTAGTTCAAATCGGTGGGGGTACTTTTGTAACACACCCTACATTTTGGACGAACGCGTCCCTAAGTCATTGTTCCCCCTCCCATCGCCTCCTTTTCGCCATTCGAAATCCCGGGCCGCCATAACCTCTCCGCTCCAGCTGCTAAACCCCACCCTCCTCCATCCACCACCTCACCACTGCCCAGCCGGAGCCTCTTCCCCGATGATGTCGTCCACTGCAACAGCTCGACGTCCCTCATCCACCTCCCCGGATGAGGATCTGTCATCCATCTCGTCATCCTGCAGGTTTAGCTTCCCCGTCCTCCACCTCCAAGGAGCTGCTCCGACGATCGCTTCGTCTATCGCGGCTGCTCCATCCCCACAACTCCGCCTTAACCTGCTCCACCGGAACCATAGCAACCTCACCGACTCCTCGGACGAAGCCGAGGCCTACTCATCGCCACCAAAGAGGTTGTACACTCATCGCATTGCACCTTCTCCTTAACTTGACCTCCTGGCGCTGATGGTGCTCCATCCCGCACCCCCATGGTGCGGCTACCTCGAAGTCGGCACCCCGAGCGACAACTCCATGACGGCTCTCCCCAGTGCGAGGCCCCTTCGGCGGCGGCGCCCATACCAGCCTGATCTGCTGCTGCTGCTGCTCCGGCTCTCGCACGCTCACTCGTGCTACTGCTGCTGTCCACCTCGCTCGTGCTGCTGCTTTGCTCCAATTTAGCTACACTTCAGTCGACTGAATTGACTTTTCGGTCAGTCGATTTTCAGGGGGTGGGGGGCTCGCTAGAGTTAAGGAAGAACCACCGGTAGCAGGGAGGGGAGCTCGCCGGAGTTAAGGAAGAACCACCCGCAACAGGGAGGGGGCTCACCGGAGAGGTACCCCAGTATCTATCTTAGGGTTCAGGGTGTGGGCAGTGGTCGTCGGCGGTGTGGGCGCGGTGGTGGGGCGGTGGTGTGGGAATCGCTGGAGAAAAAGCTCGGTGCAGGGGGGGCTAGAGGGTTATTGGAAATATGCCCTAGAGGCAATAATAAAGAGGTTATTATTATATTTCAGTGTTCATGATAATTGTCTATTGTTCATGCTATAATTGTATTAACCAGAAACCGTAATACATTTGTGAAGACATAGATCGTAATATGTCCCTAGTAAGCCTCTAGTTGACTAGCTCGTTGATCAATAGATGGCCATGGTTTCCTGGCCTTGGACATTGGATGTCGTTGATAACGGGATCACATCATTAGGAGAATGATGTGATGGACAAGACCCAATCCTAAGCGTAGCACAAGATCGTGTAGTTCGTCTGCTAAAGCTTTCGTAATGTCAAGTACCATTTCCTCGGACCATGAGATTGTGCAACTCCCGGATACTGTAGGAATGCCTTGGCTGTACCAAAAGTCACAACGTAACTGGGTGGCTATAAAGGTGCACTACAGGTATCTCCAAAAGTATATGTTTGGTTGGCATGAATCGAGACTGGGATTTGTCACTCTGTATGATGGAGATGTATCTCTGGGCCCACTCGGTAATGCATCATCATAACGAGCTCAATGTGACTAAGGAGTTATCCACGGGATCATGCGTTACAGAACGAGTAAATAGACTTGCCGGTAACGAGATTGAACGAGGTATAGAGATACCGACGATCGAATCTCGGGCAAGTAACATGCCCATAGACAAAGGGAATTGTATACGGGATTGATTGAATCCCCGACATCGTGGTTCATTCGATAAGATCATCGTGGAACATGTGGGAGCCAACATGGGTATCCAGATCCCTCTGTTGGTTATTGGCTGGAGAGATGTCTCGGTCATGTCTGCATGGTTCCCGAACCCGTAGTGTCTACACACTTAAGGTTCGATGACGCTAGGGTTATAGAGAAAGTATGTACGTGGTTACTGAATGTTGTTCGGAGTCCCGAATGAAATCTCGGACGTCACGAGGAGTTCCGGAATGGTCTGGGGGTAAAGAATTATATATAGGAAGTGAGGATTTGGACACCGGAAGTGTTCCGGGCATCACAGGTAATGTACCGGAGGGTCTATCAGCCTTGGAGGCTTGCATGGGCCAAAGTGGGAAGGGACCAGCCCCTATGTGGGATGGTGCGTGTCCCACCAAGGCCCAAAATGCAGCGCAACGGAAGAGGGAGAAACCCTAGGCGCAGATGGGCCTAAGGCCCACCCAAGGGCGCGCCCCCCTCTCTCCCCTTTGGCCGCCCCCACAATCCCATCTAGGGCTGCCGCCCCCCTAGGGATGGAACCCTAGAGGGGGAGCAGCCCCCTCCCCTCCTCCTATATATAGTGGGGTTTTTGGGGCTGCCATACAAAAAAGCCTCTCTCTCTCTCTCTCTCTCTCTCTCTCTCTCTCTCTCTCTCTCTCTCGGCGCAGCCCTACCTCTCCACCTCCTCGTCTTTCCTAGTGCTTGGCGAAGCCCTGCTGGAGAACCACACTGCTCCACCACCACCACGCTGACGTGCTGCTCCTGGAGTTGTCTTCCCCAACCTCCCCCTCCTCCTTGCTGGATCAAGGTGCGGGAGACGTCACCGGGCTGCACGTGTGTTGAATGCGGAGGTGCCGTTGTTCGGCGCTTAGATCGGAATCGACCGCGATCTGAATCGCTGCGTGTACGACTCCACCAACCGTTTTCTTGCAACGCTTCTGCTTAGAGATCTTCAAGGGTATGAACATGCACTCCCTCTCTCTCGTTGCTAGCATCTCCTAGATTGATCTTGGTGACACATAAGAATATTTTTGAATTATTGTTACGTTCCCCAACAGTGGCATCATGAGCTAGGTCTATGTGTAGATTCTATGCACGAGTAGAACACAAAGCAGTTGTGGGTGATGATTTGTTCAATTTTATTACCATTACTTGTCTTATCTTGATTCGGCGGCATTGTGGGATGAAGTGGCCTGGACCGACCTTACACGTATGCTTACGTGGGACTGGCTCCACCGACTGACATGCAATTGATGCATAAGGTGGCTGGTGGGTGTCTGTCTCTCCCACTTTAGTCGGATGGGATTCGATGAAAAGGGTCCTTTTGAAGGGTAAATAGCGATTGGCATATCACCGTTGTGGTTTTGCACAGGTAAGAAACGTTCTTGCTAGAAACCCAGAGCAGCCATGTAAAACATGCAACAACAATTAGAGGACGTCTAACTTGTTTTTTCAGAGTATGCTATGTGATGTGATACGGCCAAAAGGATGTGATGAATGATATATGTGATGTATGAGATTGATCTTGTTCTTGTAATAGGAATCATGACTTGCATGTCGATGAGTATGACAACCGGCAGGAGCCATAGGAGATGTCTTAATTTATTTATGACCTGCGTGTCAATGAAAACGCCATGTAATTACTTTACTTTATTGCTAACTGTTAGCCATAGTAGTAGAAGTAATAGTTGGCGAGACAACTTGATGAAGACATGATGATGGAGATCATGGTGTCATGCTAGAGACGATGGTGTTCATGCCATGCCTCAAAGATGGAGATCAAAGGCGCAAGATGATATTGGCCATATCATGTCACTTTATGATTTGCATGTGATGTTTGTCATGTTTACAACTTATTTGCTTAGAACGACGGTAGCATAAATAAGATGATCCCTCACTAAAATTTCAAGAAAAGTGTTCCCCCTAACTGTGCACCGTTGCGAAGGTTCATTGTTTCTAAGCACCACGGGATGATCGGGTGTGCTAGATCCTAACGTTCGCATACAATGGGTGTAAGCCAGATTTACACATGCAAAACACCTAGGTTGACTTGACGAGCCTAGCATGTACAGACATGGCCTCGGAACACGGGAGACCGAAAGGTTGAACATGAGTGGTATTGTAGATACGATCAACATGGAGATGTTCACCATTGATGACTAGTCCGTCTCATGTGATGATCGGACATGGCCTAGTCGATTCGGATCATGTATCACTTGGATGACTAGAGGGATGTCTATCTGAGTGGGAGTTCATTAAATAATTTGATTAGATGAACTTAATTATCATGAACTTAGTCTAAAATGTCTTTACAATATGTCTTATAGATCAAATGGCCCACGCTAATGTTTCCCTCAACTTCAACGCATTCCTAGAGAAAACTAAGCAGAAAGACGATGGTAGCAACTATACAGATTGGGTCTGTAACTTGATGATCATCCTCATAGATGCTAAGAAAGCATATGTCCTTCAGGCACCGCTAGGTGACACACCCATTTTCCCAGCAACTCAAGACGTTATGAACGTCTGGCAGTCGTGTAGTGATGATTACTCCCTGGTTTATAGCGGCATGCTTTACATCTTAGAACCGGGGCTCCAAAAGCGTATCGAGCAGCACGGAGCATATGAGATGTTTCTAGAGATGAAAATGGTTTTCCAAGACCATGCCCTTGTCAAGAGATATGAAGTCTCCGACAAGTTCTATAGTTGTAAGATGGAGGAAAACAGTTCTGCCAGTGACCATATACTCAATATGTCTGGGTTGCACAACCGCTTAATGTCTCAGCTGGGAGTTAATCTTCCAGATGACTCGGTCATTGACAGGATCCTCCAGTCGCTTCCACCTAGCTACAAGAGATTTGTGATGAACTACAATATGCAAGGGATGGAGAAGTCCATTCCTGAGTTATATTCAATGCTGAAATCAGTGGAGGTGGAAATCAAAAAGGAACATCAAGTGTTGATGGTGAATAAAACAACTAGTTTCAAGACAGGCAAGGTTAAGAAGAACTTCAAGAAGGACGGCAAGGGAGTTGATGCGCCCGGTAAATCAGTTGTCGGGAAGAAGCCAAAGAATGGACCCAAGCCCGAGACTCGGTGCTTTTATTGTAAGGTAAATGGTCACTTGAAGTGGAACTGCCCCAAGTACTTAGCGGATAAGAAGGCCGACAATGTCAAAGGTATATGTGATATACATGTTACTGATGTGTACCTTACCAGCGCTCGTAGTAGCTCCTGGGTATTTGATACCGGTGCTGAAAGCACAAGTGCTCCCTAGGTGGTTTTGATAATTGATAACAACATATCTCTTTTTGGACTAACATTTCTATCTAGCATGTTTCAGATAAGTTCAACAATGGAGTGGCATGGACTAAAGGTTGTGGGAACTCGTTCAAGATGCTAAGGACAAAGGATTGGCTAAAGCTTCAAGCTCAAGACTCCTCATTTTACATTTTAGTGATCCAAGATCACATTGAGTCTTTAGGAAAAGCCAATACTATCAAGGAGGGATGAAGTGTTGCTTAATGAGCCTCTTGCTTCATGTGCTTAGTGATATGCTCCAAAACCCTCAGCTACTTTCCCATATCCACATATGACCTAAACCCTAAGCCAAACTCGGTCCTACCGATTCTTCCTATCCTGCGCCACCGAGTTTCACTTGTCATAAGCCACTGCCAAACCCTAATCAGTTCGGTCTCACCGATGGGATCTCGGTCTCACCGAGATGGGCTTGCAAACTCTCTATTACCCATTGCAATATTCTCGGTTCCACCGAGATATGCAATCGGTCCCATCGAGTTTGCTTGGCCAAATCTCAGTTTCACTTATTACCCAAATCAGTCCCACCGAGTTTAAGTAATCAGTCAAACCGAGTTTTGGATTTACCCTAACCCTAGCACATCGGTCCCACCGAGTTGATACAGTCGGTCCCACCGAAATCTCTAATGGTCACTAGGTTTACATTTTCGGTCCGACCGAGTTTGTTGATTCGGTCCCACCGAGATTGGAAAACTGTGTGTAACGGTTGGATTTTGTGTGGAGGCTATATATACCCCTCCACCTCCTCTTCATTAGAAGAGAGAGCCATCAGACTAAGTCTACACTTCCAGCATCCTATTTCTGAGAGAGAACCACCTACTCATGTGTTGAGACCAAGATATTCCATTCCTACCATATGAATCTTGATCTCTAGCCTTCCCCAAGTTGCTTTCCACTCAAATCTTCTTTCCACCAAATCCAAATCCTATGAGAGAGAGAGTTGAGTGTTGGGGAGACTATCATTTGAAGCACAAGAGCAAGGAGTTCATTACCTACACTCCATTTGTTACTTCTTGGAGAGTGGTGTCTCCTAGATTGGCTAGGTGTCACTTGGGAGCCTCTGACAAGATTGTGGAGTTGAACCAAGGAGTTTGTAAGGGCAAGGAGATCGCCTACTTCGTGAAGATCTACTGCTAGTGAGGCAAGTCCTGTGTGGGCGATGGCCATGGTGGGATAGACAAGGTTGCTTCTTCGTGGACCCTTTGTGGGTGGTTGCTTCTTCGTGGACCCCTTGTGGGTGGAGCCCTGTGTGGACTCGCGCAACTGTTACCCTTTGTGGGTGGAGCCCTCCGTGGACTCACGCAACCGTTACCCTTTGTGGGTTGAAGTCTCCATCAACGTGGATGTAGGATAGCACCACCTATCCGAACCACGGGAAAAACATCCGTGTCTCCAATTGCGTTTGAATTATCCAAACCCTTCCCTTTACATTCTTGCAAGTTGCATGCTTTACATTCCGCTGCTCATATACTCTTTGCATGCTTGCTTGATATGTATTGTGTTGAAATTGTGCCTAAACTCCACTTAAACCGAAAAAGCTTAAAAATTGCAACTTTAGCATGAAGTGTCTAATCACCCCCCTCTAGACACATCTACTTCTAGATCCTACAGGTGCGGTTGCTCATATTTGTAACTCAAAACAGGAGCTGCGGAATAAGCAGAGACTGGCGAAGGATGAGGTGACGATGCGCGTCGGGAATGGTTCCAAGGTCGATGTGATTGCCGTCGGCACGCTCCCTCTACATCTACCTACTGGATTAGTTTTAAACCTCAATATTTGTTATTTAGTGCCAGCTTTGAGCATGGACATTGTATTTGGATCTCATTTAATGCAAGATGGCTACTCATTTAAATCCGAGAATAATGATTGTTCCATTTATATGAGAGATATGTTTTATGGTCATGCCCCGCTGGTCAATGGTTTATTTTTGTTTAATCCCGAACGTGATGTTACACATATTCATAGTGTGAATGCCAAAAGATGTAAGGTTGATAATGATAGTCCCACATACTTGTGGCACTGCCGCCTTGGTCACATTGGTGTCAAACGCATGAAGAAACTCCATGCAGATGGACTTTTGGAGTCTCTTGATTATGAATCATTTAACACATGCGTACCATGCCTCATGGGCAAAATGACCAAGACTCCGTTCTCCAGAACAGTGGAACGAGCAACCAACTTATTGGAAATCATACATACTCATGTGTGCGGTCCAATGAGCGTTGAGGCTCGCGGTGGCTATCGTTATGTTCTCACCCTCACTGATGACTTAAGTAGATATGGGTATGTCTACATAATGAAACACAAGTCTGAGACCTTTGAAAAGTTCAAGGAATTTCAGAGTGAGATAGAGAATCAACGTGACAGGAAAATAAAGTTCTTACGATCAGATCGTGGAGGAGAATACTTGAGTCACGAGTTTGGCACGCACTTAAGGAAATGTGGAATTGTTTCACAACTCACGCCGCCTGGAACACCTCTGCGAAATGGTGTGTCTGAACGTCGTAATCGCACTCTATTGGATATGGTGCGATCTATGATGTCTCTTACCGATCTATCGCTAGCATTTTGGGGTTATGCTTTAGAGACTGCCGCATTCACTTTAAATAGGGCTCCGTTGAAATTCATTGAGACGACACCGTATGAATTATGGTTTGGAAAGAAACCTAAGCTGTCATTTCTGAAAGTTTGGGGATGTGATGCTTATGTCAAGAAACTTCAACCTGAAAAGCTCGAACCCAAGTCGGAAAAATGCGTCTTCATAGGATACCCTAAGGAAACTATCGAGTATACCTTCTACCTCAGATCCGAAGGAAAGATCTTTGTTTCCAGGAATGGATCCTTTCTAGAGAAAGAGTTTCTCTCGAAAGAAGTAAGTGGGAAGAAAGTAGATCTTGATGAGGTACTACCTCTTGAACCGGAAAGTAGCGCAACTTAGGAAGATGTTTCTACGGTGCCTGCACCGACTAGAGAGGAAGTTAATGATGATGATCATGAAACTTCGGATCAAGTTGCTACTGAACTTAGTAGGTCCATGAGGACACGTTCTGCACCAGAATGGTACGGCAACCCTGTCCTGGAAATCATGTTGTTAGACAACGGTGAACATTCGAACTATGAAGAAGCGATGGCGGGCCCGGATTCCAACAAATCGCTTGAAGCCATGAAATCCGAGATAGGATCCATATATGAAAACAAAGTATGGACTTCGACAGACTTTCCTGATGATCGGCAAGCCATAGAAAATAAATGGATCTTTAAGAAGAAGACTGACACGGATGGTAATGTGACCATCTATAAGGCTCGGCTTGTCGCTAAGGATTATCGACAAGTTCAAGGGGTTGACTATGATGAGACCTTCTTATTGGTAGCGAAGCTGAAGTCCGTCCGAATCATGTTAGCAATTGCCACATTCTATGATTATGAGATATGGTAAATGGACGTCAAAATGGCATTCCTTAATGGTTTCCTTAAGGAAGAATTGTATATGATGCAACCGGAAGGTTTTGTCAATCTTAAGAATGCTGACAAGGTATGCAAGCTCTAGCTCTCAATCTATGGGCTGGTGCAAGCATCTCAGAGTTGGAACATTCGCTTTGATGAGATGATCAAAGCGTTTGGGTTTACGCAGACTTATGGAGAAGCCTGTGTTTACAAGAAAGTGAGTGGGAAGTCTGTAGAATTTCTCATATTATATGTGGATGACATACTATTGATGCAAAATGATATAGAACTTTTGGAAAGCATAAAGGCCTACTTGAATAAGTGTTTTTCAATGAATGACCTTAGAGAAGCTGCTTACATATTAGGCATCAAGATCTATAGAGATAGATCGAGACGCCTCATTGGTCTTTCACAAAGCACATACCTTGACAAGATATTGAAGAATTTCAATATGGATCAGTCCAAGAAGGGGTTCTTGTCTGTATTGCAAGGTGTGAAATTGAGCACGGCTCAATGCCCGACCTCGGCAGAAGATAGAGAAAACATGAGTGTCATCCCCTATGCCTCAGCCATAGGGTCTATTATGTATGCCATGCTGTGTACCAGACCTGATGTGAACCTTGCCGTAAGCTTAGTAGGGAGGTACCAAAGTAATCCCGGCATGGAACACTAGACAATGGTCAAGAATATCCTAAAGTACCTGAAAAGGACTAAGGATATGTTTCTCGTTTATGGAGGTGACGAAGAGCTCATCATAAAGGGTTACGTCGATGCTAGCTTTGACACAGATCTGGATGACTCCAAGTCACAAACCGGATACATGTACATTTTGAATGGTGGGGCAGTCAGCTGGTGCAGTTGCAAGCAAAGCGTCATGGTGGGAACTACATGTGAAGCGGAGTACATAGCAGCCTCGGAGGCAGCACATGAAGCAGTCTGGATGAAGGAGTTTGATATGTCCATTTTGCATCATGCTTTTATATCAATATTTATTGCATTATGGGCTGTTATTACACATTATGTCACAATACTTATGCCTATTCTCTCTTATTTTACAAGGTTTACATAAAGAGGGAGAATGCCGGCAGCTGGGATTCTGGGCTGGAAAAGGAGCAAATATTAGAGACCTATTCTGCACAGCTCCAAATGTCCTAGAACTTCAGGGAAGATGTTTTCCAAATATATATAAAATACTGAGAGCAAGAACTTCACCAGGGGGCCACACCCTGCCCACGAGGGTGGGGGCGCGCCCTACCCCCCTGGACGCGCCCCCCTACCACGTGGGCCCCCTGGTGGCCGTCCGGTGACCATCTTCTGCTATATGAAGTATTTCGATGGGAAAAAAATCATAAGCCATCTTCTCGGATGAAACTCCACCGCCACGAGGCGGAACCTTGGCGAAACCAATCTAGGGCTCTGGCGGAGCTGTTCTGCTGGGGGAACTTCCCTCCCGGAGGGGCAAATCATCGCCATCGTCATCACCAATGCTCCTCTCATCGGGAGAGGGCAATCTCCATCAACATCTTCATTAGCACCATCTCATCTCAAAACCCTAGTTCATCTCTTGTATGCAATTCTTGTCTCCATGTCCGGGATTGGTGCTAGTAGGTTGCTAGTAGTGTTAATTACTCCTTGTAGTTGATGCTAGTTGGTTCAATTGGTGGAAGATCATATGTTCAGATCCTATATGCATATTAATACCCCTCTGATTATGAACATGTTTATGCTTTGTGAGTAGTTACTTTTGTTCCTGAGGACATGGGAGAAGTCTTTCTATTAGTAGTCATGTGAATTTGGTATTCGTTTGATATTTTCATGAGATGTATGTTGTCTCTTCTCTAGTGGTGTTATGTGAACGTCGACTACACGACACTTGACCATTATTTGGGCCTAGAGGAAGGCATTGGGAAGTAATAAGTAGATGATGGGTTGCTAGAGTGACAGAAGCTTAAACCCTAGTTTATGCGTTGCTTCGTAAGGGGCTAATTTGGATCCATATGTTTCATGCTATGGTTAGGTTTACCTTAATACTTTTGTTGTTGTTGTTGCGGATGCTTGCAATAGAGGTTAATCATAAGTGGGATGCCTGTCCAAGTAAGGGCAGTACCCAAGCACTGGTCCACCCACATACCAAATTATCAAAGTACCGAACGCGAATCATTTGAACGTGATGAAAACTAGCTTGACGATATTCCCATGTGTCCTCGGGAGCGCTTTACATCATATAAGAGTTTGTCCAGGCTTGTCCTTTTCTACAAAAAGGATTGGGCCACCTTGCTACACCTTATTTACTTTTGCTACTTGTTGCTCATTACAAATTATCTTATCACAAAACTATCTGTTACCACTTATTTCAGTACTTGCAGAGAATACCTTGCTGGAGGCCGCTTATCATTTCCTTCTGCTCCTCCTTGGGTTCGACACTCTTACTTATCGAAAGGACTATGATAGATCCCCTATACTTGTGGGTCATCAAGACTTTTTTCTGGCGCCGTTGGCGGGGAGTGAAGCGCCTTTGGTAGGTGGAATTTGGCAAGGAAAAATTTATATAGTGTGCTGAAATTTACTGTCACTTGTTACAATGGAAAGTAATCCTCTGAGGGGCTTGTTCGGGATATCTTCATCCCGACTAGTAGAGCAAAGAGTTGCTCCTCAACCTACTGAACCTACTGAAAATGAAAATGAAAAATGAAAATGCTTGCTTTGAAGTTCCTTCGGGTATGATAGAAAAACTGCTAGCTAATCCTTTTTTAGGAGATGGAACAAAACATCCTGATGAACATCTGATATATGTGGATGAAGTTTGTGGATTATTTAAGCTTGCAGGTGTACCCGGAGATGTTGTTAAGAAGAAGGTCTACCCTTTATCTTTCGGGGGAGATGCATCGACATGGTATAGGCTATGTGATGATATGGGGTCTTGGAATTACAAACGATTGAAATTGGAATTTCATCAGAAGTTTTATCCTATGCATCTTGTTCATCGTGATCGCAATTATATATATAATTTTTGGCCTCGCTAAAGAGAAAGCATCGCTCAAGCTTGGGGGAGGCTTAAATCAAGGTTATATTCATGACCCAATCATGAGCTCTCAAGAGAAATGATTATTCAAAAATTTTATGCTCGGCTTTCTGGTAACAATCGCACCATGCTTGATACTTCTTGTGCTGGCTCTTTTATGATGAATACTATTGAATTCAAATGGGATTTATTGGAAAGAATTAAACGCAACTCTGAAGATTGGGACCTCGACAATGGTAAGGAGTCAGGTATGACACCTAGTTTTGATTGTGTTAAATCTTTTATGGATACTGATATTTTTTTGTAAATTTAGCACTAAATATGGACTTGACTATGAGATAGTAGCTTCTTTCTATGAATCTTTTGCTGCCTATGTTGATCTCCCCAAGGAGAAGTGGTTTAAATATCATCCTCCCATAGAAGTAAAAGTAGCTGCACCTATTAAAGTTGAAGAAAAGACTGTCACTTATAATGATCCTATTGTTCCTGCTTCTTATGTTGAGAAACCACCTTTCCCAGTTAGGATAAAGGATCATGCTAAAGCTTCAACTGTGGTTCATAAAAGCAATATTAAAACATATACACCTCCTGAGCAAGTTACAGTTGAACCTAATATTGCTATCGTTAAAGATATCTTGTCTGATAATATTGATGGGCATGTTATTTATTTCTGTGATGAAACTGCTAGAATTGCTAAACCCCGTGATAAAGATAAACCTAGACCTGTGGTAGGCATGCCTGTTATTTCTGTTAAAATAGGAGATCATTGTTATCATGGCTTACGTGATATGGGTGCTAGTGCTAGTGCAATACCTTATTCCTTATACAAAGAAGTTATGCATGATATTGCACCTGCTGAGATGGAAGATATTGATGTCACAATTAAACTTGCCAATAGAGATACTATTTCACCAATGGGAATTGTTAGAGATGTTGAAGTCTTGTGTGGGAAAACTAAATATCCTGCTGATTTTCTTGTTCTTGTTTCCCCACAAGATAACTTTTGTCCCATTATATTTGGTAGACCCTTCTTAAATATTGTTAATGCTACCATAGATTGCAAAAGAGATGTTGTTACTATCGGTTTAGATGATATGACTCATGAATTTAATTTTTCTAAATTAAGTAGACAACACTGTGAAGAAGAATTACCTAGTAAGGATGAAATTATTGGTCTTGCTTCTGTTGCCGTACCTCCTAGTGATCCTTTAGAACAATACTTGCTAGACCATGAAAATGATATGTTTATGAATGAAAGAAGGGAATTAGATGAAGTATTCTTTAAACAGGAACCTATTCTGAAAAACAATTTACCTGTTGAAATCCTAGGGGATCCTCCTCCACCCAAGGGTGATCCCGTGTTTGAGCTTAAACTGTTACCTGATACTCTTAAATATGCTTATCTTCATGAGAAAAAGATATATCCTGTCACTATTAGTGCTAACCTTTCAGAGCATGATGAAGAGAGATTATTGAAAACTCTGAAGAAGCACCGCGCTGCTATTGGGTATACTCTTGATGATCTTAAGGGCATTAGTCCCACTCTATGTCAACATAAAATTAATTTGGAAGAAGATGCTAAACTAGTTCGTGATCATCAATGCCGGCTGAATCCTAAAATGAAAGAAGTGGTAAGAAAGGAGATACCAAAGCTCCTTGAGGCAGGTATAAATTATCCCGTTGCTGATAGTCAATGGGTAAGCCCTGTCCATTGTGTCCCTAAGAAGGGAGGGATTACTATTGTTCCTAATGATATAGATGAATTGATTCCTCAAAGAATTATTACAGGTTATAGGATGGTAATTGATTTCCACAAATCAAATAAGGCTACTAAAAAGGATCATTACCCCTTACCTTTTATTGATCAAATGCTAGAAAGATTGTCCAAACATACACATTTTTTCTTTCTAGATGGTTATTTTGGTTTCTCTCAAATACCTGTGTCAGCCAAAGATCAATCAAAGATTACTTTTACATGCCCTTTTGGTACTTTTTCTTATAGACGTATGCCTTTTGGTTTATGTAATGCAACTGCTACCTTTCAAAGATGCATGATGGCTATATTCTCTGACTTTTGTGAAAAAATTGTGAGGTTTTCATGGACGACTTTTCCGTCTATGGATCTTCTTTTGATGATTGCTTGAGCAACCTTGATCGAGTTTTGCATAGATGAGAAGAAACTAATCTTGTCTTGAATTGGGAAAAATGCCACTTTATGGTTAATGAAGGTATTGTCTTGGGCATAAAGTTTCTGAAAGAGGTATTGAAGTTGATAAAGCCAAGGTTGATGCTATTGAAAAGATGCCATGTCCCAAGGACATCAAAGATATAAGAAGTTTCCTTGGTCATGCCGGTTTTTATAGGAGGTTCATTAAGGACTTCTCAAAAATCTCTCGGCCTCTGACTAATTTATTACAAAAAGATATACCATTTGTCTTTGATGATGATTGTGTAGAAGCATTTGAAATACTTAAGAAAACATTGATCTCTGCACCTATTATTCAGCCACCTGATTGGAATTTACCCTTTGGAATTATGTGTGATGCTAGTGATTATGACGTAGGTGCTGTTCTAGGACAAAGAGTTCATAAGAAACTAAATGTTATTCAATATGCTAGTAAAACTCTAGACAATGCTCAAAGTAATTATGCTACTACTGAAAAAGAATTCTTAGCAGTTGTATTTGCTTGTGATAAGTTTAGACCTTATATTGTTGATTCTAAAGTAACTATTCACACTAATCACGCTGCTATTAAATATCTTATGGAAAAGAAAGATGCTAAACCTAGTCTTATTAGATGGGTTCTCTTGCTACAAGAATTTCATTTGCATATTGTTAATAGAAAAGGAGATGAGAACCCCGTTGTAGACAACTTGTCTAGGTTAGAAAATGTGCTTGATGACCCACTACCTATTGATGATAGCTTTCCTGATGAGCAACTAAATGTCATAAATGCTTCTCATACTGCTCCATGGTATGCTGATTATGCTAATTACATTGTTGCTAAGTTTATACCACCTAGTTTGACATACCAGCAAAAGAAAAAGTTCTTCTATGATTTGAGGCATTACTTTTGGGATGACCCACATCTTTATAAAGAAGGAGTAGATGGTGTTATTAGACGTTGTGTACCTGAGCATGAACAGGAACAGGTCCTACGTAAGTGTCACTCTAAAGCTTATGGAGGACACCATGCTGGAGATAGAACTGCACATAAGGTACTGCAATCTGGTTTTTATTGGTCTACTCTCTTCAAGGATGCCCGTAAGTTCGTCTTATCTTGTGATGAATGTCAAAGAATTGGTAATATTTGTAGACGTCAAGAAATGCCTATGAATTATTCACTTGTTGTTGAACCATTTGATGTTTGGGGCTTTGACTATATGGGACCTTTTCCTTCCTCTAATGGTTATACACATATTTTAGTTGCTGTTGATTACATTACTAAGTGGGTAGAAGCTATTCCAACTAGTAGTTTTGATCATAACACTTCTATTAAAATGCTTAAAGAAGTTATTTTTCCAAGATTTAGAGTCCCTAGATATTTAATGACTGATGGTGGTTCACATTTTATTCATGGTGCTTTCTGTAAAATGCTTGCTAAATATGATGTTAATCATAGAATTGCATCTCCTTATCACCCTCAGTCTAGTGGTCAAGTAGAATTGAGTAATAGAGAACTCAAATTAATTTTGCAAAAGGCTGTTAATAGGGCTAGAAAGAATTGGTCCAAGAAACTTGATGATGCATTATGGGCCTGTAGAACTGCATATAAAAATCCTATGGGTATGTCTCCCTATAAAATGGTCTATGGAAAAGCATGTCACTTACCTCTCGAACTGGAACACAAGGCTTATTGGGCTATTAAAGAACTTAATTATGATTTTAAACTTGCCGGTGAGAAGAGGTTATTTGATATTAGCTCACTTGATGAATGGAGAACCCAAGCCTACGAAAATGCCAAGTTGTTTAAAGAAAAAGTTAAAAGATGGCATGAAAAAAGGATACAAAAGCATGAGTTTAATGTAGGTGATTATGTATTGCTATACAACTCTCCTGTAAGATTTTTTGCAGGAAAACTTCTCTCTAAATGGGAAGGTCCTTACGTTATCGAGGAGGTCTATCGTTCCGGTGCCATAAAAATCAACAACTTCGAAGGCACAAATCCGAAGGTGGTGAACGGTCAAAGAATCAAACACTATATCTCAGGTAATCCCATAAATGTTGAAACCAATATTATTGAAACCGTAACCCCGGAGGAATACATAAGGGACACTTTCCGGAACGTTTCAGACTCCGAAAAGGAATAGGTACGTGGTACGGTAAGTAAACCAACTCCAAAACAGTTTTTAAGGCAATATTTCTCCGTTTTGGAATATTTAGAAAAATAGAAAAATAAGCAGCAGTCTCGGAAGGACACG
This sequence comes from Triticum urartu, assembly GCF_056163025.1. Classification (NCBI taxonomy): domain Eukaryota; kingdom Viridiplantae; phylum Streptophyta; class Magnoliopsida; order Poales; family Poaceae; genus Triticum; species Triticum urartu. The sequence goes on from NC_141876.1 coordinate 163,285,485, forward strand.
AGGGCTCCACGAGGGTGGAGGGCGCGCCCTACCCTACTGGGCGCGCCCCCTACCTCGTGGGCACCTCGTGTGCTCTCCGGACTCCATTTTCGTACACGACACGTATTTTGGTCGGTAGAAATTCATTATATAACCTCCCGGGGGTTTTGACTCCCGTATCACGGAAAAATCTCCTGTCTTTGTTTCGAGTTGTTTTCTGTCAGGGTTGTCAAGGCCAGGCACTATGTCATCTCCCTCCTCCTCCAACCATGAGGGCAACGATGCTTGGCTAATGAAGATAGAGCTGAAGAGAGAAGAACCCATGGAGATCAACAAGGATGAAGGGATCAAGAAGGCCATGGAGGACCAACTTCTGGCAATAAAAGACACCCTTCAACTGGATCGCAATCTTCTTACCCCAACAAAAATCGAAGCTTTCAAGATGATTGAGTTAGCTCGTATACAAAATAAGTATCTCACACGTGAAAATATTTTGTTGAAGGAGCATATCATCGCACTCAAGGGCATTATCCGCAAGTTAGAAGACATCCTACGCTCGATGTGCGACTATCCATGATCAACATCCCCACCTTCATCACCAACACGAGAGACATAATCACATGGTATGGGAACTCCACTTGGCAACTGGCAAGCTTGGGGGAGTGCCCCGGTATCGTATCACCATCAATTTATCTTTACCGTTTTTCTTAGTTCGATCCTTTTGGTAATATCTTGATCTAGTAGAATAAAAGTTCTTAGTATGATTTAGTTGTGAGTTTTGCTTTATAATCCTTCTATGTAATCGAGTCAGTGAGCTATATAATAAAGATCAGTGTTGAGTTAAGGGCTTGATTATTTTGCCATGATCCTAAGTGAATAAAAGAAAAGAGAAAGAAATAAAGAGAAACAAAGAGATCATATGGATCTCATGGAGAGTAATGAGCTCACATAGAAAAAGTATGATGAATAAAAGTTGTTGAGAGTTGTCAAGGATAGTTTTGGTCATCGTTGCAATTAATAGGAAGTAATAAAGAAGGAGAGGTCTTCACATATAGATATACTATCATGGACATCTTTTATGATTGTGAGCACTCATTAAAATATGACATGCTAAAAGAGTTGACGTTGGACAAGGAAGACAACATAATGGGTTATGTTTTCTTACATCTAAGATAAATTATATTGTCATGGATCATCCAACATGGTTGAGCTTGCCTTTCTCCCTCGTGCTAGCCAAATTCATTGCACCAAGTAGAGATACTACTTGTGCTTCCAAACACCCTTAAACCAGTCTTGCCATAAGAGTCCCCCGTATCTACCTATGGATTGAGTAAGATCCATCAAGTAAGTTATCATCGGTGCAAGCAATAAAAATTGCTCTCTAAATATGTATGATTGATTGGTGTGGAGGAAATAAGCTTTATACGATCGTGTGATATGGAAGTAATAAAAGCGACAAACTACATAATAAAGGTCCATATCATAAGTGGCAATATAAAGTGACGTTCTTTCGCATTAAGATTTTGTTCATCCAACCATAAAAGCGCATGACAACCTCTGTTCTAAGAATGGTCATGATGCCCTCATGTCCATATTTTATTTTTATCAACACCTCTATCTCTAAACATGTGGACATATTTTTCGATTTTGGCTTTTCGCTTGAGGACAAGCGAGGTCTAAGCTTGGGGGAGTTGATACGTCCATTTTGCATCATGCTTTTATATCAATATTATTGCATTATGGGCTGTTATTACACATTATGTCACAATACTTATGCCTATTCTCTCTTATTTTACAAGGTTTACATAAAGAGGGAGAATGCCGGTAGCTAGGATTCTGGGCTGGGAAAGGAGCAAATATTAGAGATCTATTCTGCACATCTCCAAAAGTCTTGAAAATTCACGGAAGATGTTTTCCGACTATAAAAAAAATACTGAGAGCAAGAACTTCACCAGGTGGGCCACACCCTGCCCACGAGGGTGGGGGGCACGCCCTACCCCCCTGGGCGCGCCCCCTACCTCGTGGGCCCCCTGGTGGCCCTCCGGTGACCATCTTTTGCTATACGAAGTCTTTCGATGGGAAAAAAATCATAAGCCATCTTCTCGGACGAAACTCCGCCGCCACGAGGCGGAACCTTGGCAGAACCAATCTAGGGCTCTGGCGGAGCTGTTCTGCTGGGGAAACTTCCTTCCCGGAGGGGGAAATCATCACCATCGTCAGCACCAACGCTCCTCTCATCAGGAGAGGGCAATCTCCATCAACATCTTCATCAGCACCATCTCATCTCAAAACCCTAGTTCATCTCTGTCACACCCTAGCTAGTTCATGCATTAGAGTGATAGCATCATGTTTAAATTTCCCAGAAAATGAAATGGGGATGATAGAACCCCCAGCATCCCCTTAAACCAACTAGGGTTTACTAAAATCTTTTTCAATGAACCTGAAATGCCCTTCTAAAAAGTCCACCCTTTTTGTTTTGGGTTAAAACCTTTGACAAAAATGGTGAACATTTTTTTAGGACATCTTAAGGTCATTGTATTAACTCATATAGTATTTGCATTTGGGCATTTAAATGCTATTAAATATTTTAAATGCTCAAATAATTCTGGAAATAAGTTTGGGTTGTTGGAAATAATCTAAACAGAGCCTATGATTATTTTCAGGATTTTTGTAAGTGCCTAACTATTTTTAATAAAGCCACAAACTTACAGAAAAATAGAAAAAGAAAAACAAAGCAAAGCAGAGGCTTACCTGACGCCACCTAGCAGGCCCACCTGCCGGCCCAGCCCAGCCACCGCTCCAGCGAGCTGCTTGGCTTGGCCAGGCAGGCAGGCAGGTGCTCGACGCCGGCGCCTGCGCACGCCACGTAGCTGCCCGCCGCCCTGCTTCCTCCCCTCGCAGTGCTGCTGCCCTGGTTTGGTCACACACCTCTCCCCCAAGCTCGCAGACACACCTCTCTCTCCCCAGCTCCTCTCCCTCGCTCTCCCGTACCATGGCCGACGCCGCCGTAGCCGCACCGCCGTCGTTGTCACGCTCTACGTCGTCCCCGTGCAGTGCCACCATGCCCGTTCGCTCCGCCGTCGTCGACTACATCGACCAGGCCAAGCCCCGAGCGCTCGCACGCCCTGCACCGCCTCCACCGACCCCGTCTCCGTCGACCACCGCCGGAGATCCCCTTCGCCGTCACCATCACAACAGGCCGTCCCCGACCTCGCCGTCAGCTCCGTTGCAACCACCGTGATCCTGGCCACCTCCCTATCCTCTCCGTCCTCCCTCTCGAGCCCCGTAGCGACTGCATGTAGCTAACCTGCATGCGCCGCCACGGAGCTCATCGCCGACGATGCTCTGGCCACCCACTGGCCACACCACTGTGTCCAACGTGCTCACCGCATCCCCAGGAGCCCAACACACCACCCCACATGCCTCGCCGTGCCCCGTAGCCTCGGGGTCATCTTCACCCGAGCTCCGGCCGCCGCCAAACTCGTCGCCTGCATCGTTTCCGGCAACCCCGAGCCCAACCACTGCCACCAAACGCTGCGGCTTGCTCCCAGCAATGCGTAGAGCCTCTCCGCCGCGCAAATGGTCGCCTGTGGGCGTTTTCCAAAGCCCTCCGCAGCGTCTGTCGTCGCCGACGTCAAGCCGCCGGCGAGTTGACCTCATTTGACCAGGGGTTTAACTCCCTTGGGTCAATGACAGGTGGGCCCAGAGCCCTGCTAATTTTAGCTTAAAACTAATCAACTTTTAGTTAACCCAATAGGTCACTAACATGCGGGCCCAGGCCCCACTGACAGTTTAGTTAGTATTAATTTAACCGTGTTAATTAGTTGTTTCCCTGACGTGTGGTCCCAGCCGTCAGGTTTGACCTGGGCTAGCGCCTTTGACTCACTGACGTCACAGTGACGCAGTGCTGACGCAGTTATTTATTTTTTGGATTTATTCTTATATAGGAAATTCCAAAAATAGCCAAAACTTCTAAAAATCATAGAAAATCAACCATAGCTCCAAATCAAACAAATTATATATGAAAAATGATCAGAAAAATTCAATCTTTCCATCTGTAATGGTTTCATGCATGACAAAACAATTTAACATTGCTGTTTAGGTGAAACAAGATAATACACTCATTATGCATAAGAACTTAAGCTTCCATTTGAATCTTTGATTCAAATGGACTCATTTCAACTTGTTTCACATTGCATTAGGCAGGACACCTCATTTTTCCATGTCATAGCATGCATCATATTGTTGCATATTGCCATGTGTTGATTATATTCTGTGGTGTCTTTCGTGGTAGGTTCTACCTCCGAGGATATCTCCGAGTATCCAACTGAAGGGCAGTACCCTACTACTACTCCATCAGGAAAGCAACCCCATTGATCATATCGATACAATCCCATGTTCTCGCTTCTGCTCCCACTTACTGCATTAAGACAATAATGTTTCAAACTGCTGTGTGCTGCGGTAGTTGAACCCTTATCCTCTGCATGACCTGTCATTGCCACAGTAACTAGATGAAACCCACTAGCATGTGTAGGAGTTGATTGAGCCATGTATGTGTTTCCTACCTTGCTATGCCTACTATGCTTAGAGTTGTGTCAGGTCTGGTTCATCTGGGTGGTGGGCTAGAGTGAAATGATTATGTCAGTAATGTGAGGGATGTGTTGAACATGATTTGGTAAAGGTATCGATGAGAGGCCATGTAGGAGTACATGGTGGGTTGTTTCATTGAGGCCGTCCCTAAGAACTGAGATCTGTATGTGTGATTTAAGATTTAGTTACTACCATACATTGGGCCCGAAACCAATGGACCCTCTCGGCTTCTTAATCACCCTTGTACTCTGTCCAGGAGTTGCAACTAGTCTCTGGTGTTTGTAGGTTATTTGTTGGCGGCCGTGTGTAGCGCTGACCCTAGGGGTGGGCTATGATGCGGTAGATACACCATGGCACGGTGTACCGAGTCACCCGTTTGGTGTCTCGGGAACCCTGTTCACATCGTTCGGGGCCGTATGTGGAAACCTCGGCTGGACTCCCTGCGGATGGAACCTGGATAGGCGATAAACCTGGACTAGAGACTTGAGTGTTTAGGTAGGCTGTGGCCGACACCCTCGTTGGGCTACCGCTTGAAGGTTGCCGAGTACATGCCGTGTAAACGATGGTAAGTGGTGAGAGCGTGTATGAAGAAGTACACCCCTGCAGGGTTAGCATCATCTATTCGAATAGCCGCATCCACGGTAAAGGACTACTTGGTTGCCTATACAGTTCATAGACAAGTTAATGGTTACTACTAAAAGACTCAAGATAAGTGTGAGTACCGAGGATGGCCCTCTCGTAGGATGACGAGTGAGGATCCCCGGTGGAGTATTGTGTTGGTGATTAGTGGACTCGTGTGCGAAAACTATTTTACTAGTGGTGTCTCATAGCATAGCTTAGCCAAGAGTCAAAGCTGGCTTGCTGCAATAACTCCACCACCTTCTTGAGAATGAGCATGTATAATAGGTTCTGTTGTAAGACTTGCTGAGTACCTTTGTACTCATGTTTGCTTTAATTACTGTTTTCAGACGACAACACCGCCCCCTCCGATGGGTTTTATGTAGACCTCGACGTCGATGAGTAACTTGCCACCCAGGTGGTGATCCTCGCCATCGAGGGCCCTATGTAGATAGACAGGCTTCGAGAAGCCTTCTTTCTTTCTAGTGTCTGTACTCAGACTATTTGCTTCCTCATGTGCTTGTATGCTTGTATGACTTGAGTGTCGGGTCATGTGACCCCTACCTGTATGAACATGTTATGTATGGCTCTCCGGAGACTTTAAATAAAGTACTTGAGTTGTAGAGTTTTGTTGTGATGCCATGTTGTATTTGCACATATCGAGCATATTGTGTGTATGATTGAAATGCTTGGTATGTGTGGGATCCGACAATCTAGTTGTTTATCCTTGGCAGCCTCTCTTATGGGGAAATGTAGTCTAGTGCTCCTCGAGCCATAGTAGTCCGCTACAGCCCGGTTCACCGGATTCCTGCTAGCCCAGCACTACTGCTCAGGAGGCTTGACTGGCCGGCATGTGTTTCACTTTGTTCCTATGTCTGTCCCTTCGGGGAAATGTCACGCGGTGACATCCGGAGTCCTGCCTAGCCTTCTACAGCCCGGGTTCCCCGGAGTCCTGTTAGCCCAGTGCTACAGCCCGGATTCACATGGTGTTGACCGACATGCTCGATGTCATTCATGTATGCCTGTCTCCATAGGTCTGTGCCGCTTTGGGTTCACGACTAGCCATGTTGGCCCGGGTTCTCTGTCATATGGATGCTAGCGACACTATCATATACGTGAGCCAAAAGGCGCAAACGGTCCCGGGCCATGGTAAGGCAACACCCGTGGGGATACCGTGCGTGAGGCTGCAATGTGATATGAGGTGTTACCGCCTAGATCGATGTGACTTGGAATCGGGGTCCTGACAGCGTTGGCATGAGAGCTGGACTTCCTGTAGGTTCGTTGAGCCAAACTGGTCGATGTCGAGTCTAGAAATGCTTTAGTTATATGTAGGGGAATTGATTGTGGGAGGGAACGTAAGGCTCTTTTACTCCTTTACCTTATGCCCTCTGATCTGAGTCATTCTCTTCTCATTCTACGTGGGTTAAGGACTAGGCTCTCTCCTTCTATCAGGTTCACATGTTACTAATCCGTAGTAGCTTATAGGATTGTTGTTACAAGCCTCAGTACAGTTTCTACTACTTTTAGTATGTTGTCAGTTTAATCAGGACCTTGATATGATGTTGTCGAGTAGTATTGCAAACTGTTGTGGATGTCTCAAATCTTTTTTTGAGCATTTACAGCCGTTATGCTGTCCGATTTCCCCTAGAAAATTCTAATGCCTTTGCGTTATTCTGTGCTTTCAAATGGCCACCCGTTCCCAGAACCATGTGGTTCGTCTGACCCGGTGCCTCGATGTGCCCGGCCACACGACCATGTTGGTTCGAGTGATGGTCGAGTCAGGCTATTGGTGGTACCCGGAATATACCGTCGAGGAGCAGTTCAGAGACTTCAACCAGAGCCAGTACCTTTGTACCGTCAGGATATATCCCTCTTATCCTGGAGCCACTGAGCCCCTTCACTGTTCCTATGGACTTGGGGTCACTATTGAGATGTTTGTGCAGGATGCAACCTATTCAATGATGACTATCATTCGAGCCAGGAATGCCTTGCTTCAGAACACCGATTTCCGTTACATGCCAGCCTCACTTCCTGGAGCACAAGGGTACTATCAGGCTTTGTACTATGAATCTACACATGAGGAGTCACTACTCCGCACCACTGCCGAGATGCTCGAGGATAAGGACCGCGAAAATCGGGCCTTGCATATGGAGCTTTTCCACACTCGTTCTGATCATTGGGCCACTTTGACTCGGTTTGCACCTGCGGTGCAGGCAGGATACATGGACATGAGGGACTTGTACCCTGTCCGGTCTGGATTGCCAGATTGTATGGAGTGGCGCGATGTAAGAGGCATCACCCCTCCTCGTGGTCCCCGTCTGCCACCCCCTGTGGGACCAAGGCCACATCCGAGTCCCTGTGGTCCGCAGGCTCCGCAGGACCGTCTGTTCCCAGATGATCATGTTCCACTTCCAGGCTTTGGTGGTGACTTTTATGAGGATTACTACGGAGCCGTCTGAGCTAGTAGTAGTTTCACCAGTACTGTAATAGTTGTATTCTCCACAGTCCTGCATGACCGTGGGATACGACTTGGTGTGTATCACGATCCGGAGGTGTAGAAAAATAATGTATAGGAGTTTGGAATGCCTCCGATGAGATGTAATGTCTTTCACCGTAGTTGTACTCTAGCCTGGGCTTGTACTAAACTATGTACGGTGTGTATGACCAATGGTATATATATGGCAGTTTCTATATTGCCATGTCATGCAATGAACATCTTAACATTCCATGTTATCCATTACATTCTGCACTTCCTTGCTAAGTTTGTGCCATCCTTGTCTAAACTGTTGTCTTGTTTTTCCTAGGATGGTCAACACCCGTAGCAACCCTGCTGCCCCGGAGCAGGGAGAAGCCAGAGCAGCTAGGGGTGAAAACCTACCTCACCCGCCTTCTCTGGCCGAAGTTATGCTGCAGGCGGAAAGAAACAAGCATGAGACTAACCTCTTGCTGGAGCGGATTGAGCAGAACACTCCACGCCATCATCGAAACGACTTGGTGTCAATCAATGACTTCATCAAGTTGTACCCACCAAAGTTTAATCATTCCGTCGAGCCCCTCGACGCGGATGACTGGCTCCGCAGCATCACACACAAGCTATGTTCTGCCAACGTAGCCGAAGCTGATAAGGTTACCTATGCTGCCTATCACCTCGAAGGCCCTTATAGCCTTTGGTGGGAAAACATTGAGGCTATGCGCCCGGTCGGCCAAATCACTACTTGGGCTGAATTCAGTGAGGCTTTCCATGAGCATCACATCCTGGAAGGTCTCATAGATCGCAAGAGGGAAGAGTTCTGCAATTTCACCCAAGGAAGACTGACTGTGGATGCATATAGTCGTGAATTTGGGAATCTGGCATGATATGCTCCTGAAGAGGTATCCACCGATGCTAAGAAGCAGGCAAGGTTCCGCAAGGGACTTAGCCCTGAGCTTCATTGCGATCTTCGTGTGCACGAGTGCACCTCCTTTCAGAAGTTAGTCAATAAAGCCATCAGTGCTGAGACAGGCCAGTCTGACTATGAAGCTTCACGGAAGCACTCTCGTGATTTTGGTTCTTCATCCGGCTCTGGACCTCAGAAGCGCCGGGTGTGGATTCCAAGCACGGCACTACCACCCAGGTTCATTCCGAGGCCATCCTTTGAGGCGCATCGCCCCAACCAGCAGTTTGCACCGTCTAAGCCCTATGGTGGCCCCGCTGCTAATGCTGCTCCACGCCCCAATGTTGTGACATGTTTCAAGTGTGGAGAGCCGGGTCACTACAGTCGAGAGTGTCCCCAGAACAACAACCCCAATCAGTCTGGAAAGTCCGTTGGCCGTGGTAAGCCAGCGGGAAAGACATTCTACGCCTAGCCAGCCACCACTGCACGTGGCCATGTCAACTATGTCTCAGCTGAGGAGGCTCATGATGATCCTAACATCGTCCTTGGTACGCTCCTTGTTAATTTCCATCTGACATCTATTCTTTTCGATATTGGAGCATCTCATTCATTCATATCTGAGAACTATGCTCGATTGCATAACATGACATTCTGTGACATGCCCACTTCCATGGTAATTCAAACTCCGGGTTCCAAATGGCAAACTTCTAGAGTAAGCCATGGGAATGAAATTCTTGTTGATAGACTTCTCTTCCTTGCATCCTTAATAGCTCTCAAGTCCTCGGACATAAACATCATCTTGGGTATGGACTCGATGTCAGCTCATTATGCTAAGATTGATTGTGCCACTAGAACCGTTCAACTTACTCACCCATCTGGCAAGACAGTCAATGTCTTAACTCGAGTGGCCAAGCACCAGCTTTACTCCCTAAATGCCAACCCCCTTCCAGACCTTGAAGATATTCCGGTAGTCTGAGACTTCCCGGATGTCTTTCCCAAAGAACTGCCAGGTGTTCCACCTGACAGGGATGTCGAGTTTGTGATAGACCTTTTTCCAGGAACCATTCTGATTTCTAGGAGACCCTATAAGATGGCACCCTTAGAACTAGCTGAGTTTAAGAACCAACTCGATGAGTTCTTGAAAAAGGGTTTCATCCGTCCTAGATCCTCCCCTTGGGCTTGCCCCGTCCTCTTCGTCAAGAAGAAGGATGGAACGGATCGGATGGTTGTAGATTACCGACCTATCAACTTGGTCACTATCAAGAACAAGTATCCGCTTCCCAGGATCAACGATCTGTATGATCAGCTCGCTGGATCCTCAGTATTTTCCAAGATGGATTTGAGGTTGGGCTACCATCAAATCAAAATCAGAAACGAGGACATTCCCAAAACGGCCTTTGTTACTCGTTATGGACAATACGAGTACACCGTCATGTCCTTCAGTTTAACCAATGCCCCAGCCACTTTCTCTCGGTTAATGAACTCGGTCTTCATGGAGTATTTGGATAAATTCATCGTAGTATACCTCGATGATATACTCATCTACTCCAAGAATGAAGAGGAACATGCCGAACATCCAAGGCTGGTATTGACAAAACTTCGAGAGCATCGCCTTTATGCCAAATTCTCCAGGTTTGAATTTTGGTTGCCAGAAGTGACCTATCTAGGCCATGTAATCTCTGGTAAGGGTATTGCTATCAATCCTGAGCGAGTTCAAGCCATCCCTGATTGGACTCCACCTGAGACGGTCAAGCAAGTTCGGAGCTTCCTTGTCTTAGCTAGCTATTGCCACTGCTTCGTCGAGAATTTCTCCAAGGTTGCTAAACCTCTAACTGAACTCCTCAAGAAAGATAAAAAGTTCGAGTGGACCCCACAGTACGAGTTCAGCTTTCAGGAATTGAAAAGACGCCTGACTTCTGCTCCCGTACTGGTACCACCATATTTCTCCAAGGACGTTATTATCTATTGCGACACCTCGCGACAAGGACTAGGTTGCATAGTCATGCAAGATCGTTAGGTAATTGCCTATGCTTCAAGGAAATTACACCCAGATGAGGAAAATTATCCCACACATGATGTAGAGCTTGCAGCTGTAGTCCATGCACTCAAAACTTGGCGACATTACCTTCTCAGTAATCGTTGCAAGATCTTCACCGATCACCAAAGTTTAAAATATATCTTCACCCAACCGGATTTGAATCTCAGGAAAGACATTGGGTCGAGTTGATCTCGGATTACGACTTAGGAATAACTTACACCACGGGCAAAGCCAATGTCATGGCTGATGCGCTAAGTCGTAAATCTTATTGTAACAACCTGATGTTACAACAGAGTCAACCACTTCTCCACGAGGAATTTTGTAAGCTTAATCTTCACATTGTTCCTCAAGGATTCCTATCCACCCTGGTGGCGAAACCTACCCTTACGGATCAGATCATCAAGGCACAGAAGGTAGATCCGGGAATCTCCCGTATTAAGAGAAACATTAAGAAAGGAGTCGCGAATTGTTGCTCTGTTGATGATCAAGGTGTCGTATACTTTGGAAACCGCTTAGTGGTTCCCAAGGCACGAAACCTGAAGCGGCTGATCCTTAAGGAATCTCATGAATCCCCTCTCGCCATTCATCCCGGTAGTACTAAAATGTATCAAGACCTACGCCAGAGGTTTTGGTGGACTAGGATGAAGAGAGAAATTGCTCAATACATTGCTAGTTGCAACGTCTGTCGTCGTGTTAAAGCAGAGCATCAACGGCCTGCTGGCACCCTTCAACCTTTGGCTATTCCTGAGTGGAAATGGGATAAAATCAGTATGGATTTCATTACTGGGTTTCCCAGGACCAAGAGAGGGAATAATGCCATCTTCGTCGTGATCGACCGTCTTTCCAAAGTAGCCCATTTCCTACCTGTTCGTGAGAGCATCACCTCTATCCAGCTAGCTGATTTATACATCTCCCGAATAGTGTCTCTTCATGGTGTCCCATTGGAAATTAACTCAGACCATGGGAGTCTCTTCACCTCTCGATTTTGGGAAAGTTTCCAAAATGCTATGGGAACTCGTCTCTCTTTTAGCACCGCCTTCCACCCCCAATCAAGTGGTCAAGTAGAGCGAGTAAATCAAATTCTGGAAGATATGCTCCGAGCTTCTGTCATCTCATTCGGAATGTATTGGGAGAAATGCCTTCCATTCGTGGAGTTTGCTTATAACAATAGTTATCAAGCTAGCTTGGGCAAAGCTCCTTTCGAAGTTCTGTATGGACGAAAATGTCGAACGCCTCTTAACTGGTCAGAAACCGGGGAAAGACAACTCTTTGGCCCCGATATGATTCAGGAAGCAGAAGAGCAGGTTCGCGTTATTCGTGAGAAATTGAAAACAGCCCAATCTCGTCAAAAGAGCCAATATGATCGTAAACATAAGCTCATGACTTACGAAGTCGGCGAGAAGGCTTACCACCGGGTTACTCTGTTAAAGGGAACCCATCGTTTTAGTATCAAAGGCAAATTGGCTCCTCGTTAGATTGGACCCTTTCGCATTCTTGCCAAACGAGAAGTTTCCTACCAATTGGAACTACCTCCGCATCTTTCCAGAGTTCACGATGTCTTCCATGTTTCTCAACTCAGGCGTTGCCGCACGGATCCTATGCGTGTAGTGGACCATGAAACGCTTGATCTACAAGATAACCTCTCATATCGGGAATATCCCGTTCGTATCCTTGATCAAGTCGAGCATACCACTCGACGCCATAACATCAAGTTTCTCAAGGTTCAATGGTCACACCATTCCGAAAAGGAAGCCACTTGGGAAAGGGAGGATCGTCTTCGACTCGAGTACCCCACTTTCTTCCCAACAGATCCTAAATCTCGGGACGAGATTCTTTTGAGTGGGGGTGAGTTGTCACACCCTAGCTAGTTCATGCATTAGAGTGATAGCATCATGTTTAAATTTCCCAGAAAATGAAATGGGGATGATAGAACCCCCAGCACCCCCTAAAACCAACTAGGGTTTACTAAAATCTTTTTCGATGAACCTGAAATGCCCTTCTAAAAAGTCCACCTTTTTGTTTTGGGTTAAAACCTTTGACAAAAATGGTGAACATTTTTCTAGGACATCTTAAGGTCATTGGATTAACTCATATAGTATTTGCATTTGGGCATTTAAATGCTATTAAATATTTTAAATGCTCAAATAATTCTGGAAATAAGTGTGGGCTGTTGGAAATAATCTAAACAGAGCCTATGATTATTTTCAGGATTTTTGTAAGTGCCTAACTATTTTTAATAAAGCCACAAACTTACAGTAAAATAGAAAAAGAAAAACAAAGCAAAGCAGAGGCTTACCTGACGCCACCTAGCAGGCCCACCTGCCGGCCCAGCCCAGCCACCGCTCCAGCTAGCTGCTTGGCTTGGCCAGGCAGGCTGGCAGGTGCTCGACGCCGGCGCCTGCGCGTGCCACGCAGCTGCCCACCGCCCTGCTTCCTCCCCTCACAGTGCTGCTGCCCTGGTTCAGTCACACACCTCTCCCCCGAGCTCGCAGACACGCCTCTCTCTCCCTAGCTCCTCTCCCTCGCCCTCCCACACTATGGCCGACGCCGCCGCAGCCGCACCGCCATCGTAGTCGCGCTCTACGTCGTTCCCGTGCCACGCCACCGTGTCCGTTCGCTCCGCCGTCATCGACTATGTCGAGCAGGCCGAGCCCCGAGCGCTCGCATGCCCTGCACCGCCTCCACCGACCCCGTCTCCGTCGACCACCGCCGGAGATCCCCTTCGCCGTCACCATCGCAACAGGCCGTCCCCGACCTCGCCGTCAGCTCCGTTGCAACCACCGTGAGCCTAGCCACCTCCCTATCCTCTCCATCCTCCCTCTCGAGCCCCGTAGCGACTGCATGTAGCTCACCCGCATGCGCCGCTGCGGTGCTCGTCACCGACGATGCTCCGGCCATCCACTGGCCACACCACTGTGTCCAACGTGCTCACTGCTTCCCCAGGAGCCCAACACACCACCCCACATGCCTCGTCATGCCCCGTAGCCTCGGGTTCATCTTCACCCGAGCTCTGGCTGCCGCCAAACTCGTCGCCGACATCGTTTCCGGCAACCCCGAGCCCAACCACTGCCACCAAACGTTGCGGCTTGCTCCCAGCAATGCGTAGAGCCTCTCCGCCGCGCAAATGGTCGCCTGTGGGCGTTTTCCCAAGCCCTCCGCCAAGTCTGTCGTCGCCAGCGTCAAACCGCCGGCGAGTTGACCTCGTTTGACCAGGGGTTTAACTCCCCTGGTTCAATGACAGGTGGGCCCAGAGCCTTGCTAATTTTAGCTTAGCACTAATCAACTTTTAGTTAACCTAATAGGTCACTGACATGCGGGCCTAGGCCCCACTAACAGTTTAGTTAGTATTAATTTAACCCTACTAATCAGTTGTTTCACTGACGTGTGGGTCCCAGCCGTCAGGTTTGACCTGGGCTGGCGCCTTTGACTCGCTGACGTCATAGTGATGCAGTGCTGACGCAGTTATTTATTTTCTGGATTTATTCTTATATAGGAAATTCCAGAAAATAGCCAAAACTTCTAATAATCATAGAAAATCAACCATAGCTCCAAATCAAACAAATTATATATGAAAAATGACCAGAAAAATTCAATATTTCCATCTGTAATGGTTTCATGCATGAAAAACACTTCAACCTTGATGTTTAGGTGAAACAAGCTAATACACTTATTATGCATGAGAACTTCAGCTTCACTTGTTTCACATTGCATTAGGCAGGACACCTCATTTTGCCATGTCATGGCATGCATCATATTGTTGCATATTTCCATGTGTTGATTATATTCTGTGGTGTCTTTCGTGGTAGGTTCTGCCTCCGAGGATATCTCCGAGTATCCAACTGAAGGGCAGTACCCTACTACTACTCCATCAGGCAAGCAGCCCCATTGATCATATCGATACAATCCCATGTTCTCGCTTCTGCTCTCACTTCCTAACAATGTTTCAAACTGCTGTGTGCTGCGGTAGTTGAACCCTTATCCTCTGCATGACCTGTCATTGCCACAGTAACTAGATGAAACCCACTAGCATGTTTAGGAGATGATTGAGCCATGTATGTGTTTCCTACCTTGCTATGCCTGCTATGCTTAGAGTTGTGTCAGGTCGGGTTCATCTGGGTGATGGGCTAGAGTGAAATGATTATGTCGGTAATGTGAGGGATGTGTTGAACATGATTTGATAAAGGTATCGATGAGAGGCCATGTAGGAGTACATGGTGGGTTGTTTCATTGAGGTCGTCGCTAAGAACTGAGATCTATATGTGTGATTTAAGATTCTGTTACTACCATACATTGGGCCCGAAACCAATGGACCATCTCGGCTTCTTAATCACCCTAGTACTCTGTCCAGGAGTTGCAACTAGTTTCTGGTGTTTGTAGTTTATGTGTTGGCGGCCATGCGTAGCGCTGACCCTAGGGGTGGGCTATGATGCGGTAGATACACCGTGGCACGGTGTGCCGTGTCACCCGTTTGGTGTCTCGGGAACCCCGTTCACATCGTTCGGGGCCGTATGTGGAAACCTCGGCCGGACTCCCTGCAGATGGAACCTGGATAGGCGACAAACCTAGACTAGAGACTTGAGTGTTTAGGTAGGCTGTGGCCGACACCCTCGTTGGGCTTCCGCTTGAAGGTTGCCGAGTACATGCCGTGTAAACGACGGTAAGTGGTGAGAGCGTGTATGAAGAAGTACACCCCTGCAGGGTTAACATCATCTATTCGAATAGCCGCGTCCACGGTAAAGGACTACTTGGTTGCCTATACAGTTCATAGACAAGTTAATGGTTACTACTAAAAGACTCATGATAAGTGTGAGTACCGAGGATGGCCCTCTCGTAGGGTGACGAGGGAGGATCCCCGGTGGAGTATTGTGTTGGTGATTAGTGGACTCGTGTGCGAAAACTATTTTACTAGTGGTGTCTCGTAGGATAGCTTAGCCAAGAGTCAACGCTGGCTTGCTGCGATAACTCCACCACCTTCTTGAGAATGAGCATGCATAATAGGTTCTGTTGTAAGACTTGCTGAGTACCTTTGTACTCATGTTTGCTTTAATTACTATTTTCAGACGACAACACCGCCCCCTCCGATGGGTTTTATGTAGACCTCGACATCGATGAGTAACTTGCCACCCAGGTGGTGATCCTGGCCATGGAGGGCCCTATGTAGATAGACAGGCTTCGAGAAGCCTTCTTTCTTTCTAGTGTCTGTACTCGGACTATTTGCTTCCGCATGTGCTTGTATTCTTGTATGACTTGAGTGTCGGGTCATGTGACCCCTACCTGTATGAACATGTTATATATGGCTCTCCGGAGCCTTTAAATAAAGTACTTGAGTTGTATAGTTTTGTTGTGATGCCATGTTGTATTTTCACATATCGAGCATATTGTGTGTATGATTGAAATGCTTGGTATGTGTGGGATCCGACAATCTAGTTGTTTATCCTTGGCAGCCTATCTTATGGGGAAGTGTAGTCTACTGCTCCTCGAGCCATAGTAGTCCGCTACAGCCCGGTTCACCGGAGTCCTGCTAGCCCAGCACTACTGCTCAGGACGCTTGACTGGCCGGCATGTGTTTCACTTCGTTCCTATGTCTGTCCCTTCCGGGAAATGTCACGCGGTGACATCTGGAGTCCTGCCTAGCCTGCTACAACCCGGGTTCCCCGGAGTCCTGTTAGCCCAGTGCTACAGCCCGGATTCACACGCTGTTGACCGACATGCTCGATGTGATTCTTGTATGCCTGTCTCCATAGGTCTGTGCCGCTTTGGGTTCACGACTAGCCATGTCGGCCCGGGTTCTCTGTCATATGGATGCTAGAGACACTATCATATACGTGAGCCAAAAGGCGTAAACGGTCCCGGGCCATGGTAAGGCGACACCCGTGGGGATACCGTGCGTGAGGCCGCAATGTGATATAAGGTGTTACCAGCTAGATCGATGTGACCTGGAATCGGGGTCCTGACAATCTCTTGTATCCAATTCTTGTCTCCAAGTCCGGGATTGGTGCTAGTAGGTTGCTAGTAGTTTTAATAACTCCTTGTAGTTGATACTAATTGGTTCAATTGGTGGAAGATCATATGTTCAAATCCTATATGCATATTAATACCCCTCTGATTATGAACATGTTTATGCTTTGTGAGTAGTTACTTTTGTTCCTGCGGACATGGGAGAAGTCTTGCTATTAGTAGTCATGTGAATTTGGTATTCGTTCGATATTTTGATGAGATGTATGTTGTCTCTCCTCTAGTGGTGTTATGTGAACATTGACTACATGAAACTTCACCATTATTTGGGCCTAGAGGAAGGCATTGGGAAGTAATAAGTAGATGATGGGTTGCTAGAGTGACAGAAGCTTAAACCCTAGTTTATGCGTTGCTTCGTAAGGGGCTGATTTGGATCCAAATGTTTCATACTATGGTTAGGTTTACCTTAATACTTTTGTTGTAGCTGCGGATGCTTGCAATAGAGGTTAATCATAAGTGGGATGCTTGTCCAAGTAAGGGCAGTACCCAAGCACCAGTCCACCCACATACCAAATTATCGAAGTACCGAATGTGAATCATATGAACGTGATGAAAACTAGCTTGACGATATTCCCATGTGTCCTCGGGAGCGCTTTACATCAAATAAGAGTTTGTCCAGCTGTAGCGACGAGACCTCAACCAGTCTGATCTCTGTGCTCAGGTGTCATCCCTGGATCAGTAATGCTGACACCACACAGTACTTGAAGGATAAAAGAGTAGCAATCACACACTTATTACATCGAGTGTCTCAATAGAGAACTTATTACAATAAATATGGCTTAAGGCCATCTAATAACGATAACACCGGAAGGCTTAGAAGATAAGTGAGTCCATCAACTCCAACGGCATCACTGAGTAAAGAACCACGACCTAAAACTCCTTAATCGTCGTCTAAAAAGTATGCAACATTAACGTTGCAGCCCGAAATGGGTCAGCACATGGAATATGCTGGCAAGGTAACACATAGAGAGTAATGGAATGAAACAGCTATACTATATGCATATTTGGCTGGTGGAAAGCTCTATGGTTACAGTTTTGCGTAAAGCCAATTTTTCCCTACTGCAAAGGAATAAATTTTATTTAACTATCATGGTAGTTGTTAAACATTGAGAATGGTTGACAGCATTCTCAATCCCAATTAAGCATCATCATTAAACAAAACCCAACAAAATTAATTTAGAGTAACATGATGAGATTCACATGATAATCCAAGTACTAGATACTCAAGATGTCCATAACCGGGGACACGTCTAACCATGATTAGTTTATACACTCTGCAGAGGTTTGCGCAATTTTCCCCACAAGACTCGATCGCCTCCGTTTGGTTTCTCGCACTACATGGTGTTTGAGAAACGGATGACCGAGACATAGTCTTTCAGAAGCGCTAGCACCTTACGATGGATAGACCGTTACACCTACTTGCCCCTACATCTGCTAGTCTACCATGTAAGAGTTCGCACGACTTAATCAACTATGCTAGAGCCCATAATAGCTTGTGGCTGCACACGGAAGTTTCTAGTATGAAAAATCTCATGATCCCTTTGGGCCTGGGTGGCGGTCCATAAAGAAAAACAGGCAATCCTAGAATACCCAGGTACGTCAATCCACCCAGATGTGTGTTTAAGTGGCCACCTTAGATAAACCATTAAATTAACAAACTCACATCTATCATGGATATCACTCACCCAATCCACGTCTACTAGCATAGCATGGCATAATAGGCAAACGTAGAAGTAACTCCCAAAGGTTTGATAATACAACAAGTAATAGGTACTACCTCAACTACTTCCCATCCCACAATTTAATTAGATCCTAATCATGCAATGTTTGAGGATTGATCTAATGCAATAAAACAGGGTAGTAGGAGGTATGATCAAAGTGTTACTTGCCTTGCTGATGATCCGCGAAACCTAGAGATTCGAAGTAATAGGCGGCGCACTCCGGGTATTCTATCGCAGACAAACAAACAAGCATACAATAAGCATTCATCTAATGCACAGGTAAAACTCAAATAAGAGATCTAACCAGAAGGTTCAACTTAAGAACTTCGGTTTGCAAAAAGAATCAAATCAAATGAAGCAACGAAAGTCAAACGGCAAAAGAAACAGACTTTGTTTACTATTCTGGATCTAGGGCAATTTTTACAGTGGCAAAAACTTGTTTAAGTTGGTTAAACGGATAGAGGGTTTCGAGACGAAACTCCAGGCGCTTGAATCGCCTGATTCCAACAAACGAGCGAAAAGTTATACTTATACGAAAATCGGATCAGGAATCGAGATCAGAAAAATCACGGATTTAATCCGAGAAAAGAAAAATGACGAACGTTCGCTAGAACGAATGAAGGAACGAACGCTCGCTATTTAAATAAATTGGAAAAACCGATCTATTTAAAAAAACCGAAACTAAAAAAAGAACAAAACCGTCGGAAAAACCGAACGGTTTTTCAGAAAAAAAACTGGCGTCTAAAAAAAACTACCCGGCAACTTGGGCGAGAGATCCGGCGGCGGCGGCGCTAGGGCGGGGCGGGGGCTAGGGCTTGGGGAGGCTCCGGGCTGGGATCCCCGGCTTATAAAGCCTGAACGGGCCTAGTGTCCAGGTCGGACACGGCCCGTAGCTCGGTTGCGTTTTTTTAATATAATTATTCCGTGCTGAAAAACAAATAAAAGAAATACTAATCGGACTCCCAAAATCCTGAAATAAATTTTCCCCGGCATCTAAAATCAAGCTTCACAAGGTGAACATTTATTTGGAGCCTAAATGCAATTTTGAAAAACGCACATTTTTCCTAAATTCAAATAAAATACCGAAAAACTCCGAAATAAAATCTTATTTGATTTTATTATTAAATCCTCATTATTTCTTTATTTTGGGAAAGTCATTTTATTCCCTCTCATATTTTTGTAATATAAATAATTGATGATAAAATAATTAAAATCAAATGATCCTATTCTCAAAATTTGAGTAAACTCAAATATGAAAATAACGAAATCCCCAACTCTCTCCGTGGGTCCTTGAGTTGCGTAGAATTTCTAGGATCAAAACCAAAAGCAAATAAATATGAAATGCAATGATGATATAATGTATAACATTCCAAATTGAAAATTTGGGATGTTACAAACCTACCCCCCTTAAGATGAATCTCGCCCTCGAGATTCGGGTTGGCTAGAAAATAGGTGAGGGTGGTCCTTGAGCAAATCTTCCTCTCGCTCCCAGGTGGCTTCATCCTCCGTGTGGTGGCTCCACTGAACCTTACAAAACTTGATAACCTTGCTGCGGGTGATTCGGCTGGCAAACTCGAGAATCTTAACTGGTTTCTCCTCATAGGTCAAATCACTGTCCAACTGAATTGCTTCTAGTGGTACCGTATCTCTCAGCGGTATGTCAGCCACGTGGCACTTCTTCAACTGAGAAACATGGAACACATCATGAACTCCTGACAATCCTTCGGGCAATTCCAACTTGTAGGCCACTTCTCCCATACATTCCAATACTCGGTATGCTCCTACAAATCGTGGCACTAACTTTCCCTTAACACCAAAGCGCTTTATTCCCCGAAGTGGGGATACTCGAAGATAAACTCTGTCTCCAACTTCATAAACTGTCTCCTTGCATTTAGAATCTGCATAACTCTTCTTCCTGGATTGAGCTACCTTGAGCCTATCGCGAATCAATTTTACCTTCTGTTCAGACTCCTTAATCAAATCAGGTCCAAACAACTGGCGGTCTCCAACTTCATCCCATGACAAAGGTGTCCTGCACCTCCTTCCGTACAAGGCTTTGAAAGGGCCCATCTTTAAACTGGATTGATAGCTATTGTTGTAAGAGAATTCTGCATATGGCAAATTGTCGTCCCAACTAGATCCATAATCTAGCGCACAAGCTCTCAGCATGTCCTCCAAAATCTGATTGACTCTCTCGGTCTGTCCATCTGTCTGTGGATGAAAAGCTGTGCTGAACTCTAGCCTGGTACCCAAAGTTTCGTGCAACTGATTCCAGAACTTTGAGGTAAAGTGGGTTCCTCTATCTGGTACTATACTCCTCGGAACTCCATGTAAGCATACAATCCTGGTCATGTATATCTTTGCTAACTTAGCACTGGTGTAAGTGGTCTTTACCGGGATGAAATGAGCTACTTTCGTCAACCGATCAACTACAACCCAAATCGAGTCATAGCCTGAACGAGTCCTGGGTAATCCCGTGATAAAATCCATGCCTAACTTATCCCACTTCCATTCGGTTATCGGCAATGGTTGTAGCAATCATGCTGGCTTATGATGCTCTTCCTTCACTCTCTGACATACATCACATACTACTACGTACTCCGCAATATCCTTCTTCATTCCGGTCCACCAGAAAATATCCTTCAAATCCAAATACATCTTGGTATTTCCTGGGTGAATCGAATATGGTGAATCGTGTTCCTCTTGCAGAATCAACATCCTGATCTCCGGGTCATTGGGCACATAAACACGGTCTTCAAACCATTGGGTGTCGTGCTCATCCTCATGAAATCCTTTAGCCTTTCCTTCGCTCATTTTCTCCTTTATAGAGGCAATCTCCTTGTCAGTCTTCTGAGCTTCTCTGATTCTATCCATCAAAGTTGACTGAATCTCCAATGCTGCTACATAGCCTCTCGGAACTATTTCCACACATAGCTCACAAAGATCCTCGGCTAACTCCTTTGGTATTTCTCCCGTCATTAGTGTATTTACATGGCTTTTACGGCTCAATGCGTCAGCTACTACATTAGCCTTTCCGGGATGGTAATGCAATCTCATATCATAATCCTTGATGAGCTCCAACCATCTCCTTTGTCTGAGGTTTAACTCCTTCTGCGTGAAAATGTATTTCAAACTCTTGTGATCCATGTACACCTCACAATGATTTCCAATGAGGAAATGTCTCCATGTTTTCAATGCATGCACTACGGCTGCTAACTCCAAATAATGCATAGCATAATTCAATTCGTGGGGTTTCAGTTGTCGTGAGGCTTATGAAACAACTCTCCCTTCCTGCATAAGCACTGCTCCAAGTCCTCGTCGTGAAGCGTCGCAATACACCTCATAATCCTTGGTCTGGTCTGGCAAAATCAACACTGGTGAAGTAACCAAGCGTTTCTTCAACTCCTAGAAACTAGCCTCACACTCCTCAGTCCATATGAACTTGGTATCCTTCTTTAACAACCCCGTCATAGGTTTTGCAATCTTGGAGAAATTCTCAATAAATCTCCGGTAGTATCCTGCGAGTCCAAGGAAACTTTGGATCTCTCCAACTGTGGTTGGTGCTTCCCACTTGGTCACGGTATCAACTTTAGTGGGATCAACTGCTATTCCTTCTCCGGATATAACGTGTCCAAGGAATCCTACTTCCTTCAACCAAAACTCACATTTGCTGAACTTGGCATACAACTGATGTTCTCTGAGCTTCTCAAGTACCAATTGCAAATGTTCCTTATGTTCCTCTTCATTCTTCGAGTAAACCAGAATATCATCAATGAACACCACGACAAACTTATCCAAAAATTCCATAAACACTTTGTTCATCATGTTCATAAAATAGGAGGTGTGTTAGTCAGACCAAATGACATAAAAGTATACTCGTACAGCCCATACCTGGTGGTAAAAGTTGTCTTAGGTATATCCTGTTCTCGAATCTTCAACTGGTGGTATCCTGATCGCAGATCGATCTTGGAAAATACCTTAGCTCCTTGCAATCGATCAAACAGATCATTGATCATTGGTAGTGGGTACTTGTTCTTGATCGTTACTTCATTCAACCCACGATAGTCAACAACCATCCTTAACGATCCATCCTTTTTCTCCACTAGAAGTACTGGTGATTCCCAAGGCGACGAACTTGGGCGAATGTAGCCTTTATCCAGTAACTCCTTAATCTGCTTCTTAATCTCCACCAAATCCTTTGCAGGCATCCTGTATGGTCTCTTTGATATTGGCCCTGTGCCTGGCAATAGCTCAATCAAAAACTCAATATCTCTATCCGGTGGCATGCCTGGCAACTCTTCTGGAAATACTTCAGGGAAATCCCTTACCACTGGTACATCCTCCTGCACAACTCCTGTTAAATAATTTACTTGAGTCCCTTTTGGCACATGTCGGGATACATACTTGATCCTTCTCCCTTCTGGGGTGGTAAGCAAAATTGTCTTACTGGTGCAATCGATGTTTCCCCCATACATCGATAGCCAATCCATACCCAGAATTACATCCAATCCTTGTGATTCCAAAATGATTAAATCCGAGGGAAACACATGCCTACCTATACTCAATGGCACTTGAAAACATCCTTGACTGGCCATATACTCCGCTCCTGGTGAGCTTACTAGCATAGGTGTTCTAAGAACCTTAGTGGGCATGTTATACTTATCCACAAATCCCCTTGATATGTATGAATGCCATGCACCAGTATCAAAAAGAACGAGCGCCGTAAATGACTTAACCAAAAACTTACCGATTACTGCATCCGGCTGCTCTTCAACCTCCTCCACGTTAACGTGCTTCACCTATCCCCTGTTGAACGGGTTCGGCTTCTTCCCTGAGCTTCCATTGCCATTCTGGCCTTCAGGACATTCATTGGCATAATGTCCGGTCTTCTGACACTTAAAGCAAGTGACTTGGCTCATGTCTTTCTTGGCTGGGGTTGATGGGTTGGTACGGTTCTGGCCGTTGCTTCCTCCATTGCCATTACCATTCTTGGTGCTATTGTGATTGTGCGAGCTACCTCCTCCATGGGTATGCTGAAAATGTCCTCCCGATCTAGGGGTAAAACGTGGCTTCTGCTGAGCTCCAGAATTGTACTTCCCTTGTCCATACTTCCTCTTGCGGTTCTCAATTTGCTGCTGCTTGCCTTCAATCATAAGAGCATGGTCTACCAACTCCTGGTAGTTGTTGAAGGTTGCTACCATCAACTGCATGCTTAACTCATCATTCAGTCCTTCCAGAAACTTCTCATGCTTAGCTGCATCTATAGCAACGTCATCTGGGGCATAATGTGCTAATTTACTCAAGTCCTCCACATACTGGCCAACTATCCGTCCTCCTTGGCGCAAGTTGCTAAACTCACTCTTCTTCATGGCCATAGCTCCTGCTGAAACATGGGCAGTTCGAAAATCCTGCTGAAACTGGTCCCATGTGACAGTGTCGACAGGGAAAGTGGCTGTGAAATTCTCCCACCATGATGCTACGGGTCCTTCAAGCTGATGTGCGGCAAACTTCACCTTCCCCGCATCTGTGCATCCTGCTGTGGTCAACTCTATAGCTGTCTTGCAGAGCCAATCATCTGCTACTATCGGCTCGGTGCTACTGGAAAACACCGACGGATTCAGCCTAAGAAAACGGGCTAAGTGATCAACAGGTGGTGGTGGTGGTGGTGGGTTGTTGTTGTTGTTCCCCTGATTCTGATTCTGGACTAGCAACTGCATCAATGTGTTCTGCTGCTGGATCAACTGGGTGAGCTCCGGTGGAAAGGTAAATCCGGGGTCACGTCTCGGAGGCATCTGAGGGTTTAGAAAAGATGAGATTTAAGAATAGAGGGGGTCTAAAGAGAAAACACTACCCACATGCACATGAGGCAAAAGCAAACAATTCACTTCATTCAATCAAACAAGGGCATACAATCGATCTAACTATCACAAAAGTGCTCAGACTACTGTATTTACATGGTGGACTACTACTACTGATGAGGTGGTCTACTAGAAATATTCTTCGGTTGCAGACTCCATGATATCTGCTCCAGCTTCATCAACATAGTCATCATCGCTATCAACTGGGTCCGAGTCGGTGTCATCAATGATGATGTAGTCTTCCGGGCGAATCTCCTTGGGTTCTTCGTCTTCATCTACTGGTGTAGGGCCTCCCATAAATATTCCGATCTTCTTGATCAGATCGTCATTCTTCTCCACCAATACTTCAATTTCTTCTTCATAATCTTCACGTGTAGCCTTGAGTTCTTCCTCCAGTCCCTTGATTCTAGTCCTTGTCTTCTTCAGGTCTATCATGTCGGTGCACATCTGGTTCTCCTGTCGTCGAATGTGCTGGTTTTGTTCCTGGATAAAAGCTGGAATTGATCTATCCTTTCTGGTGCTGATTATCTCCCAGTGCTCATCTCGGCGCCCACAAATCTGGTAGATAGTATCCTTGAGATCATTGCGGTAGACTTCTCCAATGCGTCCCATGGCGGTATGAGCTGCCATGCTCTTCCCTAGACTCCAAGTTGGTGCATCAAAAGAAAACTCTATGGGCTCAGTGACTAGCATGAACGTCCTTCCTGGAAATTGAACTTGAATCATCCACCGCTCTTCTTCAGGTAAAGTGGTGTTGTAGGTTCCGGTGAAGCTTGGTACTCCTATGTTCAGGTATCTAGTGACTTCCTTCAAGTGACGTCCAAAGGGTGTATCTTCATCAGGTTGCATGAACTTGTTCCTTGCATCCGCCATCCTAAAGAGTAGAAAAGATGAGAGGTCAGAAGAGAAGAGAGTGAATAGTGATCTAGGTCTTTTAGCTTAGTGGTCGTGTCCTACAGTTAGTGTGTGCTCTGATACCATCTCTGTAGCGACCAGACCTCAACCAGTATGATCTCTGTGCTCAGGTGTCATCCCTGGATCAGTAATGCTGACACCACACAGTACTTGAAGGATTTATAACAGAGTAGCAATCACACACTTATTACATCGAGTGTCTCAATAGAGAACCTATTACAATAAATATGGCTTAAGGCCATCTAATAACGATAACAGCGGAAGGCTTAGAAGATAAGTGAGTCCATCAACTCCAACGGCATCACTGAGTATAGAACCATGACCTAAAACTCCTTAATCATCGTCTGAAAAGTCTGCAACATTAACGTTGCAGCCCGAAACGGGTCAGCACATGGAATATGCTGGCAAGGTAACACATAGAGAGTAATGGAATAAAACAGCTATACTATATGCATATTTGGCTAGTGGAAAGCTCTATGGTTATAGTTTTGCGTAAAGCCAATTTTTCCCTACTGCAAAGGAATAAATTTTATTTAACTATCATGGTAGTTGTTAAACATTGAGAATGGTTGACAGCATTCTCAATCCCAATTAAGCATCATCATTAAACAAAACCCAACAAAATTAATTTAGAGTAACATGATGAGATTCACTTGATAATCCAAGACTAGATACTCAAGATGTCCATAACCGGGGACACGGCTAACCATGATTAGTTTATACACTCTGCAGAGGTTTGCGCACTTTTCCCCACAAGACTCGATCGCCTCCATTTGGTTTCTCGCACTACATGGTGTTTGAGAAACGGATGACCGAGACATAGTCTTTTCAGAAGCGCTAGCACCTTACGATGGATAGACCGTTACACCTACTTTCCCCTACATCTCCTAGTCTACCCTGTAAGAGTTCGCATGACTTAATCAACTATGCTAGAGCCCATAATAGCTTGTGGCTGCACACAGAAGTTTCTAGTATGAAAAATCTAATGATCCCTTTGGGCCTGGGTGGCGGTCCATAAAGAAAAACAGGCAATCCTGGAATACCCAGGTACCTCAATCCACCCAGATGTGTGTTTAAGTTGCAACCTTAGATAAACCATTAAATTAACGAACTCACATCTGTCATGGATATCACTCACCCAATCCACGTCTACTAGCATAGCATGGCATAATAGGCAAACGTAGAAGTAACTCCCAAAGGTTTGATAATACAACAGGTAATAGGTACTACCTCAACTACTTCCCATCCCACAATTTAATTAGATCCTAATCATGAAAAGTTTGAGGATTGATCTAATGCAATAAAACACGGTAGTAGGAGGTATGATCAAAGTGTTACTTGCCTTGTTGATGATCCGCGAAACCTAGAGATTCGAAGTAACAGGTCGCGCACTCCGGGTATTCTATCGAAGACAAACAAACAAGCATACAATAAGCATTCATCTAATGCACAGGTAAAATTCAAATAAGAGATCTAACCAGAAGGTTCAACTTAAGAACTCCGGTTTGCAAAAAGAATCAAATCAAACAAAGCAACGAAAGTCAAACGGCAAAAGAAATAGACTTCGTTTACTATTCTGGATCTAGGGCAATTTTTATAGTGGCAAAAACTTGTTTAAGTTGGTTAAACGGATAGAGGGTTTCGAGACAAAACTCCAGGCGCTTGAATCGCCTGATTCCGATAAACGAGCGAAAAGTTGTACTAAAACGAAAATCGGATCAGGAATCGCGATCAGAAAAATCGCGGATTTAATCCGAGAAAAGAAAAACGACGAACGTTCGCTAGAACGAACGAACGCTCGCTATTTAAATAAATCTTAAAAACTGATCTATTTAAAAAAAACCGAAACTAAAAAAACCGAACAAAACCGTCGGAAAAACCGCACGGTTTTTCGGAAAAAAATCGGCGTCTAAAAAAAACTACCCGGCAACTCCAGCGAGAGATCTGGCAGCGGCGGCGGGGCTCCGTCCGCGGTGGTGCGGTGGCGGCGGCGGCGGCGGCGGCGCTAGGGCAGGGCGGGGGCTAGGGTTTGGGAAGGCTCCGGGCTGGGCTCCCCGGCTTATAAAGCCCGGATGGGCCTAATGTCCAGGTCGGACACGACCCATAGGTCGGTTGCGTTTTTTTAATAATTATTCCATGCAGAAAAACAAATAAAATAAATACTAAATGGACTCCAAAAATCCCAAAAAAAAATTTCCCCGGCTTCTAAAATCAAGCCGCACAAGGTGAACATTTATTTGGGGCCTAAATGCAATTTTGAAAAACGCACATTTTTCCTAAATTCAAATAAAATACCGAAAACTCCGAAATAAAATCTTATTTGATTTTATTATTAAATCCTCATTATTTCTTTATTTTGGAAAATTCATTTTATTCCCTCTCTCATATTTTTGTAATAGAAATAATTGATGATAAAATAATTAAAATCAAATGATCCTATTCTCAAAATTTGAGAAAACTCAAATATGAAAATAACGAAATCCCCAACTCTCTCCGTGGGTCCTTGAGTTGCGTAGAATTTCTAGGATCAAAACCAAAAGCAAATAAATATGATATGCAATGATGATCTAATGTATAACATTCCAAATTGAATATTTGGGATGTTACACCAGGCTTGTCCTTTGCTACAAAAAGGATTGGGCCACCTTGCTGCACCTTATTTAATTTTGCTACTTGTTGCTCGTTACAGATTATCTTATCACAAAACTATCTGTTACCACTTATTTCAGTACTTGCAGAGAATACCTTGCTAGAAACCGCTTATCATTTCCTTCTGCTCCTCGTTGGGTTCGACACTCTTACTTATCGAAAGGACTACGATAGATCCCCTATACTTGTGGGTCATCAGAGTTCCTCACCGACCTAGGAGAGTTATTCCCAATGCGTCGGGCCCGGTGTTTCTCTTATGTGACAACACTGGAGCTATTGCCCTTGCCTAGGAGCCTAGGTTTCACAAGAAGACGAGGCATATCAAGCATCGCTTCAACTCCATTCGTGAATAAATTCAGGATGGAGACATAGATATTTGTAAAGTGCATACGGACCTGAAAGTCGCAGATCCGTTGACTAAACCACTTCCTCAAGCAAAACATGATCAACACCAGAACTCTATGGGTGTTTGATTCATCACAATGTAACTAGATTATTGACTCTAGTGCAAGTGGGAGACAGTTGGAAATATGCCCTAGAGGCAATAATAAAGTGGTTATTATTATATTTCCGTGTTCATGATAGTTGTCTATTGTTCATGCTATAATTGTATTAACCAGAAACCATAATGCATGTGTGAATACATAGATCGTAATATGTCCCTAGTAAGCCTCTAGTTTACTAGCTCGTTGATCAATAGATGGTCATGGTTTCCTGACCATGGACATTGGATGTCATTGATAACAGGATCAGATCATTAGGAGAATGATGTGATGGACAAGACCCAATCCTAATCGTAGCACAAGATTGTGTAGTTCGTCTGCTAGAGCTTTTCTAATGTCAACTATCATTTCCTTAGACCATGAGATTGTGCAACTCCCGGATACCGTAGGAATGCTTTGGGTGTACCAAACGTCACAACGTAACTCGGTGGCTATAAAGGTGCACTACAGGTATCTCCGAAAGTATCTGTTGGGTTGGCACGAATCGATACTGGGATTTGTCACTCCGTATGACAGAGAGGTATCTCTGGTCCCACTCTGTAATGCATCATCATAACGAGCTCAATGTGACTAAGGAGTTATCCATAGGATCATGCATTACGGAATGAGTAAATAGACTTGCCAGTAACGAGATTGAACGAGGTATAGTGATACCGACGATCGAATCTCGGGCAAGTAACATGCCGATTGACAAAGGGAATTGTATACGGGGTTGATTGAATCCCCAACATCGTGGTTCATCCGATAATATCATAGTGGAACATGTGGGAGCCAACATGGGTATCCAGATCCCGTTGTTGGTTATTGGCCGGAGAGATGTCTCGGTCATGTCTGCATGGTTCCTGAACCCGTAGGGTCTACAAACATAAGGTTCGATGACGCTAGGGTTATAGGGAAAGTATGTACGTGGTTACCGAATGTTGTTCGGAGTCCTCAATGAGAACCCGGATGTCGCGAGGAGTTCCGGAATGGACCGGAGGTAAAGAATTATATAGGAAGTCAGGATTTGGACACCGGGGGGGCATCAGCCCCAGAGGCTTGCATGGGCCAAGAGTGGGAAGGGACCAGCCCCTGATTGGGCTGGTGCACCTCCCACCAAGGCCCAAGGCGCAGCACAAGGGAAGAGGGGGAAACCCTAGGCGCAGATGAGCCTAAGGCCCACCCTAGGGTGCGTCCCCTCTCTCCCCCTTGGCCATCGCCCTCAATCCCATCTAGGGCTGCCGCCCCCCCTAGGGAGGGAACCCTAGAGGGGGCGCAGCCCCCTCCCCTCCTCCTATATATAGTGGGGGTTTTGGTGCTGCCATACAAAAAAGTCTCTCTCTCTCTCTCTCGGCGCAGCCCTACCTCTCCACCTCCTCGTATTTCCTAGTGCTTGGCGAAGCCCTGCTAGAGAACCACGTTGCTCCAGCACCCACGCCATCATGCTGCTGCTGGAGTTGTCTTCCCCAACCTCTCCCTCCTCCTTGCTGGATCAAGGCACGGAAGACGTTATCGGGCTGCATGTTTGTTGAACACGGAGGCGCCGTTGTTCGGTGCTTAGATCGGAATCGACCGTGATCTGAATCGCTGCATGTACGACTCCACCAACTGCGATCTGAATCGTTGTGTGTATGACTCCACCAACTGCGTTCTTGCAATGCTTCCTCTTAGTGATCTTCAAGGGTATGAAGATGCACTCCCTCTCTCTCGTTGCTAGCATCTCCTAGATTGATCTTGGTGACACGTAGGAATTTTTTTTGAATTATTGCTACATTCGCCAACAAGGGCTGGCCGGGGCGATGGCGGACTGGTGGTGGGGAGTGGTTTCAGGGCGGTGAGGCGGCACAGGAGCGCCGCCGGCCGCGGGCGGCAGGGCCGGCAGTTCGGCCGGTGGTGGCCGGTGGTTCAGGGGGTGCAGGTTAAAGCTGAACCGCAGGCCCTCGCTAAACTACATGTGAAGTGCCTCTCTGCTACCATTGCGTTCAGTTTCGACAGTAACATTCAAATTCCACCGCAAATTTCAGTTTCGACAGTTAAGTTCAGTGTCAACAGTTTTTACCTCATCTATTGTAGTCCGGTGGTTTTTGGTGATGTAAATTTTACATCCATCAATTTTTGGTAATGTATTTTACATCATCTATTGGAGATGCTATTAGAATCCCAATTGAGATTAACGATGTCTGACCTGTGCTGCTTCAGCCTCGACGTCTTATGGTTCGCTGGAGCTGCTCCAATGATGGAACTATCCATCACAACTGAGCAGTGCCCTGGATGTCGTCTATAGATTCCTCGGATCTTCCTCCACACCTCTGACATCAACCTCTACCTCAACTTCTTTAGCAACCAACCCAATGATGCTGAGGTCGACATGGCTATGACAAAGAGGTTGTACACTTGTCGCATCACTTGTTACTCTAGATTCATGTCGATCCATTAGGGCTATTTTGGTGCAACAGAAAAACATAGCGATAGGAAATTTTCGTATGGCACTCTACTATTCAATTATTCATGCATTTTGTTGAAAGGAATGGAGAAAACATCCACCTGGGCCTACTTTTGAAAATCCTATGCATGAAAACAAGACAAAGTGCATTAGTGACAGAATAACATTCTATCTGTACACGCTTTCATATGGTTTCACTTTATTTTGGCCATGTTTCTTTGCATTCCTCTGCTCTTCAAATTCCTGTGAACCAAACACCCAAGTTGACAGAAATCCTGTGTTTACAAATGCTCTGTCTACCATGTGCATTCCTATCCTTTTCCGGTGTTTTTCCTATCCCTGCGTTTTTAGAATCATGCAAGCCAAATGAGCCCTTACAGAATTACTTCAGTTACATGTAGGTGTCAAAAAAAACTTTGTGCGGTTTGTCCTGCTCCTACCGCGACGTCGTCCACCTCGCCTGAGCTGCTGCATCGACAAAAGCATCCACCAAACCAGACATCACGACTCCTGACCGTCTTTCGCCGCCTCAGATCTCCTTCCCTACCGTCGGCACCCACCGCAACGACATCACCATCATCGACGCAGCAGATGAACCTGAGGAGTACACGGGTCCACAAGAGAGGTCGCACTCTTTTGTTTCTGCTTATGTTATGCATTGCTTAAAATTACCTGCTACTTTATCGTCTTGTTCACCTCTTAGACTCCAAGTCAGGTCCAAATTAATGTTCAAAATTGAGTTATAAATTAGTTGTGGGGCACATATCGACGCAACAATGAATAGTAGCTCTGTCTAATATCGGGTTCACCTAGGGTATGCCTATGTTGTTCATCTTGGGTGGGAAACCAATAGTAAAGCAACCATCATCTATCTTTTTATTAAATTAAAGCAATCATCAGCCTGCTATCATTATTTTTGGATCCATCCACTGGTTGTTACCATCACTCTAGATTTCTGCATGCTCTCCTTACATAATCTCACCATATTTTTTCGAATGCATGTCAGATATTGTACACAGTCATGCTGAACATGTAGAGGAAAAGAGAAGAGTTTTGTGTGGTAATACAATGTCATGCAGACATCGCTCCATGGTGGATTCAATGGCAAACCCTCCCCCCCTCTCCACATTGTAATCCAGAGGAAGATATCTTTTCTAAGGCGGATTCAGACGCAGCTGACCACTCCTATTTTCACCCCAAGGTGTTTTCTCTAACTTGGCATGATGATGTTAGTCATATCATGCATATGTTGCCTTGAAGTGCCTACTTTCAACATCATATATGTCATCTACTTAGTTTAGACATGTTCTGTAATGCCACTTGTTTAGTTTCTATATCATATATGGGAATTATGCAGTCTCGTGTCTTTTAGCCAACCATAATATATGAGAAATGTGAAACGCCATCCTGTTTAACCAAGCATCATATATTAGAATGATATCTTGCCGATCCTATTCTTCATTACATTTCCATTTGTCGATAATGTTTGTACATTAAACAACTCTTCCTGTGAATGATCCATTTGGGTGGGAGATGGAAAAATCTGGAGTGAAAACAAGGCCTTCAGAGCAGACAATGCTACCTGTCGAACCAAATCTCTTGTCGGGTCCCGATAGCTCCTCAGAGATGGATTCAAAGATAGATGACCAGTCCTATTCGCCCACCGAGGTGTATGCTCTAACTTGGCACAGTTATGCTGCTTATATCATGCATATTGTGTCTTGCATTGCATAGTTTAGACACCATATACACAATATTCAACACCATGTTCTTAATTCATACATCATATATGCGAATGACCTCTTCTTTGCATATAAATCACATATGTGAATTAAATCATCTGATCCTGATTACTTACATAACATGTATGTGAATTATGTCATGCCATCCTATTTAGTTATTGATCATATCTTTGAATTATGTTATGCTAGGCTATCCAGTTTAGATAGACATCATATATGTGAAATTATGTCATGCTATCCGTTTTAGTTAAACAATATACATGTCAACTATTTCATGCCCTCTTTTTTCCACACTATCTATTGCGTCTGTCTCTCATATAATGTCTGTACATTCAACTATGTTTCCTGTTTCTCATCCATTTGAATTTGAGCGGGTGATTCCAGTATCTAGTGGAGTAAAAACACGGTCCTCAAATAACACAGTGCTACCTCTTGGTGGAGATAGCACCCCGGTTGTACATGCACGAGAACCAGCCCTACCACACATAACCAAGACTCGTAGATTGTACCCCTACAGTGATGGACAGAGAACCAGCTTCACCCAATCTAACCCAAACCCCAGCAGATACTAACCCAATTCCTGTTAACACAACACCATCTCCACCACAGAGCTCCCAAACAAGAGAAGTTAGTAAGGAAGCTCCAGTGCCCAAAACGCCAGTACTACCACGACGAACCCCAACTCCACCAGTTAGTACACCTATTCCTATGGAGGAAGCACAGCCAGCCATTCGTAGTTTAGCATCTATCACATTTGATGTTGTTAAATCCTATGTGCGTATCTTCCCATCATGGAAATATAATACTGAAGATGAAGGAAAATGCCAGTTGCAGGTGTTTGTCCAGGAGTTATGTGTAAGTAATGTCATTCATGGCAATTACTTTTCTTTGTCCCATACATTCTACCTCCATGATGGTTATAATACAACAAAATTTTCCCATTTTTCTCTATAGAGAAGGACCGATTTCAAAACTCAGGATGAGGTAACTTGTTCTAATACCTCTGCTATCTTCAAGAATGCTTTGTTGCAGTATCGGAATTACCTGAAGAAAAAGTACTTCACTGGCAAAGAAACTCATCAAATTCCCTTACGTTCTCCTGAGACACATTTACTAGATGATGATTGGGAACGCCTTGTTCTGTACTGGTCCCGAAAAAAGAATGTGGTAAGGTCTATGAGCTCATTTTCTATTTTTAAGTACTATATTATTGTGTCTTACTGTACTCTGTTCATGTAGAACAAGTTCTTAAATCTGAAGAACAACT
Organism: Triticum urartu; assembly: GCF_056163025.1. Taxonomy (NCBI): domain Eukaryota; kingdom Viridiplantae; phylum Streptophyta; class Magnoliopsida; order Poales; family Poaceae; genus Triticum; species Triticum urartu. Next base: position 163,319,176 of record NC_141876.1, read on the forward strand.
GTTCTCATTTATGATTCCAATACTATCGTGCATACTGCTTTGCTCTTGTATCACTGTATTTACTCATACAAACTTATATTTAAATTGAAGGATCCAATCGAAACTCCAATGGCACAGGAGGTCTGTTCACACATGTTTCTTTAACAGGTTTGCTCCTATCAATAGCTCTATTGATTTCAGTTTCAATTGTGTATACAGTTGACTTCTCATATCATGCACATTACTAGCATCACAACAGAGCCAATAGTGTTGTTGTACACGTAGACCCGTGGTACCCATCTGAAATCTTGTTGTGCCGTGTAGTTTCCCACGCTTTGTATTCTTTAAGTGCTGCTTTGTCTTGAATTGATATGATTTGAACCGTGTCTCTATTTTGATTTGGCAAGACAATGCAGTGACCATAGGATATAGATATATGTTTGTTTGATGCTTTTATTATGTACTACTTGGCAATAGAAGACTTGGTAGTTTAATCATGTCCACCTTACTAATGACCTGGTTCACCGAAATGAGTTTCATATGCCAGTACATGCTAAACATGTTATGTGTCTGCTTGTTTCTTCTTTTAGAATGCTGACAGAATATTGGGGAAGAGTGCCTTATTAATCAATGGTAAAGGAAGTAATGCAGATAAGGTTTAGGATAGTGAGACATCCTTGTTGGTCTCCAACAAAGTTGATAAAACAGCTAAGAAAAACTATCTTGAAGACAGTGAGACAACCCCAAAGTCCTGTCTTGGTTTAGTGTTTGATTTACTGGCCACTACCGCTTGCACAAGCTATTCAAACTCACCGTCTAAATCAGTTCGGTTTCTTGAGTCTCAACTACAAGCAGAAAGATATCGATCAGCTATGCTGCGACAAGAAGCGGAAGGATTGCGAAAGTCCCTGGAGCATTCAGATGCATACTTTCAGGTGCAAGAACAAGCGTTGTCGGATTTTAGCGCGCCAAATAGGAAAAAGCTAATAAGATTGCTAAGCTTATTGCTAGCATGGTGGATACCCAGGATAACGTTTCTTGAGCTCTTCTGAAGTTGTTTCAGTTATGGACTTGTTTTGCTGCCGCGTTTATTTGCACTGGTGGCCAATTTTGACGGCCAGTGTATGTAATATGCTGCTTTGTACCCTATATTTGCACTGGTGGCGAACTTTGATGCACAATGGTTGTAATATGTGTAATAGCCGTAATGGCCTAGCGTTAGTTCCTTGCTTATTTATTTCCTTATTGTCTTGTTTAGTTGTTTGCTTGTAGTCACTGTAGTTCTTTTTCCATGTTTTTCTAGTGGCCACAATAAACTAGGCCACAATAACCATGGCAACACACGAACTATTGTGACCATGGTCCTGCTACATGCTGTAGTGACCATGGCCCTCCACGGGCTGTATGATCCGTGGGGCTTCCACGGGCCGTAGGATCCATGGGCCTTCGACAGGACGTAGGATCCATGGGCCTTCTACGGGCCGTCTCATGTATGGGCCTTTATGGGATAATCATTTTGCCAAACATGGGTCGTACTATTCATGGACCAATGATGGACCACAAAATGGGTCGTAAACGGGCTAAAGTGGAAATCATCTGTTTTATGGCCCGAACATAACGAGCTGTTAATAGGCCATAATTGATGAGGCTACGAAAACAGCCCAACGTGTTAATGGGCTACAAGCAGGCCGACTGTAACCACGGGCTGAATTTGGCCCACAAGCTGAACAGGTCAGTAACGAACCGTAAGTAATTGAATTCTGGAAATGAGTCCAAGATTAAATGGACCCTTAGAAGGCCGAAAGTTAACATGGGCTGGAAACGGCCGACGGACTAATGGGCTGTTAATGGGTATAAAGCGATACACTGTTCATTACGGGCCAGTTTCACCACGGGCCGTTAATGTGCCAAGACTTACAAAGGGCCTCATATGGGCAGAAGGACGTCATGGGCCATACATGGGCCAGAAGTTACAACGGGCTGGAATCATACTAGACGGCCCAGATGACGCTACAGGGCCTAATTTGGGTAAGCCATAACGGGTCGTGACCTAGCAGGCTATAAATGGGCTATATGCTAACAGGTCGTTAACAGGCTTTCCGTGGGCCGGCCCGCTACCTCTTTGACCAAGTCAAACGGGCTGGCCTTTTCATCGGAATGTGCCTTTGTTGGGCTGTGCCATGTGTCGACGTATCATAGGCGCCTCCTATCCAATGAGTGGATGACATCTATCCCAACAGTGAGCCAACACGTGTTTCCTCTGATCAATGAGAATTTTACACGTGGAAAATCCCCATTTGTCCGGGCTGTTAACGGGTTATCGGATCCAAGACCAGACCAGATAGCTTAACGGTGACCCGTTACGTTGGATGCCACGTGTCGGTTACCCTTGACGAAAGCACTTCCATGACGCGCCATTTATCGTCATGGAAGTGGACACTTCCGTGATGATAATTTTGGTAATGTCATGGAACACTTCTATGACAACACAGGTATGACTATCTTGATTCTGTCAGAAAATCGTCATGGACGTACATGCATGATAGAAAACATGACCTACTGTGATAAACACGTATCATCACGGAAGTGTATTTTTTTTGTAGTGAAGCAGCAACGCAGCCATCAAGCCGGCGCACATCTTTGACTCGCCTTGGTGCCTCAATGTGCTCAATTGCCTTGATCTTGTCGGGGTTTGTCTCAACCTCGTTGAGAAACAAAGAACCCGAGAAGTTTGCCGGATGGGACACCGAACACACACTTCTCACGGTTGAGCCTGAGGTTGATCTTGCGCATATTTGCAAATGTTCCTTCCAAATCTTGCACGAGTGTTCCCATGTGCTTGGTTTTGACCACTATATCATCCATGTAGGCTTCCATATTTCTATGGAACTGGGCTCAAAACCAATCTGAACCGCCCTTGCAAATGTCGAACCAGCACTTTTCAACCCGAAAGGCAATCGTATAAAACAATACGTACCACATGGGGTGATGGAAGCGGTCTTCTCTTCATCTTCCTTCATCATAAAAATTTGGTGGTATCCTGAATAGGCATCAAGGAACAACAGCAGGTCGTACCCGGCAGTGGAGTCCACGATCTTGTCAATGCGCGGCAAAGGGAAAGGATCCTTTGGGCAGGCTTTATTGATATCTGTATAGTCAATGCACAACCTCCATTTCCCATTTGCCTTGCGCACCACCACCAGATTGGCCAACCATGTTGGGTGGAGCACTCCTCTAACCAGGCTTGCCGCTTCCAACTTCCTAATCTCCTCAATGATGAACTCTTGCCACTCCAAAGCTTGCTTCCTGACCTTCTGCTTGATGGGCCACGCATGAGGACAAACAGCAAGGTTGTGCTCAATCACCTCCCTGGGAACGCCGAGGATGTCAGATGGTTGCTATGCAAACATGTTGACATTTGCCCGCAGGAAGGAGACGAGCGCGCTTTCCTATTTGCTGTCGAGGGTGGAGCTTATAGTGAAAGCTCCGGCCGTCCTCCTTGACGGGCACCTTCTTGGTCTCTGGTGGTACAGGTTTGGATTTCTTGCCCTTGCCGGTGGAGCTCTCTGGCACATCCTCAACAGAAACACAACACTCAAAGGAGGCACGTTTGCCAGAGTGGACGCAAGAGGCTTGGCTAGGGCCAGAAGCCTTGCTGGGGACTGAGGTTAGCAAGAGCAAGTATCTTGGCGGAAGGTTTTACCACTGCCTCCCGGTAGACCTAGTCGGCACAGATGAGTACATCCTTCTTGTCGGAGCTGACAGTGATGATGCTCATGGGGCCGGGAATCTTCAGCGTGTTGTAGGTATAGTGTGATGCTGCCATAAACTTGGCCAGTGCTGGGCGGCCAAGTATCCCGTTATACGGCAACATGATCTTGGCTACATAAAAATCGATCTTCTTTGTCCTGTAGTTCAGCTCACCACCAAATGTGACTAGTAGTGTGATCTTACCCTTGGGCTGGCTTCTCCCTGGATTGATCCCTTGAAACATGCCCGTGTCCTCGAGATCTCCCTTGGGGATTCGCAATCTCTTAATCACACAGGGTGAGATCAAGTTCATACCGGCCCCACCATCCACTAATATTTTCGTCACCTTGAGGTTGCGAATTTTTGGTGAAACCAACAACGGCAAGCACCCAACCGCGGTTGTGCGATCAGGGTGATCCTCGGCATCGAAAATGATAGGCGTGTTGGACCATTTTAGTGGCCTCTGGGCATCGACTAATGGCTCTGTCGCATTAATCTCGTGCGCCCACTATTTAAGTTGGCGGTTAAAAGAATGCAGTGAGGCGCAACCATCGATGCACATGGCCTCTGTGGCTTTCTGGAACTCGTGCTCGCTGGACTCGTCGTCCTCTTCATGATCATCATCTCCCTCTTTCTTATCACGGCCCCGAGCGGGCATCTCTTGTTGCTTGTCATTGCCGTGGCGGCCCCCTCAGCCCCCGCGCTTCTTACCGGACCCCTCGGCACCATCCTGGCCTTTCTCCTTATCCGTTCTCTCATACTCAGCCTTCTACCTCTCCACAAGCTGCTCAACTTACCGGCAGTTCTGGAGGTCATGGCCCTTGGTGCGATGGATCTTTCAGTATTGCTTGTCAGAGCCCTCCGGCTTGTCGGCGGCCGCCAAGGCCTGGCAGGCGGCGCACCCGGCAACCTACTTGCCTGGGTCATCAGCCTTGGCCTTCTTGGCGGTGCCAGGATTGCCGGATTGCTCGATGGCAAGCACGGTCTTGCCCTTGCGATTCCTGTTGCACCATCGGCCTTTCTTTACCGGGGCGATGACGTCTTCATCCCCAGATTCACTTTCCGCGTTAGCATCTTCGCCAGGGTACTTCCTTCCTTCTTCAGCCCGAGCACATCTATCGGCCAAAACATAAAGTTCATCAACATCCCTAACCTTGTTCATTGCCAGCTCTTCACGCATCTTGCGGTTGCGCATGTTCTGATGAAATGCGTTGATGACAGAGGTAGGATGAACGTCTGGGATGTTGTACTGCACACGGCTGAATCTCTGTATATACTTGCGTAGGGATTTGACGTCCTTCTGGGGGATGATGTTCAAATCACTTGCCTAGCCAGGAGCTTCGGTGGCCTCCGGTAAAGGTGCCAACAAACTCGTGGCACAGATCCAACCAGGAGGAGATGGAATCTTCTGGCAGGTGCATCAACCATGACCTAACGTTGGGCTTGAGAACCAATGGGAAGTAGTTGGCGAGCACCTTGCCGCCCCGAGCCCCGGCTGGTTGCATTGCGATGGTGTACACGCTCAGGAACTCGGACGGATGAGTCTTACCGTCATACTTCTCCGGGGCCTCTGGTTTGAATGTGCGAGTAGTGGGCCACTGGAGCTGCCGCAGCTCACGGGTGAAAGCTGGACAACCTACCTCGTAAGGCAAGTCATCAGAATCCCCCGACGCAGGCCTATATACAGTGGGCCCTGCACGCCTATCAGATTGATGGTGTGCTTCTCGTCTCCGCTCGATGGTAGTTCGAGCATCCTCTTTAACCCGCTCCCGAAAGACTTGACATTGGTCGCGACGAGCTCGTGGATCGGACGACGCCATGGATCTATCATCACGGGCATCCAACTACCAAGTTGGCGACCATTGCTGTCATGGTGGAGGGGAGTGCATCGTAATTGCGGCGCCTCCGGCCCGTCCGCCGCCAGCACGCACCGGCTCGATGGACCGACGCAGCGAAGGGCCCACCTCCTGGTATCGATGTTTATTGGCATGGCCAATAAGGCTTTGGATGGCAGCCCTCCATTCTTCTTGCTTCTCCGCAGTAGGAGGGAAGTCGAGGAGTAGCTGCGCTCGTGTTGATGCTTCTGCTGTCGTAGGTGGTAACGACAAACGTAAGGAACGGGAGGTACTCCGATTTCTAACTATGTTAGAAGGAGCGTCGTCATGGTTCCGCGGCCATGCGCTATCTTGGCCAGCATCTTGGCGTGCATGCCAGTCCTGCGAAGCCCGAGAATGACGCAGATGGCTCTTCCCGCGGCGGCGCCCAGGGTCACCAGTGTCGCGGCGCTGCTCGTTGCGCATGACCTGGGAGGACCACGGCGCGGGCGCCGGCTGGGGTGTCTTGGAGGTCGCCACGCCGCCCGTAGGCAGCACAGCTCCACTCTTGGAGGTCCCCTCATCGCCTGTAGGCGGCTCGACTCCATTCTTCGACGCGGCGCTGTGCGGCTGGTCGTCTCGGGCACGAACGACGCCGCTCCCCTGGCTTCGGTTGCCAGAATGTTGTGGATGCCTACGATCCGCACCTCCGTCACCATCCGCGACTATCCCATTGCCCGTCCATGCTGGCATGGGCGGAACGGCTCCAGACGAACTGATCACCATGATCCCCTTCTTCTTGGGAGCCATGGTGATCAAGGAAACGACGTGCTAACCGCTAGATCAGGTTTGCCAAACTCTTCCCTCCTACTTGGCGCGCCAAAGATGTAGGTGGAAATGACACCTACGGGATCATGTGGATCCCTTCTACGGTTTGGCAAGGAAGAGGGGTGTGCAAAGAGCAGATCTAATGATCAACACGACGGATTTTTACCCAGGTTCAGGCCGCTGAGCAGCGTAAAACCCTAGTCCTACTTGAGTGTATATTCTATGTTCTTGAGCTTTGGCTCCCTGCTATGCATGCAAGCTGGGCCGAGAGGTCCAAAAGTCTGAATCCTCCTACAGTACGCCGTGGGCCACCTTTTATATGTCCAACAGGTGGCCACAGTGGCATACAGGAGGTGTAAAGTAGCTACAGCGTCTATGTTTATCATCGGAGTCTTAGGACAAATGCATTAAATGCACTGCTTATGTGCCCCTTAGCTTTATCAGGGACGGGAATAGAGCCCATCCCGTCTGTCGCCGCCCCTCTCTGTCCCGACACACGTCCAGGCCGACGAGGCATGCAATTCCAAGTTGGCTGGCTAGCTGCTTCGCTGGAGAGGTGGTAGGGTCTTCACGAAGATCTGCATGCCACCACGCAGGTGCTTGCTAGGCTGGCAGGCCAGCCATCGTGTCGAAGTGGTGACTAAGCGGCTGAGTCTTGTCATGGCTTTGCAACCGTCCTCGGCGAGGGTCTTGCCGGGGCCTCGCCGTCGTCCCCGGCAAGGACCTTCCTGGGAACTTCGTCTTTTAGTCTTCATAAACATCTGTATGCCACTATGCATGCGCCCCTGGGTCTTGGTCTCGACATTGTTGATGGTGTTAGAGCTCCCAACCTCAAGGGTGGTGGTTTTGTTAGTGCTTCGCAAGGCATCCCGGCAAGGACCTTGCCGGGGTCTCGCAAGCCGTCCTGGCAAGGATCTTGCCGGGGGTCCAGCTCGTCTTCTTCTCTCTGGTCTCTGGTTTGGCCGCTTCTCTATTGATCTTGTTTCCCGCCTCCAGCTTCCCCCGTCAAGCCGTGCCATGGGTGTGGCTGCAACTGCCCGTGCACAAGTAAGGGGTACCAAAGGGCCCAAACTTTAGTACACCGACAGATTTACAATGATGGTTAGCGTAAAACTTGATAAAGATGGTCACTCCTATTTTGATGCGGACCTTTGGAGAAAAATGTCTAAGTGTTATGAACTGAAAGCTGGCAATAAAATTCTAGTGCATGCACGACAACTTGGTCTAATTAACACGGATGTTTACTTCCCCAACGTCATTAGCCGATGAAAGTCTGATCAAGGTTAGTGTCCTTTCAACTTTCTCTATGCTGGCATATTACTTAGGAAAATCGGGGTATTTGTTCTGACTAATTGATCACTATTTAAGCAACCAATTGTGATTTCATTTTCTGACTCCGTTCCTAGGCAGTAACAAATTCTATTTACCAATTTATGCGCACTATATATTCTTCTGCCATGTTCTGAATAAATAATACCTTTCCGCCTTTTAAGCAGGATATGTTGGATGCATAGTGAACAATCTGTATGTTACTAAGCGTACCAAATTTCACTGGAAGGACTTGAAGCATGTCATAAACTTTGTTGATAATCTGACAATGTGTTGACATACGAACACGTCACATGTACCATCGATGCCGGAGGGTGATGCACCGCAGCACACATCAAGGGAGACCCGACCGACAGCGCGATACACAAGACAGTCGGCGGGCGCTTTTGCAGACCTGAAAGCCCGCGCATTCGGGAGGGACCCCGTCAGGGATTGCGGCAGCTATGGGCTGCCCTAGGTGGATTCGCTCGCCCCTAGAGCATCGAGATTCGCATCTCTCAAACACGAAGAACAACGAAGAACGAGAGAAAAAACGATGGACAGATAAAATGTAGATTGAAAAAGTAGTATATTGATTTGTTCGATTGTGTGTTGTTTCAATGGACCGTCACTCCCAACATATATAAGAGGCGGCTGGACTTCCCGTACAAGCAAAGGATTCATCTAGGATTTCCTTACAAGAAAATTACATTAATTCACGTCCAAAACCCTAGTCAAATTCGGATTGGTTTTATCTGAACTTTCCAAAACTGTTTGCTTTAAATTGGCTGTACCTTGCAAAGTTTCTCCCCTGGCAAGATTTCACACCGGCAAGCTTCCACACCGGCGAGCTTTCTGCGCCGGCAAGCTTTCCACGCCGGCAAGCCTTCACACCGGCAAGGTTTTCATTCAGCCGGCAAAGGACAAATAACTCATGCAACCCATCAGACACCACCTAGGTGGGTGTCTGGTCCCTCACGTTACTTTCTCACTCAGGTCCGGCCCGTGAACTGTTGCCTCTAACTTTCGCATACGAACCCGGATTCTTGACCATGCCAAAATCTGGTGTCAACACATGCCCCCCTGTTTTTCGGCAAAGCTTGTGTGCCGAAAAATAACTTGTACTGTGTTTGTTCTAAGGACGATGTCAACACTCCATTGTCCATTTATTTTTCTTAGGACTATAATCAGGTATCGGCCGTGTTTGTGCCAAGGGCGATAATTATATATCGGCTATTGCCCACTTAGGCTTCTTGCCACACACTTGGGTGGTAATTCTTCTAGTACTTGCCATTGAGAGCTCGAGATAACAGTGCCCCTTGTACAGATTCCACCAAATAAAAGTTTCTGGGAACTATTCTTGTAATCCTAAAAGGGCCTTCCCAACTTGGAGACCACTTCCCAAAATTTCTGTCTCTTGAACCAATCGGTAGAATCAGTTTCCAGACAAGATCGTCAACTTGAAAATTCTTCAACTTAACTTTCTTATTGTAAGCTCTTGCTACCCTCAACTTGTCCCTCTCTATGGCCTTCAAAGCAGCCAAACGTTTATAGGCAACCTCATCAATATTGTCCATCATCAAGTTATAAAAGTCTATTGCCAATAAACCATTTTGTTTGGCTATTCTCAAAGCATTCAAATTTACTTCCACCGGTAAAACAACCTCTTGACCGTATACTAGCTCATATGGAGTCACTTTCGTAGCACCATGCCTTGAGATCCCATGTGCCCACAAAGCTTCAGACAACCACTCATGCCATCTCCTTGGATTATCCTCAATCTTCTTCTTGATGAGTTTGATTAAAATTTTATTGCTAGACTCAGCTTGTCCATTGGCTTGGGCATAATATGGAGAGGAATTGAGCAACTTTATGCTATAAGATTCGGCAAATTCTCTGGCTTGGTGTGACATGAAAGATGAGCCTTGATCTGTAGTCAACATTTGAGGAATGCCGAATCTATGAATAATGTGCCCGGTTATGAATCTAATTACCACCGTATGCATCATGTTCTTGAGAGGTATTGCTTTAGACCATTTAGAGAAATAATCGGTTGCTACCAATATGAACCGATGCCCCTTTGAGGAAGACGGGTGAATTTGTCCAATAAAGTCTAAACCCCATCCTCTGAAAGGCCACAGCTTGATAATGGGATGTAACATAGCAGCAGGAGCCAACCGAATATCACCAAATTTTTGACAAGCTTCACACCCCCTATAACATCTGAAGCAATCATTAATCATAGTCGGCCAATAAAACCCAGCACATCGTAGTAACCATTTCATCTTGGGAGCCGACTGGTGAGTGCCACAAATACCTTCATGGACCTCTCCCATAGCAATTCTCGCTTGGTCCTCACCCAAGCACTTTAAAAGAACATCATCAACTGTTCGATGATAGAGACCATCATCTCTCATTGTGTATTTGAAAGTCATACGTCGAACAGCCATGTCCACCCTTCTACTAGGATCACACAAATAATCAATGATGGGTTTCCTCCAGTCTTGATTTTCTCCCACGTTGAATATTTCATTAGTGGCCAAAACGGTGGGATCCGGTTCGGCCTACCCTATGTTGGCAAGACTAGACATTGGCTTTTCAGAAATATGAAACATGCCATGATCAACATGATAGCCGGATGCTTGTTGTGCCACCTCATTTGCTTTCCAATTGCCATGCCTAGATATATGAGCAATGCTAAAATAATCCAAAGTAGAAATTATATCTAGACATTTATCAATATAAACATTAAGTGATTCGTCAAAACATTGAAAGACTCTGGATATTTGTTGCACCACTAATAATGAATCACCATAAGCCTCAATATGTGTAACACCTATAGCAAGTAACATCTCTAGGCCGAATAACAATGCTTCATATTAGGCTTGATTGTTTGTATAAAAATATTCTAAGCGGCATGAGGCTTCAAAAATAGCACCATGAGGAGATATGTAAACAATACCAACACCTTGGCCATTGCTACAAACTGAACCATCAAAATATAATCTCCACGGTACTAGTGAGACAAGGTTTATATCAACATCCTTCTTGTCATCAATCCGATGTTCAACAATAAAATTAGCAATGATTTGGCCTTTCATGGATTTTAGAGATTCATAAGCCAAATCATATTCAATCAAAGCATAAGCCCACTTGCCAATTCTACCACTAAGAATTGGTCTATGCAACATGTATTTAATGACATCGGTCTGACATGCTACTATGCAAGCACTCGGCACTAAATAATGTCTCAATTTTGTGCAAGCATAATGTAAACATAGACAAATTTTTTCAATAAATGTATACCTTGTCTCGACGTCTAATAAGCGGCGGCTCAAATAAGTGATGGCATGCTCTTTTCCTTCGGTTTCTTTAGTCAAAACAACACCAATAACTCCTTCCTCTGCTGCAATGTAAAGCCTGAAGGGTTCCCTATGCTTGGGTGCTTTCATCACCGGAGGAGTGCACAAATAATTGTTAATCATACCAAATGCTTATTGCTGTTTTGGCCCCCATGTGAAATCAACATCATTCTTTAACCGGATGATAGGAGTAAACGCATCAACCTTCCCTGACAGATTAGCTATGAACCTCCTCAAGTAATTGACCTTGCCAAGGAACTTTTGCATATCCCTCTTGCATGTTGGAGCCTCCACTTTCTGTATGGCCTCTATCTTTTTGGGATCAATCTCTATGCCATCCTCATGGATAATGAAACCCAAAAACTTGCCAGCTGACACGCCGAATGCACACTTCAAAGGATTCATCTTCAGTCCATACTTTTTCATTCTTTCAAAAGCTAAATGTAAATCGACCAAGTGAGACTCAAAAGCATCCAATTTGACAACAATATCATCAATAAAAACTTCAAGTATGACACCGAGTAAATCATGAAAAAACAAATTCATAGCCCTTTGATATGTCGCGCCAGCATTTTTTAACCCGAATGTCATCACTGTCCACTCGAATAAACCAAGAAAACCAGGGCAATGAAAAGCTGTCTTATACATTTCCTATTCAGCCATAAAAATTTGATTGTATCCAGCATTACCATCTAGAAAGCTAATAACCTTATGTCCAGAAGCATCATTAATAAGCATATCGGCTATTGGCATGGGATACTCATCTTTGGGTGTAGCCCTATTCAAATCTCTAAAGTCAATGCACACCCTCAACTTGCCAGATCCTTTCTTCTCCACTTGGACAATGTTAGAAATCCACTCGGCATACCTACAAGGTCTAATAAAATCAGCTTTAAGCAAACGACCGATCTCTTCCTTGATCCGGTCATATGTTTTTGGATTAAACTTTCTGGATGATTGTTTATATGGTTTAAAACCAGCCTTTATAGGTAACCGATGCTCAACTTGCTCTCGGCTTAAATCTGGCATCTCATGATATTCCCATGCAAATCAACAAACATATTCTTTCAATAGCTTGATTAACTTAGCTTTACAATCGGCTCTCAAATTTCTGTTTACAAACATCACTCGAGTGACCGAACCATCTCCAATAGCTATCTCTTCTAATGGACCGGCCGATGTAAAACCTTGTCCTAATTTATCCATATCATCTAACTCTTCTATGGACTCATACATATCGTTCTCATTGGACCGATATTCTACATGTCGCTTTTGTAACCACTCGGAGTTAGGATCCATTTAAACATATCATACCTTGGAGCCAATTGCATTCAATCGGCTTTAAAGAGACGGGCACGAAACCATTCTTGGTTGCGCTGAGAAAATTGAACTCTGACAAGTCACGTCCCGTCAAGCAAGTAGCATTTGGGTGTTGCCAATCCAGTGATGCCTTGGCCAAAGCAACACAGGCTGAGTTATCCGCATGAATGACTTCCACTTCATCATCAACCCACTGGATCAAAAAATGGTGCATAGTGGATGGCACGCACTGGTTTGCATGAAGCCAATCACGGCCTAGTATGACGTTGTAGTTACCTTGCACCTCAGCGACAAAGAATGCGGTAGCCAAAGTTTTACTTCCCAGCGTGAGCTCCATATACATCACACCTTTGGCTTCAGTTTTCTCTTTGCCTTCAAATCCATTGACCACCATGTTGGTCTTTATCAACTCTTCATCATGCAGCCCCAAATTTTTTGAAGACCGAATACGGCATAAGATTCACCACAGCACCACCATCAACAAGCATCCAAGTGAGCGGTGACCCATTGATATGATCTCTGAGATATAACGGTTTCAGATGCGTTACTGGGTCTTTTGGCTTCTCGAATATTGCATTTTTAGGACCAAAATCCAGCTGAGCCACCTCCCCTTCCTCATCTACAACACGAAACTCAGCAAGTAAGTAATACACCATATTAATATCCATACCTTCATGAACCGGTGGAGACTCGTAATCTAACATATCCTCCTCTTCCCCTAGTGTATCCACCGATTCTGAAATTTGTTCGAGCAAGGGGGAAGCAATAGGTAACGCGGACGATGCAATGAATACATCATCCTTTTTTGGTGGCGTAGGTGCTGCTGTGATAGGTGCAGAAGCCACTGCATCTTGTATTTGTTTAGGCCTCCACACTTGTTTTGTAGGCACCATGGGCCGAGTGTCATTGAACAACTTATCTCTTGACTCCTTAACCTCTGTAGTTTCCTCTTTTGTGTCTTTGTTAGCCCTGGAGGACACCACTTTGGCTGATTGTATTTAGGATCTCTCATCTTTACTTGGCTGGTACTTGCTTCATGGTCAATAGCCGAGTTCTTTTGCGCGATAGCAAGTATCGGCTCAGTCGGGCTGCTATGCATAATCGAATGTTGTATGGTGAATGTTTCGATGCCCAAGATGAGTGTGTCGGCATTGATTTTTTCCTTGCCTTTGCTTGACTCGACTATTGTAGCACTTCGCGACTAAACACGCCATTCTTGCTGCCGACCCTTTTCTAATTATCTTGCACTGGCCGATTGACACTATCGTTCAAACGGCCTCGTGTGGGATAAGATAGTCTCTCATGAACAGACCTCCTTGGTTCTGCCCAACCCATATGAAAAGCATAAGGGGCCATTGGGGGCTGCCACCATCCTCCATTGAAGTCTCCCATGTAGTATGGCGCATAGGGGGTGGCGGCATCCATGGTCCCGGTGCCCACGACCCATATGGCCTTGCATGATGCTGAAATTCTTCCCGAGGAGGTGACCTTGAGCGTTTCAAATTTGATGACGGTTAGAGCTAGAACCGGCCGCATAATTGGCATACTTGGACAACAACATATCAAAAGTTGGCTTGATTTTCTTGTGCTGCACTTTAGCTTCATTCCTCTTCCACTTGCCATCTTCTGGACTTTTGGGTTTGACAAATTTAACTCGAGTATTTTCTTGCACTTGCGGTTGCTCCCCGAGTGTAGGATTCTTGATGGTGACTTTGATCACTTCCTTGCCATCGGGCTGCTTATCAAGCACAACATGTCTCCCCAAGACCTTGCTGCCCTCCTTGTCTTTCCTGGGCTCACCAACAATGACATTTGCTTTATTAGCAGATTCGGCTACCTCCGGCCGAATGAGTAGCTTCTTCCCCTCCAAATCCATGGTATTCATTGGAAAAGGTTGTTTATCAACTTGCATCTCAAAAAAGTTCAATCGTCCGTCATTAATGGACAATTGTATCTGTCGTCGAAAAACATTGCAATCATTAGTAGCATGAGAAAAAGAATTATGATACTTGCAATAAGCGCGCCATTTTAGCTCTTCATACGGTGGTAAAGTATGAGATATTCTAATAATCTTAGCCTGCAGCAAAGCATCAAATATTCTATCACACTTAGTAATGTTAAAAGTAAACTTCATCTCTTCATCACGATTCTTATGAATCGGTTTTAGTTCATTGCAAGTAAAGGGTTTGGCCCTCGATGGACAAACAAATTCAGTAGCAAAAACATCACCCTCATCGCCCGAGTGATCACTATCAGCATTGTATCTATGTACTTCTTTGAGATCTTTGCTTCGGCTTTCCTGAGCCAAAGCTTTTTGTGAGACTTGGTTGATATTTAAGAACTCATAGCCTTCTAGCTTTTCTCTAATGGGAGTTCTCAAACCACTCAGCACTAGGTCCGCCAAGTCCCTCTCGATTATCACCAAACTAAAACATTGTTTTTTTCTCTGAATCACTTGACGTAATTGGAGACCGATTCATCATGCTTCTGTTTAACCGATGTTAGATGTGACAACTTGAGTTGATTGTCGCCGCTATAAAAGTGATCATGAAATTTCTGCTCTAGCTGCGACCAAACTCGAATGGAACCATGTGGTAAAGAATAAAACCATGAAAATGCGGTACCAGTTAATGATAAAGGAAATAAATGCCCTTTCAGTTCAATTAATGAGCCTGCCTCACCTAATTGTGCTAAATATTGACTAACATGCTCCCATGTGGTTTTTGTGCCTTCTCCATTAAACGTAACAAAATCTAGAATTTTATATCTTGGAGGGCATTGGATGGCATCAAAGTACTCGGGGTACGACTTTTGGTAAATCCGATTCCGAGGTAACTCAACTCCAAAATTCTCTCGGAGCATCTTAGCCATCTCCTCTCTAAGATTAGCTAAACCATCATCCATAGTGGACGATGAAATTTGTGGCAACGACATAGGAGGAGTAGGACTACTAGCTGTACGTAGGAACTGTGGCATGTATGCTGAACCATAGTTCGGTAATGGCCGAGTGGTTGTAGCTATAGGTAGGGTTTGGTTCGGCGTTGCCACCGAACCTGCCATACTCATGATAGGACTAATGGGTGCATCCACAATCTGATTTGTTTGAGTAGGATAATAAGTCATCAGCATGGGAGGCGCCGATGAAATAGGGTTTTGCACACTAGCAGCTATACCATCATTACCACTAGATGATTGAGATATATTCTTCTGAGCATTAGTATTTTCTATAAAAGTTTGATAGACTAGATTGTTACCATCAGCAATACGACTCTCAATCTCAGCCCACTACTCAGGAGGAAAGGCAGTACTTACAGAGGGTTTAACCTGCTCGGCTTGGAGAGGAGGGAACTTGATTTCTTCAATCGGAGTGATGTTGCCTTGGCGATCCTTCTTGAATTTTGCAAGGAACTCCTACAGGTCCTTCTCCTCTCGTGCACTCTTGTACTCCTCATAGATTTGGCGATGATCGGCCGATATCTCATCAAGGCTGGGCTTGATGATGTTTTCAGCGTCTACCTCAGATGGCTTGGCAAGATCAGACATGGTGGATGATGACGATTGATCTTCCTTCCCAATTGGAGTCGCCAAAAAGTGTGTTCACACACGAACACGTCATGTGTACCCTCGACGCCGGGGGTGATGCACCGCATCTCACGTCGAGGGAGACCCAACCGACAGCGCGATACGCAAGATAGTCGGCGGGCGCTTTTGTAGACCTGAAACCCCGCGCACCCGGGAGGGACCCCATCAGGGACTGCAACGGCTATGGGCTACCCTAGGTGGATTCGCTCGCCCCTAGAGCCTCGAGATTCGCAGCTCTCAAACACGAAGAACAACGAAGAACGAGAGAAAAAAATGGTTGAGAGATAAAATCTAGATTGAAAAAGTAGTATATTGATTTGTTCGATTGTGTGTTGTTTCAATCGGCCGTCACCCCCGACATATATAAGAGGCGGCTGGACTTCCCGCACAAGCAAAAGATTCATCTAGGCTTTCCTTACAAGAAAATTACATTAATTCACATCCAAAACCCTAGTCAAATTCGGATTGGTTTTATCCGAACTTTCCAAAACTGTTCGGTTTAAACTGGGTGTACCTTGCGGGTCTTTTTTGTGGTGATAACGACCTTGGATGGAAACGGGTCCAAAAGCAATCTTGACCGTTTTGACCATGCAAACATCTTTCATGTTGAACGTTTTTTCATCGGAGGTCATCTCGAGGGTCAAATGGCTCGCGTAAAATAGCTAATTATTCACGCAGCTCATCAGACATACCCACATATGTGTCTGGTTCCGGGCGTCATATTTTGCTCGCTAGAGGGTCTCGCTGTGCAGGCTCTAACTTTTGCATACGACCACGGATTGGGATGATCTTTATATCAAAATCGATCATTTTGACAAGACACACAAAATTCCATGTGGAACACTTTTCCATCCAAGATCATCTGAATAACCTTTTGAGCCCATCTTCAACTTCTCGTCAGATTGACTATCACAGCCTCCACCCCGGCAAGCTTTTCCACCCGGGTAAGCTTTCCACACCGGCAAGGTTTCTACTCGGCAAACTTTCACATCGGCAAGGTTTCACCCCAGCAAAGTTTCTACCCCGGCAAGGGTTCCTCCCTGGCAAAGTTTCTCCCCTGGCAAGATTTCACACCGGCAAGCTTCCACACCGGCGAGCTTTCTGCGCCCGCAAGCTTTCCACACCGGCAAGCCTTCACACCGACAAGGTTTTACCCCGGCAAGGTTTTCATTCAGACGGCAAAGGCTAAATAACTCATGCGACCCATCAGACACCACCTAGGTGGGTGTCTGGTCCCTCGCGTCACTTTCTCACTCAGGGCCGGCCCACAAAGTGTTGCCTCTAACTTTTGCATACGAACCTGGATTCTTGACCATGCCAAAATCTGGTGTCAACAGATAGCATAGCATATGACAGGTGGATTTAGGATGGGATTAATTATACCTATGGTGCACACATTGAACAAGACCAATTGTGTGCACAAAACATTGGTACAAAGTCTTATTTTTATGTTGATGCTCATAAACTATATATATCTTCAACGATATGTTACAATTGGTTTTTATTCTACATTTCAATAGAAATTGCCCATTGTAGCAATTCCTGGATCGATTTCCCAGCATGTTCAAATTACACGTGTGCCTGCTAATAACGTCAATGTGATTGCAAGGTACTGCATTTTCTGTAGAAATGGAACCATTCAAATTAACAAGTTCTCGCTTGTCATGGCAATGCATCCATATTGGAAAATTGGAGACACTGTTCTACTCACGCTCCACCAAGGCACAAGAGGGCTCTTCCTTTTCATTGATGAGATGCCAAGTCGCCGTGATCAAGCTGCTTCCAGCGGATAGTTGTTGTTGTTGACCCATTGCTCATCTCAGTGTCCACATATCTGGTAGATGGCGTCCTTAAGATCCTTGTGGTAAACTTCGCCGATGCGTCCCATGGCGATGTGAGCTGCCATGCTCTTTCCTAGACTCCGGGTTGGTGCATCAAAGGAAAAACTCTATGGGCTCCGTGACTGGTGTGAATGTCCTTCCTAGAACATGTACTCGAACTGTCTAGCGCTCTTCTTCCGGTAGAGTTGCGGTGTAGGTCCTGGTGAAGCTTGGTATTCCGATGTTCAGGTATCTAGTGGCTTCCTTCAAGTGTCGTCCAAAACGGGTGTCTTCATCCGGTTGAGCAAACTTGTTCCTTGGGTCGGCCATCTATAGAGTGGAAAGTGGAGAAGAGTCAGAAATGAGTAGAGAAGAGTGTCCTATGGCTTATCTTAGTGGTCGCATCCTACAGTCAGCGTGTGCTCTGATACCATCTTGTAGCGATCCGACCTCAGACGGTCAAATCTCTGACAATAAGTGTCTTCCCTGGATCAGTAATACTGACACACACAGTACTTGAAGAATTTATAATAGAGTTCAATCACACACTTGTTACATCAAATACCTCAAAAGAGAGTACTTATTACAATAATATGGCTGAAGGCCATCTAATGAAGATAACAGCGGAAGCGTCGAAAGTAAAATGAGTCCATCAACTCCAACGGCATAGCTGAGTGCACGACAACGACCTAGCGCACCTTACTCTTCGTCTGAAAAGTCTGCAACATAATACGTTGCAGCCCGAAACGGATCCACACATGGAATATACTGGCAAAATAACACTTTAGAGCAATGAACATGTAGCAGCTATAACTATTTTTGGATGGTGGAGGCTCTATGGTTATTTTTGCAGAAACCTAATTTTTCCCTACAACAAAGGAATATATTTTATTTAACTACAAAGTTTGTTCAAAACATTGAGAAGGTTCCTCCAACTCAATCCCAAATTAAATAATCATCAACCCAACAAATTAATTAATAGAGTGATGAGATCAAATTAATATTTCAAGTAACCGGGGACACGGCTAATCATGATTAGTTTGTACACTCTGCAGATGTTTGCACACTTCTCCCCAAAAGACTCGATCTCCTCCGTTGTATTTCTCGCACTACATGATGTTTGAGAAACGGATGACCGAGACACAGTCTTTCAGAAGCATTAACTCTTAACTTTGGGTAGACAGTATCACCTACATCCCCTACATCTGCTAGCCTACCACTGATAGAGGTCACACAACTTACTCAACTATGCCAGAGCCCATAATGGCTTGTGGCTGCACACGGAAGTTTCCAGCATGAATAATCTTATGATCCCTTTGAGGCTGGATGGCAAACCATAGGATGATGACACTTGTACTCCGGGATCTCCCAGGACAACACTGGATTGCTCCAGGTGCCTAGACAACCACGGGGTGCTCCAGGGTGCCTCAACCAATCCACCCAGATGTGTATTAAAGTAGCCACCTTAAGTTTAACCATTAATTAAAACTCTCACATCAGTCATGGATCACTCAAACCAAACAATGTCTACGAGCATAGCACAACAGTATAAGCACAACGTAGAAGTAACTCCCAGCGTTTGAAATAAATACAATAGGTACTACCTCATCACTACTTCCCAGTACCCACAAATATTTAAGTCCTAACCATGCAATGTTTGAGGATTGAACTAATGCATAAAAAACTGGGTAAGAAGGGGTATGATCAAAGTGTTACTTGCCTTGCTGACGATCTAAAAACCCTACTGACTCGTGGTAGCACGCTCCACACTCCGGAAACTCTATCACAAACAAAAAATAGCATACATAAGCACTCAAGCAATAGATGCAAGGGTAAAACTCAATATAAAAGATCCAAATTGAAAGTTCAACTGAAGAGCTTTGATTTGCAAAAAGAAACCACCAAATCAGAGCTACGAAACTCAAACTACAATCAAATGAAGTTCGAATTCAAATCTGCTTGCAACCAAATTTGAAATTGTTAAAACCATGCTCAAGTTGGTTAACTGGAAAGAGGGGAACAAGACGAAGATTTTGGCATTTGTTTCATTGGATTTGGACGAGCGAGCAAAAAGTTGTGAGGGTTTGAAGATCAGGGGCTAATCTGCGATAAAAATAATCGTGGATAGGTCCCGAGCCGAAAATAGAATAAAATAAAAAGGCTATCAACATACGTTCGCTATCAGGGACAAACGAACGAACGTGTTCATTAAAGCGAACAGAACAGAGAATGTTCACTAAATAGATTCGTTCGGAAAAACAGAGAAAACCCTAATCGTAAACCGATCTAAACTAAGAACCGAAAAAACCAAAAAATAAACCGGCGAACCGGGGCGGTTTGTATCGGTTCACGGCGACGGCAAAACGGCGGCGGCGGACTCTGGCGGGTGGCGAGGCAAGGCACTATGGGGCGTTGGCGGCGTCGCAAGCGGGCGGCGGCGCAGCAGCAGCGGGTGGTGGCAACGGTGGTGCGGCGGCTTGGGGTGAGGGAGGAGGCGGCGGGGGCGGTGGTTATAAAGGCTAGGGGGTTGGGCTTGGGCGAGGGGGCGGCGTGGGGTGGAGTTCGGCTTGGACTCCCCTCGGCGGCGTGCGGCGGCGGGTCTCCTCCCCGCGCGAGAGGTAGGCGGCGACTAGGTGGGCTGCTGGGCCGCTCGGCTGGGCCTTCGGCCCAGTCGGGCGAGGGAAGGATTTATTTTTAATAAAATTCCGCCCGAATAAAATCGTAATAAAATATGAAAAAAATTCTAAAAATTCCAAAAACAATTTTCACCGACTAAACCTATTATTTAGAACAAAGTGAACATTTTTCTAGCCTAAAATGCAATTTTCAAAAGTGCATATTTTTCTAATTCAAATAAAATATCAAATAAAAACTAAATAAAATATAAATTTGATTCTAAAATTTCTCCTCCAATATTCCTCTCTTTTTGAAGAAGTCATATTATCTTCTCTCTTTAGTTTTAAATATTGGAAATATTTGGAGAGAAAAATATTAAAACCAAATGGATCCTCTTTTGAAATTTGAGAAAAAATAAAATATTAAAATATATGAAATCCACAACTCTCTCCTTGGGCCCTTGAGTTTCTTAAGATTTCTATGGTAACAATCAAATATGCAAATAAAATATGATATGTATATGATGACCTATGTATAACATCCAAATTGAAAATTGGGATGTTACAATCCGGCAACCATTTTAAGAATTATTATTAATAAAGCATTTGCCTTGATGTATTCTTCAATGATTTCTTCTTGCAATCCGATCACCATGTGTGAGTAACTCAGTAAGGTCATGGGTTGAGGCATAACCTTGCAACCCTATGTATTCGTTGAAGGGAGCCATGTAAGCAAATTGGACTAATGTCTCATATGTGTGAAATTAAATTGATTTGTAGTTGTCTCTTTTTTCTCTCACGTTCTTTGACCCTACAGGTACCCAGGATCATGGAGTTCAAGCCATGGGAGGCTAAGGGCAGCGAGACCATCTAGCGCTATTCTGAACACCAGTGATAGAATGGTTTAGTACGGTAGCGTGAATACTATCCATGGGGATAAAAGAAGTGTATTCATTAAATGCCCAATGCTTGTGTCTGATTCTATCTTAGTTATCGAGGCAACCCCACACAATGGCACTTTGGTTGGACATCTGACTCTTGATGCAGGGCATGTTCCAGTCAAGACATAATTTGGACACATCCCCCACTTCGATACGTTGCAAGCTCATGTTGACGGGTGTCTTCCAGGGCACAATTTAATATCACAATGATCCCGTTCACAAGTATATGGTTGTAAGAATTAAGACCTCATACCCATGCCTATTTTTATTATAAGTGTTCTATGTTGCAACTTGATTTTGATCCGGACTAAAAACTAGAATTTAATACTCTTGCAAAAACTCGTTAGTAACCTTGGTTTTCAACTTCAAGGTGCATGTCCTCTCATGGGTTCGAATAACTCAGGGTCACCTCTTGGGGAAAGGTGAGAATTCTTTTTGCTAGCTATCCAGATCTGTAAAGGGACTCATCAGACTTTTTTCTTGCACCTTTGCCAAGGAGGAATTGTGTGATAGTCATTGTGTTAAAGTTTTTATTAGAGTTTCATTTCAGTTTTTGTTCTAACTTTATTGTTGCTCCAAGTGTTGTCACTAGAAAACCCGAAAAATATGTCTCGTAACATGGGAAGCTTTGTTGCTCCAAGCAACAGCTTTAGGCGCGAGCCGATAGCACAACCTCATAATGTTGCCTACAAGTATGAGAGTAAACCCAACTTAGTCTCTATGGTTCAAGAAGAGCAATTTGGTGGCTCAGCTTCCGAGGATGCCGGTATGCATTTGCATAATTTTTCCAAGTTGTGTAATATGGCACACATAAAATATTATGAACCTGACGCTTTGAAGTTGCATCTGTTTCCTTTTTCGTTCAGAGGAGAAGCTAAAGAATGGCTTCTAGTTTTGCCTAGTGGTAGTATAACTCCATGGACTGAGTGTTGGAATAAAATGTGTCTAATTTTTCCCACCTACAAAGATTATGCAACTGCATTCGTAGATAATAGGTTTTAAGCAAGAAGGTCATGAGCCACTAGCACTTGCTTGGGATCACATGAAGGAGGCTATAAGAAATTATTCTAACCATGCAGTGGAAGATGGTTAATTCTTGATATGCTTTATAATGCTTTAACTCCTATGTCAAAAACTATGCTTGACACTGCTGCAGGAGGAACTATTATGGGAAGACCCATCACTGAAGCAAACAAAGTTTGCTAGATGATATGCAAGAAATCATGCCCAATAGCATGTTCAAAAGTCTACCACTAAGTGGGTCAATGCTACTGGACAAAAGAATACAGAGTTGACAACTAAACTTGATGAACACATTGCTACGATGAAAGGTAAAGAAGAGGTAAATGTCAATGCAATTACCGAACAATAAATTAATGATGTTAACTTCATTGCTCGCAATAGTTATAATCCCAATTGGAAAAATAATGGGTATGCTCCTAGATTACCTTATCATAATAAAACTGGATCGCCAAATAATTTTAATGGAATGAGCAACGATAATAGAACCACTTTGGATGAAACTCTAAAAACTATGTTGCTAGCCAAAGTGAGCAAAATGAAACGTTTAAAAATATTCTGAAGAATCATGATAACTTATTTGTTCACTTGACTAGTAAGCTTGCTGGAATCACTAACGATGTGCAGGATATAGATGAAAGAACTAAGAGCACAAAGGCACATGTTGCCAAAATTGCAAAGAGTCAAACTATGGTTCTAGCCAAGTTTGCAGGTAAACTGGAACCTATCCTGGTTGAGGATGTCAAAATGATGAGAGGTAGCAAAGAAAATGTAGAAGAGCTTGATAAGAGACATAAACCAAAGTATACACATACAATTGCAGACTTCATGAAGATGTTGAGAATGAAACACCCACTATTGAAGTATCAAATGACGAAGTGTATAATTGTTTGTTGGTCATGTTGCAGCTAAGGTGCGAGTTGGATGATGAAAGGAAAAGGCTATATGGTAAGCTACTCACTAAACAAGAGGATAGATTTGAACCTACTATTGGGATTGAGATTGGTTTAAATAAGTTCAATGCTTTGTCTGATCTAGCTACTAGTGTTTCCACTATCCCTAAGTCCATATATGTCAGTCTCAATCTTGGTCCTTTTGTTACTAGTGAAATTAAATAGAACATGGCCAATTCTACCTTTACACAAGTAGTAGTGATTAAGCATGGTGTGATCATTCAAATTAATGATTGCCCTTTTATGAATGATCTTGTTATAGCTGATATGCCTCAAGAGCCCATTACACCTATTATTCTACACTAGTACGCGTCAGTCCAAAATGAACGGTTTAAAACCCCTTTCCGCGATGGCATCTGGAACCGCCGCCAAGTGAGTGTGGGCGATAGGGGGGTCCTTCCCACACGACCCAGAAACCGTCGGGGATATGCCCTCCTGGCACACACGATCGGCAAAATGAGGTCGTGTGCGACCGCGAGCGCTCAATTACGGAAATACGTACAGTAGAGCTAAAAATACAATTATACGACAAAATTGTTTCCGGTCGGAAGTACATCCCACACAGTCAGTCCCCGCTAAATGTTTCTGTTCGTATGTACATCCCACACAGTCGCTCCAAGGAAAATATTTCCGTTCACAGGTACATCACACACATTTTTTCCCGTTAAATCGTTTGTGATAGCGTTGCCATTGCACACGATATTAATATTTTTATCATTTGCGTTATTGAATGCATCACACACAGTGCGTAGAAAGAAACTGTGTGGCAAAGGCCTTCCATATCACACACTTTTTATGTGATAAACGTTTGCGCAAGGTGGCCTAACGCAAAAAGTTTTCAAGAGAAAGTCGTGTGTGCAGTGGAGATTGATCGCACACATAGTGGATCCTAGAAACGTTTCTGATCTCCACGTATATCACAAACATTTCGCTTTCGCAAACCGTGTGCAGTGTAATCCCTATTTAATCCATAATTAGTCCATAATTAATCCAATTAATCCCTAATTTGAAAATCACATGTTATGAATTTGAAAGTAGGCAATCACTTATTTCATATCCAACCATGTTTATTACAAATATAGTTTCAAGCACGAATACATAATTCAATGCACAGGTACATATACTGAAGAACTACAGAAGCACCAAGTAAAGAATGATGAACCACAGTTGTACTAAAGACTGTAAAGAGAGAGGATAAAGACATTTTGGTTGCTGGAGAAGGTGAAGCGGAATGCCCATATTGTGCCCTCCTCCATGCGTAAGGCACACACGACTCTAGGCCAACCCCTTGTGATGGCTGCCCGTCCATCCTTCACTGTCTTCATTAGGACTTCTCGATGCTCATTGTAGTCTGGATGAAATACTCTAACCTTCATTGCGTGTCCACCAATCATGTACTTTGCGAGGTAATCTTGACTGAACTTCTTTGGGAACCACTGGGAACGAAAAAGATTCAGACATTGTTGTCTAACAACTCATTATGGGCAGTAAAAAGAGAAGGCTGCAAAGTTTGTAGTTACCATCCTACAGCTCACTATTGTGTTGGATAGAGCATAAAAAAATAATTTTATTGCCACCATTCGTATCTTTTTTCTAATAATCCTTATCAGTTTCCTCACTTGATGCTTGTTCATCAATATCTCATTGCCCCATACGCAAAAAGGGTCGATGCGTGGATCCTTGCCCAGGGCATATGTACCTACAAGCAACAAGTCAATATTAGAATCTATTAGTGTCCAGGCCAGGATATATATGCACTGCATTATGGAATGACGGGGGAGTACAAGCCGAGGGATGAAGCTAACCTCGGTGGAAAATGGTGGCCACTCCCGTTGTTGTCCTACATAAGTAGTGGAAAGGCATGATAAGTATAGCGATCTTAACATCAAACAAATATAGCAAAGGTAAAAAACATCATCTCCAAATGATAGCTTGAATGTGTTGGTTTTAGCATGCTGTTAAAGTAGATATAAAATGGAAGGCAATGTTACCGACAGCAGGCTTAACAGCCATCAAATATTGCAATTCAAACTGGTATTGTTGAAAATGAATAGAACGTAGGTAATGCTTAAACATCACACTAGATAAATGTGTAAAACTGAAAATAAAGGGCATGTGTTAACTACACCAGGAATAACTAGAACCAAATATAGCCGTTCAAACTGGTATTGATGTAGTCGAGTGGCATAGTTCCGACTTGCACATAATGAACCACACATTGTGAATGACTGAAATAAACAAGGCATAAATGACCAGTATAACAACCAAATAAAGCCATTAAAAACTGGAGAGTCTCACTGCAACCAACCTAACAAGCAAATACAGATAAACAGGGCATATGCTTGAAAACTGGACAATTGCTCACTGCAACCATCCTAACAAGCAGATAAAGATAAACAAGGCATCTGCTTGATAACTGGAGAAATGCTAAAAAAAGAAACCTAACAACCAAATACAGATAAACAAGGCATCTGCTTGATAATTGGACAAATGCTAAAAAAAGCAACCTATCAACCAAATACAGATACACAAGGCATCTGCTTGATAACTAGACAAATACTCACTACAACCAAACTAAGAACCAAATACAGATAAACAAGGCATCTGCTTGATAACTGAAAAAATGCTCACTCCAACCAACCTAACAACCAAATACAGATAAACAAGGCATCTACTCACTATAAACAACCAAATATAGCCATTCATGCAACTAAAGTGGACAATTCATACTTAAACATCACATAGACCTATTGAACAATACATTTTTGCATAACTGAAATAATTAAACACGGCACAGTTAAAGCACCGCATGACAAATGCTACTACAACAAAGGGTATAGGTTGGCAAGCTAGAAAAGGTAATATTTGCTGATAGAATGTCGCCTCACATTTCATGGATGGGATCCTTCCAGTTGGAAGAGCACAGACCCATGGTGCGCTCTCTGATGTCACAGCTGGGTTGTTTCACCTTGGAAGAACCTTCATGGGTGCCCTCCTCGTGGTCATGGGCGATGAGATCTGACTTGGAAATTGAGGATCCCAAGCCGCCGCCGTAGAATGTGTCCTTCAGAAGTGACAAAATGGGCTCAATGGAGTATAAAGCTCGCAAATCCTTGACTGCTTGGCAGAGGAGATCAGCGGCAGGGCCGTGGAAGAGATCGACGGCGGTTGAACCAGAGGGGTTGGGGATGGACCACTTAACCTGTGACATGGCCTCCGTGAAGCCGTCGGTGTGGACGAGCTTGATGTCGTAGCCAGCTTTCCCGAGATCCAGTAATACGGCTAGCCCGCTGACATGAATCCTTCGGCATGGCAACGTAGTCAAAGTCTTCGCTGGCTTCCGCGGCGACGTGTTGCTCCGGGATCGACTGGTCAGGGCAAACGGCAGCCAGCTCACCAACGTCCACCGGAGAGGCCATGATAAATCTCTTCTTGGTCGAAGGCTTGTCGGGCTCCCCAGGATACGTGGTCGATCTTGGGCTGCAACATTCTGGAGCAGGGGATGTGGATCTCGTAGGAAGGGACATCGTAGGCCTCATCTAAAAACTCAGGGGAGTGGGGCGACGATATGGGAATCGCTGGATAACCTGAACTTTATTATCTAAGCTAGGAGGAAAGGGCAGACTGTCGGCGTTCTGGGAACGGGGGTCCCCAGACTTGCCTGCCTACGGCCTGCGGCGTGGCTCAAAGGGGGCCCAGCACGGCCCGTCTTCATCAACACAGATCCAAGACCCTCGCGAGGGGCCAAGACTCGCGGGGCGGATGACACAGAGCTTCCTCAGGCACGGCCTCATCAGGCTGGCTCGCGAGGAGGCGGAGAGATCAAGGCGGGGTACCTCATGAGGTGCCCGTGACGCAAGCCATGACGACCAAGGGCGCCAGGCGGGCGCGAGCCCGCGCAGTGTCCTCCTTTCCTCTTTGGTGCAAAGGGAGCAAGCGCAGGTGAGAGTATCAAGCAAAGGCACCCATTTCGATGCAACGAGACCAAGACCAGTCCAACGGCAGGGAGGAAGTCATTGTGGAGCCCAAGCTAGCGTCACCACCAGAGCCTTTGGTAGGTGAGGACCAACTTTAGTCAGGATAAGTGTACCAGATGTTCCCCTTCAAAATGGCCAATGGTTGGCGCCCTTCCCGCTCAATATTTGGGGAAGAGGCCCAGGGCCTTTGCCTATAAATAGGACTAGCCACCCACAGGGTAGAAGGATCGAGAATCGGCCAACCCAGAAACTAGCTAGGATCGCAATCGAGAAGAGAGAGAGAGAAGGGTGACTGAACTCCCCCTAGCTGTTCTTCCTTGTATTGCTCATCATCATCATCCCAAGAGGCAATCCACCACACCACACACTGGAGTAGGGTATTACACCACAACGGTGGCCCGAACTAGTATAAACCCTGTGTCTCTTGTGCTGTTCTTTCCATAGCTTAGATCTTAGCGAGGCGGAGGGGTGCAGGTAGGTAGAAGGCGAAATCTCCATGCGCACACAGTGTTCGAACCTCAAGGGTCTGCCGGAACCCGAAATCCGACATTTGGCGCGCCAGGTAGGGGTGCGCTGGAATTCGTCTTGCACCACCCTGTTCTCCTCCGACCATCGCGTCCATGTCTGACGCTCGTCGGGCCCGCGCCGAGCGCCGGGCCGCTCTCGCTTCCCACGTCGAACAGACGGCTCCTGTCGGCGGGCGTCCTCGCCGTTCCCCGTCACCTACCATCAACACCGCCACCGGCCCGGCGGGGGACGAGCAGCAAGCATCGTCTCAGCATCCGTCCGTGCAGCAAGACGGCCGCACCGCTACTCCCTTGCTCACCCCAGCTGGTTCTTCGTCCCGCGCACTCCGCGCACCCATGGAGGATCGAGCTGCGCTCATCGCGGCAAACAAGCTCCTGCGCTACCGTCTCGTCGACGACGTCTACGAAGAATGGCTCGACCGCGTCGCCGAGCTCGTCTGCGCCGCAGGGGGCTCTCCTGCGCCGTCCCTTCCGCTGCACCGCACCCCGCCCCGCGCGGGCGACGAAGCTCCGGCGGCGCCCCGGCCACCTCCTCCTCAAGAAGGCACCATGGCTCCAAGGCGCGTGGCCCCTGGGCGGAACCCGCTCGGTCAGGTGCCAGCGCGGCAAGAGCAGAGCTGCCAAGAAGTCCCTCGCCCGCAAGAAGCTACCCGGGCGCTCCCTGCTCCAGCACGTCGCGACCATGCTCCTGCTCCCGCGCATCAAGACCCCACGCTGCTCCCAGCTGCAGCGCGTGGGGACATGCAAGACCAAGCTCTCCGTCACCCAAGGCCTCCCGTGGACACAGCAGGCTGCCGCGCCTTCACCATCGAGCTACGCAGCGTCGTGTGGCCTGGCAAGTTCAAGCCAGACCTGCCTCCTCGTTACGATGGCACTGCCGACCCTGTGGAGTTCCTCCAGCTCTATGAGCCGGGCATCGAAGCTACCAACGGAGACGAGAAGGTCATGGCGAACTGGTTTCCCATGGCGCTCAAGGACGGGGCCCGCACCCGGCTCCTGAACCTGGCTCCAGGCATGACTCCTCCTGGGACGAGATGTGCGCCCGCTTCATCGCCAACTTCCAAGGTACTCGCGACCGGCCACCCGCCGTGAGCGACATGCGCCGCATCAAGCAACAACCCGGAGAGACCCTGCAGAAGTACATCTAGTGCTTCAACAACTCACGCCTCAAGATTCCCAAGGTGACCGAGGAGGCCATCATCTCAGCCTTCTCCGACGGCGTGCGCGATGTCAACATGAAGGAGGAGCTGGCGATGCATGAAGACCTGTGCACTTCCTTGGAGTTGTTCAACTTGGCAACCAAGTGCGCCAGGGCTGAGGAAGGGCGTCTCTCCCTCCTCGAGCTGCTTGCCGCAGACCCAGAAGAGAAGAAGCCCAAGGCCAAGGATGTGAAGCGCAAGGGGGCTGCCGTGCTCGCGGCAGAACCAGACACCAAGCGGGGCAGAGATCAGCCCGAACCTCCCAAGGGCAGTCGATACTGTGTGTACCACGACCTCCACACCCACAACACCAACGAGTGTCAAGAGCTCCGAGCCGTCCGAGAAGGAAGGATCGGCCGTCGCCCCGACCGAGGTGACGGGGGCTAGGGTCGAGGAGGAGTAAGGAACGTAGGACGCTGGGAAGACCGCTGCCCGCGCCAGGGGTGGCGTGATCGACCTCGCGAGGATCGCTGGCAAGACCCGCCTCGCGAGGGAGACTGGAGGGATCAGCCTCTCGAGGATCGCCCGCAAGGCAACCCAGGCCTCCCTCCGCTGCCACCGCAGCCAAGGAGAAACGAGGACCGCCATCAGGACAAGGGGGCTGGAGGATTCCACGAGCCGCGCGCGATCGCCTGCATCCTGGGCGGGGCTCAAGCCCCAGCCTCTCAACGCATCTTCAAGCAGTTCGCCCGTGAAGTGAATGCAGTCCTCCCCAAGCTGGAAGCCACGCGCCCTCTCAGGTGGTCGGCGTGCGCCATCACATTCAGCTCAGCAGATCAGCTCAAGTGTGCGGCCACAGCCGGAGTCCTCTCGATGCTTTGTTCCCCAATCATCAGCAACGTGGTGGTCACCAGGACCCTCATCGATCGCGGGGCAGGGCTCAACGTCCTGTCCGTGGAAACATTCAACAATCTCCAAGTGCCCTACAACCAGCTTCAGCCAACCAAGCCTTTCTCCGGAGTCACCGACGGCTCCACAATCCCGATTGGGCAGGTCCGCCTCCCTGTCACCTTCGGGGCACGTGACAACTACCGCACCGAGCTCATCGACTTCGACGTCGCCCACATTCGCCTGCCGTACAACGCCATCCTTGGGTACCCAGCGCTGGCCAAGTTCATGGCCGTGACTCACCACGGCTACAACGTCCTCAAGATGCCAGGAAGAGGCGGAGTCATCACAGTGCCCTGTGAAGAGAAGGATGCAGTGTGTTCCCTGGAACGAGCCTTTCAGGCCGCATCACTGGAAGACCCGGATTGCGGAAGCAGGAGGCTTCCCGAGACCGCCCCCAAGAATAAGAAGACATCGTCCGGCCTGGCCCCTCAGGAGGCAGGCCCCTCAGGGCCCACGCCTGCCCGGGGGGAACCTCCTTCCATCGCATAGGAAAGCGCGCCTGGCGCCCTCCTCAGGCAGGGCTCGGGGGCTCTCCCCTGGAGGGCCACCGACCTAGCTAAGGTCACGAGGGAGGCGCTTGGGCACCACATAGAGGCGTGTTTCGAAGCACGTTTCCCTCAAGAAGGAGTAAGGCAAGGAGGGCCGGACCCTCAGGAGTTCGTCAGCAAGGCCATTCAGGAACTACAGGAGTCAAGAGTCATGAGAGGCGGCCGCCGCCTACCAGCTATGGCTCCCCATCAAGGCGAGGATGGTGGGCTGCGCGTCTGCATCGACATACCAGGGCTCAATCGAGTCACCTCTCTAGAGTGCCTCTGGCCCTCGCGAGTGGGGCGCTGCGAAGGTCCACCCCACAGCTACGTTCACATGCCTTACGGCTTGCCGAACGCGGCTGCCACGTACCAGCGCCTCATGAGGGGCATCATGGAGGCTCAAGAGGCCAGGCGTTCTGCAGCCCTGGCGGAGATGGAGATGGTCCGCGAGGAGCCACCAGCGCCTCCGGAGCCTCCCGAGGCCCCTGGGCCTGAGGGCTCGTGAGGATCGGCTTCCGCAGCCCACAGGGTCAGCTACACCAACACTCCTTCGTCCTCAACATCATCAGGTGACATCTTTCAAGTTTCATTTCCAGCTGGGAGCGCCCTCCCAGGGCTGCATTATTCCCAGGCCGCGTGGGTCCGTCCCTGCGGCATGTATCCCTTTTGTTTCATGTTGTTAGCTTACCTTGTTGGGGGCGCCCCACGGGCTGCATCATCCCCAAGTCGCTCGGGCCAGACCCAGCGGCATGTATCCCTTTTGCGTTTATTTCCGGCTATGCGTTCGACCCACCATGCTTGATTATTTGATGCCTGTCCACGGCACCTCTTCTTCTCCATGCCGACCACTTGCACGTTAAAGGGGGGGTACCTGAGCATCACGACTCAGGGCTCTTACTGGCTCTCCAGCCCTCACCCTCTGGCCTTGTCCACAGCATCGCGACCTGGCATACCAGCGACGACTGAGACCAGCTCGAGGGCCGGGACCCGAGGACGTAGAGTGACGACATCTAACCAAATTTGCAGGGAAACATCACAAGATAAGGCCCAGTGCCAGGCGCAACCCGCCTAGAGGTAGGGCCCCGTGAGTCCCGCGCTGGCTCACGGGTGCCCAGATACACCTCGCCAGGCCCTACCGTGCCAGCCACGTGTCAGGGCGGGGCTGTACACGCCTCGGGGGCTCCTCCCAGAGGGGAGCCTCCTCCCACGTACCAGTGGAAGCACCATGCTCCGTGCTGGCTGACGACACTACCGAGGAGCGGCTATGCCTGTACACATACGGAAGCGCTATGCTCCGCGCTGGTGATAAACAACTGAGGGCGGCCACCGGGCCGCATCAACCTCAGGGAGCCCAGAGCTCAGTGTCTAGCCTCATCGTAACGCCTCCTCTCGGGAGTGCCGCGCGAGGGGGCTGGGCACGGGGGCTGCGCCTGGGTCACGCCCAGACGCACGCCACCCAGCCAGGCCCCCCTAGGCCTGGTTCGTCGCGCGTCTCTCCCCGAGCGGAGCCAAGGTACGAAGGCCGTTTGAGCGTCAAGGGGGACTCCTGAGCATCGCGACTCAGGAGCCTAACTAGTCACGTAGCCCCTCACTCCTTGGTCCCGTCCTGGTTTCCGGTCGGGGCTAACGGCGGTGGAGGTATGCGCGCGGCCGGGCTCTGCAGACGTAGAATGGTAGATCCACCCACATCACACCTCCCTACTTGCTGTTCGTGCGCCAAGGGGGACTCTTGAGCATCACGACTCAGGAGCCTAACTTGTCACGTAGCCCCTCACTCCTTGGTCCCGTCCTGGTTTCCGGTCGGGGCTAACGGTGGCTGAGGTATGCGCGGGGCCGGGCTCTGCCGGTGTAGAATATAAGCAAGTAGGAAGGAAAAGCGTAAATTTCAAGGAATTCAAAATCAAATATTATAGTCCACACTGTTATCTCAATGCCAAACGCAAGTATAAACCCCTCCCCGAGGCATGATACATGTGCAGGAGTTAAAGGCAGGACAGGAGCCACAACGGAGTCACTTGTCGGCGATGGAGCAGCGCGGAGTGGGTTCACCTCATGGAGCAGCGGGGACGGCAGCGCCTTGCTTCGGCTTGGTGCTGAAGGCCCGAAACTTCCCCAGCAAAGCCTCCGCGCGACCCTTCACGGCCTCGGCAGCGGCAACGGCACGCTCGCCGCTTACTGGCTCCAGTAGGCTGTCGAGGTCAACGCCAGGATCGTGAAGGTAGATGTGGGTGAGGACCCACGTCAGCACTGCAGAAGACAGGACACGCGCCTCAGCCTCGGCCGTGGGGCCAAGGCCAAGGGCGACATCTTCAAGAGTGCGAACCAGGAAGGGAAGCAGCTTGGCGGGGCCATCCTCGGCGCCAGCCAGCGGGCTCTCCAGGCCGCTGTCGTAAAGCGTCCTCAGCAAGGAGCGAGCCTTCACCTCCATCTCCGCAAAGGCCACGCGGTCCTCGGCAAGAACCTAGGCCTTGTCGTCCAGCTCGACCTTCCTCGCGCCCCAGCTCCTGCTCCAGCGCGCCTAGGCGGTCACGGCACTTCCTGAGCTTGTCCTCCTGGCCTTCGACCGCCGCCTCGCGAGCCTTCACGCCTTCTTCCTGCTCTTGGCGAAGGCGGACCTCTTTCGCGAGCTGGTCCCGCAGGCCTTGCAGCTCGTCCTCCAACGCCTTACAGCGACCACGGACGTCAACCACCTCCCCCAGGGCTGCGTCACGAGCAGCCTTCGCCTCAAGGATGGCCTGCCTCTCCTCATCACAAGCTGTCGAGGCCTGGACCAGCGCTGCCTGAATCGAAGCGTCGGAGCGAATCCATCCTGAAGCCAGCTCCAAGCGCCCGGCCACCAAGCGAGGGTCCGCACCAAGAAGATCCTGCCATAGCCGGTCCAGCTCAGCAGCAGCACGATCCAGAACGGCAGGAGGAGTCGGAGAGACAGCAGTCGGTGGAGTAGGAGGAGAAGGTGGCAGCGCGACCACAACATCCTGAGGCGAAGCCTGCTACGCCCCAACGGCTGTAGTGGCGGCAGCAAGCAAAAGCACCTCGGGAGTCACTTGGGCCATGGGGGCTGAGCTCGCCCTAGCCGGCTCAGCCAGGCCTTGCGAGGACGACCGGGCAGGAGAAGCCCGCGCGTCGCGGTCACCTTCCTTCGCGGGCAGAGGCGCTGCCATGGATGGAACCTCAGGAGCTCCCTTCGGCTTCTTTGCTGCGGGCGCCAGCCTATCCAAGAGATGCGGACGTCAAGCCTCAGAAGCAGAACAAGAAATAAAGACGAGAATCAAGCGCTTACGGGTCATCGCCAGTAAGCTCAAGCGGCCTCCGGCCAAATTTGAAGCCTGAAAGCCGGCTGGAAGGGTCAACCTCAGGAAGCTTGGAAGCGGAAGGCGCGTCTGCGGTCCGCCTCGGGGCCGGGGCAGACCCGCGGGAGATCAGCCCGATCCTGTCCTTCTTCGGGATCGGGGGGAAGCTCCCGCCATCCCTGCTCGTCATCATCCTTGTCGTCATCGCTCGGAGAGAGGCGGAGAACGCGGGACCTGCGCCGGGGGAGGGGAGCCCTCGACTCTCCGTCAGTCGCCTCAGAGTCAGGCCCTTTTTCCCGCTCCCCTCCTTCCTCCTCTTCGCTAGAGTCGTCAGAGGACACGTCCACCGATTCCCCGGGAGTCTCCATGGGCACGGGCCCGTCCCCGTTGAAGACGGGCATGGACTCCACTACCTGCTCCCAGTCGTCGCGGAGGAACAAGGGCGTAGGAGCGCCCTCCAACCTCACCACATCGCCCCCGACCAGAGATTGGAGGACCGCAGCCAGATCTTCGTCGGCCAAGGCCGCGGGGCTCGGATGGGGCCTCCACATCGGAAGTGAGTACTGCCGAAGCGGAGCCAGCTGGTGCTCCAGGAATTCCCTCAGCAGCGACGCGCCGGTCAGCTTCGCCGCCGCCATGTTGGCCGGCCTCAGATCCGCGTCCATCTTCTCCAACACCAGCTTTGCGTGGGGGTCTGCGAGCTCCGCTCGACCCCAATCGCTGGAGCTCGTGGGTTGCTCCGTGGGCAAGATCAGCCGAGGGTGGATGCGCCCAGCATCTGCCAAGACCCACTTGCTCCTGAAGCCCTCAATCCTTTTCCCGGGGTTCGAAATGGCAATGGCGCCATCGTACGCGATGAAGCTCGCGCACGCGGAAGCAGGACCGCGAGAGGTCCGGAGGTAGAAGTAGTGGCGCAGCAAGGCCACCGAGGGCTGCACCCCCACGTGAGCCTCGCAATAATAGGCGAAGATTGCCAGGAGAAGGACGGAGTTGGGGTGGAGATGCAGAACCTGTAGCTTATAATGGCGGAGGACAGAGAAGAAGAACTCGGAGAAGGGAGGCACCAGGGCAGCAGCAATGGCACTTACAAAGAATGGATAGAAGGTGCTCCCTTGGCCCTCAGGGGTGGCGGAGCCGGCCTTGAACACCTTCGCCCCGTCGATGCCCTGCGCCGCCGCCATTCGGCGCAACCGGGCGAGGCTCGCCTCCGACACGTTCGGCGAGTCCAGGGCAGACGAGTACCAAGCTCCGGCCGGGGACTGACGAGGCGCCATGGCTTCCTAGGTCATGCGGTCAGAGTAGATCTGGAAAGTTTGGAGGAAGGAAGGAGAGGCGCAAGAAAGGGGATCTGAGCAGCAATCGGAGAATGCAAAAAGCAAAGCCTAGGCAGATGCCGCTCCTTATCAACTCGCGCGGAAGTGGAGACGCCCACGTCCAGTCA
This sequence comes from Triticum urartu, assembly GCF_056163025.1. NCBI lineage: Eukaryota > Viridiplantae > Streptophyta > Magnoliopsida > Poales > Poaceae > Triticum > Triticum urartu. The sequence continues at coordinate 163,354,323 of NC_141876.1, forward strand.
ACCGCCACCTGGCGCCCAAGGCCGCCAGCTGTTAGGGCCCGCGGCACTTCGCCCTTGCCCTTTCGCCTCCCTGCACAGCCAAGTCCGGGCGCGCCTTGCGCCCGGGGGCTACTGTCGGCATTCTAGGAACGGGGGTCCCCAGACTTGCCTGCCTGCAGCCTGCGGCGTGGCTCAAAGGGGGCCAAGCACGGCCCGTCTTCATCAACACAGACCCAAGACCCTTGCGAGGGGCCAAGCCTCGCGGAGCGGACGACACGGAGCTTCCTCAGGCACGGCCTCATCAGGCTGGCTCGCGAGGAGGCGGAGAGATCAAGGCGGGGTACCTCATGAGGTGCCCGTGACGCAAGCCATGACGACCACTACAGGAATCAGCTATTTTTCCGTCTGCCACGGCGGACGGCAAAGGCATGAACGGCGGACGGCAAAAGGCTCCAGCAAAGTAGGCTACGGTAAACAGCTACTTTGCCGTCTGCTTCCAGGCGGGCGCCAGCCCGCGCAGTGTCCTCCTTTCCTCTTTGGTGCAAAGGGAGCAAGCGCAGGCGAGAGCATCAAGCAAAGGCACCCGTTTCGGTGCAACGAGACCAAGACTAGTCCAACGGCAGGGAGGAAGTCATTGTGGAGCCCAAGCCAGCGTCACCACTAGAGCCTTTGGTAGGCGAGGACCAACTTTAGTCAGGATAAGTGTACCAGATGTTCCCCTTCAAAATGGCCAATTGTTGGCGCCCTTCCCGCTCAATATTTGGGGAAGAGGCCCAGGGCCTTTGCCTATAAATAGGACTAGCCACCCACAGGGTAGAAGGATCGAGAATTGGCCAACCCAGAAACTAGCTAGGATCGCAATCGAGAAGAGAGAGAGAGAGAAGGGTGACTGAACTCCCCCTAGCAGTTCATCCCCCCAACCAAGAACAGACCCTCACGAGGTTGTTCTTCCTTGTATTGCTCATCATCATCAGCCCAAGAGGCAATCCACCACACCACACACTGGAGTTGGGTATTACACCACAACGGTGGCCCAAACCAGTATAAACCCTGTGTCTCTTGTGCTGTTCTCTCCATAGCTTAGATCTTAGCGAGGCGGAGGGGTGCAGGTAGGTAGAAGGCGAAATCTCTGCGCGCACCCTAGTGTTCGAACCTCAAGGGTTTGCCGGAACCCAAAATCTGACACAGACCAGCAGGGTTGGCGGCGGCCGTGAGCTAGGGTTCAAAGGGGGTGGATGGGGACTATGGAGGGGGGTGGTGTTTGAGGATACGCCGCAGCTATTAAAATTTTTAGTAATGGTGGGTGTTGATGGTGGTGGTCTAGGGAGGGCGACAGTTCAAATGCCTCGGCTGCTAAAATTTTACTACAAGGTCGGTGCTGGAGGAGTGTGGGTGACGGTTGAAGTACGACGGCTACTAAAATTTGGGTAAAGGAATCGGTGCGAGGCGGGAGTGCCCAAGATCGCGCACGGTCCAATAACAATATGCGTGTATGATAATAAGGAAAAGTGGTGCGGATCCGCCAATTTTTGCAACGCTCAAGGCGGGTAGTTTGTTTTTAATATTTCTAGCTAGCTAGTCTATCGCACACGGTTCGTCCTAATTTCCAAATAAACTTACCCACCTTTAGCTTCGATAGGTGGTGGTTTTACAGCGCACTTGCATCGCACACGGTTAAGCCAGTACCTCCACCCTTTGCTCGCGCTTGCGCGGTCGTGGTGATTTCAGTGCACTTGCACCACACATGGTTGAGCCAGTACTCCACCTTAATTTGCTCGCGCTTGCGTGGTCGTGGTGATTCACATCGCACTTGTATCGCACATGGTTTAGATATTATACCCCGTGTCCGTTGAGGATCATCAGAGTCTTTGCAGCAAAATATAACATTAGGGAGGGTCAAAAGATAGCCACACCAGCATGTGGCCCAAATATATATGAGTGAAAAGGGTGGTATGTGATGTTCAAAATTCCAATGCACAACTTTGACCCCATGGGCCCACAGTTGGGCGCGTCATTGAAGATCGATGAGAGGGGCCAGAAATCAAGAACCACCTGGAAGTGGCCAAATATATGTACGAATATTGGGGATGTTTAAAACATTAAATACACAATGCATAACTTTGGTGGCACCTGCCTCGCAAACCCAAAAGCACCCTAACAACCACCTAGCTAGGATGTATATAATGACATAATGTCGTACCTAGCTACGATGCTTGGCCCACCACCTCCCACTTCATGTCAACGGGGTGGATGCACGTAATGATCGATACTTTGGTCATACATGCATGTCAACATGACATACCATAATATGGACCAATGAATCTTTTGTTTGGTCAAATGACAGTTGTTGTTGTCGATAAACAGCTTGCGCCAATAGATTGAACCATCATAAACATCGCACGAGAGGGACCACAAAACCAGCACCTCTTGCATGCGGCCCAAAATAATGTACGTTGGGAAGGGGTGATGTGTGTTTTCAATATAGAATAATGTACAATTTAGATGTGGTGCCTACCTCTCGATCGATACAGACAACAACCATGAAGGCAAGGTAGTTAAGGACGAGATACGTACGCAAGGTTTGATGTAGGTCGAACCCAGCAATCCGAGCACCTGGGAGGGAATCCTGACAACGCATGAGCTCGAGTTTTGGTTAACCGACATTTGACAGTGACCGGCCCTAACATGAACTAGGGGGAATACATTCATGGGAAACACATACCCCTCATTATCGGTCCAAGGGATGGTATATATACACTCGGGGAGCCCACATATATCTGTGTCGTCACAAAAAACCACACAAGGGAGACGTGGTTGATCAGAAGACCCCCTATACACTGCATGCGGCCCAAAAATATGTATGGGTACAATGGTGTATGATGTGTTTAAATCCCAAATGCACAACTTCGATGGGCCACGCCAAGTACATTACAAACCGAACACCGTACCCGACACCAAGCCTGGTTCAATACCTATGATGTCAGTTTCCCAACTTCGAGGCGGCAGCGGGGGGGAGGGGGGGTCGTCCCACGCATGTGCTCAAACTTTATTTTGTCTAGCATGGGGCACATCTATATATATCTATACATCTATACACATATATAGTGTGCGAATAACTATGAAAGTTGCTTGTTGGATGAAGCCAATCCGACGGTACGGAGATGGAAAATCCGAGCACTACTGGCCGTTGGATATCATCTACATTCCACCAGATTCTGCCACGTGTACAATCTAGAAGACTCCATGGTTGAACTTAAGAATAATGCACAAACCTCTAAACACAAGCACTTCTCCTTTGTTCTCTAGAATCTTCCATATCTTAATTGCCCAAACCTTTTTTTTCTAAATGAATTGTCACTATTTGTTTTTATCTTTAAAATGCACAATTCCATGAATCTTAAAATAGTTTTTTTACAAAACTAACTGATTTTTTAGATGAGATGAACTATAAGAATTAAACGAACATCTACATCATGCATATCTGGGAGAAGAGGCGGGAAACCGATGAGAGGAGTGGCGAGAAACGGTAGCCTCTTTTGAGTGAAAACCTAGTAGAGAAGGAAGTGTGAGCTACATGACGCATGCGCACAGTGCTTACCCATGTACTGCATGTGCTGTCGAAAGGGCTCAGGGTTGTCGTTCGATCTGGGAGCATCCAACGGTGCACATGTATGATCCGTGGGGTTTGGGTTCTGGCTAGTCAGAACGCATGACTTAGATCGCGTGCGCAGCGGGGGGGGGGGGATATCATACGGAAACTAACATTCGGTGGAAACCGGTGAAAACGACGTGAAAAGGATGTTTTGAAGTTTCAAAAAAATTTCAAAAAAATGTGGAATGTTAAGACGATGATGTTTTATTGGCACACAAGATTTCAAGTTCAAACACATTCAGAGATGTGAGCTATGAAAAGGATAAAATCAGTGTTGAATAGTGCCGAATAGTAATGTCACTATTTAGGGAGGAATTTCTCTTTTTCATATCTCACATCTCATAATATTTTTCAACTTGAAATTTTGTGTTGCAATAAAACATCAAATTCTTAACATCTCACATTTTTTCAGATTTTTATGAACTTTAAAATATGGTTTCCATGAAGTTTTCATTGAATATCGGCTTTCGTGAGTGTATCATGTGCTATTTGAAAACATTTCATGAGAACAATCTCGGTTTTTAAATCCCCATAAATCCAAAACTAAGCTGAAAATCGTGAAACATGTCATGGTGTCACGACATCGCACTTATATGTCAAGGAATTTTTTTTGCCCATTATGGCGCAAGTTTTATTACAAGCCTCTTACAAACCGGAGCTTCTCTCAAAGAAGCCTCGTGGTTCCGATAGGGAAATGTGTCCCCCTTGTGGGCGAAACATAATCACTGCCTCTTTTCACCTTGTATTTTCTTCTACGAGCAAGATAGAACGATAGGATATCCGTGCTGAAATTTAAACTTATTCAGGGTTTGTTTGGCCTTTAATGTCCATAATTCAAATCTGAAGTACAAATACATGCTCTAGTTCACCAAAATGGCTAATTATACATGTGTCCTTGGGTCCATTTTTAGGTCCCATGCCAGGAATGGGAACGAATTACAACCGTACTAGTGTCATGGCTCGTACTCAAACATTTCGAATCTCGGTTTTAAGTCCCCATAAATCCTAAACTCACTAGAAAGTCATCAAAGGTGGCATGGTGTCACGTCATGGCACATATATGTCGTGGTAAAAACATTGTCCAATTTGGGCCAAGCTTTATTACAAACCTCTTACAAAAATTGGAGCTTCTCTCAAAGAAGCCTCGTGGTTCTGATAGGGAAACGTGTTCCCCTTGTGGGCGAAACATAATCACTGTCTCTTTTTGCCTTGTATTTTCTTCCATGGGTAACATGGAACCACGGGATATCTGTGCTCAAATTTAAACTTATTCAGGGTTTGTTTGGTCTTTTTATACACTAATTAAATTTCCTAGGCATTTAATGTCCATAATTCAAATCTGAACTACAAATACATGCTCCAGTTCACCAAAATGGCTACAAAAATTATACATGTGTCCTTGGGTGCATGTTTAGGTCCCATGCCAGGAATGGGAATGAATTACAACCGTACTGGTGTCCTGGCTCTTCCTCAAACATTTCGAATCTAGGTTTTTAAGTCCCCATAAATCCTAAACTCACCAAAAAGTCATCAAAGGTGGCAAGTTGTCATGTCATGGCACATATATGTCATGGTAAAACCATTGCCAATTTGGGCCAAGCTTTATTACAAACTTCTTACAAACCAGAGCCTGTCGCAAGAATCCTCGTGGTTTCGATAGGGAAATGTGTCCCCTTGTGGGCCAAACGATAATCACTCCCTCTTCTAGCCTCATAGTTTCTTCTACACGCGACACGAAACAACTGGAGATTTGGGCTGAACTTTGAAATTATTGAAGGTTCGTTTGACCTTTTTAATTCATTAATTGATTTTTCTAGGCATTTAATGTCCATCATTCAAATCCGAACTACAAATACATGCTCCAGTGCACCAAAATGGCTAGAAAAAACGTACATGTTTCCTTGGGGTGCATGTTTAGGTCCCATGGAACGAATGGGAATGAATTCAGCCGTCTTGCCGTCCTGGCCTGGCCACAAACATTGCGAATCTCGGTTTTTAAATGTCTGTCAATCCAAAGATCACCAGGAAATCATGAAACTTGGTATGGTGTCACTACATGGTATATATAATTGTCCAATTTGGGTGAAGCTATATTACAAGCCTTTTACAAACTGGAGCCTGTCGCAAACCACGTGGTTCCGGTAGGGAAACATGCCCCTTTTGTGGGCGAAACGATAATCGATGCCTCTTCTCGCCTTGAACTTTGTTTTCTACAGGCAACATAGAATAACATGAGTGTCGAGCTGAAATTTGAAACTGTTCAGGGTTCGTTTGCCCATAGAATAACAGAGAAGAGGCACACACATTAGTAGCCAATGAAGTCCTTTTTGAAAAAAAAGCTGACACGTTAATATCGCAAACGGTTGTATTATATTTACCGTGTCAAAATTTAACCATACTCGGTGGCGTGCGTGCAGCTGTTTGATTAGACGGGACGAGCGCGAGAAGTCCGCCATGCAGCTTCGACGAGACGCGTGCGAGCAGTCTGCCGTGCAGGCCCGACGGGACGCGTGCATCCTGTCCACCTCGCAGGCTCGACGGGACATGTGCGAGCAGCAAGGCCGCCCATGCTCACCGAGAAGCGACCTCTTTGACCTCCATGCACCAGCCGCCGCTTGCCTCGCTCACAACTTATCCATTAATGGGATAATTAAAGCACCTGGACGGAGGGTGTTTGCTTGTGATCCCATGGCAGCATTTGCTTTGTTCATGTTTTCAACTAGTATTCCATCCTAATTTAAATTGCCACATAGGGCAACGGATAATACGACCACAAATAAAATGGCAACGGATAATACAACGACAAATTTATAATGGATCACAGAATAATTGTCTTACATATTCCGGATAATTTAAAATGCCACACACGGCAAAGCCCGGAAGACATGGGGGCAAGATAAGAAGGAAATTGTAGACAACGATCTGGGTCGCTACTGTTTCTACTCATCGATGGATCGCCGGGCAGCGAAATCCCCCAGCTCCTTCTTCAATTCCTCACGACTTTGCTTGAAAGAAGCCACGGATTCCTCCACCTCCTCCTCGCACTCGATCCGAAGCTTCCTCAAGCCACCCATCAGTTCCTCGATGACCGCTTTCAGCGTCATCTCCGAGGCACTGCTCTACTCATGCAGCATCTTCCATCCAGCGGCCTCCTCCTCCTTCTCGGCGACCAACTTGAGGAGCTTCGCATTGTCATCCATGAGTTTCTCGACGAGGCCGGTCGCCTTGTCAACTAAGGCATCACTGATCTTGAGTAGCTTCATCAAGCCGTCGGCCAGCTCCTACTACGTAGTGACGCTAGCGAGAATGTAGTCGTCGTCGGTGCAGGACTTCAGGAACACCGGCTCTTCACGATGGCCGACGCCGCGAATGCACTTCTGAGAGCCCTCGCGTGTCCGTGAGAGCTCGTTCGAGGGCTCCGCGGCGCGCCCTGACATCTCCGCTGCGGCTTTGCGGCGGGACCTCTCTAGTGCTTCCGCAGCCTTGGTGTTTGCTGCCTGGTTATATGTCCATCCTAAACTCCACCTACCGGTCATGGCGGAATGAATTGACAGAGAAAACCAGTTTTGTGGGTGATGAGGAGAGGAACTGTGAAGTAGTGGGTAGTTTTTATAGCCAGGTGCTAAGTGTGAACACATATTAGTTTGAGAGGTGTGAACAGATTTGCAATTACTTATTGCGTTGTAATCAGCAGTGTGACAAGAAACAAGGTCAAAATTTATTGATGGCAGAAGGTTAACCACGTGGTTGCTCGCCGTTGAGGCGGCCGTGGCACGCTCCGCTCTAGCGTCCCTACGCGCGCTCTGCTCGCCGTGGAGGCAAAGTTACAATGGCAACTGTTAGTAATTCTTAATAACTATCTTACATATTTAGGATAATTTAAAATACCAAATGTGGCAAGGCCGAGAACACTCACGAGCTACATATGCATACAATTATAATAAAATATAAGCTAAAAGGCTAAGTTGGTGGCCTTCCGACGATGGTCTTCTCAGACTCCATGATCAGCATAGCACCCTTGCGGCCGTGTACTCGCAGACGCATGTGTAACTTAATAATCATCGCACACGAGTACTCGCAGACACATCGTGTGCGATACTCCTAGCCACCGCAAGCAACTAGTTTGCATTTTTCAAAGTTTTTTGTACACACATAATCGCACACGAACTAACTGTATTAACCGTCTATGTTGTAAATTCTCACCGCAAACAGTTCATCCGAGTCGGCTGTTTGCCACGTATCACACACATCTTGTTAAGTTGAACCGTTTTTGTTGCGTTCGCTGATCGAAAACAGTTCATCCGAGTGAACCGTATGCCCTATATCACACACACACCTTGATGTGGCTAATCGTTTATGTTGCACTCCCTAATAAAAAACGGTTCATCAGAGCGAACTGTATGCCGTATATCGCACACACATTGATATGGCTACCCATTTCTGTTGTTCTGCCTCATCGCAAACAGTTCGAATGGGTTAACCGTGTGGCCTGAATTGCACACGCAACTAAAATATGAACCGTGTTAGATGCATCCTCCATCGCAAATGTTTTGCAACTTTTTTGACGGTTTTCATACACCACCATTTGTGATTACTGCATCGCACACAGTTTCTCGAAGGGTCTCTGATCATAATGTCGCGTTAGCAGCATCCTGCAGTAGTGCTAGCTAGGCCATTTCTTAGGACCATAAAACCTACTATCAATATGTTTGAGGGAAATGTAAGAGTTGATCTCCCTTTGAAAATCCTTTTGTGAGAGATTTTCTCAGGAAAAAGAAAATGAAGGCATATACCTGAGAAGGCATCCTCATCAATGCCCGAAGCTATGGGCTTGGCATATTTGTACCCAAGTGATCATTTTTGCGGTCGAGCTATCCGGCCAAAAATAAGTGCTTCGTGGGAGGCAACCCATACAAATAAGGTAGAAGAGAAGTTTAGTTTTTCTTTGTTTCACTAAAGAGAGTGTTGAAGTTTTATGTTGTGGAGGAAAAGTTGAGAAAACATGTGCTAATGAGGTCAAATTTATGTGCAAAGTTTCTATGTATCGTACTGATGTCCAAATGACTAGAAATATTTCTATGTGCTATGTTGGGACTAACCTCATGGGAATTCTCAAAGAAAAATAATTTCCAAGTGAATCGAAAAAAGACAGTGTCTAGTACGACTGCCCACGGTTGTGTCGGTGGTCATACCAGCAGTAAGGGAAGCTAATGAAAATCCAACGGATGTTCTAGTGGCCAAGACGATGTCTGGTATGACTGCTTGCATTTTTACGAACGCTCATACCGAGCCATCACCCAAGCAACAGAAGATTCAAAATCCAAGAAAACATCTGGTATGAGCGGGAGCGCTTCTACAAGGTACGCACACAACATAATTGGGCTCCAAAGTGTAACACAATGCATGGTATGAGTGCATGAGCTCACACCGTGCTCTAGCGCAACCGAAGAGGCCGAGGGAGGAGCTAATGTTCCTCCTTCTTTCTTTCTTCTTCTTTGTCCCAAACCTCTCCAAACCCTACCACAGCTTTGTCAGATCTCTCTACGCATTCAATTTCATTTCAAACTCTTCCCTATGATCAGTTTACGATATGTTTCTCCTCTCATCTCCAACTTATTTTTGCCAATTTGTGCTATATGTTCTTAGCATTGTCATGGTTAGGGTATACTTACTTTTGATATTAATTTTGCTTTTGGCATGGATTCGTTGATGTTCTTAGAGGAGTTTGATGTTCTAGTTACTGTAGAATCACTATTATATCAGTCTATTGGACTAAAGAATCATTTTTTAGAGATGAACATGAGGAAGTTCACCCATATCTCTAGTGGTGAAGCCACGGGTTTATCCGCAGGGGCCACATGAAGGAAAAAAGTTTTCACACAGGGGATCGTTTTCACCAACCATGAAGCCAAGAACAAGTACCGTACGTTTCATTAGTGGAAAATGAAGACCACCCAGTCAACGTGTCCATCCACAAATAGCCAAACTAGGCATTTTTAACAATTTAAATTTATTATGTGCTAATGCTGGATTGCAACATTTTGTGTATCAAGAATATGCAACATATCATCGATTGACACTTGAGTTTATTTGCACTCTCTCGCACAATGTTAGACACTATCGAAAGGATGAAGAAGAGCGGATCACTTCTGTCTCATGAACTCAGATTTCAACATCACTCTACAGAGTGGTGCAACTACTTTGGCTTCCCCAACAACGATGATGATGTTCATTATGTCTATGACTAAGCACATCCAAGGCATTCATTCAACCAAATGAGTTTTGATGGCTACAAATCATAGGGATAGTTGAATCGAGTGTATTTCTATTCGATATTTCTATAATATTATCACTAACTCATTGCAGGTGCAAGGAGAACTTTCAAACATGAATGAAGAGAATATGCTAATTCTTAGGAAAGCGGCAACTCTTGACGTCAGTTATTTGCCCAACATAGGGGAAATACTTTTGTGCCACCTTGCACACCAAGCAAATTTCGCACAATGAGAAATTCCATGTGTGGTGGAGTGATCACCATGTCGGCCAACTCCCTTGGCCTTGACTTCACCAACCTTTGCCCCATTTGTCGGTAACACCCTTGTTAAAATGAGTGTTCTTACTAGTGCTGCAATGGTAGTGCTTTGCCGTCATCATCAATGCATTCGAGTTCCAAGAGTGGTGTACTTGATACCTACTCCCATGCCTAACCATTTCTTGATAGAGAACAAATAAAATGTGTATTATGTGCCACAAGAAGAAGATGCAGCATTTGACTAAGAGGCAATAGAACCGGAACAAGTTGTTGAAGACAAACTCGCCACACATGAGGAGAACATGCAACCCAAGAAGATGTACGAGATGAAGTGACCTAAACCACATATGCCAATATCAACAACCTCGAGGGTTCGTTTAATGATATGAGCAACCTCGTCGCATCCCTTTGAGACACATTTGCATACATGAACAATGGCTTCTCCGAGTGGAGCCAAGGATGGGATCCACACTACCAACCGCCATAATGATATCACCCGGTTGGGATTGCAAAAGTTTAAGCTTGGGGGAGGTTACTACCAATCAAGATGTGGTGGTATTTATTATTAAGTTGTCATGTGGTTGTACTATAGCTCACTGAGATTCGAACACCCATGTTGGTTTGTTCCAACACTTTGCTTTTTATTTGATTTATTTTTCGGTTTTCTTTTCACTAGCTGCAATTTTTCATTTCCAGAGTTAGCTTTCAAAAACCCAAAAATAGAATAAATTTTGTTTCGCTCTTATTTCTTTTGCCTTGGATTTCATTTGCATTCTTGTTTATATTTTCAGAGGAGTTGATGTACACCGGACAATGAGGAATGCATCCTAAGGAGGAGAAGTGAGGAAATTCATGATCATGAAGGCATGTGATACGACATCGTCTTTTGCACTTGAATTATATAGAATAGTTGTAGTAGCAGTAGCAGGAGCAGGAGCAGCGACAGCAGTAGCGGTGGCAATCTCTGTTGCATTTTTGCATGGTGCTTCAACTTCTCGTTGGTGCCATGGCTTTTTCACTCTATGTGCATTCACATGCGTAAATGTGGCTTCATCACCTTTCTTAATGTTATGCTGATAACTCTGCCGACCAATGAATGGTCCACCAGAGTTTTGGCTAAGAGTTTGTTACCGTGCGTAGTGGAAACACTACATTGAATATTATTCAGATTTCTCTTGAATGTGTATGTGCTAATAACCGAGTACCGATCGCAAGAACTCAAAAGAGACAACATTCCATAGTACTCAAGCTTAAGCCACTTCCAAACCTGATGCATGATCATTTCTTTGGCATCATCCCAGACAACAAAAGTTTCAGCAAGCAATTACTGAAGTGAAGTGCTTGAGGGCCTTGAAGATGATACACTAGTGGGTGTGTTAACGAGTTTCTCTAGAATCATGTTGTCTTTGCATACCTTTCACTCCCTAATTTATGTTCCCATTGCTCAAGAAAGAAAATTTTCTTTTGTGCATTCCCCATAGGCAAGTGAATAGAAGCTACTTTATTATTTTGTCTATTTGAGTAAGAGCATTATATTTATTATCTTTGCTTACTAATTGTCGTAGTTTGTCACGACAGCTGCCATCGTGAAAGGACTTAGGTGCGAGGACATCGCTACGGTGATTAACTTGTCGGGGTTGAGCGGGACGAGAGACACAGGTTTACCCAGGTTCGGCCCCTCACAATGGAGATAAAAGCCTACTCCCGCTCTTGTTGCTATTTCTTGAGTATCAATTACAAGGGAGCGGATTCGCTTGACCTAGCTATCGATTGATTGTTACTTTCCCTATTCTATGCCGGGGACTCGCCTTTATATATAGGTCGAGGCCGCCGGCTTACAAGAGTCTGGGTCGGGTTACAATCTGTGACCAATCCCTAATCTAAGTCACCTTGCCTTACAAGACAAGTCGTCACATGGCGGTTTACACCTCCGGGCCGTCTTCTATCTTCAAGCCTTAAGCCGGCCCATCTTCGTGAGCCGCTCTTTAAGACCTTTTGTCTTGATCACTCGGGTCTGTCTGAAACCTGGCCCAATGAGTCGCCAGCGTCCTAACCCGGCCCTTTTCAGGGCAGGTTACATCATGGGGTTATATCCCCAACATTAGGCCCCAGATTGATTTGAAATTGTTCATGTCAATCTAAAACCCTTCCTTCCAAGTAAGTCTTCTCTTTACTTCTCCTAGCCATAGCCTAGAAAATTCGTCATAACCCACCATAATAAAAAAGATGACGTCACCTCCATGATTTTGGGAAAGACCTTCACGATGTCATAACGAATCTTTGTATAAATCCATCATTCTGAAAATCGAGGCGTCCTTTTGTTGTAAAATTTATTGCGCCTCCTTGATCTTTGCACCGGCCGTTCACTGTTCTGATTTTTCCTTATAAATTGGCACAAGGGCCCTCCCTTTACCTTTTACTTCGTCTTCTCAACTTCTCCTTCTTCCTCGCGGGCCCCTTCGCAACCGGAGCTCCGCCGCGCCCGTCGAGCCGCACCAGCCTTCTTCGCTCGAGGTCGCCACACCTACCCGTCGTCATTAGGACTCAGTGGAACGCCCCTGCTTTCTTCCAACAATGTCAGGTACCACTTTTCTTTATTCCCAGATTACACTAGGCCATCTGAGTTCTTGGAGTTCATCGGTGTTCTTCCCCTTCTCAGTTCATCATATCTTTGAGTAGAACCTATTTTTTATCCGAAAACACCATAGAAGTAATGCGGTAGCAATTTTGTCGTCATCTTATACCTTGGACAACCTATATTCTCTCTAGAATCAATGGATAGCCTGCTAGTTCTTCCATCATCACCTTTTAGGTTTAGCAATTATTTTCCTTTTTTGAACTGCCCATAGGTCCATAAATATAGCTATTGTTTGTGAAACTTGTTTATTCCACACTTAGCAGAATTTTCAACAATCCTGAATCATAGATGACCCGCCCTTACATGTTGGGCGGCTTACCAGCATATCCGTAACCCGCCAGCATTCTAGAGATTGCCTCTTTTATATAACTTGCCTCTGTTATGGCGACTTATTTTTAAATTGCTTTTACTCATATTATGTCTCAAGTAAACCACCATACTCTGATTCTATAGCTTCCATCATCCTTAGGCGACTCAATATGACCAAAACCACTCTCTCCAACTAGGGCCCTACCCTAGTTAGTGAAGAAATCCTTAAGGATTATGTTGGCCAAGGTCTCTTGGCGAGTCAAGAAGAGATTGGTTGGCGGGTTATTCAAGGAGAAATATCCCCAATCCTAGTGAAGGAGAAGTGATACTCTTTACTGATCATATCATGTAATGCCCCGGACAAATCGCAGGTGGTCGTTACTCCTGGCGGGATCTAGACTGGCCCCATAGATCAATACTAGTGTGCACTTTGTCCTCACTCGTGCGCACCCGGGAGCAACTTCTCGGTCAGTCACCCATCCTAAAACTACTCCAAGCTAAGCACACTTAACTTTGGAGTTTTGTCCGAATGGGCTCCCGGAAAAGAAGGAATTCCTTATTGATATGAGTAGTCTATGATCCCTAATAAGCCAGCCTATCACATACACCCCCACTCAGAGGAACCGATGTCCTGGTCGGGCCACAGGAACGATCCCTCTTGGCACATACGTCTATGCATCCAGTCCGGCACATGTGCCATGTCGTGTGCCACGACGGGTCACAAACGTCATGCACAACATGACCGCACACCTGTCCGCAAACATTTGTGTAACCGCGAGGTCCAGCTCTGATACCAACTTGTAACGCCTCGGACACACATGCCGATGGTCACTAGTCATCGTGGGATCTAGACTGGCCCCACAGATCAATACTAGTCTTTTCTGTGCACTATGTCCTCACTCGTGCGCACCCGGGAGCAAATTCCCGGTCGGTCACCCATCCCAAAACTACTCCAAGCTGAGCACGCTTAACTTTGGAGTTCTGTCTGAATGGGCTCCCGGAAAAGAAGGAACTCCTTATTGATATGAGTAGTCTATCATCCTTAATAAGCCATGCTATCACATATCCTTAGAGGCTTTACATCACTTGGGTCGAAGTTTTTTCGGGACGCCTTGCACTATTTAAATCTGCAAGTAGAACCCATTGTCGCTCTGCTCAAAGAATTCTTCTACATAAACCACCAGACTAAATGTACTAATGGTCCGAGGCAAAAATTAGGCATGGTCTCAATCCAGAGATGCAGAGATGGCGGCTTTCCTGGAGCTACCTTACCAAGCCATCCCAAAGGATGGGTAAAGACTTGGTTCTATTGTAAGAACACTGGTCCAGCTAATCAGAACCCTCTGTTGGGTTATAGGGATGATTGCCTTCCTATCAATTTTGACCCGCCAAGCAAGCTTCTGCCATATGAACATATCGAAGCACTCCAATACTATCCAAAGTGACAACTTTATTAGCCAATGGGTTAACTAGAATTGACTTAGGCTCTTGCTGGGTCTCGTGGAGAATTCTTCCCTCAAGTCGCCGCCCCATCTTAATGTCTGAGTATTAAGGCGAGTCAGATGACCTTCAGTAGTGTAGCTCTAATAACTTTACTTCTGAGGAGATATTTCAAACTGTGAACTCTTTGCTTGGGGAGTCTCAAGAAAACTGCAATAAGACTGGACTGTTACCATTCTTCAAGCTCAACCCGACCCCAACTATAAGTACTAGTTTATGTCCGGCTTAAATATCCTTGATTTATTCTGTATCTCATTTGCTAACCTTTCTTTATTTCACAGTCCGGATCTACTTTTTGGAAAAGAAGGATAAAAATTGTTATGGCGAAAAATAAGACTAGCCCAAAATCGAAGAAGAACAAGCCGGCTGCTCACTAGTACGCGTTAGTGCTATACAAGCGATTTTTAACCCCTTTCCGCGATGGCATTTGGAACCGTCGCCTAATGAGTGACGGTGATAGGGGGTCCTTCCCACACGGCCCAGAAACCATCGGGGATAGGGAGCCTTGATGCATACAGTTGTCCCTATATAACCGTTTCTGATATCTCAAATATCCCAAATGCTTTATCCTTGCTACTCGTTTGTGCTCGCATTGCCATCACAGTCGGAGTTTTGTGGTTTTACCTAAAACCAGGTAGATTCCAGGCATGGGAGCTTTCCAGGTAGATTCCAGGAATGGGAGTTTTATGATGCCTGGCACATCACAAACAGTTCATGATTATAAACCATGTATGATAGTTAGACAATCACACACATTTAGTTTTCCCACACCGTATATGATAGTGTCTGACATCACACATGCTTCTCAAATGGCAACTGTGTGCATGCTTGCATACGTTTCCTTTCTATGAACCATCTCAGATTATGGTGTATATCACAAACGTTTGTGTTTTACCAACCGTGTGTGTCGTAATGACCTGCACACCGTAATTTCGCCCTAATTTAATTGCTGCTATTTAAAATTGTACCTAATTTAAACTTGAAAGTAGGCTATAGATTTATTTATATCCATATGGTTCAAACAACCAATGCATTATTCGATTCACAGGTACATATGTTTAAGAATTACATAAGCAGCAAATAAAGAATGATGAACTAGGGTTCTATACTTGTACTATTACAGACAGACATTCCGGTTGCTGAACAAGGTGAAGCGGAATGGCCCTATTGTGATCTCCTGGATGCAGAAGGCATGCATGACTCTAGTCCAACCCCTTGTGATGGTCGACTGCCAATCATATAGTTTGAGAGGTAATCTTGAGTAAACTGCTTCAGGATCCACTGCAAAAGAAAAAGATTCAGACATGGTCATCTAACACAACTCATTACGGGCAGTAAAAAGAAGGCTACAGGGTTCTTACTTACCATCTTGCAGTTCACTGTTGTCTTGCATAAAGTGTAAACAAATAGTTCGATTCACATCTTTTGACCCATTTTAATAAAAAAATACTAGTTTCCTCACTTGATGCTGGTTCTTGAATATCTCATTCCCCATACGCAGAAAGGGTCGAAGTGTGGATCTTTCGCAATGATATATGTACCTAAAAGCACCAAATTAATATTACAAGCTAAACAACAATTGAAAAATGATGTAGTACAACACTCCCTCCATCCCATTATATAATATTTTATTACATGTATATCTAGACATCATCAGAACATTAAGGTAACACTCTTCCTTGTTGCTATGTAGCCTGGGATTGCATATTTAGTCATTCAGTATAATGCAAGTTGCTATGTACCCTCGGATATATTAAATATGGCCCTAGTTAACCTACTGATAAATGGGTTACAGATATATTCAGTGAAATGTACGATTTTACAATTAATCCCTTATCACCCCCAGGCTATATGGTACTAGCTACCGATATCCTGAATAGTGATTACATATAAGCAATGCGATGAAACTGACCGTGATGGAAAACTACACTGTTCTCAATATTGTCCTGCATGAGTACATATAAAAGCATGTTAAGCACAACAGGCTAAACATCAACCAAATATATCCATGGTAGACAACATAATCTACAAATGATAGCTTTAGTGTGCAGGCTTAAGCACGCTAGTTAAGTAAAACAAGAAGCGGAAAGGTGTGTTAACTGCATTAGGCATAACATTTAAAATAAAGCAAATAGTCATTCAAACTGGTATTGTGCAGGTCTACAGTACACTAATTATTGTTCAAAAAATCAAAAGGCATGTTAACTGCAATATCCTTAACAACAACCAAATATCGTAATTCACTGTGGTATTGTTGATATATATATATATACTCCAGCAATTTTTGGCCTTTTCTAGTTGATCCCCTAAACTTAAGGTTGTAAACTTCAATTTGATCAAGTTCAAAGCAGGTTCAACCGAAAGTAGCATGAATTCAAACATAAACATAGATAGTTTTGCATAACCGAACATAAAACATAAATTTAAATTAAGCTAAACTACTTTTGGTCGAAGTAGAGGTCGAGCCAATCCTTCCTTGTCATGTATGGTGTGCCGCGAGCCGGGTCCGTGCCAGTGCCGTCGTCAGGGTCGTTGGGGAAGGCACTCCTTCACTCATTGGCGTCGATCTCCTCGTCCTTGGGGCCCACCTCGACGCCCTCCGCACCATCGTCGCCGCCGCCTTCAACCTTGTCATCGGAGGAGAGTGCGATAACCTCGCCGATCTCCGCGCCGCCATCCTCACCGACTTCGACCTTGTTATCGGGGGAGAGCGTGACAACCTCACCACCCTCCGTGCCGGCAAAGATCGCTCGCTCCGCCTCCACGAGCTCCGGGTGCTGCCAATGGCCTTGGCCTCGAGGCGCTCCCACACCTCGTGGTCCTCCTGTGCCATAGCTGAGCTCACCACCCCTGGCTCTAGCGGAACGAGGTCGACCGGAGGTGTGCCGAAGGGGAAATTGAGCCTAGCTGTCGTGCCGTGGTAGTGGGGCTTCCAGCGGTCGTACTCCATGGCCGCGAGCTTGGCCGTGTGCAAGGTACCGATCCACCGGCGAGTGTGGGTCTCCCGATCTGTAATCTCGGCGACCCACGTCCCCCACCGCCGCTGCCGGACCCCTAGGTATAACCTTGTCAGCCGCCGGGTCTGAGGGAGGATGAAGAAGTCCTTGAACCAGTGTAGGGGCGCGGCGGCGGGCGAATCGGGGTAACGGCAACGGCGGATAGAGCCCGCGGAGGACGATGGGGACACCTCGGCGGCCACCTCACCGACGTCGGGCGAAAAGGCCGCGATAAACCTCTTTTTAGCCATTGGCCCCTCGAGCTCCCCGACACACAGGCAGAGATTGAGGATGGAGGCGACCTACCAATGGTTTCGAGGTTTGTGTGTGTGTCTATGTGAGCAGAGGCTTTGGGGAGTGTGTGGTGTGTGTGGAGGGGGGTGGGGGGCAAGGTGGTGTTTGAGGAAATACTGCGGCAACTGAAAATTTTACTAGGCGGGAGTAACAAGGCGGGGCTACTGAAAATTTGGAAGCAGGAAGAAGGAATGAAAGAAGTAGGAAGAAGAAATGAAAGAAGCCCTCCGAGAAGTTATGGAAGAACCTGTGATTAAGGAAAGTGTTAAAGACCCTGATGGAGAAAGCCTCAACAGATTTTACTCCATTGCATGTTATTCATGTGGAGAAGAAGGACATTTTTCATAGTATTGCACCAAGGAAAGAAAAGAGTATCTGGGATACATCCCGACAGAAGCAGTGGAGATTGATCCACAGGGAATAGAAGGTTTGATCAGAACGAAGAAACCCAGGAAGAGAAAACAAAGACACCTTCAGAACAACCCAATTTCTACAAAGAAGGACAAGAGTCATATTACCTGTTTTGAATGTAAGGACGTCGGACATTATGCCAATGATTGTCTCGAAAGGAAGCAAGGAACTCAAGGAGCACGCACCATCACCAAGAAGCCTTGAGATATGTCGAAAGTTATTTGTTTTCGTTGCAAGGAAGCAGGACATTTTGCTAGGGAATGTTCAGATCAGGAGAAAGCTAGAGTTGAGTAATGGAGATGTTGATATCAGTAATAAGTGTAGTATGGAAAACACTTTTTCATGAGAATGCGGGGTTGAGTTATGTAATAGATTACTCCGAAATTGTAATAATTTAGGACTCAATAAAGTTGATATGTCCTATGCTGAAAGGCTTGAAAGAGTTGTTATGTTTTATCTTGGAAACTAATATTCTGGGTGAACATGGAAGAAAATGAGTTGTGATGCATAAACTGGATATTGGAAGTTGAGTTTGAAGTTTTGTTTGGATGATATGAATGTGTACCCAAGGAGATATATACCTTATTCTGAGCACCATTTTTTGTTTTACAACTGCAGATGACGACCCTTTATGAGTCTTTCCTTAAGGGCCCGGAAACGATCATGACCCTGACAAGTGATCATGATTACCTGAAGATCCTGAAGGACATGATGAAGCATATTCACCTTGAATGAGATGCAGTCTACAAAGGCTACCCCTTCATGCAAACGAGAGCGGAACTTTGGTATGTGGAGGTACACCTCCACCGTATGAAAGGAGTTTGCCCAATGACGATGGGGCAGTACTTTTTCATCTCACGTGTACCACAAGCAACTTTCTTCGACGCTGTTCGTGAAGCAGCCATGGAATCCATACACCAGATCGTAGAAATACTTGAAGCAAGACTCCGTTATACTCAGGAATACCTAAGAGAAGTGCATGTAGAGATGATGGAGATGAAGCTCAAGGCCACCACGATGAAACAAAAGATTGAAGATTTCAAGGCGCATGTCGCACAATTCCAGTGGGACTGCAGAATCCTCAAGGAGGAAAAATTAATAAAGTTGGGAGTAATGCCTCACCATACCAAACCATGTTGGTGGCAGCATTTGTAATAAAGTACTTTTTGGAATTTGGATTTATGAAAAATGGTTAAGGATGTAATAAAAGATTTGATAATAATATGATTTATGGATAAACTAGGGCATTTTTTGGCGTGGTAGTACTCCGTAAAGCCACAGGATCAATGAAGAAAGAAATGTGTTATTCATGACGGTCCATAGAAGGGAGTTGGACCAAATAAGTTGGAGTTTTGTATGATCGTCACCACAAAGGTATGAAGGAAGAAGTACTATTGGATTTAAAGGAGATGTAATGTTGGAATATGGAATGATAATCCTTGGAAGGATGAGTTAAACTTGTACAAGAGTTGAAGTGGGCCATAACCCACAGGCCCAGGAGCTAGTTAATAAGAAGCAAGCACACTCTTGCTGAAGGAAGATATTTCGGAAGAAAACTCTAAGTTAATCAGCCAACATTTTTAGGAGGATACGAAAACCCGAGAGTTGTGAAGAAACGTTAGATGTCTTGTTCAGCTTACAGAAACAATGGATTTATTCGAACTCAGTTCATCGACAAGAGAATTCTGCAATGCTTGTGAGGATGCCCAAGTGTTAGAATACATGATTCGATGTCTGCAATGTAGTAATGGTTCAAGTACGGGATGGATTGGCCCCCATACCGGAGACTTCTATCATGAACTATCATATGTTGATGGAAAATCAGATAGCCTTGAAAACCTTAGAAGAGTGTTGACACGATAAGCCAAAAACATAGAATGGTAGGATGATTGATCCATGTACCAGGCAACCGTTGCCAATCGTAGGATATACGGTGAGATTCAACCCCGGCCATTTTCCTGCAGGAGAAGCCATAAATTGTTGACCGCCAGGAGGCTCCGATAGTTTCTTAGTATTGACGACAGACATGTCATATACGAAGACCCACTGTTCGGAAGAACCTCACCAGGATTGAGAGGACACAAGATTTTGAGAAAAAGGTCGTGCCCCTACTAGGAGAGCTCCAGTGAAAGAGTTATTCCAGGGAATATGAGAAGACCGACACCGTCAACCCAAAGGAATGAGCACATGAGTTTTGGATGGGACCATAACCCTTCTTTTAAGTGTGGTAGCACACTAGACCATTCCAATCAATGGCATTGCTAGAAGACCCCGAAACCCTAACCTTTTCTTGCTAGCCTCTTCGAATCTCGAGGATGAGATTCATTTTAAGTGTGGTAGGTTTGTAACATCCCAAAATTCTATATTTTGGGATGTTATATTAAATAAATATTGATTGTTTGTTTGATTTTTGTGTGACTGATTGTGTGAAATTGAGTGGCATTTGGAAATTTCAGAGACATTTGAATTTTATTTGAATTTGGATTCAACTTGGCATTCGAAATTTATTTCATATACCCCTGACAAATACTTGTTTAAAAGTATGAGAGGAGCTAACATGACACTACAAAAAGTCAGGAGAAATTAATGCCAAAAAAATTTGAATTCAAATTGGAGTTTATTTGGATTTAAAAAAATGTTTTTTTATTTGGATTTTTGCCTCTGGAAAAATGTTCACGTTGTAGGGTTTATTTTTATAACTTTATTGATATATATATGTCCTACATAAAAATAATATAGGTTTGTCTATAATTGGATTCCTCTCTCTGTGGTATTTAAAAAAAAACCAGGCGTGCCAGGCGCCAGGCCAGCAGGCCGAATCGCCGAGGCACAGCCCAGGCCAGCGCTAGGGCATGCATGCACGGGAGGAACTCCCACGAGCCGCCGCCACCTTCCCGCTCGCGATCTCCCTCTCTCTTGCGCCTCTCTCTCTTCTTTGTTTTTTTTTCTTTTAGCGCTGGGACCCACCTAGTCTTCTTCCTCCTCATGTAAGGAAACAGAACCGGAAGATTGCCATGTCGCCTGTGTCTGTGATCTCCGGAATCTGATCCTCGAGGCCGCCCCCTTCCGCACGAAGATGTCCTATAAACACCCGAGGTCGTCCTCGTCCGATTCCCCTTTAAAACCCTCGCCAAAACCATCTCTAAGTGACGTTGTCGCCGTTCCAATCTAGGCCAGCCGAGCAGAGTTCACCACTCGACTTCAACCGTGGGTGAGCTCTTCGAGGCCTCTCTTTCCAGAGGTTCCTACCCCTCGTCTTTACGCATCTTTTTGACATACTTTAGGCACCCGGGTTCAATCGGAGCCACCGCCTCAAGCTCGCAATGCCGCTGGAGTTCACGCATAGCACGAGAGTTTGCGTCAACGCCCGCTCGACCCCGACGTCTCCTCGCCTCACCATCAACAGAAAATCGGACTCCCTCGCCGCACCGCATCGCCTGGACACTGCCACCACCGCCCACAACCGCCGAGGCCGCCGCCCCACCGGATCCGAAGCCGAGCCGACACGCACGATCTTCTCTGTAAGCGTATTCCTATTCTTTGTTTCAGTTAGAAAAAATATTTTGGTTTTTTTATATTGACCGGTTTTATTTAGATCGGTTTGTTTGGTAGATCGGTTTTCTTTGGTTAGATCGAACTGGTCCACTGTTTTTTATTAAGAGCGGACTAGAGTTTTAGTAATCTAACAGCCGAGCACTGTATAGATTCGGATCACACACTTCCCTGGCCCAATAGGAGCCCGACTTGTATCTAGTGCCCAATATGTTTTTTTTTCGTTTCTGTTTTAAAAAAAATAGAATAGTTCTGAATTTAGATTGCTTATAACTTTTATGTTTTAGATCCAATTTGAGTGATTCCAATTGCCCTAGTTTTGTAATTTTGTCTAGTTTCTGTATAAAATAGTTTCGGCCATGTTTTAGTTTAAAAAAATTATTTTATGAGATTTATTCAGATTAGTATTTCTGCTATAAAATGAGTTAGAATTAATATTTCTAGGTGATTCTTTTTGCCGCCGCTTTGTTTTGACCTTGCCTAGCAGTAGGATTAATTTGGGTATTTATAGATTTCATTAAAATTAGTTTTACTAGAAAACAACTATGTTTTACTTTATGTCACTTTGTTTATGTTTTCTGTTGTTTTAATTACTCTAAAAAAAATTCACCCCTGTTATATTTTATTTCGGATTTGTTTCTGTAGTACTAGAGGGTGAACTTTTTTTTACAGAACAATAAAATGTTTTATTTCTTTTTCTTACTAGTTTTGTTTTAAGCATAATTAGAGTTTTAATTTATCTTTTATGTGTTTCCTTTTGCTAGTAAAACTTTATGAAGAATACTTTATGTTAAATTAGTTGATTTAAATTTTATTTTCTGTTAAAGTTATTAGTTTAGTATCTTCTTTGTAAGTTTTTCTTAGGATAAAACTATTCTTTGTAGTTAAGGCAAAAGGGTTTTCCTAGTAGGTTCTCTATAGTTTTCCCCTAATAGTTCCTTCGATGTGTTATTTGTTTTGTATTGGGTTTTCTTATTAAGTTTTTTTTGTTAGATTTGCTTGTTAGAACGCTTGCTTATGTGAATGTCATGTTTGTTATTATAGATTTCATCAGAGAGTTGCGTATAGTCCTATCAAGTTATTTTCGAGAGCGTTGTTATCTTCATCAAGTAATACCAGGCAAGTTCACCTTGACCATGTTTTTCATACCTATGTTTTATTTGCACGTAGTAGAACCCTTTCAATAATCCCTCTAGTAGTGATATTGATTTCTTGTAGTTAAGTAGAATGCATGAGGTAGAAATCCATCTCCCTGTTATCAAGACCGGGATGTTATATAGTTTTAATGCTACACTATAGTAGACGGGGTTTGGTATGAGTGCATGAGAGTGGTGTGAAGAAGGAGGACTATACGTCAATGGCGACAACTTCATGATGGCATCGGCAAGGACTGCATCTTCAGTACTCCTCAAGATTTTGAGACTCGAGACAAGAATTCAATACACACTACTGGGTGAAGGGCAGTTGACGGGCACCCTGGAGAAACCAGTGGTTGGTCAGGATGCATGGAGAAGCGCCATGACATCTTGCGGAAAGCTTCACCCAGACTCAAAGAGACGAAAGAATACTTCATGCCCGAAAGCTTACCTGTGCAACCGCAAGTCACTATGGGCTCTGGCTTGGTTGACCTTAGTTGTGACTCTGGCTGGGACGGTGCTAGCAGATGTAGAACTACGGTAGGATTGGATGAGCACCGGACAGTGGTCAGAGGAACTCTTCGGAAGACCATGTTTCGGTCATCTTGTTCTCAAACACCCTGAAGTGCGGGAACATAAAAAGAGGGATCAAATCTTGCGGGAAAAGTGCGCAAACCTCTGCAGAGGGTTAAAACCTAATCGATTAGCCGTGTCCCCGGTTACGGACAATTTGAGCCTCTGGACTTGGATCTATCTCGGAACTCTCAACACTGAACTGATAATTTAATTGTGGGCAACTTATGATGATTTGAGTATGAGACATCGGTTGGCGGAACCATGTCATGACAGAAAACTCCGTAGTACAGACTCCTGATATTCCTTTGTTGTAGGGAAAATAAAACCAGCTTTTACGCAAAAACATCAGACACAGAGCCACAAAGCCATATTCCATATAGAATAGTTTTATCATCTGTTTTTCTCATATTGTGATCTTGCCGGTACATTCAATGTACTGACCTACACGGCTGCAACGTCTCATGTTGCAGATATGTTCCTTCCGACGAGTAAGAGTACGGTACAGGGTTACAGTCTACACTCAACCTGCCGATGGCGTTGATGGGACTCCACACCCGATTGTTTCTTTCCGCTGAGACTTATGAGGTATATATCAGTGTTACGTTATTTATACGTGTGACTGCACTTTGATATATACATTGATGTAATGTGTGTGCCAGCATACCGATCCAGGGATGGCACAGATACACAGAGGCTTGACCGTCTGAGGTCGGGTCGCTATAGCTCCAGTGCATATAAATTGGTTGAATATTCAAATATGTGTCCTTGGGTGCATGCTTAGGACCCATTCAAGAAATGGGAATGGATTTCAAACATCAGGGCACCGTTGATTGCCGGCAAAACATTGAGATACGTGGTTTTTAAATTCTAGTAAATCCAAAACATGTCTGAATTTCAGGAAACTTGGCATGCTATCATGGAGAGGCATGAACATGCCGTGGTAAATTTTTTGTCCCATTTGGGGCAGGTTTGGGGATATGCTTCTCACAAACCAGAGCTTCTTAGAACAAGCATGATGGTTTCGATAGGGAGCATCCCACCTTTGGGGACGACACGATATCCATTGCCTCTTATTGGTTTCACAAATTTTCTCATGCCAACATAGAACAACAGGAGTGTGTGTCAATTTTTGGGATTTTTTCGGGGTTCATTTGGACATTTTTATGCATTAGTTGAGTTTTCAATGCATTTATGTGCATAATTCAAATTTGAACTGCATGCACATTCTCTAATGCATATAAATTGGTTGACAATTCAAAACAGTGTCCTTGGGTGCATACTGAGGTCCCATGCAAGAAATGAGAATGAATTTCAAACACCAGGGCACCGTTGATTGCCGGCAAAACGTTCAGATACCTGGTTTTTAAATTCTAGTAAATCCAAAACTTGTCTGAAATTCATGAAACTTGGCATGCTATCATGGAGTGGCATGAACATGTTGTGGTAAATATTTTGTCCCATTTGAGGCAGGTTTGGGTATATGCTTCTCACAAACCAGACCTTCTCACAACAACACTACTAGGGAAAAGCTTATAGGCAAACGCTTACTAGTAGAGAGGGTTTATACCCCTCGCTATTGCTACTTACTAGTAGCGCGGGTTTTTACCCTCGCTACTACTAAGTTGATAGTTGTAGCGCGGGTTTTTAACCCTCGCTACTACTAAGCGGTCTCTACCGTGCCCCCCGAGACATACCATAGTAGTAGCGAGGGGTATAAACCCGCGCTACTACTAAGTTGATAGTAGTAGCGCGGTTTTATACCCCTCGCTACTACTAAGTACGAGGTATGTGAAGTCGCCATATCCTCGGCCGAATCCCCATCTCCTCCCACAAATCCCTCCTCTCTTCCGCCACACTCTCCTCTCACTTTCCATACGCTCTCACATGGACCTCTTGCCCATGCACCCATCCTCCTTCATGGTGCCGAAAGAGGCCGCCACCTCGCGCCACCGGCGTCTAGGAGGCCTCCGCCTCGCGCCACCACACCGGAGCACCTCACCACTAGTGACTAGCTCCGCTGCTCCCTCCATCACCTTCCTCTCTCCCTCGGTTTTACTTTTCTCTCTCTCCCTCTGGTTTGACACACCCTTCCATGTCCATGCCCGTGCAGGTCGTCGCCATTGACAACTCAGACCTATCTGGCATGGTCCGGAAGAGGAGCCCCACGCCGCGGCCTAGCTCTGCCATAGAAACGGGCCCTGTCCAACAGCCACCGCCGGATCTGGTCTTCCGCTGTCCGTTCATGCCTCCGGCGACGCCAATCATCACTAGATAGAACCACTGTTGCCATTGATAGCACGCACGGGATCGAGATTTTTTTTGTTTTTGAAAGTAATAGCAGTAGCGCGGGGTATAAGGCCCACTACAGATAATTAGCAGTAGCAATATTTGCAACGCACGCTACAGCTAACCATGTATAGCAGTAGCGTGTGTCAACACACGCTACTGCTACAAGTTAGCTATGGCGCCATATCAGTAGCGGGGGCACCCGCGCTACTGATACACCCAAAACTCGCGCTGCTGCTAGGCTTTTCCCTAGTAGTGCAAGCATGATGGTTTCGGTAGGGAACGTCCCACCTTTGGGGACGTAACGATATCTGTTGCCTCTTATTTCTTTAAAAAAAATTCTCATGTCAACATAGAACAATAGGAGTGTTGTGTCAATTTTTGTGATTTTTCGGGGTTCGTTTGGATATTTTTATGCATTAACTAGGTTTTCTAGGCATTTTATGTGCATAATTCAAATTTGAAATAGATGCACATGCTCCAGTGCATATAAATTGGTTGAAAATTCAAATATATGCCCTTGGGTGCATGCTTAGGTCACATGCAAGAAATGGGAATGAATTTCAAACACCAGGGCACCGTTGATTGCCGATGAAACGTTGAGATATGTGGTTTTTAAATTCTAGTAAATCCAAAACTTGTCTGAAATTCATGAAACTTGGCATGCTATCATGGAGTGGCATGAACATTCCTTGGTAAATTTTTTGTCCCATTTGGGGCTGGTTAGGGGATATGCTTCGCACCAACCAGAGCTTCTCAAACAAGCATGATGGTTTCGGTAGGGAACGTCCCACCTTTGGGGACGAAACGATATCCATTGCCTCTTATTGCTTTTAAAAATTTTCTTATGCCAACATAGAACAACAGGAGTGTTGTGTGAATTTTTGGGCTTTTTCGGGGTTCATTTAGAAATTTTTATGAATTTACTGAGTTTTCAATGCATTTATGTGCATACTTCAAGTTCGAACTACATGCACATGCTCTAATGCATATAAATTGGTTCAAAAATTTAAATATGTGTCCTTGAGTGCATTCTTAGGTCCCATGCAAGAAATGGGAATGAATTTGAAACAGCAGGGCACCCTTGATTCCCGGCAAAATGTTGAGATACCTGGTTTTTAAATTCTAGTAAATCCAAAACTCTTCTGAAATTCATGAAACTTGACATGCTATCATGGAGCGAGCGGCATGAACATGCCGTTGTAAATTTCTTTTCCCATTTGGGGTAGGTTTGGGGCTTTCTTCTCATAAACCAGAGCTTCTGACAACAAGCAAGATGGTTTCGGTAGGGAACGTCCCACCTTTGGGGACGAAATGATATCCGTTGCCTCTTATTGCTTTTGAAAATTTTCTCTTGTCAACATAGAACAACAAGAGTATTGAGTCAATTTTTGTGTTTTTTCGGGATTCGTTTGGACACTTTTATGCATCAACTGAGTTTTCAATGCATTTATGTGTATAATTCAATTATGAACTACATGCACATGCTCCAGTGATATAAATTGGGTGTAAATTCAAATGTGTGTCCTTGCGTGCGTGCTTCGGTCCAAAGCGAGAAATGGGAATGAATTTCAAACACAAGGGCATCGTTTAACTGCCGAAAAAATGTTGAGATACCTGGCTTTTAAATTCTAGTAAATCCAAAACTTGTCTGGCATTCGTCAAACTTGGCATGCTATCATGGAGCGGCATGAACATGCCATGGTAAATTTTTTTGTCCCATTTGGGGCAGGTTTTGGGATATGCTTCTCACAAACCAGAGCTTCTCACAACAAGCATGATGGTTTCGGTAGGGAACTGCCCGCCTTTGGGGACGAAACAATATTCGATGCCTCTTATTGCTTTCAAAAATTTTCTCATGTCAACATAGAACAACAGGAGTGTTGTGTCAATTTTTGTGATTTTTCGGGATTCGTTTGGACATTTTTATGCATTAACTGGGTTTCTAGGCATTTTATGTGCATAATTCAAATTTGAAATACATGCACATGCTCTAGTGCATATATATTGGTCAAAAATTCAAATCTGTGTCCTAGGGTGCATGCTTAGGTCCCATGCAAGAAGTGGGAATGAATTTCAAACACAAGGGCACCGTTGATTGCCAGCAAAACATTGAGATACCTGGTTTTTAAATTCTAGTAAATCCAAAACTCGTCTGAAATTCATGAAACTTGGCATGCAATCATGGAGAGGCATGAACATGTCGTGGTAAATTTTTTGTCCCATTTGGGGTAGGTTTGGGCATATGCTTCTCACAAACCAGTGCTTCTTACAACAAGCATGATGGTTTCGACAGGGAACGTTCCACCTTTGGGGACGAAACGATATCCATTGCCTCTTATTGCTTTCAAAAAATTTCTCGTGTCAACATAGAACAACACGAGTGTTGTGTCAATATTTGGGATATTTTGGGGTTCATTTGGACATTTCTATGCATTAGCTGAGTTTTCAATGCATTTATGTGCATAATTCAATTTTGAACAACATGCACATGCTCTAATGCATATAAATTAGTTGAAAATTCAAATATGTGTCCTTGGGTGCATGCTTAGGTCCCATGCAACAAATTAGAATGAATTTCAAACACCAAGGTACCGTTGATTGCCGGCAAAACATTGAGATACCTGGTTTTTAAATTCTAGTAAGTGCAAAACTCGTCTGAAATTCATGAAACTTGGTATGCTATCATGGAGCGGCATGAACATGTCATGGTAATTTTTCGTCCCATTTGGGGCAGGTTTGGGGATATGCTTCTCACAAACCAGAGCTTCTCACAACAAGCATGATGGTTTTGGTACGGAACGCCCCACCTTTGGGGATAAAATTATATCCATTTCCTCTTATTGCTTTCAAAAAATTTCTCGTGTCAACATAGAACAACAGGAGTGTTGTGTCAATTTTTGCGATTTTTCGCACTTCGTTTGGACAATTTTATGCATTAACTGAGTTTTCAATGCATTTATGTGTATAATTCAATTTTGAACTACATGCACCTGCTCCTGTCCATATAAATTGGGTGAAAATTCAAATGTGTGTCCTTGCATGCGTGCTTAGGGGCAATGCAAGAAATGGGAATGAATTTCAAACACCAGGGCACCGTTTAATTGCCAGGAAAACATTGAGATACCTTGTTTTTAAATTCTAGTAAATCCAAAACTTGTCTGAAATTTGTGAAACTTGGCATGCTATCATGGAGCGGCATGAACATGACATGGTAAAGTTTTTGTTCCATTTGGGGCAGGTTTGGGGATATGCTTCTCACAAACCAGAGATTCTTACAACAAGCATGATGGTTTCGACAAGGAACGTCCCACCTTTGGGGACGAAAGATATCCATTGCCTCTTATTGCTTTCAAAAAAATTCTCGTGTCAACATAGAACAACAGGAGTGTTGTGTCAATTTTTGGGATTTTTTGGGGTTCATTTGGACATTATTATGCATTAGCTGAGTTTTCAATGCATTTATGTGCATAATTCAAATTTGAACAACATGCACATGCTCTAATGGATATAAATTGGTTGAAAATTCAAATCTGTGTCCTTGGGTGCATGCTTAGGTCCCATGCAACAAATGAGAATGAATTTCAAACACCAGGGTACCGTTGATTGCCGGCAAAAAATTGAGATAACTGGTTTTTAAATTCTAGTAAGTGCAAAACTCGTATGAAATTCATGAAACTTGGTATGCTATCATGGAGCGACATGAACATGTTGTGGTAAATAGTTTGTCCCATTTGGGGGCAGGTTTGGGGATATGCTTCTCACAAACCAGAGCTTTCACAACAAGCATGATGGTTTTGGTAGGGCACGCCCCACCTTTGGGGACGAAATGATATCCATTGCCTCTTATTGCTTTCAAAAAATTTCTCATGTCAACATAGAACAACAGGAGTTTTGTGTCAATTTACGTGTTTTTTCGGGCTTCGTTTGGACATTTTTCTGGATTAACTGAGTTTTCAGTGCATTTATGTGCATTATTCAAATTTGAACTACATGCACATGCTCCAGTGCATATAAATTGGTTGAAAATTCA
Source organism: Triticum urartu (assembly GCF_056163025.1). Lineage (NCBI taxonomy): Eukaryota > Viridiplantae > Streptophyta > Magnoliopsida > Poales > Poaceae > Triticum > Triticum urartu. The sequence continues at coordinate 163,384,217 of NC_141876.1, forward strand.
AATCTGTGTCCTTGGGTGCATGCTTAGGTCCCATTCAAGAAATGGGAATGAATTTCAAACACCAGGGCGCCATTGATTGCCGGCAAAATGTTGAGATACCTGGTTTTTAAATTCCAGTAAATCCAAAACTCATCTAAAATTCATGAAACTTGGCATGGTATCATGGAGCGGCATGAACATGCCCTGGTAAATTTTTTGTCCCATTTGGGGTAGGTTTTGGGATATGCTTCTCACAAACCAGAGCTTCTCACAACAAACATGATGGTTTCGGCATGGAACGTACCACCTTTGGGGATGAAACGATATCGATTGCCTCTTATTGCTTTAAAAAAAGAATTCTCGTGTCAACATAGAACAACAGGAGTGTTGTGTCAATTTTTTGGATATTCGGGGTTTGTTTGGACATTTTTATGAATTTACCGAGTTTTCAATTCATTTATGTGCATAATTCAAGTTCAAACTACATGCACATGCTCTAATGCATATAAATTGGTTGAAAATTCAAATCTGTGTCCTTGGGTGCATGCTTAGGTCCCATGCAAGAAATGGGAATGAACTTCAAACACTAGGGCACCGTTGATTCCTGGCAAAATGTTGAGATACCTGGTTTTTAAATTCTAGTAAATCCAAAAATCGTCTAAAATTCATGAAACCTGTCATGCTATCATGGAGCAGCATGAATATGCCATGCTAGAATTTTTGTCCCATTTGGGGTAGGTTTGGGGTTATGCTTCTCACAACAAGCGTGATGGTTCCGGTAGGGAACGTCCCACCTTTCGGGACGAAATGATATCCGTTGCCTCTTATTGCTTTCAAAAAATTTCTCGTGTCAACATAGAACAACAAGAGTGTTGTGTCAATTTTGTGATTTTTTGGGATTTGTTTGGACGTTTTTATGCATTAACTGAGTTTTCAATGCATTTATGTGTATAATTCAATTTTGAACTACATGCACATGCTCTAGTGCATATAAATTGGGTGAAAATTCAAATCTGTGTCCTTGGGTGCATGCTTAGGTCCAATGCAAGAAATGGGAATGAATTTCAAAAACCAGGGCATGTTGATTGCCGGTAAAACATTGAGATACCTGGTTTCCAAAACTTTCCCGAAATTCGTGAAACTTGGCATGCTATTATGGAGCGGCATGAACATGCCGTGGTAATTTTTTTTGTCCCATTTGGGGCAGGTTTGGGGATATGCTTCTCACAAACCAGACCTTCTCACAACAAGCATGATGGTTTCAGTAGAGAACGTCCCACCTTTGGGGACGAAACGATATCTGTTGCCTCTTATTGCTTTTAAAAAATATCTCGTGTCAACATAGAACAATAGGAGTGTTGTGTTAAGTTTTGTAAATTTTCGGGGTTCGTTTGGACATTTCTATACATTAACTGGGTTTTCTAGGCATTTTATGTGCATAATTCAAATTTGATATAGATGCCCATGCTCAAGTGCATATAAATTGGTTGAAAGTTCAAATCTGTGTCCTTGGGTGCATGCTTAGGTCCCATGCAACAAATAGGAATGAATTTCAAACACCAGGGCACCGTTGATTGCCGATGAAATGTTGGGATATGTGGTTTTTGAATTCTAGTAAATCCAAAACCTGTCTGAAATTCATGAAACTTGGCATGCTATCATGGAGCTGCACGAACACGACATGGTAAATTTTTTGTCCCATTTCGGGAAGGTTAGGGGATATGCTTCGCACCAACCAGAGCTTCTCACAACAAGCATGATGGTTTCGGTAGGGAACGTCCCACCTTGGGGGATGAAACGATATCCGTTGCCTCTTATTGCTTTCAAAAAATTTCTCGTGTCAACATGGAACAACATGAGTGTTGTGTCAATTTTTGTGATTTTTTGGGGTTCGTTTGGATATTTCTATGCATTAAGTGGGTTTTCTAGGCATTTGATGTGCATAATTCAAATTTGAAATACATGCACATGCTGAAGTGCATATAAATTGGTTGAAAATTCAAATTTGTGTCCTTGGGTGTATGCTTAGGTCCCATGCGAGAAATGGGAATGAATTTCAAACAGCAGGGTACTGTTGATTGCCGGCAAAACGTTGAGATACCTGGTTTTTAAATTATAGTATATCCAAAACTCGTCTAAAATTCATCAAACTTGGCATGCTATCATGGAGCGTCATGAACATGTCGTGGTAATTTTTTTGTCCCATTTGGTGCAGTTTGGGGATATGCTTCTCACAAACCAGAGCTTCTCACAAGAAGCATGATGGTTTCGGTAGGGAACGTCCCACCTTTGGGAACAAAACGATATCCATTGCCTCTTATTGCTTTCAAAAAAATTCTCGTGTCAACATAGAACAAAATGAGTGTTGTGTCAATTTTTTTGGATATTTTGGGGTTTGTTTGGACATTTTTATGCATTAACTAGGTTTTCTAGGCATTTTATGTGCATAATTCAACTTTCAAATACATGCACATGCTCCAGTGTATATAAATTGGTTGAAAAATCGAATCTGTGTCCTTGGGTGCATGCTTAGGTCCCATGCAAGAAATGGGAATGAATATCAAACACTAGGGCACTGTTGATTGGTGACAAAACATTGAGGTACCTAGTTTTGAAATTCTAGTAAATCTACAACTCGTCTGAAATTCATGAAACTTGGCATGCTATCATGGAATGGAACCCAACATGCCATGGTAAAAAATTTGTCCCATTTGGGGCAGGATTGGGTATAAGCTTCTGAAAAATCAAAGCTTCTCACAGCAAGCCTGATAGTTTCGATACGGAACATGCCACCTTTGGGGACAAAACGATATCCATTGCTCTTAGTGCTTTCAAAAAAAATTCTAGTGCCAACATAGAACAACATGAGTGTTGTGTTAAGTTTTGGAATTTTTCGGGGTTTGTTTGGACATTTCTATACATTAACTGGGTTTTCTAGGCATTTTATGTGCATAATTGAAATTTGAAACACATGCACATGCTCAAGTGCATATAAATTGGTGGAAAAATCAGATCCGTGTTCTTGGGTGCATGCTTAGGTCCCATGCAAGAAATGGGAATGAATTTCAAACACCAGGGGACTATGGATTGCCGGCAATACGTTGAGATATCTGGCTTTTAAATTCTAGTAAATCCAAAACTTATCTGAAATTCATGAAACTTGGCATGCTATCATGGAATCGCACCCGACATGTTTTAGTATTTTTTGTGTCCATTTTTAGAGAAGGCGCACTCGAATAATAGCATTTGGAAAAATAGCTGCCACTTTAATATCTCAAACGTTTGTATAATTCAAACCATGTGCGTTCTATTAACCATTCATTTGACCCCACTTGTCTTGGTTTTAATGGCTATAGGAGGTGCCATGCGGACGGCTACTTGACTGAACAGGAGGCGTGCGAGCGTAGTCCGATGCACAGGCTCACCGGGAAGCGTGCAAGCTGTTCAATGCCGGATTTGTTCATCTCTTGAACGCAAACGGTTCAGATTATGGTTTGCAAATTAAAGCCAGACTTCGGCGCTAAGCCAAGAGACACTGTGATTTGTCAAAATATGCAGCTAAAAATCAACAGCACTATCTATTTTTGGCAACGAAAATTCAGTAATTAAGCATAGATTTCAGTCATAGAGATTAAGCAGTTGGTCTCACCGGGAAGCAAGACAGCCTTGGACCGCCACCCACCTCGCTCCCACTGGTCTGTATTAATGGCACCGCTGAGCGGCCGCACCCCCATCCTCGCCACACACACAATCTTCTCTCTCCGCCCGCATCCTCGACGCCGCTCTGAGTCCTCAAAGCCATCGGTGTATGAGGATGCCGCCGAAGCGCCCCACCAGAGGGAGTGGCGATGCCGGGGCTGCTGAAGCACCGGAGCATGGAGTGAATATGGAGATCGAGGTTTCCGTCGCCGCCAGCGACGTGGAGAACGAGGCTGGAAACAAGTGGAGGTGGGTCGAGAAAGAAGTGCAAGCGACTCTAGGAGGCCTAGACTTCATCAACAACCTCCCCGATGATATGTTGACACTCATCATATCCGTCGTCCCAATCAAATATCGGGCGAGGATAGCCGCCCTTTCCCGGCGATGGCGCCCCCTATGACTCCTCACTCTTGTCGACCGCCTCGACGCCCACGAGCTCTGCCATGGCTATCGCCAAAGCTTGGGTGCGTTCTCCCAGATCCTCGGCAGTCACCATGGCCCAATCAAAGGCCTTATCACGGGCAATTTCTGTTCCAATGGCAAGGACCGAGCCAAGCTTGATGAGTGGTTCCGATCCCCCTCTATAGATCAGCTCGAGAAGCTCAGTTTTAATGATGGGCATATGCTCTTGCTGCCAATGTCCGTGCTCCACTTCGCGCCCACGTTGCGCCTCGCCAACTTCATGAACTGCCATCCCCCCTTAATGATGTGCCCGCTCTTTTTCTACCATGACTGAAGCACCTCGAGCTCATTGAGGGAGTCTAGCATTACGGGGTCCTCAGGCATCCGGGCTATGTGGTATGGGCCGGACTAATGGGCCATGGAGATACAAGACGGAAGACTTTCCCCTTGTCCAGATGGGACTCTCCTTGGCGTGGAAGGAAAGCTTAGCGCGCGGATATGAAGATTCCTTTCTCTGTAAACCGACTTTGTACAAACCCTAGCCCCCTCCGGTGTCTATATAAACTGGAGGGTTTAGTCCGTAGAGGCAATCATAATCATATAGGCTAGACAATTAGGGTTTAGCCATTACGATCTCGTGGTAGATCAACTCTTGTAACCTTTATATTCATCAAAGTCAATCGAGCAAGAAGTAGGGTATTACCTCCATCCGGAGGGCCTGAACCTGGGTAAAACATCGTGTCCCCTGTCTTCTGTTACCTTCAATCCTTAGACACACATGTGATGCCCCAAGACCGACGCTTCAGATGCCTTCCATGTTTTCCGAGTTTCGTCGGGTGATTCATTTTGTCTGTTGCATTCATCTTTGGATCATGTGCATTGCATCATGTCATCATGCCATTTCATTTTTCTAAAACTCAACTAAATAAAATGCATAGATCTTTGATCTATTTAAATTGAGGGAACTCACATGGTGATTTCTCTATATAACATATCCTCCCAATATATTAGGGAGCTATAATAAATATTCTAACACAATTGCAAAGTAATTCCATGTATTTTCTACTTCAAGTTTGGTCCTCAAACTTTGCCCATAATTTCTTTCATCGCTTTCCCAATCTCCACAAAATTTCTGAACATTTTTGGACACTTCAAAAACCAAGTCCTAGTTCAAACCCATGTGAATGAAATTCAAATGAGTTTGAATTTACATCTTTCAATCATGGCCTTTCCTATTTTCTCGGAACAAGCACATTTTTGTGAGTCTGGGAAAATTATCCGCGTGCGCAAATTCTTTCCGTAACCCCCTCTTTCTTTTTCTTCTCCTTAATGGTCTTTTAGTTAAAATTTAAAAATAAAACGGAGAGAGAGAGCTTGCGCCCGCTGGCCTTCTGGGCCTCCCAACCATCCGCACAGGCCACTTTGGCCTCCAACCAGGCCGGCCCATTCTTCCAGCGCAGCCCACCAAGGCCCAGCCGCCCCCACCTAACCTATAACCCTAGGAAGCCCCGATCAACAGCTCTCTCCCTTTGTTCTCCTCTTGGTGCCTCCACTCGGAGGGGGACAGAGGAGTAGAGCCCTCGCGCCGCGTCCTTCCTACTTATCCTCCCGCGCCGAGCCACATGGCACCCTGCTCTGTACCTTGACCTCATCCAGTGACCTTGCCTCCACCTCGTCGTCCCTCCTTCTCCGGCTCGCCTCCGTTGGTGCCTCACTGTCCGGCGAGCCCAGGTCGTCGCCGCACATGTCTTGCCTCCTCCGGCGCCCCTGCTTCTCCTCGTCACCAGCGAGCTGCGCCATCCTCCACGAGAAGCCGAGGCCCAGCACCTCTATACCGCGTCCTCCCTCTCATCCGTGTCTACCACGTCGCCAGGAGCTCAAGCCCCGCCATGGCCGCACCTCCCTGCTACCGAGGCCCCGCCGCCAAGTCCCGCCTGCATCCTCCTGTCAAGCGCCGGGACGAACGATAGGAGCTCCTCCTCGCCTCGTCCACGTCGACAGGAGCCATGCCTTGGACCTTTGCACCCTCGCCGAAGAGAGCTCGTCCCTGCCGCTCCAAGCCCCTCTCCATCAACCCCGCATGCCGTCACAGAACTTTGCTGCTGTTTTCCCCTGGCAAACAAATGAACACCTCCACCGGAGCCCCATGCCCTACTACCTTCGGGTGCAGCTGGGTTGTTGACCATCTTGAATGCCATCGACGGGACTCGCTGTTGCCGAGTTCATTTGTATCACCCTCACTTGACCGGAGACCGCCAAGTACCAGGTCAACAAGGACCGCCAAGTTCGTCTTTCATCGTCTCCGAAATCACCAAGTACCATGACGCCAAGTGCCCCTTCGGAACGCCAAACTGGATCTCTACCATTGATGAGGTTCCGATAAGACCGTCAAGTGAACGACTACATCCACGATGATATGAGACAACTACAGTCGACGTGCATTTGGCCAAGCACCACTACCGTTGGACACTCAAACGACTATAGGCCGAAATGTCAAGTTCCTCGATGTATTGAGTACGACTATCGTTTCCCGTGGATTCACCTAAGTACCACAAAACTAACGACCCTACAAGTTCAACTATAGTTGCCGTGTATGACCACCATCACCTCGGAGACGTTGGGTTCATCAAGTTCCTCTCCGAAAAAGTACCACTACTTCTACGATGATCCGTGAACATCTCCATCGCTCTGAACTCGGTCCGCCTCAAAATGCACGTTTCAAAGGTATAACCGTCAAGTCGACCCGTGAACAAATGCATGTGTGATGCACGAGATGCTCGTGTTTGCACCATGCTCTAATTGTCGCTTGCACCTTCTTCCTCCTCGTTGCCATGCCGTCGTCTCATGGGAACCCGGTAACTGGGATCACCCCACCTTCCTTGCATGACACGCTCCCGCCACACTTCCGTTTGCACCGGTATCTCCATGAGCTACCGGAGCCAATATGTTGCCATGGCATCATTTTCGGATTCGTTGTCGTGGCACCCTGATACGTCTCCAACGTATCTATAATTTTTGATTGCTCCATGCTATATTATCTACTGTTTTGGACTATATTGGGCTTTATTTTCCACTTATATTATTTTTGGGACTAACCTATTAACCGGAGGCCCAGCCAAGAATTGTTGTTTTTTTTGCCTATTTCAGTGTTTCGAAGAAACGGAATATCAAACAGAGTCCAAACGGAATAAAACCTTCGGGAACGTGATTTTATCATCGAACGTGATCAAGGAGACTTGGACCCTGCTCCAAGGAACAAAAGAGGCGGTCACGAGGGTGGGGGGTGCCCCCCCCTAGGGCGCGCCCCCTGCCTCGTGGGCCCCTCGGTGCTCCTCCAGCGTACTTCTTCCTCCTATATATACACACATACCCCCAAACGATAAGAACGGGAGCCAAATACCTAATTCCACCGCCACAACTTTTTGTATCCATGAGATCCCATCTTGGGGCCTGTTCCGAAGCTCCACCGGAAGAGGGCCGTCATCACAGAGGGCTTCTACATCATCCTAGCCTCTCCGATGAAGTGTGAGTAGTTTACCTCAGACCTTCGGTTCCATAGTTAGTAGCTAGATGGCTTCTTCTCTCTCTTTGAATCTCAATACAAAGTTCTCCCCCTCTCTTGTGGAGATCTATTCGATGTAATCTTGTTTTTGCGGTGTGTTTGTTGAGACCGATGAATTGTGGGTTTATGATCAAGTCTATCTATGAATAATATTTGAATCTTCTCTGCATTCTTTTATGTATGATTGGTTATCTTTGCAAGTCTCTTCGAATTATCCGTTTGGTTTGGCCAACTAGATTGGTAGTTGTTGCCATGGGAGAAGTGCTTAGCTTTGGTTTCGACCTTGCAGTGTCCTTACCCAGTGATAGAAGGGGCAGCAAGGCACGTATTGCATCGTTGCCATCGAGGATAACAAGATGGGGTTTATGTTATATTGCATGAATTTATCTCTCTACATCATGTCATCTTGCTTAAGGAGTTACTCTATTTTTAACTTAATACTCTAGATGCATGCTGGATAGCAGTCGATGAGTGGAGTAATAGTAGTACATGCAGAATCGTTTTGGTCTACTTGTCACGGACGCGATGCCTATATACATGATCATGCCTAGATATTCTCATAACTATGCTCAATTCTGTCAATTGCTCAACAGTAATTTGTTCACCCACCGTAGAATACTTATGCTCTTGAGAGAAGCCACTAGTGAAACCTATGGCCCCCGGGTCTATTCTCGTCATGTCAATCTCCATCACTTTAATCTTGCTTTGCTTTTTTACTTTCCTTTTACTTTTTACTTTGCATATTTATACCAAAAATATTATATCTATCAGATCTCACTCTCGTAAGTGACCGTGAAGGGATTGACAACCCCTAATCGCGTTGGTTGCGAGTAGCTATCGTTTTGTGCAGGTACGAGGGACTTGAGCATGGCCTCCTACTGGATTGATACCTTAGTTCTCAAAAACTGAGGGGAATACTTATGCTACTCTGCTGCATCATCCCTTCCTCTTCGGGGAAACCAACGCAAGCTCAAGACGTAGCAAGAAGGATTCCTGGCGCCATTGCCGGGGAGTCTACGCAAAAAGTCAACATACCAAGTACCCATCACAATCCCTATCTCTCGCATTACATTATTTGCCATTTGCCTCTCGTTTTCCTCTCCCCAATTCACCCTTGCCGTTTTATTCACCCTCTCTCTCTATCCTCCCTCTCTATTTGCCTCTTTTGCCCGCTTGCTTTTTGTTTGCTCGTGTGTTAGATTGCTTGTTTGTCGCGATGGCTCAAGATACTACTAAAATTGTGTGATTTCACCAATACCAATAATAATGATTTCCATAGCACTCCGATTGCTCCTCTTACCGATGCTGAAACTTGTGAAATTAATACTGCTTTGTTGAATCTTTTTATGAAAGATCAATTCGTGGGCCTTCCTAGTGAAGATGCCGCTACTCATCTGAATAGCTTCGTTGATTTATGTGATATGCAAAAGAAAAAAGATGTCAATAATGATGTCGTTAAATTGAAGCTATTTCCTTTTTCGCTTAGAGATCGTGCTAAATCTTGGTTTTCGTCTTTGCCTAAGAATAGTATTGATTCATGGAACAAGTGCAAAGATGCTTTTATCTCTAAGTATTTTCCTCCCGCTAAGATCATCTCTCTTAGAAACGATATTATGAACTTTAAACAACTTGATCATGAACATGTTGCACAAGCTTGGGAGAGAATGAAATTAATGATACGTAATTGCCCTACTCATGGTTTGAATTTGTGGATGATCATACAAAATTTTTATGCCGGAATGAATTTTGCTTCTAGAAATCTTTTAGATTCGGCCGTGGGAGGAACTTTTATGGAAATCACTTTAGGAGATGCTACTAAACTCCTGAATAATATTATGGTTAATTATTTTCAATGGCATACTGAAAGATCTTCTAATAAAAAAGTGCATGCAATAGAAGAAATCAATGTGTTGAGTGGAAAGATGGATGAACTTATGAAATTATTTGCTACTAAGAGTGTTTCTTCTGATCCTAATGATATGTCTTTGTCTACTTTGATTGAGAATAACAATGAATCTATGGATGTGAATTTTGTTGGTAGGAATAATTTTGGTAACAACGCTTATAGAGGGAATTTTAATCCTAGGCCATATCCTAGTAATCCTTCTAATAATTATGGTAATTCCTACAACAACTCTTATGGAAATTATAATAAGATGCCCTCTGAATTTTAGAATAGTGTTAAAGAGTTTATGAATTCACAAAAGAATTTTAATGCTTTGCTTGAAGAGAAATTGCTTAAAGTTGATGAATTGGCTAGAAATGTTGATAGAATTTCTCTTGAGGTTGATTCTTTAAAGCTTAGATCTATTCCTCCTAAGCATTATATCAATGAGTCTCTCTTAGCCATGATAATTTCCATTGATGAGTGCAAGGAAAGAACCGCTAGGATGCGTGCTTCCAAAGATGCCTTTATTAAAGTGTGTTCCTCCAATTCCTATGAAAATCAAGATGAAGATCTAAAAGTTATTGATGTGTCCCCTATTAAATCTTTGTTTTGCAATATGAATCTTGTTGAAACTGAATATGATCTTCCTTTACCTAGAAGGCGTTCTAAAAATTCGGAGTATTTAGATCTTAATAATGAAATTGATGAAAGTGGGATTGAAAGAAATAAAAATCTAGATGTTGCTAAACCCACTATATTGGATTTCAAGGAATTTAATTATGAAAGTTGCTCTTTAATTGATTGTATTTCCTTGTTGCAATCCGTACTAAATTCTCCACAGGCTTATAGTCAAAATAAAGCCTTCACCGAACATATTGTTGATGCCTTGATGCAATCTTATGAAGAAAAACTTGAGTTGAAAGTTTCTATCCCTAGAAAACTCTATGATGAGTGGGAACCAACTATTAAAATTAAAATTAAAGATCATGAGTTTTATGCTTTGTGTGATTTGGGTGCTAGTGTCTCTACTATTCCCAAGACTTTGTGTGATTTGCAAGACTTCCGTAATTTTGATGATTGCTCTCTAAACTTGCATCTTGCGGATTCCACTATTAAGAAACCTATGGGAAGAATTAATGATGTTATTATTGTTGCAAATAGGAATTATGTGCCCGTAGATTTCATTGTTCTTGATATAGATTGCAATCCTTCTTGCCCTATTATTCTTGGTAGACCTTTCCTTAGAACGGTTGGTGCGATTATTGATATGAAGGAAGGGAATATTAGATTTCAATTTACATTAAAAAGGGCATGGAACACTTTCCAATAAATAAAATAGAATTACCATATGAAACTATCATGACAGCCACTTATGGATTGCCTACCAAACATGGCAATACCTAGATGTATCCTAGCTTTTATGCCTAGCTAGGGGCGTTAAACGATAGCGCTTGTTGGGAGGCAACCCAATTTTATTTTTATTCCTTGCTTTTTGCTCCTGCTTAGTAATAAATAAATTATTTATCCTATGTTTTGGTTGTGTTTTTGTGTGTTTAATTAGTGTTTGTGCCAAGTAGAACCGTTGGGAAGACTTGGGGAAAGTCTTGTTGAACTTGCTGTAAAAAACTGAAACTTTAGCGCTCACGAGAACTGCTGTCATTTTTATTTGGAGAGTGCTATTTAGTTAATTCATTTTGCAGATGATTAATAGATAAATTCCTCACTTCCAGAAATTTATTTTAGAATTTTTGGGGTTCCATATCTTGCGCTAGATACAGATTACTACAGACCGTTCTGTTTTTGACAGATTCTTTTTTTCGTGTGTTGTTTGCTTATTTTGATGAATCTATGGCTAGTAAAATAGTTTATAATCCATAGAGAAGTTGGAATACAGTAGGTTTAACACCAATATAAATAAATAATGAGTTCATTACAGTACCTTGAAGTGGTCTTTTGTTTTCTTTCGCTAACGGAGCTCACGAGTTTTCTATTTTGAGTTTTGTGTTGTGAAGTTTTCAAGTTTTGGGTGAATTCTTTTGATGGATCATGGAACAAGGAGTGGCAAGAGCCTAAGCTTGGGGATGCCCATGGAATCCCCAAGATAATCCAAGGACACCAAAAAGTCAAAGCTTGGGGATGCCCCGGAAGGCATCCCCTCTGTCGCCCACTTCCATCGGTAATTTACTTGGAGCTATATTTTTATTCACCGACATGATATGTGTTTTGCTTGGAGCGTCTTGTATTATTTGTGTCTTCGTGTCTTAGTATGCCACAATCGTCCTTGCTGTACACACATTTTGAGAGAACCATACATGAATTAAAATTTGATAGAACACTCTATGTGCTTCACTTATATCTTTTGAGCTAAGTAGTTTTGCTCTATGTGCTTCACTTATATATATTGAGCTAAGTAGTTTTGTTCTATGTGCTTCACTTATATCCTTTGAGCTAGATAATTTTACTCTATGTGCTTCTCTTATATCGTTTGAGCGTTATAATTTTTCTCTATGTGCTTCACTTAGATCTTTTAGAGCACGGTGGTGGATATGTTTTAAAGAAACTATTGATCTCTCATGCTTCACTTAAATTATTTTGAGAGTCTCTTAATAGCATGGTAATTTTCTTAATAATAATATGCTTGGTATTCAAGAGTTGTGAAACTTTCTTTTGAGTGTGTTGAATACTAGGAAAAGATTGAAGCTTGATAATTGTTTTGAGATATGGAAGTGATAATATTAAAGTCATGCAAGTTGAGTAGTTGTGAATTTAAAGAATACTTGTGTTGAAGTTTGTGATTCCCGTAGCATGCACATATGGTGAACCGTTATGTGATGAAGTCGGAGCATGATTTATTTATTGATTGTCTTCCTTATGAGTGGCGGTCAGGGACGAGCGATGGTATTTTCCTACCAATCTACCCCCCTAGGAGCATGCGCGTAATACTTTGCTTTGATAACTTCTAGATTTTTTCAATAAGTATATGAGTTCTTTACGACTAATGTTGAGTCCATGAATTATACGCACTCTCACCCTTCCACCTTTGCTAGCCTCTCTAATATTGCGCACCTTTCGCCGGTATCATATACCTACCATATACCTTCCTCAAAACAGCCACCATACCTACCTATTATGGCATTTCCATAGCCATTCCAAGATATATTGCCATGCAACATTCCACCATCTAGTTCATCATGACACACTCCATCATTGTCATATTGCATATCCCGGTACACCGCCGGATGCATTCATATAGAGTCATATGTTGGTCTAAGTATTGAGTTGTAAGAAAAATAAAAGTGTGATGATCATCATTATTAGAGCATTGTCCCAGTGAGGAAAGAATGATGGAGACTATGATTCCCCCATAAGTCGGGATGAGACTCCGGACGAAAAATAAATTAAAAAAAGAGGCCAAAGAAGCCCAAATAAAAAGAGGCCATAAAAAAAGAGAAAATGCCCAAACAAAAAAAATAAAAAATGAGAGAAAAAGAGAGAAGGGACAATGTTACTATCCTTTTACCACACTTGTGATTCAAAGTAGCACCATGATCTTCATAGTAGAGAGTCTCTCATGTTATCACTTTCATATACTAGTGGGAATTTTTCATTCTAGAACTTGGCTTGTATATTCCAATGATGGGCTTCCTCAAATTGCCCTAGGTCTTCATGAGAAAGCAAGTTGGATGCACACCCACTTAATTTTGTTTTTGAGCTTTCATATACTTATAGCTCTAGTGCATCCGTTGCATGGCAATCCCTACTCACTCACATTGATATCTATTGATGGGCATCTCCATAGCCCGTTGATACGCCTAGTTGATGTGAGACTATCTTCTCCTTTTTGTCTTCTCCACAACCACCATTCTATTCCACATATAGTGCTATATCCATGGCTCACGCTCATGTACTACGTGAAGATTGAAAAAGTTTTGAAAAAGTTAGAGTATGAAACAATTGCTTGGCTTGTCATCGGGGTTGTGCATGATTTAAATATTTTGTGTGGTGAAGATAGAGCATAGCCAGACTATATGATTTTGTAGGGATAACTTTCTTTGGCCATCATATTTTGAGAAGACATAATTGCTTTATTAGTATGCTTGAAGTATTATTATTTTTATGTCAATATAAACTTTTGTCTTGAATCTTTCTAATCTGAATATTCATACCACAATTAAGAAGATTTGCATTGAAATTATGCCAAGTAGAACTCCGCATCAAAAATTCTCTTTTTATCATTTACCTACTCTAGGACGAGCAGGAATTAAGCTTGGGGATGCCTGATACGTCTCCAACGTATCTATAATTTTTGATTGCTCCATGCTATATTATCTACTGTTTTGGACTATATTGGGCTTTATTTTCCACTTTTATATTATTTTTGGAACTAACCTATTAATCGGAGGCCCAGCCCAGAATTGCTGTTTTTTGCCTATTTCAGTGTTTCGAAGAAACGGAATATCAAACGGAGTCCAAACGGAATAAAACCTTCGGGAACGTGATTTTCTCACCGAACGTGATCCAGGAGACTTGGACCCTGCTCCAAGGAACAAAAGAGGCGGTCATGAGGGTGGGGCCCCCCCTAGCCCGCGCCCCCCTGCCTCATGGGCCCCTCAGTGCTCCTCCGGCGTACTTCTTCCTCCTATATATACACACGTACCCCCAAACGATCAGAAAAGGAGCCAAAAACCTAATTCAACCGCCGCAACTTTCTGTATCCACGAGATCCCATCTTGGGGCCTGTTCCGGAGCTCCGCCAGAAGAGGGCCGTCATCACGGAGGGCTTCTACATCATCCTAGCCTCTCCGCTGAAGTGTGAGTAGTTTACCTCAGACCTTCGGGTCCATAGTTAGTAGCTAGATGGCTTTTCCTCTCTCTTTGAATCTCAATACAAAGTTCTCCCCCTCTCTTGTGGAGATCTATTCGATGTAATCTTCTTTTTGCGGTGTGTTTGTTGAGACCGATGAATTGTGGGTTTATGATCAAGTCTATCTATGAATAATATTTGAATCTTCTCTGGATTTTTTATGTACTATTGGTTATCTTTGCAAGTCTCTTCGAATTACCCGTTTGGTTTGGCCAACTAGATTGGTAGTTCTTGCCATGGGAGAAGTGCTTAGCTTTGGGTTCGATCTTGTGGTGTCCTTACCCAGTGACAGAAGGGGCAGCAAGGCACGTATTGCATCGTTCCCATCGAGGATAACAAGATGGGGTTTATTTCATATTGCACGAATTTATCTCTCTACATCATATCATCTTGCTTAAGGTGTTACTCTGTTTTTAACTTAATACTCTAGATGCATGCTGGATAGCGGTCGATGAGTGGAGTAATAGTAGTAGATGCAGAATCGTTTCGGTCTACTTGTCACGGACGTGATGCCTATATACATGATCATGCCTAGATATTCTCATAACTATGCTCAATTCCGTCAATTGCTCAACAGTAATTTGTTCACCCACCATAGAATACTTATGCTCTTGAGAGAAGCCACTTGTGAAACCTATGGCCCCTGGGTCTATTCTCATCATATCAATCTCCATCACTTTAATCTTGCTTTGCTTTTTAATTTGCTTTTACTTTTTACTTTGCATCTTTATACCAAAAATACCAAAAATATTATATCTATCAGATATCACTCTTGTAAGTGACCGTGAAGGGGTTGACAACCCCTAATCGCGTTGGTTGCGAGTAGCTATCATTTTGTGTAGGTACGAGGGACTTGAGCATGGCCTCCTACTGGATTGATATCTTGGTTCTCAAAAACTGAGGGAAATACTTACGCTACTCTGCTGCATCATCCCTTCCTCTTCGGGGAAAACCAACGCAAGCACACCCCTTTCGTTTCCGCCACGATGACAATGCTTCATAACATGCTCTTATCAAAATTTTCATAAATATTGCATAAAACTTGCAAATGTCATCCGCATCATGATAACAACATTTAAAATGTTTAATTTTCTTGCTTCATTTGCTAGATATGCACATGGGGATTTTCCCGAATGGTTGCTGTTATTTCCGAACTCATTTAAACTTGCCTAAATAGTTAATTTAATTATGCTTCACCCTCTTGCCATGTTTAAACAACATTTAATATTGTTGAGTACCTAACCGGGAGTGAACTAAATAATCAAATGTGGTGTTTCGTCAATATGCAATTCGTTGTATATTGAGCTCCACTTAATTTGTAGTCTTGTTTGCGCACTTCGCCATGCCATGCCTCATTAAACCGGACATGCATCATACTTGATTGTGCATCATGCCATGTTTATGCTTGTTGGTTCACCATGTTGTTTGCTCCTTTTCTGGTGTTACTTCTTCTTGTTAGTTCCGGTAACATCGCGTTTGTGAGGATCCGTTCGGTTACGTCTGTTTGTCTTCTTCATGGACTCGTTCTTCTTCCTTGCGGGATCTCAGGCATGATGACCATACCCTCGAAATCACTTCTATCTTTGCTTGCTAGTTGTTTCATTCTATCGCTATGTCGCTGTAACACCCCGGATGTGATTTACCCAATATGTACTCCAACTCTTGCCGTTTCCAGCGTTAAGTTATTTTATTTTCTTGGGTTCGGGTTTTGCCTCCGTGTGTTGTTATCATTGTCATGCATCTCATATCATGTCATCATGTGCGTTGCATTTGCATAAGTGTTCATCTCATGCATTCGAGCATTTTCCCCGTTGTCCGTTTTGCATTCCGGCGCTTCGTTCTCCTCCGGTGGTCATTTCTACCTTTCTTTCGTGTGTGGGGACTAAACATTTCCGGATTCGACCGAGACTTGCCAAGCGGCCTTGGTTTACTACCGGTAGACCGCCTGTCATGTTTCATACCATTTGGACTTCGTTTGATGCTCCAACGGTTAACCGAGGGACCGAAAAGGCCTCGTGTGTGTTGCCGCCCAACACCCCTCCAAGTTGGCCCAAAACCCTCTCCATCATCTAGAGCGTTCGATCACGATCGCGTGGCCGAAAACCGCACCTCATTTGGACTTTCCTAGCTCCCTCTATGCCTATTTAAAGACACCCCCGAATTTCTCCTTCCCCTTCCTCCCGAAACCCTACTTCCACTTCGTCCGCGCCGCCGGACAATTTCTTCCACCGACGGACATGTCCGGCTAGCCCCGCCGCCGCCACGTGTCGCCCGCCGGTTGGCCGCGCCGCCGCCCCACTTCCTCGTCGCCGCCGGCCCGGGAGGCCCAGGAGGGGCCCCCGAGGCCCATTGACCAGCGCCGCCCCGCCGCCCGGTCCTCGTCCGCCGCCGCCCGACGTCTTCCCCGACTCCGGTCATCGCCGGCCACCTCCGCCACCAAGCCACACTCGCCGGCCACCGCGCGCCCGGCCGCCGTCGACCCCGCCGAACCTCGCCGCCGCCCTTACTCCTCGTAGCCGTCGCCTCCCGCGGCCTCCTTCCCCGACGAACTCCGGCGAGCTCGAGCTCCAAGTCTGGCGAACCTCGTTTTCCGCGCAGCTCGGATCTAGATCTGAGATTTGAATCTCGGGGTTGACTTTCCGTCCCTCACCCTAATTTTTTGCCTATGTTCATCACATCGTAACTTTGCATCCGTAGCTCCGTTTTGGGCATATAGCATATCAAAATGTTCGCCTCAAAGAGCACATCATTTCATCTCATTGCATCATATTCATTTGAGTTCATCTTGATGCCCGAAATGCTGCTAGAAAAATGCTATTTGGGATATTTGTCAGATCTGCTGCTCCAATTAGATATTTGTCATTTTTGCCATGATTATTGTGTGCATAATATACCCCTGAGCTCTACATGAGTTTTGTTATATATTTTGCCATCTTTCCAGTGGTGCAACCCATGTATTTTTGTGACGTGTGTGGTGACTAGCACAAGCTTGCAAAGTGGAGCATTCGTTAATGTTGATTTCAGGGACTTAGCATTTTCACTAAGTCCTTGAGCTGTTTGTCTCAATATGCCATATGTTCATGTTGATTCCTAGTGATCCGTGCCTCTTTTGAGGATGATTAGTAAGGATGTTTTGTTAATCTTGTAGTTCTCTATCCGTCCATGTCTTTGTTTGAAATTGTGCAGCACCCTAGCTTAAGTCAATTGAGCTCTACTTTTGTCATTTCGTGAATCTGGGCAGATTGTCTACTTGTTAGCGATTTTGCCGAGAATGTTGTAGTCGATCCGTGCATGCTATGGTATTGTTCTTGCCATGTCTAGCTTTTATTTTGTGTATTCTTGATGGATGTATGCTTAGTTTATCATGACTTGCTCTGTAGTGAGTGCATCGAGCTCGTAAACGTGCCTACTTGATATCTGTTTCACCATGCTCGAGTTTTCACTAAGTCTGAGAACTGATTATGTTTTTGCCATGTTCACATGCTAACAAATGTATTTTCCGGTCCCTTTTGGCTCAAGGTCACTAAGGGACTTTTGTTAAGCTCCTTGAGTAGCTCCATGACATGCTTTACTTTGCCCTGTTCAGGTCCTGTAGCATATAGTTTTCATGCTCCAGAGAGTGCTATCTGATCTGAAATTCCAAACAAGTGTTATTTTCACTAAGTCTGAAATTTGTTTACCAAATGCAATTTTGCCATGCTTGTTTGAACCTGTTAATGGATGAATTGGCCGTAGCTCAGTGCTAGTCTTTTGTTAAGCGTCATGAGTGAATCCCTGCCATGTATTTTGATGCCATGTTTGGGTGATGTAGCATGTTCATCTTGTTGCATTTAGATGGCTACTTGCTGTAAATCGCAGAACGTGGTCATATTTAAATTGCTTGCCATTTCCAAACCGTAACTCCGATTCCGGTGATCTTTATATCGTTTTCAAGCGATTTCATCTCATATTTCCAGTGGCACACTTGGATTTCCAAGTTGAGGCCAGGTTCATTCATTCCTTGTCAAATCTTGCATATGCATCACATAATGCATCCCGCATAGCATACCATCTTTGCATCGTGTTGTTTGAGTTTGCACGTGGTTGATTGTGTCCTTGTTGCTTTTTTGTCTTGTTTGGGTAGAGCCGGGAGACGAGTTCGCTAACAAGGAGCCCGTTGAGTTTGTTTTCGAGGATCCAGTCAACTCTGACAACTTTACAGGCAGGATGATCATACCCTCGAAATCACTACTATCTTTGCTTTGCTAGATGCTCGCTCTTTTGCTATGCCTATGATACGATGCCTACCACTTGCTTATCATGCCTCCCAAATTGCCATGTCAAACCACTAACCCACCATGTCCTAGCAAACCGTTGATTGGCTATGTTACCGCTTTGCTCAGCCCCTCTTATAGCGTTGCTAGTTGCAGGTGAAGATTGGAGACCGTTCCTTGTTGGAACATTATTTACTTGTTGGGATATCACTATATTGCCTTGTTATCTTAATGCATCTATATACTTGGTAAAGGGTGGAAGGCTCGGCCTCTCGCCTAGTGTTTTGTTCCATTCTTGCCGCTCTAGTTTCCGTCATATCGGTGTTATGTTCCCGGTTTTTGCGTTCCTTACGCGGTTGGGTTATAATGGGAAACCCTTGATAGTTCGCCTTGATTAAAGATTTTCCAGCAATGCCCAACCTTGGTTTTACCATTTGCCACCTAGCCTCTTTTTCCCTTGGGTTTCCGGAGCCCGAGGGTCATCTTATTTAGCCCCCCGAGCCAGTGCTCCTCTGAGTGTTGGTCCAATCGAGCGATGTCCGGGGCTACCAGGGGCAACTCTGGGCTGGCCTACCCGACGTCTTGCTCATCCGATGTGCCCTGAGAACGAGATATGTGCAGCTCCTATGGGGATTTGTCGGCATATCTGGGTGGTGTTGCTGGATTTGTTTTAACTTGTCGAAGTGTCTTGTAGAACCGAGATACCGAGTCTGATCGGAATGTCTCGGGAGGAGGTCTATTCCTTCGTTGACCGTGAGAGCTTGTCATGGACAAAGTTGGGACTCCCCTGCAGGGATTTGAACTTTCGAAAGCCGTGCCCACGGTTATGTGTAGATGGGAGTTTGTTAATGTCTGGTTGTAGATAACTTGAACCTTAACTTAATTAAAATGAATCAACTATGCGAGTTACCGTGATGGTCTCTTCTCGGCGGAGTCCGGGAAGTGAACACGGTGTGGGAGTAATGCTTGTGCAGGCTGTCCTCTAGTTACTCGTTCGCGCTTTGCCTCCTCTTCTCGCTCTCTTTTGCGAACAGGTTAGCCACCATATATGCTAGATGCTTGCTGCAGCTCCACATATTTTACCTTGCCTTACCTATAAGTTTAAATAGTCTTGATCGCGAGGGTGCGAGATTGCTGAGTCCCTGTAGCTCACGGATTACTTCCAAACTAGATGCAGGGCCTGATGATTCCGTTCCAGATGACGCGCTTGAGCTCAAGTGGGAGTTCGACGAGGACTCACGCTGATACTACGTGTCTTTCCCTGATGATCAGTAGTGGTGCCCAGTTGGGGTGATTGGGACCGTGTCGCATGTTGGGTTATCTTCTATTTTGGCGCCGTAGTCGGGCCATGAGTGTTCGAATGTTGTAATGCTATTTTGATTGACGTGGCGAGTGTAAGCCAACTATGTACCTCCCCCTTTATTATCTATATTACATGGGATGTTGTGAAGATTGCCTAACTTGCGACATTTCTTTCAATGCGGTTATGCCTCTAAGTCGTGCCTTGACCCGTGGGAGCTATAGCCGCATCGAGGGCATTACAAGTTGGTAATCAAAGCCTTCCCCGACCTTAGGAGCTCCCATTGCTTGATCGTTTTTAGCGGCCGAGTTGTGTCTAGAAAAATGTTTTGAGTCATTTAGGAATTATATATCAGAGAGTTTAGGAATTCTTTTTACTTCCCAGTCTCCTCATCGCTCTGGTAAGGCATCCTGATGTAGAGTTTTGACTCTTCTCTTCTCAAATTTCACTAAAAAAATTTAGGATCACGCGGGTATCTTGGAATCGTTCCGATGGTTTTGTGACGAGAACATTGTTCTTGGTGCCTCCTGTCATTTAGGGGTTGTGGCAGTGTCCCGGGGAGTTGAGCTCCGAGGTTTTGTCGTCACAATTTTATCGTGCCAGTTCTGGAATACCTGAGTTTAGTACGCCGACATCGAAAATCTCTTTTATGCAGTTCGTTGGTGAGATAACCTTGACGCCACCCAGTACTGGGGTGGGAGTTCGGGAGTATCGCCATAACTTGTATAACGGATGCTTTTCGAAGGTTGAGGTACATGGTTTCCGAAGTTTTTCTCGGTTATGTGTTGAAGGATGGATACAGCTGGATGTAGGAATTGCTAGATTTCAGTGAGATATTATGCTTCCCCTGTATCCCCAACACCTGATTGCATAACCGGAAAGGTTCGGGAGTTTCATAGGTGGGAATTCTTGTAGCTCTAGTTCTTCTTCCACGGATATTTGGTTTGAGATTGGGATTTCTTACCGAGTATTCATTCTTGATCCGTACCTTGTTGATTTATTCCTCTACCTAAATTCTAAGTGGCTTCTCAATTTATGGATATGTGACCATTTCAAGTGGAATGCATTCGTTCTTATGTTCGGATGTGAAGACTATATGTTGCAATTTCAAACCGTTTGGTTCAGCTTCATTTTATCTATCAATGTGCTAATGGTTGTCACCCTCTTCAGGATGGCTCCCACTAAGAGCACCAATTAGAATCAGGATCAAGATCCGCCACCACCTCCACCTCCTCCGGAGGCATGGCAAGCTGTGATGGCTGCAACCAATGCAAACACGCAGTTGATCATGCAAATTCTTCAAGAGCGCAATCAAGCGAACCAAGGCAACCAAGGCAACAACCAGAATCACTTTGCTACACTCAACCAGTTCCTTGCTAACGGGCCAAAGACTTTCAGCAATTGTGTTGAGGCAACTGATGCTGACGATTGGCTCGTGGATCTGTGCAAGCATTTCGAGTGCAGTAACGTCAGGCCTGAGGACTTCGTCAAGTTCGCTTCCTTCCAACTCAAAGACCAAGCTGCAGAATGGTTCCAGCAGTACAAGGATTCCAGAGGAGGCCGTGCAATTACCTGGGATGAATTCCGTCAAGACTTCAAAGCTCATCATATTCCTCAGAGCGTGGTTGAAAGCAAGCGTGAGGAATTCTGCAACCTGAAGCAAGGCTCTTTGTCTGTCTATGACTACAACAAGTTGTTTCAGAAGCTCGCCCGCTTTGCTAAGCAGGACGTCCCTGATGAGAAGAGCATGATATACCAGTTCAGGAGTGGTCTCAGAGAAGAAATTCAGCTAGCTCTTGTTCTCTTTGAGCCCTTGAGGTACGATGAGTTCTACTACATGGCATTGAAGCAAGAGGCCGCTCAACTGAGGTGTGATGCTTCCAAGAAGCGAGTTAGAGACACTACTCCTTGTTCCTCTACTCAAGTGGCCAAGCAGCAGAAGTATTGGCTTCCTCCTCCTCCGTTCCGTCAGCCGTATAAGCAAAAGAGCAAAGGTGGCAGTGGATCTTCCCACCCACCCAACCCTGGCTTTCAGAACAAGACTTCATCTCAAGCTCCAAGATCGAGTGCTCCGTATCACCGTCCGCTTTCAGAGGTCATGTGCAACAAGTGCCAACAGAAGGGTCACTATGCCAACAAATGCTTCAATCATAGGCGTCTTCCTCCTCCTCCTCCTATGAGATCGGCAAGTACAGCTATGGTCAAGCATAACACCAAGTCCGCCAAGGTCAAATTGCTGAATGCAGCTCAGGCAGAGGACTCGCCAGATGTGATTATGGGTAACCTTGCTGTTAATGACATTCCCGCAAGAGTTCTTTTTGACACGGGTGCATCTTTATCTTTTTTATCGAAGCCTTTTGTATCCATGCATGATGTGCATACTATTGATTTTCCTATGCCGATAGCGGTTTCTTCTCCGGGTTTGTTCATGAACACTAAAATGTTGGCTCCGGATGTTACTATCACGTTGGGCGATTACAAGTTTCTTTCTTCTCCAATGGTTCTTGGTAACTCATATATTGATCTTATTCTCGGAATGGATTGGCTTTCTAAGCACAAGGCGCATCTTGATTGTGCAGCCAGGCAGATTCAATTGACTCATTCGTCTGAGGATGTAATTGTCTTTGCTGCTCGTGATGATACCATCCGTCTGTTTTCTCTCAATGAGAAGGGTGAACTGGATGCTATCTCGCAAATTCCAGTTTTGCGAAGACGTCTTTCTAGAAGAGCTTCCAGGAATGCCTCCGCACCGGCCAGTTGAATTCGTCATCGATCTTGAGCCTGGCACGGAACCAGTGTGCAAGCGTCCTTACAAGCTCGGACCTGAAGAGTTGAAGGAGCTAAAGAAGCAACTCGATGTTCAAGAAAGAATGGGTCTCATCCGACCTAGTTCTTCTCCGTGGGGTTGTGGTGTTCTTTTTGTGAAGAAGAAGGATGGAACGTACCGACTTTGTGTTGATTACCGTCCATTGAACAAGAAGACCATCAAGAACAAATACCCACTTCCCAACATCAGCGAGCTGTTCGAACAACTCAAGGGTGCCCAAGTATTCTCCAAGCTTGATCTTCGTATGGGTTATCATCAGATTCGAATCCGTGAGCAAGATATTCCCAAGACGGCTTTCAGGACAAGCTTTGGTTCATATGAATACAATGTCATGTCTTTTGGCCTCGTCAACGCTCCTCTAACTTTCTCTCGCATGATGAACTTCATCTTCAACGCCTACAGCAATGACTTTGTTTTGGTCTATCTCGACGACATTCTGGTCTTTTCGAAGAACAAGGAAGATCATGCCAAGCACTTGCGTTTGGTACTTGATAAGCTCAGGGAACACCAGTTCTACGCCAAGTTCTCCAAGTGCGAATTTTGGCTCGATGAGGTTCTTTATCTTGGTCATATCATCTCTGCCAAGGGCATTGCGGTGAATCCTGAGAAGGTGTCTGCAATTGTGAATTGGGAACCACCTCAGAACGTGAAGCAACTCCGTAGCTTCCTCGGTCTCGGAAGCTACTGTCGAAGATTCATTGAAAACTTTTCTAAGATCGCGAAGCCTCTCTTAAATCTTCTCCAGAAGCACGTCAAGTACGTTTGGTCTCCGGAGTGTGACATTGCTTTCAACACTTTGAAAGAGAAATTGGTCACTGCTCCAGTTCTGACTCCGCCTGATGAATCCAAGTCGTACGAGGTCTTTTGTGATGCCTCTCTCCAAGGTCTTGGCGCAGTGTTGATGCAAGAGAAGAAAGTTGTGGCTTATACCTCTCGCCAGTTGAAGCCCAATGAGAAGAACTACCCCACTCATGATCTCGAGTTGGCGGCAGTTGTGCATGCTCTTTTGACTTGGAGACATCTCTTATTGGGAAGAAAAGTGGACATCTTCACTGACCACAAGAGTCTCAAGTACATCTTCACTCAGCCTAATCTCAACCTCAGGCAGACTCGATGGGTCGAAATGATTCAAGAGTATAATCCGAGTATCGAGTATACTCCAGGCAAGGCCAATGTGATTGCTGACGCATTGAGTAGGAAGGCTTATTGCAACAGTCTGATTCTCAAGCCTTATCAACCCGAGCTTTGTGAAGCTTTCCGCAAACTTAATCTGCAAGTTATTCCTCAAGGTTTCCTCGCCAACCTTCAAGTCTCTCCTACCTTGGAAGACCAGATTCGCCAAGCTCAGCTTCTTGATGCTATGGTGAAAAAGGTGAAGATTGGGATTGCCAAGAGTCAACCCAAGTACAAGTGCTACCGCCTTGATGACAAGGATACTCTCTTCTTCGAGGATCATATTGTCGTTCCCAAAGGTGACCTTCGTAAAGTGATCATGAACGAGGCTCACAATTCTCTCCTCTCCATCCACCCTGGGAGCACGAAGATGTATCAGGACCTTAAGCAGGCTTATTGGTGGACTCGAATGAAGCGCGAGATTGCTCAGTTCGTGAATGAATGTGATGTCTGCAGAAGAGTGAAGGCAGAACACCAAAGGCCAGCTGGTCTCCTCCAACCTCTTGCCATTCCAGAATGGAAGTTTGACCACATTGAGATGGACTTCGTGACTGGGTTTCCAAAGTCCAAACGTGGCAATGATGCTATATTAGTTGTCATCGACAAACTCACTAAAGTGGCTCATTTTCTGCCTATGAAAGAGTCAATCACGGCAGCTCAATTGGCGGAGCTCTATACCTCTCGAATTGTCTCTCTGCATGGTATTCCACAAGTGATCTCTTCAGACCGTGGCAGCACCTTTACCTCCAAGTTTTGGGATTCTTTTCAGAAGGCCATGGGCACCAACATCCGCTTCAGCACAGCTTTCCATCCTCAAACTAGCAGACAAGTCGAGCGTGTCAATCAGATTCTTGAAGATATGCTCAGGGCTTGTGTGATCTCTTTCGGCATGAAGTGGGAGGATTGTCTTCCATATGCTGAATTCTCCTACAACAACGATTTTCAAGCAAGTTCGGGCAAGGCCCTATTTGAAATTCTGTATGGCAGGAAGTGCCGTACCCCTCTCAACTGGTCTGAAACCAGTGAACGTCAGCTTCTCGGAAATGACTTAATCACAGAGGCAGAGGAAATGTGCAAAGTCATTCGAGATAACCTCAAAGCAGCCCAATCCCGCCAGAAGAGCTACTATGGCAGTAAGCACCGTGATTTGGTTTTCGAGATCGGAGATCATGTTTACCTCCCCGTCTCTCATATGAAAGGTACTCATCGCTTCGGTATCAAAGGGAAGCTTGCCCCTAGATACGTGGGACCTTTCAAGATTGTCACCAAGAGAGACGATCTCGCCTATCAACTCGAGCTTCCTTCAAACTTTGCAAATGTGCATGACGTGTTCCATGTCTCTCAGCTCCGAAAGTGCTTCAAGACTCCTGACCGCACCATCAACTTCGAGGACATTGAGCTCCAAGAAGATCTCTCTTATCGTGAGCACCCCGTTGCTATTCTTGAAGAGACTGAATGCAAGACTCGCAACAAGTCTATCAAATTCCTCAAAGTCAAGTGGTCACATCATTCCGACCGTGAAGCTACCTGGGAACGCGAGGATCACCTCCTTTCTGAGTACCCGGCGTTCTTTCAGTCCTAGATCTCGGGACGAGATCCTTTCGTAGTGGTGGAGTATTGTAACACCCCGGATGTGATTTACCCAATATGTACTCCAACTCTTGCCGTTTCCGGCGTTAAGTTATTTTATTTTCTCGGGTTTGGGTTTTGCCTCCGTGTGTTGTTATCATTGTCATGCATCTCATATCATGTCATCATGTGCATTGCATTTGCATACGTGTTCATCTCATGCATTCGAGCATTTTCCCCGTTGTTCGTTTTGCATTCCGGCGCTTCGTTCTCCTCCGGTGGTCATTTCTACCTTTCTTTCGTGTGTGGGGACTAAACATTTCCGGATTGGACCGAGACTTTCCAAGCGGCCTTGGTTTACTACCGTAGACCGCCTGTCAAGTTTCGTACCATTTGGACTTCGTTTGATGCTCCAACGGTTAACCGAGGGACCGAAAAGGCCTCGTGTGTGTTGCAGCCCAACACCCCTCCAAGTTGGCCCAAAACCATCTCCATCATCTAGAGCGTTCGATCACGATCGCATGGCCGAAAACCGCACCTCATTTGGACTTTCCTACCTCCCTCTATGCCTATTTAAAGACACCCCCGAATTTCTCCTTCCCCTTCCTCCCGAAACCCTACTTCCAGTTCGTCCGCCGCCGCCGGACAATTTCTTCCACCGACGGACATGTCCGGCTAGCCCCGCCGCCGCCACGTGTCGCCCGCTGGTTGGCCGCGCCGCCGCCCCACTTCCTCGTCGCCGCCGGCCCGGGAGGCCCAGGAGGGGGCCCCGAGGCCCATTGACCAGCGCCGCCCCGCCGCCCGGTCCTCGTTCGCCGCCGCCCGACATCTTCCCTGACTCCGGTTGTCGCCGGCCACCTCTGCCACCACGCCGCACTCGCCGGCCACCGCGCGCCCGACCGCCATTGACCCCGCCGAACCTCGCCGCCGCCCTTACTCCTCGTAGTCGTCGCCTCCCCGCGGCCTAAGGCCGGATCCGGTGTCTCGGCCTCTTTCCCCGACAAACTCCGGCGAGCTCGAGCTCCAAGTCCGGCGAACCTCGGGGTTGACTTTCCGTCCCTAACCCTAATTTTTTGCCTATGTTCATCGCATCGTAACTTTGCATCCGTAGCTCCGTTTTGGGCATATAGCATATCAAAATGTTCGCCTCAGAGAGCACATCATTTCATCTCATTGCATCATATTCATTTGAGTTCATCTTGATGCCCGAAATGCTGCTAGAAGAATGCTATTTGGGATATTTGTCAGATCTGCTGCTCCAATTAGATATTTGTCATTTTTGCCAGGATTATTGTGTACATAATATACCCCTGAGCTCTACATGAGTTTTGTTATATGTTTTGCCATCTTTCCAGCGGTGCAACCCATGTATTTTTGTGACGAGTGTGGTGACTAGCACAAGCTTGCAAAGTGGAGCATTCGTTAATGCTGATTTCAGGGACTTACCATTTCCACTAAGTCCTTGAGCTGTTTGTCTCAATATGCCATATGTTCATGTTGATTCCTAGTGATCCGTGCCTCTTTTGAGGATGATCAGTAAGGATGTTTTGTTAATCTTGTAGTGCTCTATCCGTCCATGTCTTTGTTTGCAATTGTGCAGCACCCTAGCTTGAGTCAATCGAGCTCTACTTTTGTCATTTCGTGAATCTGGGCAGATTGTCTACTTGTTAGCGATTTTGCCGAGGATGTTGTAGTCGATCCGTGCATGCTATGGTATTGTTCTTGCCATGTCTAGCTTGTATTTTGTGTATTCTTGATGGGTGTATCCTTATTTTATCATGACTTGCTCTGTAGTGAGTGCATCGAGCTCGTAAACATGCCTACTTGATATCTGTTTCAGCATGCTCCAGTTTTCACTAAGTCTGAGAACTGATTATGTTTTTTCCATGTTCACATGCTTGCAAATGTATTTTCCGATCCCTTTTGGCTCAAGGTCACTAAGGGACTTTTGTTAAGCTCCTTGAGTAGCTCCATGCCATGCTTTACTTTGCCATGTTCAGGTCCTGTAGCATATAGTTTTCATGCTCCAAAGAGTGCTACCTGATCTGAAATTCCAGACAAGTGTTATTTTCACTACGTCTGAAATCTGTTTACCAAATGCATTTTTGCCATGCTTGTTTGAACCTGTTAATGGATGAATTGGCCGTAGCTCAGTGCTAGTCTTTTGTTAAGCATCATTAGTGAATCGCTGCCATGTATTTTGATGCCACGTTTGGGTGCTGTAGCATGTTCATTTTGTTGCATTTAGATGGCTACTTGCTGTAAATCGCAGAACATGGTCATATTTGAATTGCTTGCCATTTCCAAACCGTAACTCCGATTCCGGTGATATTTATATAGTTTTCAAGCGATTTCATTTCATATTTCTAGTGGCACACTTGGATTTCCAAGTTGAGGCCAGGTTCATTCATTCCTTGTCAAATCTTGCATATGCATCACATAATGCATCCCGCATAGCATACCATCTTTGCATCATGTTGTTTGAGTTTGCACGTGGTTGATTATGTCCTTGTTGCTTGTTTGTCTTGTTTGGGTAGAGCCGGGAGACGAGTTCGCTAACGAGGAGCCCGTTGAGTTTGCTTTTGAGGATCCAGTCAACTCTGACAACTTTACAGGCAGGATGATCATACCCTCGAAATCACTACTATGTTTGCTTTGCTAGATGCTCGCTCTTTTGCTATGCCTATTCTACGATGCCTACCACTTGCTTATCATGCCTCCCAAATTTCCATGTCAAACCTCTAACCCAACATGTCCTAGCAAATCGTTGATTGGCTATGTTACCGCTTTGCTCAGCCCCTCTTATAGCGTTGCTAGTTGCAGGTGAAGATTGGAGACCGTTCCTTGTTGGAACATTATTTACTTGTTGGGAGATCACTATATTGCCTTGTTATATTAATGCATCTATATACTTGGTAAAGGGTGGAAGGCTCGGCCTCTCGCCTAGTGTTTTGTTCCATTCTTGCCGCTCTAGTTTCCGTCATATCGGTGTTATGTTCCCGGTTTTTGCGTTCCTTACGCGGTTGGTTTATAATGGGAACCCCTTGATAGTTCGCCTTGATTAAAGCTTTTCCAGCAATGCCCAACCTTGGTTTTACCATTTTCCACCTAGCCTCTTTTTCTCTTGGGTTTCCGGAGCCCGAGGGTCATCTTATTTAGCCTACCGGGCCAGTGCTCCTATGAGTGTTGGT
The DNA here is from genome assembly GCF_056163025.1 of Triticum urartu. Taxonomy (NCBI): domain Eukaryota; kingdom Viridiplantae; phylum Streptophyta; class Magnoliopsida; order Poales; family Poaceae; genus Triticum; species Triticum urartu. The sequence goes on from NC_141876.1 coordinate 163,412,924, forward strand.
CCAACCGAGCGATGTCCGGGGCTACCAGGGGAAACTCTGGGCTGGCCTACCCGACGTCTTGCTCATCCGGTGTGCCCTGAGAACGAGATATGTGCAGCTCCTATCGGGATTTGTCGGCACATCTGGGTGGTGTTGCTGGATTTGTTTTAACTTGTCGAAGTGTCTTGTAGAACCGAGATACCGAGTCTGATCGGAATGTCTCGGGAGGAGGTCTATTCCTTCGTTGACCGTGAGAGCTTGTCATGGGCTAAGTTGGGACTCCCCTGCAGGGATTTGAACTTTCGATAGCCGTGCCTGCGGTTATGGGCAGATGGGAATTTGTTAATGTCCGGTTGTAGATAACTTGAACCTTAACTTAATTAAAATGAATCAACTGTGCGAGTTACTGTGATGATCTCTTCTTGGCGGAGTCCGGGAAGTGAACACGGTGTGGGAGTAATGCTTGCGCAGGCTGTCCTCTAGTTACTCATCCGCGCTTTGCCTCCTCTTCTCGCTCTCTTTTGCGAACAGGTTAGCCACCATATATGCTAGACGCTTGTTGCAGCTCCACATATTTTACCTTGCCTTACCTACAAGCTTAAATAATCTTGATCGCGAGGGTGCGAGATTGCTGAGTCCCTGTGGCTCACAGATTACTTCCAAACCAGATGCAGGGCCTGCTGATTCCGTTCCAAATGACGCGCTTGAGCTCAAGTGGGAGTTCGACGAGGACTCACGCCGATACTACGTGTCTTTCCCTGATGATCAGTAGTGGTGCCCAGTTGGGGTGATTGGGACCGTGTCGCATGTTGGGTTATCTTCTATTTTGGCGCCGTAGTCGGGCCATGAGTGTTTGAATGTTGTAATGCTATTTTGATTGACATGGCGAGTGTAAGCCAACTATGTACCTCCCCCTTTATTATCTATATTACATGGGATGTTGTGAAGATTGCCTAACTTGCGACATTGCTTTCAATGCGGTTATGCCTCTAAGTCGTGCCTCGACACGTGGGAGCTATAGCCGCATCGAGGGCGTTACAGTCGCGCTACCTACCACTTGTTATTTCATGCCTCCCATATTGCCATGTCAAGCCTCTAACCCACCTTCCTAGCAAACCGTTGTTTGGCTATGTTACAGCTTTTGCTCAGCCCTTCTTATAGCGTTGCTAGTTGCAGGTGAAGTTGATGTTTGTTCCATGTTGGAACATGGATATGTTGGGATATCCCTATATCTCTTATTTAATAAATGCATCTATATACTTGGTAAAGGGTGGAAGGCTCGGCATTATGCATGGTGTTTAGTTCCACTCTTGCCGCCCTAGTTTCCGTCATACCGGTATTATGTTCCTTGATTTTGCGTTCCTTACGCAGTTGGGTGTTATGGGAACCCCTTGAAAGCTCGCTTTGAATAAAACTCCTCCAGCAAGGCCCAACCTTGGTTTTACATTTTCCTAACAACCTATACCTTTCCCTTGGGAGTAATTAACCCGAGGGTCATCTTTATTTTAACCCCCCGGGCCAGTGCTTCTCTAAGTGTTGGTCTGAACCGAGCTTCCTGCGGGGCCACCTCGGGGAAACTTGAGGGCTGGTTTTACTCGTACCTAGTCTCATCCGGTGTTGCCCTAAGAACGAGATACATGCGACTCCTATCAGGATTGTCGGCACATCGGGTGGCTTTGCTGGTCTTGTTTTACCATTGTCGAAATGTCTTGTAACCGGGATTCCGAGATTGATCGGGTCTTTTCAGGAGAAGGAATATCCTTCGTTGACCATGAGAGCTTGTGATGGGCTAAGTTGGGACACCCCTGCATGGTATAAACTTTCTAGAGCCATGCCCGTGGTTATGTGGCATATGGGAATTTGTTGATATCCAGTTGTAGATAACTTGACACTTAACTTAATTAAAATGCATCAACCGCGTGTGTAGCCGTGATGGTCTCTTTTCGGCGGAGTCCGGGAAGTGAATATGGTTCTTGTGTTATGGTTGTGCGTAAGTAGTTTCAAGATCACTTCTTGATCAATTCTAGCTTCTCGACTGTTGCGTTGCTTCTCTTCTCGCTCTCATTTGCGTATGTTAGCCACCATATTTGCTTAGCGCTTGCTGCAGCTCCACCTCATTACCTTATCCTACCCATAAGCTTAAATAGTCTTGATCTCGCGGGTGTGAGATTGCCGAGTCCTCGTGACTCATGGATACTTCCAAAATAGTTGCAGGTGCCGATGATACCAGTGCAGGTGACGCAACCGAGCTCAAGTGGGAGCTCGATGAAGATCTTGATCAGTAGTGGTGCCTAGTTGGGACGATCGGGGATCTAGCATTTGGGGTTGTCTTCTTTTATTTTGGTTCCATAGTCGGACCGTGTTTGTATTCTGGGTGATGTATGTTTAACTTGTTATATGTGTGAAGTGGCGATTGTAAGACAACTCTTTATCCCTTTCTTATTCAGTACATGGGATTGTGTGAAGATTACCCCACTTGCGACTAAACCACCATGCGGTTATGCCTCTAAGTCGTGCCTCGACACGTGGGAGATATAGCCGCATTGTGGGTGTTACAGCACAGTTCGGGACCCCCAACCCGAGATCTGCCGGTTTTGACACCGACATTGGTGCTTTCATTGAGAGTTCCACTATGTCGTCGTCAAAAGGCTCGATGGCTCCATCAATCATCTACAACAACGCTGCCGCCAAGGAGTTTTTCTCCCCGGCCAGATCTTTGTATTCGGCGGCTTCACACTGCGGGCCTACTCGGTTGGCCATGTGGAGCAGATCGATAGCTACACCCCTGGTCACCAGATCGGTTTTGGAAATCTAAACTATGTCACTGATATCCGAGGAGACTTGATCTTCCAAGGGTAAGCGGCCTCAACCACCGCTCCGGCCTTAGATCCGGAGCGCGTCACCAGGTCCAAAGACGGGAGCTTAGAGCCCGCCGAACTCTCTGGAGCTATAGAGCTCAATACTGGAGATCAAGAGAGAATAGTGTCACCGGCAGTCATCACAAAGCCGAGCTCTCCTCTGGACATTAGGTCCGAACCCTCGAAGTCCGCATCATGCAAGTTCGGCCAAGGAACTTAGGTCCCCATCCAAACCTCGCCCTTAAACGAGGCGTTGGACCTAATGTGATCCCTCATCATCACAGAGGAACCGCCTTTGAATCACGCCCATCCTGGACTAGGGGCCAGAAATAGGGAATCTTACTTCCCACCCACCACCCACTTCATACCCACTGTCAAGGATATAACCGACATGCTTGATTATGCCTAAAAAGACATCGGAGGTATGGGCGACGATGCCGGAGAGGAGCAGGCCCAAAACCCACCGGTCACCGGATGTTGGACGGCCACCTCCTCGTACGACGTGTACATGGTGGATACACCGAAAGATAGCGACAACGATGATGAGAAAACCCTAGTCAAGGACGAACCTCCTGAAAACCCTAGTCAGCGGGGCCGCTCTAAATTGCGTCGCAGAAAGGACGGCAATACCGACACCGGAAACAACGATACTTCGGAGAACGCCGAAGACCAAGAAGACCCCATCAAACCAACATCCGAACATGATGATCAGGAGGACAGGCAAGTTGACCCTAACGAACAAACTGGGAACAATGATTCGGAGGACAGCAACTATTTGCCACTCTCTGAGGACGATGTAAGCCTCGGCGACGAAGATTTTATCATGCCAGAGGAACCCCTCGAACAAGAGCGCTTCAAGCGCCGGCTAATAGCTATGGCAAGGAGCCTAAAAAAGAAACAGCAACAGCTTCATGCTGAGCAAGATCTGCTCAACGACAGATGGACTAATGTTGCTGGCGGCCGAAGAGTACGGACTCGAACGCCCAACAAAGAGTTACCCGAAGCGTAAGCTGCTACCCCAATTCGACGACGAGGTGCTTGAGCCCATACCGCCCGCACATAATGCGGCCGCTGGACCCAACCAACCACCACGTGTCTAGGGCAGAATGGTAACTCAAGCCGAACACCAACCTGCTACACCTCGCCGTAAAAGCAGAGAAACAAAAGCTCGAGGATACACATATGACCTACGACAGGACCAGATCAATCTATGGATTGCGGGGGCACGCCCCGGCGCGAGTGGACGGTTACCAATCCCGGCACGGCAAGTACAACCATGCCTCGGCTGAAAACCGCATACGGACCTCATCCGGACTACGCTCTAACATGGCCCGATATAGGGGCGCCACACACCCCCTATGCATCACCGATGAAGTAATGGCGCACCAATTCCCAGAACGGTTCAAACCCATGAACATTGAATCATACGATGGCACAATAGATCCCGCAGTATGGATTGAAGACTTTCTTCTCCACATTCACATGGCTCGCGGTGATGATCTACACGCCATCAAATACCTTCCCCTCAAACTTAAGGGACCATCACGGCACTGGCTGAACAGCCTGCCAGAAAATTCTATCGGTAGCTGGGAGGACCTAGAGGATGCATTCAGAGACAACTTCCAAGGTACCTATGTTTGGCCCCCAGATGCCGATGACCTTAGCCACATATTCCAGCAACCCGGGGAATCGGCCCGATAGCTTTAGACAAGGTTCCTAACCAAAAAGAACCAGATTGTGGATTGTCCGGACGCAGAAGCCCTCGTGGCCTTCAAACATAGCGTCTGAGACGAGTGGCTTGCCCGACACCTCGGCTAAGAAAAGACGAAGTCCATGGCAGCTCTCACCGCACTTATGACCCGTTTTTGCGCGGGAGAAGATAGCTGGCTGGCTCACAAAAGCAATAGCACCAGCGACCCTGGTACCTCCAAAACTAGGGACGGCAATGGAAAGCTACGACGTGACAAGCACAAGCGTCGAAACAACAACAAAGGAGCCCAAGACACTACGGTCAACACCGGATTCAACGGCCCCAAACCCGGTCAACGGAAAAAGCCATTCAAGGCAAATAGAGATGGCCCATCCAGTCTAGACAGAATACTAGATCGGCCTTCCCAGATTCATCGCACCCTCGATAAACCTACCAATCATACCAACAGAAATTGTTGGGTCTTTAAGCAGGCCAGAAAACTTAACACCGAACAAAAGGGAAAAGGAACGCCTAGCGACGATGATGACCAAGAGCCTTGTCAGCCGAGCACAGGAGGATAGTGTTGGGGAACGTTGCAGAAAAGAAAAAATTTCCTACGGTTTCACCAAGATCCATCTATGAGTTCATCTAGCAACAAGTAATCGGATTGCATCTACATACCTTTGTAGATCACGCGCGGAAGCGTTCAAAGAACGGGGATGAGGAAGGCGTACTCGACGTGATCCAAATCACCGAAGATCCTAGCGCCAAACGGACGGCACCTCCGCGTTCAACACACGTACGGTCAGCTTAACGTCTCCTCCTTCTTGATCCAGCAAGGGGAAAGGAGAAGTTGAGGAAGATGGCTCCAGCAGCAGCACGACGGCGTGGTGGTGATGGAGCTGCAGTACTCCGGCAGGGCTTCGCTAAGCACTATGGAGGAGGAGGATGTGTTGGAGAGGAAGAAGGAGGCACCAAAGGCGTGGTGTAGAGGCCCTCCTTTCCCCACTATATATAGGGAGTCCAAGGGGGGGTGGCCCTAGGAGATCCAATCACCTAGGGGGGTGCGGCAAGGGAGGAATCCCTCCTCCCCAAGGCACCTAGGAGGTGCCTTCCCCCTTTGGGACTCTTCCCTTCCTTGAACCCTAGGCGCATGGGCCTCTTGGGGCTGGTGCCCTTGGCCCATATAGGCCAAGGCGCACCCCCTACAGCCCATGTGGCCCCCGGGGCAGGTGGCCCCACCCGGTGGACCCCCGGGACCCTTCCGGTGGTCCCGGTACAATACCGGTGACCCCGAAACTTGTCCCGATGCCCGAAATAGCACTTCCTATATATAATTATTTACCTCCGGACCATTCCGGAACTCCTCTTGACGTCCGGGATCTCATCCGGGACTCTGAACAACATTCGAGTTACTGCATATACATATCCCTACAACCCTAGTGTCACCGAACCTTAAGTGTGTAGACCCTACGGGTTCGGGAGACATGTAGACATGACCGAGATCGCTCTCCGGCCAATAACCAACAGCGGGATCTGGATACCCATGTTGGCTCCCACATGCTCCTCGATGATCTCATCGGATGAACCACGATGTCGAGGATTCAAGCAACCCCGTATACAATTCCCTTTGTCAATCGGTATGCTACTTGCCCGAGATTCGATCGTCGGTATCCCAATACCGCATTCAATCTCGTTACCGGCAAGTCACTTTACTCGTACCGTAGTGCATGATCCCGTGACCAGACACTTGGTCACTTTGAGCTCATTATGATGATGCATTACCGAGTGGGCCCAGTGATACCTCTCCGTCATACGGAGTGACAAATCCCAGTCTTGATCCATGTCAACCCAACAGACACTTTCGGAGATACCCGTAGTATACCTTTATAGTCACCCAGTTACGTTGTGACGTTTGGTACACCCAAAGCACTCCTACGGTATCCGGGAGTTACACGATCTCATGGTCTAAGGAAAAGATACTTGACATTGGAAAACTCTAGCATACGAACTATACGATCTTATGCTATGTTTAGGATTGGGTCTTGTCCATCACATCATTCTCCTAATGATGTGATCTCGTTATCAATGACATCCAATGTCCATAGTCAGGAAACCATGACTATCTGTTGATCAACGAGCTAGTCAACTAGAGGCTTACTAGGGACATGTTGGTGTCTATTATTCACACATGTATTATGATTTCCGGATAACACAATTATAGCATGAATAAAAGACAATTATCATGAACAAGGAAATATAATAATAATGCTTTTATTATTGCCTCTAGGGCATATTTCCAACAGTCTCCCACTTGCACTAGAGTCAATAATCTAGTTACATTGTGATGAATCGAACACCCATGGAATTCTGGAGTTGATCATGTTTTGCTCTAGGGAGAGGTTTAGTCAACGGATCTGCTACATTCAGGTCCGTGTGTACTTTACAAATATCTATGTCTCCATCTTGAACATTTTCACGAATGGAGTTGAAGCGACGCTTGATGTGCCTTGTCTTCTTGTGAAACCTGGGCTCCTTGGCAAGTGCAATAGCTCAAGTGTTGTCACAGAAGAGCTTGATCGGCCCCGACGCATTGGGTATGACTCCTAGGTCGGTGATGAACTCCTTCACCCAAATTGCTTCATGCGCTGCCTCCGAGGCTGCCATGTACTCCGCTTCACATGTATATCCTGCCATGACGCTCTGCTTGCAACTACACCAGCTTACTGCCCCACCATTCAAAATATACACGTATCCGGTTTGTGACTTTGAGTCATCCAGATCTGTGTCGAAGCTAGCGTCGACGTAACCCTTTACGACGAGCTCTTCGTCACCTCCATAGACGAGAAACATTTCCTTAGTCCTTTTCAGGTACTTCAGGATATTCTTGACCGCTGTCCAGTGTTCCTTGCCGGGATTACTTTGGTACCTTCCTACCAAACTTATGGCAAGGTTTACATTGGGTCTGGTACACAGCATGGCATACATAATAGAACCTATGGCTGAGGCATAGGGGATGACACTCATCTCTTCTATATCTTCTGCCGTGGTCGGACATTGAGCTGAGCTCAATTTCACACCTTGTAACACAGGCAAGAACCCCTTCTTAGACTGGTCCATATTGAACTTCTTCAATATCTTATCAAGGTATGTGCTTTGTGAAAGACCTATGAGGCGTCTCGATCTATCTCTATAGATCTTGATGCCTAATATATAAGCAGCTTCTCCAAGGTCCTTCATTGAAAAACTCTTATTCAAGTAGGCCTTTATGCTGTCCAAGAGTTCTATATCATTTCCCATCAAAAGTATGTCATCTACATATAATATGAGAAATGCTACAGAGCTCCCACTCACTTTCTTGTAAACACAGGCTTCTCCATAAGTCTGCGTAAACCCAAACGCTTTGATCATCTCATCAAAGCGAATGTTCCAACTCCGAGATGCTTGAACCAGCCCATAAATCGAGTGTTGGAGCTTGCACACCTTGTCAGCATTCTTAGGATCGACAAAACCTTCCGGCTGCATCATATACAATTCTTCCTTAAGGAAACCATTAAGGAATGTCGTTTTGACATCCATTTGCCATATTTCATAATCATAGAATGCGGCAATTGCTAACATGATTCGGACGGACTTCAGCTTCGCTACCGGTGAGAAAGTCTCATCGTAGTCAACCCCTTGACCTTGTCGATAACCCTTAGCGACAAGCCGAGCTTTATAGATGGTCACATTACCATCCGCGTCTGTCTTCTTCTTAAAGATCCATTTATTTTCTATGGCTCGCCGCTCTACGGGCAAGTTAGTCAAAGTCCATACTTCGTTTTCATACATGGATCCTATCTCGGATTTCATGGCTTCTAGCCATTTGTCGGAATCCGGGCCCGCCATCGCTTCTTCATAGTTCGAAGGTTCACCATTGTCTAACAACATGATTTCCAAGACAGGGTTGCCGTACCACTCTGGTGCGGAACCTGTCCTTGTGGACCTTCGAATTTCAGTAGGAGCTTGATCAGAAGTATCTTGATCATCATCATTAACTTCCTCTCTAGTCGGTGCAGGCACCTCAGGAACATTTTCTTGAGTTGCGCTATTTTCCGGTTCAAGAGGTAATACTTCATCAAGTTCTACTTTCCTCCCACTTACTTCTTTCGAGAGAAACTCTTTCTCTAGAAAGGACCCATTCTTGGCAACAAAGATCTTGCCTTCGGATCTGAGGTAGAAGGTATACCCAATAGTTTCTTTATGGTATCCTATGAAGACGCATTTTTCCGATTTGGGTTCGAGCTTTTCAGGTTGAAGTTTCTTGACATAAGCATCGCATCCCCAAACTTTTAGAAACGACAGCTTAGGTTTCTTCCCAAACCATAATTCATACGGTGTCGTCTCAACGGATTTTGACGGAGCCCTATTTAAAGTGAATGCGGCAGTCTCTAAAGCATACCCCCAAAAAGATAGCGGTAAATCGGCAAGAGACATCATAGATCACACCATATCTAATAGAGTGCGATTACGACGTTCGGACACACCATTACGCTGAGGTGTTCCAGGCGGCGTGAGTTGTGAAACTATTCCACATTTTCTTAAGTGTGTGCCAAACTCATGACTCAAGTATTCTCCTCCACGATCTGATCGCAGGAACTTGATTTTCCTGTCACGTTGATTCTCAACCTCACTTTGAAATTCCTAGAACTTTTCAAAGGTCTCAGACTTGTGTTTCATTAAGTAGACATACCCATATCTACTCAAGTCATCAGTGAGGGTGAGAACATAACGATAGCCACCGCGAGCCTCAACACTCATTGGACCGCACACATCAGTATGTATGATTTCCAATAAGTTGGTTGCTCGCTCCATTGTTCCTGAGAATGGAGTCTTGGTCATTTTACCCATGAGGCATGGTTTGCACGTGTCAAATGATTCGTAATCAAGAGACTCTAAAAGTCCATCAGCATGGAGCTTCTTCATGCGTTTGACACCTATGTGACCAAGGCGGTAGTGCCACAAGTATGTGGGACTATCATTATCAATCTTACATCTTTTGGTACTCACACTATGAACATGTGTAGCATTACGCTTGAGATTCATTAAGAATAAACCATTCACCATCGGAGCATGACCATAAAACATATCTCTCATATAAATAGAACAACCATTATTCTCGGATTTAAATGAGTAGCCATCTCGTATTAAACGAGATCCTGATACAATATTCATGCTCAAACTTGGCACTAAATAACAATTATTGAGGTTCAAAACTAATCCCGTAGGTAAATGTAGAGGTAGCGTGCCGACGGCGATCACATCGACCTTGGAACCATTCCCGACGCGCATCGTCACCTCGTCCTTCGCCAGTCTCCGCTTATTCCGCAGCTCCTACTTTGAGTTAAAAATGTGAGCAACTGCACCGGTATCAAATACCCAGGAGCTACTACGAGTACTGGTAAGGTACACATCAATTACATGTATATCACATATACCTTTTGTTTGGCCGGCCTTCTTGTCCGCTAAGTATTTGGGGCAGTTCCGCTTCCAGTGACCACTTTCCTTGCAATAAAAGCACTCAGTCTCGGGCTTGCATCCATTCTTTGGCTTCTTCCCGGCAGCTTGCTTGCCGGGCACGGCAACTCCCTTACCGTCTTTCTTGAAGGTTTTCTTACCCTTGCCTTTCTTGAACTTAGTGGTTTTATTCACCATCAACACTTGATGTTCCTTTTTGACTTCTACCTCTGCTGATTTCAGCATTGCAAATACTTCAGGAATGGTCTTTTCCATCCCCTACATATTGAAGTTCATCACAAAGCTCTTGTAGCTCGATGGAAGCGACTGAAGGATTCTGTCAATGACCGCGTCATCCGGGAGATTAACTCCCAGCTGAGTCAAGCGGTTATGCAACCCAGACATAGTGAGTATGTGCTCACTGACAGAACTGTTTTCCTCCATCTTACAGCTGAAGAATTTGTCGGAGACTTCATATCTCTCGACCCGGGCATGAGCTTGGAAAACCATTTTCAGCTCTTCGAACATCTCATATGCTCCGTGTCTCTCAAAACGGTTTTGGAGCCCCGGCTCTAAGCTGTAAAGCATGCCGCACTGAACGAGGGAGTAGTCATCGGTACGTGCCTGCCAAGCGTTCATAACGTCTTGTTCTGTAGGGAGAACAGGTGCGTCACCCAGCGGTGCTTGTAGGACATAACCTTTCTTGGAAGCTATGAGGATGATCCTCAGGTTCCGGACCCAGTCCGTGTAGTTGCTGCCATCGTCTTTCAGCTTGGTTTTCTCTAGGAATGCGTTGAAGTTGAGGACTACGTTGGCCATTTGATCTACAAGACATATTGTAAAATTTTAGACTAAGTTCACGATAATTAAGTTCATCTAATCAAATTATTCAATGAACTCCCACTTAGATAGACATCCCTCCTGTAATCTAAGTATAACATGACCCGAGTTAACTAGGTCGTGTCCGATCATCACGTGAGACGGACTAGCCAACGTCGGTGAACATCTTCATGTTGATCGTATCTTCTATACGACTCATGCTCGACCTTTCGGTCTTCTGTGTTCCGAGGCCATGTCTATACATGCTAGGCTCGTCAAGTCAACCTAAGTGTTTGCATGTGTAAATCTGTCTTACACCCGTTGTATGTGGACGTTGGAATCTATCACACCCGATCATCACGTGGTGCTTCGAAACAACAAACTGTCGCAATGGTGCACAGTTAGGGGGAACACTTTCTTGAAATTATTATGAGGGATCATCTTATTTACTACCGTCGTTCTAAGCAAACAAGATGCAAAAACATGATAAACATCACATGCAATCAAATAATAATAGTGACATGATATGGCCAATATCACATAGCTCCTTTGATCTCCATCTTGGGGCTCCATGATCATCTTGTCACCGGCATGACACCATGATCTCCATCATCATGATCTCCATCATTGTGTCTCCATGAAGTTGCTCGCCAACTATTACTTCTACTACTATGGCTAACGCGTTTAGCAATAAAGTAAAGTAATTTACATGGCGTTTCTCAATGACACGCAGGTCATACAAAAAATAAAGACAACTCCTATGGCTCCTGCCGGTTGTCATACTCATCGACATGCAAGTCGTGATTCCTATTACAATAGCATGAACATCTCATACATCACATATAGATCATTCATCATTCATCACAACTTAGGCCATATCATATCACAAAGCACTTGCTGCAAAAACAAGTTAGACGTCCTCTAATTGTTGTTGCAAGTTTTACGTGGCTAAAATAGGGTTCTAGCAAAAACGTTTTCTTACCTACGTGAAAGCCACAACGTGATTTGTCAACTTCTATTTACCCTTCATAAGGACCCTTTTCATCGAATCCGCTCCAACTAAAGTGGGAGAGACAGACACCCGCCAGCCATCTTATGCAACTTGTGCATGTTAGTCGGTGGAACCGGTCTCACGTAAGTGTACGTGTAAGGTTGGTCCGGGCCGCTTCATCCCAAAATACCGTTGAAGCAAGATAAGACTAGTAGCGGCAAGAAAGTTGACAACATCAACGCCCACAACAAATTGTGTTCTACTCGTGCAAGAGAACTACGCATAGACCTAGCTCATGATGCCACTGTTGGGGAACGTTGCAGAAAAGAAAAAATTTCCTACGGTTTCACCAAGATCCATCTATGAGTTCATCTAGCAACAAGTAATCGGATTGCATCTACATACCTTTGTAGATCACGCGCGGAAGCGTTCAAAGAACGGGGATGAGGAAGGCGTACTCGACGTGATCCAAATCACCGAAGATCCTAGCGCCAAACGGACGGCACCTCCGCGTTCAACACACGTACGGTCAGCTTAACGTCTCCTCCTTCTTGATCCAGCAAGGGGAAAGGAGAAGTTGAGGAAGATGGCTCCAGCAGCAGCACGACGGCGTGGTGGTGATGGAGCTGCAGTACTCCGGCAGGGCTTCGCTAAGCACTATGGAGGAGGAGGATGTGTTGGAGAGGAAGAAGGAGGCACCAAAGGCGTGGTGTAGAGGCCCTCCTTTCCCCACTATATATAGGGAGTCCAAGGGGGGGCGGCCCTAGGAGATCCAATCACCTAGGGGGGTGCGGCAAGGGAGGAATCCCTCCTCCCCAAGGCACCTAGGAGGTGCCTTCCCCCTTTGGGACTCTTCCCTTCCTTGAACCCTAGGCGCATGGGCCTCTTGGGGCTGGTGCCCTTGGCCCATATAGGCCAAGGCGCACCCCCTACAGCCCATGTGGCCCCCGGGGCAGGTGGCCCCACCCGGTGGACCCCCGGGACCCTTCCGGTGGTCCCGGTACAATACCGGTGACCCCGAAACTTGTCCCGATGCCCGAAATAGCACTTCCTATATATAATTATTTACCTCCGGACCATTCCGGAACTCCTCTTGACGTCCGGGATCTCATCCGGGACTCTGAACAACATTCGAGTTACTGCATATACATATCCCTACAACCCTAGTGTCACCGAACCTTAAGTGTGTAGACCCTACGGGTTCGGGAGACATGTAGACATGACCGAGATCGCTCTCCGGCCAATAACCAACAGCGGGATCTGGATACCCATGTTGGCTCCCACATGCTCCTCGATGATCTCATCGGATGAACCACGATGTCGAGGATTCAAGCAACCCCGTATACAATTCCCTTTGTCAATCGGTATGCTACTTGCCCGAGATTCGATCGTCGGTATCCCAATACCGCATTCAATCTCGTTACCGGCAAGTCACTTTACTCGTACCGTAGTGCATGATCCCGTGACCAGACACTTGGTCACTTTGAGCTCATTATGATGATGCATTACCGAGTGGGCCCAGTGATACCTCTCCGTCATACGGAGTGACAAATCCCAGTCTTGATCCATGTCAACCCAACAGACACTTTCGGAGATACCCGTAGTATACCTTTATAGTCACCCAGTTACGTTGTGACGTTTGGTACACCCAAAGCACTCCTACGGTATCCGGGAGTTACACGATCTCATGGTCTAAGGAAAAGATACTTGACATTGGAAAACTCTAGCATACGAACTATACGATCTTATGCTATGTTTAGGATTGGGTCTTGTCCATCACATCATTCTCCTAATGATGTGATCTCGTTATCAATGACATCCAATGTCCATAGTCAGGAAACCATGACTATCTGTTGATCAACGAGCTAGTCAACTAGAGGCTTACTAGGGACATGTTGGTGTCTATTATTCACACATGTATTATGATTTCCGGATAACACAATTATAGCATGAATAAAAGACAATTATCATGAACAAGGAAATATAATAATAATGCTTTTATTATTGCCTCTAGGGCATATTTCCAACAGTCTCCCACTTGCACTAGAGTCAATAATCTAGTTACATTGTGATGAATCGAACACCCATGGAATTCTGGAGTTGATCATGTTTTGCTCTAGGGAGAGGTTTAGTCAACGGATCTGCTACATTCAGGTCCGTGTGTACTTTACAAATATCTATGTCTCCATCTTGAACATTTTCACGAATGGAGTTGAAGCGACGCTTGATGTGCCTTGTCTTCTTGTGAAACCTGGGCTCCTTGGCAAGTGCAATAGCTCAAGTGTTGTCACAGAAGAGCTTGATCGGCCCCGACGCATTGGGTATGACTCCTAGGTCGGTGATGAACTCCTTCACCCAAATTGCTTCATGCGCTGCCTCCGAGGCTGCCATGTACTCCGCTTCACATGTATATCCTGCCATGACGCTCTGCTTGCAACTACACCAGCTTACTGCCCCACCATTCAAAATATACACGTATCCGGTTTGTGACTTTGAGTCATCCAGATCTGTGTCGAAGCTAGCGTCGACGTAACCCTTTACGACGAGCTCTTCATCACCTCCATAGACGAGAAACATTTCCTTAGTCCTTTTCAGGTACTTCAGGATATTCTTGACCGCTGTCCAGTGTTCCTTGCCGGGATTACTTTGGTACCTTCCTACCAAACTTATGGCAAGGTTTACATTGGGTCTGGTACACAACATGGCATACATAATAGAACCTATGGCTGAGGCATAGGGGATGACACTCATCTCTTCTATATCTTCTGCCGTGGTCGGACATTGAGCTGAGCTCAATTTCACACCTTGTAACACAGGCAAGAACCCCTTCTTAGACTGGTCCATATTGAACTTCTTCAATATCTTATCAAGGTATGTGCTTTGTGAAAGACCTATGAGGCGTCTCGATCTATCTCTATAGATCTTGATGCCTAATATATAAGCAGCTTCTCCAAGGTCCTTCATTGAAAAACTCTTATTCAAGTAGGCCTTTATGCTGTCCAAGAGTTCTATATCATTTCCCATCAAAAGTATGTCATCTACATATAATATGAGAAATGCTACAGAGCTCCCACTCACTTTCTTGTAAACACAGGCTTCTCCATAAGTCTGCGTAAACCCAAACGCTTTGATCATCTCATCAAAGCGAATGTTCCAACTCCGAGATGCTTGAACCAGCCCATAAATCGAGTGTTGGAGCTTGCACACCTTGTCAGCATTCTTAGGATCGACAAAACCTTCCGGCTGCATCATATACAATTCTTCCTTAAGGAAACCATTAAGGAATGTCGTTTTGACATCCATTTGCCATATTTCATAATCATAGAATGCGGCAATTGCTAACATGATTCGGACGGACTTCAGCTTCGCTACCGGTGAGAAAGTCTCATCGTAGTCAACCCCTTGAACTTGTCGATAACCCTTAGCGACAAGCCGAGCTTTATAGATGGTCACATTACCATCCGCGTCTGTCTTCTTCTTAAAGATCCATTTATTTTCTATGGCTCGCCGCTCTACGGGCAAGTTAGTCAAAGTCCATACTTCGTTTTCATACATGGATCCTATCTCGGATTTCATGGCTTCTAGCCATTTGTCGGAATCCGGGCCCGCCATCGCTTCTTCATAGTTCGAAGGTTCACCATTGTCTAACAACATGATTTCCAAGACAGGGTTGCCGTACCACTCTGGCGCGGAACCTGTCCTTGTGGACCTTCGAATTTCAGTAGGAGCTTGATCAGAAGTATCTTGATCATCATCATTAACTTCCTCTCTAGTCGGTGCAGGCACCTCAGGAACATTTTCTTGAGTTGCGCTATTTTCCGGTTCAAGAGGTAATACTTCATCAAGTTCTACTTTCCTCCCACTTACTTCTTTCGAGAGAAACTCTTTCTCTAGAAAGGACCCATTCTTGGCAACAAAGATCTTGCCTTCGGATCTGAGGTAGAAGGTATACCCAATAGTTTCTTTATGGTATCCTATGAAGACGCATTTTTCCGATTTGGGTTCGAGCTTTTCAGGTTGAAGTTTCTTGACATAAGCATCGCATCCCCAAACTTTTAGAAACGACAGCTTAGGTTTCTTCCCAAACCATAATTCATACGGTGTCGTCTCAACGGATTTTGACGGAGCCCTATTTAAAGTGAATGCGGCAGTCTCTAAAGCATACCCCCAAAAAGATAGCGGTAAATCGGCAAGAGACATCATAGATCACACCATATCTAATAGAGTGCGATTACGACGTTCGGACACACCATTACGCTGAGGTGTTCCAGGCGGTGTGAGTTGTGAAACTATTCCACATTTTCTTAAGTGTGTGCCAAACTCATGACTCAAGTATTCTCCTCCACGATCTGATCGCAGGAACTTGATTTTCCTGTCACGTTGATTCTCAACCTCACTTTGAAATTCCTTGAACTTTTCAAAGGTCTCAGACTTGTGTTTCATTAAGTAGACATACCCATATCTACTCAAGTCATCAGTGAGGGTGAGAACATAACGATAGCCACCGCGAGCCTCAACACTCATTGGACCGCACACATCAGTATGTATGATTTCCAATAAGTTGGTTGCTCGCTCCATTGTTCCTGAGAATGGAGTCTTGGTCATTTTACCCATGAGGCATGGTTTGCACGTGTCAAATGATTCGTAATCAAGAGACTCTAAAAGTCCATCAGCATGGAGCTTCTTCATGCGTTTGACACCTATGTGACCAAGGCGGTAGTGCCACAAGTATGTGGGACTATCATTATCAATCTTACATCTTTTGGTACTCACACTATGAACATGTGTAGCATTACGCTTGAGATTCATTAAGAATAAACCATTCACCATCGGAGCATGACCATAAAACATATCTCTCATATAAATAGAACAACCATTATTCTCGGATTTAAATGAGTAGCCATCTCGTATTAAACGAGATCCTGATACAATATTCATGCTCAAACTTGGCACTAAATAACAATTATTGAGGTTCAAAACTAATCCCGTAGGTAAATGTAGAGGTAGCGTGCCGACGGCGATCACATCGACCTTGGAACCATTCCCGACGCGCATCGTCACCTCGTCCTTCGCCAGTCTCCGCTTATTCCGCAGCTCCTACTTTGAGTTAAAAATGTGAGCAACTGCACCGGTATCAAATACCCAGGAGCTACTACGAGTACTGGTAAGGTACACATCAATTACATGTATATCACATATACCTTTTGTTTGGCCGGCCTTCTTGTCCGCTAAGTATTTGGGGCAGTTCCGCTTCCAGTGACCACTTTCCTTGCAATAAAAGCACTCAGTCTCGGGCTTGCATCCATTCTTTGGCTTCTTCCCGGCAGCTTGCTTGCCGGGCACGGCAACTCCCTTACCGTCTTTCTTGAAGGTTTTCTTACCCTTGCCTTTCTTGAACTTAGTGGTTTTATTCACCATCAACACTTGATGTTCCTTTTTGACTTCTACCTCTGCTGATTTCAGCATTGCAAATACTTCAGGAATGGTCTTTTCCATCCCCTACATATTGAAGTTCATCACAAAGCTCTTGTAGCTCGATGGAAGCGACTGAAGGATTCTGTCAATGACCGCGTCATCCGGGAGATTAACTCCCAGCTGAGTCAAGCGGTTATGCAACCCAGACATAGTGAGTATGTGCTCACTGACAGAACTGTTTTCCTCCATCTTACAGCTGAAGAATTTGTCGGAGACTTCATATCTCTCGACCCGGGCATGAGCTTGGAAAACCATTTTCAGCTCTTCGAACATCTCATATGCTCCGTGTCTCTCAAAACGGTTTTGGAGCCCCGGCTCTAAGCTGTAAAGCATGCCGCACTGAACGAGGGAGTAGTCATCGGCACGTGCCTGCCAAGCGTTCATAACGTCTTGTTCTGTAGGGAGAACAGGTGCGTCACCCAGCGGTGCTTGTAGGACATAACCTTTCTTGGAAGCTATGAGGATGATCCTCAGGTTCCGGACCCAGTCCGTGTAGTTGCTGCCATCGTCTTTCAGCTTGGTTTTCTCTAGGAATGCGTTGAAGTTGAGGACTACGTTGGCCATTTGATCTACAAGACATATTGTAAAATTTTAGACTAAGTTCACGATAATTAAGTTCATCTAATCAAATTATTCAATGAACTCCCACTTAGATAGACATCCCTCCTGTAATCTAAGTATAACATGACCCGAGTTAACTAGGTCGTGTCCGATCATCACGTGAGACGGACTAGCCAACGTCGGTGAACATCTTCATGTTGATCGTATCTTCTATACGACTCATGCTCGACCTTTCGGTCTTCTGTGTTCCGAGGCCATGTCTGTACATGCTAGGCTCGTCAAGTCAACCTAAGTGTTTGCATGTGTAAATCTGTCTTACACCCGTTGTATGTGGACGTTGGAATCTATCACACCCGATCATCACGTGGTGCTTCGAAACAACAAACTGTCGCAATGGTGCACAGTTAGGGGGAACACTTTCTTGAAATTATTATGAGGGATCATCTTATTTACTACCGTCGTTCTAAGCAAACAAGATGCAAAAACATGATAAACATCACATGCAATCAAATAATAATAGTGACATGATATGGCCAATATCACATAGCTCCTTTGATCTCCATCTTGGGGCTCCATGATCATCTTGTCACCGGCATGACACCATGATCTCCATCATCATGATCTCCATCATTGTGTCTCCATGAAGTTGCTCGCCAACTATTACTTCTACTACTATGGCTAACGCGTTTAGCAATAAAGTAAAGTAATTTACATGGCGTTTCTCAATGACACGCAGGTCATACAAAAAATAAAGACAACTCCTATGGCTCCTGCCGGTTGTCATACTCATCGACATGCAAGTCGTGATTCCTATTACAATAGCATGAACATCTCATACATCACATATAGATCATTCATCATTCATCACAACTTAGGCCATATCATATCACAAAGCACTTGCTGCAAAAACAAGTTAGACGTCCTCTAATTGTTGTTGCAAGTTTTACGTGGCTAAAATAGGGTTCTAGCAAAAACGTTTTCTTACCTACGTGAAAGCCACAACGTGATTTGTCAACTTCTATTTACCCTTCATAAGGACCCTTTTCATCGAATCCGCTCCAACTAAAGTGGGAGAGACAGACACCCGCCAGCCATCTTATGCAACTTGTGCATGTTAGTCGGTGGAACCGGTCTCACGTAAGTGTACGTGTAAGGTTGGTCCGGGCCGCTTCATCCCACAATACCGTTGAAGCAAGATAATACTAGTAGCGGCAAGAAAGTTGACAACATCAACGCCCACAACAAATTGTGTTCTACTCGTGCAAGAGAACTACGCATAGACCTAGCTCATGATGCCACTGTTGGGGAACGTTGCAGAAAAGAAAAAATTTCCTACGGTTTCACCAAGATCCATCTATGAGTTCATCTAGCAACAAGTAATCGGATTGCATCTACATACCTTTGTAGATCACGCGCGGAAGCGTTCAAAGAACGGGGATGAGGAAGGCGTACTCGACGTGATCCAAATCACCGAAGATCCTAGCGCCAAACGGACGGCACCTCCGCGTTCAACACACGTACGGTCAGCTTAACGTCTCCTCCTTCTTGATCCAGCAAGGGGAAAGGAGAAGTTGAGGAAGATGGCTCCAGCAGCAGCACGACGGCGTGGTGGTGATGGAGCTGCAGTACTCCGGCAGGGCTTCGCTAAGCACTATGGAGGAGGAGGATGTGTTGGAGAGGAAGAAGGAGGCACCAAAGGCGTGGTGTAGAGGCCCTCCTTTCCCCACTATATATAGGGAGTCCAAGGGGGGGCGGCCCTAGGAGATCCAATCACCTAGGGGGGTGCGGCAAGGGAGGAATCCCTCCTCCCCAAGGCACCTAGGAGGTGCCTTCCCCCTTTGGGACTCTTCCCTTCCTTGAACCCTAGGCGCATGGGCCTCTTGGGGCTGGTGCCCTTGGCCCATATAGGCCAAGGCGCACCCCCTACAGCCCATGTGGCCCCCGGGGCAGGTGGCCCCACCCGGTGGACCCCCGGGACCCTTCCGGTGGTCCCGGTACAATACCGGTGACCCCGAAACTTGTCCCGATGCCCGAAATAGCACTTCCTATATATAATTCTTTACCTCCGGACCATTCCGGAACTCCTCTTGACGTCCGGGATCTCATCCGGGACTCTGAACAACATTCGAGTTACTGCATATACATATCCCTACAACCCTAGTGTCACCGAACCTTAAGTGTGTAGACCCTACGGGTTCGGGAGACATGTAGACATGACCGAGATCGCTCTCCGGCCAATAACCAACAGCGGGATCTGGATACCCATGTTGGCTCCCACATGCTCCTCGATGATCTCATCGGATGAACCACGATGTCGAGGATTCAAGCAACCCCGTATACAATTCCCTTTGTCAATCGGTATGCTACTTGCCCGAGATTCGATCGTCGGTATCCCAATACCGCATTCAATCTCGTTACCGGCAAGTCACTTTACTCGTACCGTAGTGCATGATCCCGTGACCAGACACTTGGTCACTTTGAGCTCATTATGATGATGCATTACCGAGTGGGCCCAGTGATACCTCTCCGTCATACGGAGTGACAAATCCCAGTCTTGATCCATGTCAACCCAACAGACACTTTCGGAGATACCCGTAGTATACCTTTATAGTCACCCAGTTACGTTGTGACGTTTGGTACACCCAAAGCACTCCTACGGTATCCGGGAGTTACACGATCTCATGGTCTAAGGAAAAGATACTTGACATTGGAAAACTCTAGCATACGAACTATACGATCTTATGCTATGTTTAGGATTGGGTCTTGTCCATCACATCATTCTCCTAATGATGTGATCTCGTTATCAATGACATCCAATGTCCATAGTCAGGAAACCATGACTATCTGTTGATCAACGAGCTAGTCAACTAGAGGCTTACTAGGGACATGTTGGTGTCTATTATTCACACATGTATTATGATTTCCGGATAACACAATTATAGCATGAATAAAAGACAATTATCATGAACAAGGAAATATAATAATAATGCTTTTATTATTGCCTCTAGGGCATATTTCCAACAGTCTCCCACTTGCACTAGAGTCAATAATCTAGTTACATTGTGATGAATCGAACACCCATGGAATTCTGGAGTTGATCATGTTTTGCTCTAGGGAGAGGTTTAGTCAACGGATCTGCTACATTCAGGTCCGTGTGTACTTTACAAATATCTATGTCTCCATCTTGAACATTTTCACGAATGGAGTTGAAGCGACGCTTGATGTGCCTTGTCTTCTTGTGAAACCTGGGCTCCTTGGCAAGTGCAATAGCTCAAGTGTTGTCACAGAAGAGCTTGATCGGCCCCGACGCATTGGGTATGACTCCTAGGTCGGTGATGAACTCCTTCACCCAAATTGCTTCATGCGCTGCCTCCGAGGCTGCCATGTACTCCGCTTCACATGTATATCCCGCCATGACGCTCTGCTTGCAACTACACCAGCTTACTGCCCCACCATTCAAAATATACACGTATCCGGTTTGTGACTTTGAGTCATCCAGATCTGTGTCGAAGCTAGCGTCGACGTAACCCTTTACGACGAGCTCTTCGTCACCTCCATAGACGAGAAACATTTCCTTAGTCCTTTTCAGGTACTTCAGGATATTCTTGACCGCTGTCCAGTGTTCCTTGCCGGGATTACTTTGGTACCTTCCTACCAAACTTATGGCAAGGTTTACATTGGGTCTGGTACACAGCATGGCATACATAATAGAACCTATGGCTGAGGCATAGGGGATGACACTCATCTCTTCTATATCTTCTGCCGTGGTCGGACATTGAGCTGAGCTCAATTTCACACCTTGTAACACAGGCAAGAACCCCTTCTTAGACTGGTCCATATTGAACTTCTTCAATATCTTATCAAGGTATGTGCTTTGTGAAAGACCTATGAGGCGTCTCGATCTATCTCTATAGATCTTGATGCCTAATATATAAGCAGCTTCTCCAAGGTCCTTCATTGAAAAACTCTTATTCAAGTAGGCCTTTATGCTGTCCAAGAGTTCTATATCATTTCCCATCAAAAGTATGTCATCTACATATAATATGAGAAATGCTACAGAGCTCCCACTCACTTTCTTGTAAACACAGGCTTCTCCATAAGTCTGCGTAAACCCAAACGCTTTGATCATCTCATCAAAGCGAATGTTCCAACTCCGAGATGCTTGAACCAGCCCATAAATCGAGTGTTGGAGCTTGCACACCTTGTCAGCATTCTTAGGATCGACAAAACCTTCCGGCTGCATCATATACAATTCTTCCTTAAGGAAACCATTAAGGAATGTCGTTTTGACATCCATTTGCCATATTTCATAATCATAGAATGCGGCAATTGCTAACATGATTCGGACGGACTTCAGCTTCGCTACCGGTGAGAAAGTCTCATCGTAGTCAACCCCTTGAACTTGTCGATAACCCTTAGCGACAAGCCGAGCTTTATAGATGGTCACATTACCATCCGCGTCTGTCTTCTTCTTAAAGATCCATTTATTTTCTATGGCTCGCCGCTCTACGGGCAAGTTAGTCAAAGTCCATACTTCGTTTTCATACATGGATCCTATCTCGGATTTCATGGCTTCTAGCCATTTGTCGGAATCCGGGCCCGCCATCGTTTCTTCATAGTTCGAAGGTTCACCATTGTCTAACAACATGATTTCCAAGACAGGGTTGCCGTACCACTCTGGTGCGGAACCTGTCCTTGTGGACCTTCGAATTTCAGTAGGAGCTTGATCAGAAGTATCTTGATCATCATCATTAACTTCCTCTCTAGTCGGTGCAGGCACCTCAGGAACATTTTCTTGAGTTGCGCTATTTTCCGGTTCAAGAGGTAATACTTCATCAAGTTCTACTTTCCTCCCACTTACTTCTTTCGAGAGAAACTCTTTCTCTAGAAAGGACCCATTCTTGGCAACAAAGATCTTGCCTTCGGATCTGAGGTAGAAGGTATACCCAATAGTTTCTTTATGGTATCCTATGAAGACGCATTTTTCCGATTTGGGTTCGAGCTTTTCAGGTTGAAGTTTCTTGACATAAGCATCGCATCCCCAAACTTTTAGAAACGACAGCTTAGGTTTCTTCCCAAACCATAATTCATACGGTGTCGTCTCAACGGATTTTGACGGAGCCCTATTTAAAGTGAATGCGGCAGTCTCTAAAGCATACCCCCAAAAAGATAGCGGTAAATCGGCAAGAGACATCATAGATCACACCATATCTAATAGAGTGCGATTACGACGTTCGGACACACCATTACGCTGAGGTGTTCCAGGCGGCGTGAGTTGTGAAACTATTCCACATTTTCTTAAGTGTGTGCCAAACTCATGACTCAAGTATTCTCCTCCACGATCTGATCGCAGGAACTTGATTTTCCTGTCACATTGATTCTCAACCTCACTTTGAAATTCCTTGAACTTTTCAAAGGTCTCAGACTTGTGTTTCATTAAGTAGACATACCCATATCAACTCAAGTCATCAGTGAGGGTGAGAACATAACGATAGCCACCGCGAGCCTCAACACTCATTGGACCGCACACATCAGTATGTATGATTTCCAATAAGTTGGTTGCTCGCTCCATTGTTCCTGAGAATGGAGTCTTGGTCATTTTACCCATGAGGCATGGTTTGCACGTGTCAAATGATTCGTAATCAAGAGACTCTAAAAGTCCATCAGCATGGAGCTTCTTCATGCGTTTGACACCTATGTGACCAAGGCGGTAGTGCCACAAGTATGTGGGACTATCATTATCAATCTTACATATTTTGGTACTCACACTATGAACATGTGTAGCATTACGCTTGAGATTCATTAAGAATAAACCATTCACCATCGGAGCATGACCATAAAACATATCTCTCATATAAATAGAACAACCATTATTCTCGGATTTAAATGAGTAGCCATCTCGTATTAAACGAGATCCTGATACAATATTCATGCTCAAACTTGGCACTAAATAACAATTATTGAGGTTCAAAACTAATCCCGTAGGTAAATGTAGAGGTAGCGTGCCGACGGCGATCACATCGACCTTGGAACCATTCCCGACGCGCATCGTCACCTCGTCCTTCGCCAGTCTCCGCTTATTCCGCAGCTCCTACTTTGAGTTAAAAATGTGAGCAACTGCACTGGTATCAAATACCCAGGAGCTACTACGAGTACTGGTAAGGTACACATCAATTACATGTATATCACATATACCTTTTGTTTGGCCGGCCTTCTTGTCCGCTAAGTATTTGGGGCAGTTCCGCTTCCAGTGACCACTTTCCTTGCAATAAAAGCACTCAGTCTCGGGCTTGCATCCATTCTTTGGCTTCTTCCCGGCAGCTTGCTTGCCGGGCACGGCAACTCCCTTACCGTCTTTCTTGAAGGTTTTCTTACCCTTGCCTTTCTTGAACTTAGTGGTTTTATTCACCATCAACACTTGATGTTCCTTTTTGACTTCTACCTCTGCTGATTTCAGCATTGCAAATACTTCAGGAATGGTCTTTTCCATCCCCTACATATTGAAGTTCATCACAAAGCTCTTGTAGCTCGGTGGAAGCGACTGAAGGATTCTGTCAATGACCGCGTCATCCGGGAGATTAACTCCCAGCTGAGTCAAGCGGTTATGCAACCCAGACATAGTGAGTATGTGCTCACTGACAGAACTGTTTTCCTCCATCTTACAGCTGAAGAATTTGTCGGAGACTTCATATCTCTCGACCCGGGCATGAGCTTGGAAAACCATTTTCAGCTCTTCGAACATCTCATATGCTCCGTGTCTCTCAAAACGGTTTTGGAGCCCCGGCTCTAAGCTATAAAGCATGCCGCACTGAACGAGGGAGTAGTCATCGGTACGTGCCTGCCAAGCGTTCATAACGTCTTGTTCTGTAGGGAGAACAGGTGCATCACCCAGCGGTGCTTGTAGGACATAACCTTTCTTGGAAGCTATGAGGATGATCCTCAGGTTCCGGACCCAGTCCGTGTAGTTGCTGCCATCGTCTTTCAGCTTGGTTTTCTCTAGGAATGCGTTGAAGTTGAGGACTACGTTGGCCATTTGATCTACAAGACATATTGTAAAATTTTAGACTAAGTTCACGATAATTAAGTTCATCTAATCAAATTATTCAATGAACTCCCACTTAGATAGACATCCCTCCTGTAATCTAAGTATAACATGACCCGAGTTAACTAGGTCGTGTCCGATCATCACGTGAGACGGACTAGCCAACGTCGGTGAACATCTTCATGTTGATCGTATCTTCTATACGACTCATGCTCGACCTTTCGGTCTTCTGTGTTCCGAGGCCATGTCTGTACATGCTAGGCTCGTCAAGTCAACCTAAGTGTTTGCATGTGTAAATCTGTCTTACACCCGTTGTATGTGGACGTTGGAATCTATCACACCCGATCATCACGTGGTGCTTCGAAACAACAAACTGTCGCAATGGTGCACAGTTAGGGGGAACACTTTCTTGAAATTATTATGAGGGATCATCTTATTTACTACCGTCGTTCTAAGCAAACAAGATGCAAAAACATGATAAACATCACATGCAATCAAATAATAATAGTGACATGATATGGCCAATATCACATAGCTCCTTTGATCTCCATCTTGGGGCTCCATGATCATCTTGTCACCGGCATGACACCATGATCTCCATCATCATGATCTCCATCATTGTGTCTCCATGAAGTTGCTCGCCAACTATTACTTCTACTACTATGGCTAACGCGTTTAGCAATAAAGTAAAGTAATTTACATGGCGTTTCTCAATGACACGCAGGTCATACAAAAAATAAAGACAACTCCTATGGCTCCTGCCGGTTGTCATACTCATCGACATGCAAGTCGTGATTCCTATTACAATAGCATGAACATCTCATACATCACATATAGATCATTCATCATTCATCACAACTTAGGCCATATCATATCACAAAGCACTTGCTGCAAAAACAAGTTAGACGTCCTCTAATTGTTGTTGCAAGTTTTACGTGGCTAAAATAGGGTTCTAGCAAGAACGTTTTCTTACCTACGTGAAAGCCACAACGTGATTTGTCAACTTCTATTTACCCTTCATAAGGACCCTTTTCATCGAATCCGCTCCAACTAAAGTGGGAGAGACAGACACCCGCCAGCCATCTTATGCAACTTGTGCATGTTAGTCGGTGGAACCGGTCTCACGTAAGTGTACGTGTAAGGTTGGTCCGGGCCGCTTCATCCCACAATACCGTTGAAGCAAGATAAGACTAGTAGCGGCAAGAAAGTTGACAACATCAACGCCCACAACAAATTGTGTTCTACTCGTGCAAGAGAACTACGCATAGACCTAGCTCATGATGCCACTGTTGGGGAACGTTGCAGAAAAGAAAAAATTTCCTATGGTTTCACCAAGATCCATCTATGAGTTCATCTAGCAACGAGTAATCGGATTGCATCTACATACCTTTGTAGATCACGCGCGGAAGCATTCAAAGAACGGGGATGAGGAAGGCGTACTCGACGTGATCCAAATCACCGAAGATCCTAGCGCCAAACGGACGGCACCTCCGCGTTCAACACACGTACGGTCAGTGTAACGTCTCCTCCTTCTTGATCCAGCAAGGGGAAAGGAGAAGTTGAGGAAGATGGCTCCAGCAACAGCACGACGGCGTGTTGGTGATGGAGCTGCAGTACTCCGGCAGGGCTTCGCTAAGCACTATGGAGGAGGAGGATGTGTTGGAAAGGAAGAAGGAGGCACCAAAGGCGTGGTGTAGAGGCCCTCCTTTCCCCACTATATATAGGGAGTCCAAGGGGGGGCAGCCCTAGGAGATCCAATCTCCTAGGGGGTGTGGCCAAGGGAGGAATCCCTCCTCCCCAAGGCACCTAGGAGGTGCCTTCCCCCTTTGGGACTCTTCCCTTCCTTGAACCCTAGGCACATGGGCCTCTTGGGGCTGGTGCCCTTGGACCATATAGGCCAAGGCGCACCCCCTACAGCCCATGTGGCCCCCGGGGCAGGTGGCCCCACCTGGTGGACCCCCGGGACCCTTCCGGTGGTCCCGGTACAATACCGGTGACCCCAAAACTTGTCCCGATGCCCGAAATAGCACTTCCTATATATAATTCTTTACCCCTGGACCATTTCAGAACTCCTCGTGACGTCCGGGATCTCATCCGGGACTCCGAACAACATTCGGGTTACTGCATATACATATCCCTACAACCCTAGCGTCACCGAACCTTAAGTGGGTAGACCCTACAGGTTCGGGAGACATGTAGACATGACCGAGATCGCTCTCCGGCCAATAACCAACAGCGGGATCTGGATACCCATGTTGGCTCCCACATGCTCCTCGATGATCTCATCGGATGAACCACGATGTCGAGGATTCAAGCAACCCCGTATACAATTCCCTTTGTCAATCGGTATGCTACTTGCCCGAGATTCGATCGTCAGTATCCCAATACCTCGTTCAATCTCGTTACCGGCAAGTCACTTTACTCGTACCGTAGTGCATGATCCCGTGACCAGACACTTGGTCACTTTGAGCTCATTATGATGATGCATTACCGAGTGGGCCCAGTGATACCTCTCCGTCATACGGAGTGACAAATCCCAGTCTTGATCCATGTCAACCCAACAGACACTTTCGGAGATACCCGTAGTATACCTTTATAGTCACCCAGTTACGTTGTGACGTTTGGTACACCCAAAGCACTCCTACGGTATCCGGGAGTTACACGATCTCATGGTCTAAGGAAAAGATACTTGACATTGGAAAACTCTAGCATACGAACTATACGATCTTATGCTATGTTTAGGATTGGGTCTTGTCCATCACATCATTCTCCTAATGATGTGATCTCGTTATCAATGACATCCAATGTCCATAGTCAGGAAACCATGACTATCTGTTGATCAACGAGCTAGTCAACTAGAGGCTTACTAGGGACATGTTGGTGTCTATTACTCACACATGTATTATGATTTCCGGATAACACAATTATAGCATGAATAAAAGACAATTATCATGAACAAGGAAATATAATAATAATGTTGTTATTATTGCCTCTAGGGCATATTTCCAACAGATAGAAGCAATTTCCCCCCGAGGTAAAGACGGTGAATATGATATATGTCACACATATCCCTAGGAGGGAGTACAAACACGCACTGCGGGACGTCTACGCCATAGAGCCGGTCGCCCCCAAATTTAACCCATGGTCGGCTTGTCTGATCACCTTTGATCGAAAGGACCACACAACCAGTATCCGTCACGGAGGGTCGGCAGCTTTGGTCCTCGATCCAATCATCGGCGGGTTCCACCTTACGCGAGTCCTCATGGATGGCAGCAGCAGTCTCAATCTACTTTATCTAGACACTATCTGCAAAATGGGCATTGATCCGTCAAGAATCAAGCCCACTAGAACTATCTTTAAAGGAGTAATACCTGACAAAGAGGCCCGCTGTACGGGCTCAATCGCGCTGGAAGTAGTCTTTGGCTCGCCGGGCAACTTCTGAAGCAAAGACTTGATCTTCAACATCGTCCCCTTCCGCAGCAGCTATCACGCGCTGCTTGGACGAACTGCTTTTGCCCACTTCAATGCGGTCCCGCACTACGCCTAGTTGAAGCTCAAGATGCCCGGCCCGTGTGGTGTAATTACAATCAATGGAAACATGGAGCGCTCCCTCTGTACTGAGGAACATACTGCGGCCATTATGGTCAAAGTACAAAGCGGCCTTATCAAGCCGCACACCTCCTTGGATATTAGGCCATTGGACTTCTCCACGCAACACCAGTCAGTTCCACATGCCGCAGTCCGGCAACTTCAGGGATGAATTAGCAACCTAGCCTTCGTCGACCGCCACGTACATCTGCAGAATTCATACTGCGTGTGCACAACTACGCACTCAAAATACCTTGGGCATCGGCGGAGGCAATATACGTGCAGGCCTATAAAAAGGTTCGGCCTTATACGGCCTTCCCCTTTATGTAATCATCTTTTCGTTTTTAGCATAGGTGAATCAAAACCTACTCATTCTTCGGACCCATGAGGACTCTTTCCAAGCCTGGTTCCGTATATATGGCCGAAGACCATTCCTTTAAAGGAATCTTTCTTATTTGGGCGAAAGCGGTGCAGACGTGCGGCAGGAAGGTGCAAAGCATTTTGCAAACCACAACTTCACTCAAGAACCTATATAGAAGCTTTTTTCGCCCATCCCTAGACTCCCGACATGTAAAATGGCCTTGGTGATTACAATAAATTCTGTAAGATTATGTTTTGACGTATCAATCAGATCCTAGTGAAACAAATTCTTATTCGGAACCGTCTTGACCTATAGACTTCATTTTGTCTTTATAGTTGTCTCACTCACGCACCTCGGCACAAAATTTCCAGGGGCTCTATAGGAAAACATATGTGTTGCCAAACAAAAGTCCGAACAACTTTATAGCACAACTCGGCGTCTCGAGCTCGGCATTATATGCATCGGCTCCGAATCATGTCTTTGGTCAATAGTTGGGTTGCCCGGATCCTGTGCTTGCTACCTTACGTTCCGTCTAATCGGCTAGGGTACTAAAGGGAGAACTACTGCGACTGTGTTTCTGGTTCGTCCAGTTAAGCACCTCAGTAGAGAAAGCCGAAAATTGACTGTCATGATGCGGCGAGAGCTGGTCAGCCACTCGGTGATTCATGAAAATCCTTAGCGATTTTTCCGTATTACACGAAGGACCATTTCCTGATCACATATGTAACACATCCGCATCTAGATAGCCGTGTACATACCAGGGGCTACCTAATAGACCCATTGTCAAACTCCTAAAGCTAAGTGAGAGCAATAAAACCGAATAGTCTGATTGCCTGGTTCGCCGCACTAACACCTCCTTCAAGGACCAAGACGTTGGGTTAAGTGTAGTTATGTGCAATTCCAAACACCCCAGTAGCTCTACATGGGGGCTGAAGCTGACGACCGGGAACTCTCAGATACAATAAACGGCTGCACAGGAGGATAAAAACTTTTCATCAAGGGATGAATATATTGCAAAAGACATAGTTTATAACACAAATCCCGGGACAGTTTGAACTCTTTTATTCGAACACTACATCCTTATAGCATTGGCCCTCTATAAGGCGAGCACCATTTAGCATGTCCTCAAAATAGCACTCCGGCGTGCGGTGGGCATGGCTTTCGGGAGGACCCTCAATTGCCACCTTTTTGGCATTCATTTTCACCCAGTGCTTCTTGATACGGGCGAAAGCCATACAGGCGTCTTCTATATAGGACCACCTCTTGACGGTGTCAATCCAGGGCACCGCATAGATAAGGTGTTGCACAAGGCCAAGGTAGCTAGCCGGAATGGCATTGGTGGGCCCTAACCGGACTATGACGTCCTTCATGGCTGCGCTGGACATCTTATGCAGCTCCGCCCATTGTTTCATCTGGTCATCTAGCAGAAGTGGGCGCTCCTGCCCCACAAACTGCGACCAGAAGAGCTTCTCTGTCGCTTACCCCTCCTGGGTGTGGAAGAAGTCGGTGGCATCCGCAACGCTCTTTGGCAGATCTGCATGCACGTCTGGAGAACTCCACAATCGATGAAGCAAGGCATACCAGCTGCTATCTGTCTGGCTTGACGGATCTCCTCGCGTGCTGCGCAGGATTTGGACTGCGCCTCTGAAGCATTGCTACCTCTTGAGAACTGCGTTGGTTTTCCCTTGAAGAGGAAAGGGTGATGCAGCAAAGTAGCGTAAGTATTTCCCTCAGTTTTTGAGAACCAAGGTATCATTCCAGTAGGAGGCCACGCACGAGTCCCTCGTACCTACACAAACAAATAAAATCCTCACAACCAACACAATAAAGGGGTTGTCAATCCCTTCACGATCACTTACGAAAGTGAGATCTGATAGATATGATAAGATAATATTTTTGGTATTTTTATGATAAAGATGCAAAGTAAATAAATCAAAATAAAAAAGGCAAAAGAATTAGCTTGTTGATGGGAGATAAATATGATGGAAAATAGACCCGGGGGCCATAGGTTTCACTAGTGGCTTCTCTCAAGAGCATAAGTATTACGGTGGGTAGACAAATTACTGTTGAGCAATTGACAGAATTGAGCATAGTTATGAGAATATCTAGGTATGATCATGTATATAGGCATCACGTCTGAGACAAGTAGACCGACTCCTGCCTGCATCTACTACTATTACTCCACACATCGACCGCTATCTAGCATGCATCTAGAGTATTAAGTTCAAAGGAACAGAGTAACGCTTTAAGCAAGATGACATGATGTAGAGGGATAAACTCATGCAATATGATATAAACCCCATCTTGTTATCCTCGATGGCAACAATCCAATACGTGCCTTGCTGCCCCTACTATCACTGGGAAAGGACAGCGCAAGATTGAACCCAAAGCTAAGCACTTCTCCCATTGCAAGAAAGATCAATCTAGTAGGCCAAACCAAACTGCTAATTCGAAGAGACTTGCAAAGATAACCAATCATACATAAAAGAATTCAGACAAGATTTAAATATTGTTCATAGATAAACTTGATCGTAAACCCACAATTCATCGGTCTCAACAAACACACCACAAAAGAAGATTACATCGAATAGATCTCCACAAGAGAGGGGGAGAACATTGTATTGAGATCCAAAAAGAGAGAAGAAGCCATCTAGCTAATAACTATGGACCCGAAGGTCTGAAGTAAACTACTCACACATCATCGGAGAGGCTATGGTGTTGATGTAGAAGCCCTCCGTGATCGATGCCCCCTCCGGCGGAGCTCCGAAAAAGGCCCCAAGATGGGATCTCACGGGTACAGAAGGTTGCGGCGGTGGAATTAGGGTTTTGGCTCCGTATCTGGTAGTTTGGGGGTATGTAGGTATATATATAGGAGGAAGAATTACGTTGGTCGACCAACATGGGCCCCATGAGGGTGGAGGGCGCGCATTGGGGGGGGGGGGGTAGGCGCGCCTGGGCGGGTAGGCGCGCCCCCCTACCTCGTGCCTTCCTTGTTGCTTTCTTGACGTAGGGTCCAAGTCCTCTAGATCACGTTCGTTCCAGAAATCACGTTCCCGAAGGTTTCATTCCGTTTGGACTCCGTTTGATATTCTTTTTCTGCGAAACTCTGAAATAGGCAAAAAAACAGCAATTCTGGGCTGGGCCTCCGGTTAGTAGGTTAGTCCAAAAAATAATATAAAAGTGTATAATAAAGCCCAATAATGTCCAAAACAGGATATAATTCCTGCTCGTTCTGGGAACAATAAAAAATTATAGATACGTTTGTAACACCCCGGACGTAACTTACCCAATTTGTACTCCAACTCTTGCCATTTCCAGCGTTAAGTTATTTTATTTTCTCGGGTTCGGGTCTTTGTCTCCGTGTGTTGTTATCGTTGCCATGCATCTCATATCATGCCATCATGTGCATTGCATTTGCATACGTGTTCATCTCATGCATTTGAGCATTTTCCCCGTTGTCCGTTTTGCATTCCGGGGCTTCGTTCTCCTCCGGTGGTCATTTCTAGCCTTCTTTCGTGTGTGGGGATTAAACATTTCTGGATTGGACCGAGACTTGCCAAGCGGCCTTGGTTTATTACCGGTAAACCGCCTGTCAAGTTTCATACCATTTGGACTTCGTTTGATACTCCAACGGTTAACCGAGGGACCGAAAAGGCCTCGTGTGTGTTGCAGCCCAACACCCCTCCAACTTGGCCCAAAACCCACCAAAACCTTCTCCATCATCTAGAGCATTCGATCACGATCGTGTGGCCGAAAACCGCACCTCATTTGGAGCTTCCTAGCTCCCTCTACCTCTATAAAAAGGTCCACCTCCAAAATCCCGGATCTCTTCCCCCCTAACCCTAGCCATTTTTCGCCGCAGCGTGCCGGACATGTCCGCTCTCGCGCCGGACGCCGTCCGGCGCCACTGAGGGCTCGCCACAAGGCGCGCCGCCCTAGTCTCCGCCGCCGGACCGCTCGGCCCGAGCCGGGCCCTCCTCGCCGCGCAGCCGGGCCGCGCCCCGCGCCCGACCCCGCCGCCCGACTCCCTCGCCCGCGCCTGAGCGCCGCCTCGTTGCCTGACGATCCGGCCGCCGCGCCCCTCGCAGGCATCGGCGACTGCCCGCACCGCGTCGCCGCTCCGGCGGTCCCCGTCGCCATCCGCGCCCGCCGGCGCCGCGGCTGACCGCCGCCACCACCGGCTCCGCCTTCTCTCCGGTCTCCTCCTCCTCGCGGCAAGTCCCCGGCAAGCTTCCCCAACTCCGGCGGCCCACCTCCGATTCCGGCGAATCTCGTAGAACGCACCGGATCTGGATCTGGAAGATTGGATCGGGTTGACTTTTTGCCCGAAACCCTAGTCCTTGATCTTTTTATCTCTTGTTGCCATATGTTCATGTTGTTTCCTAGTGATCCGTGCCTCTTTTGAGGATGATCAGTAAGGATGTTTTGTTAATCTTTTAGTGCTCTATCCATCCATGTCTTTGTTTGCAATTATGGAGCACCCTTGCTTGAGTCAATCGAGCTCTACTTTTGTCATTTTGTGAATCTGGGCAGATTGTCTACTTGTTAGCGATTTGGCCGATGATGTTGTAGTTGATCCGTGCATGCTATGTTATTGTTCTTGCCATGTCTAGCTTGAATTTTGTGTATTCTTGATGGATGTATGCTTAGTTGGTCATGAGTTGCTCCGTAGTGAGTGCATCGAGCTCGTAAACATGCCTACTTGATATCTGTTTCAGCATGCTCCAGTTTTTCACTAAGTCTGAGAACTGATTATGTTTTGCCATGTTCACATGCTTGCAATTGTATTTTATGATCCCTTTTGGCTCAAGGTCACTAAGGGATTTTTGTTAACCTCTTTGAGTAGCTCCATGCCATGGTTTAGTTTGCCATGTTCAGGTCCTGTAGCATGTAGTTTTGTTGCTCCGAAGTGTGCTACCTGATCTGAAATTCCAGACTAGTGTTAATTTCACTAAGTCTGAGATCTGTTTACCATATGCATTTTTGCCATGCTTGTTTGAACCTGTTAATGGATGAATTGGCCGTAGCTCAGTGCTAGACTTTTGTTAAGCATCATGAATGCATCCCTGCCATGTATTTTGTTGTCACGGTTGAGTGCTTCAACATGTTCATCTTGTTGCATTTAGATGGCTACTTGCTATAAAGCGCAGACCGGTGTCATATTTGAATCACTTGCCATTTCCAAACCATAACTCCGATTCCGGCGTTATTTATATCGTTTTCAAGCGATTTCATCTAATCTTTCTAGTGGCACACTTGGATTTCCATGTTGAGGCCAGGTTCATGCATCCCTTGTCAAATCTTGCATATGCATCCCGCATCGCATCCCGCATAGCATACCATCCTTGCATCATATTGTTTGATCCTTGCACGTGGTTGATTGAGTCCTTGTTACTTATTTGTCTTGTTTGGGTAGAGCCGGGAGACAAGTTCTCTAACGAGGAGCCCGTTGAGTTTGCTTTCAAGGATCCAGTCAACTCTGAGAACTTTGCAGGCAAGATGATCATACCCTCGAAATCACTACTATCTTTGCTTTGCTAGATGCTCGCTCTTTTGCTATGCCAATGCTACGATGCCTACCACTTGCTTTCAAGCCTCCCAAATTGCCATGTCAAACCTCTAACCCACCATGTCCTAGCAAACCGTTGATTGGCTATGTTACCGCTTTGCTCAGCCCCTCTTATAGCGTTGCTAGTTGCAGGTGAAGATTGGAGGCCGTTCCTTGTTTGGAACATTATTTTCTTGTTGGGATATCATTATATTGCCATGTTATCTTAATGCATCTATATACTTGGTAAAGGGTGGAAGGCTCGGCCTCTCGCCTAGTGTTTTGTTCCACTCTTGCCGCCCTAGTTTCCGTCATATCGGTGTTATGTTCCCGGATTTTGCGTTCCTTACGCGGTTGGGTTATAATGGGAACCCCTTGGTAGTCCGCCTTGAATAAAACTCCTCCAGCAATGCCCAACCTTGGTTTTACCATTTGCCACCTAGCCTTTTCCCTTGGGTTTCGCGGACTCAAGGGTCATCTTATTTTAAACCCCCCGGGGCCAGTGCTCCTCTGAGTGTTGGTCCAACCTAGAGCACCGTGCGGGGCCGTCCCTTGGCAACTTGGGTTACGTTGGCTCCCGTACGCTTAGCTTATCCGGTGTGCCCTGAGAACGAGATATGTGCAGCTCCTATCGGGATTTGTCGGCATAGCGGGTAGTGTTGCTGGACTTGTTTTACCATTGTCGGAGTTGTCTTGAAGAACCGGGATGCCGAGTCTGATCGGAATGTCTCGGGAGGAGGTCTATTCCTTCGTTGACCGTGAGAGCTTGTCATGGGCTAAGTTGGGACTCCCCTGCAGGGATTTGAACTTTCGAAAGCCGTGCCCGCGGTTATGGGCAGATGGGAATTTGTTAATGTCCGGTTGTAGATAACTTGAACCTTAATTTAATTAAAATGAATCAACCGTGTGAGTTACCGTGATGGCCTCTTCTCGGCGGAGTCTGGAAAGTGGACACGGTGTTGGAATAATGCTTGCGCAGGTTGCTCTCTAGTTTTCGCTCGCGCTTTGCCTCCTCTTCTCGCTCTCTTTTGCGAACAGGATAGCCACCATATATGCTAGTCGCTTGCTGGAGCTCCACACATATTTACCTTGCCATACCTATTCAGCTTAAATAGTCTTGATCACGAGGGTGCGAGATTGCTGAGTCCCTGTGGCTCACAGATTACTATTACACCAGATGCAGGGCCTGACGATTCTGCTCCAGGTGACGCGCTCGAGCTCAAGTGGGAGTTCGACGAGGACTCTCAACGATACTATGTTTCCTTTCCTGATGATCAGTAGTGGTGCCCAGTTGGGGGTGATCGGGACCGTGTCGCATGTTGGGTTATCTTTTATTTTGGCGCCGTAGTCGGGCCATCAGTGTTTGGATGATGTAATGTTATTTATGTACTTGATTGACGGGGTGAGTGTAAGCCAACTATGTTATCTCCCCTTTTATTACATATATATTACATGGGATGTTGTGAAGATTGCCTAACTTGCGACATATGCCTTCAATGCGATTATGCCTCTAAGTCATGCCTCGACACGTGGGAGATATAGTCGCATCGTGGATGTTACAAGTTGGTAATCAGAGCCTTCCCCGACCTTAGGAGCCCCATTGCTTGATCGTTTTTAGCAACCGAGTTGTGTTTAGAAAA
Organism: Triticum urartu; assembly: GCF_056163025.1. Classification (NCBI taxonomy): domain Eukaryota; kingdom Viridiplantae; phylum Streptophyta; class Magnoliopsida; order Poales; family Poaceae; genus Triticum; species Triticum urartu. The sequence continues at coordinate 163,448,972 of NC_141876.1, forward strand.
AAAATGTTTTGAGTCATTTAGGAATTATATATCGGAGAGTTTAGGAATTCTTTTTACTTCCCAGTCTCCTCATCGCTCTGGTAAGGCATCCTGACGTAGAGTTTTGACTCTTCTCTTCTCAAATTTCACTCAAAAAAAATTTAGGATCACGCGGGTATCTTGGAATCGTTCCGATGGTTTTATGATGAGAACATTGTCTTGGTGCCTCCTGTCAGGGGTTTTGTGGAAGTGTCCCGGGGAGTTGAGATCTGAGGTGTTGTCGTCATAATTTTATCATTGAAGTTCTGGAATACCTGAGTTTAGTACGCCGACATCGAAAATCTCTTTTATGCAGTTCGTTGGTGAGATAACCTCGACGCCACCCAGTACTAGGGCGGGAGTTCGGGAGTATCGCCATAACTTGTATAACGGATGCTTTTCGAAGGTTGAGGTAGATGGTTTCCGAAGTTTTTTTTCGGTTATGTATTGAAGGATGGATACAGCTGGATGTAGGATTTGCTAGATTTGGGTGAGATATTATGCTTCCCCTGTATCCCCAACACCTGATTGCATAACCGGAAAGGTTCGGGAGTTTCATAGGTGGGAATTCAAGTAGCTCTAGTTCTTCTTCCACGGATATTTGGTTTGGGATTGGGATTTCTTACCAATTATTCGTTCTTGATCCATACCTTGTTGATTTATTTCTCTACCTTAATTCTAAGTGGCTTCTCAATTTATGGATATGCGACCATTTCAAGAGGAATGCATTCGTTCATTTTGTTCGGATGTGAAGACTATATGTTGCAATTTTCATTCCGTTGGATTCAGCTTCAATATTTGTCTATCAATGTGCTAATGGATGTCAATCTCTTCAGGATGGCTCCTCCAACGCGCACGACTCCGAATCCTGATCCGCCACCACCTCCACCTCCTCCGGAGGCATGGCAAGCTGTGATGGCCGCAACCAATGCAAACACACAGTTGATCATGCAAATTCTTCAAGAGCATAATCAAGGCAACCAAGGGAACCAAGGCAACAATCAGAATCACTTTGCTACACTCAACCAGTTCCTTGCTAACAGGCCAAAGACTTTCAGCAATTGTGTTGAGGCAACCGATGCTGACGATTGGCTTGTGGATCTGTGCAAGCATTTCGAGTGCAGTAACGTCAGTCCTGAGGATTCGTCAAGTTCACTTCCTTCCAACTCAAATATCAAGCTGCAGAATGGTTCCAGCAGTACAAGGATTCCAGAGGTGGACGTGTTATTACCTGGGATGAATTCCGTCAAGATTTCAGAGCTCACCATATCCCTCAGAGCGTGGTTGAAAGCAAGCGTGAGGAATTCCGCAACCTGAAGCAAGGCTCTTTGTCTGTCTATGACTACAACAAGTTGTTTCAGAAGCTCGCCCTCTTTGCCAAGCAGGATGTACCTGATGAGAAGAGCATGATATACCAGTTCAGGGGTGGTCTCAGAGAAGAAATTCAGCTGGCTCTTGTTCTCTTTGAGCCCTTGAGGTATGATGAGTTCTACAACATGGCATTGAAGCAAGAGGCCCCTCAACTGAGGTGTGATGCTTCCAAGAAGCGAGTCAGAGATGCTACTCCTTCTTCCTCTACTCAAGTGGCCAAGCAGCAGAAGTATTGGCTTCCTCCTCCTCCGTTCCGGCAGCCGTATCAGCAGAAGAGCAAAGGTGGCAGTGGATCTTCCCACCCACCCAACCCTGGCTTTCAGAACAAGACTTCGTCTCAACCTCCAAGATCGAGTGCTCCGTATCACCGTCCGCTTTCAAAGGTCACGTGCAACAAGTGCCAACAGAAGGGTCACTATGCCAACAAGTGTCTCGACCAGAGGCGTCTTCCTCCTCCTCCCGTGAGGTCGGCAAGTACAGCTGTGGTCAAGCATAACCCCAAGCACGCTAAGGTCAACTTGCTGAATGCAGCTCAGGCAGAGGATTCATCAGATGTCATCATGGGTAACCTTCCTGTTAATGATATTCCCGCAAGAGTTCTTTTTGACACTGGTGCATTGCATTGTTTCATGTCAAGATCATTTGTTTCCAAGCATGACTTCGTTTCACAAATGTTGGGTAAACCTATGGGAGTGGTTTCTCCGGCTAAGTCTATGAGGGCTACTTCAATAGTCCCGGATGTTTCTATCATGTTGGGTGACTTCAAGTTTCTGGCTTCTCCAATGGTTCTTGGTAACTCGGATATTGATCTTATTCTCGAGATGGATTGGCTTTCTAAGCACAAGGCTCAGCTTGATTGTGCAGCCAGGAAGATTCAATTGACTCATTCGTCTGAGGATGTAATTGTGTTTGCCGCTCGTGATGATACCATCCGTCTGTTTTCTCTCAATGAGAAGGGTGAACTAGATGCTATCTCGCAAATTCCAGTCGTTTGCGAATATCAAGACGTCTTTCCAGAAGAGCTTCCAGGAATGCCTCCGCACCGGCCAGTTGAGTTCGTTATTGATCTTGAGCCTGGCACGGAACCAGTGTGCAAGTGTCCTTACAAGCTCGGACCTGAAGAGTTGAAGGAGCTGAAGAAGCAACAAGATATTCAAGAGAGAATGGATCTCATCTGGCCTAGTTCTTCTCCGTGGGGTTGTGGTGTTCTTTTTGTGAAGAAGAAGGATGGAACGGACCGACTTTGTGTTGATTACCGTCCATTGAACAAGAAGACCATCAAGAACAAATACCCACTTCCCAACATCAATGAGCTGTTCGAACAACTCAAAGGTGCCCAAGTATTCTCCAAGCTTGATCTCCGTATGGGTTATCATCAGATTCGAATCCGTGAGCAAGATATTCCCAAGATGGCTTTCAGGACAAGCTATGGTTCATATGAATACACTGTCATGTCTTTTGGCCTCGTCAACGCTCCTCCGACGTTCTCTTGAATGATGAACTTCATCTTCAACGCCTACACCAATGACTTCGTTTTGGTCTATCTCGATGACATTCTGGTTTTCTCGAAGAACAAGGAAGATCATGCCAAGCACTTGCGTTTGATACTCGATAAGCTCAGAGAACACAAGTTCTACGCCAAGTTCTCCAAGTGCGAATTTTGGCTCGATGAGGTTCTTTATCTTGGTCATATCATCTCTGCCAAGGGCATTGTGGTGAATCCTGAGAAGGTGTCTGCAATTGTGAATTGGGAACCTCCTCAGAACGTGAAGCAACTCCGTAGCTTCCTCGGTCTCGCAAGCTACTGCCGAAGATTCGTTGAAAACTTTTCTAAGATCGCGAAGCCTCTCTCAAATCTTCTCCAGAAGCACGTGAAGTACGTTTGGTCTCCGGAGTGTGACATTGCTTTCAACACTTTGAAAGAGAAATTGATCATTGCTCCAGTTCTGACTCCGCCTGATGAATCCAAGCCGTACGAGGTCTTTTGTGATGCCTCTCTCCAAGGTCTTGGCACAGTGTTGATGCAAGAGAAGAAAGTTGTTGCTTATACCTCCCGCCAATTGAAGCCCAATGAGAAGAACTACCCCACTCATGATCTCGAGTTGGCGGCAGTTGTGCACGCTCTTTTGACTTGGAGACATCTCTTATTGGGAAGAAAAGTGGACATTTTCACTGACAACAAGAGTCTCAAGTACATGTTCACTCAGCCTAATCTCAACCTCAGGCAAACTCGATGGGTCGAAATGATTCAAGAGTTAATCCGAGTATCGAGTATACTCCAGGCAAGGCCAATGTGATTGCTGACGCATTGAGCAGAAAGGCTTATTGCAACTGTCTGATTCTCAAACCTTATCAACCCGAGCTTTGTGAAGCTTTCCACAAACTTAATCTGCAAGTTGTTCCTCAAGGTTTCCTTGCCAACCTTCAAGTCTCTCCTACCTTGGAAGACCAAATTCGCCAAGCCCAGCTTCTTGATGCTATGGTGAAAAAGGTGAAGATTGGGATTGCCAAGAGTCAACCCAAGTACAAGTGCTACCGCCTTGATGACAAGGACACTCTCTTTTTCGAGGATCGTATTGTTGTACCCAAAGGTTACCTTCGTAAAGTGATCATGAACGAGGCTCACAATTCTCTCCTCTCCATCCACCCTGGGAGCACGAAGATGTATCAGGACCTCAAGTAGGCTTATTGGTGGACTCGAATGAAGTGAGAGATTGCTCAATTCGTGAACGAATGTGATATCTGCAGAAGAGTGAAGGCAGAACACCTAAGGCCAGCTGGTCTCCTCCAACCTCTTGCCATTCCAGAATGGAAGTTTGACCACATTGAAATGGACTTCGTGACTGGGTTTCCAAAGTCCAAGCGTGGCAATGATGCTATATTCGTTGTCATCGAGAAACTCACCAAAGTGGCTCATTTTCTGCCTATCAAAGAGTCAATCACTGCAGCTCAATTGGCGGAACTCTATACCTCTCGAATTGTCTCTCTGCACGGTATTCCACAAGTGATCTCTTCAGACCGTGGCAGCATCTTTACCTCCAAGTTTTGGGATTCTTTTCAGAAGGCCATGGGCACCAACATCCGCTTCAGCACAGCTTTCCATCCTCAAACTAGCGGTCAAGTCGAGCATGTCAACCAGATTCTTGAAGATATGCTCAGGGCTTGTGTGATCGCCTTCGGCATGAAGTGGGAGGATTGTCTTCCTTATGCTGAATTCTCCTACAACAACAGTTTTCAAGCAAGTTCGGGCAAGGCCCCATTTGAAATTCTGTATGGCAGGAAATGTCGTACCCCTCTTAACTGGTCTGAACTGGTGAACGTCAGCTTCTCGGAAATGACTTAATCACAGAAGCATAGGAAATGTGCAAAGTCATTCGAGATAACCTCAAAGCAGCCCAATCCCACCAGAAGAGCTACTATGACAGTAAGCACCATGATTTGGCTTTCGAGATCGGAGATCATGTTTACCTCCGCGTCTCTCCTATGAAAGGTACTTGTCGCTTCGGTATCAAAGGGAAGCTTACCCCCAGATACGTGGGACCTTTCAAGATTGTCAGCAAGAGAGGCAACCTCGCCTATCAACTCAAGCTTCCTTCAAACTTTGCAAATGTTCATGATGTGTTCCATGTCTCTCAGCTTCGAAAGTGCTTCAAGACTCCTGACCGCACCGTTAACTTCGAGGACATTGAGCTCCAAGAAGATCTCTCTTATCGTGAGCACCCAGTTGCTATTCTTGAAGAGACTGAACGCAAGACTCGCAACAAGTCAATCAAATTCCTCAAAGTAAAGTGGTCACACCATTCTGACTGTGACGCTACCTGGGAACGTGAGGATCACCTCCGTTCTGAGTACTCGGCGTTCTTTCAGTCCTAGATCTCGGGACGAGATCCTTTCGTAGTGGTGGAGTGTTGTAACACCCCGGACGTAACATACCCAATTTGTACTCCAACTCTTGCCATTTCCGGTGTTAAGTTATTTTATTTTCTCGGGTTCGGGTCTTCATCTCCGTGTGTTGTTATCGTTGCCATGCATCTCATATCATGTCATCTTGTGCATTGCATTTGCATATGTGTTCATCTCATGCATTTGAGCATTTTCCCCGTTGTCCGTTTTGCATTCCGGCGCTTCGTTCTCCTCCGGTGGTCATTTCTAGCCTTCTTTCGTGTGTGGGGATTAAACATTTCTGGATTGGACCGAGACTTGCCAAGCGGCCTTGGTTTACTACCGGTAGACCGCCTGTCAAGTTCCGTACCATTTGGACTTCGTTTGATACTCCAACGGTTAACCGAGGGACCGAAAAGGCCTCGTGTGTGTTGCAGCCCAACACTCCTCCAAGTTGGCCCAAAACCCACCAAAACCTTCTCCATCATCTAGAGCGTTCGATCACGATCGCGTGGCCGAAAACCGCACCTCATTGGGAGCTTCCTAGCTCCCTCTACCTCTATAAATAGGTCCTCCTCCGAAATCCCGGATCTCTTCCCCCCTAACCCTAGCCATTTTTCCCCGCAGCGCGCCGGACATGTCCGCTCTCATGCCGGACGCCGTCCCGCGCCATTGAGGGCTCGCCACGTGGCGCGCCGCCCTCGTCTCCGACACCGGCCCGCTCGGCCCGCGCCGGGCCCTCCTCGCCGCGCAGCCGGGCCGCGCCCCGCGCCCGACCCCGCCGCCCGGCTCCCTCGCCCACGCCCGAGCACCGCCTCGTCGCCTGACGCGTCGGCCGCCGCGCCTCTCGCCAGCATCGGCGACCGCCCGCGCTGCCTCGCCGCTCCGGCGGTCCCCATCGCCATCCGCGCCCGCCGGCGCCGCGGCTGACCGCCGCCACCACCGGCTCCGCCTTCTCTCCGGTCTCCTCCTCCTCGCAATAAGTCCCCGGCGAGCTTCCCCAACTCTGGCGGCCTACCTCCGATTCCGGCGAATCTCGTAGAACGCGCCGGATCTTGATCTGGAAGATTGGATCGGGTTGACTTTTTGCCCGAAACCCTAGTTCATGTGCTCCTGTTCATCATGCTATATCTCCGCATCCGTAGCTCCGTTTTGGGCATATAGCATATCAAAATGTTCGTCTCAGAGAGTACATCATTTCATCTCACTGCATCATTTTCATTTGAGTTCATCTTGATGCCTGAAATGCTGTTGGAAGAGGGCTACTTGAGATAATTGTCAGATCTGCTGCTCTATTTAGTTATTTGTCATTTTTGCCATGATTATTGTGTGCATGATATGCCCATGAGCTCTACATATGTTTTGTTAACGGTTTTGCCATCTTTCCAGAGGTGCAACCCATGTATTTTTGTGATGTGTGTGGTGACTAGCACAAGCTTGCAAAGTGAGGCACTTGGTAACGCTGATTTCAGGGACTTAGCATTTCCACTAAGTCCTTGATCTGTTTATCTCTTGTTGCCATATGTTCATGTTGTTTCCTAGTGATCCATGCCTCTTTTCAGGATGATCAGTAAGGATGTTTTGTTAATATTTTAGTGCTCTATCCATCCATGTCTTTGTTTGTAATTATGGAGCACCCTAGCTTGAGTCAATCGAGCTCTACTTTTGTCATTTCGTGAATCTAGGTAGATTGTCTACTTGTTAGCGATTTCGCCGATGATGTTGTAGTTGATTCGTGCATGCTATGTTATTGTTCTTGCCATGTCTAGCTTGCATTTTGTGTATTCTTGATGGATGTATGCTTAGTTGGTCATGACTTGCTCCGTAGTGAGTGCATCGAGCTCTTAAACATGCCTACTTGATATCTGTTTCAGCATGCTCCAGTTTTTCACGAAAGTCTGAGAAGTGATTATGTTTTGCCATGTTGACATGCTTTCAATTGTATTTTCTGATCCCTTTTGGCTCAAGGTCACTAAGGGACTTTTGTTAATCTCTTTGTGTAGCTCCATGCCATGCTTTACCATGTTTAGGTCCTGTAGCATGTAGTTTTGTTGCTCCGAAGTGTGCTACCTGATCTGAAATTCCAGACAAGTGTTAATTTCACTAAGTCTGAGATCTGTTTACCATATGCATTTTTGCCATGCTTGTTTGAACCTGTTAATGGATGAATTGGCCGTAGCTCAGTGCTAGAATTTTGTTAAGAATCATGAATGCATCCCTGCCATATATTTTTTTGTCATGGTTGAGTGCTGCAGCATATTCATCTTGTTGCATTTAGATGGCTACTTGCTGTAAATCACAGACCGGTGTCATATTTGAATCGCTTGCCATTTCCAAACCGTAACTCCGATTCCGGCGTTCTTTATATTGTTTTCAAGCGATTTCATCTCATCTTTCCAGTGGCATACTTGGATTTCCAAGTTGAGGCCAGGTTCATGCATCCCTTGTCAAATCTTGCATATGCATCCCGCATCGCATCCCGCATAGCATACCATCCTTGCATCATATTGTTTGATCCTTGCACGTGGTTGATTGTGTCCTTGTTGCTTGTTTGTCTTGTTTGGGTAGAGCCGGGAGACGAGTTCGCTAACGAGGAGGCCATTGAGTTTGCTTTCGAGGATCCAGTCAACTCTGACAACTTTGCAGGCAAGATGATCATACCCTCGAAATCACTACTATTTTTGCTTTGCTAGATGCTCGCTCTTTTGCTATGCCAATGCTACTATGCCTACCACTTTCTTTCAAGCCTCCCAAATTGCCATGTCAAACCTCTAACCCACCATGTCCTAGCAAACCGTTGATTGGCTATGTTACCGCTTTGCTCAGCCCCTCTTATAGCATTGCTAGTTGCAGGTGAAGATTGGAGGCCGTTCCTTGTTTGGAACATTATTTTCTTGTTGGGATATCATTATATTGCCATGTTATCTTAATTCATCTATATACTTGGTAAAGGGTGGAAGGCTCGGCCTCTCGCCTAGTGTTTTGTTCCACTCTTGCCGCCCTAGTTTCCGTCATATCGGTGTTATGTTCCCGGATTTTGCGTTCCTTACGCGGTTGGGTTATAATGGGAACCCCTTGGCAGTCCGCCTTGAATAAAACTCCTCCAGCAATGCCCAACCTTGGTTTTACCATTTTCCACCTAGCTTTTTCCATTGGGTTTCGCGGACTCAAGGGTCATCTTATTTTAAACCCCCCCGGGCCAGTGCTCCTCTGAGTGTTGGTCCAACCTAGAGCACCGTGCGGGGCCGTCCCTTGGCAACTTGGGTTACGTTGGCTCCCGTACACTTAGCTTATCTGGTGTGCCCTGAGAACGAGATATGTGCAGCTCCTATCGGGATTTGTCGGCACAGCGGGTGGTGTTGCTGGACTTGTTTTACCATTGTCAGAGTTGTCTTGAAGAACCGGGATGCCGAGTCTGATCGGAATGTCTCGGGAGGAGGTCTATTCCTTCGTTGACTGTGAGAGCTTGTCATGGGCTAAGTTGGGACTCCCCTGCAGGGATTTGAACTTTCGAAAGTCGTGCCTGCTGTTATGGGCAGATGGGAATTTGTTAATGTCTGCTTGTTGATAACTTGAACCTTAATTTAATTAAAATGAATCAACCGTGTGAGTTACCGTGATGGCCTCTTCTCGGCGGAGTCCGGGAAGTGGACACGGTGCTGGAGTAATGCTTGCGCAGGTTTCTCTCTAGTTTTCGCTCGCGCTTTGGCTCCTCTTCTCACTCTCTTTTGCGAACAGGATAGCCACCATATATGCTAGTCGCTTGCTGCAGCTCCACACATATTTACCTTGCCATACCTATTCAGCTTAAATAGTCTTGATCGCGAGGGTGTGAGATTGCTGAGTCCCTGTGGCTCACAGATTAGTATTACACCAGATGCAGGGCCTGACGATTCCGCTCCAGGTGACGCGCTCAAGCTCAAGTGGGAGTTCGACGAGGACTCTCAACGATACCATGTTTCCTTTCCTGATGATCAGTAGTGGTGCCCAGTTGGGGGTGATCGGGACCGTGTCGCATGTTGGGTTATCTTTTATTTTGGCGCCGTAGTCGGGCCATCAGTGTTTGGATGATGTAATGTTATTTATGTACTTGATTGACGGGGTGAGTGTAAGCCAACTATGTTATCTCCCCTTTTATTACATATATATTACATGGGATGTTGTGAAGATTGCCTAACTTGCGACATATGCCTTCAATGCGATTATGCCTCTAAGTCGTGCCTCGACACGTGGGAGATATAGTCGCATCGAGGGTGTTACAACGTTGGAGACGTATCAAGCATCCCCAAGCTTAATTCTTGCTCGTCCTCGAGTAGGTAAATGATAAAAACAGAATTTTTGATGTGGAATGCTACTTGGCATAATTTCAATGTAATTCTCTTAATTGTGGTATGAATATTCAGACTCGAATAATTCAAGACAAAAGTTTAATATTGACATAAAAATAATAATAGTTCAAGCATACTAACTAAGCAATTATGACTTCTCAAAATAACATGGCCAAAGGAAGTTATCCCTACAAAATCATATAGTCTGGCTATGCTCTATCTTCACCACACAAAGTATTTAAATCATGCAGAACCCCGATGACAAGCCAAGCAATTGTTAGATACTTTTGGTGTTCTCAAACTTTTTCAATCTTCACGCAATACATGAGCGTGAGCCATGGACATAGCACTATATGGGGAATAGAATGGTGGTTGTGGAGAAGACAAAAAAAGGAGAAGATAGTCTCACATCAACTAGGCATATCAACGGGCTATGGAGATGCCCATTAATAGGTATCAATGTGAGTGAGTAGGGATTGCCATGCAACGGATGCACTAGAGCTATAAGTATATGAAAGCTCAACAAAAGGAACTAAGTGGGTGTGCATCCAACTCGCTTGCTCACGAAGACCTAGGGCATTTTGAGGAAGCCCATCATTGGAATATACAAGCCAAGTTCTATAATGAAAGATTCCCACTAGTATATGAAAGTGATATCATAGGATACTCTCTATCATGAGGATCATGGTGCTACTTTGAAGCACAAGTGTGGTAAAAGGATAGTAGCATTGTCCCTTCTCTCTTTTTCTCTCATTTTTTGGGGCCTTTTATTTTTTATGGCCTCTTTTTTTTAGTCGGGAGTCTCATCTCGACTTGTGGGGGAATCATAGTCTCCATCATCCTTTCCTCACTTGGGACAATGCTCTAATGATGATCATCACACTTTTATTTACTTACAACTCACCAATTACAACTCGATACTTAGAACAAAATATCACTCTATGTGAGTGCCTCCGGCGGTATACCGGGATATGCAATGAAGCAAGAGTGACATGTATGAAAGAATTATGAAAGGTGGCTTTGCCATAAATACAATGTCAACTACATGATCATGTAAAGAAATATGACAATGATGTAGCATGTCATAGTAAACAGAACGGTGGAAAGTTGCATGGCAATATATCTCGGAATGGCTATGGGAATGCCATAATAGGTAGGTATATTGTGGGTGTATGATACAGGCGAAAATTGCGCGGTATTAGAGAGGCTAGCAATGGTGGAAGGAAGAAAGTGCGTATAATCCATGGACCCAACATTAGTCATAAAGAACTCACATACTTATTGCGAAAATCTACAAGTTATCAAAACAAAGTATTACGCGCATGCTCCTAGGGGGATAGATTGGTAGGAAAAGACCATTGCTCGTCCCCGACCACCACTCGTAAGGAAGACAATCAATCAATAAATAAATCATGCTCTGACTTCATCACATAACGGTTCACCATACGTGCATGCTACAGGAATTGCAAACTTCAACACTAGTATTTCTCAAATTCACAACTACTCAACTAGCATGACTCTGATATCACCATCTCCATATCTCAAAACAATTATCAAGTATGAAACTTCTCATAGTATTCAACACACTCATAAGATTTTTTTACTAATCTTGAATGCCTATTACAATTGAAGCAAATTACCACGCTGTTTTGTAGGACTCTCAAAATAATCTAAGTGAAGCATGAGAGAACAATTGTTTCTATCAAAAAAATCCACCACCGTGCTCTAAAATATATAAGTGAAGCACTCGAGCAAAAACTATATAACTCAAAAGATATAACTGAAGCACATAGAGTATTCTAATAATTTTCAAATCATGTGAGTGTCTCTAAAAAGGTGTGTAAAACAAGGATGATGGTGGTAAACTAAAAAGCAAAGATTCAAATAATACAAGACGCTCCAAGAAAAACACATATCATGTGGTGAATAAAAATATAGCTCCAAGTAAAGTTACCGATGGAAGTAGACGAAAGAGGGGATGCCTTCCGGGGCATCCCCAAGCTTTGGCTTTTAGGTGCCCTTAGATTATATTGGGGTGCCTTGGGCATCCCCAAGCTTAGGCTCTTGCCACTCCTTGTTCCATAATCCATCAAATCTTTCACCCAAAACTTGTAAACTTCACAACACAAAACATAAAGTAGAAAATCTCGTGAGCTCCGTTAGCGAAAGAAAACAAAACACCATTTCAAGGTACTGTAATGAACTCATTCATTATTTATATTGGTGTTAAACCTACTGTATTCCAACTCTTATATGGTTTATAAACTATTTTATGAGCCATAGATTCATCAAAATAAGCAAACAACACAGGAAAAACAGAATCTGTCAAAAACAGAACAGTCTGTAGTAATTTGTAGCTAACACAAGTTCTGGAACCCCAAAAATTCAAAAACAAAATTCTGGACGTGAGTAATTTACCTATTAATCATATTCAAAAATAATTAACTAAATTTCACCTTTCAAATAAAAATGGCATCAGTTCTCGTGAGCGCTAAAGTTTCTGTTTTTTACAGCAAGATTAAAAAGACTTTCCCCAAGTCTTCCCAACGGTTCTACTTGGCACAAACACTAATTAAACACAAAAAACACAACAAAAACAGAGGCTAGATAAATTATTTATTACTAAAAAGAGCAAAAAGCAAGGAATAAAAATATAATCGGGTTGCCTCCCAACAAACGCTATCGTTTAACGCCCCTAGCTAGGCATAAAAGCGAAGATAGATCTAGGTATTGCCATCTTTAGTTGGCAATCCATATGTGGTTCTCATAATAGATTCATAAGGTAATTTTATTTTATTTCTAGAGAAGTGTTCCATGACTTTCCTTAACGGAAATTAGAATGTAATATTCCCTTCCTTCATATCAATAATTGCACCAATCGTTCTAAGGAAAGGTCTACCAAGAATAATAGGACATGAAGGATTGCAATCTTTATCAAGAACAATAAAATATACGGGCACCTAATTCCTATTCGCAACAATAAGAATATCATTAATTCTTCCCATACGTTTCTTAATAGTGGAATCCGCAAGGTGCAAGTTTAAAGAGCAATCATCAAAATCACGGAAACCTAGCAAATCACACAAAGTCTTTTGAATCGTGGAAACATTAGCACCCAAATCACACAAAGAATAGCACTAACGATCTTTAATTTTAATTTTTATTTTAGGTTCCCACTCATCATAAAGTTTTCTAGGTATAGAAACTTCCAACTCAAGTTTTTCTTCATAAGATTGCATCAAAGCATCAACGATATGTTTAGTAAATGCTTTATTTTGACTATAAGCATAAGGAGAATTTAGAATGGATTGCAACAAGGAAATACAATCTATCAAAGAGCAATTATCATAATTAAATTACTTGAAATCCAAAATAGTGGGTTCATTGATATTTAAAGTTTTGACCTCTTCAGTCCCACTTTTAACACTTTTAGCATCAAGATCTAAAGACTCCGAATTTTTGGAACGCCTTCTAGGTAAAGGTGGATCATATTCAGTCCCATCATTATCAAGATTCATATTGCAAAACAAAGATTTAATAGGGGACACATCAATAACTTTTAGATCTTCATCTTTATTTTCATAGAAACTAGAAGAACACACTTTCACAAAACAATCTTTCTTAGCATGCATCCTAGCGGTTCTTTCTTTGCACTCATCAATGGAAATTCTCATGGCTTTGAGAAACTCATTGATATCATGCTTAGGTGTAACAAATCTAAGTTTCAAAGAATCAACATCAAGAGAAATTCTATCAACGTTCCTAGCCAATTTAACAACTTTAAGCAATTTTTCTTCAACCAAAGCATTGAAATTCTTTTGTGAATTCATAAACTCCTTAACACTAGTATCAAATTAAGAGGGCATCTTATTAAAATTTCCATAAGAATTGTTGTAGGAATCACCAAAATTATAAGAGGAATTACTAGGATACGACCTAGGATTGAAGTTTCCTCTATGATCGTTATTACCAAAATTGTTCCTACCAACAAAATTCACATCCATAGATTCATTATTAATCTCAATCAAAGTAGACAAAGGCATATCATTAGGATCAGTAGGAGCACTCTTATCAGCTAACAATTTCATAAGTTCATCCATCTTTCCACTCAAAACATTATTCTCTTCAATTGCATGAACTTTTTTATTAGTAGTTCTTTTAGTGTGCCATTGAGAACAATTAACCATAATATTATCTAGGAGTTAGTAGCTTCTCCTAAAGTGATTTCCATAAAAGTGCCTCCCACGGCCGAATCTAAAAGATTTCTAGAAGCAAAATTCAATCCGGCATAAAAGTTTTGTATAATCATCCAAAGATTCAAACCATGTGTAGGGAAATTATGTATCATTAATTTCATCCTCTCCCAAGATTCAGCATCGGTAAGAGGAGCAATCGGAGTGCTAATAAAATCATTGTTGTTGGTATTAGTAAAGTCACACAATTTGGTATTATCTTGAGCCATCGTGACAGGCAAGCAATCCAACACACAAGCAAACAAGAACCGGGCAAAAAGAGGCAAATAGGGAAAGAGAAGGAGGACGTAGAGAGAGGGCAAATAAAATGGCAAGGGTGAAGTGGTGGAGAGGAAAACGAGAGGCAAATGGCAAATAATGTAATGCAAGAGATAAGGGTTTGTGATGGGTACTTGGTATGTTGACTTTTGCGTAGACTCCCTGGCAACGGCGCCAGAAATCCTTCTTGCTACCTCTTAAGCACTGCGTTGGTTTTCCCTTGAAGAGGAAAGGGTGATGCAGCAAAGTAGCGTAAGTATTTCTCTTAGTTTTTGAGAACCAAGGTATCAATCCAGTAGGAGGCCACGCACGAGTCCCTCGTACCTACACAAACAAATAAAATCCTCGCAACCAACACAATAAAGGGGTTGTCAATCCCTTCACGGTCACTTACGAAAGTGAGATCTAATAGATATGATAAGATAATATTTTTGGTATTTTTATGAGAAAGATGCAAAGTAAATAAAGCAAAATAAAAACATCAAAAGAAATAGCTTGTTGATGGGAGATCAATATGATGAAAAATAGACCCGGGGGCCATAGGTTTCACTAGTGTCTTCCCTCGAGAGCATAAGTATTACGGTGGGTAAACAAATTACTGTTGAGCAATTGACAGAACTGAGCATAGTTATGAGAATATCTAGGTATGATCATGTATATAGGCATAACGTCCGAGACAAGTAGACCGTCTCATGCCTGCATCTACTACTATTACTCCACACATCGACCGCTATCCAACATGCATATAGAGTATTAAGTTCAAAGGAATAGAGTCACGCTTTAAGCAAGATGACATGATGTAGAGGGATAAACTCGTGCAATATGATATAAACCCCATCCTGTTATCCTCGATGGCAACAATCCAATACGTGCCTTGCTGCCCCTACTGTCATTGGGAAAGGACAGCGCAAGATTGAACCCAAAGCTAAGCACTTCTCCCATTGCAAGAAAGATCAATCTAGTAGGCCAAACCAAACTGCTAATTCGAAGAGACTTGCAAAGATAACCAAAGATACATAAAAGAATTCAGACAAGATTCATATATTGTTCATAGATAAACTTGATCATAAACCCACAATTCATCGGTCTCAACAAACACACCACAAAAGAAGATTACATCGAATAGATCTCCACAAGAGAGGGGGAGAACATTGTATTGAGATCCAAAAAGAGAGAAGAATCCATCTAGCTAATAACTATGGACCCGAAGGTCTGAAGTAAACTACTCACACATCATCGGAGAGGCTATGGGGTTGATGTAGAAGCCCTCCGTGATCGATGCCCCCTCCAGCGGAGCTCCGAAAAAGGCCCAAATATGGGATCTCATGGGTACAGAAGGTTGCGGTGGAGGAATTAGGGTTTTGGCTCCATATCTGGTAGTTTGGGGGTACGTAGGTATATATAGGAGGAAGAAGTACGTCGGTGGAGCAACGTGGGCCCCATGAGGGTGGAGGGTGCGCCTGGGGGGTAGGCGCACCCCCTACCTCGTGCCTTCCTGGTTGCTTTATTGATGTAGGGTCCAAGTCCTCTGGATCACGTTCGTTCTAAAAATCACGTTCCCAAAGGTTTCATTCCATTTGGACTCCATTTGATATTCTTTTTCTGCGAAACTCCGAAATAGGCCAAAAAACAGCAATTGTGGGCTGGGCCTCCGGTTAGTAGGTTAGTCCCAAAATAATATAAAAGTGTATAATAAAGCCCAATAATGTCCAAAACAGAATATAATATAGCATGGAACAATCAAAAATTATAGATACGTTGGAGACGTATCAAGCATCCCCAAGCTTAATTCATGCTCGTCCTCGAGTAGGTAAATGATAAAAACAGAAATTTTGATGTGGAATGCTACTTGGCATAATTTCAATGTAATTCTCTTAATTGTGGTATGAATATTCAGACTCGAAAGATTCATGACAAAAGTTTAATATTGACATAAAAATAATAATACTTCAAGCATACTAACTAAGCAATTATGTCTTCTCAAAATAACATGGCCAAAGGAAGTTATCCCTACAAAATCATATAGTCTAGCTATGCTCTATCTTCACCACACAAAGTATTTAAATCATGCACAACCCCGATGACAAGCCAAGCAATTGTTTCATACTTCTGGTGTTCTCAAACTTTTTCAATCTTCACGCAATACATGAGCGTGAGCCATGGACATAGCACTATATGGGGAATAGAATGGTGGTTGTGGAGAAGACAAGAAAAGGAGAAGATAGTCTCACATCAACTAGGCGTATCAACGGGCTATGGAGATGCCCATTAATAGGTATCAATGTGCGTGAGTAGGGATTGCCATGCAACGGATGCACTAGAGCTATAAGTATATGAAAGCTCAACAAAAGGAACTAAGTGGGTGTGCATCCAACTCGCTTGCTCACGAAGACCTAGGGCATTTTGAGGAAGCCCATCATTGGAATATACAAACCAAGTTCTATAATGAAAGATTCCCACTAGTATATGAAAGTGATATCATAGGATACTCTCTATCATGAGGATCATTTTGCTACTTTGAAGCACACGTGTGGTAAAAGGATAGTAGCATTGTCCCTTCTCTCTTTTTCTCTCATTTTTTTATTTGGGCCTTTTATTTTTTTATGGGCTCTTTTTTTTAGTCGGGAGTCTCATCCCGACTTGTGGGGGAATCATAGTCTCCATCATCCTTTTCTCACTTGGGACAATGCTCTAATGATGACCATCACACTTTTATTTACTTACAACTCAACAATTACAACTCGATACTTAGAACAAAATTTGACTCTATGTGAGTGCCTCCGGCGGTATACCGGGATATGCAATGAATCAAGCGTGACATGTATGAAATAATTATGAATGGTGGCTTTGCCACAAATACAATGTCTACTTCATGATCATGCAAAGCAATATGACAATGATGGAGCGTGTCATAGTAAACGGAACGATGGAAAGTTGCATGGCAATATATCTCGGAATGGCTATGGAAATGCCATAATAGGTAGGTATGGTGGTTGTTTTGAGGAAGGAATATTGTGGGTGTATGATACCGGCGAAAAGTGCGTGGTATTAGAGAGGCTAGCAATGGTGGAAGGAAGAAAGTGTGTATAATCCATGGACTCAACATTAGTCATAAAGAACTCACATACTTATTGCAAAAATCTACAAGTTATCAAAACAAAATATTACGCGCATGCTCCTAGGGGGATAGATTTGTTGGAAAAGACCATTGCTCGTCCCCGACCGCCACTCATAAGGAAGACAATCAATAAATAAATCATGCTCTGACTTCATCACATAACAGTTCACCATACGTGCATGCTATGGGAATTGCAAACTTCAACACAAGTACTTCTCAAATTCACAACTACTCAGCTAGCATGACTCTGATATCACCATCTCCATAACTCAAAACAATTATCAAGTATCAAACTTCTCATAGTATTCAACACACTCATAAGAATTTTTTTACTAATCTTGAATGCCTATTATAATTAAAGCAAATTACGACGCTGTTTTGTAGGACTCTCAAAATAATCTAAGTGAATCATGAGAGAACAATTGTTTCTATAAAACAAATCCACCACCGTGCTCTAAACAATATAAGTGAAGCACTAGAGCAAAAACTATATAACTCAAAAGATATAAGTGAAGCACATAGAGTATTCTAATAATTTTCAAATCATGTGAGTCTCTCTCAAAAGGTGTGTACAACAAGGATGATGGTGTTAAACTAAAAATAAAAGATTCAAATAATACAAGACTCTCCAAGCAAAACACATATCAGGTGGTGAATAAAAATATAGCTCCAAGTAAAGTTACCGATGGAAGCAGACGAAAGAGGGGATGCCTTCCGGGTCATCCCCAAGCTTTGGATTTTAGGTGTCCTTAGATTATATTGGGGTGCCTTGGGCATCCACAAGCATAGGCTCTTTCCACTCCTTGTTCCATAATCCATCAAATCTTTTACCCAAAACTTGTAAACTTCACAACACAAAACTTAAAGTAGAAAATCTCGTGAGCTCTGTTAGCGAAAGAAAACAAAACACCATTTCAAGGTACTGTAATGAACTCATTATTTATTTATATTGGTGTTAAACCTACGGTATTCCAACTCTTATATGGTTTATAAACTATTTTACGAGCCATAGATTAATCAAAATATGCAAACAACACACGAAAAACAGAATCTGTCAAAAACAGAACAGTCTGTAGTAATTTGTAGCTAACACAAGTTCTGGAACCCCAAAAATTCTAAAAAAACATTCTGGACGTGAGTAATTTACCTATTAATCATATGAGAAAATAATTAACTAAATGGCACCTTTCAAATAAAAATGGCAGCAGTTCCCGTGAGCACTAAAGTTTCTGTTTTTTACAGCAAGATTAAAAAGACTTTCCCCAAGTCTTCCCAACGGTTCTACTTGGCACAAACACTAATTAAACACAAAAAACAAAACAAAAACAGAGGCTAGATAAATTATTTATTACTAAAAAGAGCAAAAATCAAGGAATAAAAATAAAATTGGGTTGCCTCCCAACAAACACTATCGTTTAACGCCCCTAGCTAGGCATAAAAGCGAAGATAGATCTAGGTATTGCCATCTTTAGTTGGCAATCCATATGTGGTTCTCATAATAGATTCATAAGGTAATTTTATTTTATTTCTAGAGAAGTGTTCCATGACTTTCCTTAATAGAAATTAGAATCTAATATTCCCTTCCTTCATATCAATAATTGCACCAATCGTTCTAAGGAAAGGTCTACCAAGAATAATAGGACATGAAGGATTGCAATCTTTATCAAGAACAATAAAATATACTGGCACCTAATTCCTATTCGAAACAATAAGAATTTCATTAATTCTTCCCATACGTTTCTTAATAGTGGAATCCGCAAGGTGCAAGTTTAAAGAGCAATCATCAAAATCACGGAAACCTAGCAAATCACACAAAGTCTTTTGAAACTCTTTTGCAAGGTAATAAATTCTTTAATACTAGATTCAAAATCAGAGGGCATCTTATTATAATTTCCATAATAATTGTTGTAGGAATTACCATAATTATTAGAGGAATTACTAGGAAACGGCCTTGGATTAAAATTACCTCTATACGCGTTATTACCAAAATTGTTCTTACCAAAAAAATTCACATCCATAGATTCATTATTAATCTCAATCAAAGTAGACAAAGGCATATCATTAGGATCAGTAGGAGCACTCTTATCAGCTAACAATTTCATAAGTTCATCCATCTTTCCACTCAAAACATTAATCTCTTCAATTGCATGCACTTTTTTATTAGTAGTTCTTTTAGTGTGCCATTGAAAATAATTAACCATAATATTATCTAGGAGTTTAGTAGTTTCTCCTAAAGTGATTTCCATAAAAGTGCCTCCCGCGGCCGAATCTAAAAGATTTCTAGAAGCAAAATTCAATTCGGCATAAAAGTTTTGTATAATCATCCAAAGATTCAAACCATGTGTAGGGCAATTACATATCATTAATTGTAGCGACCAGACCTCAAACGGTCCAATCTCTATGCTTTGGTGTCATCCCTGGATCAGTAATGCTGACACCACATAGTACTTGAAGGATTTATAACAGAGTAGCAATCACACACTTATTACATCGAGTGTCTCAAAAGAAAACTTATTACAATAAATATGGCTTAAGGCCATCTAATAACGATAACAGCGGAAGGATTGGAAGATAAGTGAGTCCATCAACTCCAACGGCATCACTGATTATAGAACCACGACCTAAAACTCCTTAATTGTCGTCTGAAAAGTCTGCAACAATAATGTTGCAGCCCGAAAACGGGTCAGCACATGGAATATACTGGCAAGGTAACACATAGAGAGTAATGGAATGAAACAACTATACTATATGCATATTTGGCTGGTGGAAAGCTCTATGGTTACAGTTTTGCGAAAAGCCAATTTTTCCCTACTGCAAAGGAATAAATTTATTTAACTATCATGGTGGTTGTTAAACATTGATAATGGTTGACAGCGTTCTCAATCCCAACTAAACATCATTAAACAAACCCGTCAAACTTAATTTTATAGTAACATGTTGAGATTCACATGATAATCCAGGTTTGATGTAATGCAATAAAACTGGGTAGTAGAAGGTATGATCAAAGTGTTACTTGCCTTGCTGATGATCCAGGAAACCTAGTGATTCGAAGTAACAAGCGGCGCACTCCGGGTACTCTATCGCAAACAAACAAGCATACAATAAGTACTCAACTAATGCACAAGTAAAACTCAAATAAAAGACTTAACCAGAAAGTTCAACTTAAGAACTCCGGTTGGCAAAAAGAATCAAATCGAACGAAGCAACGAAAGACAAACGGCAAAAGAAATAGGCTTTGATTACTATTCTGGATCTAGGGCAATTTTTACAGAAACAAAAACTTGTTTAAGTTGGTTAAACGAAAAGAGGGTCTCGACACGAAACTCCAGGCGCTTGAATCGCCTGATTCCGATAAACGAGCGAGAAGTTATACTAAAACAAAAATCGGATCAGAAATCACGATCAGAAAATCGCGGATTTAATCCGAGAAAAAGAAAAACGACGAACAGTTTAACGAACGAACGTTCGTTAACTGGATCTAAACGACGAACACGTTCGTTAAAACGAACGAACCGAACGAACGTTCACTAAACAGACTAAACCGAAAAAAACTGTTCTAAAAAAACAAATCTAAAAAAAATAAACCGCGGCTTTTAAAAAAAACCGGGCGGCGAAAACGAGGTTGACCTCGGGCGGCGGGTCCGGCGGGCGACGGGCGGCAGCGGCGGCGCGCGGCTAGGGTTAGGGTTTCGGGCGCGGGTGGGCTGGCGGCGGCTGATGGGCTTCGGCGGCTCGGGTCGGGCGGCTTATAAAGGCTGCCCCCGAGCGGAGTCCCACTCGGGTATGGCCCGGAGTCGGTTCACGTTTTTTTAATGTTCCGCGCAGAAAAAAAATAAAAGAAATACTAAACGGACTCCAAAAATCCCGAAATAAACTTTCCCCGGCTTCTAAAATCAAGCCGCACAGGATGAACATTTATTTGGATCCTAAATGCAATTTTGAAAAATGCGCATTTTTCCTAAATTCAAATTAAATAGCAAATAAAACCAAATAAAATCTTATTTGATTTTTTATTAAATCCTCAATATTCTTTATTTTGGGAAAGTCATTTTATTCCCTCTCTCATATGTTTTTGTAATAGAAATTATTGAAGATAAAATAAATAAAATCAAATGATCCCATTTTCAAAATTTGAGACAACTCAAATATGAAAATAACGAAATCCCCAACTCTCTCCAAGGGTCCTTGAGTTGCGAAAAATTTCTAGGATCAACCAAAATGCAGTAAATATGATATGCAATGATGATCTAGTGTATAACATTCGAAATTGAAAATTTGGGATGTTACATTAATTTCATCCTCTCCCAAGATTGTGCAACATGTTCATGATCAGGTTGCTTAAAATTCATAATATCGTTTCTAAGAGAGGTGATCTTAGCGAGAGGAAAATACTTAGAGATAAAAGCATCTTCGCACTTATTCCATGAATCAATACTATTTTTAGGCAAAGACGAAAACCAAGCTTTAGCAAGATCTCTAAGCGAAAACAGGAATAACTTCAATTTAACAATATCATTATCCACATCTTTCTTCTTTTCCATATCACACAAATCAACAAAGTTGTTTAGATGGGTGGTGGCATCTTCACTAGGAAGGCTGGAAAACGGTTCTTTCATGATAAGATTCAGCAAAGCAGCATTAATTTCACAATATTCAGCATCGGTAAGAGGAGCAATCGGAGTGCTAATAAAATCATTGTTGTTGGTATTAGTAAAGTCACACAATTTGGTATTATCTTGAGCCATCGTGATAGGCAAGCAATCCAACACACAAGGAAACAAGAACCGGGCAAAAAGAGGCAAATAGGGAAAGAGAAGGAGGACGTAGAGAGAGGGAAAATAAAATGGCAAGGGTAAAGTGGGGGAGAGGTAAACGAGAGGCAAATGGAAAATAATGTAATGTGAGAGATAAGGGTTTGTGATGGGTACTTGGTATGTTGACTTTTGCATAGACTCCCCGGCAACGGCGCCAGAAATCTGTCGGCGTTCTGGGAACGGGGGTCCCCAGACTTGCCTGCCTGCGGCCTGCGGCGTGGCTCAAAGGGGGGCCCAGCACGGCCCGTCTTCATCAACACAGACCCAAGACCCTCGCGAGGGGCCAAGCCTCGCGGGGCGGACGACACAGAGCTTCCTCAGGCACGGCCTCATCAGGCTGGCTCGCGAGGAGGCGAAGAGATCAAGGCGGGGTACCTCACGAGGTGCCCGTGACGCAAGCCATGACGACCAAAGGCGCCAGGCGGGCGCCAGCCGCGAAGTGTCCTCCTTTCCTCTATGGTATAAAGGGAGCAAGTGCAGGTGAGAGCATCAAGCAAAGGCACCCGTTTCGGTGCAACAAGACCAAGACCAGTCCAACGGCAGGGAGAAAGTCATTGCGGAGCCCCAGCCAGCGTCACCACCAGAGCCTTTGGCAGGCGAGGACCAACTTTAGTCAGGATAAGTGTACCAGATGTTCCCCTTCAAAGTGGCCAATTGTTGGCGCCCTTCCCGCTCGATATTTGGGAAGAGGCCCAGGGCCTTTGCCTATAAATAGGACTAGCCACCCCCAGGGTAGGAGGAGGGGAAATCGGATCGCAATCGAGAAGAGAGAGAGAGAGAGAGAGAGAGAGAAGGGTGACTGAACTCCTCTTAGCAGTTCATCGCCCCAGCCAAGAACAGACCCTCGCGAGGCTGTTCTTCCTTGTATTGCTCATCATCATCAGCCCAAGAGGCAATCCACCACACCACACACTGGAGTAGGGTATTACACCACAACGGTGGCCCGAACCAGTATAAACCCTGTGTCTCTTGTGCTGTTATTTCCATAGCTTAGATCTTAGCGAGGCGGAGGGGTGCAGGTAGGTAGAAGGAGAAATCTCCACGCACACCCTAGTGTTCGAACCTCAAGGGACTGCCGGAACCCGAAATACAACAAAATCCTTCTTGCTACCTCTTGAGCACTGCGTTTGTTTTCCCTTGAAGAGGAAAGGGTGATGCAGCAAAGTAGCATAAGTATTTCCCTTAGTTTTTGAGAACCAAGGTATCAATCTAGTAGGAGGCCACGCACGAGTCCCTCGTACCTACACAAACAAATAAAATCCTCAAAACCAACGCAATAAAGGGGTTATCAATCCCTTTACGGTCACTTACGAAAGTGAGATCTGATAGATATGATAAGATAATATTTTTGGTATTTTTATGATAAAGATGCAAAGTAAATAAAGCAAAATAAAAATAGCAAAAGAAATAGCTTGTTGATGGGAGATCAATATGATGGAAAATAGACCCGGGGGCCATATGTTTCACTAGTGGCTTCTCTCGAGAGCAAAGGTATTACGGTGGGTAAACAAATTACTCTTGAGCAATTGACAGAATTGAGCATAGTTATGAAAATATCTAGGTATGGTCACGTCTATAGGCATCACGTCTGAGACAAGTAGACCGTCTCCTGCCTGCATCTACTACTATTACTCCACACATCGACCGCTATCCAACATGCATATAGTGTATTAAGTTCAAAGGAACAGAGTCACGCTTTAAGCAAGATGACATGATGTAGAGGGATAAACTCATGCAATATGATATAAACCCCATCTTGTTATCCTCGATGGCAACAATACAATATGTGCCTTGCTGCCCCTACTATCACTGGGAAAGGACACCGCAATATTGAACCCAAAGCTAAGCACTTGTCCCATTGCAACAAAGATCAATCTAGTAGGCCAAACCAAACTGCTAATTCGAAGATACTTGCAAAGATAACCAATCATAAATAAAAGAATTCAGACAAGATTCAAATATTGTTCATAGATAAACTTGATCATAAACCCACAATTCATCGGTCTCAACAAACACACCGCAAAAGAAGATTACATTGAATAGATCTCCACAAGAGAGGGGGAGAACATTGTATTGAGATCCAAAAAGAGAGAAGAAGCCATCTAGCTAATAACTATGGACCCGAAGGTCTGAAGTAAACTACTCACACATCATTGAAGAGGCTATGGTGTTGATGTAGAAGCCCTCCGTGATCGATGCCCCATTCGGTGGAGCTCCGGAAAAGGCCCCAAGATGGGATCTCATGGGTACAGAAGGTTGCGGTAGTCGAATTAGGGTTTTGTCTCCGTATCTGGTAGTTTGGGGGTACGTAGGTATATATAGGAGGAAGAAGTATGTCGGTGGAGCAACGTGGGCCCCATGAGGGTGGAGGGCGCGCCTGGGGGGTAGGCGCGCCCCTACCTCATGCCTTCCTGGTTTCTTTCTTGATGTAGGTGTTGGAAATATGCCCTAGAGGCAATAATAAATTGGTTATTATTATATATTTCATTGTTCATGATAGTCGTTTCTTATCCATGCTAGAATTGTATCAATAGGAAACTCAGATACATGTGTGGATACATAGACAACAACATGTCCCTAGTAAGCCTCTAGTTGACTAGCTCGTTGATCAATAGATGGTTACGGTTTCCTGACCATGGACATTGGATGTCGTTGATAACGGGATCACATCATTAGCAGAATGATGTGATGGACAAGACCCAATCCTAAGCCTAGCAGAAAGATCATGTAGTTCGTATGCTAAAGCTTTTCTAATGTCAAGTGTCATTTCCTTAGACCATGAGATTGTGCAACTCCCGGATACCGTAGGAGTGCTTTGGGTGTGCCAAACGTCACAACGTAACTGGGTGGCTATAAAGGTACACTACAGGTATCTCCGAAAGTGTCTGTTGGGTTGGCACGAATCGAGACTGGGATTTGTCACTCCGTGTAACGGAGATGTATCTCTGGGCCCACTCGGTAGGACATCATCATAATGTGCACAATGTGACCAAGGATTTGATCACGGGATGATGTGTTACGGAATGAGTAAAGAGACTTGCCGGTAACGAGATTGAACAAGGTATCGGGATACCGACGATCGAATCTCGGGCAAGTATCGTACCGCTAGACAAAGGGAATTGTATACGGGATTGATTGAATCCTTGACATCGTGGTTCATCCGATGAGATCATCGTGGAACATGTGGGAGCCAACATGGGTATCCAGATCCCGCTGTTGGTAATTGATTGGAGAGTTGTCTCGGTCATGTCTGCATGGTTCCCGAACCCGTATGGTCTACACACTTAAGGTTCGATGACGCTAGGGTTATAGGGAATAGATATACGTGGTTACCGAATGTTGTTCGGAGTCCCGGATGAGATCCCGGATGTCATGAGGAGTTCCGGAATGGTCCGGAGGTAAAGATTTATATATGGGAAGTCCTGTTTTGGTCGCCAAAAAGTTTCGGGTTTTATCAGTAATGTACTGGGACCACCGGGAGGGTCCCGGTGGTCCACCAAGTGGGGCCACCAGCCTCGGAGGGCTGCATGGGCCAAGTGTGGGAGGGGACCAGCCCCAGGTGGGCTGGTGCGCCCCCCCACCAGGGCCCAAGGCGCAGAGAGAAGGGAAAAGGGGGAAACCCTAGGCTCAGATGGGCCTAAGGCCCACCTAGTGGTGCGCCCCCCCTCTCTCCCCCCTTGGCCGCCCCCCTAGATGGGATCTAGGGCTGGCCGCCACCCCTAGGGATGGAAACCTAGGTGGGGGCGCAGTCCCTCCCTTTCCCCTATATATAGTGGGGTTTTGGGCTGCCATACACGTGAGAACATCTCCTTCTTGGCGCAACCCTACCCCTCTCCCTCCTCGTCTCTTGCGGTGCTTGGCGAAGCCCTGCTGGAGTACCACGCTCCTCCACCACCACCACGCCGTCGTGCTGCTGCTGGATGGAGTCTTCCCCAACCTCTCCTTCCCCCCTTGCCGGATCAAGGCGTAGGAAACGTCACCGGGATGTACGTGTGTTGAACACGGAGGTGCCGTCTGTTCGGCACTAGGATCATCGGTGATTTGGATCACAACGAGTACGACTCCATCAACCCCGTTCACTTGAACGCTTCCACTTAGCGATCTACAAGGGTATGTAGATGCACTCTCCTTCCCCTTGTTGCTAGATTACTCCATAGACTGATCTTAGTGATGCGCAGAAAATTTTGAATTTCTGCTACGTTCCCCAACAGTAGGGTCCAAGTCCTCTGGATCACGTTCGTTCCGAAAATCACGTTCCCAAAGGTTTCATTCTGTTTGATATTCTTTTTCGGTGAAACTCTGAAATAGGCAAAAAACAGCAATTCTGGGTTGGGCCTCCGGTTAGTAGGTTAGTCCCAAAAATAATAGAAAAGTGTATAATAAAGCCCAATAATGTCCAAAACAGAATATAATATAGCATGGAACAATCAAAAATTATAGATACCTTGGAGACGTATCAAGCACCCCCAAGCTTAATTCCTGCTCGTCCTCGAGTAGGTAAATGATAAAAACATAATTTTTGATGTGGAATGCTACTTGGCAAAATTTCAATTTAATTCTCTTAATTGTGATATGAATATTCAGATTCGAAAGATTCAAGACAAAAGTTTAATATTGGCATAAAAATAATAATACTTCAAACATACTAACTAAGCAATTATGTCTTCTCAAAATAACATGGCCAAAGGAAGTTATCCCTACAAAATCATATAGTCTGGCTATGCTCTATCTTCACCACACAAACTATTTAAATCATGCACAACCCCGATGACAAGCCAAGCAATTGTTTCATACTTTTGTTGTTCTCAAACTTTTTCAATCTTCACACAATACATGAGCATGAGCCATGGACATAGCACTATATGGGGAATAGAATGGTGGTTGTGGAGAAGACAAAAAAAGGAGAAGATAGTCTCACATCAACTAGGCGTATCAATGGGCTATCGAGATGCCCATTAATAGATATCTATGTGAGTGAGTAGGGAGTTCCATGCAACCGATGCACTAGAGCTATAAGGATATGAAAGCTC
The DNA here is from genome assembly GCF_056163025.1 of Triticum urartu. Taxonomy (NCBI): domain Eukaryota; kingdom Viridiplantae; phylum Streptophyta; class Magnoliopsida; order Poales; family Poaceae; genus Triticum; species Triticum urartu. The sequence goes on from NC_141876.1 coordinate 163,476,044, forward strand.
AACAAAAGGAACTACGTTGGTGTGCATCCAACTCGCTTGCTCACGAAGACCTAGGGCATTTTGAGGAAGCCCATCATTGGAATATACAAGCCAAGTTCTATAATGAAGGATTCCCACTAGTATATGAAAGTGATATCATAGGATACTCTCTATCATGAGGACAATGGTGCTACTTTGAAGAACAAGTGTGGTAAAAGGATAGTAGCATTGTCCCTTCTCTCTTTTTCTCTCATTTTTTTATTTGGGCCTTTTATTTTTTATGGCCTCTTTTTTTTAGTCCGGAGTCTCATCCCGACTTGTGGGGGAATCATAGTCTCCATCATCCTTTCCTCACTTGGGACAATGCTCTAATGATGATCATCACACTTTTACTTACTTACAACTAAACAATTACAACTTGGTACTTAGAACAAAATATGACTCTATGTGAGTGCCTCTGGCAGTATACCGGGATATGCAATGAATGAAGAGTGACATGTATGAAAGAATTATGAACGGTGGCTTTGCCACAAATACAATGTCAACTACATGATCATGCAAAGCAATATGACAATGATGGAGTGTGTCATAGTAAACGGAACAGTGGAAAGTTGCATGGCAATATATCTCGGAATGGCTATGGTAATGCCATAATAGGTAGGTATGGTGTCTGTTTTGAGGAAGGTATATTGTGGGTGTAAGATACGGGCGAAAAGTGTGCGGTATTAGAGAGGCTAGCAATGGTGGAAGGAAGAAAGTGCGTATAATCCATGGACTCAACATTAGTCATAAAGAACTCACATACTTACTGCAAAGATCTACAAGTTATCTGAACAAAGTATTACGCGCATGCTCCTAGGGGGATAGATTGGTAGGAAAAGACCATTGCTCGTCCCCGACCGCCACTCATAAGGAAGACAATCAATAAATAAATCATGCTCCGACTTCATCACATAACGGTTCACCATACGTGCATGCTACGGGAATCGCAAACTTCAACACAATTATTTCTCAAATTCACAACTACTTAACTAGCATGACTCTCATATCACCATCTCCATATCTCAAAACAATTATCAAGTATCAAACTTCTCATAGTATTCAACACACTCATAAGAATTTTTTTACTAATCTTGAATGCCTATTATAATTAGAGCAAATTACCACGCTGTTTTGTAGGACTCTCAAAATAATATAAGTGAAGCATGAGAGAACAATTGTTTCTATGAAAGAAATCCACCACCGTGCTCTAAAAGATATAAGTGAAGCACAAGAGCAAAAACTATATAACTCAAAAGATATAAGTGAAGCACATAGAGTATTCTAGTAATTTCAAATCATCTGAGTCTCTCTCAAAAGGTGTGTACAAAAAGGATGATTGTGGTAAACTAAAAATCAAAGATTCAAATAATACAAGACGCTCCAAGCAAAACACATATCATGTGGTGAATAAAAATATAGCTCCAAGTAAAGTTACCGATGGAAGTAGACGAAAGAGGGGATGCCTTCCGGGGAATCTCCAAGCTTTGGCTTTTACGTGTCCTTAGATTATATTGGGGTGCCTTGGGCATCCCCAAGCTTAGGCTCTTGCCACTCCTTGTTCCATAATCCATCAAATCTTTTACCCAAAACTTGAAAACTTCACAACACAAAACTTAAAGTAGAAAATCTAGTGAGCTCCGTTAGCGAAAGAAAACAAAACACCACTTCAAGGTACTGTAATGAACTCGTTATTTATTTATATTGGTGTTAAACCTACTGTATTACAACTCTTCTATAGTTTATAAACTATTTTACTAGCCATAGATTCATCAAAATAAGCAAACAACACACGAAAAACAGAATCAGTCAAAAACAGAACAGTCTGTAGTAATCAGTAGCTAACGCAAGTTCTGGAACCCTAAAAATTATAAAATAAATTTCTGGACGTGAGGAATTTATCTATTAATTATCTTCAAAAATAATTAACTAAATATCACATTCCAAATAAAAATGGTAGCAGTTCTCGTGAGCGCTAAAGTTTCTGTTTTTTACAGTAAGATTAAAAAGACTTTCCCCAAGTCTTCCCAATGGTTGTACTTGGCACAAACACTAATTAAACACAAAAAACACAACCAAAACAGAGGCTAGATAAATTATTTATTACTAAACAGGAGCAAAAAGCAAGTAATAAAAATAAAATTGGGTTGCCTCCCAACAAGCCCTATCGTTTAACGCCCCTAGCTAGGCATAAAAGCGTAGATAGATCTAGGTATTGCCATCTTTAGTTGGCAATCCATAAGTGGCTCTCATAATAGATTCATAAGTTAATTGTATTTTGTTTCTAGGGAAGTGTTCCATGCCTTTCCTTAACGGAAATTGGAATCTAATATTCACTTCCTTCATATCATTAATTGCACCAATCTTTCTAAGGAAAGGTCTACCAAGAATAATAGGACATGAAGGATTGCAATGTTTATCAAGAACAATAAAATCTATGGGAACATAATTCATATTTTCAACAATAAGAACATCATTAATTATTCCCGTAGGTTTCTTAATAGTGGAATCCGCAAGGTGCAAGTTTAAAGAGCAATCATCAAAATCACGGAAACCTATCAAATCACACAGAGTCTTTGGAATCGTGGAAACACTAGCACCCAAATCACACAAAGCATAGGACTCTTGATCTTTAATTTTAATTTTTATTGTAGGTTCCCACTCATCATAAAGTTTTCGTTTGAGTTTGGAAATCTCTGCTGACTTGGCAGTCGCCGCTAACAGAGAGGCCTGTTTTCAAATAAAATAGCATGTTACCACCTGACAACTGATTATTGATCCTCTGTTGTAACATCCCAAAATTCTAAATTTTGGAATGTTATAATAAATAGATAGATTTGATTGACTGTTTGATTGATTGACTGAAAGTGAGTGAAATTGATAACTTTTTGAAAGTTAAATGAGAGGGAATAAAAGGACTTTCCCAAACTTTCGTTTTTGCCTTTATGCTCTCCGTGAATTCAAATACTTTTTCATCACGAAACCCTGGAGAGAAGATGACATGACTTCTTCCATTTAATTAAATGACAAGGGGTGTTGAAAATATTTGAATTTCATTTGAGAATATTTCCAATTCTGAAACTTCATGCAACTCAATGATTTTCATGAGAGAAGATAAAATGACTTCTTCAAATTATATGAAATATGAGTTGGGAGTTTCAAAGAATTAAATTCAAAGTTCTTTTGAATTTATTTTCAATTTGGAGTTATTTGGGTTTTAATCAAATTATTTTTCTCCAAAAATAAAATATATAGAAATTAGGGTAAAATGATTCCCTACATTAGAAAATTGGAGAAAAATTAATTTGAAATCATTTTGGTATTTTTCAAAATGATTTTTTATTGGATTTTAATAGACCAGTAGCATTCTTTGATTTATCTGAATTTGGGTGGATTTTATTTGGCATTATAAAAATGTTCATGTCGTAGAGAATCTTTTCCTAAAAATTTAGATATATTATATGCCTATATAATATTTTAGTTTATTTTTTAGTTTTTGTTATTTTTGTTGTCTGTGAAAAATGTTTTTTTTAAACTCTTCGAACAGTGCCAGGCCGAAGCCCAGCACTGCTCTCTCTCTCTCCCCGCGCCAGGCCAGCCGGCCCAGCCAAGCAGTGGTCCAACGCGCCCGCACCGCCGTCCCGGAGCTCGGGCAGGTCTCCGCCTCCTGCCCGACACCGTCGCCGCCGCCGTGAACTCTGCGGAGTCCGCCGCCGCCCCGCCTTGCACTCCACGCCACCGCCTCGCCTCCCTTCTATAAATGGCGCCCCGGGACCGTGCCACTTCCGTTTCCCCCGAAGCCACCGCTCCTCATCCCCCGTTGCGCCGCCGCCGCTACCAGATACGCCGCCGCCTCCGTCGGTTCTCTGCTACGCCACCGCGCCGCCACTGCCGCACCGCAGCCCCGCCGCCTCTCGCCCCGCGCCGCCTCCTGCCGCTGCTGTCGCCTCACCAGAACCACCGCGCCGCCTTGCCTCGCTGTCGCCGGAGTTAACCGTCGCCGCCGGTTTTCTAAGAAAAACCGCCCCGACCGGTAAAACCGTTGCCTGGTTCGATTCGGTTCTTTTGATTAAAACCGGTTTTTCTTAATAACCTAGTTAAGTAGTGAACGTTCATTGTTTTAGTCTTCGCAGCGAACGTTTTCTTCATATAAACTTCTGTAGTGAACGTTCGCTATTTAGTAATTTTTATTTTCTTTTAATTTCGGCCAGAGACCTATCTGTGATGATTTCTTTACAAATTAGTCCCTGTTCTTCAAACGGTCATAACTTTTTACTCGTTAGTCCAAATTCAACGAAACCAACGCCCACATCTTCGTTATGATCCCCTCTATCCGGATAAACAACTTAAACATGTTTTTGAAAAGATTAAAATTTGAATTAGATCAGATTTGAATTCAAACTTCGTTTGATCATAACTTGAGTTTCGTAGCTCTGTTTGAGTTGATTCTTTTTGCAAATCGAAGCTCTTGACCTAAACTTTTTGATAAGGCCAAATCCATATAATTTTGGTACCATTAGAAATTGTTTTATGTTGCAAGAGTTATTTTCTTGGTTTTGATGTTTTCCGAATCGACTTCTTCGATCTTTCTAATCTTTTGAGTGATTGCTTATGTATGGTTACTATTGCTTGCTTACGATAGATTGACCGGAGTGTGACGAGTAGATCTAGCAAGATTTTTGAGTGCGAATCATCTTCATCAACATTGCAGGCAAGTTCACACTTTGATCATATCCCTTTTCATACCCAGTTTTTATGCATTTGTTACAACCCTCAAACATTGCATGAGTAGGATTAATAACATGTGGGTATTGGGAAGTAGTTGATGAGGTAGTACCTATTAGCTGTTTATTATCAAACCCTTGGGAGTTACTATTACTTTATGCTTATAGTGCCATGCTATGCTCGTAGACGTGGATTGGGTTTTGAGAGTATTCATGACAGATGTGAGATTGCTAATTAATGGTTTACTTAAGGTGGCAACTTAAACACACATCTCGGTGGATTGAGGCACCTGGTTATTCTAGGATTGCCTGTCTAGGCACCTAGGTAGACCAGGATTGCCTTTTTTTATGGACCGCCACCCAGGCTCAAAGGGATCATGAGATTTTTCATGCTAGAAACTTCTATGTGCAGCCACAAGCTATTATGGGCTCTAGCATAGTTGACTAAGACGTGCGAACTCTTACAGTGGTAGACTAGCAGATGTAGGGGATGTAGGTGGTACGGTCTACCCGATCGTAAGGTGCTAGCACTTCTGAAAGACTATGTCTCGGTCATCCGTTTCTCAAACACCATGCAGTGCGAGATATCCAACGGAGGAGATCGAGTCTTGTGGGGAAAAGTGCGCAAACCTCTGCAGAGTGTATAAACTAATCATGGTTAGCTGTGTCCCCGGTTATGGACATCTTGAGTATCTAGTACTTGGATTTTCATGTGAATCTCATCAGGTTACTTTAATTAATATTGTTGGGTTTTAATGATGATACTTAATTGGGATTGAGAATGCTGTCAACCATTCTCAATGTTTAACAACTACCATGATAATTAAATAAAATTTATTCCTTTGTAGTAGGGAAAAATTGGCTTTTCGCAAAAACCTTATAACCGTAGAGCTTTTCCACCAGCCAAATATGCATGTACTGATAGCCATTATTCATCATTGCTCTACAATGTGAATTTGCCAGTACATTCAATGTACTGACCCTTTGTGGCTGCAACGTCTCATGTTGCAGGATTTCTTACGACGAGTAAGTGATACGTTAGGGTTACGATTTCTACACTCAACTTTGCCGTTGGTGTTGATGGGAATCCACAACCTTGTTACTTCCGCTATTTGGATTGAGGTAATAGTATTTTACGTTACTTATACATGTGATTTACCTCTGTTATAAATCCTCGAGTACTGTGTGTGTCAGCATACCGATCAAGGGATAACACTTAAGCACAGAGACTTGATCCATTCGGGTCGGGTCACTACAAGATGGTATCAGAGCACATGTTGACTGTAGGACGTGACCCTAGAAATTGGCAAGCCCATAGGAAAGATTTTTCTCTACAACTTCATTTTCAAAAAGATCTTTTCCTCTCTTCTCTTCTGAGCTTATTCAAAAATTCCCTTTAGTGAGATCATACCCCTTTCCCCTTTTGACCAAACGAAGATTCGACTGATGAGACCACTCCAAGAAGTACAAGATATCGGACAACTAAGACCATTTCGGAATGAACGTTATTTTCCGTGCATCTGAATAATGGAAACTACGACGGTTAAAGACCGAAGACAAGTAGAATTTGAAGGCTCTAAAGAATTCCCAGATTTGTATGACCTAGGAAGGCTACCCTTATGGAACTTGGTAGACTATGGAAGTTGTCAATACCCGAGATCAAGGTGTATCGGAGAAAGACTGAAACAAGGAGCATGAGAACTCAAAGTTTTGTCAAAGAAAACCCTAAGGCAGGAGATATCAACTATGGAATGATAGCTCATGGTAATGACAAGAGCAGAAACACGGTTATCCGTGATGTCATCGCCTGCTGATGCTATTGTCACCGTGCTGAGTTAAGGATGCATTTCTTCAGAATGGATTTGATGGAACAAGGCTGATGGAGCACCTATTAGTAAGATGAAGTTTTAACCTTAGCCGGTGTATCACCAGGATCTGGAGAAGTACATCAAGAAGTTTAAGGTGGAGCTCCATGAAGCCGTATTAGACAAGGAAGCATTTCGTGAAGAACTCAGGAACCAAAAGCTGAAAGTAGCCAAGCTGGAGGAGCTACAACCTCGAGATACTGGAGATTTGTCAGGAACTGAAGGACAGTATGACCATGGTTCATGTGAAGGATGTTGAAACCCAGAAGTTTGGAATGCAACTCCAGAAATATTAAAGGACGTCATGATAGACTTTCGACAACAGAAATGATCTGGCAAAAGGATTTGAGAAAGACAAGCATGATCGGAAGAAGCTATTGGAGGCAAGAACAAGGCTTGAAAAGTTTGGAGATGTTGAAGATTTATTGACCTTTAGAAGACCCAACCCCTGTTATATGCCTACGTTACATGCAACGTTTGTGAGCTATCATTTGTTTGATGTTTTTCCGACAGCCACAAATAGAATCCATCTTTTCAAAACTTTTGTTTGTATTGTGTGTATCCCTCTCTATCTCTCTTATCTTACCCCAAACCCACATGGAACCAATAGAGGATGAATGGAGATGAGCTTGTATGTTCTGGACCGATGAGTCAGTTGGAGACAGATCGATGGATTCAGAACATGGAGGATCACATGGAGAATAACCCTATAGTTGGACATCATATGACCCAACATGCTCTTCAGTGCTTTGAAAGAGGTGCTTCTACTTGGTGGAGAATGTACCAAACCCTCAATGGATGGCAAGGAATAACCACTTGGAAAGAATTTAAGTTGACTTTGCCAAAGTCTTGGCTTATGTCCCAGAAGTTGAAGCCTTATGGAAAGGATATGAAGAAACCTTGTGCATGCAAGATTTGTGGAGAAATAGGACACACCCATAAAGAACACAAGGATGAATGCCCTAATTGTGAAGGAATTCACCCAGTTGAAGAATGCCCAACTATGCAGATTACTTGTTTCTTGTGTGAAGGGACTACCCACTATCCTACTCAGTGTCACATTTACCCCATGGTACAATGAACCATCCAGCAGAAGAAAGAAGTAATGAAAGGATCCCTCATGGAAATTTTAGAAGAAACTGTGATGAAGGAAGTGGTGGAGGACACGCCCAAAGAAGAACCAATTAAACCCGGCACCAAGTCATGCTATTCATGTGGAGAAGGACACATCTCCCAGAATTGTATGAATGGGGATCTAGTAGAATTCCTGACAGAGGAATTAGAATATGACCCACAAGAAATAGAAGCCATGATTGGCATGGAAGGGTCCAGGAAGAGAAGCAGATTGGATTCCAGGAAGGACCTGAGTCATATCACCGGTTATAGGTGCAAGGAGTCAGGGCACTACCTCAACAATTGCCGAAAAAGGAAACCTCGATACTTGTCAGAAGTAATATGTTTTAGTTGTAATGGAGCAGGGCACTTTGCCAGAGAATGCCCCAAGGAGAAGGAAACTTGTGCTAGATAGTTGAGTTTGCAACAAAAGAGATGGAGTAGTAGAAGTGAGAACATTTTCTTTTATATTGAGGTGTTGAGTTGAGACATGTAATGGAAAAGAGGGAGATTTTAATCACTTGAGAATGAATAAAGTTAGCATCGTTGGTAAAGATTTGGGTTTTGTGAGTTGTTACTCTATGAAGAAGGATTTTGACCATTTTTAGGATATGAGAAATATGGTCTATGGAAGATTTGTGCATTTTAAGGGTGGTAGTACCCTGTAAGAACCCTTGACCCCTAGAAAAGATAAGGATACTCCACTAAGTGGATTCCTGACAAAATGAATACGAGTTTTGTCTCGATATGTGTGATACCCCAAGAGTATGTGGGATGAAGTTGGAGACCGTCATTTGTTTGGACCAAATGTGATCAAAGGAGTTAGAAGAGAATGTTAAGTTGATTCGAGATGGACTGAAGGTAGCTCAGTCCAGGCAGAAGAGTTATGCAGACTTAAAAACGCAAGGAGGTAGTCTATGAAATTGGAGATAGAGCATGTCTTCGTGTGACCCCTCTGCAAGGAGTTAAACGATTTGGAGTTAAGGGATAGTTAGCCCCAAGATTTGTAGGACCATACCGAGTTTTGGAGCATATGGGAGAAGTGACCAACAAGTTGGAGTCACCTGAAGGACTGTCAGGAGTTCATGATGTGTTTCACGTTTCCCAGTTGAAGAAGTGTCATGCAGAGATGGCCAATATTCCCCTGTAAGGACGCTTGACCCTGGAAAGGAAAATGATGTTCTACGAAGTGGAATATGGACTCCATAAGTATAAGTTTTTATCTCGGTATGTGGGATATCCCACGAAGATAAAGAGATAAATTACTATTGGATATAAAGGAGGTATGATGTTGGAGATATGGATCAAGGGAAATTCCATGATGAGTCTGAGTAATCATGTCCTAGTTTGGTGCCAATAGAAGGAAGAAAGACAGTACAATTGGATGGATTTAAAGAATACTAGGAAGTTGGAAGTTGGAATAATGATCCGTTGCCCGATGATAAGTTCAAGGACTACAAGTGATCAGATGGGCCATAACCCACAGGCCCTAGGACCTGCCAAGAAACAAGCACATTGTTGCTGAAGGAAAAACCCTGGAAGAGGATATGCCCTTATCAATAGACGATCTTATAGGAGTTACGCAAAACCTGAGAGTTGTGAAGGAACGATAGATGGTTGTTTGGCTTGCAGAATCTATGGATTTATCCGAACTTGGTTCGTCGACAAGATAAATTCTGCAATGCTTGTGAGGATGACCGAGTGTTAGAATGTGAGATTCACTAAAGCATATACAGGGTAATGATTTGGGTGCGGGATGGATTGATCACCATACGGACTTACTCTTATTATTCGCCTTGCTATATGGGATAGTAAATCTGAGTGACTTACCTATAGTAGAGAGACGATGATCAAAACCTGTCGGTGTACTAGAGTAGGGGGTACCCTAGTATCCCGAACTTGTGCACGGGCAGTCGCAGCATCCTGCGGCAAGGCTTGCCGGGTGACCGCCAAGATCCTCCGTGGTTCCTTTGGAGCCACTCAAGAACAAAGTACTCAAACCAAGGCCCCGGCAAGAGGAGCTGGCCGGGAAGGAGACAAGACCCCGGCAACACGAACTTGCCGGGAAGGCTATCAAAAAGCATCTCGAGACCCCGGCAAGAGGAGCTTGCCGGGAAGGCCATCCAAGGCATTTCAAGGAACTTGCCGCGGCGCGCTATGCGCCCCGGCAAGGCCCTGTGAGCGACAAGCTCCCGGACGCGACAAGACAACGACCGCGGCAAGGCGCTTGCCGCGGCAAGCCACCCCTCCACGCCCGCGCTCCGGTGCACCCGCCACGTGTCGCTCTGGGGCCTTCCCAGGCACACGTGGCAGGAGGCCGTGCAGCTAGGGGTGCGCGGTGGCAAGCAGGCGCTGACAAGATAACCATCGTGGCAAACGGTGGCGTCCCTAGCGGTCCCTTTCGGTACTGTTTAGGCGACACAGACGGGCATTTAATGCCCTTGTCCCCTGCCGTCAGGGTTAGGTATGATAACACTGTAGCAGGTAGCTGTGCCTACTACAGCACCTTTCCATTTTTGCCCTTGACCTCCGTTGCCACCTGTCGGTAACCCCTTGAACATATAAAAGGAGGCCCGTGTGCAACGGAGGAGGGGGGGAGCCAGTTCAGGCACTCACGCTCGGTCTTGCTAGCCGCCGGTGCGTACTGTAGCACTCCGCGCTCCCGAGCTAGAAATCAATACCAAACCACAAAGCAGGAGTAGGGTTTTACGCATCCGTGCGGCCCGAACCTGGGTAAATCGCTCGCGTGCTTCGCCTCGATTTGCTCTTTGCACGACCTCCGCCCCCGCCGAACCGAAAGGGACCCGGTCCGCCGGTCCCATAGGTGCCCGTGGATCAGTACCCCGGCATCTTTGGCGCGCCAGGTAGGGGGCGTCGAAGTTGTGTGAACCAGATCCGGCGTTCTCGCGAGCTCGATCTTCATCATTTTCATCAACATGCCGCCGAAGAAGAAAGTTTCGGAGGCAGCTGCTCCTTCCGCGCCGGGCCAACCACCGCCGGAGCAAACGGTCGGTGGGGCAGACGCCGGCAGAAGGACGGGCGTCGACGAGGAAGCTCGCGGTGCCGCCAGGTCCCAGGACAAGGCTGCGCGGAGGAACCAACTCATAGCTAGTTACGCCCTTACTTTGTTTCGAGCCCGCTCAACAACTTAAGTGAGCTGCTAGCGCCCTTACTTTGCTTCGAGTCCGCTCAGCAACTTAAGTGAGCTGCTAAGCGCCCTTACTTTGTTTCGAGCCCGCTCAACAACTTAAGTGAGCTGCTAGCGCCCTTACTTTGCTTCGAGTCCGCTCAGCAACTTAAGTGGGCTGCTAAACACCCTTACTTTGCTTCGAGTCCGCTCAGCAACTTAAGTGAGCTGCTAGCGCCCTTACTTTGCTTCGAGTCCGCTCAGCAACTTAAGTGAGCCGCTAGCGCCCTTACTTTGTTTCGAGTTCACTCAGCAACTTAAGCGAGCTGCAACTAGTTGCGACAAGGTTTCTTGCCGGTAGCGGCGCCGCCAGCAGGTCGCTGATGTTCCAACAAGTTGACGCCGTAGTGGGAAGGCCCTTACCGGGTAAAACGAGTCACTAGGCCTGGCGCTGTCCGCCTTGAGACCGAAGATGGCATTTCCGCACCTACTCCGCGGTAAGCAGTAACGAGCCGTAAGGCTCCATATCTGTATTTTCTCTTATTTCTTTTTCACAAGGAAAGGAAGACTCCCTCGCGCACAAGTTTGCCGCGGGGGAAAGGAGAAGACAAGGGTATGGACCAGGCGTCGCTCAAGAATTTCGCCTTGCCGGAAAGCGGACAACAGAAAAGCTAAGTTGCCAAAGTTTGAGCAATCAAATTTTTTAAATTTTAAGTTATCTCCCTTGAACGACCACACTTTGTATGGGAAACCTGTGCGCGGAGGAACCAACTCATAGCTAGTTGCACCCTTACTTTGTTTCGAGTCCGCTCAACAACTTAAGTGAGCTGCTAAGTGCCCTTACTTTGCTTCGAGTCCGCTCAGCAACTTAAGTGAGCTGCTAGCGCCCTTACTTTGCTTCGAGTCCGCTCAGCAACTTAAGTGAGCCGCTAGCGCACTTACTTTGTTTCGAGTTCGCTCGGCAACTTGAGTGAGCTGCAACTAGCTGCGACAAGGTTTCTTGCCGGTAGCGGCACCGCCAGCAGGCGGCTGACGTTCCGCACTCAGCGCTCGCGGCTCAGGTGCCTGCACCGGCAAGTTCCCTGAAAGCGTAGGGCAAAAACATACAAAGGAAGGAATCAAGTAAAGGGAGTAACGTTGCAATCATTGCCCACAATCAAGTTGCATTACAAAGATAGCTTGTCGCAGCTCTAACAGATTGTTTTCATGACATGATGGGCATCGACAAGAAAAGAAGAAATGAGCGGCCTAATCTACGCGATCGCCTTTGACCCGCTTGATCCCGCTCACCTTGTCCACAATGGGTGCGACAAGGGCCTTGAGCTCCTCCAGATCAGCTTCTGGCGGCAAGGACCTGAGGAAGTTGGTGAGGCGGAGGCCCGGATTGCGGAAGGCCACCTTCATCAACACTTTCTCGAGGGCTCCTGCACAGATCTCGCGCGACTCGTCAGCTAGTTGCTTAGGGATCCTCTCTCAGAGTCGCTGAAGGGCCGTTGCCACGCCCTTGAAGAACAGGACGAGCTTGGCGCTGGGCTGGAGGTTGTCGTCGGAGGGATACCCAAGATCTTCCATCCCCAGCTGCGACAGCTCCTTGTCGATATCTGCGGCGGCGTTCACCAGACTATCCGTCCAGTGCGTCACAGTCTCCCTGAAGGCGTTCTGGGTGGTGGCGGCGCTCTCCAGCAGCGCCTTGTCGGCCTTGATTTCCTCCTTCAAGGCCGCCTCCCGCTTCTTGGCGCTGTCCAGAGCCTTGGTCAAAGTGGCTAGCTTCAACTCAAGATCTACGTTGGAGGCCTTGGCGACGCTGAGCTCCTTGCCCTTCTCGGAGAGATCGGCCTCCAGCCGCGCCACCTTCGTCTTCAACTCCTCCTTGGCGGCCTTGGCGGCGGCGGCAGCATCCTCCGCTTGCTTGAGGGCTCCGCCAAGCTTCTCCTCACGCGCGGCAAGCTCCTCCTCGTGAGCGTCGAGGTTGACCTTCCGCTGCGCCAGCTCGCCCTCCTCCGCGGCTAGCTTCACAGCGGCCAGTCGCTGCAGCTCTTCGGCTTCGGCCCTCTCAAGGAGAAAGGCCTTCCGCGCTTCAGCGAGCTGCTCCCGCTCCTCCGCCAGGGATCGGAGGGCTTCCCGGTGGAAACCCCCGAGCTCTTCTGCGCGCTTTTCAATGTCTGCTCCCGCCTTCGCGACAAGCGCCTCGCGGGACTCCAACTTGGCTTGTCGCGCGCGGTAGAGCGACATCAACCTGCGCAGCAGCCGCTCTTCTTCGGGCTCGTTGCTGCTGCTGTTTGGCGCGTCGACCAGCGTCAACCCCGCGGAGGCAAGCACTTCCCCGTCAAAGATCTCCCCCTCGACCGGCGCTCTGGAGCTTGATGCCCAGGGAAGATTGATGAAGACGTCGTCGCCGGCCTTCAGGTAGACGCCTGGCTGGGGCTCTCCGGAGCCTGGCGCTGCGGCGGCGGCGGACGGATCGGCGGTCGGTGTAGCGCCTGCCGCTCCGGCGGCCTCAGGGCCGTCAGTGCGATCGCCGGACCCCTCGCCAGTTGCCGCGGCGTCTGCCTTGGCGGCCTCTGCGCCGGCGGCGTCGCCACCACCGGTTGCATCGTCAGCGGCGACCTCGGTTTCCATCTGCTCCGCAGCGGGTGGATCTGACGACCGAAAAAGGGGGAAGAGTCAAGCAGGATCCAGCAGAAACTCATAAAGATCAAGAAAAGAAGGATCCAAGAGAAGTTTCGGAGCAAGGGGAGTACCTGCACCAGGCTCTGCGGTCGTGGTCTCCGTCGTCGGGGGGCCGCTGGCGCTGTCCCTCGCCGGAGAACCCTCCCTTGCCGGAGACTTCTCCTTCACCGGGGAGCCTTCCCTTGCCGGAGAATTCTCCCTTGTCGGGGGATTCTCCCTTGGCTCCTGGTGGGGCTGCTCGGCTCCTACACAAGTCAACGAGAAGGTATCAGCAAAGACAAGCACCCATGCGCACCTCGCCGCGGAAAATAATTCACACACTTACGCTGGGGGCTGCCATGGAGGACAGTCGCCGGCTCCGGCAAGGTTGTCTCGGGCGCGCCACCTGTGGTCGCAGGGAGCTCATCCTCGACGATGATCACCGGGGCCTTAGCTCTCTTTGCCGCTCTCTGGGCCAGAGTCCTGAAGAGGAACAAATTCAGGGAAAAGCAAGTGAGAAACAAGACCAACGGAAAGAGTTGAAGAAATGCAAGTACAACAAGAGAAGCTTACTCTCCTTCTTCCTCGTTGGAGCTTAACGCGGAGAAGTCGAAGCCTGGCGCGCGCCCGGCGCGGGAAGGCGGGGGAGAAGCTTCCCTTGGCCGCTTGGCGGGGGCAGCGGCGGCGGTCTGAGACGACCCCGCTCCGGCTGTCGGCGCGGCGTGAGTAGCGGCAGGGACTGAAACGGTGGTCCGGCTAGACTCCGCTCCAGTTGCCATCGTAGCATGAGGCGCTCCCGTGACAACGGTGTTCGCCGTGGTCGAGCGTGCCACGCGGCGTGGCAACTGTTGGCCCGCTTGCCGCTCCGCCACATCACCAACCTTGCGGAGGCGCCTTCTTGGTGGGGATGGAGGCTCTGCTTCTGGTGGGCTGTCTGGAGACGAGGTGGAAGAAGAGTCGATTTGCAATGAGCCACTCGCGTCCTTGGCGGGCTCGCTCGGCTCGGTGTCTTTCCCGGCAAGCCCCTTCTTGCCGGCAGGCTCCCCTCGCTCGGCACGGCTTGCCGCTTCTGCTGCGTTGGCCTCCTCCGCAGTGAACCCGAACTCGGCCGCGGCTGCGGCTGCCGCTGCCTCCTCCAGCCTAGTGGCGATGAGCACCATCTCCGCATCCGTGTTGTCGCGGGTGAGGCCGTCCTTCTCGTCGAGGCGGATTGGCACTTCCACCAAGTCGTCGAAGAATTGTTGCACGACCTCGTCTGCAGGCTCCTGCCAAGTTGGAACAATCCCGTGCGAGTCGCACTCCGGCATCATTGCACGGATACGGTCGAGCGCGGAATTCTTGCACAAAGGCACGACGCCCCCCGGCAACCTGAATACCTCGGGATGCTGGGGGTCATATTTGAATAGCTCCTGCAGCATCGCGTTGAGCTCCAGGACTGTGAAGTTGTAATTGAGGCCTGGCCGCAGCCTCATGATGTCTGCCGCGTTCTTGAACTCCCAAGTGGGCCTCCCACGTTCCTGCAAGGGGGCGATGCGGCGGCGAAGGAAGTCTGCGCCCACAGCGCCTACAGTAAGCCCGGCAAGCCTGAGGCGCAGGATCCTGGTGACGGCAATCTTCAGCCTGTCGTCCTCCGGGGCCACGTCGCTCCAGTCGCTGCCGCGCGCCACTGGGGTTCGGCGCCAGGTGGTGAAAGGCTGCGGGCTCTCCTCGACGATCCAGCACCAATCAGCCCTCCACTCCTCCCACTTGCCGCGGAACTCTCCCTCTAGATAGGTCTCCTTCTTGCCGGCCCTCGAGATCCAGGCGATTCCGCCGGATAGAGCCTCTCCTCTCTCTACTCGGGGAATGAAGAAGTGGCAGAAGAGGGCTACGTTGGGAAGGACTCTGACAAAGTTTTCGCAGAGGTGTGTGAAAACTGCCATTGTCAGAACGGCGTTGGGGGTGAAGTCGAGGAGGTGGAATCCATAGGTGTTCATAATGTCGCAGAAGAAATCCGAGAAGGGCGGGCAGAGCCCGCAATAGAAGAACAATGCGAAGAAGGGGTACCCATTCGGAGCCTCCTTCCAAGCGGCGGCGGGGAGAACCTTTGTGCGCGGATGCGCGCACGTCTCCGCCGACCAGAACAGATAGTAGTTCTCCCTCAGCTCCTTCGCGCCGAGCTTGGGGGGGAAAACGGACCGCTCCTTCCGCAGCGCCGCGAGCCGCTGCGCCTCGGTCGTCTTCAGGGTCTTCCCCTTGTCGGCTTTTGGAGCCATGGCGGAAGTGGTGGAGGAGGTCGACGGCGTCGGCGGTGCTAGTGGCGATGGGGGACGGAGCGCTGCTCTTTCTCTCTCAGCTTTGAGGAGGCAAGGGGGCGGCGGAGGTTTCTGAGATTGGGAACGGCAACGGGCGAGTGGGCCAACTGCCCCTGTTTCCCCTGCTTATAAAGGGGGAGGGGGCGGACGTTCCGCATTTCCGAATAAGATAACCACCCACGATCTCGCCCACGACGCCGCGTTTGACGCGTGCCGTTCTGGGCGTGCGCGGTGGAAGCGGAGAGATATGCGGCGTGACCTAGGCCACGCGTGCCCGTGCACTGTTTTGGGCCTGGCCCAACAGCGCTCGGCACCGTGTCTGGCCCAGGCCCGGGGGCTCCTGTCGGTGTACTAGAGTAGGGGGTACCCTAGTATCCCGAACTTGTGCACGGGCAGTCGCAGCATCCCGCGGCAAGGCTTGCCGGGTGACCGCCAGGATCCTCCGTGGTTCCTTTGGAGCCATTCAAGAACAAAGTACTCAAACCAAGGCCCCGGCAAGAGGAGCTGGCCGGGAAGGAGACAATACCCCGGCAAGAGGAACTTGCCGGGAAGGCTATCAAAAAGCATCTCGAGACCCCGGCAAGAGGAGCTTGCCAGGAAGGCCATCCAAGGCATTTCAAGGAACTTGCCGCGGCGCGCTACGCGCCCCGGCAAGGCCCGGTGAGCGACAAGCTCCCGGACGCGACAAGACAACGACCGCGGCAAGGCGCTTGCCGCGGCAAGCCACCCCTCCGCGCCCGCGCTCCGGCGCACCCGCCACGTGTCGCTCTGGGGCCTTCCCAAGCACATGTGGCAGGAGGCCGTGCAGCTAGGGGTGCGCGGTGGCAAGCAGGCGCTGACAAGATAACCATCGTGGCAAACGGTGGCGCCCCTAGCGGTCCCTTTCGGTACTGTTTAGGCGACACAGACGGGCATTTAATGCCCTTGTCCCCTGCCGTCAGGGTTAGGTATGATTACACTCTAGCAGGTAGTTGTGCCTACTACAGCACCTTTCCATTTTTGCCCTTGACCTCCGTTGCCACCTGTCGGTAACCCCTTGAACATATAAAAGGAGGCCCGTGTGCAACGGAGGAGGGGGGGAGCCAGTTCAGGCACTCACGCTCGGTCTTGCTAGCCGCCGGTGCGTACTGTAGCACTCCGCGCTCCCGAGCTAGAAATCAATACCAAACCACAAAGCAGGAGTAGGGTTTTACGCATCCGTGCGGCCCGAACCTGGGTAAATCGCTCGCGTGCTTCGCCTCGATTTGCTCTTTGCACGACCTCCGCCCCCGCCGAACCGAAAGGGACCCGGTCCGCCGGTCCCATAGGTGCCCGTGGATCAGTAGCCCGGCAAAACCCTTTTTAAGCCTTAGAATGGTATAGGAATTTTTCCCTTATACAAGGCAGTTTTGCAACCGTAGGTTATACGGTGAGGATCGACCAGACCCATTTCGTGCAGGAGAAACCATAAATTGTGGACCACCATGAGATATCGATAGTTGATTAGTATTGGCGCCAGACCCGTCAGCTAAGAAGACCCAGTCTCGGAATAACCTTACCAGGATGAAAGTACAGAAGAATTGAGGAAAAGGTTATGCCGCTACCGAAAGAGCCCAGATAAGGAATTATCCTGAAGATCTGAGGAGACCGGCCCTGTCAAGAATAAGGATGGAGTATATGAGTATTGATGGGACCGTAACAATGTTTCTAAGGGTGGTAGCACCCGAGACCCAGGAGATGATCGATGGATTTTGAGGAGACCCCCAAACCCTAACCTTTTCTTGCTAGCCTCTCCGAATCTCGAGGCCGAGATTCATTTTAAGGGTGGTAGGTTTATAACATCCCAAAATTCTAAATTTTGGAATGTTATAATAAATAGATAGATTTGATTGACTGTTTGATTGATTAACTGAAAGTGAGTGAAATTCGTAACTTTTTGAAAGTTAAATGAGAGGGAATAAAAGGACTTTCCCAAACTTTCGTTTTTGCCTTTATGCTCTCCGTGAATTCAAATACTTTTTCATCACGAAACCCTGGAGAGAAGATGACATGACTTCTTCCATTTAATTAAATGACAAGGGGTGTTGAAAATATTTGAATTTCATTTGAGAATATTTCCAATTCTGAAACTTTATGCAACTCAATGATTTTCACGAGAGAAGATAAAATGACTTCTTCAAATTATATGAAATATGACTTGGGAGTTTCAAAGAATTAAATTCAAAGATCTTTTGAATTTATTTTCAATTTGGAGTTATTTGGGTTTTAATCAAATTATTTTTCTCTGAAAATAAAATATATAGAAATTAGGGTAAAATGATTCCCTACATTAGAAAATTGGAGAAAAAATAATTTGAAATCATTTTGGTATTTTTTAAAATGATTTTTTATTGGATTTTAATAGACCAGTAGCATTCTTTGATTTATCTGAATTTGGGTGTATTTTATTTGGCATTATAAAAATGTTCATGTCGTAGAGAATCTTTTTCTGAAAAATTAGATATATTATATGCCTATATAATAATTTAGTTTATTTTTTAGTTTTTGTTATTTTTATTGTCTGTGAAAAATGTTTTTTAAAGAAAAACTCTTCGAACAGTGCCAGGCCGAAGCCCAGCACTGCTCTCTCTCTCCCCGCGCCAGGCCAGCCGGCCCAGCCCAGTAGCGTCCCAATGCGCCCGCACCGCCGTCCCCGAGCTCGGGCAGGTCTCCGCCTCCTGCCCGACACCACCGCCGCCGCCCCGCCTTGCACTCCACGCCACCGCGTCGCCTCCCTTCTATAAATGGCGCCCCGGGACTGCGCCACTTCCGTTTCCCCCGAAGCCGCCGCTCCTCGTCCCCCGTTGCGCCGCCGCTGCTGCCAGATACGCCGCTGCCGCCGCTGCTAAGGCCGCGCCGCCGCGCAGCCACTGCCGCGCCGCCGCGCCGCCACTGCCGCACCGCCGCCCCGCCGCCTCTCGCCCCGTGCCGCCTCCTGCCGCTGCTGTCGCCGCATCGGAACCACCGCGCCGCCTCGCCTCGCTGTCGCCGGAGTTAATCGTCGCCGCCGGTTTTCTAAGAAAAACCACCCCGATCGGTAAAACTGTTGCCCGGTTCGATTCGGTTCTTTTGATTAAAACCGGTTTTTCTTAATAACCTAGTTAAGTAGTGAACGTTCATTGTTTTAGTCTTTGCAGCAAACGTTTTCGTCATATAAACTTCTGTAGCGAACGTTCGCTATTTAGTAATTTTTATTTTCTTTTAATTTCGGCCAGGGACCTATCTGTGATGATTTCTTTACAAATTAGTACCTGTTCTTCAAACGGTCATAACTTTTTACTCGTTGGTCCAAATTCAACGAAACCAATGCCCACATCTTCGTTATGATCCCCTCTATCCGGATAAACAACTTAAACATGTTTTTGAAAAGTTTAAAATTTCAATTAGATCAGATTTGAATTCAAACTTCGTTTGATCATAACTTGAGTTTCGTAGCTCCGTTTGAGTTGATTCTTTTTGCAAATCGAAGCTCTTGACCTAAAATTTCTGATAAGGCCAAATCCATATAATTTTGGTACTGTTAGAAATTGTTTTATGTTACAAGAGTTATTTGCTTGGTTTTGATGTTTTCCGAATCGACTTCTTCGATCTTTCTGATCTTTTGAGTGATTGCTTATGTATGGTTACTATTGCTTGCTTACGATAGATTGACCGGAGTGTGACGAGTAGATCTAGCAAGATTTTTGAGTGTGAATCATCTTCATCAACATTGCAGGCAAGTTCACACTTTGATCATATCCCTTTTCATACCCAGTTTTTATGCATTAGTTACAACCCTCAAACATTGCATGAGTAGGATTAATAACATGTGGGTATTGGGAAGTAGTTGATGAGGTAGTACCTATTACCTGTTTATTATCAAACCCTTGGGAGTTACTATTACGTTATGCTTATAGTGCCATGCTATGCTCGTAGACGTGGATTGGGTTTTGAGAGTATTCATGACAGATGTGAGATTGTTAATTAATGGTTTACTTAAGGTGGCAACTTAAACACACATCTCGATGGATTGAGGCACCTGGTTATTCTAGGATTGCCTGTCTAGGCACCTGGGTAGACCAGGATTGCCTTTTTTTTATGGACCGCCACCTAGTCTCAAAGGGATCATGAGATTTTTCATGCTAGAAACTTCCGTGTGCGGCCATAAGCTATTATGGGCTCTAGCATAGTTGACTAAGTCGTGCGAACTCTTACAGTGGTAGACTAGCAGATGTAGGGGACATAGGTGGTACGGTCTACCCGATCGTAAGGTGCTAGCACTTCTGAAAGACTATGTCTCGGTCATCCGTTTCTCAAACACCATGCAGTGCGAGATATCCAACGGAGGAGATCGAGTCTTGTGGGGAAAAGTGCGCAAACCTCTGTAGAGTGTATAAACTAATCATGGTTAGCTGTGTCCCCGGTTATGGACATCTTGAGTATCTAGTACTTGGATTATCATGTGAATCTCATCATGTTACTTTAATTAATATTGTTGGGTTTTAATGATGATACTTAATTGGGATTGAGAATGTTGTCAACCATTCTCAATGTTTAACAACTACCATGATAGTTAAATAAAAATTATTCCTTTGTAGTAGGGAAAAATTGGCTTTTCGCAAAAACCTTATAACCGTAGAGCTTTTCCACCAGCCAAATATGCATGTAGTGATAGCCATTATTCATCATTGTTCTACAGTGTGAATTTGCCAGTACATTCAATGTACTGACCCTTTGTGGCTGAAACGTCTCATGTTGCAGGATTTCTTACGACGAGTAAGTGATACGTTAGGGTTATGATTTCTACACTCAACTTTGCCGTTGGTGTTGATGGGAATCCACAACCTTGTTACTTCCGCTATTTGGATTGAGGGAATAGTATTTTACGTTACTTATACATGTGATTTACCTCTATTATAAATCCTCGAGTACTGTGTGTGTCAGCATACTGATCAAGGGATGACACTTAAGCACAGAGACTTGATCCATTCGGGTCGGGTCGCTACATCTGCTCGCTTTTCTTTCAAAAAGCCGAACAGAGTCTCAGGGGCTACTATCTATATACAGGCATATTTCTCATAAAAAGATCAAAAACATTCCATCACGTACCTCATAGCCTACGGGCTGGAGAAGGCTTCGTTCAGCCCGCTCTTGGCGGACTAAATCTTCTCAGACACCGCACCCATCAGGATGCGGTGCTCGTCTAGGACAGATGCACTCTGAAGAGCGTCCGTCGTGGTACTCAGCACCTCCGGATTAGTAGAGGTCGCCGCACCCTTTTCTCCTGCAGGGGTCGTTCACTAGACTTTGGGGCCATATTGGTCTCAGGAGCAGTACGCGGCTAGGGCTCGGATTGACTGCGGCCCCCGTTGCCGGTCTTCATGAGGGCCGTACCCCCCAGTCCTCCGGCAGTTGAAGTATCACCTTCTGGTGGCGTTAAATCCCCCCCCCCCCGCATCTGTTCAAGGGTCGGGGAGGGCCTACGCGATGACACCTTGGCGTCATCCGCCTTCTGCGGTGGGGAAGCTAATGGAGGCGACTCGCTCTCCATCATCTCCGACGGAAGGTCCCCCGAGGATGATGATAGTTGGGGGAGACTGCGGGCCGGACTAGAAAATATAGAACCTAGATTTATCATCACTGTTCATAAACGATTGGACAATATGTGAGAAATTCTGAGCTACTTGTGAGTCGGCTTTGGGCTTCGTCCGGCGACGGTGCGTCGGGATGGCCTCGGCGTCTGATTTTGAGTCATCGGAGAGGATGATCTTGTTCCCGTTGGATGCTTCGGCCTCCAGGTCTTCGAAGGCCGCCCTTTTCTTACCCTTGCGGGGAGGATCTTCTACTTCCTCCTCCTCATCATCGTTGCCATCGTCGCCCTCGTGAGAGGTTTGGGCTTCAGCCTCTCCGGACACTGCGTCCAAAGTGCCCCCCTCTCTCTTATTCTTGTCCTTCTTCACCGGCATCTGGTATGGCACCAGGACCAGTATTCTCGTTAATAAAGGATTTGCTGGGTTTTCGTGCAGAGGAGCCGAACACCTTATTCGCTCCGCCTTGGCTGTCCAGCCCTGAATAAGGAATTCAAACTTAGCATACCCCTTTCATTGAAGGATTCAGGTTATGTTCAGAAACAGAACGCTTACCGAAGAAGTAGGATGCGCGATGTTGATCCCAATGTCTTCGGTCTTCCTAGGCCACCTCTTTCCCCGGGCCTTGAAGAGTAACTTCTAGATCCCTTCGTGTGTTGTGCCAAAGAAATGTTGCAGAGTTCGAGGGCCCTCTGGATTGAATTCCCACATACAGGTCTTCTGGCGCTGGCAGGGGAGGCATCAACGACAGAGCATCACCTGGATCACGTTGGAGAGATCGGTCCCTTTGTCCTTTATGTTCTTGATGCGTTGCTGCAGCACCAGTACCTCATCAGTGGACTCCCAGTCCAGGCCCTTGTTGATCCATGATGCGAGCCGCATAGGCGGACCGGATCTGAATTCGGGAATGGCTTCCCACATGGTGCCACGGGGTTCGATGATATAAAACCACTCTTGTTGCCATGCCCTTATGGATTCCACAAAGGCTCCCTTTGGCCACATGGTATTGGGGAGCTTGCTTATCATTGCGCCGCCGCGCTCCGCATGCTGCTTGCTGACCACCTTCAGCTTTACATTGAAGACTTTGAGCCAGAGGCCAAAGTGTGGAGGGATGCAGAGGAGTACTTCACACACGACGATAAACACCGAGATGTGAAGGAAAGAGTTCGGGGCTAGATCGTGGAAATCCAACCCATAGTACAACATAAGACCACTGTCGGTGTACAAAAGTAGGGGCTCTCCTTTTGCACCCCTTAACTTGTGCACGGGCAGTCAGAGCCGCGCCCACGACCACACTAAGCAAGGTAGAGGAGGGAAACCGAAGCATAAGACAAACAAAGCAATGCCAAGGCCAGAATCACTGAAGAACAAAGGGGCAAGGTGGACTCCCCCGACAAGACCCTTGCTGGGGCGACCTCCGCAGCCCTGGCAAGAGCCTTGCCAGGGCAACTTGCCCAACACCAGAGGAGCGAGCCACCCTTGAGCCCAGGAGTTCCAAACACCGCCAACGACTACATTGGAACCAAGGCTTGGGAAGAACCTCCATGGTGACATGCACAACTTTGTCAAGATCATAAACACGCAAGATTAGATGAGGACCAGAAGACGATGACCCCCGGCGAGATCCTTGCCGGGGACGACCGCCACTCCATGGCAAGACCCTTGCCGGGGGCCCGGCAAGACCCTTGCCGAGGGCACCAGCAGGGCCATAGCCAGGCCCGCGTCCGCCAAAGCTCCACCATCGTCCCCAAGTAGCTGCTAGCTCAACCAGCTTGGCGAGCACCTGTGTGGCGACGAGCAGCCTCTACACCGACCCAGCAAGCACCTGTCTGGTGGCATGCAAGTCTTCATGAAGGCTCCACCACCGCGCTAGCCCAGCAGCCAGCCAGCGTGGCGCCATGACGCCTCGTCAGCTCAGACGCGTGTCGAAGGCAGGCGTGTCAGCGACAGCTGGGACATGCTTCCTTGCCGTCCCCGATAAAGTGAGAGGGGCACGTTGGCAGCACATTAAATGTGTTTGTCCAACGGTGCCAGAGGATAGACTCATCCACTATACTTCTTTCCACCTCCTGTGTGCCACTATGGCGACCCCTTTTTCTTATAAAAGGAGGCCTGAGGCAACCAGAAGGGGGATTCAGATCTTTTGGGCAAAGTTGCACCCCGTAGCTAGAACACAAGAACACTCTCAATACATCCACCAAAGCAGGACTAGGGTTTTACGCATCCTCACGGCGCGAACCTGGGTAAATGATCCGTGTGCTTCCTGTTAGACCCGCTCTTTCCACAACCCAGCGCCCGCCAACCGTAGAAGGGATCCCAGTGATCCCATAGGTGTCGATTTCCCCTGACATCTTTGGCTCGCCAGGTAGGGGGCGCACAGTTGTGAGAATCTGGTCCAATCAGAGCAGCGGCTTCATCGTGGCCGTCGTTCCAAGGAAGAAGACGATCGAGCTTGGCGGCACCATCTGCAGATGCGGTGGACGCCCGTGCAATGACAGAAAAGCTAAGTCGTGCGAAACTTTAAGTAATTTCTTTTTACATATAAGGTTATTGTCCTCGGAGGTCTTGTCCTATGTACGGAAAACTTGCACGCAAAGGGGCCCTCCCTGTGACACCCCCGATTTGACCGTACACTAATCATACACGCTAACGTGTATGATCAAGATCAGGGACTCACGGGAAGATATCACAACACAACTCTACAAATAAAATAAGTCGTACAAGCATCATATTACAAGCCAGGAGCCTCAAGGGCTCGAATACAAGAGCTCGATCATAGACGAGTTAGCGGAAGCAACAATATCTGAGTACAGACATAAGTTAAACAAGTTTGCCTTAAGAAGGCTAGCACAAACTGGGATACAAATCGAAAGAGGCGCAGGCCTCTTGCCTGGGATCCTCCTAAACTACTCCTGGTCGTCGTCAGCGGGCTGCACGTAGTAGTAGGCACCTCCCGAGTAGTAGTAGTCGTCATCGACGGTGGCGTCTGGCTCCTAGGCTCCAACGTCTGGTCGCAGCCATCGGGTATAGGAAGGGGGAAAAGGGGCAGTAAAGCAACCGTGAGTACTCATCCAAATTACTCACAAGCAAGGAGCTACACTACATATATATGCATTGGTATCAAATGGAGTAAGGGTATCATATGTGGACTGAACTGCAGAATGCCGGAATAAGAGGGGGATAGCTTGGCCTTTCGAAGACTACGCTTCTGGTAACCTCCATCTTGCAGCAGGAGAAGAGAGTAGAAGGTAAGTTCACCAAGTAACATCGCATAGCATAATCCTAACCGATGATCCTCTCCTCGTCGCCCTGTTAAAGGGCGACCACCGGGTTGAATCTGGCACTTGGAAGGGTGTGTTTTATTAAGTATCCGATTCTAGTTGTCATAAGGTCAAGGTACAACTCCAAGTCGTCATGTTACCGAAGATCACGGCCAGTGGCCAGACTCAGATGAAATACCAAGATCTCGTTAAGCGTGTTATCTTGAAATAACCGCGAACGCCAACTAGGGCCAGGCCGACCTCTCTCCTAGGTGGTCTCAACCTGCCCTATCGCTTTGCCACAAAGATCCACACAGAGGGCCGTTGGGACAAAGGTCCTTTCAGCCCGCAATCCGTGAATCTCTCGCGGGTGCTCCATGAGCCGACCCGACTTTAGTCACCACATGTATCATGTATAAAGTATATAGTATATACTCGCGATCACCTCCCGAGTGATCACGGCCCGATAGTATAGCATGGCAGACGGACAAGAATGTAGGGCCACTGATGATAAACTAGCATCCTATTCTAGGCATTAGGATTGCAGGTAAAGGTAACAACAGTAGTAGCAAGGACAGGCTATGCATCTGGATAGGATTAACGGAAATCAGTAACATGCTACACTACTCTAATGCAAGCAGTATAGAGGAGAGTAGGCGATATCTGGTGATCAAGGGGGGGCTTGCCTGGGTGCTCTGGCAAGAGAGAGGGGTCGTCAACACTGTAGTCGTACTGGGTAGCAGCGGTGTCGGTCTCGGTGTCTAGCGAGAGAAGAGGGGGGAGAAACAATAAATATTTAGCAATCAGATGCATAGTGATGCATGACATGACAAGTAGCGGTGCTAGGGGTGCTTTAACGCGGTATGAGGTGGTACTGGTGAAGGGGGGAAACATCCGAGAAAGTATTCCTGGTGTTTTGTGTTTTTGGGCAGATGAACCGGAGGGGGAAAGTTGCGTGTTCACTATGCTAGGGATGTGTGGCGGACGAACGGGCTACGTATCTAGGTTTGTCTCATCGTTCTGAGCAACTTTCATGTACAAAGTTTTTCCATCCGAGCTACGGTTTATTTTATATTGATTTTAAAAGATTTAAATCATTTTTAGCATTTAATTAATTATATTAACAGAACATTATCCAGAACAGTGAAAGGTGATGTCAGCATGACATCACCATGACGTCAGCAAGTCAAACCCAGCTGACCAGAGTCAAACCTGGCCTGTGGGTCTAGTGGGACACACCTGTCATAGACCCAGGCTAATTTTTTTGTTAACATTGAATTAGCAAGTTTAATTAAAGTTAATTAGTGATTAGATTAATCTAATTATGATTGATTAACTTAATGAATTCTTTAATTAATTAATTTAATTAATATTTTTTAATTACTTCTTTTTTTAATAACGTTTTGGGGCGTGGGCCCCATTTGTCACAGACCCCAGGGGCCATAGCGGGCTGGCGTTAGCAGGCACGGGCGAGCGGGCGACTGGCCTCGGGCGCGGCGTCGCCCGCGCTAAGGCCATCCGGGGGGAAATGAGAGGCCGTGGCCAGGACGGGACTGAGCGGGCGTGGGCGTATGGCAACGGCGAAGGGAGGGACTGGAGCGGGGGCCAGTGCGTCGAAGGCGGGTGCAGATGGTCGCGGTGGCCGACAGGGTGGCCGCTGGCGGTCTTGAGCAGAGGAGGCGAGCGGGGTGACATATGCGCGCGGTGGCACGTGCGGGCAGTGACGGGGCGATGCAGAGCAGGGGCAGGGCCGCGTCTGCGCGCGGGGCAGTAGCGGCAACCTGCAGGCGGAGCAGCGGAGCCTGCACGTCATGTGGCGAGGCAGACACGAGGCAAGGAGGGCGCAGGCTGGCATGGTGGCGCGCGCAAGCGCGGCCAGGGCGCGGTTCTACGGTGAATGGCGCCGCGGTGGGAGGCGCGGATGGCAGCGGGTGGGCGCCAGAGCGGGGAGAGCAGGGGATAAGGCGGCGCAGGCCGGCGTGGCCGCAGCAGCGGGTGGACGGGGCGGAGTGCGGTGTGGCAGGAGGAGCCGGGAGTGGCCGCGACACGGGACGCGGGTGGCGTGCGCGCGTGGGATGGCGCGGGCGCGTGCGAGTGCGGGACGTGGGCGAGCGGGGCCGCGACTGTGGCCGCGTGGGCGCATGCGAGTGCGGGACATGGGCGAGCGGAACCGCGGCTGTGGCCGCATGGGCGCGCGCGTGCACGACCGCGGGGCGACGCGAGGAGCAGAAAGGGAGCGAGGAGGGGCGCGCGGAGATGAGCGCGGTGGTGGGGCTCACATGGGGGCGTAGGGAACGGGGCAGTGGGAGTCGGGGTGGTCGACGGGGACGGCGGCGTAGAGGAGGCAAGCCAGTGGAGGGGCTCCGGCGTGGCGGCGTCCAACGGCGAGGCGGCGTGGTCCTGGCGCGGGGGCGGGGACGGCGGCCTCCTCTCGATCCCGATCCAATCGGGAGAGAGAGGGGGGAGATATTTCGTGGGGGGGAAGTGGAGGTGTCGGTGGGTGGGGTTTTCCCCCTGGTGGGGATAAGGAGAGAGTGGAGGGGCCGGCTGGGCCAAATGGGTCAGCCAGCTGGGCCTTGTGGCCCAGTTGGCCAGGGGGGCCTTTTCTTTGTTTTTATTTTTTGTTTAGTTTTTCTCTTTTGTATTTTCTTTTCTTTTATTTATTTACTTTTATGTTTTAAATCATTTTAAATTATTTAGGCCTTTTATAAAAATGTGTTTACTACACCATAAATTCCCGGGCATTTATTTGCACACACCGAACATCTTTGTTTTAATTTTTGAAAACTTTTATTATTTAACTTTATTTTAAATTTCAATTTGAATCGGTTTTGAACTAGCGATAGGTTAGCAACAGTAACCGTGGCGACGTGGCATCATTATCGCAGGATTACTGTAGCATGATTATCCGGGCATTACAAAACTCCTCCACTACAAGAAATCTCGTCCCGAGATTTAGGAGGTAGAAGGAAACAGTGCGGGGTATTCATCACGCAGGCGGTCCTCGCGTTCCCAAGTGGCTTCATCTTCAGAGTGATGCGACCACTGGACTTTGAGGAACTTGATCGCCTTCTGACGTGTGCGGCGTTCAGCTTGGTCGAGAATGCAGACCAGATGCTCTTTATAGGAGAGGTCCTGTTGCAATTCGAGCATTTCATGATCCACTGCTCGGATTGGATCCTTGAAGCAACGGCGGAGCTGTGACACGTGGAACACATCGTGAACCTAAGAAAGGTTCGACGAAAGCTCTAGTTGATATGCCACATTTCCACGCCTTTCGAGAATAGTGAAGGGACCAATATAGCGAGGAGCTAGCTTGCCCTTGATCCCGAAGCGGTGAGCAGCCTTCATTGGTGTAACTCGAAGATAAGCCTTTTTGCCAGGTTGATAGACCATGTCTTGGTGATGACGATCATACTGACTTTTCTGACGTGACTGAGCAGTCTTGAGATTCTCGCGAATAATGCGAACTTGTTCTTCGGCCTGTTGGATAATATCCAGACCGAAGAGTGGACGTTCCCCAGTTTCTGACCAGTTCAGAGGGGTTCAACACTTTCGTCCATATAGCACTTCGAAGGGGGACATCTTCAGACTAGCTTGATAGCTATTATTATAAGAGAACTCAGCATATGGATGAGATTCCTCCCATTTCTTGCCGAAGGAAACTACACAAGCTTGAAACATGTCTTCGAGAACTTGGTTGACACGTTCAACTTGACCTTGCGACTGAGGATGAAACGCAGTACTGAACGACAGATGAGTTCCCATAGCTTCTTGGAAACTTGCCCAGAATCTTGAAGTGATAAGCTGCCACGGTCTGAACTGATAACCAGTGGAATACCGTGAAGTGAAACAATTCTGGACAAGTAGAGAGTTGCAAGCTGGCTAGCAGTGATTGTTTCTTTGACCGCCAGAAAATGTGCAACTTTAGAAAGCCGGTCAATGATGACAAGAATAACATCATTACCTTTCTGCGATTTGGGAAATCCAGTGACGAAGTCCATTTCAACATGGTCCCATTTCCATTCAGGAATAGAGATAGGTTGCAGAGTTCCAGCAGGCCTTTGATGCTTTGCTTTGATACGGCGGCAAACGTCACACTCAGCAACATATCGAGCAATGTCTTGCTTCATATTAGACCACCAGAATCTCTGACGGATGTCTTGGTACATCTTTGTACTACCAGGATGAATAGAAAAAGGTATATCATGAGCTTCTTTCATAACCTTTTTAGTTTGATCCAGGTTTTTCCTCGAACGTGGTACCAGTAGGCGGCCTTTGAAGTACATGGCGCCATCATCGTCGATAGTGAAGAATGAGGGCTTTCCTTCTGCTAGATGGCGTTTAATCTTATGGACTTCAGAGTCATAACCTTGAATAGTCTTTATACTACCTACGAGATCTGGTACGACAGCCAGGGTATTTAGAGAACCCTTAGTAACAACACAAAAAATCATCTTTTGGAACTCTGGGGGAGGGGGAGCGAGTGCTCCAGGAGGAACAATATGAAGGCTCAGCTTTCTAAATTCTTCGACAAGTGAGGGCTGAAGTTTGTGAACCTGGAGGTGGTTGCAGTAAGACTTGCGGCTCAAGGCATCAGCCATTACATTAGCCTTGCCGGGGGTATAGGATATACCCACGTCAAAGTCTGCAACAGTCTCCATCCATCTCTGCTGACGGAGGTTCAGATCTGGCTGAGTAAACAGATACTTCAGACTTTGGTGGTCGGTGAAAATCTCGCAACAATTACCGAGAAGGTAATGTCGCCACTGCTTCAGTGCATGAATGACAGCAGCAAGCTCGAGGTCGTGAACTGGGTAGTTTTGTTCGTGAGGGTGCAGTTGACGAGAGGCATAAGCAATCACTCTGCGCTCTTGCATTAGGACACAGCCTAATCCTTGACGGGAAGCATCGCAGTAAATGACAAAGTCCTTCTTAGTATCAGGTGGAGCAAGCACTTGGGCAGAAGTCAACTTGTCTTTGACTGCCTGTAAACTTTCCTGACACTTGTCTGTCCATTCGAACTTGACACCCTTATGCAACAGATTAGTCAGAGGCCTGGCAATCTTGGAGAAGTTCCCGACGAATCAACGGCAATAGCTTGTGAGACCGAGAAAACTTCAGACTTGCTAGACATTCTTCGGAGGAGTCCAATCGAGAATAGCCTGCACTCGTTTAGGGTTGATAGCAATACCATCCTTGGAGATGACATGCCCAAGATAGGTTACTTCGGGGAGCCAGAATTCACACTTGGAATACTTAGCATAGAGCTGGTGCTCTCGAAGCTTTTCCAGCACAAGACGAAGATGTTCAACATGTTCTTCTTTGTTCTTGGAAAATACAGGGATATCATCTAGATAAACCACGACGAACTTGTCGAGGTAATCCATGAATATATAGTTCATCAGACGAGAGAAGGTGGCGGGAGCATTTGTTAAGCCGAATGACATGATGGTGTACTCGTAAGACCCGTACCAAGTCACGAAGGCGGTCTTTGGGATATCCTCTTCACGAACACGGATCTGGTGGTAACCCAACCTCAAGTCGAGTTTGGAGAACACTGATGAGACAGCCAGTTGCTCATAAAGATCATTGATCTGAGGAAGAGGATATTTATTCTGAATGGTAGCTTCGTTTATAGGATGGTAGTCTTGGACCAATCGGTTTGTCCCATCCTTCTTCTTAACAAAGAGAGAAGGTGCTCCCCAAGGAGAGCAACTAGGCCAAATGAAACCTTCAACAAGAGATTTGTCGATTTCCTCCTTAAGCTCAATGAGTTCATGCGGAGGCATCTTGTAGGGTCGTTTGGCTATAGGGGTTGTGCCGGGTTTCAAGTCGATGACGAATTCGACAGCTCTAGCAGGGGGAATCCCTGGAAGTTCTTCTAGGAAGACGTCTTGGAATTCATGAACGACGGGAATGTTTTCAATGCCCTCGAGTGGTGCAGCGTTCAACGCATTCAAGGCATAAAGTCGTGCCTCGGCGTTCTGAACTAGATGATCTTGGTAAGCAATTATTTCATCAGAAGGGTGTAGCAGATGGACGATCTTAGTGGCGCAAACTATAGAAGCATTATGCGCTTTCAACCAATCCATCCCCAGAATGAGGTTGATGCTATAGGACTTCAGTACGATGGGAGAGACAAGGAATTCCAGTCCTTCGATTTCAATGGGGACGTTGTTGCAAATCATGGAGGTCCGACATTGGCCCGCAGGAGTGTGTACTAATAGCAAAGTGTTCATGTCCTCTCTTTTAATTCCATGCATGAATGCAAAATCCTCTGACATGAATGAATGTGATGCACCTGTATCAAATAAAACAGATGCTAGTGCTGAATTTACGAGGAGTGTACCCATCATAGTAGCGGGCTGGTCTAGAACTTCATTGAGATCGACGTGGTTGGCATGAACATGACCATAAGACTTGGCATTGTTGTTGCGGGGCTGGTTGCTTCCGCGGCCAGCTGTAGGGAGGGCCAGTTGATTCTGGTTCTGGTTGCATTCCCTAGCACGGTGTCCTGGTTGACCACACCTGAAGCACAAACCATTATTGGGAGTGGGAACAGGAGCTTGGGGTGGTGGAGCTGGAAGCCTTGGCTGCCTAGTTGGAGGAGTAGGCAGACGAGGTGCAACATAGGACTGCCTTGGGGCAGGTGCAGTTGGCTGGTACATGCTGTTGGGAATCCATATCTTACGCTTCTGCGAGGGCGGGCCCGAAGATGAGCCCATGTCACGGTTGCGCCTGTGAGAGCTCCGGTATTCCTGCAGACCAGTTTCGACATTGATGGCCTTGTTCACCAGGGTGGCGAAATCAGCAAAGTCATGCACTAGAAGTGCAAGCTTGATGTCAGCTTGAAGGCCATCATGGAAATTCTCCTGTCTGCATGCATCAGTTGCAATGTCTTCTTCAGCATAGCGGGACAAGTCAAGAAACTCCCGCTGATAAGCTTCAATAGTTTTGTTGCCTTGGGTGAAGTTGCGGAACTGACGCTTCTTACGGTCCATGACTCCCTTAGGAATGAAGCGAGCACGGAAAGCAGCTTGGAAGTCTGGCCAGGTGATGACTATTCCAACTGGCAGAGTACACATGTGGCTGTCCCACCATTGAGCAGCGGGTCCCTTCAAGGAGAAGGAAGCAAAGGTGACATAGTTGGCAGGGGCTACATCAGCAGACTCCATCTCATAGGTGATGTCACGGAGCCAGTCATCAACATCTAGAGGCTGAGTTGAGCTGCAATACACAGTTGGGTTGAGTCGCATGAAATCCTGCAGAGTCACTTGGGCTGGTTGCTGGTTCATATTGGGGCGAGGAAACTGAGCCATCATACTTTCCATGAATTGGCGGTTCAGCTCTAACTATTGGATCATACCAGCCCTGTACTCAGGCGGTGGTGGGGCATGGCCACCACGACCACGACCACCTAGTCTAACCATCCTGCTAATATATAACTGGGGTAGTTCAGCATTGAGAATTTGCAAGGACAAGAGTCATTCATGATGAAACATGCATAATGAAAAGAACATGATAGACACTACATAGTAGTTGGCATATCTTACAAAAGTGATCATGCATAGAGTTCGGTACACAGAGTTCAGTACGCAGACTAAGGACAACATAGGAGGCACGCAGGCTCACGGCGAATGCATCTAACACTAACAAGCAAGCCTACATCAGTCCCAGGAGGAACTGTGGAGGTAGGTGTAGCATGACAGCTGGTAGTGACGCAAAGGGAAGACCTCCACGCGAGTAGCCTGGGGTCCGCGGATACTCTGGTGCAGAACCCAATGCGCAGGTGGCAGGAGAGGACCAAGTGCGGGAGAGTAGCCTCCCACATCTAGCCAGCCGACGCCCTGGGGCATCACAGTCCTGGCAGGGTAGATCGCAGAATGCGACAGATCACCAGATCGGACAGAGGGGTGCAACAGCGTCAGAGCACGGTACAGTTGCTGATGGGTGGTGTACAACTCGTGGCGAAGAGCTCGGTTAGCTCTATCCAGCCCATCAGCATGCATAACCAGGTAATGATGGTAGAAGGGCTCTCGGGTGACAGTGGAGTAGGCAGCAGTGTAGTATCCCTCCGCACCAACATCGGATGCGATAGCAATGTGCCTGAAGGGGGAGGTGTCCAACTCCTGATACTCTCCACGAAGAAGTGTCAGAGCATCATAAGCAGCATCGTGGACCGCCATGTCGATAGTCACTCCAAAACCATGAGCAGTGTGCAGCACGGTAGTGGAGTCATACTCCCGAGAGTAGAGGTGGGCGATGGCACGGTACTGCTCCAGGTTGAAGTCCTGGTACTCCTCATAGACGGTGTACTCAGGATGCCAGCGATAACCTAGATAGGTCATCATATCAACCAACACAACAGGTGATCCTGAGGCACCAATGGCCGTCGTGTGCCGCACGACCTGTCTCGTGGGTTCCATCTGAAAACAAAGATGTTTTCACAGGAGTCAAATGACAATGTGGATAATGTTCCAACACTACTCTATAGAATAGCTAGGGCTTATCCAACTTTGGGGTGAACGTGGTCACGGGATCCTATTGTTAAAGTTAGTAAAATCGTTTAACCCGAGTAGAAGAGAGTTCAAAGTCCCAGAGTAAGGACCGAGGAGTAAAAGATACTAATACCTCCCAGATGGTGACCTAGGCCCGTAAGGCACACATCCATGTTAGTAAAAGTTTTTGTAATGTCTAGACTCGACTTCGACCAAGGAGTGTGGAAGGGGGATACCTACAGGCAGTCGGCTCCGATACCAACTTGTGACGCCCCCGATTTGACCGTACGCTAATCATACACGCAAATGTGTACGATCAAGATAAAGGGACTCATGGGAAGATATCACAACACAACTCTACAAATAAAAGAAGTCATACAAGCATCATATTACAAGCCAGGGGCCACAAGGGCTCAAATACAAGAGCTCGATCATAGACGAGTCAGCGGAAGCAACAATATCTGAGTACAGACATAAGTTAAACAAGTTTGCCTTAAGAAGGTGTGACGCCCCGAGACCGATGTGCTAGGTGTCTTCCTGTTATTCGCTGTTGTTGCCATGTCATTTGCTTGTGTGCTGCATCGTGTCATGTCATCATGTGCATTGCATCATTATGTTTTCAAAACCTGCATCCGTCCAAGTTCCCCTAGTTCCGTCCGTTGTCCATTCTGAGTCCAACCACACTTGCACGCGCCCGTGGCATGTCCGAAATAGTATTTTATAAGTGGCCAGAAAATGTTCTTGGATTAGGTTGAAAGTTGGCGTGCAGTCTAATTATAGTGTAGATAGACCGCCTGTCAAGTTTCATCGCATTCGGAGTTCGTTTGACTCCCCAACGATTAACTATAGCGACAATATAGTCGGTCAAACGTCGGACGTTTTCGGTCTCCGGAAACCGCTGCCGGGTCTCTCTCTCTTCCCTTCTCTCAGATCGAGACCGTCTTTTTAGTCTACCTACCGCCAGGCCCTACCTAACCTCTCTCGTCAGTCCACGGACCTCCTCCCGCGCGCGTCCGAAAGCTGTCCCGGACCCGACCCGGGAAGTCGTCACCGTTGGATCCGTATCATCCCCTAACATCTACAAAACATCTCCATTTTGTTAATTGGGACTTCCTAGCCTATTTATTCGCGACCATCCGATTACGATCGGAGGGACGAGGTAGCCCCTAAGCCTAGTCCACCTGCTATATATTCACCGGACCAAACTTTAGCCCAACCCTAAAATCTAGGAAGTTTGTCCCTGCCGCCGCCGCACTCATCTCCCACCTCGGGATCTTCCTCGATCCAAAACTCCCCCAACCAGCGCCTCACCCGATCTCCCTCGACCTCCTCGCCAGCCCACCACTGAAGCCTGCAGCTTCCTCCCCCTCCCACCTGCTCGTGCTCGAGGGGCTTGCCTCGGGTGCGGCCGCAAGCTGCAGCAACCATCGGAGGTCCCAGCACCCGCTCCCTTTTCTTCGCTTGCTGTACCATGTTGCAGCTGCTCTGCCTCCTTCCTTTCTCTCGTTCTTCTTCTTCACTGTCGTTTCTCTCTCCCTCATGCTTCGCTCTCTCTCTCTCAAGAGATCTCTCATCTCTCTCACCTCACCCTCTCTCTCTCTGTACAGGGAACCAGTGGGAGATGCCATGGCTGCTCGCGGAAGCTCTGTCGTCGCCGGGATCAAGTTCCTATGGCTTTGACCGCCCGGATCCATGTCGTTGCCGCCCTTGCCTGTTCCGGCCGGATCCCGCCGGCTGGACCCCGTCCCCGGCCACCGGTGCCCTCGCCGAAGACCACCGACGAGCCGCCGTGCCAAGTCATCCTGCGGCCGCTCCACTGTATCCCCGCATTGAACGACAGGAGCAGCTGCGCCGACTGCCTGCCTCCAGTGAAGTCCCAGCACCTCCGCAAGCCGCTCCGCCGTGCCGTCTCCGGCCCCTGCTCGCCGGAGCCGTGCCTTCCCCCAATGCCCTCGAGCCTGCGCCGGCCATCGACCTCGCTAGCAACAGCGAACCAGGGCGGCCATGGCCCCTGCTTCGAACGATCGAGCACAGCCACGCTCACTGTGCGTTGACCATGCCCCAACCCAGATCCGCCGGCCCAAGAGGCCCATGGGTGAGCAGCACCCCCTCCAGCCCTTTGTGCCTGTTGGGCCAGTTCAACTTTCGGCCCGTTATGTTTTTTTTTCAGTTCAGGTGGATTTTCCAAATATCCCCGAGAGAGCACTTTTGCACAAATGACCCTCATGTTCATACATTTAATAACTCACAAACTATGCATCACATGGAAAAACTTTATATATGAAACTTGATTAGAATTTCATCTAGTTTAATAATGTCCAACTTTCAGCTATGTTTGAAATGTTTAAAATGCTGTTTGATTAAATTTGCTCCTATGTCATGTTAAAATGCTTTAATTCATAACTAAATAACCGTAACTCGGAATTTAATAAACTTTATATGTAAATGGGGTGGAAAAATGCCTAGTTTAACATGGTGCACTTTTTTGCATGTTTAATAACTCTAAAATTGTGTTTAGGGTAGATCAGTACCAAACCTAATATATGCATATGGGGATTTACCGGAATTGTTGTTCGTTGCTTCCGGCCTCATTTAAACTTGACTAGATAGGTACTTTTACTTTGCTTCTCCCTCTTGCCATGTTAATCAACATTTATTATTGTCAGGTACATAAACGAGATCAAACTAAATAACCTGAATGTGGTGTTTCATCAATATGCAACGGAGTTGCATATTGCTCTCCACTTAATTTGTAGTGTCGTTTGTGCACTTTGCTTTGCCATGCACATTTAAACCGGACATGCATCATACTTGATTGTGCATCATGCCATGTTATGTGATGGTTGTTTATTATGTTGTTTGCTTCTTTCCGGTGTTGCTTCTTCGGGTTGGTTCCGATAACGTCGTGTTTGTGAGGATCCGTTCGACTATGTCCGTTTGTCTTCTTCATGGACTCGTTCTTCTTCCTTGTTGGATCTCAGGCAAGATGACCATACCCTCGAAATCACTTCTATCTTTGCTTGCTAGTTGCTCGCTCTTTTGCTATGCCTATGCTGCGATACCTACCATTTGTTTATCATGCCTCCCATATTGTTAAGCCAAGCCTCTAACCCACCTTGTCCTAGCAAACCGTTGTTTGGCTATGTTACCGCTTTACTCAGCCCCTCTTATAGCGTTGCTAGTTCCAGGTGAAGATTGGAGTTTGTTCCTTGTTGGAACATGGATATTTTGTTGGGATATCACAATATCTCTTAGTTAATTAATGCATCTATATACTTGGTAAAGGGTGGAAGGCTCGGCCTTATGCCTGGTGTTTTGTTCCACTCTTGCTGCCCTAGTTTTCCATCATATCGGTGTTATGTTCCCAGATTTTGCGTTCCTTACACGGTTGGGTTATAATGGGAACCCCTTGACAGTTCGCTTTGAATAAAACTCCTCCAGCAAGGCCCAACCTTGGTTTTACCATTCGCCACCTAGCCTGTTTTCCCTTGGGTTAGGCCAGCCCAAAGGTCATTTTTATTTTAACCCCCCCCCCCCAGGCCAGTGCTTGTCTAAGTGTTGGTCCGAAATAGAGCCACTTGCGGCGCCACCTCGGGGAAACTTGAGGGCTGGTTTTAGCTGTACGTAGTGTTCATCCGGTGTTGCCCTGAGAACGAGATATGTGCAGCTCCTATCAGGATATCGGCGCATCGGGCGGTCTTGCTGGACTTGTTTTACCATTGTCGAGGATGTCTTGTAACCGGGACGCCGAGTTTGATCGGATTGTCTTGGGAGAAGGTATATCCTTCGTTGACTGTGAGAGCTTGTGATGGGCTAAGTTGGGACACCCCTGCAGGGATTTGAACTTTTGAAAGCCGTGCCTGTGGTTATGGGCATATGGGAATTTGTTAACGTCCGGTTGTAGAAAACCTGAAGTTGACCTTAATTAAAATGCATCAACCGCGTGTGTAACTGTGATGGTCTCTTCTCGGTGGAGTCCGGGAAGTGAACACGGTGTTGGAGTTATGTTTGACGTAGGTTGTTCTAGGATCACTTCTTGATCATAGTTTCTCGAACGTGCTTTGCCTTCTCTTCTCGCTCTCATTTGCATATGTTGGCCATAATATATGCTAGTCGCTTGCCGTAGCTCCACCTCATACCTTTTACCCTACCTATAAGCTTAAATAGTCTTGATCGCGAGGGTGTGAGATTGCTGAGTCCCCATGACTCACAGATACTTCCAAAACCAGTTTGCAGGTGCCGATGATATCATGCAGGTGACACAACCGAGCTCAAGGAGGAGCTTAATGAAGATCGTGTCCGTTATGTTGTTCCGTTTCCAGTTGATCAGTAGTGGAGCCCAGTTGGGACGATCGGGGATCTGTGTAGCATTAGCGGTAGTCTTCTTTTATTTTGGTTCCGTAGTCGGGCCTTGAGTGTATTTGGATGAATGTAATGTTATATTCATCTATTGTGTGAAGTGGCAAGTGTCAGCCAACTATGTATCTTTTCCCTTATGTATTACATGGGTTGTGTGAAGATTACCTCACTTGCGACATTGCTTTCGATGCGGTTATGCCTCTAAGTCGTGCTTCGACACGTGGGAGATATAGCCGCATCGAGGGCGTTACAAGTTGGTATTCACAGCCTTCCCTGACTTAGGAGCCCCCCTACTTGATCGAATCGCTGGCGTTGTTGAATCTAGAAAAAAAAATTTGAGTCATTTAGGATTATATATATCGGAGAGTAGGAATTCTTTTTACTCCCCTGTCCCTTCGTCGCTCTGGTGAAGCATCCTGACGTAGATTTTGACTCTTCTCTTCTCAGATTTCACTAAAAAAATTTAGGATCACGCGGGTATCTTGGAATCGTTCCGATGGTTTTGTGACGAGAACATTGTTCTTGGTGCCTCCTGACATTTAGGGGTTGTGGCAGTGTCCTGGGGAGTTGAGCTCCGAGGTGTTGTCGTCACAATTTTATCGTTGCAGTTCCGGAATACCTGTGTTCGCCGACATTAAAAATCTCTTTTATGCAGTTGTTGGTGAGATAACCTAGACGCCACCCAGTACTAGGGCCGGAGATCGGGAGTATTGCCATAACTCGTATAACGGATGCTTTTCGAAGGTTGAGGTAAACGATTTCCGAAGGTTTCTTGGTTATGTGTTGAAGGATGGATACAGCTGGATGTAGGATTTGTTAGTTTGGGTGAGATATTATGCTTCCCCTGTATCCCCAACACCTGATTGCATAACTGGAAAATTTTGGGAGTTTATAAGTGGGAATTCAAGTAGCTCTTAGGATATCTTTCCGACAGATGTATGATACGAAATTGGGGTTCGACGTCTAGTGGTCCGCCTATCCACGGTTGGTTTTACAGTGGTCTCGCTGTGTCTTAAAGAGTACTTGGCTATGCCGACTCGGGGACGCTTCGTATGTCATGTGCACTGCCTTGTACATGATGGTGCTGTACGGTCGAGCCCGTGTAGGCCCCGCCACGAAAACTTCGGACGAAATCTCTATCATATTATTGTTCTGGCTTATTCTCCAAGCCAATCCTTTGTTTTGTTTTGAGTTGTGGTATTCGAGTTGCTTCGAAGTCAAATGTTGATTCCATACCTTTCCTAACCGGTGTTCTCATACTCCGATGTGAATACCAATCCTTCTTGATAATCGAGATTGTCATGTCAATCTTTTTTTCCCAACCGGTGCGCTTCTCTTCGAGATGATCCCATCTTTCTCCCCATCCGCAAGATCACTTCTAAGTCTTCTCGACAGTGTTTGTTTCATCCGTCCCAAATTGCTTTTTGTTTTTCCGCCCACCCACCCCCCTTTGTTTCTTCAAGGACTCAGATTTCTTAATCAAGTATACATCCTATTGATGCGAAGTCTCTCCATTCTTTTCCGTCAATATTCTTATCCGGTGATTCTCAGGAAGATCCTAACGGAGCCTCAAGTTCATCGTCATTTGCTCTTTCTTCTCCGGTGGAACCAATTCAAGCTTTGGTGTTG
Organism: Triticum urartu; assembly: GCF_056163025.1. NCBI lineage: Eukaryota > Viridiplantae > Streptophyta > Magnoliopsida > Poales > Poaceae > Triticum > Triticum urartu. The sequence continues at coordinate 163,515,168 of NC_141876.1, forward strand.
ATCATATCCCTTTTCCTTGTTTCAAATACCTTTATCTTGCCGGTGCTCCTCATATTCGTTCTTTTCTCTCTATTCAATTGTTCCGAAGTGCTCAAGATATCTCAAAAGGATAAGTCTTGTCATTCAAGATCCGTTCAACCTATTTCGAGGTTGTTATCGAATTCAAGCCATTTAAATCAACCGGCGGAATCTCTATTTTCAAGCGATCGTTCAAAAGTGTTTCTTTTGAGTGGGCCCTAACCCACAGGTCTTTCCCAGGATCTTACCTGACTCTTCTTATTTTCCCGGAGCTATCCTCAAAATTTTTTCAAAGATTGACATAAGAATGTTTTGTCATCAGTCACATGTTTTTCTCCAAGATCTTTCAAATTATTTTCATCGTTGGTTCAACCTTTCCAATTCTAATTCCAGAGTGCCTCTACAATTATTGGTGGTGTTTCTCACCGTCATTCTCGGATTTTGAATACCGAAGAAGAGTTGTTCCCTTGAATCTTGTTTCGATCTATCAAAGATTCATGGTTCTAGCTTCATGATATCCTCTCATAATTGTTTTCAATTGTGACAATTCTTTTCACCCATCCGGAGAAATTCAGGAGTCTTTTCAGTTTGATTTCACGGAGCCCATCATCTCAGAAGATTTATTCATTCTCAGCTTTCAACTATTGTCCTCCATATCTTACCAGTGCATCATTCAAACATTCTCTAATCGGTTCGTGTTCTATTCGTTTCACCTGTATCTAAATTCCCTCAAGCACCTTCGTTCATTTCATAATTCTTCCCGGTGTTTTCCTTATCTTTTCTTCATTCATTTCCAATTCTTACGGTGTTTGTTCAAGATTTCTCTTCCTTCTTTTCATATCAATTCATTCGTTGTTTCAATCCTACCAGTGGTTCGTTGAAGACTTTATCAAGTTGGCGTTATATCTATCTTAATCCTTTTCAATGAGAATGAGTAGTATGCAAAATCCGTTGCTTGTCATCAATTTAAATTGGTGAAGGATAAGCATAATGTAATTCTTATTCTTGTTTCATTGAGTAAATTCAAGTCCTGCTTTCTAGAGTGGTTCATCTTATCAATTCCTGATTTCAATTGTTTCATATTTTCTTTTCCCTGAGTTCCAACCTTTTTCAATTATTTCACCATGGAGATTCATCTAAATCGGTACAAGGATTCACCTTGTGTTTTCCATTTCTTTTTCCTTCCGTTTGATCATTCTTTTGTTTAACGGACTTCTTCATGAAGGTTCTACATGAGGGTTCTACAAGGATTCAATTCCTTTTCGAAGTGTTCATTGAGATTCTATTCAGAGGAGCTCAAGCATTCTTCATCTTGTAATCCGGAGTGTAATTTTTTCTTACGTATCATTGGAGGTGGCATTATGTCATTCTTGATAACATGAGCTCATGTTTCATGATTCACATGTTGTTAAGAATGAGATATTTTAAATCCATCAATCTCTTCATTGGAATTATCTTGGGTTATATTTCACCTAAAGACTTCCCTAAGGACTGTTGCTATCTATGGTGCTCATAAATGACCCAAGTTCTTCATTTATCCTCCCAGTGAAATAAGTTTCTTATTCCCTTGTTGATATCAATCCAATCAAACCTTTTTCATGAGTGGCAAGTTGTCACCTCATAATTTTGAGATGTCTCCTAATAGTCCATATCAAGCTTATCCTTTTCGTTGCTGGTTTTCCAACAACTCCGTTCGACCCTTCTCCTAAGGATACCTTCTCAAGCTCTTTTGTGGCAGAAGTTGGCCTTTTCTTCTCCATTCTTTTATTTCAATTATCTATCTTCTATCCTTTCGTTCCGGAGGCATTGTGTTGTTGCTCTCTTCAATCCTTCTTCTTGTTCTGGTTAGGGCCTTGTTCTTTTCATGCCTATCCATTTAACCGGAGTGTTGTGCCCTTTTGCTCAAGTTCTTTTCGTCTTATCAAGCCTTGCATCTCTTTTCAACCAGAGTGCTGTCTGAGATCTTTCTTACCCCTTGTTCCATTCATTCAATAGTTCTGGAGGCTGTATGTTGTGATTTCATCAAGTGTCTTCTCATCTTATCAAGTTCTTATTCAATTCCTTTTCTTTTCAATCGGAGTGCTGCCCGAAGTTGTTCCTCATTGTTCCTCTTTCCTAACGGAGTGTTTTCAACTTCATTCATCTTCATTACATTATTTCTTTCAATTTGTTCAACTTCTCAAGGTTCTTTGGTTTCACTCATTGGTCAAAGAAGCAACTTAGTTTTACCTCTTCTCTTTCTCTTCCGTTTTCCCTCCGGTGCCATTCTAGATCTCGGGACGAGATCCTCTCATAGTGGTGGAGTGTTGTGACGCCCCGAGACCGATGTGCCAGGTGTCTTCCTGTTATTCACTATTGTTGCCATGTCATTTGCTTGCCTGCTGCATCTTGTCATGTCATCATGTGCATTGCATCATCATGTTTTCAAAACCTGCATCCGTCCGGGTTCCCCCAGTTCCGTCCGTTGTCCATTCTGAGTCCAACCACACTTGCACGCGCCCGCGGCATGTCCGAAATAGTATTATATAAGTGGCTGGAAAATGTTCTCAGATTGGGCTGAAAGTTGGCGTGCGGTCTTATTATAGTATAGATAGACCGCCTGTCAAGTTTCATCGCATTCGGAGTTGGTTTGACGCCCCAACGATTAACTATAGCGACAATATAGTCAATCAAACGTCGGACGTTTTCGGTCTCCGGAAACCGTTGATGGGTCTCTCTCTCTCTCTTCTCTTCTCTCAGATCGAGACCGTCTTTTCAGTCTACCTACCGTCAGGCCCTACCTAACCTCTCTCGTTAGTCCGCGGACCTCCTCCCGCGCACGTCCGAAAGCTGTCCCGGACCCGACTCGGGCAGTCGTCACCGTTGGATCCGGATCATCCCCTAACGTCTACAAAACATCTCCGTTTTGTTAATGGGACTTCCTAGCCTATTTATCCGCGACCGTCCGATTACGATTGGAGGGACGAGGTAGCCCCTAAGCCTAGTCCACCTGCTATATATTCACCGGACCAAACTTTAGCCCAACCCTAAAATCTAGGAAGTTTGTCCCTGCCGCCGCCGCACTCATCTCCCACCTCGGGATCTTCCTCGATCCAAAACGCCCCCAACCAGCGCCTCACCCGATCTCCCTCGATCTCCTCGCCAGCCCGCCATCGAAGCCTGCAGCTTCCTCCTCCTCCCACCTGCTCGTGCTCGAGGGGCTTGCCTCGGGTGCCGTCACAAGCAACAGCAACCATCGGAGGTCCCAGCTCCTGCTCCCTTTTCTTCGCTCGCAGTACCATGCCGCAGCTGCTCTACCTCCTTCCTTTCTCTCGTTCTTCTTCTTCACTGTCGTTTCTCTCTCCCTCCCTCACGCTTCGCTCTCTCTCTCTCAAGAGATCTCTCATCTCTCTCGCCTCACCCTCTCTGTCTCTGTACAGGGAACCAGTGGGAGATGCCATGGCTGCTTGCGGAAGCTCTGTCGTCGTCGGGATCAAGTTCCTACGGCTTCGACCGCCCGGATCCGTGTCTTCGCCGCCCTTGCCCATTCCGGCCGGATCCCGCTGGCTGGACCCCATCCCCGGCCACCGGTTCCCTCACCGAAGACCACCGAGGAGCCACCGTGCCAAGTCATCTTGTGGCCGCTCCCCTGTATCCCCGCGTTGAACGACAGGAGCAGCTACGCCGACTGCCTGCCTCGATTGAAGTCCTAGCACCTCCGCAAGCCGCTCCGCCGTGCCGTCTCCGGCCCCTGCTCGCCGGAGCCGTGCCTTCCCCCAATGCCCTCGAGCCCGTGCCGGCCATCGACCTGGCTGGCAACAATGAACCAGGGCGGCCATGGCCCCTGCTTCGAACGATCGAGCACAGCCACGCTCACTATGTGTTGACCACGCCCCAGCCCAGATCCGCCGGCCCAAGAGGCCCATGGGTGAGCAGCACCCCCTCCAGCCCTTTGTGCCTGTTGGGCCAGTTCAACTTTCGGCCCGTTATGTTTTTTATCAGTTCAGGAGGATTTTCCAAATATCCCAGAGAGAGCACTTTTGCAGAAAAGACCCTCATGTTCATACATTTAATAACTCACAAACTATGCATCACATGGAAAAACTTTATATATGAAACTTGCTTAGAATATCATCTAGTTTAATAATATCCAACTTTCATCTATGTTTGAAGTGTTTAAAATGTTATCTGATTAAATTTGCTCCTATGTCATGTTAAAATGCTTTAATTCATAACTAAATAACCGTAACTCAGAATTTAATAAACTTTATATGTAAATGGGGTGGAAAATGCCTAGTTTAACATGGTGCACTTTTCTTGCATGTTTAATAACTCTAAAATTGTGTTTAGGGAAGATCAGTACCAAACCTAATATATGCATATGGGGATTTACCGGAATTGTTGTTCGTTGCTTCTGGCCTCATTTAAACTTGACTAGATAGGTAGTTTTACTTTGCTTCTCCCTCTTGCCATGTTAATCAACATTTATTATTGTTGGGTACATAAACGAGACCAACTAAATAACCTGAATGTGGTGTTTCATCAATATGCAACGGAGTTGCATATTGATCTCCACTTAATTTGTAGTGTTGTTTGTGCACTTTGCTTTGCCATGCACATTTAAACCGGACATGCATCATACTTGATTGTGCATCATGCCACGTTATGTGATGGTTGTTTATTATGTTGTTTGCTTCTTTCCGGTGTTGCTTCTTCGGGTTGGTTCCAATAACGTCGTGTTTGTGAGGATCCGTTAGACTACGTCCGTTTGTCTTCTTCATGGACTCGTTCTTCTTCCTTGCTGGATCTTAGGCAAGATGACCATACCCTCGAAATCACTTCTATCTTTGCTTGCTAGTTGCTCACTCTTCTACTATGCCTATGCTGCGATACCTACCATTTGTTTATCATGCCTCCCATATTGTTAGGCCAAGCCTCTAACCCACCTTGTCCTAGCAAACTGTTGCTTGGCTATGTTACCGCTTTGCTCAGCCCCTCTTATAGCGTTGCTAGTTCCAAGTGAAGATTGGAGTTTGTTCCTTGTTGGAACATGGATATTTTATTGGGATATCACAATATCTCTTAGTTAATTAATGCATCTATATACTTGGTAAAGGGTGGAAGGCTCGGCCTTATGCCTGGTGTTTTGTTCCACTCTTGTCGCCCTAGTTTTCCGTCATATCAGTGTTATGTTCCCGGATTTTGCGTTCCTTACACGGTTGGGTTATAATGGGAACCCCTTGACGGTTCGCTTTGAATAAAACTCCTCCAGCAAGGCCCAACCTTGGTTTTACCATTCGCCACCTAGCCTGTTTTCCCTTGGGTTAGGCCAGCCCAAAGGTCATCTTTATTTTAACCCCCCCCCCCCAGACCAGTGCTTGTCTAAGTGTTGGTCCGAAACAGAGCCACTTGCGGCGCCACCTCGGGGAAACTTGAGGGCTGGTTTTAGCTGTACGTAGTGTTCATCCGGTGTTGCCCTGAGAACGAGATATGTGCAGCTCCTATCAGGATGTCAGTGCATCGGGCGGTCTTGCTGGACTTGTTTTACCATTGTCGAGGATGTCTTGTAACCGGGATGCCGAGTTTGATCGGATTGTATTGGGAGAAGGAATATCATTCGTTGACCGTGAGAGCTTGTGATGGGCTAAGTTGGGACACCCCTGCAGGGATATGAACTTTCGTAAGCCGTGCCCGCGGTTATGGGCATATGGGAATTTGTTAACGTCCGGTTGTAGAAAACCTGAAGTTGAACTTAATTAAAATGCATCAACCGCCTGTGTAACCGTGATGGTCTCTTCTCGGCGGAGTCCGGGAAGTGAACACGGTGTTGGAGTTATGTTTGACGTAGGTTGTTCTAGGATCACTTCTTGATCATAGTTTCTCGAACGTGCTTTCCCTTCTCTTCTCGCTCTCATTTGCGTATGTTAGCCACCATATATGCTAGTCGCTTGCTGCAGCTCCACCTCATACCTTTTACCCTACCTATAAGCTTAAATAGTCTTGATCGCGAGGGTGTGAGATTGCTGAGTCCCCGTGACTCAAAGATACTTCAAAACCCAGTTTGCAGGTGCCGATGATATCATGCAGGTGACTTAACCGAGCTCAAGGAGGAGCTCGATGAAGATCGTGTTCGTTATGTTGTTCCGTTTCCAGTTGATCAGTAGTGGAGACCAGTTGGGACGATCGGGGATCTGTGTAGCATTTGGGGTAGTCTTCTTTTATTTTGGTTCTGCAGTTGGACCTTGAGTGTATTTGGATGAATGTAATGTTATATTCATGTATTGTGTGAAGTGGCGAGTGTCAGCCAACTATGTATCTTTTCCATTATGTATTCCATGGGTAGTGTGAAGATTGCCTCACTTGCGACATTGCTTTCAATGCGGTTATGCCTCTAAGTCATGCTTCGACACGTGGGTGATATAGCCGCATCGAGCGCATTACAGAAGGCTAGCACAAACTGGGATACAGATCGAAAGAGGCGCAGGCCTCCTGCCTGGGATCCTCCTAAACTACTCCTGGTCGTCGTCAGCGGGCTGCACGTAGTAGTAGGCACCTCCCGAGTAGTAGTAGTCATCGTCGACGGTGGCGTCTGTCTCCTGGGCTCCAACGTCTGGTCGCAACAATCGGGTATAGGAAGGGGGAAAAGGGGGAGTAAAGCAACCGTAAGTACTCATCCAAAGTACTCGCAAGCAAGGAGCTACACTACATATGTATGCATTGGTATCAAATGGAGTAAGGGTATCATATGTGGACTGAACTGCAGAATGCCGGAATAAGGGGGGATAGCTAGGCCTTTCGAAGACTACGGGTGTGTTTGGTTTGAGCCCCAACTAGCCCCACCAAAGTATTGGTATGACTAAAGCAAGGGCATGACCAAAATTTTGGAAAGATGGTGTTGTTTGGTTTATAGCCATTGTACATGCCAATTTTTACGGCAAAGTTGCTCGACTTCCGTTTGGTTTGGAGCCAACTGAGTTTATGTATGGCAACATGTATTGGGTTAGTGCTTGGTTTGATTCTAGTTTATCAATGATATAGGCTGCTAAAAGAGTGAGACGCATAAAGGACTATGGGCCGTTCCGCAAAGAAAAAGAAGGGATTATAAGGTCAACGAGACTAAAGTCCACGGCATTGAAAACACGATTAGGAAACAAATCGTTGCAATTGTTATTAAGGTTGCTTTGGATTACGGAGGCAGTACCAGCATGCCTGGCGTGCGTGGAGCGACTCTCACGCAGAAAAAGGGCTGCAGTTAATTAGGGAGGCAAACACCCAATTTAATCAGGTAGATTTGCGATAGCGCGCGAAGGTTTAGATTCAGTTAGCGTTTATTTGGCCGGATAATTCGACTGTCATTCCAATACAGCGTATTCACGTACGGAAGAGCGGGCGTCGAACTCGCCAATTTATTGGCGAACGTTTTCCGCGCCGACGACGGGCCAAAGAATTGGCGAAAATAACATGGGAAGGTCCAGGGCGTGGTGGGCGAGCCAAAATTTTGGCCCCAGTCCAAACGATAGCCGAATCATGCGGGCACGCCAATTTTTTGGTATGGTCATCGTTGGCTATGAACCAAATACACCCTACGCTTCTGGTAACCTCCATCTCGCAGCAGGAGAAGGGAGTAGAAGGTAAGTTCACCAAGTAACATCGCATAGCATAATCCTAACCGATGATCCTCTCCTCGTCGCCCTGTTAGAGAGTGACCACCGCGTTGTACCTGGCACTTGGAAGGGTGTGTTTTATTAAGTATCCGGTTCTAGTTGTCATAAGGTCAAGGTACAACTCCAAGTCGTCATGTTACCGAAGATCACGGCTATTCGAATAGATTAACTTCCCCGAAGACCACATAACCCAACACGCTCGATCCCATTTGGCCGGACACACTTTCCTGGGTCATGCCCGGCCTCGGAAGATCAACACGTCGCAGCCCTACCTAGGCACAACAGAGAGGTCAGCACGCCGGTCTAAATCCTATGGCGCAGGGGTCTGGGCCCATCGCCCATTGCACACCTACACGTTGCGAGGGTGGCCGGAAGCATACCTAGCCTAGCAGGCGTTCCAGTCCAATCCGGCGCGCGCCGCTTAGTCGCTGACGTCACGAAGGCTTCGGCTGATACCATGACGTCGAGTGCCCATAACTGTCCCCGCGTAGATGGTTAGTGCGTATATGCCAGTGGCCAGACTCAGATCAAATAACAAGATCTCGTTAAACGTGTTATCTTGAAATAACTGCGAACGCCGACCAGAGCCAGCCCCACCTCTCTCCTAGGTGGTCTCGACCTGCCCTGTCGCTTCGCCACAAAGATCCACACAGAGGGCCATTGGGACAAAGGTCCTTTCAGCCCCCAATCCGTGAATCACTCGCGGGTGCTCCACGAGCCGACCCGACTTTAGTCACCACATGTATCATGCATAAAGTATATGGTATATACCCGTGATCACCTCCGGAGTGATCACGGCCCGATAGTATAGCATGGTAGATGGACAAGAATGTAGGGCCACTGATGATAAACTAGCATCCTATACTAAGCATTAGGATTGCAGGTAAAGGTAACAACATTAGTAGGAAGGACAGGCTATGCATCAGGATAGGATTAACGGAAAGCAGTAACATGCTACACTACTCTAATGCAAGCAGTATTGTAACACCCTCGATGCGACTATAGCTCCCACGTGTCGAGGCACGACTTAGAGACATAATCGCATTGAAGGCATATGTCGCAAGTTAGGCAATCTTCACAACATCCCATGTAATATAAATAATAAAGGGAAGATAACATAGTTGGCTTACACTCGCCACGTCAATCAAGTACATAAATAACATTACATCATCAAAACACTCATGGCCCGACTACGGCGCCAAAATAAAAGAGAACCCAACTTGCGAAAACGGTCCCGTTCACCCCAACTGGGCACCACTACTGATCATCGGGAAAGGAAACATAGTAACATTGAGAGTCTTCGTCGAACTGCCACTTGAGCTCATTCGCGTCTCCTGGAGTGGAATCATCAGGCCCTGCATCTGGTGTAATAGTAATCTGTGAGCCACAGGGACTCAGCAATCTCGCACCCTCGCGATCAAGACTATTTAAGCTTGTAGGTAAGGCAAGGTAAAATATAGGTGGAGCTGCAGCAAGCGACTAGCAAGTATGGTGGCTAACTTATCCGCAAAAGAGAGCGAGAAGAGGAGGCAAAGCGCGAGCGAGAAACTAGAGAGCAACCTGCGCAAACATTACTCCAACACCGTGTCCACTTCCCGGACTCCGCCGAGAAGAGGCCATCACTGTAACACACTCAGTTGATTCATTTTAATTAAGTTAAGGTTCAAGTTATCTACAACCGGACATTAACAAATTCCCATCTGCCCATAACCGCGGGCACGACTTTCGAAAGTTCAATCCCTGTAGGGGAGTCCCAACTTAGCCCATGACAAGCTCTCACGGTCAATAAAGGAATAGACCTCCTCCCAAGACGTTCTCATCAGACTCGGTATCTCGGTAATTCAAGACACTTCGACAGGATAAAACAAGACCAGCAACACCGCCCGAATGAGCCGACAAATCCCGATAGGAGCTGCACATATCTCTTTCTCAGGGCACACTCATATGAGCCAGACGTCAGGTAGGCCAGCCCAGAGTTGCCCCTGGTAGCCCCGGACATCGCTCGGTGGGACCAACACTCAGAGGAGCACTGGCCCGGGGAGGTTAAAATAAGATGACCCTTGAGTCTGCAGAACCCAAGGGAAAGAAAAGGCTAGGTGGCGAATGGTAAGACCAATGTTGGGCATTGCTGGAAAAGCTTTAATCAAGGCGAACTATCAAGGGGTTCCCATTATAACCCAACCGCGTAAGGAAGGCAAAATCCGGGAACATAACACCGATATGACAGAAACTAGGGCGGCAAGAGTGGAACAAAACACTAGGCGAGAGGCTGAGCCTTCCACCCTTTACTAAGTATATAGAAGCATTAAGATAACATAGCAATATAATGATATCCCAAACAAGTAAATAAATGTTCCAACAAGGAACGACCTCCAATCTTCACCTGCAACTAGCAACGCTATAAGAGGGGCTGAGCAAAGCGGTAACATAGCCAATCAACGGTTTGCTAGGACATGGTGGGTTAGAGGTTTGACATGGCAATTTGGGAGGCTTTAAAGCAAGTGGTAGGCATCGTAGCAATGGCATAGCAAAAGAGCGAGCAAACTAGCATAACAAAGATAGTAGTGATTTCAAGGGTATGATCATCTTGCCTGCACAGTTGTCAGAGTTGACTGGATCCTCGAAAGCAAACTCAATGGGCTCCTCGTTAGCGAACACGTCTCCCGGCTCTACCCAAACAAGACAAACAAGCAACAAGGACACAATCAACCACGTGCAAACTCAAACAACACAATGCAAAGATGATATGCTATGCGGGATGCGATGCGGGATGCAAAATGCAAGATATGACAGGAAATGCATGAACCTGGCCTCAACTTGGAAATCCAAGTGTGCCACTGGAAAGATGAGATGAAATCGCTTGAAAACGATATAAATAACGCTGGAATCGGAGGTACGGTTTGGAAATGGCAAGCGATTCAAAAATGACACCGGTCTGCGATTTACAGCAAGTAGGCATCTAAATGCAAAGAAATGAACATGCTACAGCACTCAAACATGACAACAAAATACATGGCAGGGATGCACACAAGATGCTTAACAAAAGTCTAGCACTGAGCTACGGCCAATTCATCCATTAACAGGTTCAAACAAGCATGGCAAAAATGCATATGACAAACATATCTTAGACTTAGTGAAATCAACACTTGTCTGGAATTTCAGATCAGGTAGCCCTCTTCGGCGCAACAAAACTACATGCTACAGGACCTGAAGATGGCAAATTAAAGCATGGCATGGAGCTACTCAAAGAGCTTAACAAAAGTCCCTTAGTGACCTTGAGCCAAAAGGGGTCAGAAAATACAATTGCAAGCATGTGAACATTGCAAAAACATAATCAGTTTTCAGACTTAGTGAAAACTGACACATGCTGAAATATAACTCAAGTAGGCATGTTTACGAGCTCGATGCACTTACTACGGTGCAAGTCATGGCAAGAAAAGCATACATCCATAAAGAAGGCACAAAATTCAAGCTAGACATGGCAAGAACAATAGCATAGCATGCACGGATCAACTACAACATCACCGGCAAAATTGCAAACAAGTTGACAATCTGCCCAGATTCACAATGTAGCAAAAGTAGAGCTCGATTGACTCAAGCTAGGGTGCTCCGTAATTGCAAAAAAAGACATAGATGGATAGAGCACTACAAGATTAAAAAAACTCCCTTACTGATCATCCTCAAAAGAGGCACGGATCACTAGGAAACAACAAGAACATATGGCATCATGAGATAAACAGCTCCAGGACTTAGTGAAATTGCCAAGTCCCTGAAAACAGAATTAGCAAGTGCACCACTTTGCAAGCTTGCAATAGACACCACACACATCCTAAAAATACATGGGTTGCACCTCTGGGAAGATGATAAAACCCTTAACAAAACGTATGTAGAACTCACGGGCATATCATGCACACAATAATCATGGCAAAAATGACAAAAGTGATCGTGATCGTGATCTATTTATAGGCATAGAGGGAGAGGGGATCCGGGATATTTCGAGGGGGACCTATTTATAGGCATAGAGGGAGCTAGGGGAGTCCAAATGAGGTGCGGTTTTCGGCCACGCGATCGTGATCGAACGCTCTAGATGATGGAGCAGAGTTAGGTGGGTTTTGGGCCAAATTGGAGGTGTGTTGGGCTGCAACACACACGAGGCCTTTTTGGTCCCTCGGTTAACCGTTGGAGTATCAAACGAAGTCCAAATGATACGAAACTTCACATGCGGTCTACCGGTAGTAAACCTAGGCCGCTTGGCAAGTCTCGGTCCAATCCGGAAATGTTTAATCCCCACACACGAAAGAAAGCTAGAAATGGCCACCGGAGGAGAACGAAGCGCCGGAATGCAAAACGGACAACGGGGAAAATGCTCGAATGCATGAGATGAACACGTATGCAAATGCAATGCACATGATGACATGATATGAGATGCATGACAACGACAACAACAAACGGAGACAAAAACCCGAACCCGAGGAAAGAAATATAACTTAACGCCGGAAGCGACAAGAGTTGGAGTGCAAATAGGGAAAGTTACATCCGAGGTGTTACAACACTCCACCACTACGAAAGGATCTCGTCCCGAGATCTAGGACTGAAAGAATGCCGGGTACTCAGAACGGAGGTGATCCTCGCGTTCCCAGGTAGCTTCACGGTCGGAATGGTGTGACCACTTGACTTTGAGAAATTTGATTGACTTGTTGCGAGTGTTGCGTTCAGTCTCTTCAAGAATAGCAACTCAGTGCTCACGATAAGAGAGATCTTCTTGGAGCTCAATGTCCTCAAGTTGATGATCCGGTCAGGAGTCTTGAAGCACTTTCGAAGCTGAGAGACATGGAACACGTCATGAACATTTGCAAAGTTTGAAGGAAGCTCGAGTTGATAGGCGAGGTCGCCTCTCTTGCTGACAATCTTGAAAGGTCCCACGTATCTAGGGGCAAGCTTCCCTTTGATACCGAAGCGACGAGTACCTTTCATAGGAGAGACATGGAGGTAAACATGATCTCCGATCTCGAAAGCCAAATCATGGTGCTTACTATCATAGTAGCTATTCTGGCGGGATTGGGCTGCTTTGAGGTTATCACGAATGACTTTGCACATTTCTTCTGCTTCTGTGATTAAGTCATTACCCAAAAGCTGACGTTCACCGGTTTCAGACCAGTTGAGAGGGGTACGGCACTTCCTGCCATACAGAATTTCAAATGGGGCCTTGCCCGAACTTGCTTGAAAACTGTTGTTGTAGGAGAATTCAGCATAATGAAGACAATCCTCCCACTTCATGCCGAAGGAGATCACACAAGCCCTGAGCATATCTTCAAGAATCTGGTTGACACGCTCGACTTGACCGCTTGTTTGAGGATGGAAAGCTGTGCTGAAGCAGTCGTTCGGGCGGGCCACGGCGGCTGGGGCGCTGGCGATGCCACGTGTCGCCCTTCCAATGGCCGCGGGGGGCGGCGCGGCATGTCCGGCGCCGGCGGATAATGTCCGGCGCGCGCGATGTGTGGATTTAGGGTTTCGGGGAGAGGGGATCCGGGATATTTCGAGGGGGGCCTATTTATAGGCATAGAGGGAGCTAGGGGAGTCCAAATGAGGTGCGGTTTTCGGCCACGCGATCGTGATCGAACGCTCTAGATGATGGAGCAGAGTTAGGTGGGTTTTGGGCCAAATTGGAGGGGTGTTGGGCTGCAACACACACGAGGCCTTTTTGGTCCCTCGGTTAACCGTTGGAGTATCAAACGAAGTCCAAATGATACGAAACTTGACAGGCGGTCTGCCGGTAGTAAACCAAGGCCGCTTGGCAAGTCTCGGTCCAATACGGAAATGTTTAATCCCCACACACTAAAGAAAGCTAGAAATGGCCACCGGAGGAGAACGAAGCGCCGGAATGCAAAATGGACAACGGGGAAAATGCTCGAATGCATGAGATGAACACATATGCAAATGCAATGCACATGATGACATGATATGAGATGCATGACAATGACAACACACGGAGACAAAAACCCGAACCCAAGGAAATAAATAGAACTTAACGCCAGAAACGGCAAGAGTTGGAGTACAAATAGGGAAAGTTACATCCGGGTGTTACAAGTATAGAGGAGAGTAGGCGATATCTGGTGATCAAGGGGGGGCTTGCCTGGATGCTCTGGCAAGAGAGAGGGGTCGTCAACACCGTAGTCGTACTGGGTAGCAGCGGCGTCGGTCTCGGTGTCTAGCGAGACAAGTGGGGGGAGAAACAATAAATATTAAGCAATCAGATGCATAGTGATGCATGACATGACAAGTAGCGGTGCTAGGGGTGCTCTAACGCGGTATGAGGTGGTACCGGTGAAGGGGGGAAACATCCGAGAAAGTATTCCCGGTGTTTTGCGTTTTCAGGCAGATGAACCAGAGGGGGAAAGTTGCGTGTTCACTATGCTAGGGATGTGTGGCGGATGAACGGGCTACGTATCCGGGTTTGTCTCGTCGTTTTGAGCAACTTTCATGTACAAAGTTTTTCCATCCGAGCTATGGTTTATTTTATATTGATTTTAAAATATTTAAATCATTTTTAGCATTTAATTAATTATTTTAATAGAACATTATCCAGAACAGTGAAAGGTGATGTCAGCATGACATCACCATGATGTCAGCAGGTCAAACCCAGCTGACCAGAGTCAAACCTGGCCTGTGGGTCTAGTGGGACCCGCCTATCATAGACCCAGACTTATTTTTTTGTTAACATTTAATTAGCATGTTTAATTAGAGATAATTAGTGATTAGATTAATCTAATTATGATTGAGTAACTTAATTAATTCTTCAATTAATTCTTTAATTAATTAATTTAATTACTATTTATTTTTTTAAATACTTCTTTTTTTTAATAACGTTCTGGGGGCGTGGGCCCCATTTGTCACAGACCCCAGGGGCCATAGCGGGCCGGCGTTAGCGGGCACGGGCGAGCGGGCGACTGGCCCTGGGCGCGGCGTCGCCCGCGCTGAGGCCGTCCGGGGGGCAAGGCGAGGCCGTGGCCAGGACGAGACTGAGCGGGCGTGGGCATACGACAACGGCGAAGGGAGGGACTGGAGCGGGGGCTAGTGCGTCGAAGGCGGGTGCAGATGGTCGCGGTGGCCGACGGGGTGGCCGCGGGCGGTCCTGAGGAGAGGAGGCGAGCGGGGTAACATATGCGCGCGGTGGCGCGTGCGGGTGGTGACGGGGCGATGTAGAGCAGCGGCAGGGGCGCGTCTGCGCGCGGGGCAGCAGTGGCAAGCAGCAGGCGGAGCGGGCGCGTCGCGCGGCGAGGCAGACACGAGGCAAGGAGGGCGCAGGCCCGCGCGGTGGTGCGCGCAAGCGTGGCCAGGGCGCGGTTCTACGGTGAACGGCGCCGCAGTAGGAGGCGCGGCCGGCAGCGGGTGGGCGCTGGAGCGGGAAGAGCAGGGGATGAGGCAGCGTGGGCCGGTGTGGCCGCAGCAGCGGGTGGACGGGGTGGAGTGCGGTGTGGCAGCAGGAGCCGGGAGTGGCCACGGCATGGGACGCGGGTGGCGTGCGCGCGTGGGACGGCGCGGGCGCGCGCGAGTGTGGGACGTGGGGGAGCGGGGCCGCGGCTGTGGCCGCGTGGACGCGCGCGTGCACGATCGCGGGGTGGCGCGAGGAGCAGAGAGGGAGCAAGGAGGGGCGTGCGGAGATGAGCGCGGCGGTGGGGCTCACATGGGGGCGTAGGGAATGGGGCAGTGGGAGTCGGGGTGGTCGACGGGGACGGCGACGTAGAGGAGGCAGGCCGGTGGAGGGGCTCCGGCGTGGCGGCGTCCAACGGCGAGGCGGCGTGGTCCTGGCGCGGGGGCGGCCATGGCGGCCTCCTCTCGATCCCAATCCAATCGGGAGAGAGAGAGGGGGGAGATATTTCGTGGGGGTGAGTGGAGGTGTTGGTGGGTGGGGTTTTCCCCCTGGCGAGGATAAGGAGAGACTGGAGGGGCCGGCTGGGCCAAATGGGTCAGCCAGCTGGGCCTTCTGGCCCAGTTGGCCAGGGGGGCCTTTTCTTTGTTTTTATTTTTTGTTTAGTTTTTCTCTTTTGTATTTTCTTTTCTTTTATTTATTTACTTTTCTTTTTTAAATTATTTAGGCCTTTTATAAAAATGTGTTTGCTACACCATAAATTCCTGGGCATTTATTTGCACACACCGAACATCTTTGTTTTAATTTTTGAAAACTTTTATTATTTAACTTTATTTTAAATTTGAATTTGAATCGGTTTTGAACTAGAGATAGGTTAGCAACAGTAACCGTGGCGACGTGGCATCATTATCGCGGGATTACTATAGCATGATTATCCGGGTGTTACACTCCCGCTATTGGCAACACTC
The DNA here is from genome assembly GCF_056163025.1 of Triticum urartu. NCBI lineage: Eukaryota > Viridiplantae > Streptophyta > Magnoliopsida > Poales > Poaceae > Triticum > Triticum urartu. The sequence continues at coordinate 163,531,166 of NC_141876.1, forward strand.
TTGCTCTGTTTCGAGTCTGCTCAACAGCCCAAGCAGCCGCTTCGAGATCTGCAGGGTAGCCTTTCGTAATCGGCAACGTTCTCGATTCTGACTCGAGTCAAGCTTGACAGTTCGAGCGGCCGCGTTGTGAGCGGTAAGGTGGTTCGCCTGGCAGCAAGCATACCTGGCAGGCTATTGGGGATCCGTCCTCAAGGCGCCGTGGCTTGGGTTACGAGCCAACAAGCCTACCCGATTAACGTAGGGTGGACATGCAAAGGGGGATCAAACAAGACAATAACATGCATCGTTTTCCAAAGTACTACAGAGTTATATTACATCAATTGTTGCTGCAGTTCTAAGTAAAGATATAAATTGTCTTGGTCATGAACCTGCAGCGGCAATGAGAAACGGGGTGCCTAATCCCGGTGCAGGCCCTCCACCCTCTGGATTCCGTCGATGCGGCTGATGATGGGCTTGATACGCTCCTCGAGCACCGCAAGGTCCGCATCCTCCGGCAAGCTCTCTAGCGCGGCGTCGAAGTCGAGGTTGGGGTTCCAGTGCGCCACCTTGGTGAGGACCTTGGTCATGGCACCCCGGCAAACCTTCTGGGCCTCATCGGCTAGAGAGGCCGCCCTGCTGGAGCGACGATGCTCCAGGGCTCCAAGGACACCCTCGAAGAATACGGTTAGCTTGGCATTGGGACTCACATTGCGCTCCGGGGTGTACATCATGTTTGGCATCCCCATGCCAGCCAGCTTCGCGGTGATCCTGCCGGCGACGTCTTCGAGGCTGCCGATCCAGCGGTTCTCGCCTTCCACAAACTCCTTGTGGTTGGCGGCTTTGTTCTTCCGCAGCTGCCTCTCGGCCTCCAGATCCTTGGCCAGGGTCTCCTCACGGGCTTTGGCCTCTGAGAGCATCCCCTCGAGATTCTCCAGCTTCAGCTTGAGGTCTTTGATGGAGTTGTTGGCCTCAGAAAGCTGTCTGGACTTGTCGAGGACTGCGCCCTGCGCCTCAACCAGGGCACCGTTGAGCGTGTCCTTCTCCTTGGACAGCTTCAGGACCTGATCCTTCAGCCCATCCCGCTCCACCTCCAGCTCCTTCACCTTGCCGGTATGAACCAGAGCCTGGGCATAGAGTGCGTCCCTGTGCCTCTGCTCCAGCTCCTGGGTCCGCTGGACGACAAGCTTCTCCACCTCCTCGTCCTTGCCGCGGAGCGTTGCGGCAAGCTTCTCCTCACACGCGGCAAGGTCCTCCTCCTGGGAGTTTAGCGCGGCCTGCTGCTGGTGCCGAGCAGCCTCGGCCTGGGCGTCCTCCTGCTTCGCCAGTTCCTGGGCCTTCTCGATGTCGGCCTGCTTCATGACAAGGGCCAGGTTGCGCTCAGTCAGCGCGTCCTGGGCGGCCTTCAAGTCCTTGTGGGCCTGGCGGAACCAAGCCTGCGCCTCGGCGACGCACTCCTCAAGGTCCGCCTCCACCTTGTCCACCACCGCCATCCTGGACTTGGCCTTGTCTAGGTGGGCGTGGTGAAGCACCTGGAGCTTCTGGAAGTTGGCGATCATGGCATGGAGGAGCCGCTCATCCTGGGAACTGCCGCCACCGGTGCTCGGCTCGTCAAGAACCTCAAGCCCGGCGGCGGCGAGCACCTCGTTATCAAACACCTCACCCGCGACGGGCGCCCCGGTGCTCGCCGTTCCTAGGAGGTGGATGAATAGGTCGTCGCTCACCCTCAGGTATCGGCCCGAGCTAGAGGCAGCGAAGGAGGAAGGTTGGTCATCGACCACCTCCTCCTCGGCAGCGGCCTTGCCGGCCTCCCCGGCGGGCCCCTTGCTAGCCTCCTCGGCAGCAGCCCTGCTGATACGTCTCCATCGTATCTACTTTTCCAAACACTTTTTCCCTTGTTTTGGACTCTAACTTGCATGATTTCAATGGAACTAACCCGGACTGACGCTATTTTCAGCAGAATTGCCATGGTGTTATTTTTGTGTAGAAATAGAAGTTCTCGGAATGACCTGAAAATCAATGGAGATTATTTTTGGAAAATATAAAAAATACTGGAATAAAGATCCACGTCAGGGGGCCCACACCCTGTCCACGAGGGTGGGGGGCGCGCCCTACCCCCCTGGGCATGCCCCCCTACCTTGTGGGCCCCCTGATGCTCCACTGACGTCCACCTTGACTCCTTATATTCACTTTCGGGGAGAAAAAAATCAGAGAGAAGGATTCATTGTGTTTTACGATACAGAGCCACCGCCAAGCCCTAAACTCTCTCGGGAGGGCTGATCTGGAGTCCGTTCAGGGCTCCGGAGAGGGGAATCCGTGGACATCGTCATCATCAACCTTCCTCCATCACCAATTTCATGATGCTCACCGCCGTGCGTGAGTAATTCCATCGTAGGCGTGCTGGACGGTGATGGGTTGGATGAGATTTATCATGTAATCGAGTTAGCTTTCTTAGGGTTTGATCCCTAGTATCCACTATGTTCTGAGATTGATATTGCTATGACTTTGCTATGCTTAATGCTTGTCACTAGGGCCCGAGTGCCATGATTTTAGATCTGAACCTATTATGTTTTCATCAATATATGAGATTTCTTGATCCTTCGTGCAACTCTATAGTCACCTATTTATGTGTTATGATCCATTAACCCTTAAGTGACAATAATCGGGATACTTACCGGTGATGACCGTAGTTAGAGGAGTTCATGTATTCACTATGTGTTAATGTTTTGGTCTGGTACTCTACTAAAAGGAGGTCTTAATATCCCTTAGTTTCCAGTAGGACCCCGCTGCCATGGGAGGGTCGGACAAAAGATGTCATGCAAGTTCTTTTCCATAAGCACGTATGACTATATTTGGAATACATGCCTACATTACATTGATGAACTGGAGCTAGTTCCGTGTCACTCTAGGTTATGACTGTTACATGATCGATCGCATCCGGCATAATTCTCCATCACCGATCCATTGCCTATGAGCTTTTCCTATATTGTTCTTCGCTTATTTACTTTTCCGTTGCTATTCTTACAATCAATACAAAACCCAAAAATATTACTTTTCTACCATTACCTTTTGCCATCGTTACCACTACTATCATATTACTTTGCTACTAAATGCTTTGCTGCAGATATTAAGTTTCCAAGTGTGGTTGAATTGACAACTTAGCTGCTAATACTCGAGAATATTCTTTGGCTCCTCTTGTGTCGAATCAATAAATTTGGGTTGAATACTCTCCCCTCGAAAATTGTTGCGATCCCCTATACTTGTGGGTTATCACCTGCCGGGTTCCCCGGCAGGCCCCTGTCGGTGTCAAAACCGGCGGATCTCGGGTAGGGGGTCCCGAACTGTGCGTCTAAGGCAGATGGTAACAGGAAGTAGGGGACACAATGTTTACCCAGGTTCGGGCCCTCTCGATGGAGGTAATACCCTACTTCCTGCTTGTTTGGTCTTGATGATATGAGTATTACAAGAGTTGATCTACCACGAGATCAGAGAGGCTTAACCCTCGAAGCTTGCCTATGGTATGATTGTTGTTGTCCTACGGACTAAAACCCTCCGGTTTATATAGACACCGGAGGGGCTAGGGTTACACAGAGTCGGCTACAAGGGAGGAGATATACATATCCCAATTGCCAAGCTTGCCTTCCACACAAAGAAGAGTCCCACCCGGACATGGGACGAAGTCTTCAATCTTGTATCTTCATAGTCGAACAGTCCGTCCAAAGTATATAGTCCGGCTGTTCGAGGACCCCCTAATCTAGGACTCCCTCAGTAGCCCCTGAACCAGGCTTCAATGACGACGAGTCCGGCGCACATATTGTCTTCGCCATTGCATGGCGGGTTCCTCCTCCGAATACTCCATAGAAGATTTTGAACACAAGGATATTGTCCGGCCCTGCAAAACAAATTCCACATACCACCGTAGAGAGTATAATATTTCCACAAATCTAATCAGCTGACAACTTTTCATAACGTGACATCACGCTATGGCCCCGGTTATTATTCGAACTGTTTTTCTCAACCAGCTACTGCACATATTGCGAGGCGGTTTTCTTGGCATGTCTTGTCGAAGCAGAGATCGTGTCCCTTTATCACGGGATTCTCATCAATACGGGTGTGGGTAACCCAATCGTGCTCGTTAGTACGACTCCTCAATTTTAGACCAGTTCCAAACAGCCACGCGGAGGACGCTTGATATTCGCGCTCTTTATAAAGGGGCCAAAGCCTGTGCCTTTCTTCTCGCGCTCAATCCCTCCCTCCCCCACCCCGAGTTCCAACACCCAAGACTCAGGCGTAGCGCTTTGGACCTTCAATCATGTCAGATCCAACCTTCAGGGCCGGTGGATCGCTTCCTCTTTCACAGAGGAGGACATCAAGAAGCTGAGGGAGGCCAGATATCTGACCGCCAAAATCTCGCACAGGCTGCCTGCCTGAGGGCAGGTCATTCCCACTTCACATCTCGTCGTTTATCGCCGTATGTGAGGCCTTCCTCCACATCAACCCACACTTCGGCTTATGGCTCAAGACCTTCAATGTGAATCCGAAGATGATCAATGGGCAACACGTAGAATGCAGAGGTGCCACAATAAGCAAAGGCGTCGATGCCCCATGGCCAAAGGGTTCCTTCCCGGAGATATCCAACTTATGGCAGCGGCGGTGGTTTTACGTCACAGCTCCCCGAAGTACTAAGTGGGTGGCTCGCCCCGCCTTCCGTTCGCGCCCCCTACCACAACTGGCTTCATGGGTCAACAAGGGGCTAGACAGGGGGCCGGTTAATGACGTGCCGACATTGCAAAGTCGCATCCAAGATCTCCTCAAGAGGGATGTCTGTCTTGTCAAAGTAATGCAAGTTATGCTAGTTCATCGGGTCCTGCCATGCCAACGTCAATCTCTCCGTATGTGGGAGTTCAACCCGGAAGGACCGCGAACTATTCAGCAGTTCTTCGGCATGACGCTCGAAGAGATGTATGGATTGTTCTTCGGATCACGAATAAAGTGTCTGGACACCACCGAGGATGCGGGTCTCAACTGTAATCGTCTAGATACCCAGGTAAGTATTTCCACGACCGAACACACTGTCTTTTCATTTGCCATAACATAATTCTGAAAGAATTGCTCTTGGCCAAACTGGGTAAGGAAGGCAAAGATGATCAGGTGTTCGGCCCCCCTTCCCGAGGGCTCGCCGGATCCTGTACTAGCCAAAATGCTGTAGTACGTACCTTATCAAGTGCCCTCGGGGGGAGATAAAGGGAGAGACGAAGAAGCCGAAAGCGAGCCTCACGCATTACTTATCCAAACCGGGGGAATTAGTACCTCCACGAAGGAGGATAATCAGGGAGAAGAATCTGAAATTCCCTCTCCCCAAGGAAGGAAAAGGACCACTCCTGAAGACTTGGAAACAAGGGTTTCCACACGAGAGAAAAAACCCTCGCAATGGGGCCCTGGCCCGGAGGGCATTCCTTCTGCACAGTGCCTGCAAGGGGGTCAGCCCTCCACCGAGCTGTAAGTGAACAAAAGTACTTTTGGTAAATAAATTTTGCTTTATCTCCACGGACAATAACCGAGACATATGTCTTGCAGTCTGGATCGTAGCCCTTCCCGACATAGTTCGTCTTCGGGGGATCTTCTTCCGAAGATGATGGAGAGCAAAACGCATCCCCTTGTCTCCCCTCCTCTTGGGGCGGATGACACTGTGGTGTCATCACGGAGGATTTCTCCTGATCCGCCAAGGCCAGAAGGTAACCCTTCAGCCACCTGAAGTCTAGAATATTCGGCTCCTAAGGGGAATAACAAAAGAGGGCCCCCTTATCCAGGACCACGTAACAGGCTTTGAGGTAAGTAATCAATTTATAAGAAAATGTTATAGCATAGATAGTAGCCCTTGATGCTTTGTTTGGCGTTCACAAAGAAAGGCCGAACGGAGGATCAAATAATAATCATAGGAGTCTGATCAGAATGTGTTATGTGACTATGCAGGCTTCGTTGCTGGCCACTGCCGCTCGCACTGTGGAGGTCTCCGCACTGAAGCGGGACCTTGAGTGGTCCGAAAAAGAGCTCGGCCTTACCAAGAGGCAGCTCGAAGATAAAAAAAGGTAAGTAATAATCGTCCATATATTGATAAGGAATAAAAAGGAATGTGGTTGTTAAGTCACAGGATCATCATGAATTTTGCTAGGGGCCACGACCGAAGTGGCGTCCCTGAAGGAGGCGCTATCCGAGGCCGAAGACAAAGCGGCCAAGGAGCGCACCGAGCGCGAGAAGCAAGAGGCTCGAGTCAGCAAGGTGCAGCAAGAGCTCTAGGATTTCGTCAAAAAATACGAGTCCTTGGAGCGTGACTCTAAGACGCAAGGGTCTGAGCTTGCGAAGTCCCTTGAGAACGCAAAAAATTCCAAGGCCGAAGCCCACAAGGCCCTCTAGGAGCTTCAGGCGGTCCAGAAGATAGCAGCGGGTAAGGAATTCATTATGCAAAGCAAGCATGTGAAGGAAACTTTCCTTTTACTTACCCGAGTTTGGAGCTCTCCAGGAGCTTTCGCAGATCTTCCCCGCAGTGTGTCCGATGCCGCAGAATACTACCGGGCCGAGGAAGGGAGCTCGACGGAGAAGTTGTTCCGGTCTCAATATACTGGGTCCGAACATCCGATGCCCTTGAGCGACTAGTTGAAGCAATTGGTCGAGCTCAACAAGGCGGCCGAATAGGCCATGAAGGGCCTCATAGTCCGGATATGGCCTGGTGAGCCCCTGCCTGGCAGATACTTCGGCCTGGTGAGGCAGCATGTGAATGCCTGCCCACAGCTTGAAGTCATAAAGCGGTCCGTCTGCATTGAGGGTGCGTGCAGGCCTTTTGCCCGAGCAAAAGTGCACTGGGCGAAGATGGACCCCGAGAATCTGGTGAAGGAGGGGCCGCCGGAGGGCAAGGAGCATCGCCGCCCCGAAAATTATTATGACAGCATCCTGAAGGGTGCCCGCCTTGTAGCGGAGGAATGTTCTAAGGATATAATATTTGAATGAATGTACTCATGTGATCATGTAATATGAAAACGACTTCATGTGCGCTATATAATGCTTGTTGATTTAAAATATTACCTTCTGTGCGGCCGTTTATAAAATCTGAGAGTTGGCTAGTCGTCGGCTTCTGCCCCCATGTACCTAGTACTGAGGTGTTCGGGATAAATCTGATCACTCTTTATCCCAATTTTTGGGTCCTTCGAAGGAGGTGTTCAGCACAACGAACCAGGCAATCGGACTATAAAGCTTTATCACTCTCACTTAGCCATAGAAGTCTACAATTTTAAATTTTGGCGAAGCCCCTGGTATTCGGAAGGCCGAACTTGGGGCTCTATGAATGCCTAAATTGGACAAGGCCGACTCATCGCCTGAAGCGGAAAAAATCTTTAGGGATGTGGGACCTCTCGAACAGCGACCAGCTCTCGCCGCTTCATGATAGTCGGTTTTCGGCTTTATCTACGGAGGTGCTCATCCGGAAGAACCGGGACACAATCGCAGTAGTTCTCCCAGTGCTACCTTAGCCAATATAGCGGAACGTAAGGCACCAAAACATGGGAGCCTGGCAAACCCAACTATTGACCCAAGACATTATTCGGAGCTGATGCATATAATGCTATAAGTTCGGGGTGCCGCACTGTCGAAAGTGTTCGGACTTTTCTTGCCATGTTATGGGGTACACTAAAGCCCCTGGCGTACTGAACGTACCAGAATGTACGGGAGCAACTTGTCGTGAATAGACAAACAAGGAAAAAAAGGAAGATGAAGAAATGTAATAATAAGTTGACGATGTGCATTGTTATTTATAGGATACATCAAAGCGTATGTGTAGAAGTAGTACAATAAGCAAAAATAGGACTATCTGACGTGTTCGATCCAAAGGCGAGCTGCGTGCAGGTATGTAAAACAGGTATAACGATCAGTATGAGAGACCACCTGGGTATTCCCTTGTACGTCAAAGCCTCTTGCTCCCTTGGTGCTTCCCTCCCGTGATGGGTCCGATGATCTAGCTATCGAAGAGGGCCTCCAGAGAATAGGGTCCTAAAATGAAGAAAACTATAAAAATGTACTGGTCCTGAGGCGGTTGAACCGCATTGTGGGACGTGCCATAGCCGTGCCTCCGCCTATACCCATGGTATCTTTAGTGCATAGTTATGTACGCGCGGCGCAAATTTCGTCGCTTGACTGGGACTAGGACGGAGGCCGAATTGCTAGGCGAGCTCTAAACGCGCCTGGTGATTCTGTTGCAGGTTATTCCGGACTCGCTTGAATGTATATGTGGACCTTGTCGCCGAATTGGCGGTTTGCCTCAAAAGGCTGCTTTGCACGTCTGCTGCAAGGGCCGAAGTGTGCTCCTCCATGCGGAGCGAGCGTTCTGTGTTTATGTTAACTGTTATAACCCCGCGAGGTCCTGGCATTTTGAGCTTGAGGTATGCATAATGCGGTACCGCATTGAATCTAGCGATTGTGGTTCGTCCGAGTAGTGCGTGATAGCCACTGCGGAAGGGGACGATATCGAAGATTAACTCTTCGCTTCGAAAGTTATCCGGAGATCGGAAAACCACTTCCAGTGTGATTGAGCCCGTGCAACAGGCCTCTACACCTGGTATGACACCTTTGAAGGTCGTTTTTGTGGGTTTGATCCTCAAGGGGTCTATACCCATTTTGTGCACCGTATCCTGATAAAGCAGGTTCAGGCTGCTGCCACCGTCCATAAGGACTCGACTCAAGTGAGGTGGAATCCGTCAATGATAGGATCAAGGACCAATGCGGTAGAACCGCCATGATGGATACTAGTGGGGTGGTCCCTGCGATCAAAAGTGATCGAACAAGAAGACCATGGGTTGAACTTTGTGGCGACTGGCTCCATCGTGTAGACGTCCCTTAGTGCATGCTTCCGTTCCCGCTTGGGTATATGGGTTGCGTATATCATGTTCACCGTTTTCACTTGGGGAGGAAATTTCTTCTATCCTCCTGTGTTCGGTGGCAGGGGCTCCTCCTCGTCGTTTCTATGCAACCACTTTTCCTTGCTCTCGGCATTCAACTTGCCGGCCTATTTGAACACCCAACATTCTCTGTTGGTGTGGTTGGCTGGCTTATCGGGGGTGCCGTGAATTTGACACGAGCGGTCGAGTATGCAGTCCAAACTGGACGGGCCCGGATTGTTTCTTTTGAACAGCTTTTTCCGCTGAACGGATTTAGAGCCACTGAATCCGGCATTGAGTGCCGTGTCTTCGGTGTTATCGCCGTTGTTGCAGCGCTTGTATCTGTTACGACATTGCTTGCCGTTGCTGTCTCTGGTCACCGATGTGCCAGGGTTGCTTGCTGTGTTGTTGCTACGGGCCAACCAGCTATCCTCGCCCGTGCAGAAGCGGGTCATGTGTGTTGTGAGGGCTGCCATGGACTTTGGCTTCTCTTGGCCGAGATGTCTGGCGAGCCACTCGTCACTGATGTTATGTTTAAAGGCCGCTGGGGCTTCGGCATCTGGATAGTCCATGATTTGGTTCTTTTTGGTTAGGAACCGAGTCCAAAATTTCCTGGCTGACTCTTCGAGCTATAGTGTTATGTGACTTAAATCGTCAGCATCCGATGGTCGCACATAAGTGCCCTAGAAGTTGTCCAGAAATGCGTTCGCCAGGTTCTCCCAATTTCTGATGGAGTTTGCTGGCAAGCTATTTAGCCAATGCCGAGCTGGTCCTTTGAGTTTTAACGGGAGGTACTTGATGGCGTGTAGATCATCCCCGCGGGCCATGTGAATTTGGAGGAAGAAATCCTCTATCCATACCGTGGGGTCAGTAGTACCATCGTATGATTCAATGTTCACGGCTTTATACCCTTCTGGGAATTCATGATCCATTACTTCATCAGTGAAGCATAGGGGGTGTGTGGCGCCTCTGTGCCGGGCTATGTCATGACGCAGTTCGTACGAGTCTTGTCTGATGTGTTCGTCCTGGCCAGATTTTCTTTTGGTATATCCGGCATGACGGTCATCATCATGTGCTGGGGCGCGCCCTCATGATCCGAAGATCGACCTTTTGTGTCCTTGTTTGTTTTCCAATACGTCTCATAGGTCCTGCGTGTTACCCCGGGCCTTGCTGTTCTTGTTTAGCTGGCGACGGGGTGCGGGTTGGACTTCGGGCTTATATGCCACTTTGTCTCGGCCACGAGGTGGCCGGTCTGCCGCATCATACGCTGGAAGCGCAGGTTTTAATGCTTCCTCTTCAAGTTGGGGCAGCAACCTGCGCTTTGGGAAACTTTTGATTGGGCACTCGAGTTCGTGTTCCTTGGCTACCAGGACCTCAGTCCATCTATCCGCTAGCAGATCTTGCTCAGCTTGAAGCTGTTGTTGCTTTTTCTTCAGGCTTTTTGCTGTGGCAATAAGCCGGCGCTTGAAGCGCTCCTGTTCGACGGGATCCTCAGGCACGATAAATTCTTCGTCGCCAAGTCTCACCTTGTCTTCAGAGAGAGGCATGTAATTGTCATCCTCTGATTCTCCGTCTGCTACCTGTTCCTTGGGGCTGGCTTGCCCATCCACCTGCTCAAAGCCTGGCTGGAGGGGATTATCTTCGTCTTCGGCACTATTTGAAGCATTATTGTCTCCTGTGCCGGTATCACTGTTTTTTCTATGGCGGGGCTTAGAGCGGCGCCGATGACGCCGGTTCTTGGATTGCTTCTCGGGGGGTTATCCTCAGTTTCCTTATTGCCATCGCTTTCTTTGGGGGTGTCCACCATGTATATCATACGATGAGGTAGCAGTCCAGCGCCCTGTGGGCAGTGGTTCCTGTTCGTCTCCCGCATCGTCGTCCTTCCCGTCGATGTCTTCGGAGTCGAAGTCGAGCATGTCGGTTAGGTCGTCGATAGTGGCTACTAAGTGGGTGGTGGGTGGGGAACGAATTTCTTCGCCGTCCGCTTCCCACTCGAGCAGACATAGTTCGGCCAAGGGTCTCCTGACAAGGAGAGAGACTGTAATGAGTCTAGCACATCGCCTAGGGGCGAGTGCTGAAAGATATCCGCCGAGGTGAACTCCATGATCGGTGCCCAATCAGATTGGATGGGCACGGACGCGAGCGGTTCAGAGTCTGTGGCCGGGGACGAATCCGAGTGTCCGGCAACACATGTCTCATAGGAGGTGAAGTCAGTATTCGGCTCTATCGCCATTGAATGTGCGCCCTCCATGGCGGGGTCCATCCACCCGTCCTCGGACGGCGCGATCTATTCCGGATTGAGGGCCGGAGTAGTTACAGGTGTGATCTCCCGAACACTGTCTGATGGCAGAGCTAAATCATGCTCATCGTGACTGTCCGGCGTACCTGACATGGGTTCGAATTCGTCGAAGATCAAGTCTCCACGGATGTCAGCGATATAGTTCAAGCTTCCAAACCTGACCTGATGGCCAGGGGCATAGCTCTCGATCTGCTCCAGATGGCCGAGCGAGTTGGCCCGCAGTACGAAGCCACCGAATACGAAGATCTGTCCGGGGAGGAAAATCTCACCCTGGATCGCATCATTGCCGATGATCAAAGGAGCCATCAAGCCTTATGATGACGACACAGTGGAACTCTCAACGAAAGCACCAATGTCAGTGTCAAAACCGGTAGATCTCGGGTAGGGGGTCCCGAACTGTGCGTCTAAGGAGGATGGTAATAGGAGGCGGGGGACACAATGTTTACCCAGGTTCGGGCCCTCTCGATGGAGGTAATACCCTATTTCCTGCTTGATTGATCTTGATGATATGAGTATTACAAGAGTTGATCTACCACGAGATCGGAGAGGCTAAACACTAGAAGCTAGCCTATGGTATGATTGTTGTTGTCCTACAGACTAATACCCTCTGGTTTATATAGACACCAGAGGGGCTAGGGTTACAAAGAGTCGGTTACAAGGGAGGAGATATACATATCCGAATTGCCAAGCTTTCCTTCCATGCAAAGGAGAGTCCCACCCGGACATGGGACGAAGTCGTCAATCTTGTATCTTCATAGTCCAATAGTCCGGCCAAAGTATATAATCCGGCTGTCCGAGGACCCCCTAATCCAGGACTCCCTCAGCCCCTTGGCGGCATCCTCAGCATTGTCCTTGGCGGCCTCCTCAGCGGCGATCTTCTCGTCCTCCGCCGCAGCGTCCTTAGCGACATCCTTGATGACGGTGTCTGCGTCCTCCTGATCTGCAAAGGGATGATCTGGATATCAAGAAGGGGATGAGGCGCAGTCAAGGCCAAGATCCAGAAAGAAGAAAAAAAGGAAAGGGATGGAAGGCGAGTGGCTTACCCGGGCCGGGCTGGGAAGAAGAGGCCCCCTCCCTCCAAACATCTGGCACCGAGGTATGGCCACCAGCGCTCAAGCTTGCCTCCTCCTCCTCCTCCTCCGTGTACATGGGCTCGGTGCTTGGCGCCCTTGCCGGGGACGCCCCTCGGGGCGGCGTGTTGGGGATAGCCCTCTGTGGCTCCTCCTACTGATGTCCTCCTCCTGCGATCACGGCAAAGTCAGCGCCATGGATCGTACCCCTGACACACGTTGACGAGGGGCGGGTGATGAGCTTACGCTGGGGGCCATGCCGGGGGCTGCTTTTCAGACTTCTCAACACCACCAGCGGTGTACCGGAAGTGCCTACCGGGGGCTGCCCGCCCGCCGAAGACCTAGCCCTATTCACCCTGTGGGCCAGTGTCTCCGCATGCCTGCCAAGATGAAAACAAATCAAGATCAGTGGCAGGGTCTGAGGGGACGGAGATGACAGGAAGGGCGAAGATACTTACTGATCCTCCACCTCCTCTTCTGCTGCCTTCCTCTTCCTCCTCGGGCTGAGGGACCCGAAGTCGAAGACGACCTCTGCATCAACATTTGCCGGAGGAGGGGAAGAAGGTGGGGTCTGAATGCGCTTGGATGAAGAAGAGGCAGTTGCTTTCTTCTTCACCACCGCGGCCTTCACCAACTTCTTCGCCGCCACGGCCCTTGTCTGGCGCACAGACCTCTCCTGGGTCTGTTGCGTTTGTGCAGCCCTGCTGGGCCGGACCGGCTCGCCGGTGATGGCTCTACGCAGGACTCGCCCGCTCCCCGTGGCCGGAGGGTCGACAGTCTCGACCTCCTCCTCCAACAACTCGTCGACCATGTCTTCAATGAGAGGGACCCCGGTGCCAGTGCTGCTGGCCACCCCGGCCGACTCCGCCCACTAGCAAGCTCCCTCTCCTCTTCGGCCGCGGCGGCTTTGTCCTCCAAGCCGCCGGCACTTCCGGCCTCCTTGGCGAGCTCCGCCTCTACCACCCTAGTGGCTATGTAGTCCAGCTCCGCCTAGGTGGTGTCCTGGACGAGCCGCGGCTCGTCGCGGACGTACTTCTCCTCCAAAGTGTCAAAAACTCCTGCACTTGATCCTCCGGTAAATTGGCCCAATTTGGGACGAGGCCGTGCGCGTTGAACTCCGTCATCATGGCGATGATGTTGTTTCGGCGCGAGTTATTGCTCAGCGGAACCACCCCCACCGGCAACCCAAACAAGGGCCCCTTGGCGATCTTGTCGGCCTTCGCGGCCTTACCGGACCTCTTGGCCTTGCCGTCGCGGTTCATGTCAAGCTGGAAGAGCCGCTGGCAGAAGTGGGAATGCCCCATCACCGTGAGGTTGTGGTCGAGGCCGGGGCGAAGCCTCATGATGTTGGCCACATTTGTGAAGAGGCAGGCAGGCCTCCCCTTGTTATGCAGCGGAGCGATTCGGCGGCGGATGAAATCAACCCCGACCATCTCAAGGGTGAGCCCGGCCTCGGTGAGGCGAGGAATCCTGGTGGTGGTGACTGTGAGCTTCGCGACGTCGGCATCGACATTGCTCCAGTCATTTCTGCGAACCGGCGGTGCCTGGCGAACCTGGCAGAATTCTTGTGGATCCTCCTCCTCAATCCAGCACCACCGGCCCCGCCACTCCTCCCACCTCTCCTTCTGAGTGCCCTCCGGGTATGTCCCCTTGGACCTTGGTATCCAGGCGACACAACCGGAGATGGCGCCTCCCTTTTGGATCCGAGGGAAGAAGTAGTGGCGGAAGAGCGCCGTGTTGGAATGCACCCCGACAAAGCCCTCACAGAGATGGGCGAAAAGCGCCATGCACGCCATGGCATTTGGGTTGAAATCCAGGAGGTGGAAGCCGAAGGTATGCATGATGTCATTGAAGAAATCGGAGAAGGGGGGACAGAGGCCACAGGAAAAATAATCGACGAAGAACGGATACCGATTCGGGGCAGCTTCGCTGCAGTTGGCGAGGATGACACGCGTGGCAGGGTGCCCCGTCGTTTCTCCCCCCGTCTTGCACCCCCACAAGTGCTTGAAGTTGTACCGGAGGTGGATCGCGTCGACCGTCATGGGGAAGTAGGCAAGCTGCGCCCGCCGCGCCGCCAGCTCGCTCTCTGGCGGCTCCTTCGTCTCGATGTCCTTGGCCACTCCCTTGCCCTTGTTGGTTTTGGGGGCCATGGCGGCTGCGAGAGGCAAAGGATGGAGGACAATGGAGGTGTGCCAGCTACGAGCGAAGGCGACAGCTTGAGAAGGAAGGAGAGAGGAACGACGGTTCCGACATTGGAGAAGGCGTAGGGGGTAAATGAGCAGCGCACCTGCGATGATTCCTTTGTACAGGGAAGGTGTGGGCCGCCTCTTTTCCCATTAACTGTGATGTGACGCATGCATGCGGGAACTGCCCCACGCATGACCCCCACGTCACGCACGACCCTCCACGTCGCGTGTTCAATGCAGGTCGTGGGGGATCGCAAGCGAGCGAGAAGTTACTACGGTAAAATCCGCCCCACCTGCCCATGCACCGTTGTGGGCCTAGCCCAGCAACGCAACGCGCTTATGTGTGGCCCAGGCCCGGGGGCACTTGTCGGTGTACAAAAGTAGGGGCTCTCCTTTTGCACCCCTTAACTTGTGCACGGGCAGTCAAATCTGCGCCCACGGCCACACTAAGCAGGGTAGAGGAGGGAAACTGAAGCATAAGAAAAACCAAGTGAGGAGTCCTGGATTAGGGGGTCTCCGGACAGCCGGACTATCTCCATTGGCCGGACTGTTAGACTATGAAGATACAAGATTGAAGACTTCATCTCGTGTCCGAATGGGACTCTACTTGGCGTGGAAGGCAAGCTAGGCAATACGTATATGGACATCTCCTCCTTTGTAGCCGACCTTGTGTAACCCTAACCCTCTCCGGTGTCTATATAAACCAAAGGGTTTCAGTCCGTAGGACAACAACAATCATACCATAGGCTAGCTTCTAGGGTTTGGCCTCTCTGATCTCGTGGTAGATCTACTCTTGTACTACCCATATCATCAATATTAATCAAGCAGGACGTAGGGTTTTACCTCCATCAAGAGGGCCCGAACCTGGGTAAAACTTTGTGTCCCCTGCCTCCTGTTACCATCCGGCCTAGACGCACAGTTCGGGACCCCCTACCCGAGATCCACCGGTTTTGACACCGACATTGGTGCTTTCATTGAGAGTTCCTCTGTGTCATCGCCGTTAGGCTTGATGGCTCCTACTATCATCGATGGCGATGCGTTCCAGGGTGAGACTTTTCTCCCCGGACAGATCTTCGTATTCGGCGGCTTTGCACTGCGGGCTAATTCGCTTGGCCATCTGGAGTAGATTAAAAGCTACGCCCCTGGCCATCATGTCAGATTTGGAAGTTTGAACTACACGGCCGACATCCGCGGAGACTTGATCTTCGACGGATTCGAGCCACAGCCGGGCGTGCCGCACTGTCGCGATGGGTATGACCTAGCTCTGCTGCCGAACAGTACCCCAGAGGCCGCGCCCACATCAGCTCCGACCCTTAGTTCAGAGCCAACTGCGCCAATCGAGGATGGGTGGTTAGACACCGCCTCAGGGGCCGCAGTCTCAACGGAGATCGAGCCGAACACCTGCCTAACCCTCTACACAGCCCGTGACTCCAAGGTGCCAGACTCTTTTCCGGACTCTGAACCATCCGCGCCCCTGTCAATCGAATCCGATTGGGCGCCGATCATGGAATTCACCGCCGCGGATATCTTTCAGCACTCGCCCTTCGGCGACATTCTGAATTCACTAAAGTCTCTCTCTTTGTCAGGAGAGCCCTGGCCGGATTATGGCCAACAGGATTGGGATATAGACGACGAAGAAATTCGACACCCACCCACCACCCACTTAATAGCCACTGTCGATGACTCAACCGACATGCTCGACTTCGACTCCGAAGACATTGACGGTATGGACGACGATGCAGGAGGCAAAGAGGAACAACCGCCCACAGGGCGCTGGACGTCCACCTCATCATATGGCGTATACAAGGTGGACACACCAAAAGAAGACGATGACGAGGAACGGAAGGAAGCACCGAAGGCTTGTTCCCTCGAGAAGCAGTCAAAGCGGCGGCGCAAGCGCCGCCCCAAACCCCGCCATTGCAGAAACAACGATCATATAGACCCAGCGTTGGAGCAGGGCGAAACACTGCCGGACCACGGCAATACGGAGAATCAAACCGAACAAACCAATTCTATCAAAGATAATAGTCCGGACGACATAACGCCGGACAGGCACCCGGAGCAGCAGAACGCCCATCAAAGGCTTGTTGCCATCGCGAGGAGCCTGAAAAAGTAAAAGCAAAGGCTCAAGGCTGCACAGAACACACTCCAAATCAGATGGAGCAAAGTACTCAACACAGCAGCGAAGTACGGCGGCAATCGCCCCACCAAGAGCTACCCAAAGCGGAAGCTGCTACCTGAATTCGATGAGGAGGCCTTAGACCCCCCACAACCAAAAATTAAAACAGCCATCTGGCCGGATAGACGACCTCACGGCCAACATAAAGCGGCAAGCAACGCCGCACATAAGCCAATACGCGGTCTACGCGAGGGATCAGATCAAAAGGACGGAGAAACCAGATCCATCTATGGACCACGCAAGCGTGCTCCAGCATACGATGCAACACAACAAACACCCAAACAACGCGGTACACCCAGACATAGGGGTGCCGCACACCCCCTATGTTTCACCGATGAGGTGCTGGACCATGAATTTCCAGAGGGATTCAAACCCGTAAACATAGAGGCATACGACGGAACAACAGACCCTGGGGTCTGGATTGAGGACTATATCCTCCATATCCACATGGCTCGAGGAGATGATCTCCACGCCATCAAGTATTTACCCCTCAAACTCAAAGGGCCAGCTCGGCACTGGCTTAAAAGCCTCCCCGAAAACTCCATTGGAAGCTGGGAAGAGCTCGAGGACGCTTTTCGAGCAAATTTTCAAGGGACTTATGTCCGACCTCTGGACGCGGACGATTTGAGTCATATAACTCAACAGCCCGGAGAGTCAGCCCGCAAACTTTGGAACAGGTTTCTTACTAAAAAGAACCAAACTGTCGGCTATCCGGACGCCGAAGGCTTGGCAGCTTTTAAGCATAGCGTCCGTGACGAATGGCTTGCCAGACACCTCGGCTAAGAAAAGCCGAGAATAATGGCAGCATTAACAAGCCTCATGACCTGCTTTTGCATGGATGAGGACAGCTGGCTAGCCAGATGCAGCACCAGCGACCCCAGTACATCTGAAGTTAGAGACGGAAACAGGAAATCATGGCGCAACAACAATAACAAACGCCAGAATAAAGAAGACAGCACGAAGAGCATGGCAGTAAACGCCGGATTCAAAAGCTCTCGGCTAGCTCAGCAAAAGCCGCCCTCTAAACAAAATTCTGGACCAAATATGTCAGATCCATAGCACCCCTGGTAAACCCGTTAATCATACCCACAGAGAATGTTGGGTCTTCAAGAAGTCCGGCAAACTCAACGTCGTACACAAGGGGGAGGATATACCAAGCGAAGACGAAGATGAGCCTCTCAAGCAAGACACTGGGGAGCAAAAGAAATTCCCACCAGAAGTCAAAAAAGTCAACGTGTTACACGTGATCAAAGGAAGAAACGAAACGGCACTCCCAGAAAAATATGCCCAAGGACCTATCACCACGAAGTCCTGCCACTGGTCGTCTCAACCGATCATTTTCGATCATCGTGATTACTCAGCAAGTATCCGGCGTGCAGGATGGGCTGCCGTGGTATTAGACCCAATAATTGACGGATACCACTTCACACGAGTCCTGATAGACAGTGGCAGCAGTCTAAACCTGATATACCAGGACACAATCCGCGAAATGGGGATAGACCCAACAAAAATTCGCCATAGCAATACTACCTTTAAAGGAGTAATGCCAGGCCCAGGGGCTCATTGTACGGGCTCCCTGCTACTAAAGGTTATATTCAGCTTCCCCGATAACTTCCGTAGCGAACATTTAACCTTCCACATCGCTCCATTCCAAAGTGGCTATCAAGCACTACTTGGACGTGAAGCTTTCACTCGCTTTAATGCAATACCACATTACGTTTCCCTCACGCTCAAGATTCCCGGTCCATGTGGCATCATTACAGTGAATGGAAATATTGAGCGATCTTTGCGCACCGAAGAGAGTGCGGCGGCCTTGGCAGGCGCACACTAAAAATGGCCTCACCAACTAAATCATTTAACAGGTCATCAAGACCTCGGACACGGTTAGACGAGTCCGGCGCAGCCATATGTAATTCATACCGGATCGATGGTCACACCCCTATTCCAAATATAAGGGGCTCAACGCGCGCAGACAACTGGCAAGTTTTGCTCATCTTGAATTATACATGGTTTTTTTTAAAACTATCTTTTTGCACGACAACTTTTTCACCTAAGTTCCTCTCTTTTACAGATGATCATCATGCTACACCAGTCCAGGATACGGCACAACGGAGACATAGGCGCACACGTGCGGCAGGGACCCGCTCCAAGGATTCTTTTTAGGTTAAGACCCTGCATAAACCTTTTTTACTGTCTCTTGTTGATACATATCCACCGAATTCTCAGCATAGTTGAGAATGATGCTAACGTCTTGGCATGTGGCCACGCCAGAATAATGCACGTACCTGGACACATGGGGCTTCCTACAAAGGGCACTATTTAGGCCCGGTTTATACCATAAAGACCGAATACCTTAGGGAGTGTTCGGCGTCGCGAGTTTGGCCTTATATGCATCAACTCCGAATCATTGTCCTTGGTCAAATGTTGGGTTTGCCCGGATCCTGTGTTTTGGTGCCTTACGTTCCGCTTTACCGGCTAAGGCAGCACCAGGAGAACTACTACGATTGTGACCTGGTTCATCCGGACGAGCACCTTAGTAGAGAAAGCCGAAAACTGACTGTCATGATATAGCGTGAGACTGGTCGACCACTCGATGACCTATAGGGATGTTAGAATTCCTCCGCCTTAACGAAGGGCCATTTCCCGGCCAGGCATGTACGCGCCCCGAGATCGGGAGAGTGCGGAGCCACCAGGGGCTATCTAGTAGCCCCACTGTCAAACTCCTATGGCCAAGTGAAAGTGTTAAAGCATTATAGTCCGGTTGCCTCGTTCGCTGCGCTATCACATCCTTAATAGGACCAAGACGTTGGGTTAAGTTTGAACATGCATTTTTTGCGAGCACCTCCGCATTATATGCGTGGGGGCTGAAGCCGACGACTGCAATCTTTCAGGTTATACACATGTATACGTAAACGGCCGGACAGGAGGCATCATATTACTTTCAGGCAAAGGTATAAACACAGCCTTATAAAATTTCATAAAAACATTGTGTTTACAATTGGAATACATGTCACTCAAACATAATATTCTTCGAGCACTGGGCCTCTATCAAACGAGCACCCTCGAGAACCTCCTCGAAATAGTGCTCGGCGGCCACTCGGCCTATGGCCGAACCCTGCGCCGCAACTTTGGTAGCGTCCATCTCCGCCCAGTATGTGTTAACATGGGCAAGGGCCATCCGCAAGCCTTCTATGCACGCCGACCTCTTCATCGCATCAATGCGTGGCACCGCACCAAGGACCTGCTGCACTAAGCTAAAATAGCTATTCCGCTTTGGCCTTTCCGGCCCTAGCTGATACACGACAGACCTCATGGCGAGTCCGAACAACCTATTTAGTTTGGTCCATTTGGCTAGCTGATCAGTCAAAGGAAGCGGATGCTCTGGAACATTGAATTGCGACCAGAACAGCTTGTCCACCCCACGATCTGCTTGACCTTGGAAGTATTTGGCCGCATCGGCAGCGCTCGCCGCCAAGTCCATATATGCATCTGCCGAACTCCACAGCCGATCTAGAGAAGCCGACAACGGTCGGCAGTGTCTTTTAATTCTACGGCCATCTTGGCCATCTTCTCTTTTCTCTCGCCATGTGCGGACTTCTCGGCTTTCAACTCTTCGGCCGCCTTCAAAGCAGCCGCATTACTAATCCTTGCTTGTTCCTTGGCTCGGGCAAGTTCTGCCCGCAACATATTAAAGATACTAGCATCATGCTGCACTTACTATGTGGCGTTCACCAGATAATAACATTTACCCTGTGCCTCATCAAGCCTCTTGTTAACAAGCTCGATGTCGGCGTCTGCCGCATCCAGTTGCCGTTTTAATTTGGCAAACTCACTAGTCCGGCTAGCCACCGGAGCTTCCACCACCTGCACGTAGGGGTAGTCTGGTTACTACCTGGGACTGTGATCCTTTGTTTGCCACCGTTCTCATCGACAACCAGAGTCTCAGGGGCTACTATCTACACAGGGCACACCTAACATGTGCAGTACTATCACATATTATCTCACGTACCTCAAAGCCTGTCAGTAGCTCATAAAAGCTTCATGTAATCCGCTTTCAGCAGACGAGATTCTCTCCATCACCGTACGCATCAGCATACGGTGTTCTTCTGAGATGGCCGCTCACCCCACCAACTCACTCAGAACATCCGACCGCACACCAGACGGTGCCGAATTCTTTTGTCTGCTCGCTTCGGGAGCCAGACGCTGGGGACTTCGGGGGTCTATGGGATTATCTTCTGGCCTCACCAGATCCGGAGAGGCCATCCGTGATGACACTTCGGGGTCGCCCGCTTCTTGAGCGGAGGAGTCCGGGGGAGGCGTTTCGCTCTCCATCATCTCTGGAAGAAGATCCCCCGAAGACGAGCTCATCTGAGAGGGGCTAAGGCCCGAACTACAAGATATATGCGGTGGTTATTTTCTCAGAAAAAGATAGCATACCATTACTATTAAAGTATTTTGGATCACTTATGACTCGTTGGAGGGCTGATCCACCTGCGGACTTTGTGCGGCAAAAGCACCCCCCGAGGCAGGACCCTCTATAGGAGACTTCTTTTCCCGTTTGGAGGCTTCGGCTTCCGGATCCTCGGAAGCAGTCCTTTTCCTCCCCCGGTTGTCCTCCTTCGTGGAGACGCTCATTCCCTTGGTTGGAACGGGCAGCGATGGGGGCCCGCGTCGACCCGTATTATCCCCCCCCCCCGGTATCTTCCTTCAAGAGCTCCGGGCAAGGTGCGACCTCGAGCATCTTTTCCAATACCGAATTTTCCAAACCCTCAGGGAGGGGGGCCAAACACCGAATCATCTTCGCCTTTGTTAGCCAGTCCTGGTCAAAAGGTGAACTCTCATAAATAACTTCGTAACGAATAAAAGACAGTGTGTTCGGCCAGAGGATTTCTTACTTGTTCGGCGGCGCGGTTACTGCTCAGGCCCACGTCCTCGGTAATATCCGGACACTCTACTTGAGGTCCGAAGAATGACTTGTACATCTCCTCGTGCGTCAGGCCGAGGAAACTTTGAATGCCACACGGTCCCTCTGGGTTGAACTCCCACAAGCGAAGGGGCCAGCCTTGACGAACCAGCATAACTTGTATCATCGCAACCAAATTAAAATCTCCCTCGAAGAGATCTCGGATGCGGCTTTGTAGTATAGGCACATCCTTGGCTGGACCCCAACTCAGACCTCTGCTAATCCATGACATCAGTTGTGGTGGGGGGCCCAAGCGGAAAGCAGGGGCAGACGCTCACTTGGCACTTCTAGGAGCTGTGACATAAAACCACTCCCGCTGCCATAATTCGCACACCTTTGGGAAGGAACCTTTCGTCCATGGAGCTCCTGCCATCTTGCCTATTGATGCACCTTCGTACGCTGCATGTTGCCCCTCGATCATCTTCGGCTTCACTTCAAAGGTCTTGAGCCACAAGCAGAAGTGAGGGGTGATCCAGAGGAAGGCCTCACACACGACAATAAATGTCGATATGTGAAGAAAGGAGTCCGGAGCTAGATCATGGAAATCTAGCCCGTAATAGAACATCAAACCCCTGACGAAGGGATCTAGAGTGAGGCCTAGACCTCGGAGGAAGTGGGAAACGAACACGATGTTCTCATTGGGTTCGGGAGTAGGGACGATCTGCCCTCGAGTAGGCAGCCGAGGCGAAACCTCGGTGGTCAGGTATATAGCCTCCCTCAACTTCTTAATGTCCTCTTCTGTAACGGAGGAGGGCGTCCATCGGCCTTGAAGGCTAGATCCGGACATGATTGAAGATCCGGAGCACCTAAACCTGGGCTTTGGGTGTTAGAACTCGAGGCGGGGGAAGGGTTCGATTGAGCACGAGAGGGAAAAAAGCGAAAACCATGTCCCTTTATAAAGAGGGTGAATATCAAGCGTCCTCTCCGTAGCCATTTAGGACTTGCCTATAATCTAGGAGTCCTAGACACGGTTGGGTCACCCACGCCCGTATTAATGAGAATCCCGTAATAAGGGGGCATCATCTCTGCTTTGACAAGACGTGTCAAAAAACTGCCTCGCGTTATGTGTGGGGCTGGTTAAAAGAAACGGTTCGAATAATCACCAGGCCATGACATAACGTCACGCTGCCAAAACAAGCCAGAAAATTAGATCTGCGAAAATAATATTCTCTCTATGGTGGAATGTGGAACTTATTTTGCAGGGTCAGACACTATCCTTGTATTCAAATTCTTCTGTGATGTATTCAGAGAAGGAACCCACCTTGCAATGCCGAAGACAATACTACGCGCTGGACTCATCGTCATTGAAGCCTGGTTCAGGGGCTACTGAGGGAGTCCTGGATTAGGGGGTCTCCGGATAGCCGGACTATCTCCATTGGCCGGACTGTTAGACTATGAAGATACAAGATTGAAGACTTCGTCTCGTGTCCGGATGGGACTCTACTTGGCGTGGAAGGCAAGCTAGGCAATACGTATATGGATATCTCCTCCTTTGTAACCGACCTTGTGTAACCCTAACCCTCTCCGGTGTCTATATAAACTGAAGGGTTTCAGTCCGTAGGACAACAACAATCATACCATAGGCTAGCTTCTAGGGTTTGGCCTCTCTGATCTCGTGGTAGATTTACTCTTGTACTACCCATATCATCAATATTAATCAAGCAGGATGTAGGGTTTTACCTCCATCAAGAGGGCCCAAACCTGAGTAAAACTTCGTGTCCCCTGTCTCCTGTTACCATCTGGCCTAGACGCACAGTTCGGGACCCCCTACCCGAGATCCGCTGATTTTGACACCGACTCCAAGCAACGCCAAGGCCAGAAATACTGAAGAACAAAGGGGCAAGGTGGACTCCCTCGGCAAGACACTTGCCGGGGCGACCTCCGCGGCCCCGGCAAGAGCCTTGCTGGGGCAACTTGCCCAACACCAGCAGAGCCAGCCACCCTTGAGGCCATGAGTTCCAAACACCACCAACGACTACATTGGAACCAAGGCTCGGGAGGCACCTGCATGGTGACATGCAGATCTTTGTCAAGATCATAAACATGCAAGATCAGATGAGGACCAGAAGATGAAGACTCAAGGCGAGATCCTTGCCGGGGACGACCGCGACACCACGGCAAGACCCTTGTTGAGGACACCAGCAGGGCCGCAGCCAGGCCCGCATCCACCAAAGCTCCACCACCATCTGGGCGGGCACCTGCGTGGCGATGAGCGGCCTCTACACCGACCCAGCAAGCACCTGCGTGGTGGCATGCAAGTCTTCCTTAAGGCTC
The DNA here is from genome assembly GCF_056163025.1 of Triticum urartu. Classification (NCBI taxonomy): domain Eukaryota; kingdom Viridiplantae; phylum Streptophyta; class Magnoliopsida; order Poales; family Poaceae; genus Triticum; species Triticum urartu. Next base: position 163,555,037 of record NC_141876.1, read on the forward strand.
CACCACCGCGCCAGCCCAGCAGTCAGCCAACGTGGCGCCACGACGCCTCGTCAGCTCAGACGCGTGTTGAAGCCAGGCATGGCGGCGACAGCTAGGACGTGCTTCCTTGCCGTCCCAGATAAAGTGAGAGGGGCATGACAGCAGCGCATTAAATGCGTTTGTCCAACGATGCCAGAGGATAGACTCATCCACTATACATCTTTCCACCTCCTGTGTGCCATTGTGGCAACCCCTTTTTCTTATAAAAGGAGGTCCGGGGCAACCACGAGGGGGATTCGGATCTTTTGGGCAAAGTTGCACCTCGTAGCTAGCTCAAGAACACAAGAACACTCTCAATACATCCACCAAAGTAGGACTAGGGTTTTACGCATCCTCGCAGGCCGAACCTGGGTATACGATCTGTGTGCTTCCTATCAGACCCGCTCTTTCCACAACCCCACGCCTGCCAACCGTAGAAGGGATCCTAGTGATCCCATTGGTGTCGATTTCCCCCGACAATCGCGGATGAAGGGATGGAGGGGAAAGCCCGGTCCGTGGGTGAAGTGGGGGATAAATACCACTCTTTCGCCCGGTCCTGAGAGGGGATGACCTGCTCTGGGGTGGGAAGCCTATGTGCTATCTCTGTAGTCAAGTACACTGCCACCCGGAGCTCCTTAATGTTCTCCTCCGTGATGGAGTTGGCCATCCATTTGCCTTGGGAGCAAGATCCGGCCATGGCCGAAGAGGTTGTGGGGGCGAGGGGAAAGATTGATGCTCAGGCACTGGAGCTTGACAATGGGAGTGCTGCGGAAGAAGTCTTGGGGTAAAAAGGGGGAATCTTATCTCCTTATAAAGGTAGTGAATATCATGCGTCCCCCACGATCCTTAAAGCTCGCTTATTTCCAAGGGGTCGTGCAAAACTGCATGGTTAGGTTTCCCAAACCTGTATTGATGAGAATCTCGTAATAAGGGGGCACGATCTCTGCTTTGACAAGACGTGTCATCGGTGGTTGCGTCTCGAAACCCGAAATGGGATGCCGAAAAATGGTTTGAAATAATAAAATGGCCGGACGTAACGTCTCACCGGTGATATGTTCAGAGGACAGAACTTATCTATATTCTGCCCTGGTGATTCAGAGGTATGACTATTGTACAGAGCCAGATATAGTACTGACGATCAACTACTTTGAAGTGTTCGGAGGAGGAACCCGCCTTGCAATGTCGAAGATAATCTGCGCGCCGGACATGTCGTCATTGAAGACTCGTTCAGGGGCTACTGAGGGAGTCCAGGATTACAGGGTCCTCGGGCGTCCGGGCAATGTGATATGGGCCGGACTAATGGGCCGTGGAGATACAAGACGGAAGACTTTCCCCATTCCCGGATGGGACTCTCCTTGGTGTGGAAGGCAAGGTTAGGGCGCGGATATGAAGATTCCTTTCTCTGTAAACCGACTCTGTACAAACCCTAGCCCCCTCCGGTGTCTATATAAACCGGAGGGTTTAGTCCATAGAGGCAATCATAATCATATAGGCTAGACAATTAGGGTTTAGCCATTACGATCTCATGGTAGATCAACTCATGTAACCTCTATATTCCTCAAAGTCAATCGAGCAGGAAGTAGGGTATTACCTCCATCAAGAGGGCCCAAACCTGGGTAAAACATCGTGTCCCCTGTCTCCTGTTACCTTCGATCCTTAGACGCACAGTTCGGGACCCCCTACCCGAGATCTGCCAGTTTTGACACTGACACTCATCACCGTCTGCATCCCAAAGGATGACATGGAGTGCCTGCTCTGCGGCTGTACTGCACTCGAGTACCTTCGTCTTCAGGGGATGAATTGGTCGAGTACCTTGCACATTGTCGGTGTCAAAACCGGCGGATCTCGGGTAGGGGGTCCCGAACTGTGCGTCTAAGGCGGATGGTAACAGAAGGCGGGGGACACAATGTTTACCCAGGTTCGGGCCCTCTCGATGGAGGTAATACCCTACTTCCTGCTTGATTGATCTTGATGATTTGATTATTACAAGAGTTGATCTACCACGAGATCGGAGAGGCTAAACCCTAGAAGCTAGCCTATGGGATGATTGTTGTTGTCCTACGGACTAAACCCTCCGTTTTATATAGACACCGGAGGGAGCAAGGGTTACACAGAGTCGGTTACAAGGGAGGAGATCTACATATCCGAATTTCCAAGCTTGCCTTCCACGGAAAGGAGAGTCCCACCCGAACACGGGACGAAGTCTTCAATCTTGTATCTTGATAGTCCAACAGTCCGGCCAAGGGATATAGTCCGGCTGTCCAAGGACCCCCTAATCCAGGACTCCCTCAGTAGCCCCTGAACCAGGCTTCAATGACGATGAGTCCGGCGACAGGTTGTCTTCGGCATTGCAAGGCGGGTTCCTCGTCCGAATACTCCATGGAAGATTTTGAACGCAAGGACAGTGTCTGGCTCTGCAAAACAGATTCCACATACCACCGTAGAGAGTATACTATTTCCACAAATCTAATATGCTGACAACTTTTCATAACGTGACATCACGCTCTGGCCCCGGTCATTATTCAAACCTTTTTTTCTCAACCAGCCACTGCACGTGTTGCGAGGCGGTTTTATTGGCACGTCTTGTCGAAGCAGAGATCCTGTCCCCTTATCACAGGATTCTCATCAATACGGGTGTGGGTAACCCAATCATTCTCGTTAGTATGACTCCTCGATTTTAGGCAAGTTCCAAACGGCTACGCCGAGGACGCTTGATATTCGCCTTCTTTATAAAGGGGCCAAAGCATGTCCTTTTCTTATCGCGCTCAATCCCTCCCTTCCCCCGCCCCAGGTTCCAACACCCAAGGCTCAGACGAAGCGCTTCGGACCTTCAATCATGTCCGGATCCAACCTTCAGGGCTGGTGCTTGGCTTCCTCTGTCACGGAGGAGGACATCAAGAAGCTAAGGGAGGCCAGGTATCTGACCGCCGAAATCTTGCACAGGCTGCCTGCCCGAGGGCAGGTCATCCCCACTCCCGAACCCAATGAGACTGTCGTATTTGTTTCCCACTTCCTCCGAGGGCTAGGCTTTAGTCTTGATCCCTTCGTCAAAGGGCTCATGTTCTATTATGGCCTCGACTTCCACAATTTAGCTCCGGATTCCATCCTTCACATCTTGTCGTTTATCGTCGTATGTGAGGCCTTCCTCCACATCACCCCACACTTCGGCTTATGGCTCAAGACCTTCAATGTGAAGCTGAAGATGATCGATGGGCGACACATAGAATGCGGAGGTGCCACAATAAGCAAAGGCACCGATGCCCCATGGCCAAAGGGTTCCTTCCCGGAGATATCGAACTTATGGCAGCGGGAGTGGTTTTACATCACAGCTCCCCGAAGTACTAAGTGGGTGGCTACCCCCACCTTCCGTTCAGGCCCCCCACCACAAATGGCGTCATGGGTCTACAAGGGGCTAGACATGGGGCCGGTTAATGACGTGCCGACATTGCAAAGTCGCATCCGACATCTCCTCAAGAGGGATGTCCGTATCGTCAAAGTAATGCAAGTTATGCTAGTTTGTCAGGTCCTGCCATGCCAACGTCGATCTCTCCGTATGTGGGAGTTCAAACAGGAAGGACCGTGAACTATTCAGCAGTTCTTCGGCGTGACGCTCGAAGAGATGTATGGATTGTTCTTCGGATCACGAATAAAGTGTCTAGACACCACCGAGGATGCGGGTCTCAACTGTAATTGTCCAGATACCCAGGTAAGTATTTCCATGACCGAACACACTATCTTTTCACTTGTCATAACATAATTATGAAAGAATTGCTCTTGGCCAGGACTGGGTAAGAAAGGCAAAGATGATCAGGTGTTCGGCCCCCCTTCCCGAGGGCTCGCCGGATCCTGTACTAGTCATGATGCTGGAGTACACACCTTATCAAGTGCCCTCGGGGGAAGACAAAGGGAGAGACAAAGAAGCCAAAAGCGAACCTCACGCATTACTCATCCAAACCGGGGAATTAGTACCTCCACGGAGGAGGATAATCGGGGAGAAGAATCTGAAATTCGCTCTCCCCAAGGAAGGAAAAGGACTGCTCTAGAAGACTTGGAAACAAGGTTACCAAACGAGAGAAGAAACCCTCGCCAGGGGGACCTGACCCGAAGGCCGTTCCTTCCGCACAGTGCCCGCAAGGGGATCCGCCTTCCACTGAGCTGTAATGAACAAAAGTACTTTTGGTGAATGTATTTTGCTTTATCTCTGCGGACAATAACCGAGATGTATGTCTTGTACTCCGGAACGTAGCTCTTCCTGACAGAGTTCATCCTCGGGGGATCTTCTTCCGGAGATGATGAAGAGCGAAACGCCTCCCCTTGTCTCCCCACGTCCTGGGGCAGATGACCCTGAAGTGTCATCACGGAGGATTTCTCATGATCCGCAAAGGCCAGAAGGTAACCCTTTGGCCACCCGAAGTCCGGAGTATTCGGCTCCTAAGAGGAGTAACAGAAAGAGTCCGGGGTTGTCCGGTGCGCAACCGGATGTACTGACGGGTCTTTTGGAGCAAGCGGCTATCTCGGAGGAGCATCGTACTTTAATGGGTACGGTGGTTGAGAGGATCTCATCCGCCAAAAGTGGGTTGCATGAAACTTTTACGAGCCTACTAAAAGGCTTTGAGGTATGCACAAAAAAGTTTGATGGTACCGCACACGCTAGGTGTGCTCTATATAGATAGAAGCCCCTGAGACACTGGTTGCTCTCCCGAGGTGGCAAACAGAGGATCATAGTCCCAGGTAATGATCGCGCTGCTTTCATGTGCAGGCAGCGGACGGTCCGGTGGCTGGCCGGACTGCTGAGTTTGTTGTACTAAGCCGGCAACTGGACGCGGCACATGCCGACATTACGCTTGTGAAAAAGCGGCTTGACGAGGCACAGGGTATGTATTTTCGGGTGGTCAGCAAGTATTAATATAAGCATGATTCTAGTATCTATAATACATTTTGACTGTAGATGGAGCTGCCGCCATGGAGACCCTTCGGGCAGAACTTTCCCGAGCCAAGGAACAAGCCAGGAGAAGTGATGCAGCCGCCCTAAAGGCAGCCGAAGACTTAAGAGCCGAACAGGCTGCTCATCGCAAGAGCGAATATTAAATAGCCAAGATGGCTATTGAGCTGAAACATGCCGCCGACCGATATGAGCTTCTTGAAAAGGAAAGCCAAGTGAGAGCAGCTGACCTGAAGAGAGCCGTGGAGGCAACCAAGGAAACCCATTCTAAAATCAGAACGGCAAAGGAGGAGCTCCGTCAAGCCGGAGATATCACGGCTGGGAAGCCCTTTTTGTTGCGGACGAAGTTTGGAGATCCGAAGTATGCCCCTCCAGATCGATTATGGAGTGCTACAGACGCGTATGTGGACTTGGCAATGAGTGCGGTTGATGCGACTACATTTTTCAAAGATCAAGAAGATCACGAAGTATAGAAGTTGTTCTGGTCGCAGTTCAGTGCTCCGACGCGTCCGCTGCTGTTAAACGAGCAAATGGCCAAGTGGGTTGAGCTCCATAGGTTGTCCGGGCTTGCCATGAGGTCTATCATGGATCATCTTTGGCCGGAGGGACCAAAGCCGAATAGTTATTTTGGTTTAGTGCAACGATTCCTTAGTGCTGTGTAGCATATCGTTGCTGTAAAGAGGTCGGCGTGCATAGAGGGTGTGCAGATGGCTGTTGCCCTGGTTAAGACATACTGGGCGGAAAGGGATGCCACCGCTATTGCATCCCAGGGTCCGGCCGTAGGCCAGGTCTCAACCAAGCACTATTTAGAAGAAATCCTAGAAGGCGCTCGTTTAATAGAGGCTTAGTGCTCGAAGAGTATCATGTTCGAGTGACATGTATCCCCATTGTAAAAATAGTATTATTTGAATTATACAGGCTGTTTTTATTGCCTGAAGGTATTATGATGCCTCCTATGCGGCCGTTTATGCAATTATATAACCTGAAAGTTTGCAGTCGTCGGCTTCAGCCCCCACGCACGTAATGCGGGGGTGTTCGGAAAAGCACGTATTCACACTTGATCGAACGTCTTGGTCCATGAAGGAGGTGATAGCGCGGCGAACAAGGCAATCAGACTATATTGCTTTAACACTTTCACTTAGCCATAGGAGTTTGACAGTGGGGCTACTATATAGCCCCTGGTACTTCCACGCTTATCCAAATACGGTGCGCGTACATACATGATCGGGAAATCGGTCCTTCGTTAATGTAGAGGAACCGCGAAGATTCCACTGAGTCTTTGAGTGGTTGACCAGTCTCGTGCTTTATCATGACAGTCAGTTTTCGGCCTTCTCTACTGAGGTGCTCATCTAGATGAACCAGGGCACAGTTGTAGTAGTTCTCCTGGTGCCACCTTAACCGATAGAGCAGAACGTAAGGTAGCAAAACACGGGAGCCGGGCAAACCCAACATTTGACCAAAGACATGATTCGGAGTTGATGCATATAAGGCCAAACTCGCGATGCCAAACACTCCCTAAGGTATTCGGACTTTACAACATATACCGGGCTGAGCAAAGCCCTTGATAATGAACCCTGAATTTCCAGGTACGTGCATTAGTCTGACGTGGCGAAAATGCCAGTAACGTCAGCATCCCTCTCAGTTATGCTAAGTATCTGGAGGGCATGAAGCAATAAGAGACAGTGAGAAAGGTTTAAATAGGGTCTTAATCTAAAAAGAAACCTTTGAGAGGGGCGCTACTGCATGTTTGCGCCTGTGTCTCCGTTGTGCCGTGTCCTGGAAGGCTATAGCACGATTGTCGTCTGCAAGAGAGAAAAAACCGAGGAGAAAGTTTACATGCAGAAAATTGGTTATTTTTAATAGACCATTGAGATTCAATCTAAGTAAGGTCAAAACGAACTATAGTCCTTTTTACTTGTGGGAAGCCCCTAGCGCCACATATGGGGGTATATCCATCGAGCCAATCTCGGGTTTATCTGAATTATTACAGCGAGGGGTGCGCCGGACTCATCTAGCCGTGTCCGCGGTCTTGACGACCGATCATTTATTCTGGTTGGAGGGTGAGGGAGTCCTGGATTAGGGGGTGTTCGAATAGCCGGACTATACCTTCAGCCGGACTCCTGGACTATCAAGATACAAGATTGAAGACTCCGTCCCATGTCCGGAAGGGACTTTCCTTGGCATGGAAGGCAAGCTTGGCGATACGGATATGAAGATATCCTACCATTGTAACCGACTTTGTGTAACCCTAACCCTCTCCGGTGTCTATATAATCCGGAGGGTTTTAGTCTGTAGAACAACATACACATCAACACCCATTCCATAGGCTAGCTTCTAGGGTTTAGCCTCCTCGATCTCGTGGTAGATCTACTCTTGTACTACCCATATCATCAATATTAATCAAGCAGGATGTAGGGTTTTACCTCCATCAAGAGGGCCCGAACCTGGGTAAAACTTCGTGTCCCTTGTCTCCTGTTACCATCTGGCCTAGACGCACAGTTCGGGACCCCCTACCCGAGATCCGCCGGTTTTGACACCGACATTGGTGCTTTCATTGAGAGTTCCTCTGTGTCATCGCCGTCAGGCTCGATGGCTCCTACGAGCATCGATAGCGATGCAGTCCAGCGTGAGACCTTCCTCCCGGGACAGATCTTCGTCTTCGGCGGCTTCGCACTGCGGGCCAATTCGCTTGGCCGTCTGGATCAGATCGAAAGCTACGCCCCTGGCCGTCAGGTCAGATTTGGAAGTTTAAACTACATGGCTGACATCTGCGGGGACTTGATCTTCGACGGATTCGATCCACTGCCGAGCGCGCCGCACTGTCACGATGAGCATGATCTAGCTCCGCCGCCGAACGGTGCCCTGGAGGCCGCACCCGCATCGGCTCCGACACTTAATTCGGAGCCAACTGCGCCGATCGAGGATGGGCGGTTGGACGCCACCTCGGGGGCTGCGACCCCAATGACGATCGAGCCAAACACAGCCCCGTACTCTGCGAGACTCGTGACTCCAAGGAGCCGGATTCCTCTCCGGACTCCGAACCCTCCGCGCCCCCGCCGATCGAATCCGATTGGGCGCCGATCATGGAGTTCACTGCCGCGGACATCTTTCAGCACTCGCCTTTCGGCGATATCCTGAAGTCACTGAAGTATCTCTCTTTATCAGGAGAGCCCTAGCCGGATTACGGTCAGCAAGGTTGGGGTACGGACGATGAAGAAATTCAAAGCCCACCCACCACCCACTTGGTAGCCACTGTCGACGATTTAACCGACATGCTCGACTTCGACTCCGAAGACATCGACGGTATGGACGCCGATGAAGGAGACGATGAAGAACCAGCGCCTATTGGGCCCTGGAACGCCACCACGTCATATGACGTATACACGGTGGACGCACCAAAAGATGACGACGAGGAGCGGAAGGACGCACTGAAAGCTTGTTCCCTCGAAAAGCAGTCAAAGCGGCGACGCAAGCGCCGCCCCAAATCTCGCCTCGACAGAAATAACGATCATACAGACCTAGCGCTGGAGCAGGGCGAACCGCTGCCGGACAATGGTAATCCGGATAATCAAATCGAACAAACAAATCCTATCAAGGCTAATGGTCCGGACGACATAACGGCGGACAGACACCCGGAGCAGCAGACTGCCCGTAAAAAGGCTTGTTGCCACCGCGAGATGTCTGAAAAAGCAGAAGCAAAGGCTCAAAGCCGCGCAAGACACACTCCAAATCAGATGGAGTAAAATACTCAACACTGCAGCAAGGTACGGTGACAATCGCCCCTCCAAGAGCTACCCAAAGCGGAAGCTGCTACCCGAATTCGATGAGGAGGCCTCAGAACCCCTACAACCAAATATCAAAGCAGCAACCTGGTCGGATAGACGACTCCTCTACCAACACAGATCGGCATACAACGCCGCTCACAATACAATACGCGACCCATGTGAGGGCTCGCACCCAAAGGACGGCGCAACAAGATCCATCTATGGACTACGCAAGCACGCCCCAGCATACAATGCAACACAACAAACATCCAAACAACGCAGTACACCCAGCTACAGGGGTGCCTCACACCCCCTATGTTTCACCGACGAGGTGCTGGACCATGAATTTCTAGAGGGATTCAAGCCCGTAAACATAGAGGCATACGACGGAACAATAGACCCTGGGGTCTGGATTGAGGACTACATCCTTCATATCCATATGGCTCGAGAGGATGATCTCCACGCCATCAAGTACCTACCCCTCAAGCTCAAAGGGCCATCTCGTCACTGGGTCAAAGGCCTACCCGAAAGCTCCATTGGAAGTTGGGAAGAGCTCGAAGACGCCTTTCGGGCAAATTTTCAAGGGACTTATGTCCGACCTCCGGATGTGGACGATTTGAGTCATATAACTCAACAGCCCGGAGAGTCAGCTCGAAAGCTTTGGAACAGGTTTCTTACTAAAAAGAACCAGATTGTCGACTCTCCAGACACCGAAGCCTTGGCAACTTTCAAGCATAGCGTCCGTGACGAATGGCTCACCAGACACCTCGGCCAAAATAAGCCGAGAATGATGGCCGCACTAACAAACCTCATGACCCGCTTTTACGCGGGTGAGGACAGCTGGCTAGCTAGATGCAGCACCAGCAACTCCAGTACATCCGAAGTTAGAGATGGAAACGAGAAATCACGGCGCAACAGCAATAACAAACGCCGGAATAAAGAAGACAGCACGAAGGGCACGACAGTAAATGCCGGATTCAAAAACTCTCAGCCAGGTCAAAAGCCGCCCCCTAAAGGCACCAGGGATGAATTTTCCAGCCTCAACAAAATTCTGGACCAAGTATGTCAGATTCATAGTTCCCCTAGTAAACCTGCTAATCATACCCACAGAGAATGTTGGGTCTTCAAGCAGTCCGGCAAGCTCAACGCCGTACGCAAGGGGGAGGATACACCAAGTGAAGACGAGGACGAGCCCCCCAAGAAAGACACGGGGGAACCAAAGAAATTTCCACCAGAAGTCAAAACAGTAAATGTGTTACACGTAATCAAGGGAAAAAAACAACGCGGCACTCTCAGGAAAATATACCCAAGTGCCTGTCACCACGAAGTCCTGCCACTGGTCATCTCAACCAATCACTTTCGACCATCGCGATTACTCAGCAAGTATCCGACACACAGGATGGGCTGCCCTGGTACTAGAACCAGTAATTGGCGGATATCACTTCACAAGAGTCTTGATAGACAGCGGCAGTAGCCTAAACCTAATATATCAGGATACAATCCGCGGGATGGGGTTAGACCCAACACAAATTCGCCATAGCAATACTACCTTTAAAGGAGTAATGCCAGGCCCAGGGGCTCGTTGTACGGGCTCCCTCCTACTACAAGTTATATTCGGCTCCCCCGATAACTTCCGTCGTGAGCATTTAACTTTCCACATCGCTCCGTTTCAAAGTGGCTATCAAGCACTGCTCGGACGCGAAGCTTTCGCTCGCTTTAATGCAATACCACACTACGCCTCTCTCACACTCAAGATGCCCGGTCCACGTGGCATCATTACAGTGCACGGAAATATCAAGCGATCTCTGCACGCCGAAGAGAGTGAGGCTGCCTTGGTAGCCGCACACTAAAGGCACCCGGACAAGTGAAAGCATCCAATAGGTCGTCAAGACCTCATATACAACTAATCAAGTCCGGCTCCGTTATTTATACGGAATAAGTGGTCACACCCCTATTTGTCAATACAAGGGGCTCAACGCGCGCAAACAAGTGGCAATTTCCTATCATCTTGAAATATACATGGTTTCTTTAAAAACTATATTTTTGCACGATGACTTTTTCACTTAACTTCCTCTTTTTTTACAGACGATCATCGTGCTACACCCATCCAGGATACGGCGCAACAGAGACACAGGCGCAGACGTGCAGCAGGGACCCGCTCCAAGGATTCTTTTTAGATTAAGACCCTGCGTAAACCTTTTTTACTGTCTCTTGTTGACATATATCCACAGTTGAGAAGGATGTTGACGTCTTGGCATGTGGCCACGCCAGAACAATGCACGTACCTGGACACAAGGGGCTTCTTACAAAGGCCACTATTTAGGCCCGGTTTATACCACAAAGACCGAATACCTTAGGGAGTGTTCGGCGTCGCGAGTTTGGCCCTATATGCATTAGCTCTGAATCATGGTCTTTGGTCAAATGTTGGGTTTTCCTGGCTCCTGTGTTTTGGTGCCTTACGTTCCGCCTTGCCGGCTAAGGTAGCACCAGGAGAACTACTGCGATTGTGCCCTGGTTCATCCGGACGAGCACCTAAGTAGAGAAAGCCGAAAACTGACTGTCATGATATAGCATGAGACTGGTCAACCACTCGATGACCTGTGGGAATGTTAGAATTCCTCCGGCTTAACAAAGGGCCGTTTTCCGGCCAGGCATGTTCGCACCCCGGAATCGGGAGAGTGCGGAGCCACCAGGGGCTATCTCGTGGCCCCACTGTCAAACTCCTATGGCTAAGTGAAAGTGCTAAAGCATTATAGTCCGGTTGCCTCGCTCGCTCCGCTATCACCTCCTTAATAGGACCAAGACGTTGGGTTAAGTGTGAACGCGTGTTTTTGCGAGCACCTCCGCATTATATGCATGGGGGTTGAAGCCGACGACTGCAATCTTTCAGGTTATACGCATGTATACATAAACGGCCGCCGAGGAGGCATCATATTACTTTCAGGCAAAAGTAGAAAAATAGCCTTATAAAAATTCATAAAAGCATTTCGCTTACAATGAGATTACATATCACTCAAACATAATATTTTTTGAGCACTGGGTCTCTATCAAACGGGCACCCTCAAGAACTTCTTCAAAGTAGTGCTCAGCAGCCTTTCGACCTATAGCCGAATCCCGCGCTGCAACATTGGTAGCATCCATCTCCGCCCAGTATGCCTTAACACGGGCAAAGGCCATCCGTGCGCCCTCTATGCAGGCCGACCTCCTCATCGCATCAATGCGCGGCACCACATCAAGGACCTGCTGCAGCAAGCCAAAATAGCTGCTCGCTTTTGACCTTTCCAGCCACAGCTGATCCACAACAGACCTCATGGAGAGTCCGGACAACCTATTTAGTTCGGCCCATTCGGCTAATTTTGCCCTCATAGCAGAGCGGAGATCCTTTTTCGTCGCAGCGGCCTCCTCAAGGTCCGATGCCTTCGCTTGGTTTTCCTTTTCAAGAACCCGGCAACGGCCGGCGGCGGCTTTTAATTCTATATCCATCTTGGCCATCTTGTCTCGGGTCCCCCCATGCGCAGCCTTCTCGGCTTGCAACTCTTCGGCCGCCTTCACAGCAGCCGCATTACCCAACCTCGCTTGTTCCTTGGCTCGGGCAAGTTCTGCCCGCAAGGCTTCAACAGTGGCAGCTCCATCTGCAGTCACTACATATTAAAGATACTGGCATCATGCTGCTCTTCCTATGTGGCGTTTACCAGATAACGGCACTTACCCTGTTCCTCGTCAAGCCTTTTGTTAACAAGCTCGATGTCGGCGTCTCCCACATCCAACTGCCGTTCTAAATGGGCAAACTCGCTAGTCCGGCTAGCCACCGGAGCTTCCATCACCTGCACATAGAGGCAGTATGGTTATTACCTGGGAATATGATCCTCTATTCGTCGTCGTTTCCGACGACAACCAGAGTCTCAGGGGCTACTATCTACACAGGGCACACCTAGCATGTGCAGGACTATCATACATTCTTTTACGTACCTCAAAGCCTGTCAGTAGACTCGTAAAAGCTTCATGCAATCCGCTTTCGGCGGACGATATTCTCTCCATCACCGTATTCATCAGCCCACGGTGTTCATCTGAGATGGCCGCTCGCCCCACCAACTCCCTCAGACCATCCGATCGCACACCAGACGGTGCCAGACTCTTTTGTCTGCTCTCTTCGGGAGCAGGACACGGGGAGCTTCGGGGGTCAATGGGATTATCTTCTGGCCCCACCGGACTCGGAGAGGCCCTCCGCGACGACACTTTAGGGTCTCCCGCTTCTGGAGCGGAGGAGTCCGGAGGAGGCGTTTCGCTCTCCATCATCTCTCGAAGAAGATCCCCCGAAGACGAGCTCATTTGAGAGGGGCTAAGGCCCGAGCTGCAAAATATATGCGATGGTTATTTTCTCAGAAGAAAAATATGGCATATCTGTACTATTAAAAGTATTTCGAGTCACTCATGACTCGCGGGAAAATTGATCTCCCCGCGGACTTTGTGCGGCAATGGCGCCCCCCAAGGTTGGACCCTCTGTGGGAGACTTCTTCTCCCGTTTGGAAGCTTCGGCTTCCGAATCCCCGGGCGCAGTCCTTTTCCTCTTCTGGTCGTCTTCCTTCATGGAGACGCTCGCTCCCTCAGCTAGAATGGGCAGCATTGGGGGCCCGTGTCCGCCCGCATTATCCTCCACAGTATCTTCCTTCAAGGGCTCCGGGCAAGGTGCGGTCTAGAGCATCTTTTCCAATACCGGATTTTCCAAACCATCAGGGAGGGGGGCCGAACACCGAATCAACTTCGCCTTTGTTAGCCATTCCTGGTCAAAAAGTGAACTTTCAGAAATAACTTCGTAACAATGGAGAGATAGTATGCTTGGCCGGAAGATGCCTTACCTGTTCGGCGGCGCGGTTACTACTCAAGCCCATGTCCTCGGTGATTTCCGGACACTCCACCTGAGGTCCGAAGAATGACTTGTACATCTCCTCGTGCGTCAGGCCGAGGAAATTTTGAATGGCACGCGGTCCCTCGGGATTGAACTCCCACAGGCGAAGAGGCCGGCGTTTACAAGGCTGGACTTGACGAACCAGCATAACCTGTATTACCGCAACCAAACTGAAATCTCCATTGAAGAGATCTCAAATGCGGCTTTGCAGTATAGGCATGTCCTTGGCTGGCCCCCAGCTCAGACCTCTGCTGATCCATGACATCAGCTGTTGTGGGGGGCCCGAGCGGAAAACAGGGGGGCCGCCCACTTAGCACTTCTAGGAGCCGTGATGTAGAACCACTCCTGTTGCCACAGTTCAGACACCTCTGGGATGGAACCTTTGGGCCAAAGAGCTCCCGTCATCTTGCGTACTGAGGCACCTCCACACGCTGCATGTTCCCCCTCGACCATCTTCGGCTTCACTTCAAAGGTCTTGAGCCATAGGCCAAAGTGAGGGGTAACCCGGAGGAAGGCCTCGCACACGACAATAAATGTCGTGATATGAAGAAAGGAGCCCGGAGCTAGATCATGGAAGTCTAGCCTGTAGTAAAACATCAAACCCCTTACGAAAGGATCCAGAGCAAGGCCTAGACCTCGGAGGAAGTGGGAGACGAACACGACGTTCTCGTTAGGTTCAGGGGTGGGGACGGCCTGCCCTCGGGGAGGCAGCCGATGCAAAATCTCGGCGGTCAGATATCTGGCCTCCCTCAACTTTTTGATGTCTTCTTCCGTGACGGAGGAAGGGACCCATCGGCCTTGAAGGCTAGATCCGGACATGACTGAAGGTTCGGAGCACCTGACCTGAACTTCGGGCGTTCGAGCTTGAGGTGGGGGAAGGATTCGATTGAGCACGGGAGGGAAAAATAAAAGCCTTGTCCCCTTTATAAAGAGGGTGAATATCAAGCGTCCTCTCCGTGTCCGTCTGGACTTGCCTATAATCTAGGAGTCCTAGAAGCGGTTGGGTTACCCACGCCCGTATTGATGAGAATCCCGGGATAAGGGGACACGATATCTGCTTTAACAAGACGTGCCAAGGAAACCGCCTCGCATGACACGCTGAGGTGGGATAATGAAACGACTCGGATAAAGGCTTGGCCATGGTGTGACACGCTACAGAATACGTCAGCAGATTAGATTGGTGTAAATATTATTCTCTCTATGGCAATATGTGGAAACTTATTTTGCAGAGCCGAACACTATCTTCGTGTTCAAAATCTTCTATGAAGTACTTGGAGGAGGAACCCGCCTTGCAATGCTGAAGACAATCTGCGCGCCAGACTTGTCGTCATTGAAGCCTAGTTCAGGGGCTACTGAGGGAGTCCTGGATTAGGGGGTGTTCGGATAGCCGGACTATACCTTCAGCCGGACTCCTGGACTATGAAGATTACAAGATTGAAGACTCCATCCCGTGTCCGGAAGGGACTTTCCTTGGCGTGGAAGGCAAGCTTGGCGATACGGATATGAAGATCTCCTACCATTGTAACCAACTTTGTGTAACCCTAACCCTCTCCGCTGTCTATATAAACCGGAGGGTTTTAGTCCGTAGGACAACATACACATCAACACCCATTCCATAGGCTAGCTTCTAGGGTTTAGCCTCCTCGATCTCGTGCTAGATCTACTCTTCTACTACCCATATCATCAATATTAATCAAGCAGGACGTAGGGTTTTACCTCCATCAAGAGGGCCCGAACCTGGGTAAAACTTCGTGTCCCTTGTCTCCTGTTACCATCCGGCCTAGACGCACAGTTCGGGACCCCCTACCCGAGATCCGCCGGTTTTGACACCGACAGAGGGGTCATTCAGTGTTCGGCTGCAAAAGCCGCCGTACATTCCTTCGCATGTAAGGAACACTCTGAGTTTCCGCTAACTATGATGATGCCACGTAGACCGAGCATCTTGATCTTAAGATAAGCGTGATGTGGTATAGCATCAAAATGAGCAAAGGCTGTTCTTCCGAGTAGTGCTTGATATCCGCTTCGGAATGGAGCGATGTCGAAGGTTAATTCTTCACTTCGGAAGTTGTTGGGAGAACCGAATACAACCTCTAGTACTATAGAGCCCGTGCAGCGGGCCTCTGGGCCTGGTACTACTCCTTTAAAGGTATTATTGCTGTGGCTAATTCTTGTTGGGTCTATCCCCATTTTGCAGACTGTGTCTTGATATATCAGATTAAGACTACTGCCGCCATCCATAAGGACTCGGGTGAGATGGTATCCGTCAATTATTGGGTCTAGTACCAAGGCAGCCGAACCTCCATGCTGGATACTAGTCGGGTGATCCCTGTGATCAAAAGTGATTGGGCAGGTCGACCAAGGGTTGAACTTGGGGGTAACGGGCTCTACGGTGTATACATCTCGGAGTGCGCGTGTGGTCCTCCTCTTCGTTACGTGAATCATGTTCACTGTTTTGACTTCTGGTGGGAATTTTTTCTGTCCCCCAGTGTTTTGTTGGTGAGTATCATCCTCGTCTTCACTTGGTGTCTCCCTCCCCTTATGTTCGACATTAAGCTTGCCGGCCTACTTAAAGACCCAGCATTCTCTGTTGGTGTGATTTGCAGGTTTATCGGAGGTGCCGTGAATCTGACATAATCTGTCCAGAATCTTGTTAAGGCTGGACGGTCCATCTCTGCTGCCTTTGAATGGCTTTTTCCGTTGACCAGGTTGAGAGCCCATGAATCCGGTGTTTAATGTCATGTTGTCTGGGCTGTCTTCGTTGCTTCGACGCTTTCTTTTATTGTGGCGTGGTTTTCCCTGACTTCAGATGTGCTTGGGTCGCTGGTGCCGCTGCGGGCCAGCCAACTATCCTCGCCCGCGCAAAAGCGGGTCATAAGGCTTGTTAGGACTGCCATTGTCCTTGGTTTTTCCTGGCCGAGGTGTCTGGCAAGCCATTCGTCCTGGACACTATGTTTGAAAGCTGGTAAGGCTTCGGCGTCCGGCCAATCAACAATTTGATTCTTCTTAGTGAGGAATCTGTTCCAAAGCGTTCGGGCTGACTCTCGAGGTTGTCGAATTATGTGACTTAAATCGTTTACATTCGGAGGTCGGACATAGGTCCCTTGAAAATTAGCCCTGAAAGTGTCCTCGAGCTCTTCCCAACTTCCAATTGAGTTTTCGAAGAGGCTTTTCAACCAGTGCCTAGCTGGTCCTTTCAACTTTAAGGGCAAGTATTTGATGGCGTGGAGATCATCTCCATGAGCCGTCTGGATGTGAAGGATAAAGTCCTCAATCCAGACCCCAAGGTCTGTTGTTCCGTCGTATGAATCTATGTTCATGGGTTTGAATCCTTCTGGGAATTCATGGTCGAGTACCTCGTCAGTGAAGCATAGGGGGTGCGCGGCACCCCTGTATTTGGGTGTGTCTGATGGTTGTAGTGTTCGGTTTTGATTCTGAACTATTATTCCTTCAGTATAGTCATTTGGCCGGCAATGATTCTGTGCCGGAACGCGCTTCCTAGGTCCGTAAATGGACCTGTTCAAACCGGCTTTTTTGTGTAGGTCCTCACCTGTCTCGGCCACAGGGTGGCCGGTCCGGTTGATCGGCCGTTTTATTTTCTGGCTGAGTGGGGCCTCATCGTCGAATTCAGGCAACAACTTGCGCTTTGGATAGCTTTTTGTGTGGTGATTACCGCCGTACTTTTGTTCCGTGTCAAGAACTTTATTCCATCTGCTATTGACCGTATTCTGTGCGGTCTTAAGCCTTTGCTTCTGCTTCTTCAGGCTCCGCATGGTTTCAATGAGCCTTTTATGAAGGTTCTCTTGTTCCAAGTGTCTTTCAGGGATGATGTGTGCATCGTTGTCCGGACTATTCATGTCTCCGGAGACAGGTTGATGAGTTTTACCCTCGGGGTCGTCGTGACCGGACAGCACCTCCGTACTATGTTCGTCGTCCACTGGTTCACCCTGCTCCACCGTTGGGTTCATGTGGTCTATATCTCCTTTGGGGTCGACCGGGGTGTTACTCTTTCTTGCACTGTTATCGTTGTTTTTGCTGGGGTGGGATTTGGAGTGGCGCTTACGCCGTCGCTTTGGTTGCTTCTCGAGGGAATTGTCCTTCGCTGCTTCCTCCCGTTCCTCGTCATTATTTTCTTTGGGTGTATCCACCATGTATATATCATGTGATGAAGTGGCAGTCCAGCGCCATGCGAGCGGTGGTTCCTGTTCGTCTCCCGCATCGTCGTCCATATCATCGATGTCTTCGGAGCTGAAATCAAGCATGTCGGTTAAGTCGTCGACAGTGGCTATTAAGTGGGTGGTGGGTGGGGAACGAATTTCTTCGTCATCCACTTCCCACTCGAGCCAAACACAGTTCAGCCAAGGGCCTCCTGACAAGGAGAGAGACCTTAATGAATTTAGCGCATCGCCCAAGGGAGAGTGCTGAAAGATATTCGTGGAGGAAAACTCCATGATCGGCGCCCAATCAGATTTGATAGGTACGGACGTAGGCGGTTCGGAGACCGTGGCCGGGGACGAATCCAAAGGTCCGGCAACACAGCTCTCGTAGGAGGTGAAGTCAGTATTCGGCTCTATCGCCGCTGAGTGTGCGACCTCTGGGGCGGGGTCCATCCACCTGTCCTCGGACGGTGCGATCTGCTCTGGATCAAGGGCCGGAGTCGCCACAGGTGTGATCTCCCGAACACTGTCTGGCGGTAGAGCTAAGCCATGCCCGTCGTGATTGTGCGGTGCACCTGACGCGAGCTCGAATCTTTCGAAGATCAAGTCTCCGCGGATGTCGGTAGTATAGTTCAAACTTCCAAACCTGACCTGATGGCCAGGGGCGTAGCTTTCAATCTGCTCCAGATGGCCAAGCGAGTCGGCCCGCAGTGCGAAGCCGCCGGATACGAAGAGCTGTCCGGGGAGAAAAACCTCACCCTGGATCACATCGTTGCCGATGATCGAAGGAGCCATCGAGCCTTATGGTGACGACACAGTGGAACTCTCAATGAAAGCACCAATGTCGGTGTCAAAACCGGCGGATCTCGGGTAGGGGGTCCCGAATTGTGCATCTAAGGCAGATGGTAACAGGAGGCGGGAGACACAATGTTTACCCAGGTTCGGGCCCTCTCGATTGAGGTAACACCCTACTTCCTACTTGATTGATCTTGATGATATCAGTATTACAAGAGTTGATCTACCATGAGATTGAAGAGGCTAAACCCTAGAAGCTAGCCTATGGTATGATTGTTGTTGTCGTACGGACTAAACCCTCCTGTTTATATAGATACCGGAGGGAGGTAGGGTTGCACAGAGTCGGTTACAAGGGAGGAGATCTACATATCCGAATTGCCAAGCTTGCCTTCCATGCAAAGGAGAGTCCCACCCGGACATGGGATGAAGTCATCAATCTTGTATCTTCATAGTCCAACAGTCTGATCAAGGGATATAGTCCGGCTGTCCGAGGACTCCCTAGTCCTGGACTCCCTCACACATCACCTCCAGGACTCTCCGGACTATTTATTTGTGTTGATAGTGCTGCAACGAGAGATCACAAAAGGTGGACCACAATATGGTCATTGAGGACACACCTTCACTTGAGAGATTACTTGTAGTTGATCAACAAGGTCCAACAAGAATCAATGTCATTTCTACGCCGAAATTGACAGTTGTGGGATACTCATCTATCAAATACTACAACTTTCAGGTACAACGGTCGCCCTATACCTCTCCTTCTTGATATCAACGTTATTTCTAGTTTTGAAGATGTATGTTCGGCGGTCATCCAGCAAAGCTTTACCCAGATTCTGGGCATAGTGAAGGTCTTGGCACTAGAATCTGTCGGCCCCAACCTGGACCAAGTTGTCAGTTGCTTGAGATGCTTTCCGTGCCTAAAGAAGTTGTATATCGAGGTGATATTCCTTTCCTGTTAAATCTTAACCATAAGGGAGTTCAATTTTTTGCACCTTTTCCCAAGTTTACAATGACAATGTACAACGATTTCTGAAGGAATTTTGGAGGATTTTAGGAGATACACCCCCACCCCATATTGGTTGCTTCATTCATATGGTTACAAATCGTCATAAGCATTTCTCCTTTGGATTCATCTGTACTAGTTTTCTTAGGGAATTTTTCATCCAATCCAACCTCTTGTGAAGAAGGTTACATGTTTCTAGATTGTAATAAATGCCCATGTTAATCATGTCAGATCAAAGATGGCACGTTGGTGCATTTTACAAATCCTGCAAACCAAATGGGCGTGTAGCAGTGTTCAAAACTGCATGCAGGCACTAGCACGTTCTCTTCTTTTGTAGATAATAATAGGCCCGGAGGTGGATGCTGTTTATAATGACAATCACATCGAATGCCTGGATCTGCATCTCTCAAATATTACTTTGAACTCCTACCGAGGGACCTTACCGGAGATTACACTCGCCAGGTTCTTTCTTGCCGGAGCAAAGGTGCTGAGGGTACTGAGGCTGAACACGCATTTAATTAGGAAAGATGAATGGTATGTTGATCAGAGCCGGTAGGTACTACAGAATGGAAGAGGCTCCAAAAAAGCTAAACTTCGTATTGGAAAAGCATATCGAAAATCGATTGAGTCATTGTGCCGAACCCATACATGACTTGTCCGTGGCTGATCCCTTTTCAGAAATGACGATGTTTGCAATGTTTGAATTTGGGCGTTGTAATCTTTGAATTTGAACCTTGCAATATTTATGGTATTTGTTATATTGAACCGTTTCTATTCTCTTGTCTCAATGCAAACAGTTCATCCGAGTGAACCGCGTGTCGTATATCGCACACACCTTGATCTGACTGACCATTTCTTTTGTGTTGCCTAATCACAAACAGTTTATCCGAGTGAACTGTATGCTGTACATCACACACACCTTGATCTCGTTGACCGTTTCTTTTGTGTTGTCTAATCACAAACAATTCATCCGAGTGAACCATATGTTGTGCATCGCACACATCTTCATCTAGCTGCCCATTTCTTTTGTGTCGCCTAATCACAAACAGTTCATTTGAGTGAACCGTATGTTGTACATCGCACACACCTACATCTAGCTGCCCGTTTCCTTTGTTCCACCTCATTGAAAATGGTTAATTGAACTGAACCGTATGCCCTGCATCGCACATGCACCTAAAATCTGAACCGTGTTTGATGCATCCTCCATTGCAAACGTTTTGCACCTTTTTTGACGGGTTTTTTACACCACTATTTGCAATTATTGCATCGCACACAGTTTTGTCGAAGGGTCTTTGATCAGTGTCGCGTTAGTAGCATCCTGCAGTAGTGGCTGTAGTTGAGCCGGACGCTATGGGCGAGTTAGCTGGTGCTGACAATCAATTAGGGGTGGAAATCAACTCTCTCGGCTGACTATTTATTGGATTAGCTGACGCCTCTTATTCTTAGTATGAGGCTGCCACAAGCCGGGCTGACAATATTGACGTAATTCCTATCCCTTCCCGCTCAGACTCCGCACCTCCAGAGAGAATACTGCGGGTCTTCCGGAAAGTACAATTTTCTCATCCAGATGCTCACTTAGATCCTCACTTTATTTTGAAGAAAACTCAGCATGAGCTAAGACGCCAGATTCGGAGTGGCGTCTCAGGCGACTTGATGGCTGGGTTAAGTCATGAACCTTCTTCCCGTAAGCGGCCCGCTGAGGTTCCACACAGCCAGACTCTTTCCTTACCCCAAGATGGTCTTATGAGACATCCTCTTAACCCTTATGACTCCAATTACCAGGAGTCACCACCATCTTCAGGCAGCTCATCTCAAACCCAGCCATCTGCCTTCATTGTAAACCAAGGGTGAGTACTTTCATTTATTCATAACTTAAAACTTATTGTCATGTACATCTTAATAATCCAATGTGATCATAGGGTCAAAGTCAAGGAGAAGAAAAGAAAGGTTGGGAAATCTTCTAAGGTACCCAAGTCCCTGAGTCAGAGGAACTGGTGCTGGTAACCCCTAACGCCAACACCGAACAACTCGAAGAACCGCACAACCAACAAGATGACCCGCCTCCAAAAACTGATGCAACGGCTTCTGAAGCCATGGATATTGAAGCTAACCCTGTGGATAATCGTGACCCGCCAAATCCTATTCCCTCTTCAACTCCTTTCAAGCCGACTGAAGAAATTCCTTCTAAGAAGAATAATGATGACATTTCAATCATTGGGGTGGGTCACACAACCCCCAAGACCTTCGCTATGCTAGCAAATCACTCAGCGAAAGAAGAGTCGCCTTTGTTGGAAAAGGGCAACACAAAGCTTGATCTGCCAAACTGTGAAGCACTTAGCACTAAAGAAGTATATGCAGGATATTTGAGCCGCTTAAATACAAGTCGGGACATGGAAGCCATCTTGGCACATATAATGATGAAGTAGAGGTATGCATAATTTTTCTCCTATTATATCCCTGTGTGTAGCCCCCAAGTCTTAACCATAGGAGAATTTTTGAGTGTGGTGAAGACTTGAGAAAAAATCCGTAGACTCCAAATTGTAGTCCCTAAGGGCAGGCTCAGCTTTATAAGGTGAGATGGTTCTTTGATCGCAATCACTTCGGAGAAAAACGCCTCTAGCCCCCAAGGGCCAGCTTAGCTTTATAAGGTAAGCAGGGTCTTATGTCATAACCACTTCAGAGAAATTGCATTTAGCCCCTAAGGGCCAGCTTAGCTTTATAAGGTGAGCCGGGTCTTCTTCAGTATAACTTCAAAGAAAACAGCATACATTATCCCCCAAGTGCCAAGGATATTGCTTGCAATGTGCTTCGGACTTAAATAGTCTTGCCCTAAAATCTGTGTCAAAGGCCGTCTTAACCAACCCAACACACTCCGTGTTTGCTTGAGATGATAACCCTCTGTTTAACTTTGCAGGAAGCATTAAGCCTGGGCGAGTCAGATCTGGTCGGCTTAAGAAAGAACTTAAAGTCTGAACAAGCAGAACGCGCCAAAGCTGAGTGAAGCTTGAAGTCTTCTTTGGAAGACTTGGAAAAAATGAAGGGCAAATTTGATACTGACATATCTTCTTTGGAAATTGAAAAAACCGCCTTATTGAAGAGTGCATAAGATGCTGAGAACCAACTTAAGCCGGTGGCTGCAGAGTTGTCTGGCTTAAAGAATCATGTCTCTCGAATGACTGCCTCTATCTTTGGTAAGTAAGAGTTGTAATTCATTGAAATAATTCAACCGGTGACTTAAGAAATATGATACTAACTCGCCTGACGACTCTTGTTTTGAATGCATAATAGGTGCCAGAAGTGCCAGTCTTGCGCAAAGTGTGGTGACAAAGCTCAAAGCCATCTATTATTTAATAGAGAAGTTATACGTTGGCAGTCTTTGGACACTTGTAGTTGTATCTAATGGCAAGAAGCCGTCAACACTCATAAAAGATGTGCTAGATCAACTGTCCACAATGCCAAAGCAAGTTGAAGAACTAAAGTTGTCAGCCGCCTGTGCAGGGCAATCACCGCACTAAGCCAGGCAAAATCTTATCAATCAGAGTTGGACCGAACACAGATGGCTGGCGGGTGTCCTGAATATAATGACGATGGGTCTATCTTCAGTGAAGCAGACTTTACCAAATGTGTCCAGGAGATGCGGCCTTTGGCGTGTCAACTTGTATAAGAGCTGGATCTGAAGTACTAGCCGGTTTATGACAGCAACAATACTCTGAATTAAGGTGCCTTTTTTCGATGTTGTCGATTTGACTCCTCGAATGTGTAACCATATCTCTGCCCCTGATATTGACCAATCTCCTATCATGCATGATGAAGCAATCTTTCACTACAAAAAAAGACACATATGTGACATTTTGGGCCAAATGAAAAAAATTCTGTCATGCTTATGACACTTCTATGACGATAATTGTGAGAAAACCGGGTATAATCATAGATGTGGTGGGCTCCTAATTTTATGACAAAAAATCATGACAGAGAATGGGCTTTTCATCCTGGGCGGGCCGGAGACGCAGCTGCATAACATTCTTTGGGCCGTCCATGACGGAAAAAGCCATAGTAGAAGCGAGGGCGAGGAAAATAGCGGGGAGTTCCCAGTTACGGTGAGTGGTTGGGGCCGAGCGATGCACATTTCTCTCGTACACGTACGTGCGTGGGTGCGAGGCATTGGGATATAACTGAACCCGAGCGAGGCGTTCGCCTACTGAACCCGAGTGATTGCACTGCTGGCTACGCATTACTGAACCCGAGCGATCTATCGATCTGGCTATTAATTCAACCCGATTGAGCGATTCCTTTGATACTGCTGCTAACTGAAGCCGATCGAACCTGCTGCCTCTTGATGAACAGTGAGCATTGTTAGCGTTGTTGGATGAACAGTTCCCGATGGGGGTTGGATGAACAGGACCCCATGGTAGTAGAGGCCGTTGTCGCTGGATGAACAAGACCCCGATCGAGCCGGTTGGGTGTGGATGAACAGGACCCCGTGGATGGCTGGATGAACAGGACCCCGTGGACGGCTGGTTGAACAGTAGCCAGTGAAGGGCTGGATGAACAGTAGCCCATGGAGGGGTGGTTGAACAGGACCCCGTGGAGAGGGCTGGTTGAACAGTAGCCGGTGGAGGAGCGGTGGAGGCTGGATGAACATGAGCCCGTGGATGAACAGCCCATGTGGAGGCTGGAGGAGGTCGACGGTGGATGAATAGTAGCCCGTGGAGGGTGGAGGAGGTCAATGGTGGAGATCAATAGTAGCCCGTGGAGTCCCGTTTTGTGGTACGCCACAGCCCTCCTGATGAACAGGACCCCCTTTTCAACCATAGCGCTCCAACACAAGTCTGTTTCCTCCGTTTTGTTGTATGCCACACCCCTCCCGATCAACAGGACCCCGTTTCGACCTTAGGCACTCCAACACAAGTCCGTTTCCTCCGTTTGCGGTACGCCAGACCCATCCCGATGAACAGGATCCCGTTTCTACCGTGGCCGGTCGAACAGAAGGTCGTTTCCTCTATTCTGCGGTACGCCAGGCCTCATTTCGATCGGCTGCCCCATCCAAGCCGGGTGGCTCCCGATGAACACGATGCATTCCATTGCCTCCCGATGAACACAATGACACAGTTTCTTCGTTCCGACCCAGTAGGTTGGCTGCCGATCAACAGGACGCTGTCGCTGCCTCGCCATGTACACGATCCCTGGTCGTACGTATGAGTGAGCATGCGTTCGAGACCCTGCGCGTATGTACGTATGTTGTCATATTTTTGGCGTGTGGTTGTAGGTACGTGTGCACGGTTTAGACGGGACAGCCTGAACTGCTAAATGGGGGGCTCTACTATGACATGTGCTGCTACTTACTCGGCCACGGTTCATCATTGCAGAGCGGCTGATCGACCAGTATATACGTACACATTCGCGACAAGACAGACAACGGTACGTACGCTTCGACTGGGTGGGTCCTAGCTGTCAGGGAGGATAAGGACGCACTTCCTTGCGCACGAAGATGTAGCTGGTGGGTCCTAGCAGTCAGGGGGAAACATTTTTCGCAATATACGGTGGCCCGTTCGGTGGGTCCCAGCTGTCAGGTGGAGGACTTCCTTGCTGCGACCGTGGACCCAGCTGTCAGCCTCTCCACCTAAAGTACTCTTCCGATGGAAGTAGTTCCTTGACCACATTGACCACGCCGTGCCGAGAGCACCAAGCCAATGGACGACGACGACGCCTAGGAAGGGGACGACGTGGAGCCGGGGACGACGCGGCAGTGGATGCCCACGCGGAGAGCAGTATGATGGTTCACTGGTTCGGTTGTAGTGTGAGGTTGCCATCACCGCAGAATAACAGGGGGTGTGGGTGACTAGAGGGATGGCATGGCTAGTGGTGGTAGTAGTCGGGGCGGTGAGGCCTCCGCGGCAGCACAGCTAGCCACGGGAGGCAGGAGCACGTGGCACAATCGGCGTTGGTTTGGGCGGCTAGAGCAGGAAGACCAGAGGTTGAAGAAGCACTAAGGCCGTTGGATGGACATCGTACGGTCACTGGAGATAGAATCATTCATATTTACTAAGTTAAAAAAGCCCTCCGTCCCCGTCAATTTAGTAGGCCCACAAGTCAGCCTCCCACTATGGTGGGTCCCAGCTAGCAGGGGGAGTATTAATTTTTTGTGTGTGTTGACCACGCCGCACCGAGCGCTTCCAAGGTTGTGGACGAGGGCGAGGCCACGGATAGCAACGAGCCGGAGATGGGAAGATGCGGGAGTGGAGTCACAGATGAAGAGGTGTATGAGGGTTAACTGGTTCTGGTGTGGCGTGGTTCGGCAGTTGGTGGAGAAGAACAGGAGGTGTCGAGGGGTGGAGCGATTACCTGGTCGGTGGTGGGGTAGCGCTTCACAGAAATGCGTGCTAAGCAGAGCTACTAGCAGTAGGAGGCGGGAGCAGGTGATCTCGGTGGCGCTGGAGGAAAAAGACGAGAGATTAAAGATGGATGTAGGTCGTTGGATGTAAATCCAACGGCTAATGATGTTAGAATCATTTGTTGACTAAGTTGACAAAGACTTGCGTTAGCTTCGACCTATTGGCCCACATTTCAGCCTCCAAAAATGTGGCACATATTCAACCCATTTTTCAGAATTTACAGCCCATTTGATATTTTTTAGAATTATAGTCCATTTTCTGGGTTGGGTGAACAAATAGTGTAGCGTCCATGCGGCCCTATTTTTAAAACTACAGCCCATTTTCACTTTCTCGAAATACATGAATTTTCTGGGCTGGGTGAACAAATAATGTAGCGTCCATGCGGGCCATTTATTTTTTTCCTAAAAAATTACAGGCCATTTGCACTTTCTCGAAATACACAATTTTGCTGGGATGGTTCTAATTGTAATGTTGGGTTGGGCGCAGCAATGTTATCAAAAAATAAACAGGGCCTCAGCATGTTTTTATAAATATATTTAAATAATAAGTGATGTATTATTACATTGGTCCTTAAATCTTACCAAGCTTTTGTACACAATCACCAGGATTTCCGTTGCCTTAATGTAAAAAATCCAGGATTTTATTGTTAAAAAATTATTTTTATAAGTTAGTAAGATGTGGGATATTGTTTCCTTATATATGTAAGTATCTATTAAATATATGATGGCAATAACTATAATATAAAATAATTTAAATATATAATATAGTTAGAAGGGAAACATAAGCTGGACTTGGCGTTCCTATTCTTATATCAAAAATATAACAGGCCTCTGCATTTTCTTCAAAAAAATACATAAGTTGGGCTGCCGATGTTTCAGGAAAAATAAAACCTCGGATGGGGAGGTCCATAGGCCGATCGATACATGACAGCCCTCAAGAAAATACAAACCAGCATGTCGTGGGCTGCGCATGTTAAAAAATAAAGCCTGGAGGGGGCAGCCCACAACCCAGTTGACACTTGCTGGCCCACTGAAAAAATAAATGATACCTGCCATGTCGGGGGTTGGGTGGGACATATGCCAAAGGATGGCTTATCCTGGTGGGGGCGAGTAGAACATCGCCGGTGCCTGGAAACGGGATAAGGCGAAAACATGCACGCCGGCAAATCTTACCTAGCTTCAGGGCTCTCCGCGGAGATAATACCCCTACTGCTGCTCTGCGGGGTCTCCACATGATCACTATGGCAAAGTGTTTACACGGTTGCTCCTTGAGCTGTTTCCTGGAGGTAGGAGAAGGCAAGGCTAGCTCTCTCCTTCCTATATGATCTGGTCTAGTGCTAATGGATTCCAACCCTTTGCATGGATGCCCTGGGGGGTTTATATAGGCCTACCCCCCAGGGGTACAATGGTAATCCGGCTAGGCGCGGGCCTAGCCATCAGTCTCTCTGGTCGTCGTCTTATCCGCCGACTCCTGGGGCCCGCCGGCTGGTGGGCCCCGCCAACTGGCTCGATGTGGAGCCGACAGGCTACGTCCGCCGCGGGCGGGTCTCGCCGGCTGCAGATTACTGTAGCCGTGCCTCTAATGACGCAGGCTCGGTCATGAGGTCGTGGTGACAGCTCCGCCGTCTGGCGGGCGATCACTGTGGCCACTACTTGTCGTGTCTGATTAATTGGCGTGTGGGACCCGTGGGAGGGGCCGGCCGACTTCTGGTGGCCGACTCCCACCCGGGCCGACTGGTGGTGCTTTCGCCGTCTTCCGTACGCCCGCCGACTGGTGGGACCCATCATCCCTGGGTCGTACCAGCAGGCTGTCATGGGCACAGGGCTCCGCCCCCTGGGGCTGATGTCAGGGCCGACATGGCAACAGTGTCGCGCCGCGCGGAGATCTCCACGGGTACGGCGTACTATAGCCACGCCTGCCCTTGGAAAGGGGTGGGAGTGGACCTTACTGTGGCCACTCCCCGTCCCGTCCCTCTTGATGAGGGCATGGGGGTTGTTGGCGTCGCGGGCCGACTCCCCAAGGTCGGCTTCTCTGGAAGTCGCCAGTCAGGAGTCGGCTCATCCTGAAGTCGTCCCTAGGACTCGGCCGCGAGTGGGCAGCCGGCCGCCTCGCCGCCGACTCTCAGAAGGTGGCTCTTCGTCCTGGGATCTCGAGGTGCGCGGTCTGCCTCAATGTCTTGAAAGGTTCTGGGCCTGGGTTAGCCTACCCGTGGCCCATTACTCCGACAGTAATCCCCGAAGCTGGTGAGGCTCCGAGGGCGACATGTCGTGGGGCCTCTACAGTTTCTTCTCTCCGGCGGTTGGGCCTGGGCTTCGCTAGCTGTCTTTTGTCAAGCCGACTAGTTGGAGTCGGACCTGCTCAAGGCCGACTTGCCCCTAAAAAAGTTTGAACGTTGCGGCGGAGTTCAGGCGGCGTGCCTGATAAGCTTTCGGGTTGCCACCCGTGGTTGACCCGTCGTGAGGCGCCACGTGGCGGAGCTAGTCTTATCACCCATGCGCGCGACAGGACAGGCCTACAGGCAGGGCCCGCCACTACCGCGCCTCGGCATGTGAACTGATCTGTTGCGGCCGCGCGGACGGTTGGGGGTTCCCGTGCGGTTATTGCACGTGGTAACTTCGTGTGGTAAATCGTGGGGGTTGTGGGGTCCCGGGCGCAGTTAATGCCACGTCCGCCCCCTCGACTTCTTAGCCCACGAGCCTACAAGTAGGCGGGGGGAGGGGGTGGCGAAGCACACGCGCCCATTCTCCCGACTTCCTTTCGCCCCTTCTTGCTTCTTCTTCTTCTTGCCGCTGCTGCTCCGAACCACGCTGTGCCCGCAGCGATGAGCTCCTCCTCCGCCACCGCGCTTCCTATTGTTCGCTCCGGAGTGTGGGATGGCTCCGAGGTTGACGATGACGACATCGAGATCCTCCGCCAGACACGGCGGCTATCTGGCAGGGACTTAGTGCGGGTCTGCCTCGCGCCGGAGGGAGAGATATCGCCGGCGCCGGAGGAGGGCGAGCGGGTCATATTCCGCTCGCACCTCATGCGCGGCCTGGGGCTGCCGGCGAGCGGCTTCTTCCGCTCCTTCTTGGAGTTCCATGGGCTCCAGCCGCACCACCTTACTCCGAACACGGTGGTGCTACTGGCTGCCTTCGCCACCCTGTGCGAAGGCTTCCTCGGCGTTCTCCCCACCATCAAGCTCTGGGGTGAGTTCTTCCAATCCAAGCTCGGCACACACATCGCTGGCGTGCCGGCCCAGTGCGGTGCATTCATCGCGATGCGGAGATCAGTGGCCGACAATCCGTTTCCCACCATCGCACTGATTAAGTTGGTGAAGATGTTGCAGCTGTCATATTTTTATGTGAAGAACGTCGCCCCAGAAGGCGACTGGGTCAACTTGCCGGCTTACGAAGCCGGCACGCTGCCTGGACGGCTCCCCAGCTGGTCACACCGAGCCAGGATGTTGTCTCCCGCTGGTGCCGCCGCCGCCGCGCGACTCCGAGAGCTGACACAGACGGAGGGCCTGACCGGGGCCGACTTGCTGGCCACCTTCGTGGCGCGCCGAGTCCTCCCACTCCAGTTGGTGAAGATGTCTGCCACCACTCGGCGGATTGACCCCGCCGCCGACCTTCAGGAGGCGACGGAGTGGAACGCGCGGGAGAAGCGCGAGGTGGACGAGGCGCCCGCCGGGAGAAAGCGAAGGCCGAGAAGGCGGAGGCCTCCGCCCTGAAGAAGCTGGAGGCGGCCGAGGCCGCCGCTGCGGCAAAGCAGCCGGCTAAGGAAGCCGCGCCTCGGCGGTCGGCGGTGTTCGTCACCCCTTTGAACTCCGCGCCGCCGCCCCTGGAGTTCACGGGGCAGTCAGGGGAAGCCGGCGGCGAGTTCCCGATCATGAAGAGAGGCGGCGGCGATGCCCCCATGCCGGACGTGGTCACGCCGCCACAGCCGCCCCCGCCGCCGTCTAGAAGCGCGCAAGGCAAACAACCGGCGGATCCGCCCTTGCCGTTTGCTTGCTCCACCTGGCCGTTTGACTGTGGATGGGCGACGGATGCTAGGTCCAGTCGGATGCCCTGTGTCGCACAGAAACGGGCCAAGGCGCCTTTGGCAAAATTCGTGCCATTGTTGGTGATGATGCTGTGTGGTATGCCATACCAAATTGTGATGTCGGAGATGAAAGTCATGACAGTCGGACCGTTCAGTTTCTTGATTGGCTTCGCTTCTATCCACTTGGTGAACTTGTCCACTGCGACAAGTAAGTGCGTTAAGCCACCTCGTGCCATCTTGAACGGTCCCACCATGTCTAGACCCCAAACTGCGAAAGGCCAGGCAATGGGGATGGTCTTGAGTGCAGAAGCCGGCTGATGTGCCTTGGAGCGGAACTTCTGGCACCCTTTGCATTTTTGGACCAATTCCTTGGCCTCTTCTAAGGCCGTTGGCCAAAAGAAACCGTGTCGGAAAGCTTTGACGACGAGTGCTCTTGAAGTCGCATGGTGGCCGCACTCGTCTTGATGGATGTCTTTGAGAATTGCTTGGCCTTGCTTTGGCTCTACACAGCGCTGGTACACACCAGTGACGCTCCGCCAGACCAGCTCTCTGTTGACTATGGTGTAGGCTGCCGCTCGGCGTTATACTTGCCGAGATAAGGTCTCATTAGTCGGCAGCTCTTTGCTCACCAGAAATTTGAGGATGGGCTGGGCCCATGAGGGTGTTGCTATTTCTTCGACCGCCAGAACTACGACTTGGACGAGGGCGGCTGGGCTGGGAGGCGGCGGGCTGGAGTCAACAACCGCTTGCTAGATTAATGAAGTCCCCGGGCCGACTGGCGCAGCTCTTGGGCCGAGTTCTGAGTCTTCGGGCCGACTGGCGCAGCTCTTGGGCCGAGTTCTGGAGTCTTCGGGCCGGCCGCCGCAGTCCCCGGGCCGGGTTCTACAGTCCGTGGGCCGGCCTCGACTGTGGCGGCTTTGGAGCCATCTGCCAAAATACCCGTACCGTCTGCGAGGGCTCTGGAGTCGGATCCGACTTCTTCGGGAGGAGCCGGCACAACAATGGAGTCTGATTCTGGTGAAGGCTTGACAGACGGCTTGAGGAGGCGTTGAAGGGCGACGCCGGATGGTATTGCTTGGCGGGTAGAGCCGATCCGTGCCAAGGCGTCTGCTTGGTCGTTGTCGTTTCTTGGCACATGGAGGAACTCGCACCCCTCGAAATATCCACTGAGTAGATGCACGAGGAAACGGTAGCTCGCCATGTTTGCATCTTTTGCGTCCTAGTCCCCAGACGACTGCTGGACCACTAAGTCCGAGTCACCATAACACAGGATCCGGCGAATGCCAAGTTCTTTGGCAAGCCGGAGCCCGTGAATGAGCGCCTCGTACTCGGCAACATTCTTGGAGGCGGCAAAATGGATTTGCAGTGCGTATTTGAGCTTGTCGCCTTTAGGAGAAGTGAGGACAATGCCGGCTCCCAAGCCGGTGCGCATCTTGGAGCCGTCGAAATGCATCCGCCAATGGGTGGAGTCAGGCGCTGGAGGTAGGTACTGGGTTTCGGCCCAGTCGACGAGAAAGTCGGCCAGTGATTGTGACTTGATGGCGGTGCGGGGCTGGTAGTGGATGGTGTAGGGAGCCAGCTCTATGGCCCATTTGGCCACTCGGCCAGAAGCATCTCGGCTTCCGATGATCTCGGCAAGTGGGGCCGTGCAGACCACAGTGATTGGATGCTCTTGAAAGTAAGGCTTCAATTTCTTGGTGGCAAAGTGCACGCCATAGCACATCTTCTGGTAGTGGGGGTAGTTCTTCTTGGAGGCCGACAGTACTTCGCTCAGGTAATATACCAGTCTCTGGACAGGTAATGCCTTGCCTTCCTCCTTGCGTTCCACTACAATGACTATGCTGACTACCCGGCTGGTGGCGGCGATGTACAGGAGCATAGGTTCCTTAGGAGTCGGAGCCGCCAGAACGGGTGGAGTAGTCAGCATCTTCTTCAACTGGAGAAAAGCTTCGTCTGCCTTGTGGTTCCACTCGAAAAAAGTGGTCTTCTTCATGAGCTGGTATAAGGGGAGAGCTTTCTCGCCTAGCCGACTGATGAATCGGCTGATGGACGCCAAGCAGACGGTGAACTTTTGCACATCCAGCAGTCGGCTGGGTACCTCCATCCTCTCAATGGCCTTGATCTTTACAGGGTTGCACTCTATGCCACGTTAAGAGACCAGGAAGCCAAGGAGTTGGCCAGCTGGTACTCCGAAGACGCACTTCTCAGGGTTGAGCTTGATCTGGAATCGGCGCAGGTTCTCAAAGGTCTCCTTGAGGTCTTCCAGCAGTGTTCCATGCTTTTCCATCTTCACCACCACATCGTCCATGTAGACGTGGGCGTTTCTGCCGAGTTTCTTGAGGAGGCACTTCTGCATGCAACGCTGAAAGGTGGCGCCGGCATTCCTCAAGCCGAACGTCATGGTGAGGTAGCAGAAGGCTCCAAACGGCATGATGAAGGTGGTCTTCAGTCTGGCAGCCGGGTTCAGATTGATCTGGTGATATCCTGAATATGCATCCAAAAAGCTCAACAGATCGCATCTGGCTGCTGAGTCTATCACCTGATCAATTCTTGGTAAAGCAAACGGGTCCTTGGGGCAAGCCTTGTTGAGGCTTGTGTAGTCAATACACATTCTCCATTGCTTGTTCTTCTTCAGTACCAGGACCGGGTTGGCTAGCCACTCTGGAAAGAATACTTCCATAATGAAGCCGGCTGCTAGGAGGCGGGCTATCTCTTCTCCGACAACTCTTCTCTTTTCTTCTGATAGGCGGCGCAAGGGATGCCAGACCGGCTTCGCATCAGATCGGACATGTAACTTGTGCTCGGCGAATTACGTCGGTACACCTGGCATGTCTTTGGGGGACCATGCGAAGATGTCCCGATTCTCACGGAGGAAATCGACGAGCTCGCCTTCCTATTTGCTGTCGAGGTTTGCGCCTACGACAGCGTACCTCTCTGGGTGCTCCGGATCCAAGGGTATCTTCTTTGTCTCTTTGGCCGGCTTGAACGAACCCTCAGCCTCTAACTCCTTTGGGTTAGGCGACACCTCTAGCTGCTTGCCGGCCATCGCCACAACCCGGTCAAGGAGCCGCTTCTCGGCTGCGATCACCAGGGACTCGGCCAGCCGACTACTCTCAGACGCACAGGCAGATGACTTCCGGTAGTCGCCGGCTACGGTCAGAATCCCCCTAGAACTAGGCATCTTCATTTTGAGGTAGGCGTAGTGGGGGACCGCCATGAACTTGGCCAGGGCGGGTCGACCAAGTAATGCATGGTAGCGGCTCTCGAGGTCCAACACCTCAAACCAAACTGACTCTCGGCGGAAGTGATCTTTGTCTCCAAAGAGGACGTCCATCAGGATCTTGCCGATTGGTGAGCAGGAAAGACCAGGAACAATGCTGTGGAACACAGTCTGGCTGTTCTGAAGCTGTCTTTGCTTGATAACTAACTTCTCCATAGTGTCCTTGTACAGGATGTTGATGCTGCTGCCTCCGTCTATCAGAACCCGCGAGAAACGAGCAGCTCGTCTATCCGTGGCAAAGGTGGCATCCAAGACCAAGGCATAAGAGCCCGGACTTGGCATCACCTCCGGGTGATCAGCTCTGCTCCAGCTGATAGGCCTCTCGGACCAGTGCATGAACTCTGGTGTCTTTGAAGCTACTACATTCACCTCTTGTCGCTGCAGCCGCCTGCTGCGTCGATCATCAGCTACGCTGGTAAATATCACGTAGGCTCCGTGCTCTTCAGGGTACTCGTCTTGTACTACGCCGACTGGCCTGGCAGCCGGCTGCTGGGGCGGAGGCGGAGGTTGCTGCCCAGCAGGCGGGGGAGGTAGGAGGCTGTCTCCTTTGGCGATCCTAGTGAGAAAGTGGCACTTCTGGGTGGTGTGAATCGACGGCTTCGCGCCGCTATGGAACTTGCAAGGACCATCCAGAGTCTGCTCATACGAGAAAGCCGGCAACCAGTAGGGCTTGCCACCTTTCTATCGCTTGGGTGGAGGCTGCCCGTCCGGCTGCTGTTCTTCAACTGTCGCCACCTACCGGCTGCTGGAAACCGGTTGCGGGGCCTTGCGCTTGTGGTCGTTCTGCTGTTGCCGCCGACTGGCGTCTCCTACCAGAGTTCTTGGAGCCTGAGGTGCCACTTTGCCAGTCACGCTAACTTGAATCTCTGCCTTCATGGAGGAGTCGGCCGTGGCATACTTGTCTGCTATGATCAACAGCTCGTCGAGGGTTTCTGGCTCGTCGCAGAGGAGTTTGTGCTTGAGGAGGGTGCCTTCTCTGCACCCGGCGGTGAAGTACTCGATAGCCTGCACCTCGTGCATGCCCTCGTAGGAGTTCCGAAGCTTGGCCCAGCGCGTGAGGTAGTCGCGAGTCGACTCGTTAGGGCCTTGCATGCACAAGGAAAGCTGATGAGGCTTGGGAGGACGCTTGTACGTGCTTGTGAAGTTGCGGACGAATGCATCGGTGAAGTCGACCCAGCTGTTGATGCTGCGGGGCTTCAAGCTATTCAGCCATGTCCGGGCCGTTCCCTGGAGCATGAGCGGAACATATTTTACGGCGACACGCTTGTTGCCGTTCGCTATGTTGACGGCCGTGGAGTAGTCAACTAGTCCGTCCTCCGGCTTCACGGAGCCGGTGTACTTGGGCGTGTCTCTTGGGAGTGTGAACCCTTTGGGAAAGGGCTCGTCTCGAATACGGGGCCCGAAACAAGGCGGACCCAACTCGTTGTCTTCTCCTAGCGCCAGGGATCGGTGAAGTCGGTTGATCCGGTGGCGGGCGTCGTTTTCTCCGACCCCCTCTCGGCGGCCAAGGCGGTCGCCGAGAGTCGGATGGTCAACAGGCGGCGGGAAGACTCGCCTTTCCTTGCGAGGAGGAGGAGGCAGACAGTCGCCCCGTTGTTCCACTGCTCTCGTGCGGCCGTCTTGGTCGCGCTCTATGGTAATGTGAGTCCGACTGTGGCTGACTGTCGGACCCTTGTCTTTCCTTCCTCAGTCGCCGCCAGTCGGCGTTCGAGACGTCGCGCCTTGATCTCGGCGTGGAGGCGGGTTGTCGTTTTGTCGCTGCAGCGCCTCTGTGCGGCAGCCGGCCTCGTTCTGCGCGGGAGTCGCGTTCTTGCCCTCGAAGTTGTCCAGCTTGTTCGCCGCTGCCTGGGCGGCTCGAATGTTCTCCGCAGGCGTGGTGTACACAGGGCGATTTGCCCCGAACAGGTTAGCGATGGCCACGCTGCGCTGCTGGACGGCGCCAAGGCGGCTGGGCCCAGCTGGGGCTGGCGAGCCACCCACAGCGCGATCCATCTCACGCTGGTAGGCTTCTGACAAGTGTCTCATGCTAGCCAGCTTCTTCGCGCCTTCGACGAGCTGAAGGCAGCGCACCTCCAACGTCTCCGCGTCAGTGTCTTCTGGAATGGGTGCAGTCAGGTCTTGCAGTGTCGTGCCAAGTGGGTCATGCGCTCCTCTGCCGGGAGGCTCGTCATGACCGATGACGAGCACCTCGGTGACGGTGCTCCCGTCGCTCTCAAGCACAAGGGAGAGGCTCGTTGTAGACCACCACGTTGGTGGGGAACGCGTCGAGCGACGCGGTGTCGGAGTCGACCAGCATCGGGTCGGTGGAGCCTACAGACTTCAAGTCCATGGCAGGCTTGCCGGCGACATGTAGTTGGTCGAGGAGGCCCGCGAGGAGGCTCTTGGGGCTGCCCGTGCCTGCGTTGGATGCAGGTTCATCGGAGAGGCAAACCTCGCCGACAAGATCGGCGAGGCAGCTGGCTGCGCAGGCGATCTCAGCACCGTGCAGCGCGTCAGCGCCAACTCCGTCTGGCGTGCCGGGCTGGCTGCGCTCGCCAGGGAGAAAAAGGGTTCCCGTCCAGAGCAGGTCTCCAGACAACGGTGCACCAGGCCCCACGGTGGGTGCCAAATGTCGGGTTGGGTGCGACATATGCCAAAGGATGGCTTATCATGGTGGGGGCGAGTAGAACGTCGCCGGTGCCTGGAAACGGGATAAGGCGAAGACATGCACGCCGGCGAATCTTACCCAAGTTCAGGGCTCTCCGGGGAGATAATACCCCTACTGCTGCTCTGTGGGGTCTCCGCATGATCACTATGGCAAAGTGTTTACACGGTTGCTCCTTGAGCTGTTTCCTGGAGGTAGGAGAAGGCAAGGCTAGCTCTCTCCTTCCTATATGATCTGGTCTAGTGCTAATGGATTCCAACCCTTTGCATGGATGCCCTGGGGGGTTTATATAGGCCTACCCCCCAGGGGTACAATGGTAATCCGGCTGGGCGCGGGCCCAGCCATCAGTCTCTGGCCGCCGTCTTATCCGCCGACTCCTGGGGCCCGCCTACTGGTGGGCCCCGCCGACTGGCTCGGTGTGGAGCCGACAGGCCGCGTCCGCCGTGGGCGGGTCTTGCCAGCTGCAGATTACTGTAGCCGTGCCTCTAATGACGCAGGCTTGGTCATGAGGTCGGAGCGACAGCTCCGCCGTCTGGCGGGCGATCACTGTGGCCACTACTTGTCGTGTCTGATTAATTGGCGCGTGGGGCCCGTGGGAGGGGCCGGCCGACTTCTGGTGGCCGACTCCCACCCGGGCCGACTGGTGGTGCTTTTGCAGTCTTCTGTACGCCCGCCGACTGGTGGGACCCATCATCCCTGGGTCGTACCAGCAGGCCGTCATGGGCACAGGGCTCCGCACCCCGGGGCTGATGTCAGGGCCGGCATGGCAACAGTGTCGCGCCGCGCGGAGATCTCCGCGGGTACGGCGGACTGTAGCCACGCCTGCCCTTGGAAAGGGGTGGGAGTGGACCTTACTGTGGCCACTCCCCGTCCCGTCCCTCTTTATGAGGACATGGGGGTTGTTGGCGTCGCGGGACGACTCCCCAAGGTCGGCTTCTCTGGAAGTTGCCAGTCAAGAGTTGGCTCATCCTGAAGTCGTCCCTAGGACTCGGCCGCGAGTGGGCAGCCGGCTGCCTTGCCGCCGACTCTCAGAAGGCGGCTCTTCGTCCTAGGATCTCGAGGGGCGCGGTCTGCCTCAATGTCTTGAAAGGTTCTGGGCCTGGGTTAGCCTACCCGTGGCCCATTACTCCGACATGCCAGCTCCCCAGCTTCATTGTAAATTTTTCTCCTTTAGTAAATACGTTGAAGCACCTCAAAAAAATGTAACTATGTTGACAAACCCGTGGGCCCCAACTTCAGTATAGCATTAGGAGGAAGTATTTTTTCAATGAGTCACTTCCTTGCATACGGCCATGGACTTGGTGGGTCCCGACTGTCCGCCTCTCCACGTACAGTCCTCTTCAGATTCCTCTCATTTGTTCAGCATGTTCACAACGGCAGACAGCAGCGCCGCCGCGAGCTCACAAAGGCATGAGAAAGAACCACCAGAGGCAGTTCCTTATTTCTACCGAAACTACTGAACTAGCCCAGTGGCCAAGTGACACTACCCAACCGATGTTCCGCCCGGGTTCGATTCCACCTGATGCAGGGAGAATATCTCCAAATTTTTGCCTCTGCCATTATTGACATGTGGGTCCCCATTGTCATCTACGCACACCACGTTCAACACTTGCCAAAACTTCGTCCCTCATTTTTTCTGTTTTTTGCACACTCGACATTGTGTGGGCATTTTGAAAATATTATATCTTTTTGACTGTGCATCATATGAAGATCTGCTATGCATGAATGTTGATTGGCATGATGTTAACTGGCTGGTAGTTCCATTTTCGACCATGAATAAAATTTCCAGCATGATGTTATCCCTGTTTGAAAATGGCGTGTTAATATAAATGATCTGCCTCTGAAACTTGCAGTTTCTTATCTGAAACTGAAACTTGAGGTTTTTTATCTGAAACTAAAACTTGTAGTTTCTTCTCTGAGAATCACATTGTCCGCACTTTTATACTCCTATGAAACTACATTTTTTAAGTGCTAAAAATAGATCTCTAGAACTCATAAAATCCTTCATATGCTCAGTACTGCAAATCTGAAATTTAAAAGACATTCATATCTGAAAATACTCTCAAAATACATAACACAAAACACAATTCCACTACAAAAAAAGACACATCCGTGAAATTTTGGGCCGAATGAAAAAAATTCTGTCATACTTATGACACTTCTATGACGATAATTGTGACACAACCCGGTATCATCATAGATGTGGTGGTCTCCTACTTCTATGACAAAAAATCATGACAGAAAATGGGCTTTTCGTCCTAGGCAGGCCGGAGACGCGGCTGCATGACATTCTTTGGGCCATCCATGATGGAAAAACCGTGGTTGAATCAAGGGCGAGGAAAATATTAGGGTGTTCCCGGTTACGGTGGGTGGTCGGGACCAAGCGATGCATGGAAGTTTGCGTGTTTCTCTCATACACGCCCGCACGTGGGTGCGAGGCGTTGGGCTCTAACTGAACCTAAGCGAGGCATTCGCCTACTGAACCCGAGCGATTGCACTGCAAGCTATGCGTTACTGAACCCGAGCGATTGATCGATGGCTGTTAACCAAACCCGATCGAGCGATTCCTTCGCTACTTCTGCTAACTGAAGCCGATCGATGCTGCCTCTGGATGAACAGTGAGCATTGCTAGGGGGTCTGGATGAACAGTTCCCGGTGGGGGTGGATGAACAGGACCCCGTGGTGTTGCCTCTAGATGAATAGGACCCCGATCGATCGAGCCGATTA
The DNA here is from genome assembly GCF_056163025.1 of Triticum urartu. Classification (NCBI taxonomy): domain Eukaryota; kingdom Viridiplantae; phylum Streptophyta; class Magnoliopsida; order Poales; family Poaceae; genus Triticum; species Triticum urartu. The sequence goes on from NC_141876.1 coordinate 163,593,685, forward strand.
GGGCTGAATGAACAGGACCCTGTGTAGGGCTGGATGAACAGGACCACCCCCTGGAGGGCTGGATGAACAGTAGACGATGGAGGGCTGGATGAACAGTAGCCCGTGGAGAGGTGGTTGAACAGGAGCCCGTGGAGAGGGCTGGTTGAACAGTAGCCAGTGGAGTAGCACCCGGTGGAGGCTGGATGAACAGGAGCCCGTGGACGAACAGTCGCATGTAGAGGCTGGAGGAGGTCGACGGTGGATGAACAGTAGCCCGTGGAAGTTGGAGGGGGTCGACGTTGGAGATGAACAATATCCCGTGGAGTCCCGTTTTGCGGTATGCCACACCCCTACCGATGAACAAGACCCCTGTTTCGATCGTAGCACTCCAACACAAGTCTGTTTCCTCCGTTTTGCGGTACGCCACACCCCTCCCGATCAACAGGACCCCATTTCGACCGTAGGATGTCTAGTTTTCTCCGTTTTGCAGTACGCCAGACCCCTCCCTATGAACAGGATCCCGCTTCGAACATGGCCGGTCGAACACAAGGCTGTTTCCTGCATTCTGCGGTACGCCAGGCCTCGTTTACATCGGCTGTTCCGTCCAAGCTGGTTGGCTCCCACGTGTTCCGTTGCCTCTCGATGAACATGACGCATTCCGTTGCCTCGCCATGAACACGGTGACGACGCTTTTTTTTGTGGGCGACGACGACGTTGTTTCTCCATTCCGACCCAACCATGTACACGAGCCCTGACCGTACGAATGTGCGAGTAGGCGTTCGAGACCCCGCCCGTATGTACGTACGTGGCTGTATTTTCTTTCTTGCACACTAGCCACTTTACGTACATGTACATGCTATGTGTGCGCCTCTACTATGACACGTGCGTGCCTCTACATCGACCAGTATGTACGTACACGTTCACGACCAGAATGACAACACTATGTACACTTTGACCAGGTGGGTCCCGACTGTCAGGCACTTCTTTTCGTGCGAAGATGTAGCTGGTGGGTCCCAGTAGTCAGGGGGGTCATTTTTTTGCCCGGACGCACTTCCTTGCGTGCGAAGATGTAGCTGGTAGGTCCCAGCAGTCAAGGGGGAAACATTTTTTTCATGAAATACGGTTGCCCATCCGGTGGGTCCCTGCTGTCAGGTGGAGGAATCATTATTTTCCACGTAATAAGGAGACACTTCCTTGCTGTGGCCGTGGACCCAGCTGTCAGCCTCTCCATGTATAGTCCATGTCCGATGGAAACCGTTCCTTGACCACGTTGACCACGCCGCGCCAAGAGCACCAGGGCGGTGGACGACGACGAGGCCTAGGAAGGGTACGACGCGGAGCCGGGGATGATGCGGTAGTGGATGCCCACGCGTAGAGGAGTATGAGGGTTCACTGGTTCGCTCCGGTGTGAGGCTGTCATCACCGCAGAATAACAGGGGGTGTGGGTGAGTAGAGGGATGGCTTGGCCAGCGGTGGGAGTAGTAGGGGGCGGTGAGGCCTCCGTGGCATCACAGCCGGCCACGGGAGGCAAGAGCATGCGGCACGACCGGCGCTGCTTTGGGCGGGTGGAGCAAGAAGACCAGAGGTTGAAGAAGCACTACCGCCGTTGGATGGACATCGTACGGTCACTGCAGCTAGAATCATTTATGTTGATTAAGTTGACAAAGCCCTTGGTATGCGTCTCCTTAGTAGGCCCACAGGCTAGCCTCCGAAACGGTACGCCCCAGATGTCAGGGGGAGGAAACATTTTTTGGGCGGCTGAAGCAAGAATATCCGATATTGAAGAAGAAGCATCACATCCGTTGGATGGACATCCAACGGCCACAGCTGCCAGAACCGTGTGTTGTTGACAAAGCCTTGCATACGCGTCAACTTAGTTTTTTTAGGGGACGCGTCAACTTAGAAGGCCCACAACTGTGTGGCAGAGAACATATAGCCCATTTGTGATTTGTAAAAACGTACAACCCATTTTTAAATTCTAATGGAATTTACTACAGCCCATTTATAGTTTGTTAAAGTACATCCCATTTTCTAGCTATGACAACGATTAATAATTTCAACCATTCCTAAAAAAAGATTAATAATTTCAACCAACCGCTCAAAACAGAATTCAAAAAAAATTCCAACATTTTTATGGGATCCGAAATATTTTTATTCGAAGTTTATAGTCAGATTAAATATAATTTCAAAATAAAGTTGTATTACGTTAAAATCCAAAGAAATATTGCACGCGCAACAAGTAATGAAATTAAAATTTTCAAATTCCAAAAATAATATATTTTTTAAACTAATTACGCGTTTGGTGCATTATTTATAGTTACTGCCCAGTTATTATAATTACATCCCATTATAATTTCTTAAAGTCCATTTTCTTGTTAAGCCTAATGCATACCTCCTAGGAAAGTTTGCAGCCCGGCGGGGCGGAGAATAACAAGTTGACCTGGATATTGTGTACAACTGTCGGCCTAGTTGCATTGCTGATGTTGAAAAAAGGCCTGTGTAGTACAGTACAACCTAACATGGCTACTCAGTCCACATTCAGTGACGCCGGAAAGGCCCAAATAAGGCTTCTGTACAACTTTTTGAAGTCACTGAGCTCAATTGATAACTTAAGAAAAAAGTTAGATTACAGTGGAACCTAATTAAAAGCTGTCATGAGCAAAGAAATAATTCAACGGTTCCCACTTGTGCGTGCGTGTGTGCATGTGTGTGTGTGTGTGTGAGAGAGAGAGAGAGAGAGAGAGACCCATCGGTCGATGCTCGTAAATACATGTTTCAGCCATATGCATTATTGATGCTCAGTAAAAACTTATATAGTTGACACAATCATATAGAACATCATAGCACACTGAATTTGCATACAAAAATTTCACGCAGGCAGCACAATCAGGATGGAAGCAATGGATCGCTACGGGTAGGGCTATGTTGAAACCAACGAACTCGTACATAACGGTTCATCGTCTTTATCAATGATGGGGAAATATCTTGAATGTTGTGCAAAGAAAAGAGACAGACAACACAATAACTTCTGCTAGCACATTAAGTTGACGTACACCCCTTTCTAAAAAAGGTTCGGGTACAAAATTAGAAACTGTCACAATCAAATGTACTAGCACATCAGTGCTTCACACCCATAGCTAGGATTTAACTAGTATCTGACAAGATTCAGTTGTTACCTCAAATTAGAGCACATCCAGGCAGCCAGCCCTGCCTCTTCTCCCAAAGAAGCAGTGGCCTCCGCCGCGCGATGGAGTAGGCCCTGTGCCATCCATCGTTCCAAGAAACACGGGGAAAGTCTGACGTTGACTCCTGTAATGGACGTCGTCGACGGACCCTGGCACCAGCGGCGGTGGCAGGACTTCGATTGATGATTGACCACTTCTTCGACATGCACGAACACTCGATAAAGGTACATCCCAAATGTGGTTCGCGGCGGCCTTGGTGAGGACGAATAGTACAACTCCGGTTCCTACACCAGTATCTCAACACCAATCACCTTCGGTATGGTGGGCGGCTGCTTCATCCATGCCATAACCGTCAGAGCCCAGCTGCCTGGAGGAACAAACATACTTACGACCTCACCTCCAAGGTCGTTGATAAGCTCATTTATGGACTCGTTGTTCCAAGCACATCGAGGCATGCCATGGAAGGTAAGATTTGTCAAAAACCCAAGCTCAGAGGGCACCGAGCCCAATCCTGGGTGCCACCGATCAAAGCTCACCAGCACGCCATCGCAGAACAAACGCTGGGAAGATTCGAACACACGACTGTAGTCGAAAGTTGTCCGAAACCTGATGAAGAAATCATCCGGTGGCGGACAGACTTCGACAAGCAAGTTACTTATTTGGATGCCGTGCGCAATGCCAAGAGCTTTGACAAGGTCGTCCGGCGAGACAGGAGGCCGGTCGCCGTTGATGGTTACCATGAGCACACTGCCGACAAACTGGTCGTCAAGTGCCGCCATGCCACTGTTGAGCGACAGGACGCAGCGACCGAAGGCAGGACGGACCTCAGGATCTCGAGCTCGGAGATCCGCGTTGGCCGGTGACATGATAGTGCGCTTGAGTACAGGGAGTACATGAGGGCGATTTGGGGGAACTGGAGTAGGAATCGAGATTCCAGAGGTGGGGGAGGGGCGGGAGATTAGGGCTGAAAAGGTAGCATGAATTTCGAACACGCGCCAATATGCTCTCGGTGTGCAAGCACACGAAAACACCGGTGGCGCCCACATGTCGGCCTAAGAGTCCTTACTGTTTCTTTTTTGGAGAGCCTGGCCTTTTTGTTAGGATCTTTTGAGAGCCCGGCCTGAGAGTCATAATTGACCTGTTTGGCATTGCGTTACTACTCGGCCCATATTCAACAACACCTCACTGGCCCAAACAAGTGTACATCATCGAAAAAACATTGAGCTCAAATTATATAACTTGAAAAAAGGAGATACACTCTGAACACTAGAGAATGTTGACGCCCTCATTTAGCCCATCAGTAGTTCGAGACAATAAACAGTTCGAAACAATGATATATACAACATTGAAACACTTACTAGTGACTACTACTGACATAAACAGCAAGATATGATAGTTCATAAGAAGTCTTCCTACACCACCAAAATACACCCATCTGCAACACTCAGACTCTCATGATCCAGATGAGAATGACATTCTAAACAAAGGCAACTATTACATCATAAGAGTGACATAGATGAGGATGAACAAATGACAAGGAATATGCATAACAAAAGAAAGAACTACCCATCCAGAACAAGAAGCAAAGACAACAAAGTCATTCAAAGAGATGATCCAACACCATCATAATTTGCAGCCCCGCTTCAGCGACCAATGATCCGGAGACACCAGTACTCTACCCTTTCGAAGCAACAGCCCAATTACCTATCAAGCTGAAGGATTGAACCACATCACTACCTGTCGTAATTGAGACATCCAAGTATCAAAGTTAATCCGGATGCCTTTGTAATGTTGGAATTTTCTAGTGGGATTTTGGCCCAAAGCCCAACTAAAATTCTGAAATTCTATTGGCCCATTCATGCACACATTTGAGTGGAGTGAGTGAGGCTAAAGTTTAATCCCACCTCATAAGTTGAGAGCCTGTTGCACCTCTTTATAAGGTGAGCTCTTCTACCACTTGTATGAGCATGAGAAGATGAGACCTACATGCGCACTCCTCCTCGTTGCTGGCCTCGCCATGCCACGCCACGCCCCGCCTCGCCTCGTCACGACGCGCCGCGGGTTGCGGGATTGAGCTGAGCCGGGGACAGAGCTATGCACGTTGTCTATATTTTTGCTGCTCGGGAAAAGTTAATGAGTCATTAATTAATAATTAACGGACGTGTTAATTACTGAACCGTTCCAATTATTTTGGATCGTGACGACTCGGAAGTGGAGTTTACTCCCACGACCTACCCGGCCCGCACTATATAGTCAGGCAGACGTCTACCCTAGCCACCGTCACTTCGTATGGTTTCACACCACCGTTCCAGATCATTGCGCCACCAAGGAAGTATTCTCCATCCCTCCTTTCGGCGTGCACCGGGAGAAGGGACAGCAGGCCTCCGGAACCCCGCCTCTCGTGATCCAGTACGGGAGAGGGGCGGTCAAGTTTTTGGGGAGCGCACGAGTGCTAGCAGCGACGTCTTCGTGAACGATGACTTCTTCCCCGACCTCGGCAACCTCATCCTCGACGACATGGGCGACGACGTCAACGCCGGCGGTGCTGCTCCCGCTGCATCGTATGTGATTCTATCCTTCCAGCTCGAGATCGTGGTAGAATTCATGTTTCCAGTATGTGCCCTATATGTGATTTGTTCATCTGCTATGCTAGTTCGCATGATTAGTTCATTCTCTGCTACTGTAGTCATGTTTTATCTACTATTTATTCAGATTAAATCTCGTAGTAATTTGCTCATATTTCCAACATGTCATTCTCACCTTCTTTTGGCTGCAGGCTGTATCTTTGACAATCAGGGGAGTTTGCTCCCGAACTCCTAGGGCTCGCCGTGTAGACAAAGTTTTCCATAGCAAACAGAGCCTCTCTACCATTAAGGTCCTTACCAATGGTGATCTCTTGGTTAATCGGATAATTGAGTCCGAGAAACAGAGAGTGTGAACCATGGCTGTTTACCCGCCTCCAACTAAAAAACCCTAAAGGCCCCAACAAGCCGGTATCCTACTCATAGACGTAACGGCCACTATCTGGATACTTACGTATTTCACGGTGCTTGTATACAGTGGGGTTTTTGCAATATAACTTTTCCGACTCATGTGTCCGAATGATCATCAGTCTTTTGTCGTCGCCTGATCAAGCGAGGAACTAGTTGTGCTTCCCTGTTTTTGGCAAAGGTGGTGTGATTACAAAGGGCGGTAACTGTAGGGACACTGCATCATATCAAAAAGGACAGGCATTGTTAATGTAAGATCAACATTTTTCAGAGTATGAGTAGGATAATGCAATAAGCAGCATTGATATGTACCTTTTGGAACTGGGAGGAAAATACAGGGAAATGTACTGGGAGGAAAATACAAGGAAATGTATACTGGGTTCAAAAATATAGAAGTGCCATGCATGGTTATACTCATGTTATCTCGCAATCGATTCTTCACAGGAAACTACCATGTCATGCATGTTATGTAATCATGTTCTTTCCTCACAAACAAATTCTTCAGGGTAACTAACAGACCATGCATTCTTATATACTCGTGTTCTGTGGGCAAAATTTTTGTGAGGATATTATTCTAGCCATTGATTGCTGAAGGGCGAATATATGTATGTACACATGGTAAGCATTACAGGATTTTACTACTCCAGATATAGAGTTCTCCATATGCACATTTACCTCCCAAATGTATGGTTAGATGAAACCAACAGTGTGGTGCATGTTTTTACATCGTGAAAATGAGGAAACTAACATGGTCATTGATACACACTCATATTTAGTAGTAGTAGTATATAGATTACTGTAAAAAAGGAGAATATCCATATATTCCTGGTCGTTTGATTATTTAGGGGTACAAAAGCTTAGGCCTCGCTTCGATGATGGTTGTGTGCATGTCCTCGAGCATGTAGCCAGCCGCAGGGCGCTCAACATATCCATACACGAACAACAAAGGTCGAGGATGTCACTGGGGAGACTGCTCGAATCGCGGCTCATATGGATGTTGCGCGGTTCGCGTTCGTACATGGTGGAGTTTGGAAGGTGGGGTTTTTTGGGGGCTTGATTTACGGGGGAGAAGGTTGTCGGTGTGAGCGAGGCGACGGTACACGAGGGCAAAGTGAGATGGAGATGGAGATGGAGATGGAAATGGAGTGGTGCTATGGGAGGGGAGAGGGAGACGAGGCGAGGCATGCTAATGTGTTGTACAATGGCGGTGACAGACTGCACAGTGCAGAAGGTGAGGCTGACTTTGGTAACCCGAACACGCCGCCTGGACTAGTGTCAGGCGCAGGGTGTTGTCAAACCAGATGAATAGTATTTTTACCATCAAGTGTACCACAGTTGTACTACTACTACTAGTAGGAACATGAGTACTCCAGTACTGTATAGCGGAAATAGGTCTCCCGTGCTAGCATGCCTATTCACTTCATCCTCCAGGTATCATCCATATTGCGAGCAAAACCAAATTCTCATGCATGCGGAAGTGCGAAGATGTGCCTTTTCTTTTTTGATGAGGATAACTGTGTATTCCTTAACCAGAGAATGTTGTGTCTCCCACACAGGCGCCAATATCCATCTGAACCAGCTACGACACATTTTTTATCTGTTTGCATAGGTCCCACCTATCAGGAAGGATGGGCACGTACACGAACAGGTATGACTCCTCAGTCTACCCGCATAGCATTTTCGTTTAGTCTACCTAGCCGTCTAATCAACTGCCTGCACGCCACTTCTCCCATTTACTTCTCCATAGAGAACCAATTTTCCTCGGCTTCTTCACCTCCCCTTCATCTTCATTTGCATCCAAACCCCACTGCGTTCACATTGTTTTAACCTCTTTAAATAATCATCTACTACTTCAGGTAGACTAGCCATCTAATCCTAATTCTCCAAACCATAGCCCTCCAATCCAACGGTCCCAAATGGCGAAAGAGATCGAGATGCAGGTTTTTAACGTCCAACATGTCCTCGTCGAAGGCTCGTTGAGCATAGTTGCCACCGTCACCGTCCAACCAAGGGTTGTTCTGAAGTGGATCAACAATGTATCCAACTCCCTCAAAAAGTTAGAGACGAGGGTCATCGGTCTCGACACAGAGTACACGAAGCGTGCCATTGGGAAGATCCAACGCGCCGTCGTCCTTCAGCGTGCCACTATAAGGAACTATTTATCCGCCTAGATTTCTCTACTACTCCTTCCAGTGATCGGTATGCAATGCATGTGTCCGTAGACATGACAGCTTGTCCATGGAAGTTCAACTACGGCGACCATCACGTTTCATCCACTGCCACTCGCGATTCCCACGACGCCGCTCCAACCCACGACACCACATCCCCCAACGTGCGCCTCACCCCTCTTGGTCGCATCGCCCCTCTGCCTTTGTGTACATGACATGTGGGCCACCTTAAATGCGGCGAGCATCAAGTTTCTACCACAGCCACATGCGATTCCCACGATGCCGCACGAACCCATGACGCCACACGTCCCCTGACCTGCGGCTCACCCCTCTTGGCCCCACTGCCCCTCTGCCTTCAGGAGCATTACATGTGGACCAGCCACCTATCGGGTCCACATGTTATTGACTCAAAGGCAGGTGTAGTAAGGCGCTGAAGCTCAGTCCCGAGGGCCCTGAGAGGGAAATGTAACTCTTGCGCCAGGCTGGTGCTACCGCTGCATGAACTCATGCCAAACTCGAGATTTGTTTCTTTACTATACATGCACGCAACGATTTAATGGACATTGTAATCTCAACATGTGATGGGGAGCACTAAATTTGAATTTGATACTTATAAAACAAAAAGATTCAAAACAAATAAACTGGGAGAGAGGGAGTATATCGTAGGATGTGTCCCATACGAAACAAGTCCCCTGGTTCGTCACCGCAAAGATGCGGTTAGAAAGGAGCACAGTGTCTTCGTACTCGTACGAAAACAAATCGGCCGCAGACAGCATGGTCCACCTTTGACCGCCGTGTGCAAGGTTCGTGCTATCTTATTCAATCTCACCGTGGTTCCATCGTACCAATTCATGTAGTGGCCCGTTGCATGGCTGATCCCACATGTTGGACAAAGGTTCTATGGGAATAGTGTCACCGTTGTAAATGTTGTGCAAATTGATGTTGGTACCCTCCCATACATATGCAAGACAATCTCCACTCGCACTGAGCCTAACCTGTGAAACAGTGGGCGGGGGGAGAATTAGGAAATGGACACGGAAGTAGTCTTTAGAATGCATTTACTACGTGATCAAACTCATCTTACCTGCTCATCGGAGGAAATCCGAGTGCCCCCCAATGTCGGCATCTCAAGGGGCGTCAACTTGCAACTACGGCCACGCCGTGCTAGAGAGACCCCCAAGGAAACATCCTTGTGCGTTCGAGGGGACATCAAGATGCATTTGTTTGAGTAGTTTATCCGGTGAGAGAAAAGGATGAACGAGGGAAGGCCTCTAGAGATAGAGATGGACACTACTACTACAAATGTGCTCGCCCGTGCATTGCAATGGATCGAAAGTAGTAGAATAATACTTGTTCACGTGCTTGAAATATAAACACTCTAGTTTTGATATACATGTGTCAGCAGACATGACAGCTTGTCGATGGAAGTTGAACCACGGCGAACATCATGTTTCTTGTTTCTACCACTGCCACACCCACACGCGGTTCCCACGATGCCGCTCCAACCCTACCTGTAAGCACGACGTCCCCCGACGTGGACATGGATCCTCTGACGTGGCTATCACTTCCTTACCCTGCCTTTCTTTCACTGACATGGATCTTCTGACAGGTGGGACCCACACTTGGGGGTCCCACATGTCAGTGAAAGAATGGTAGGATGGTTCATGTCAGGGGATCCTCATCCCCCCGACGTGCGCCTCATCCCTCTTGGCCCCACCGGTCCTCTGCCTTTATGTGCATGACATGCGGGCCAACTGAACTGCGGCGACCATCAACTTTCTACCACAGCCACACCCGATTGGACGCGGTTTGCTTGCTCCGCTGCTTTGCTCCGATCCGTACTCCCGCATCATCGAATTTTCATCCAGCGGCTGTGACACATTTCGTCCCGGGCATCAATCCTCAGCTGGAGTACTTCTGTACTATAGGTAGTACCCGCCGGTGTGGCCATCTACACCTCGTAACGCCCCGACGCCCAGTTGTAGCACCTTCGCCACGACCACACCACCACCGACCGGTTCATCTCGAACGAGTGAGTCACGAACCACACCACCACCATGAGAATGGCATGTGGGCCAGCCACATTTAAGGTCCGCATGTCATTGACTAATAGACCGGGCACTAAGCCACTGAAGTTTGGTCCAGTGGGCCCCGAGAGGGAAATGTAACTCCTGCGGCAGGCCTTGTCGTTCTCCCGTTGTATGAGCTCGTGCCAAACCCGGAATTTGTTTCTTACTACTACTCCCAACTACTAGTAAGGTACACGTGCATTGCACGCATGAGAATCTGGTGGTTTGTGCATTATTCTTCTACACGTGGATTCTTCTAGATTTTACATGTGGCAAATTCTGGTGGAATGTAGATGATATCCAACAGCCAGTAGTGCTCGGATTTGCCATCTTTGTACCGTTGGATTGGCTTCATCCAATGACCAACTTTCAAAGTTATTCACAGACTATATAGGGGTATAGATGTTTGGTTTGGAGCTTAAGGTTGCCACGCCTAAGCTTAGGCGTGCCACAAGTGTGTTTGGTTGCGTTCTCGTCTCAGCATAGTTGTTCCCTCTTCATGCATGCTCAACTCAACACCCCTCTTCATGTATGCTCTCTTCATGCATGCTTCTAGTGTATTTGTGCTAAGCTAGTGTGGACTCATGCACCCTCCATACACTCTACCAAACACCCAAAACTGGGTCGAGAAGGGAACTCTTGGGATCATGCACCCTTCATACACCCTACCAAACACACCAGGAATGTGTTTGGTTCATTGATACACTTGTGGCTTGCCACACTTTTCTAGCTACATGGTCCACATGTCATAGACTCAACTTCTTGCCAACTCTTGCCACACTTGTGGTGGCCATTTTGTTAGCCACATTTTTTGTGGCAGACACACTTTGCCTAAGCTTAGTTGTGGCAAAGTTAGTCATGAATGAAGTTCAACCATGGAGTCTTCTAGATTCTACATGTGGCAGAATCTGGTGGAATGTAGATGATATCCAACGGCTAGTAGTGCTCGAATTTGCCATATTTGTACCGTCGGATTGGCTTCATCCAACGACCAACTTTCAAAGTTATTCACACACTAAATAGGGGGTATAGATATAGATGTGCTGACCCATTGCAATGGATCCAAATATATCTATTTAGTGGAGTGCACTCTAAACACATTATCTATTTATTTTTCTCTAACCTTTCGTAGCCATGCAACCAAGCCACATAAGCTTCATGGGTGCCCCCACATCATATTATTCATACTACATTGACTGGAAAAAAGATAAATCACCCAAAACAAGATCTTCCTATTTTTTGTTCCTACGATGTTGTGTCGTGCACGTACCTACTAGTTGTATAGTGGTAGTACTAGTTGTATAGTACAAACTTGGTACTAGTAGGAGTAGAGTAGTACGGAATGCTCCAACTCTATCAACGAGCCCCATCTGACACCAAATTTCTTGGCTTCCGTGCTGCAGCTAGATCTTCCCCACGTTTCTGTTTTCCAACCCGGCGGCGGGCGGGGTGCGGTTTGCCAATAGTCGGTTTGCTCAACGGCGGTCCCACATGAAAGTGAAAATGCTAGGCAACATACCTTCCCTAAGCTATGTGTCGTGCCGGACGGGCCGTGGAGTACTCCCGATTCTCGGCGTGTGTGTGGGGGGGGGAGTGCGACGTGAACACGGCAGGCCTTTTCCTATTACTAGAAATGTGCCTGTGCGTTGCGACGGATCCAAAGTAGTAGAATAGTAGTACTTTTTCACAAACTTGAAAGAAATCTCTCTTGTTTTGATATACTCCTAATATATTACTCCCTCTATTCCTAAATATTTGTCTTTTTAGAGATTTCAAATGGACTATCACATACGGATTATATAGACATATTTTGAAGTGTATATTCACTCATTTTGCTCCGTATGTAGTCACATATTGAAATCTCTAGAAAGACAAATATTTAGGAATGGAGGGTGTACTTTTCACTCAAAATATATTTCTTGGGCTGTTTTGATGAGGTGAGGGAGGGATGTGGTTGCTTTCAAGATAATAAGGGGTTTTCTGCAAATTCGAGCAGAGAAGTGGGCTATTGTTGCAAAAATGCCACAACTTACCTCATAGCCGTTAGATGCAGATCTAATGGTCAGAAACGACGGATGGAAGACACACCACCATCACCAACTGAGTCTTTTATAGGAGTAGGAGTAGTGAAACATGTATAAATTGTAACATTTTGGTTTTGCTCCTTGGCACGATCGATAGATATAAATAACGATTGGAAATGCTAGGGCGGGGCTATTTCCGCCAGATATGCAGGGTACGTAGTAGCTAGGTTGGCGCATCATCGGTTTGGTTACACGTGGTCCGACATGTTCTAGTGTTTCTAGCAAGATGCGCGCGCGTTGCATGAAGTTGATGGAAAAGGTAAGCACAACTTATAAATTGATGGATGGAGTACTAGTTACAGTGATGCATATAATTAAGCAAAGGGATCGCACATGTCGGTATTGACTGGAATGAGAATGCAACAACACAATAAGAATTAAGGCCATGATGATGATGTGATCGCAGTGGTGGTTATAGAAGGCAAGAAGAAAGATGCATCCATCAACGTACGACCTCCTCCTCCTCAACTTAGTGCGCCAGGCCACCGACAGGCAGCTAAGGAGCGGCGGCTTTTGTGGCGAGGTCGAGGTGCTTCTCAGCAAGGCATCCAAGGCTTCCAGCTGGTTGAGGAAGGCCAACGTCGTAGCGTCCTCACTTGCCTTGTAGATACCTATGTAAACGATTTGCTCGTACACGTGGATGTGTAGGTACGACGAATTCTTGCAGGGCGAGGCGCCTCGCGGCGAGCACGACCTCCAGGTGGACATTCTTCCTGGCGTCAGCGGGCAGTCGCAGGGACACCAGTGCTTGAAAGAGGTTCCGGCCATGGAGGCCGATTAGGGCGGCAGGAAATGAGGATCCCAGGCGCACGGGCTGGAGGAGTATGGCGATGTCATCCGCTAGCTTCTTAAGGACGGTGAACTTGTTGGTGGTGGCAACGATCATCTAGTCCAACTGAGAGTCATAGTTGGCGTCGACCGCGGCCATCCACCAGCCGGTCTCCAACACCGTTTGGAGACGATCCTCGGCACCATGCTGCAGGCCGACAACGTGGACCGTCTGGCACAGCCGCTGGCCGCTCGCGCACATCGCCGCCATGGGTCTGTAGTGAGCTCTTTTGCGCTTAGTGTAGGTGCTTAGGCAAATGCTTAGGTGCGTACGATGTGGTAGATGCATTGGAATGGAGGGGCGCCTTTATCTGAGGGCAAACTACATTGCATTCACATCGTGCAGCCTCTTTTCCCAGTCCTCCTCCCATTACTTCCCTCATGCATTAATTGAAGGAGGATGCATTGGCCATTCAACATTTCGGGAACCGCTACTCCCTCCCTCGTCTGCATTAAAGTGGTATCAGGAACTGTGACGCCCGCTGTCAAATCGAATAGTACTGCGCCGCCCACTTCACACCCGTCTGAACATGCCTCCTCACCTCCATTAAACCCGCATGCAAACCAAGAAACCTACTCCGGCCACACATCCGTTCATGAGCGGGCCGGAATTAAACGCAACACCGACCGAGCTCCTCCTGTCTGCCCTCAATTTAAACGAGGCCAGATGTCGGCCAAGCTCCTACCGTCCGCCCTCTATTTACAAGAGGCCAGAAAAATAGCAGGCAAGAATCGCACCCCTCCGCCGCTCCCCCATCTCCTCCTTCACCATTTTGTCCACTCTTCCGATGGCTTCCGAGGAACCGTTCTCCGGCATATTACCTGGCTGGGTGGCCTGTCGAGCCCTCCGGATACGAGCGAGGCCACTCGGTGCTTCACCAACCTCACTTGGCCCGACGAAGCCAGTTGCCGCCCCAAGCAGGCGCGTGGTTCAGCAACTCGCCGCTTTAGTTCAGCTCGATGAGGAGTGGCGAGTTGCTCCACGCCGGCACGACAGCGAGCACACCTGTTCAGGCGTCGTTGCTGCCGCGTCGTACCGCGCCACCAGTGCCTGTGGGCGCGCCTCCTATGCCTGCGCAGCGCCATGCAGGCAGAGATAGAAGCCGGGTGCATGGAGAGCGACGAGTCGGTGGCCAGCTTCTCCGTGTCCGCCGCCGTCATCGAGGAGAAGTAGAACACGGGAGGCTGCTGCCACTTGGGTCCCATGAAGGCCACCGCCGAGGCGACGGCTGCGCATTCAGGTGGTTTCTTTGCTGCTTCGTCTCTTCCGAGGACCTTCGTCGACCCTGCAAGTGTCTGCCGGACATGAGGAAGACAGAGGGATCCGCGGGTGGCCATTTAGATTATGTACTCCCTCTCCAGCTGGCGGGAAATATTTTTTCTAAGAATGGATAAATTGTATGTATCTATAACTAAAATAAGTCTAGATACATCCATTTCTAGGACAAGTATTTCCGGACGGAGGAAGTATTAATTATACCAGGAGAGCCAGATTGACATCGCTTAGTTCATGTAAATGTAATGAAATCCATCATGTTAATATGAAGATCCGGCTTTTTTATACGAAATCCTTCATGCTTATATGAAATCAGTCCGTGTTTGCACGAATTTCATCTGGTTAATTAGAGTTGTGAAAATGTATGCCACTGGCATTTGATGTCATCCTCCGCGGAAGGAAGCGGGTGGAAATTTGCCGGCTACCGTTGGAGATGCTCTTATGCTGGAAGTAATAGAGTGACATCCAATCCATTTGAGTTAATTGCATGTATGATTGTCCCTCTATAAAAAGTTAATTGCATGTACAGTGTACACGTGACTTGCAGGGTGGTTACAGCTTCGTATTGAAAGTTAAAAAGAAACAAGTCCATCCATAATCTTTTATGCTAAGTACTCTATGGGTTCCACTATTAGTATAGTTGCGAAAGAGGTATATATTAAATAAGTAATATATAATATAAAAATCTAAAGTTAAAGACATAATTCAACTCATGTCATCGCGTTGCGAGCATCCGGCGCTAACCAGTCCAGCACATTTTTGTTGTAGACCATGCTGGAGATATATCTCCATGTCTACTCTTATACTCCATCCGTTCCTAAATACTCCCTTCATTCCCAAATATAAGACCTTTTAGGGATTCCACTATAGACTATATACGGAGCAAAATGAGTGAATCTACACTCTAAAGTATGTCTATATACATCCGTATGTAGTTTATAGTAAAATCTCTAAAAGGTCTTATATTTAGGAACCGAGGGAGTATTTGTCTTTTTCATATTTCAAATGCACTACCACATACAATTGTGTATGTAGATATATTTTAGAGTGTAGATTCACTCATTTTGCTCCATATGTAGACACTTGTTGAAATCTCTAAAAAGACAAATATTTAGGAACGGAGGGAGTAGAAAACAGAGTTGGTGATGATGGTGTGTGTGCCACCCTGCAATATAGGCCGTTGGATTTATATCTAACGGATAGGAAGGAAACTATGGCAATTTTGCAAAAATATACCCACACCCCTCTCCACGTTCGCAGATACTGCCTTCCCTCGTTCATCCTTTTCTCTCACAAGATAAACTACTCATACAAATGCCTCTTGATGTTCCATGCAACGCACGGGCATCTAGCTATTTTCTTTTAAAATAGTTACTGCGATAATTGGGTTGAAGTGATATATTTTATGTCTGCCCCGAATGATTTCAGATTCACTAGTAGTAACAAAGAAAAGGTTGCCTTATTAATTAATAGAAAACAGGGTGAAAACTATCACATGAGGCTGGTAAAAACGAGGCACACTGGGTTCAGCGTCATCGTCACTACAGCTGTGCGTGCGCGAGAAGTCTACATATTGAGGGGGCTACTGAGCGAGGCACAGAGACACAATGTTTGAGAGAGAAACCAATTGATAGATTACGATCAGATCGAGTTGTCACCCTTCTGCTGTCATTGTTGGGGTGGGAGAGGGGGAGGGGGAGAAGACGTATTGAGAGTGTGCATGGTAGGCACAGAGGCACAACTAGCGAGTGTGTGTGTGTGTTTGAAAGGGGAGTAGATAGATTACTATCAAGATCGAGGTGCCACCCTACTCCTTCGGTGTCGGGTAGTGTGTGTGTGTGTGTGTTTGAGAGAGAAGCCAGTCGATAGATTAGTATCAAGATCGAGGTGCCACCCTACTCCTTCGGTGTTGGGAAGTGTGTGTGTGGTTGTGTGGGTGTGGGTGTGTGTGTGTTGGGGGGGTGGCAGTGACACTTACATATCTCTACTCTTATAAAAAACAAATTTGGTGATGATGGTGTTCCTGCCATCCTACAATATAGGCCATCCGATTCATATCCGACGGATAAGAAGGAAACTGTGGCAATTTTGCAAAAAGATACCCACACCCCTCTCCGCATTTGCAAATAAGGCATTCCCTCGTTCATCCTTTTCTCCCACAAGATAAATTACTCATACAAATGCATCTTGATGTTCCGTGCAACGCATGGGCATCTTGCTAGTAGGGAGAAGGAGTTTGTGTGACACATATCTAGCTATATTAAGGGATAGGTAGATAGCATTTGTGCGAGGCATACTTAAAGCATCACGAAGATAAACAAAACGGTGTGCATGCAAATGCAAGTGTGTGTGTGTGTGAGAGAGAGAGAGAGAGAGAAATCTCAAAACAAAAGGTGCTCTGCTAGAATCCCATTGTATGTATTCATATGTGTCCGGAACTCAAGTTAACCTTAGGCTTATGTGTGAGAGACATTATTATACTTTGAGACATTAGTGGCTGTGGGTGGGCATGTTCGACAGAGAGAGCGTGTGTGTTTCTATGTGAGAGACTTGTAGGACGGGGTAGAAAGACGAATTCTAACCTTGATGGAGGGAGAGAAATACACGAAGTGCGCGTGTGTGATTCCGATGCCCACGGGGAAATGAGATATGTATGCGTGTGAGAGAGATTGCACAATTCATTCATGTATCACTATCTAGCGATCGTGGACGTGCATCGCTTGAACATAAATCAATATCTACTTCGTATTGTGGCCAAGGTTACAATATCGATTCAACGCTATAAAGATTGGACACTCACGTATCACATTTTTTTCTATTTAAATAAACCTTTTCAGTTGTGCATGCCAAAGTTACAGTGATGTTTCTTCAACCAACCAATATAGCTATCCTGTACATGCACCATTGTTACTCTTGCATTCAAATTCATTAGTCTTGGATGATTTAAGGTTCTATTATGAAGTAATATATGTAATATTCATATATGAATTCAATGGGTACGCAATTTATGAAATGGAGGCTATTTAATCATATGAGGTAACACTTTTAAGTAGCAGACTACAATATCCATTTCTTTTTGTGCGCCTCTACACTAACACGTCAATGCATTATGTTTAAAGTAAATAACCAATTGCTCTAAATTATCTATTTACACGAGAAATACATAGGCTGAGCGTTTGTTCCCTTTTTTGTGAAGGCGCCACTACACCTGTACGATTGGTCGCGCCCGTGTGAACGTCTGATACGTCTCCAACGTATCTGCGTCTAAGTTATCAACGCTTCATCCCGAGTTATTGTCTTTTTTTCTAGGGTGGACTTGACACCAGTTATTAACTGTTGACGCGTGCCCCGTGTACATAGTCTCGCATGACTTTCCCGCTAGCACGGTCCAAAATTAGTTGAAACTAGATACGTACGATCCCACGGGCGGCAAAATCTCCCGCCTCCTTCTAAAATTTTCGCCACCTTAGTCTTTAGCATGTGAAATTCCCTTTTTGTCCTTGGTGCACAGAGACCAACAGTTACAATACCGCCCTCATCTACATAATAGGTCGGGGCTGCATTGGTAACTTCCGGTTCCCCCCACTACTTGGCACCCCCATTTCCTCTCCCCCTCTCAGAAAAACGACTAACTCTACAGCACCAGAGCATCTTACATCACGCCGTCCGTACTACATTGGCCTTTCTCCCCTCCCCTCTTGAAACCCTAGACTGCTCATCCACCGGCATACCAAAGCCCATTCATCGCCAGTGGCATCCACCTCGCCGGATCTGCTTCTGCGGCTGCATCTACCCCTCTCACCTTCCCTAGAAACAATACACTGCTCATCCACCAATGTACCATAGCCCATTCAGTGCCGGCCTTCTCCACGGCGCCGGATCTTCTTCGCCGGTACTCTTGTCAACCGCAGCACATCTGCAGCGGCTCATTCGTACTCCCCACCGGAGACGCTTCGTCCACACCCCCCCCCCCCCGGAACTGCCCCACCGACGCCCCCGTCGACGGCCTCTGATCCTCTTCACCGACACCTTCCTCAACCCTATCGGAGCCGCTTCACCGACACCATCATCAACCCCACCGGCGTAGCTTCGCCTATACCATTCTCAACCTTACCGAGGCTGCTTTGCCAACTCACAAGTCCACGGCCTCAGATTCGCTTCCTCGCACCCTCATCCAACCTACCGGAGCAGCCTCTGACGCCCCGTCCACGGCCACAAATCCGCATCGTCGACACCATCCTTAACCCAACCATCAGAGTAGCTGCACCTAAGCCCTCGTCCACGGCCACAGATCCGCTTCACCCACACCGTAGTCCACCCTACCTGAGCCGCTCCACAAACACCCTACTCGACGGTTCTAGATCTCCTTACCGGACCCCGACAGCCAGTGCAGTGTCATCACCCTTGACGTTTCTAACCTAATTCCCACTGTTTGGCAAGATGCCAAGCACCCACCACAACCTAGGTACTTGTCACCTTTAAACCCATCCAGCATCACCTGCCCGATGTACTTCAAATATACTAACAGGTCGTCGTTACCTGTTATGCAGCTGGCAAAAACTACAAGCACGATGTTTCTTTTGGATCTAACAGCTTGGCCAACCAAGATCCTGGACTGAGGCATTGCTATGATCTTGTAAGTGTGTGTCTCTCTCTCTTGTATTGTTCTGTGCCTGCCAGCGTGCTTTGCTAGGTTTTTTGACCAGTAATCCCTTTGTGCAGACAATGATTTCTACTAGTGCTGCTAAATTAGATATGTACATGGTATACATGATACTACCTCGTACCTGCTTTCCTAAATATAAGTCTTTCTAGAAATTCCACTATAGGCTACATACGGAGCAAAATGAGTGAATCTACACTCGAAAATGCATCTATATAGATCTGTATGTGGTCCATACTGGAATCTCTACAAAGACATATATTTAGGAACAGAGGCAGTACATTACACAAAGTCGTAGGTGGCATGTAGGAATTCCAGTGCACTACATTAGGCTCCCTTAGAGTGCCTGCTAGTCCAACACACAGAGTCATGGCTAGTTTATGCTATGCACACAATCATTAATTGGTGGTTTAAATATGCACAAGGGATATACAATGTATTATCATGTAGAGATGTCTGAAATTAGCCGTGTCAACTTGCAGATAGGGTTACACAATGAGAAAGTACAAGATGTATGTGGAAATTTCATGGAACATCGCAAAAAAGGAGAGGCAGCGGTGAGCCTATACAGTGTGCTGTGGTACACCACTCCTCCATTGCAATCATCATGACATGTTATTTGTATGTCAGTTCTATTGGCCAAGTTTCTTAGGGACAGTTATTACGAGTTATCCTAAGAAAATAAGCACCTGTGAATATAAGCTCCATGTAATAAGCCAACCGGTTCTTTTCATTGCGTTTTCAGCTTATCTTTGGTATGATCAGTGAAAAGTCTAGATTGCATTATATTTTTTCATTTTGCTGCCCATATGAAAATTAATTTGACTTGCAAACATCACAAATTGAACCCAGTGCAGTAATTAATATGATAGGAAAACAGACCATCACTATTTGCTCAAAATGCAAATACAAAGATACCATCTACTTGGCACAATCTACTTTGGTCAATGTTTTCCATAGAGATCCCATTGCATAATTTAAACAAAGAATGCATGACCCGCATTTAAATGAAGAACAATTATTTATTGAAATTCGATGGTCCAAGTGGCTGGTTATTATCATATAGCAGCACCACCTGAAACCATCATATAGCAGCAGCACCAGCTCATAGCAACTCATCATACAGCAGCAGCAGCAGTGTGCAATTCATCATATACCAGCAGCAGCTCATAGAAATTCATCATATAGCAGCAGCAGGAGCAGCTCATAGCAATTCATCATATAGCAGCAAGAGGAGCAGCTAATAGCAATTCATCATATAGCAGCAGTAGGAGTAGCTCATAGCAATTCATCATATAGCAGCAGCAGGAGCAGCTCATAGCAATTCATCATATAGCATCAGCAGGAGCAGCTCATAACAATTCATCATACAGCAGCAGGAGCAGCTTATAGCAACTCATCATATAGTAGCAGTAGCTCATAGCAATTCATCATATAGCAGCAGCAGAAGCTCATAGCAATTCATCATATAGCAGCAGCAACTCATAGTAATTCATCATATAGCAGCAGCAGGAGCATCTCATAGCAATGCATCATATAGCAGCAGTAGAAGCAGCTCATAGCAATTCATCGTATAGTGGATCAGAATGAAAATTTGGCAAAAATTCAGAGAACATCCTCACCTTGTTGGATGAGCTCATCCTTCAACAGCACCTCAAGGCCACAGCCTGGGAGGTGGGGAGGGGTAATAAGGTGCCTTCTGCCACAGTGTGGCATCAGCTGTAGTTGTGCAGCGCCTGTCGGAGTAGTGCGTTGGACGAACCACAGTGGAGCAACTACTGGACACCATGAGAATGAGGGGCGGCGCCAGAGGGAGGAGCAGCCAGGGAGATTTGCCCCTACCCGCCGACCATGTAGCCTAGCTGGACAGAGCATCGTCGAGGACTAGGCAAGATGGGACCAGTGGCGACAGCTCGCTGGAGGAACCCTAGTGATCCAGGCAGGGGATCGAGGTAGAGGGAAAGGGGAGAGGAGATGCAAGCGGGCAGGGCAATGAACGCTTGCGTGTTTGTTTTTACTTGAGGGTGAGGTGTGACGCGGGTGTTAGCAGTTGCATTTTGAGTGTAATATAGGCAGACAACAGATTCATTTCACTATTCCCCTTCCCTTCAATTTTTAGTGACGTTCTACCCGAAACACCCCCCTCCAAAGCGAAATTAGTAAAGCCCAAGCCCATAACTCAAAAATGACTTCTTTACATCTTTTATCGCTTATTTTTACAATAAGCCCTGAAAAGGCGGAATAGAACTGGCCCTTTAACCTGCAATTCAATTGTGCGTGCAATGATGAATCACTCTTGCCTGCTATTGTGTACATTTAGGCATCATCATACATGGCATAACCTAATACATGTGCATTCCATTGTAGAATTTGGAATATGCAATGTTTATGTTAGTTCATACGTTGCACATGATGTTTAAATGCTGCTTAAATCTGGTCAGTCAAGTGATGGTCTTTAAGCCTCCTTCTTTGCTTCTTTTCTTGATATGTAAGATTTGCTCACACATCTGTTCAATTGCTTGTTTGCATCAGCCAACCATACTAGGACTGTTTGCTTTGATTACTTGCTATTCTTGACCTAACACTCTAACAGAGCTTGTCAACGATTTTAACACTAAGGGCTGCTATAGTGGGGCCTTTTCTAACTCACATGTGACATAAAGGTTTGGCTGTACACTAAAGTAGGCTCTCCAAGAGTACCTGGAGATCCAGTTCGAAGGTATGCCTAGTTTTTACATAGTGCAGACATAGTAATGCTCATTTCATTGTGTGCAAGTGCAAGAGATGTGGCATGTTTCATTATGTGGTGTTGTTTTGTTATAATCTCATCCTTTTGTGTTCACGGACTGGAAAGTATGCATATTTATCTTCCAAGGAGACGAGTAACTAGTTTGTGTCACCTTGCAGAGGGGGTGCAATGAAGATAAGATTGAGGATTTCCAAGTACAAGATTTTAGGAAGGAGCCTTGCAAGAGAAGTAGGAGCTGCACTGAGCCTCTTCAACCTGTTAAGGTAAGTCAGTGTACCCAACTCAACAGTTCAATTCCTTGTTTGTTTCAGGCATAATTAATTTGCTCTTTTCAATTGCTTTATTTGTCCTCAGTTAATGAGATACCCAAAGAATGATGCCTGATGTTGGGTATTTGTATAACTATTAGTTGACATAATTAAAGGCCTTACCATTTAATTACTCTGCCGAAGTGTGCCTGAAGCTTTGAAGTCTATTAACCAACTATTATTGCATGAGGCTCACAATCTAGTTTATACTAGGCTAATGATTGCATAGTTTTGCTTGTTGTAGTATGTTTGTATGAAACCCTCTGCCAATCATTATGCTCCCTAAGACTTTAATTGAGCTACAGAATGGCCAACTGCTTGCTTACTTCTACGCAATGTGCTGTCTAAATTTGTAACTTGTTGTTGACATCGATTTCGGCCAAAGTGAAACATGGTGCTTAGATATTACTAAAATAAAGTAATTTATATAAAAATAGCATGATGATTTTCTACCGCGCCACTCAATATAAAACAATAGACCCGGAAATAAAAGGGAAGGGAATAAGCCATATCGCCATGTAAATTAGAGGATATATACACATACGCCATCATCAATGACGAAATCCTCATGTTGACACAAATTCAAGTTTTATAGACGATGCTAATATTGTCAATATATTATATCGCATTTACGAGAATTATTCTATCGTCACGAATGAAATATCACCGACAATCACGTAAAACAATATGCTGCATGGCAGTGTAAAAAAATCAAGTCACCATATAATCATGAACTTGTGAATATTTTCTCATGCCATTAAAATCAATTTGGCTCAGCTATCCTAGGGGACAACTAGCACCATTCGAAAAGGTGTTATCTCAAGAACAACTCGAAGCTCTGCACGAAGACCATGTTTTAAAAGAAATGAAGCATGGGGTAGGATATGAGGTTTGTATGGCTTCGGCTGAGTATACGGACATGACAGAAGCATCTCCACAAATGGAGGATGGCAACCAATGTACCGTGGATGACTTGGAAGAAATAAATATTGGTACGACT
Organism: Triticum urartu; assembly: GCF_056163025.1. Lineage (NCBI taxonomy): Eukaryota > Viridiplantae > Streptophyta > Magnoliopsida > Poales > Poaceae > Triticum > Triticum urartu. Next base: position 163,616,984 of record NC_141876.1, read on the forward strand.
GATGATCCTCGTCCAATTTTTATTAGCAAACATTTGTCCAAAGAAAATAAACTAAAATATCATGAGTTCCTGCGTGCAAATAGAGACGTATTTGCTTGGACTTATGACGAAATGCCTGGGTTGGACCCAAACATAGCTGTCCATCGCCTTGCTGTGCGAGATGACGCCACACCAGTGAAGCAAGCTCAAAGAAAGTACCGGCCTGAAATACTTCCGCAAATAGAAGCCGAGGTCGACAAACTCATAGCCGCGGGGTTTATTAGAGAAGTCAAATATCCCACATGGGTCTCTAGTATTGTACCAGTTAAAAAGAAGAATGGTCAAACACGCATATGTGTAGATTTCAGGGATATGAATAAAGCATGTCCCAAAGATGATTTCCCAATACCCATCTTTGAAATACTAGTCGATGCTACTATGGGGCATGAAATATTTTCTTTCATGGATGGTTGTTCCGGCTATAATCAAATTAAAATGGCACTTGAAGATGAAGAGTTAACAGCATTCCGCACACCTAAAGGCATATATTGTTATAAAGTAATGCCTTTTGGATTAAAAAATGCTGGGGCGACATATCAACGAGCAATGACAATCATCTTAGACGGGTTGTTATATGTGATCGTTGAATGCTATATAGATGACATAGTTGTGAAATCAAAGCATGAACAAGACCACCTGAAACACCTTGAAATGGTTTTTGAGCGTCTCAGGCAACATAATCTTAAAATGAACCCCATGAAGTGCGCGTTCGGAGTTTCCTCTGGAAAATTTCTCGATTTTGTGGTTACAAAAAATGGTATTCAGATCGATCCAAGTAAAATAAAGGCGATTGTTAAGATGCCACCACCCACTAACTTACATGAACTGAAGAGTTTCCAAGGCCACCTAGCATATATTAGGAGGTTTATCTCAAATTTATCTGGGACATGCAAACCTTTCTCGTGACTTATGAAGAAAGGAGTCCCTTTTGAATGGGATCAAGCATGCCAAAACGCATTCCTAGAAATTAAGAAATATTTGATAAGTCCTCCTGTTTTAGGCGCACCGATTAAAGACCGACCATTAATTCTCTATACTGCTGCAATGCCTACTTCACTAGGAGCACTCCTGGCACAAAATAATGATGTAGGAAAGGAAACGTCCTTGTATTATCTTAGCCGCACCTTGGTAGGGGCCGAGTGCAACTATCCAGACATGGAAAAAATATGTCTCGCACTAGTGTTCGCTGCACAAAAATTGTGACACTACATGTTAGAACACACTGTACATTTAGTCTCAAGAGCAGACCCACTCAGATATATCTTAAGTAAAATGGTACTCTCAGGGAGACTAGCTAAATGGGCGATGTTTTTGTCACAATTTGACATCACGTATATACCGCAAAAGGACGTAAAAGGCCAAGCTTTGGCTAACTTCCTTGCGGCACATCCGATCCCATATGATTTTCCTATAGATGATGACTTGCCAGATGAGGACGTATTCGCCACGACAGTTACAAAATCAACGTGGCAAATGTACTTTGATGGCGCTTGCCGGTAATCTGGGTCAGGCGCCGGAGTCGTTTTCATTACGCCTAACGGAGGGGTGATCCCATACTCATTTACCCTAACCTCGACGGTGTCAAATAATTTGGCCGAATATGAAGCTCTTATCATTGGGCTTTAAATAGCAATAAACATGGGGCTCGATACGCTCTCTGTTTATGGGGACTCACAATTAGTGATTAATCAACTGATGGGGACCTACATGGTAAAGAAACAAGAATTGTTGGCATATTTCGAAAGGGCAAAAGAGCTCCTAGCTATGTTCAAAGATCTAAATATTCAACACGTAGTTAGGAACCAAAATGAAAAGGCCGATGCCTTAGCTAGTTTAGCTGCTGGTATGTCATTAAACTCAGACGAAACAATGGACGTACATGTAGAGGAGCGAAGAATACTGCCAATATTTGCTGAAGAAGAAGAAGCAATAGTATCTTCTGCAATGACAGCTGATGTATGTGAAATCGAGGTAGGGGATTGGCGAGCTCCGTTCCTCGAATATCTACTTCATGGATACCTACCTCTTGTTGCTAGCGAAAGATCTAGAATTCGAAAAAGGTCAACCCATTACACATGCATCAACAACATACTCTATAGGCGTTCCCATGATGGCATATTATTGCGCTGCCTTGCCGGAAATGAAGTTATGGAGGCCTTAAACGAGGTGCATGCTGGAATATGTGGCTCGCACCAATCAGGGCCTAAATTGCACTACCAATTAAGGCGTCTAGGTTACTACTGGCCCACAATGTTTGAAGACGCCACTAAATTTGCAAAGAAATGCCATGAATGCCAAGTGCATGCTGACTTTATACATCAGCCGCACGAACCACTCCATGCGACAAATATGTCTTGGCCTTTTGAAATGTGGGGAATGGATATAGTTGGGCCAATTCATCCACCATCATCCAAAGGTCACAAATTTATTTTGGCAGCAACAGACTATTTTTCCAAGTGGGCTGAACTTACACCACTAAAGGAAGACAAAGCGGAGAATGTAGAACATTTTATAAGAACACAACTCATTTATCGCTTTGGTGTTCCTTCTTGGATTATGTTTGATAATGGAACTCCGTTTAAAAACAAACAAGTGGAGAGATTATGCTCAAAGTTTAAGATAGACCATCATTACTCCACGGCATATAATCCTGCCGCCAATGGACAAGCAGAAGCTTTCAACAAAACTCTTTGCAAGTTACTAAAGAAAGTTGTATCAAAAAATAAATGTGACTGGCATGAAAAGCTTCTCGAAGCCTTGTGGGCTTATAGAACCACAACACGCACGCCGACAGGAATGACACCTTATTCCTTAGTATTTGGAGGAGAAGCCGTTCTACCTTTGGAGGTACAGATCACGTCGTTGAGGGTCGCTACACATGAAAATTTGTCGGAAGAAAAATCAGTACAATTACGTCTCGATGAATTAGAAAGACTAGAAGGTAGACGACTTCAAGCTTTGCAAAATCTTGAGGCATACCAAGCTAGGATGTCCCGAGCATTTGACAAACGAGTCAAAAGAAGGTCGTTCAAACAAGGAGATCTAGTACTTGCGGTCATCTGTCCTATGAATATCACGCGACGGATGAAAGGAAAATTTGAACCAAAATGGGAAGGTCCCTTCGTCATAAAAGAGGTTTATTCTAGCGGCGCATATAGAATCATATCACCGGATGGGGAATACTCGCCGGCACCGGTAAATGGGAAATTCCTTAAGCGTTACTATGCATAAAAAATATTCTATACCCTCACGAGTCTAAACTGGGGCGCATAAGAAAAAAAAGAAAATATACTCCATACCCTCACGAGTCTAAACTAGGACACAAAAAAATACTACTCCAACAACTTACGAGTATAAACTGTGATGCAAATAAAACAAATCATCGAGGGCGCTCCATACCCTCATGAGCATAAACCGGGGCACACCAAAATCACTCCAACAAACTTACGAGTCTAAACTGTGGCAGATATTTTTTTATAGACTCCAACAACTTACGAGTATAAACTATGATGTAAAAAAAATTCCTGACTTCATAAGCTTAAACCGCCGTACAAAAAAATGGTACGTACATGCATTTATATAATAAAAAAATTGGATAAAATAAATAAGGCTTCAGGCCATACACAACGATAGTGTAAATAAATAAGGATGCTTCAACATCAAGGCTGGCGTACTAACACATCATGCATAAAATTTGGAGTTCCCACGTGAATAAAGAAAGTACTGATATATCTGAATTGAAACTGAAGACTGAAATTAAATGGTTTGAAGCGGAATGATGGTTTGAAATGACCAAAAAAACTAAACGAAGTCGACGCCCTCTCAAGGGGCTCGCCAGTTCTGTAGGTTGTTCAACAACTGACTTCCTTCGGTCTTTAAATCTGTTGTCTTTTATTTAAATTTAGCAAGCCTTGTACATTTGCCAGCATTGGTATCCTGTAGACTCTTCAGCAACTTCTTCTGTTCAGATTGATGGGCATCATGTGCTTGCCGGCGCTGTTCCATTTCCAATTAAACTTGTGCAAAGTAGCAGTAACCTCTTCAAGCTGGGCCTTCAGTTCTGCTTCCCGTGCCTCCATTTCAGTGCACTTCGTTTCCACGGCAGATAAGTCCCCAATTATGTCCTTGGAAACTTCATGGCCAGACTTAATCTTAAGTTCTATTTCAGCAACAACATGTTCATCTCGCTCGGATTCTTTCGTGAATTCGGTCTGGCCACCCTCCAACTTCTTGGAAAGGTCAATAAGCCCGACCAACATGGCCTGCACCTTAGCTACCTCAGGCACTTGCGTGGGCAGCGTCTGAGAAACACTCTCAAGCATGATGTGTCGCTCGGGATCACCAAGGGTAGAGTCGTTCAGTCCTTCGAGGGCTCGTTTCACTACGAAATCCGTAGCATCCATAAACGTATCCTTGATGAAACTGCAGACCATCTGTGCGCCTTTCCCTGATACAACCATCACCTCAGGGTCTTGTGAGTGGCGAATTTCTTGGTCACAACCTAAAAAAAGGAAGAGTCGTGAGAATTTGATGATAATGATGGTTCATAGACACGGCCAATTAAATAAATATTTATAGGTAAATAAACTACCAGGTAAAGTTGATAAGAAATCAAGAGCACTAGGGGTATGGGGCACAACTTCAGTCGCACCCGGGCTGGAAGGTGGACGACTTGTGCCACACTCGCCAAAGGTATAATCCTCGACGGATAAATCGAAAAGGTCACCAAGGCCATGGTTCTTTTCTCCCGTGAGAACATGGCCAAAATCTTCATCATTAACAAAGCTACTAAGTTCAACATCTATTGACGGACCGTCCAAGGTTATTGGTTCAGAAAAATCATTTTCTTGGGAAAAATCAAGTTTGCGCTTGAAGGGGAGCCTCTCTTCCTCGTCAGCATGAGTGGGCGATAAATTTCTACGCTTTTGTCCGCCGGTGGCCAGGGCAGTTTCCGGAAGACCATCACTACACACTAGCAATGGATGAGCAGAGGAAGAACCAACTGCAACAACATACTTTGGTACGCCACTTTGCTGCAGCCATATATATATATATATATATATATATATATATATATATATATATATATATATATAAGGATGATATTATTAGTACTGATTAGTACAACAAAGAAATGAACAAGTTGCACGCAGACCATTAACTCACCTCTCTAGATTTCATGGGTTGAGTAGCAACAACATCCTTAACCTTTCGCTTCTTCTATTAAAAGGAGATATAGAAAAAATGAGACAAAGAAAGGAGCAAACGAACTATGGTAGTACCAAATATATATAGACGTATATATCTTACCTTTTTAGAGTTGATTAAAGGTTCATCATTTGAGAGAAAGCCACACAGAATGGGACGCCAGTGGTCCATAATTCTCTTTCCATTCAATTTGATGGCTGCAATATGTTCCTCCTTACCCCTGGTGGAGACTTCCTTTATAACAACAAAATCATTCTCTGAAAGCTTGCGAGGAACTATGTACTCCTCCCCGCGTTTCAGAAAATTACGTTTCCGCGGATTATAATTCGGACCATTCGATATGCCCGGACGAAGAGTATTGAATATGTTGTTAAATGGTCTCATAAATCCCACCCACCAGTTGTTCCAGGCCACAGAAGAAAATGCCTCATGCGCATCGTTAAGAAGGTATTGGAACTCCCCTTGGTCCGAGCGTAACAAATGCGACCAATACGCATATGCAACTCCAATATCCGCCTTTGTGTACACGCTGACCAACGGAGCATAGGGCACTTGTTGTCTCAAAGTAAGTTGTCGTGCAACTCGATCAGGATGATATGGCTCCGCTATGCAAAGATCATCAACATCAGTAGCACGCCTCCATGGAAGCATACCCCGATGTGAAGAAATGGTGAAGGACCTTTGCAACTGATCCATCCCGACTAAGTTCTTTGGAGCATAAGGATTCCAAAAAATATTGGCTCGGTCATCAAGGAAAATGTGTGCCTTAGCAGGACTGAAAGTTATGGGAACCCGAAACATAGTTTTAACCATGGTTGGATGCATCGGCAGTTTCTTAACATCTGGAAGATGTTTCCCTTTCACTTTGTCCTTAAATGGTTTTCTCACATAAAGACCCATCCACCCCGCGATATAATGCACTGGCCAAATTCTTTTCTCATAGGAGGGAGCAACGGGGTGCATACTGATCCTTCGAAGAGAATAATACAATGAACAAAGTGCTGAGGGGGACAAAGAGATCTTGCGACCCGAGACGATCCAAGAGGCCATAAGAAGGACACCGGGACGAATATAAGGCCCCCCACCAACAACCACGTAAGAGCAAAGCCAGTTGGCTATAAAAGCCGCAATATACATGTGTTGTTCCCGAAGGGAGGTGAAAGACGAAGTGCGTTCGCGTTTGTTATGGAAATGGTCACACCAAACTTGAAAAGTCACACTCCCATTTTCGCGGCTGAGCCGGTAGAATTCTTCTAAAAGACCAGATAAGAAATTTGGGAACATAAGCTTTGAAGGTTCTAGGTCATCTATAGAAGGAACATATTCCTCATATGGATCTCCAACTGAAGGAAGACCCGACATTGGAAGCATGTCAAGCAGAGTCACGGTGCGTTCACCAGATGAAAAAAGAAAAGTATTTGTTTCTGGATCCCATCTTTCCAGTAATGACCTCAGTAACGAATCTGAAACTTCATATTCACCGAGGGAGCAATAAATGGCCCCATATATATAATCGGTGTTCTCCGCTTCGCCTTTCAAACAAAACGAGTGGTTATTCAATATAGATATGCCCCACTCAACATAGCCTTTGGATTGCGGAACATACTCAGCAGTGTGACCATCCCAACCTAGACCTTTTGCTACCATCCTGGTCCCTAGGGTGTAGGCTTCATGATCAGGTTTAGGATAAGGTGCTAGTGGATGAAAAGAATAGTCACTAAGGGTAGACCCCACATTCCAACCACGAGGATGGCGCGTCAAATCCGCATGTGCGAGCACCTGCTGTCTGATCACTGGGTTGACCTCTTCACTAGTATTAGGCTCATATAGATGTCGGCCAGCTAACTAACAAATCGATAGTTTATTGAAAGGAACAGACCTCTCACCATGCGCCATCTATATGTAAAAAGGCACAAAATGAATACGATGGCATGTATATGTGTAAAAGAGACGTCGGGTTAAATAAGAAAAGAAGAAGGGAAACTCACGGTGGGTTACCTAGCTTTATTAGCGACTATCTCCATCCAACAATTTAAATACTCTTCCTGTAAAACAAAAAAAGGAACACTCGAGTAAATAAAAGACATCAGATCCAACCATACGATGTAAATGTTATGATGTGCTTGTCGCAAAAAAAAAGAGAACATATTTTTGACATAATATATATGTGACGCTTATAATAGTCTCCACGGTCGTCTGACAAACTAAGCCCACATATGGACTTACCGGGACGCCAACCAAAAAGAAAAAGAGACATTTTTTACATCATATATATGTGGTGGTTATAATCTTCCATGGCCGTACGACGGACCAAACCCACATAGGGATTTGCCGGGACGCCGACCGTGAGAAAAAATATATTGTTGGCATAATATATATACATGGCATTTGTAATCATCTCCGCGGTTGTACGACGGACCAAGCCTATATAGGGACTTGCCGGAACGCCAACGGAAGAGAAATCATATTTTCGACACACATGCTAGGCTTGTTGTTCTCGACGGTCGTACGACGGACCAAGCCCACATAGAGACTTGCCGGTTCGCCAACCGTGAAAAAAATAAATTTTCAACATAATATATATGTGGCACTTATAATCATCTCCACGGTCGTACGACGGACCAAGCCCACATAGGGACTCGCCGGGACGCCCACCATGAGAAAAACATATTGCCGGCATAATAAATATACATGGCACTTGTGAACATCTCCGCGGTTGTACGACGGACCAAGCCAATATACGGACTTGCCGGAACGCCAACTGGGAAGAAATCATATTGTGAACATATATGCTATACTTATTGATCTCAACGGTTGTACGACGGACCAAGCCTGCATAGGGACTTGCCGGAACGCCAACTGAAAAGAAATCCGGTGCTGATCAAAATGGTTGTACGACAGGCCATTCTCATATAAGAACTTGCCGAGTGAAATTCGTGAGGAAATTATTGGCATAGGTTACATAAAATAAAATCGATCAAAGATGAAAGGGATCTATACTACACAGATGAGTCTTCACGGCTGTACGACGGACTAAGTTCAAACAAACTTGCCGGCACGCCAACCGTGAAACCAAGATGTTTCTTGATCACACATACATCCAGAAGAGACACCATCCTTATATATAAACAAAAAATCACATGTTGTACACTGTGCGTTGCGTGCATGACTACGGTATATATCCTACTTTCAAACAAAGACAGGGAGGAGACGGACCTGGAAGATATGGTACCTGGCTGGAAAAAACGTGCAATCTGTTCTACTAGATTGTAATCATCTCACCTAAATAAAACAAAAGGGAGAGATGGGAAGTCAGATTAAGATGCATTAACCATCTACTCCTAAGAGCAGCAATCACGTACTCACCAACATCTGAGGCAGGAATCAATCTACACTTCTGCGGGGGTTGCTAGCTTTTGTGCCTAACAAAAGATAAACTGAAGATCAGTTGCATGACGAAGAGGCAAGGCCAGATGCAATCGTTCATTTAATCGCGATACATACCGGAAGTCTCCGAAGAGTAGAGCTAGATTGAGATCGTCAAGGAGCCGTAGTAGCACACAAGCTGAAGCTAAAGGATATAAGGAATAAGAAAATACGCTGGTTTGGTTACCAAACCAACGACGAGAAAAGTACTGCTCAGCACGCTATGAGATCTCGGCAACAACGCTAGCAGTTCAAACCATTAGCTCCTTATCCTTTGGAGTCCCAACTAATTCTCAAGCCGGCAAACTTGTAACAACCCACCAGGATTAAGGCCTTATCCACTTAAATGATCCAAACAAACTTAAAATAACATGCGTACAACGCACCTGGCCGACTGTCAAGACAGCTATTTCAATAAAACATGCGTACACCTCCAGCGCCAAGCCAAATCTCTGAGGCACGTAAAAAAATATACATATACTTTCGAGCTCTGAATCTGAATTAAAAAAAACATTCGCATTCAGACCTCAAGGGGCATCTGTTGACATCGATTTCGGCCAAAGTGAAACATGGTGCTTAGATATTACTAAAATAAAGTAATTTATATAAAAATAGCATGATGATTTTCTACCGCGCCACTCAATATAAAACAATAGGCCCGGAAATAAAAGGGAAGGGAATAAGCCATATCGCCATGTAAATTAGAGGATATATACACATACGCCATCATCAACGACGAAATCCTGATGTCGACACAAATTCAAGTTTTATAGACGATGCTAATATTGTCAATATATTATATCGCGTTTACGAGAATTATTCTATCGTCACGAATGAAATATCAGCGACAATCACGCAAAACAATATGCTGCATGGCAGTGTAAAAAAAATCAAGTCACCATATAATCATGAACTTGTGAATATTTTCTCATGCCACTAAAATCAATTTGGCTCAGCTATCCCAGTCATACAAATGGCTAAGTACATGTGTGGTGCAAGTACGAGCTATACGTGCATGCATGTGTTATGCATGGGTTAATTATACGACAAGATTAAGAGCTAATTGAGTAATTAGCCAGCCCATGGCCACAATACGTATAGCCTGCATGTGTTAAGTTATTATAATCAGTTGGGCCCATCCCACTAGATTTTTCAGCCCACTAGAGAGATCAGAAAAGAAGTTGATCACGTAAAAGGCTCAGTCAAGTGCCTCACGATCGACGGAACGTGGGCAAAGCTCCCACTACCCCACGATCACAAGACGTGAACGTGCCCAGCCGGAGGCCTCCCGCTGCTCTCCTCGCTCCTATATATACCAGCCCGGCCAGTGTGTTTGGCTGCTCATCGATCAATCACTCATTCGCGAAGAAGCTCGTCGCTGCTCATTCACATCCATCCATCGCTGCTTGCCTGCCATCGCTCGCTTGCACACACACGCGCCTGCGTACACGCTGCCGGCCGTCCGTCTCGCCGTTCGTCTCGTCGTCGCGCCGGCCGTCCGTCTCGTCTCGCCGTTCGTCTCATCGTCGCGCCGGCCGTTCGTCCCGTCTCGTTGTCCGTCCCGCCGCCGGTCGCCGTCTCATCATCGTCGCCGTCACGCCGGCCGTCCGTCTTGCCATTCGTCTCGTCTCGTCGTACGCCTTCTCCGTCCACGTAGGAGACAAGGTGAGACTATGGCTACGTCCTTGCTCCCCCGATGATGCCTTCTTCTTGCACCATATGTGTCCTATAGTTTTGGTGCCATACATTGCCCCCGCATATATAGTTTCTCATCTCTTGGTTCGGTCTTTCTCTCATGATACAAGTCAAGACTAAAAATTATACTCATCTTGTTTTGGTCTCATGGTGGTCTTGCACCTCCATGTTGATACAATTCAAGAACAAATTATATATGTCTTGTTTTGGTCCCATGGTGATCTTACATCTCCATGATGATACAAGTCAAGAACAAATTATGTCCATCTCGTTTTGGTCACATGGTGATCTTGAACATCCACGTTGATACAATTCAAGAATCAAACCATATCCATCTTGTTTTGGTCTCATGGTGATCTTGCATCTCCGTGTTGATACAATTCAAGAACAAATTATATATGTCTTGTTTTGGTCTCATGGTGATCTTGCATCTCCATGATGATACAATTCAAGAACAAATTTTATATGTCTTGTTTTGGTCTCATGGTGATCTTGCATCTCCGTGATGATACAAGTCAAGAACAAATTATGTCCATCTCGTTTTGGTCACATGGTGATCTTGAACATCCATGTTGATACAATTCAAGAATCAAACCATATCCATCTTGTTTTGGTCTCATGGTGATCTTGCATCTCCGTGTTGATACAATTCAAGAACAAATTATATATGTCTTGTTTTGGTCTCATGGTGATCTTGCATCTCCATGATGATACAATTCAAGAACAAATTATATATGTCTTGTTTTGGTCTCATGGTGATCTTGCATCTCCGTGATGATAGAAGTCAAGAACAAATTATGTCCATCTCGTTTTGGTCACATGGTGATCTTGAACATCCATGTTGATACAATTCAAGAATCAAACCATATCCATCTTGTTTTGGTCTCATGGTGATCTTGCATCTCCGTGTTGATACAATTCAAGAACAAATTATATATGTCTTGTTTTGGTCTCATGGTGATCTTGCATCTCCATGATGATACAACTCAAGAACAAATTATGTCCATCTCATTTTGGTCTCATGGTGATCTTGCATCTCCGTGATGATACAAGTCAAGAACAAATTATGTCCATCTTGTTTTGGTCACATGGTGATCTTGAACATCCATGTTGATACAATTCAAGAATCAAACCATATCCATCTTGTTTTGGTCTCATGGTGATCTTGCATCTCCGTGTTGATACAATTCAAGAACAAATTATATATGTCTTGTTTTGGTCTCATGGTGATCTTGCACCTCCATGATGATACAACTCAAGAACAAATTATGTCCATCTCATTTTGGTCTCATGGTGATCTTGCATCTCCATGTTGATGCAACTCAAGAATGCAAATCAAGAATATAAGAGAAATTCATGCTGGTAGAAAGCAAGATAGATTTTCTCCTTGTGAAATATGGGAGGCCAAGAAAAGTAAATATTGCTTGTCATTTGCATCGGCTTGAGCTGATTTAGTCAGATCACTCATGTATTACCCTCATATGAAGGCATGTAACAACAAGTTAAATTACATGATAGATAATTTCCCTATAGCGATTTGCACTACATACGACAGAGTGTGCTTGCAATATGGAAATACGTAAAATAAATTTGATATTGAAACGTGCATAGTTTAGTCATATATAGCTAAACTTGAGTCGACAATCTTCATAGACCCCATCATGTCCATGCAAAACGTAACATACTTCCATTTGATTACACCATGAGCATACAATCTATGCTATGCCGGTGATAATACAAGCAAGAAGAAATCACCATACTTCATTTGGTTATGCTACACATGGGCACAATGTTGCTACTTGATGTTAGTACAAATAGAAGTGAAGTGAAATGCACTTGAGATTCAAACCCATATAAATATTTGACTAGATTCATTTAGTCGCATAAGATTATCTCTCAGATAAATTAAAAACGAACCATGAATTTCTTTCATATAGGTGCATGCATCTACGAAATTTAACTGGGGTCATAGCCTATGTTGATTATACTAAACATGGCATAGTACAATTAAAAATGTCATCGCCAATTTTCATATAGTTCTCGCATATGATGGCTCGGTGCAATGCTTTATACGTTGCTATAAAGTAAATCAAATATTCCGCCATTTCAGGCATGCATATAGAAACCACATGCGTGTCAAAATTAACTCATAAAAAGAGTTATGCCCCATATTGCACATGCGCACGTTAGCTCTGCTGGTTAACCATTAAATAAATCTTCATATGACTGAAAAGACAACCACTACATATTTGCGATGGTTAATAAGCTAGGCATGAACGTGCTATATAAATGAACATTGTCAAATCATGAATGTTATGCAACGCATATGTTAGCATAGACGAAGTTCAAGGCTCTCCGAGTACGCCGACGTCGAAGACCGCGAGGAGGACTATTTATTTCTACATTTTGTAGTCTTCTTTTTCTACATTTTGTAGTACTCATGTGTTGCAATTCTATGTAATAGGATAGTTGGAATTCTTAATCAGGGGTTTTCTCTTCGGAGATGTAATTAACAGATCTTTTATGTAAATGTAAGAGTTCTGGAAATGATGTACCTGTAATGTTCGATCTCCTTTTTATTGTATGCATTTACGCATTTAAATATATTCATTCTGTATCAATGACGTGGACGCGTATTCTCACGCCCGCCATTTTCCCATCATCACTTGTCTGTGTTTTGGATTGGCCCCCAACATCATGCTCCTCTGGTGAGCTAAGAGAGATTTATGTATGCAGGCTGCATAGACTACCTTTTTTTATAATTTTTAAAATATCACCTGCTTATGCTTCATGACGTGTAACATTATTGTTAGTCCTGTTTTGCCATGTACAAAATAGTCTGTCTTGCTCGCTTCACTGTTGTAACTATATTTTTGCCCTAGTCATGTGTACTTACAGAAACATTTCAGGATGAAGTGACATCAACACAAAGATCTGTTAGTAGTGCGGCACGGCCATTACAGAATGATTATGGATTAGAATTGGAATGTGCTGATGTTCTCGAGCATCAACTAGAGGTGGCAAGACAACGTGTACATGATTCTCAATGTACAATCAACAAGTTGGGACTGGACATGCAGGTATTAGATGCAGGAGTCAAAAAATGAAACAAGACACTGATGTAACGATGAAGGAATTGGAGATTTTGCAGACTGAAATTTGTGCTATCTAAATCCGGCCAATCCTATTTTCTCAAGAGATTATAGTTCAAATGGTAAGTTATGTTGAGGTGCGTCCATGATGTAGGAGCTGCATTTGCCTAGTGTATGTAATTTGATGTTTGTGTATGCTTTATTATCACTGGTGCCGAACCATAATGCCTAGTGGGTATAATCGGCTGTAATTTCTTTATTGTATAGTGTAGGATTATTCTACGTTTCTATGCCTTAGTCTCTTTATTGTATAGTGTATGTTTTTTAGAGGTGATAGTATAGAGCGGGATAATTCTTTGAATATGCTATATCGTTCAAACAGGGGCCAACTCGCCCAAACATTGTAGTGAAAATGGCCCTCCACAGGCCGTACGATCCATGGGCCATCTACGGGACGGATGATCCATGGCCTTCTATGGCCGTCGGATCAATGGGCCTTCTATGGGCTATCGGATCCATGGGCCTTCTATTGGCTGTCGGATCCATGGGCCTTCTATGGGCCGTCAGATCCATGGGCCTTCTATGGGCCGTCAGATCAATGGGCCTTCTATGGGCCGTCTCATCTATGGGCCTTGTACGGGCCGTATAAGGGGCCATAAACGGGATAGAGTGGAAATCGTACGTTTTATGGGCTGACCATAACGGGCCGTTAATAGGCCATATTTGATGATGCTATGAAAATGGCCCAACAGATTAACGGGACACAAACGGGCCGACTGTATCCATGGGCTAAATTTGGAGCACAAGCAGAAAAGGCCAGTAACGGGCTCTAAGTAACCGAATGCTAGAAATGAGCCCAAGAATAATGGGCCCTGAGAAGGCCGAAAGGTAACACGGGTTGGAAACGACCCAATGGAATAATGGGCCGCTAATGGATATAAAGCGATACACTGTTCATTATGGGGCAGTTTCACCATGGGCCGTTAATGGGCCAAGAGTTACAAAGGGACTCATATGGGCCGAAATACGTCATGGGCCATACATGGGCCAGAAGTTACAACGAGCTGGAATCATATTAGACGGCCCAGATGATGCTAGTGGGCCTAATTCTGGTAGGCCGTAACGGGCCGTGAGTTAGCGGGCTGTAAATGGGCTATATGCAAACATGCCGTTAACAGGCTTTCCGTGGGCCAGCCCGCCACCTTTTGACCAAGTCAAACGGGCCGACCTTTTCATAGGAATGGTCCTCTGTTGGGCAGTGCCATGTGTTGAAGTATCATATGCGCCTTGGGTCCAATGAGTGGATGACATCTGCCCCAACGGTGAGCCGACACGTGTTTCCTCCGGCCAATGATGATTTTACATGTGGAAAATCCCCATTGGCCGGGGCTGCTAACGGGTTATCGGATCCAAAACCGGACCCGATAGCTTAACGTCGTTCCGTTACGGTGGATGCCACGTGTCGGTCACCCTTGACGAAAGCACTTCTGTGACGCGCGATTTATCGTCATGGAAGTGGACACTTCCATGATGATAATTTTGGTAATGTCATGGAACACTTCTACGACAGCACAAGTATGATTATCTTGATTTTGTCATAAAATCGTCATGGATGTATGCATGAAAAAAACGCAACCTACTGTGACAAACACGTATCATCACGGAAGTGTTTTTTTTGTAGTGTTCACAACCTACAAATACTGACAACCCTAAGCTCCTCCTGAAAATTCACAACCCTCCCAACTATTGGGCTGGCGGCAGTCCCCTCCTATTCCTCAGTGGCAGACAGCCGCCCCATGAGACGATGTGAACGACGAGGGAGACGATGGCGGGGAAGCATCGTCAGGCCAACTGCTTTTATCCTCTTGCAGTTGGGTTCGGTCAACGAAGACTCCACCGGCTTGCTCTGGCATGGCACCCTCACAAACAGAACCTTGTAGATGCTCGATCCTTCAATCTCTGGTGGATGCTCCAACTGGGATCGATACTCCCACCACTGCTGCCTCACGATCGGATTCGGTGAATCTGTTTACTGCATGGCCCAGAGGAGCATCTCTATGTACTCCGGCACGACTCCCTTTGGTAGTATCGCCGCATTCTCGCTTTGTTGTAGATATTTGGCCATGGATGTCGTCGTCGCTGCTAGTTGGTCCTTGTTGTCAAACCAAGACGGTATCTCCAACATCCTAGCTAGCTTCATAGGGCCGCCATCTGCGATCCTCACGTATCGGTTGTACTCCTCCATCAATCTACTTCTCCACAGCACATTCACTCACTGGCGGTGGTTTTTGAATGGAAGAGGAGAGGAGCTGCGCTGGTTTTGGATTAGAATGGAAGAGGAGCGACACTGGTTTTGGATTGGAACGGGAGAGAAGGGGCGGTGGTTTTGAAATGGAAGAGGAGAGGAGCAGCGTTGAATTTGGATTGGAATAGGAGAGGAGCGACGGTGGTTTAAGAGGAGAGGAGCGGCGCTAGGCTTGGAAGTATTTTTTGTTTTGTGTATTTTGGGTCAAAGTTTGAGCACGTACTGTATTTGACAAGAAAAATGTGAATGCATGTCACCAAAAATTGTATCGTTTGGTTCATATCCGAATGTACTTTCAAATTATATTATTTTTGCAACGTATAACATATATTTTATTTGTCAAAATCATGGTCAATTATGACCCAGAATAAAAGGAGAATAGTTAATGTGGGGTCTCGTTTTCTTAATTGATGGGTAAATTGGTTTTGATTTTGCTCCAGTCACAGCGCGCCAACCTTCTCGTCCAATCCTAAATCACTGCCGCACGCTCCTCTCCCTCTTCTGCATTGCAAAACCACCTCCTCTCCTCTCCATCATCTCCATTCCAAAGCCACCGTCTCGCCTCTCCGTCTTCTCCATTGAAAAACCACCCCTCTCCTCTCCACATTCTCCATTGCAAAACCACCATCTCTCCTCTCCCTCTTCTCTATTGCAAGACCACTGTCTCTCCTCCCATATTCCAAAGCTAGCACCGTACCTCTCAGAAGGACATCTATGTAGAGGATGTAGCAGTGAACCGGGCAGATCACCGGCGGCGACCAGGCAAAGTTAGCCAGGTTGAAGGAGATCCTTACTTGGTTTGACAATGAGTGGGAGATTCGAGGACAGTGAGGGCCATGTGGCAATGTATGCGAAAGAGCGAGACGGCGGTGATGAGGGCAACGATGTACTCCTCGGAGGCAGTCACGCCGCATTCCTTTGAGTCCTTCGAGTTCATCGAGTATCTCCTCTAGGCGATGGAGTAGACTGATTCGCTCGAGGTGAAAGTCAGGCGGAGGTGGTGGGCGTACAGGTCGAAGGTCGAGTATCCAAAGGATAACGAATCGATCGAGTACGGTGTGCCATTCATGAGGGTGCAGAGCCAGCTAGAGCCACAGGAGTATTCGTTCTCCGATGCAAGAGGAGGCCGGATGGCGTGACGTCGCTTCCCTGCCGTTTCCATGATTCCCTCGACGCTCTCCTCGTTTCAACGGCGGCGGTAGGGCTTAAGGTAAGCTTCGCACAAACCTAATCTTCCATCTACTCGTGCTTACAATCAGTGTGACGGCTAATGAAGATCATGCTTACAATCAGTCTTCGAGTACTATGCCAATCACCCTAAAATAGCTCTGGACCTTTGGGTCAAAGTTGTGACCTTGTGTACAAATAAAGAAAAATAGATTGGTGCTTATTTCAGAAAAGAGTACTCCCTAGAAAACTGCCAATATAAGCTACTAGTATTTGGTTAGAGGATTTGCTGCCGAGAAAGATCCGTCCACAGAGAGCGCCACACATCCCACTGGTGGTGGTGGATGCCAATGCGTTCATGGAGCATGCTTGGTGTCAGTAAATTTTACTTGGCACACCTCGCACTATGCATATATGCCGGTTCCATCCATACATTTGTGCAGTTCCACCAAAATGCAGCTGAATAACCCTATTTGCACAGATAATGAAAAAGCGTGATTACATTATAGTGGCACTAGTTGATGAAACATACACTAATAAATAGAAGAAAATATTGTGATAGTATCATAGTATGCCATGCTGGGATGGCCACATGGGCCCTGCGACGCCTCATACGGTAGGCCTCATACTGGTAATCGACCCAATCCTCCCTGATACACCTTCTGCCAGTGATGAACATCAGTGTACATCGGTAGTACAAGGAGGGTCCTCGAGACATTACAATCTCTATTTTTGTGTGGATCAACTAAAATTAAGCACCCCAGTTTGCAGAAACGCTTAAACATTAACAAAGGGACTAGTTGATGAAACATATACTAACAAAGAGAAGCACTTTCTTTATCTACATTGGAAATGAAATGATAGAGAGGACACTCGCTATATTTTAACTGTATTATTAATTCATTTTATCAGTGGCACTACGGTCAAGCAGGTGGCAAATGAGGTGTACCGTCAGTCACAAGGATGGAGGTCGGGGGTGCTTAAACTGGGATGCTGAAGCTGGCTCTTTCAGTCCCTATCTTCCCCCTGATGTTTCTGTGGTAGGATTTGGGTTGTAATCCAAACTTGGTCGAGCTGGTGCTGCGTCCCCCTACCTACCTAGCTTATGTGGCGAACTTGTCTCCAGCTAGTACTCAGTCTGTTCTAGTAGTAGTTGCATAACTGCCCATTTACACTGAGATGTTGTCGAACAATGGTTCTCTATGGTTGGGTTTCTTTAATGAAATCGGAGGAAACCCCCTCTTTTCGATATATAAAAAATCAGTGGCACTAGCGGTGCCAAAACATTGCCTCAAATTAATAGTGCCACTATATTAAGGTGCAAAATAATAACATTACTGCTTTATCATGGTAATGCCAAAATAGTAGCACAAGAGCAGACTCAACATGCAGGATCTTTGGCAAACGATCGGACCAAAAAGGAACATACCTCATGATGGGAACAATATCTGCAGTTAATGCCATCGTAGAAGGGATGACACCAGTCACCAACATGGATGATTCAATTCATGGGACCTTTCTGTGCAGTTCACCTGAAATTAAGCAATGTCCCATGAGCTAGCATCTTCTTCTTCTTTTTTGTAAGAAAGGGCTCCAACCCTGGTTCCATTTCCATCAGAAAACGAAACCCATAGAGCTTCTTCTTCATTAGTGTCGGGGAAAACGACACCTATGGGATCACGAAGAATCCCTTTTGCTACGGTTGGCGGATGTGGGGCTATGGAAAGAGCGGGTTTGAGGGATCAACACGGGGGGATTATCCAGGTTCGGGCCGCAAGTGATGCGTAATACCCTACTCCTGTTGTTTTATGTTTATCTAGTGTTCTTGGACTAGCTACAAAGCGTGTAGGGTACAAAAAGTCTAAATCCCCCCTCAGTACACCGTGGGCCTCCTTTTATAGTCAAAAGCGGCCGCCACAGTGGCACACAGGAGGTGGAAAGTTGTATAGTAGTCGAGTATATCTCCTGGCACCATAGAACAAATGCATTTAATGCGCTGCCGACGTGCCCTTCTTTCTTTATCGAGGATGGCAAGGAAGCTAGTCCCAGCTGTCACCGCCTCACCTAGCTTCGACGCGCGTCCGAGCTGACGAGGCGTGTAGCACCACGCCGGCTGGCTGGCTGCTGAGTTGGTGCGGTGGCAGAGACTTCACGAAGATCAGAATGCAACCACGCAGGTGCTTCACTAGTACCGCGAGCTCCTAAACAAACGGTTTAAAACCCCTTTCCGCGACGGCATCTGGAACCGTCGCCAAGTTAGTGTGGGCGATAGGGGGGTCCTTCCGACACGACCCAGAAACCATCAGGGATATGCCCTCCTGGCACACACGTTCAGCAAAATGAGGTCGTGTGCGACCGGCGAGCGCTCAAATATAGAAATACGTACAGTAGAGCTAAAAAAATTACAATAATACGGCGAAATTGTTTCCGGTTGCAAGTACATCCCACACAGTCAGCCCCCGCTAAACGTTTCCATTCGTATGTACATCCCACACTGTCGCTCGAAGGAAAATGTTTCCGTTCGCAGGTACATCACACACAATTTTTCCTGTTAAATCGCTTGCGTTATTGAATATATCACACACGGTCTGTGGAATAAACTATGTGGCAAAGGCTGTCCATCACACACAGTTTTCAAGTGGTAAACATTTGCGCAAGGTGGCCTAACGCAAATAGTTTTCAAGAGAAAGTCGTGTGTGATTGTTTATTGATCCAACACGGTTTATTCCTAGAAACTATGTGCATTGCCTGAGGACATCGCCCATGGTATTTTTTTTAACAACCATTTGTAATAGTAAAACCCAATTAGCAGGCTAATTATCCGACTATTCATAATCCATTTATTAATCTAATTGACAGTTCATATTAAGCACACAATATATTTCATTTTCATAATTGAAATACATCAGAGTACAACATCATATAGCTTCAGCACTCAGCTACCCCATTACAAAACTACACCAGGATCAAATTTCACATGCAACATCTATAACCTTTCGAAATTAGCATCATAGACGGTACATAGACAGATGTATCTCATTTGGAAAACTGCTGAAGCAGAAGGCGAATATTGACCCTTCATTGATGTTGAAGGTCTTTGTAACTTTAGGCCAGTGCATGTGGATGATTGACCGTCCATCCTTCATCCTCTTTAGGAACACTTCAATATTGAACAGAGGGTGTTGTATGAATACCTTCCTCGCCTCCTGGCCATACAGGTGGTTTGACAAGTAATCATCAGTGAACTTCTTTGGAAAGGCCTGAAAACAAGGATGTGCATAAATATCTTCTCTATATTGGAAATGGGGCAAAGGAATAAAAAAGGCAAGGTATAGTAGTTAGTACCATCCTGTAGTGAACTGATGTCTTCTCCATTGTGCAGACAAAGATCTTGTTGTTTTTTGTCGCTAATTTCTTTATCCTATCAATCTTTCTAAGTTTATTGACTTGACTGATATTCATGGACAACTCATTTCCCCATATGCAAAAAGGGTTGAACAGTGGGTGAAAACCTCTGACAGCAGGACCTACATGTGCAAGACCAAATTGTTAAAAACCTAAATATTAGAATGGTTCCTGCAATTGCACAATAATGTGCTATTAGACAATGGACCATGCATGTGCTAACCTCGATTGTAAACCTCAGTGCTTCCCATTGATTCCCTGCAACACATATAAGGTAGTTAGTCATCAGGTTAAGTAAGGTTTTGCATGCTATCAGTAAAATATGTTGATGAAAAATAATCACATTACGGATTCATCAGATTAATTTAAGCCACAAGGAAAACCCATTTATCCAAACCTAGCATGATTAAGAACTAGCAAATATAACACTTGTATATGTTTCTCATGTATTAATTGCAGCCAAATTTGATTTATTCCTCACATGCACAACAATACAAAATTCTACCACGACAATTGGACATCGCATTGCAGAATTGAACCAAGCAGTTAACTAAACACCACAACAAATGAACCAAACATTAACTGAGCACCACATTGCACAATAGAACATTGAACCAAGCAGTTAACTAAACACCACAACAAATGAACCAAACATTAACTGAGAACCACATTGCACAATATAACATATTCCTAATAGAAGATCAGAGGGAGGGTGCGGGGAGGTAGATATTTCCGCGGAAGCTAAAAATTTGGAATCGCTTCAGCCAAAAAACTAGCATGCAAAGTGTCATCGGACACGGTCCCTTATTCAGAACTGGCGCGCTGTGGACTGTAACCGACGCACCTTCTGTCGTAATCCATGGGCGTACTATACACCGACGGTGCTCCAATATATTTTGTGCCGCATCTCACACGGTTGGTGATAATAAACTATGTGTGATCTACTTGATTTATCATCTTGATCATTTGAATTACGTAATGGGGTCACAGCTACAATGGATGGTGTTTGAATTGTTAGAACTTATATCTGCAGTGAACATGCAACTATAGGTGTGTCGTCAAAAAAATTGGAATGATTCAGGGTTTTTTTGTACATTTTTATACATTAACTGGGTTTTCCAGGCATTTTATGCGCATAATTCAAATTTGAACTACATGCACATGCTCTATTGCATATAAACTTACTGAAAAATCAAATATGTGTCCTTGGTTGCATGCTTAGGTCCCATGCAAGAAATGGGAATGAATTTCAAACACCCTGCCACCGTCACTCGGCCGCAAACATTGACATGCCTGGTTTTTAAATTCTAGTAAAGCCAAAACTCATCTGAAATTCATGAAACTTGGCATGCTATCATGTAGCAGCATCAACATGCCGTGGTACAAATTTTTTCCCATTTGGGGCAGGTTTGGGTATAAGCTTCTCACAAACTAGAGCTTCTCACAACAAGCGTGATGGTTTCGGTAGGGAACATGCCACCTTTGGGGACGAAATGATATATGTTGCCTCTTATTGCTTTCAAAAAAATCCGAGTGTCAACATACAACAACAGGAGTGTTGTGCGAACTTTTGTGATTTTTCGGGGTTCGTTTGGACATTTTTATGCATTAACTGAGTTTTCAATGCATTTATGTGCATAATTCAAATTTGAACTACATGCACATGCTCTAGTGCATATAAACTAGTTGAAAAATCAAATATGTGTCCTTGTGTGCATGCTTAGGTCCCATGCAAGAAATGGGAATGAATTTGAAACACTAGAGCACCGTTGATTGCCGGCAAAACATTGAGATGCCTGGTTTTTAAATTCTAGGAAATCCAAAACTCGTCTAAAATTCATGAAACTTGGCATGCTATCATTTTGTGGCATCAACATGTCGTGGTACAAATTTTGTCCCATTTGGGGCAGGTTTGGTTATATGCTTATCACAAACTGAAGCTTCTGACAACAAGCATGATGGTTTTCGGTAGGGAACGTCCCAGCTTTGGGGACGAAACGATATACATTGCCTCTTATTGCTTTCAAAAAAAATTACCATGTCAACATAGAACAATAGGAGTGTTGTGTGATTTTTTGTGATTTTTCGGGGTTCGTTTGGACATTTTTATGCATTAACTGAGTTTTCAATGCATTTTATGTGCATAATTCAAATTTAAACTACATGCACATGCTCCAGTGCATATAAATTGGTTGAAAAATCAAATTTGTGTCCTTGGGTGCATGATTAGGTCCCATGCAAGAAATGGGAAGGAATTTCAAACACCGGGTCACTGTTGATTGCTGGCAAAACATTGAGATGCCTGGTTATTAAATTATAGTAAATCCAAAACTCGACTAAAATTCATGAAACTTGGCATGCTATCATGGAGCGGCATCAACATGTCGTGGTACAAATTTTGTCCCGTTTGGGGTAGGTTTGGGTATATGCTTCTCACAAACCGGAGCTTCTCACAACAAGTATGATGGTTTTCGATAGAGAACGTCCCACCTTTGGGGACGAAACAATATCCATTGCCTCTTATTGCTTTCAAATTTTTTTCTCATGTCAACATAGAACAAGAGGAGTGTTGTGTGAATTTTTGGGGTTCGTTTGGACATTTTTATGAATTAAGTGAGTTTTCAATGCATTTTATGTGCATAATTCAAATTTGAACTACATGCACATGCTCCAGTGTATATAAATTGGTTGAAAAATCAAACCTGTGTCCTTGGGTGCATTCTTAGGTCCCATGCAAGAAATGGGCATGAATTTCAAACACCGGGGCACCGTTGATTGCCGGCAAAACATTGAGATGCCTGGTTTTTAAATTCTAGTAAATCCAAAACTCGTCTGAAATTCATGAAACTTGGCATGCTATCATGGAGCAGCATCAACATGCCATGGTACAAATTTTGTCCCATTTGGAGTAGGTTTGGGTATATGCTTCTCACAAATCGGAGCTTCTCACAACAAGTATGATGGTTTTCGGTAGGGAACGTCCCACCTTTGGGGACGAAACAATATCCATTGCCTCTTATTGCTTTTGAAAAAATTTTCTCATGTCAACATAGAACAACATGAGTGTTGTGTGAATTTTCAGGGTTCGTTTGGACATTTTTATGAATTAAGTGAGTTTTCAATGCATTTTATGTGCATAATTCAAATTTGAACTACATGCACATGCTCCGGTGCATATAAATTGGTTGAAAAATCAAATCTATGTCCTTGGGTGCATGCTTAGGTCCCATGCAAGAAATGGGCATGAATTTCAAACACCGGGGCACCGTTGATTGCCGGCAAAACATTGAGATGCCTGGTTTTTAAATTCTAGTAAATTGAAAATTTTGTTAACCATTCATGTGACGCCATGTGTCCTACTTTTAATGGCTGTAGGAGGTGCCGTGCGGACAACTGCTTGACCTAGACTGAACGGGAGGCGTGTGAGCGCCGTCCGGTGCACAGGCTGACTGAGAGGCGTGCAAGCTGTCCTCGACTGCACAGGATCATCAGGAAGCATGCGAGTTGTACGCTGCGCAGGCTCACTTAGAAGCGAGCCTTTTGCTTTCCATGGCCGCCCGCATTGCTCGCTTCATCTCCATTAATGGATCCCAAGCCACAGTTTAATTCAATATTTTAGTATAAAACACTCATCGCAAACGTTTTAGTTAAAACACCCGTATACAAACCGACAGCTTCCCAAGGAAGCCAAGAGAAAATGTGCTGAGTAGGATTTCTGTAGATCTTGAATCCAAACGATTTAGATAGAGCACCTGTACGCAAAGTGAGAGCAGCGTAGGATTTGTGCATCCCTTCAACGCAAACGGTTGTTCTGGATGACCCGTGTGCAACCACGTACAAACAATTTGGTAAGATTTGCATCTGTCATATTGGGTATGTTGCCATTTGTCAAATTGGAAAGATTTACATTTGTTGATCTAGTAACATTGCCATTTGTCAATCCTTGTAACTGTAGCGACCCGACCCGAATGGATCAAGTCTCTGTGCTTAGGTGTCATCCCTGGATCGGTATGCTGACACATACAATACTCGAAGGATTTATAACAGAGGTAAATCACATGTATAAAGTAACGTAAATACTATTACCTCAATCCAAATAGCGGAAGCAACAAGGTTGTGGATTCCCATTAACACCAACGGCAAAGTTGAGTGTAGAAATCGTAACCCTAACGTATCACTTACTCGTCGTAAGAAACCTGCAACATAAGACGTTGCAGCCCGAAACAGGTCAGTACATTGAATGTACTGGCAAATTCACACCATAGAGAATGGTGAACAATGGCTATCACTACATGCATATTTGGCTGGTGGAAAAGCTCTATGGTTATGAGGTTTTTGCGTAAAGCCAATTTTTCCCTACTGCAAAGGAATAAATTTAATTACTATCATGGTGGTTTTTGAACATTGAGAATGGTTGACAGCATTCTCAATCCCAATTAAGTAACATCATTAAACCCAACAATATTCATTTAAAGTAACGTGATGAGATCAACAGGATAATCCAAGAGCTAGATACTCAAGATGTCCATAACCGGGGACACGGCTAATCATGATTAGTTTGTACACTCTGCAGAGGTTTGCGCACTTTTCCCCACAAGACTCGATCACCTCCGTTTGGCTTCTCGCACTACATGGTGTTTGAGAAGACGGATGACCGAGACATAGTCTTTCAGAAGTGCTAGCACCTTACGATCGGGTAGACCGGTACACCTACATCCCCTACATCTGCTAGTCTACCACTATAAGAGTTCGCACAACTTAGTCAACTATGCCAGAGCCCATAATGGCTTGTGGTTGCACACGGAAGTTTCTAGCATGAAAGATCTTATGATCCCTTTGAGCCTGGGTGGCGGTCCAAAATAAACAGGCAAGTCCTGATAGACATCAGGTGCCTCAATCCACCCAGATGTGTGTTTAAGTTGCTACCTTAGATAAACCATTAAAATTATCAACTCACATCTGTCATGGATATCACTCACCCAATCCACGTCTACTAGCATAGCATGGCATAATAAGCAAACGTAGAAGTAACTCCCAAAGGTTTCATAGTAATACAGGTGATAGGTACTACCTCATCTACTTCCCATCCCACAATTTAATTAGATCCTAATCATGCAATGTGAGAGGATTGATCTAATGCAATAAAACATGGGTTGTAGAAAAGGTATGATCAAAGTGTGAACTTGCCTGCAAGGTTGATGAAGATTATTCGCACTCAAAACTCTTGATAGATCTACTCGTCGCACTCCGGTCAATCTATCGTAAGCAAGCAATAGTAACCACACAATAAGTACTCATCTAATGCACAGGTAAAACCCGAACAAGAGAACGAACCAGATAGTTCAACCTAAGAACTCCGGTTGCAAAGAAAGAACGAACCGAACAAAGAAACGGAAAACAAACGGTGGAAGAAAACAACTCGGTACTAGCAAGTTGAAACTAGGTCAAAATTTTACAGTAGCAAAAACTTGTTTAAGTTGATTAGACGGAACGGCGGTTTCGAAACGAAACTCCAGGCGCTTGAATCACCTGATTCCGATAAACGAGCGAGAAGATAAACAAGAACGAAGATCGGATCTGAGATCGCGATCGCGGAATAAATCCGACGAGAAGAAAAAGAGAACGGTTATACGGACGTCGTTAACCAGGAAAAAGATCGGTGATCACATTCGTTGAGACGAACGGTCCGAAAGAAGAACGAAAACCGATCTAGGGTTTCGGAAAAGAAACCGAAAAAGAAAACGGAAAACCGATCTAGGGTTTCGGAAAAGAAACCGAAACGAAGAATCGGAGAGAAAAACCAGAAAAGAAAACCGGAACGGTTTCTTTTAAAAGAACCGAACCGCGGGGAAGAAAAAGAGAGGCGCGGGGCTACCTCTGGCGAGGCGGGGCGAACGGTGGCGACGGCGGCGTGCTAGGGCGGCGGCGGCGGCGCTATAGGGGCGGCGGCGGTGGCTGAGGGGCGTGGGGTGGGGCGCGGCTTGGGGAGGAGAGGGGGTTTGGGTTTTTGGTGTGAGGAGAGGGGGGGTCTATGGGGGTATTTATATAGGAGAGGGGGGTTTACTTGGGGTAGGGGGCAAGAAAAAGAGTAGGAAAAGGAAAAATGAAACAAAGGAAAGGGGAGGGGGCTAACCGGCCAGAGTCCTTCCAGGACTCGGCCTGAGAGGCGGCGGCTGGCGCTGGCGCCTGGCATGCGCGCGCAGGGGAGGCTGGGGCGCGGCGGCGGCTGGCTGGGCCTTTGGCCTGGCTGGCCTGGCGGGAGTTTTTTTTAACTAGTTTTCGCGCGCAGAAAACAAAAGAAAAAGAAACTAAACGAACACCGAAAAACCTAAAGTAAATTTTACCCGACTCCTAAAAATGAGCCGAACAAAATGAACTTTACTCCGGACCTAAAATGCAATTTTCGAAAACGCGCATTTTTCCCTATCCAAAGAAAAACAAACAAACACCGGAAAACGAAATTCGATCTATTTATTAAATCTTCATTTTTCCTATATTTTGGGAAAGTCATATTATTCCCTCTCTCATATTTTGATATCGGAAAAATAATTGAAGATGAAATAAATAAATCAAATGATCCTCTTTTCAAATTCGAGAAAACTGTCAAATATGAAAATAACGAAATCTCCAACTCTCTCCGAAGGTCCTTGAGTTGCGGGAAATTTCTAGGATCGACCAAAATGCAAGAAAATAAGATATGCATGATGATCTAATGTATAACATTCCAAATTGAAAATTTGGGATGTTACAAACCTACCACCCTTAAAAGGAATCTCGTCCTCGAGATTCAGAGAGGCTAGCAAGAAAAGGTTAGGTTTTGGGGGTCTTCTCAAAATCCATCGATCATCACACGGTGTCTCGGGTGCTACCACCCTTAGAATCATTGTTACGGTTCCATCGAAACTCATATACTTCATCCATATTGTTAACAGTGTCTGTCTTCTCAAATCCTCGGAAAATTCCTTCTCTGGCTCTTCCGGTAGTGGCATAACCTTTTCCTCAATTCTTCTGTCCTTTCCTCTTGGTAAGGTTATTCCGAGATTGGGTCTTCTTAGCTGACGGGTCTGGCGCCAAAACTAAACAACTATCGATATCTCATGGTGGTCAACAATTCGTGGTTTCTCCTGCAGGAAATGGGTCTGGGTTGATCCTCACCGTATATCCTACGGTTGGCAACAACTGCCGTGTACAAGGGAAAAAAATACTTATACCATTCTAAGGTTTAAACAGAGTTTTCATCGTCGTCTCTCTACTATAGGTAAGTCACTCAGATTTACCATTCCATATAACAAGGCGAATAATAAGAGTAAGTCGGTATGGTGATCAATCCATCCCGCACCCAAATCATTACCTTGTATACAGTTTAGCGAATCTCGCATTCTAACACTCGGTCATCCTCACAAGCATTGCAGAATTTCTCTTGTCGACGAACCAATTTCGAAATAATCCATTGATTCTGCAAGCCAGACAAACATCTATCGTTCCTTCACAACTCTCAGGTTTTGCGTTACTCCTATAAGATTGTCTATCGGTAAAGGTATATCCTCTTCCAGGGTCCTTCCTTCAGCAAGAATGTGCTTGCTTCTTGGCAGGTTCTGGAGCCTGTGGGTTAGAGCCCATCTCCTCACTTGTAATCCTTGAACTCATCTTCGGGCAACTGATCATTAGTCCAACTTCCAACTTCCTAGTATTCTTAAATCCATCCAATTGTATTGTCTTCCTTCCTTCTATTGGCACCAAACTAAGACGTGAGTACTCAGACTTGTCATGGGGTTGCGATTGCTCCAACATCATACCTCCTTTATATCCAATAGTACTTCATCTCTTCATCCTCGTGGGATTTCCCACATACCGAGATAAAAACTTATACTTATGAAGTCCATACTCTACTTCGTGGAACATCATTATCCTTTCCTGGGTCAAGCGTCCTTACTGGGGAATATTGGCCATCTCTGCATGGCACTCCTCCAACTGGGAAATGTGAAACACATCATGAACTCCTGACAGTCCTTCGGGTGACTCCAACTTGTAGGACACTACTCTCATACACTCCAAAATTCGGTATGGTACTACAAATCTCGGGGCTAACTTTCCTTTAACTCCAATTCGTTTAACTTCTCGCAGAGGAGACACACGAAGACATGCTCTGTCTCCAACTTTCATAGACTACGTCCTTGAGTTTTTTTGAGTCTACATAACTCTTCTGTCTGGACTGAGCTACCTTCAGTCTATCTCGAATCAACTTAACATTCTCTTCTGACTCCTTGATCACATTTGGTCCAACAACTGACGATCTCCAACTTCATCCCACATACTCTTGGGGCATCACACATATCGAGACAAAACTCATATTCATTTTGTCCGAAATCCACTCAGTGGAGTATGCTTATCTTTTCCAGGGGTCAACGGTTCTTACACGGTACTACCACCCTTAAAATGCTCCAATATTTTATAGACCATATTTCTCATATCCTCAAAAATGGTCAACATCTTTCCTCATAGAGTAACTCATAAAATAAAAATCAGTACCAACACTGCTAACTTTATTGATTCTCAAATTATTACAATCTCCTGTTTTTCCATTACATGCCTCAACTCAACACCTCAATATAAAGGAAAATGTCCTCACTACTACGACTATATTTCTCCTGTTACAAACTCAACTACTTATCACAAGTCTCCTTCTCCTTCGGACAATCTCTGGCAAAGTGCCCTGCTTTATTACAACTAAAACATATTACTTCTGACAAGTATCGAGGTTTCCTTTTTGGGCATTTGTTGAGGTAGTGCCCTGACTCCTTGCACCCATAACAGGTGACATGACTCAGATCCTTTCTGGAATCCAATCTACTTCTCTTTCTTGACTTTTCCATTCCAATCAGGGCTTCTATTTCCTGTGGGTCATACTCTACTTCCTCAGCCGGGAATTCTACTAGATTCCCATTCATACAATTCTGGGAGATGTGTCCTTCTTCTCCACATGAATAGCAAGACTTGGTATAGGGTTTAATTGGTTCCTCTTTGGGTGTGTCCTCCACCTCGTCCTTCATCGCAGGTTCTTCTAAAATTTCCATGAGGGCTCCTTTCATTACTTCGTTCTTCTGCTGGATGGTTCCTTGTACCATGGTGTAAACGTGACACTGTGCAGGGTAGTGGGTAGTCCCTTCACACAAGAAACAAGTGATCTTCCTAGTTGGGCATTCTTCAACTGGGTGACTTCCTTCACAATTAGGGCACTCAACCTTGTGTTCTTTATGGGTGTGTCCGATTTCTCCACAAATCTTACATGCACAAGGTTTCTTCATATCCTTTCCATAAGGCTTCAACTTCTGGGACACAAACCGAGACTTTGGCAAAGTCAACTTAAATTATTTCCAAGTGGTTACTCCTTGCCATCCATTGATGGTTTGGTACATCCTCCACCAAGTAGAAGCACCTCTTTCAAAGCATTGAAGAGCATACTGGGCCATATCCTTTCCGACTATAGGCTTGTTTTCCATATGATCCTCCATGTTCTGAATCCATCGGTCTGTCTCCAATTGACTCATCGGTCCAGAAAATACAAGCTCATCTCCATTCATCATCTATTGGGTCCATGGGTTTGGGGTGAGATAAGAGAGATCAAGAGAGAGGAATGCACACAATACAAACAAAAGTTTTGAAAAGACAGATTTTTGTTGTGGCTGTCGAAAAACATCAAACAAATGACAGCTCACAATCGTCGCATCTAACGTAGGTATATAACAGGGGTTTGGTCTTCTAATGGTCAACGTTGCCAAACTCTTCAAGTCTTGTTCATGTCTCCAATGGCTTCTTCCGACCATACTTGTCTTTCTCAAGTTCTTTTGCCAGATCATCTCTATTGACGCAAAGTCTGTCGTGGCGTCCTTCAATATTTATGGAGTTGCATTCCAAACTTCTAGGTTTCAACATCCTTCGCATGAACCATGGTCCTACTGTCCTTCAGTTCCCGACGAATCTCCTGTATCTCAAGGTTTTACTTCTCTAGCTTGGCTGCTTTCAACTTCTGGTCTTAAGTTCTTCACGAAATGCTTCCTTGTCTAATACGACTTCCTGGAGCTCCATTTTAAACCTCTTGATGTACTACTCCGGATCTTGGTGATACACCAGCTAAGTTTAAAACTGCATCCTTTGCTGATAGATGCTCCATCGGCCTTCTACCATCCAATCCTTCCGAAGGAATGCATGCTTAGTTCAGCTCGGTGACCACAGTATCAATGGTGATGACATCACGGATAACCTGTTTCTGCCCTTGTCATTGCCATGAGCTATCTTCCATAATTGATATCCCCTGCCTTATGGTTTTCTTTGACAAAAACTTCGAGTTCTCATGCTCCATGTTTCGGTCTTTCTCCAACACACCTTGATATCGGGTATTGACAACTTCCATAGTCTGTCAAGTTCCATCAGGGTAGCAGTCCTAGGTCATACAAATCTGGGGATTCTTCAGAGCCTTCAAATTCTACTTGTCTTCGGTCTTTAGCCGTTGTAGTTTCCATTATCATAATGTATGGTAAAATCCTCTTCATTCCGAATGGTCTCGGTTGTCCGATATCTTGTACATCTTGGAGTGGTCTCATCAGTCGAATCTTTGTGTGGTCAAAAGGGGAAAAGGGATATGGTCTCACTAAAAAGAATTTTTGAATAAGCTAAGAAGAGAAGAGAGGTAAAAGATTTTTTTGTTGAAAGGGAAAGTTGTAGAGAAAAATCTTTGCTATGGGCTTGCCAGTTTCTAGGGTCACGTCCTACAGTCAACATGTGCTCTGATACCATCTTGTAGCGACCCGACCCGAATGGATCAAGTCTCTGTGCTTAGGTGTCATCCCTGGATCGGTATGCTAACACACACAGTACTCGAAGGATTTATAACAGAGGTAAATCACATGTATAAAGTAACGTAAATACTATTACCTCAATCCAAATAGCGGAAGCAACAAGGTTGTGGATTCCCATCAACACCAACGGCAAAGTTGAGTGTAGAAATCGTAACCCTAACGTATCACTTACTCGTCGTAAGAAACCTGCAACATAAGATGTTGCAGCCCGAAACGGGTCAGTACATTGAATGTACTGGCAAATTCACACCATAGAGAATGATGAACAATGGCTATCACTACATGCATATTTGGCTGGTGGAAAAGCTCTATGGTTATAAGGTTTTTGCTTAAAGCCAATTTTTCCCTACTGCAAAGGAATAAATTTAATTACTATCATGGTGGTTTTTGAACATTGAGAATGGTTGACAGCATTCTCAATCCCAATTAAGTAACATCATTAAACCCAACAATATTCATTTAAAGTAACGTGATGAGATCAACAGGATAATCCAAGAGCTAGATACTCAAGATGTCCATAACCGGGGACACGGCTAATCATGATTAGTTTGTACACTCTGCAGAGGTTTGCGCACTTTTCCCCACAAGACTCGATCGCCTCCGTTTGGCTTCTCGCACTACATGGTGTTTGAGAAGACGGATGACCGAGACATAGTCTTTCAGAAGCGCTAGCACCTTACGATCGGGTAGACCGGTACACCTACATCCCCTACATCTGCTAGTCTACCACTGTAAGAGTTCGCACAACTTAGTCAACTATGCCAGAGCCCATAATGGCTTGTGGCTGCACACGGAAGTTTCTAGCATGAAAGATCTTATGATCCCTTTGAGCCTGGGTGGCGGTCCAAAATAAATAGGCAAGTCCTGATAGACATCAGGTGCCTCAATCCACCCAGATGTGTGTTTAAGTTGCCACCTTAGATAAACCATTAAAATTATCAACTCACATCTGTCATGGGTATCACTCACCCAATCCACGTCTACTAGCATAGCATGGCATAATAAGCAAACGTAGAAGTAACTCCCAAAGGTTTCATAGTAATACAGGTGATAGGTACTACCTCATCTACTTCCCATCCCACAATTTAATTAGATCCTAATCATGCAATGTGAGAGGATTGATCTAATGCAATAAAACATGGGTTGTAGAAAAGGTATAATCAAAGTGTGAACTTGCCTGCAAGGTTGATGAAGATGATTCGCACTCAAAATTCTTGATAGATCTACTCATCACACTCCGGTCAATCTATCGTAAGCAAGCAATAGTAACCACACAATAAGTACTCATCTAATGCACAGGTAAAACTCGAACAAGAGAACGAACCAAATAGTTCAACTTAAGAACTCCGGTTGCAAAGAAAGAACGAACCGAACAAAGAAATGGAAAACAAACGGCGGAAGAAAACAACTCGGTACTAGCAAGTTGAAACTAGGTCAAAATTTTACAGTAGCAAAAACTTGTTTAAGTTGATTAGACGGAACGGCGGTTTCGAAACGAAACTCCAGACGCTTGAATCACCCGATTCCGATAAACAAGCGAGAAGATAAACTAGAACGAAGATCGGATCTGAGATCACGATCGCGGAATAAATCCGACGAGAAGAAAAAGAGAACGGTTATACGGACGTCGTTAACCGGGAAAAAGATCGGTGATCATGTTCGTTGAGACGAACGGTCCGAAAGAAGAACGAAAACCGATCTAGGGTTTCGGAAAAGAAACCGAAAAAGAAAACGGAAAACCGATCTAGGGTTTCGGAAAAGAAACCGAAACGAAGAATCGGAGAGAAAAACCGGAAAAGAAAACCGGAATGGTTTCTTTTAAAAGAACCGAATCGCGGGGAAGAAAAAGAGAGGCGCGGGGCTACCTCCGGCGAGGCGGGGCGAACGGTGGCGACGGCGGCGTGCTAGGGCGGTGGCGGCACTATAGGGGAGGCGGCGGCGGGTGAGGGGCGCGGGGTGGGGCGCGGCTTGGGGAGGAGAGGGGGTTTGGGTTTTTGGTGTGAGGAGAGGGGGGGGGTCTATGGGGGTATTTATATAGGAGAGGGGGGGTTTACTTGGGGTAGGGGGCAAGAAAAAGAGTAGGAAAAGGAAAAACGAAACAAAGGAAAGGGGAGGGGGCTAACCGGCCAGAGTCCTTCCAGGACTCGGCCTGAGAGGCGGCGGCTGGCGCTGGCGCCTGGCGCGCGCGCGCAGGGGAGGCTGGGGCGCGGCGGCGGCTGGCTGGGCCTTTGGCCCGGCTGGCCTGGCGGGAGTTTTTTTTTAACTGGTTTTCGCGCGCAGAAAACAAAAGAAAAAGAAACTAAACGAGCTCCGAAAAACCTAAAGTAAATTTTCCCCGACTCCTAAAAATGAGCCGAACAAAATGAACTTTACTCCGGACCTAAAATGCAATTTTCGAAAACGCGCATTTTTCCCTATCCAAAGAAAAACAAACAAACATCGGAAAACGAAATTCGATCTATTTATTAAATCTTCATTTTTCCTATATTTTGGGAAAGTCATATTATTCCCTCTCTCATATTTTGATATCGGAAAAATAATTGAAGATGAAATAAATAAATCAAATGATCCTCTTTTCAAATTCGAGAAAACTCTCAAATATGAAAATAACGAAATCTCCAACTCTCTCCGAAGGTCCTTGAGTTGCGTGAAATTTCTAGGATCGACCAAAATGCAAGAAAATAAGATATGCATGATGATCTAATGTATAACATTCCAAATTGAAAATTTGGGATGTTACAGTAACACTGCGATTTGTCAAAATATGCAGCTAGAAATCATTAGTACTATGTAATTTTTGCAACTAAAATTCAGTAATTAAGCATAGATTTCATTCATACATTAAGCAGTCATTCTTAATTTGTACAAACAGTTCAACTCGACAGCTGAACCTACCAAACTCCTCCCCAATTGTTGCCAACCACGTACTGAAATAGCTAGTTCAACTATATATACTAGCTAATTTTAAGTACGTTGTACAGTTCGACCACACATCTATAGTCAGATGAACTGAATAAAATAGCCCCTAAATACTACTACTACCATGGAGGGGCTTTGTGCTACTTCCGACAGCTTCTCCTCTGCCGAGCGCGCTCAGTAAGAGGCAGAGGAGGAGGAGGAGGAGCCTACCGACGAGCTGGAAAAATGCAACTCGGTGCCAGCTCGAATGCCCACTAACACTACAAACGATCCCTCTCTAAGCGGCCGGACTGCTCGTAGATCTCCTGATTCCTCGCCTCTACGTCGGCGTGTGCTGCGGCCACGGCTGTGGTAAGGCTCTTTGCGTGCTCGACAAGGCGCTCCTCCTTTTCCCGCAGGAACTCAATGTAGCGCGCAAGGTTGCTGACGCACGTGCGGGCCTCCACCTCCGCCCCCTCCTTCGGGCGGCGGTGGCAGAGCGGGTGATGATCCCGGTGGTCGACGGCCCCAGCCCCGAACCCAGCGGCGTGTGGCTCGTTGTCTCGGATTCGGACGACGCCGCTCGTCTGGCTTCGATCGCCAGAATGTCGTGGATGCTCGCAGGCCACATCTTCGGCCCCATCTGTGGCCACCCGGCTGCCTGCTCGTGCTGGCGCGGACGGGCCGGCCCCGGAGAGCCGATCGCTGTGATCCCTTTTCTCTCGGGGGCCATGGTGATGATGAAGTCGATGTGCTAACCTCCAAATCGGATTTTCACAGCTTGCGCCCCTACCTAGCGCGCCAAAGATGTCAGGGGAAACGACACCTACGGGATCATGAAGAATCCCTTTTGCTACGATTGGCGGGCGCGGGGCTGTGGGAAGAGTGGGTTTGAGGGATCAACACGGGGGGATTATCCAGGTTCGGGCCGCAAGTGATACGTAATACCCTACACCTGCTGGTTTATGTTTATCTGGTGTTCTTGGACTAGCTACAGAGCGTGTAGGGTCCAAAATGTCCGAATCCCCCCTCAGTACGCCGCGGGCCTCCTTTTATAGTCAAAAGGGGCCGCCATAGTGGCACACGGGAAGTGGAAAGTTGTACAGTAGTCGAGTCTATCTCCTGGCACCATAGGACAAATGCATTTAATGCGCTGCCGACATGCCCTTCTTGCTTTATCGGGGATGGCAAGGGAGCTCATCCCAGCTTTCGCCGCCTCGCCTGGCTTCGACGTGCGTCCGAGCTGACGAGGTGTGTAGTGCCTCGCTGGCTCGCTGGTTGCTGAGTTGGTGCAGTGGCGGAGTCTTCACAAAGATCTGCATGCTACCACGTAGGTGCTTGCTTTGTTGGCCTAGAGGCCGCACGTCGCCACGCAGCTGCTCGCCTAGTTGGTGGGATGGCAGCTGTGTGGGAACGACGGTGGAGTCTTGGCAGGTGGGGGCCTGCCTGTGGCCCCACGGATGTCTTCAGTAAGAGTCTTGCCATGGCCCTGACAAGGGTCTTGCCACGGCATCATTGGCGTCCCTGGCAAGGGTCTTCCCGGGGGGTCTCGTGGGTATCCTCGGCAAGGATCTTGCTGAGGATCTTCGTCTTCTGATTCTCATCTAGTCTTGTATGTTCTTCGTCTTCGCAAAGATCTGCATGCCACCATGGAGGCGCCTCCCGAGCCTTGGTTCCAATGTGGGTGATGGTGTCGAAACTCTTAGGCTCAAGGGTGGCAGCTCTGCTAGTGTTGGGCAAGTTGCCCCGGCAAGGTTCTTGCCGGGGCTGTGGAGGCCGCCCCGGCAAGGGCCTTGCCGGGGGTGTTCACCTCGCCCTCCTCCACTTCGTGTTTTTGGCTCGGCGTTGCTCTGGTCATCTTGTGTCCTTGCTCCCTTCCTCTACCCCGCTAAGTGTGGCCGCAGGCACGAGTCTAACTGCCCGGGCACAAGTAAAGGGGTACAAAATAGGATCCCTACTTTTGTACATCGACAATTAGTTGCAATAAAATTGAGCAATATCAAGGTTGGTTGTGATGCTCGTGGAATGTTCAACTATAATTTGCATATCATTTGTGCAGTTCCACTAAGATCAAACGTGAAATGTATATCTCTGTTTGCACAAAAAAGGCGGAAAGGAGGGTGACTAACAAGCGATGAAACATACATCAAATGAAAAGAACCATGTTCCTTATATGTATGGCAATCCTACAAGGATAGTAGCAACTTCTAAAGTAGCGGCATTGCTAGATATTAGTGTGGGCAATAGGATTAACTATGACCACCGTTAAATACGACATTAATTTAATGGTGCCATTGCTTCATTTTACCAGCAACATTACATTAACAGCTGCTACAAAGTTGGTATTTGGGCACGGGAGAGTAGGTGGACCAGGACAGTTGCATTTCTAACGAAAAGAAGCATCTTATCTTAATGGGAAATTTACCAGGACATGAAAAACAGTGCCATTGATTCATATTACTGGAGGCATTACATTGAAGACAACATTGGTTTAATGTGTCCTTACTTTTAACAGTGCAACTGCTACATTTTACCAGTGGCATTACATAAGAGGGGCTCAGAGCAACAAACATCAGAACAGAATATCTGGGTTGGTCCCATTTTTGTTAGGTATAGCCACCTTATACTGTGTGAGGCTAGCAAATCTAGTGCTGGACATACTCTATTGACTTGTCCCCCTGTCCCCACTTTCTTTCCTTTTTCAACCAATAGATCGGATTTATATTGAGTTTGTACTCCATTTCCCTTTATTCCCTATTAGACCAAGAGACCAGTTGGATAGCCAGTCTCTGCTACTTTTCGCCCCCATTATTTCCCCTTTCGACCAAGCCCTAGATTCAGGTAACAAATCTTACCCCACCCCACCCCCTTTCTTCCTTGTTTGAACCAAGTAGTACTAGATTCGCGTGCATGAACTAGTTTAACCTCTAAACATTAAAAGTTTAGGTGGCTCTCGAACAGCCCATCGATCCTATCTATGAGGGGGCCTAAGTAATAGTAAAAGATAAAAATGCAGCGACATCAGGAGCTGGGGAAGTAGAGAAAGGCCGGTTTCAAAGGAAGTTATACCTGAGGGTCGCCGGGATGTCGCTAGGTGGGCGGCGGGAGGCTGGATCTGCCCACACTATGACAACAAGGAAGAAGGGTCGGAGGCCCTCCCTAGCCGGCGGTGTGTGGGAGAGAACGGCAAGTCACGCTGATCGGGACAAGCCGGCAGTGGGTAAGAGCCGTCGCTGAGGACGACCGCTTGAACGTTCCACCTTCTCACCTTCCCCGGCGGAGAGGATCCGGCTGGATCTATGACTAGCAGTGAGCAGAGAGAGAGTGTGGCCACCACTGTCGTGTTTAGATCTGGAGAGGATAAGACAGTGTGGAGAGAGCAACACTAGCAAGCAAGCACGAAGGCTCCTGCCTATATAGTGGAGTAGTTTTCTTTTATCTACCGGAGCCGACTTGACCTCGTCAATGACTATCGAGAAGTCTTCATGCACGTGCCCCAGAGGCGCGGTTATCATCATTTTGATCTGAAGCACTAGATTAACATATAACATGAGAAAATGCCACATGATAGGAAACCATAACCTCACTGCCCCAAGGAGACAACATGAATCCCGATGGACAAACTAGACGAGGATCAAAGCTCAAATTAAAGATAAACTCATAGAAAAGGGGTCCATCGATAGATGTCCTAATTAACATAGCCGACTTAACCTAGATGGCAGCCGAGTAGTCTTCGTGCATGTGACCCCAATGACCAGTGCCTTGGAGGAACTCAGTTGTCGCTGTTTAACCCTCGCAATGATCCGAAGCACATGACACCTAATATTGCGAGATGACAAGAAACCTTCTTTAGATTTCTATCGGAACTACAGCCCTGTACAACACAGCCTGCACGATATGTAGATGATAGACAATCCAGCCATGTCTGCTAGAGTCTGGTCACATGCATGGACAAACTGATCTTCCGTGTCATGCAGGGATCGTCCAGGCACCGACGTCTGTACAACACCACTCCAGTACTAATGCTCGTCTCTCTCTTCTATTAACTCACCAGACTTGCGGGGCCGGGGAGTGTGGCTATGGTCGGTTCTCAATTGCGGTCCCACATGTGTATACAAACGCAATATGACGCGTTTTCCATTCAGAGAGCGGCGTGCTAGACCGACCGACCGTCTAGGATGCGACGCGAACACGACGGGCGTGTTGTATACTCCGTACATGTGTACCTCCGTTTTCATGAGGCTTTGCTCCATGGCGCAATCCATGGATACAAAATTATACTATTTAAAAGTCGAGGGCGGGGCTTTTCCCGCGTGGTAGGTGGGGCAGTTCCGCCTAGTCGGTTCGACGGAGACGCGAGAAGATGAGGGAGTAGGCTGGTGCAAACGTAGGGCTGTGTGATTTGACAGTGAGTTACTGTTGGACAGGTGGACCTCGTGATTTGATTTTCCATTATCATTTTAACTGCAGTGCTAGGGACCGGCATGAGTCTCCTGATTCCTGACCACCTCCATGGTATACAGGTGCCTCTCCCAATGCTCCACCATGTAGAGCATAGTTAATAGTATAGCTAGCTGGTGGTGCTTCATGAGTATATAAACATGCCATGTCATCAAAAGTTAGTAGTATTATTTACTAGTCATACAATAGGGTTGGCTATAAGGTTTTTCTCACTTTCTCTCTATCCCTCTCCTTTGTCTTGGAGCACGTGTAGAGGCTGGCTCTTGCATGAGAGCCCACTACTTCACTTTTTCCTTGCCTCCCTCCTCCACATATGCAAAAATACCATGTAACCGGGCTTATAGCCCACTATTGTACTTGCTTGTACAGGTGCTAAGCCTGCCACATAGGCATAAAGTCTAACGTGGCAAGTTAATTAAGAAGAGAGAGACTAGTTTGGTGACCCCAAGAAGAAACCGTGCTAAGCGCGTGTACCTAGGTGAAAAGACAATTTTGAGTCTATAGCTAATTAAATGAAGCACTCTTAGCAACAAAAAACTAAGCACCTATGCATTGATTACTTGAGTTTCTAAGCCATTTAATGCCCTTAGTTTTCATCTAAGCACCATTTCATTGGAAGAGGTCACTCCTTGGCAAATGCAATAAGTACTATGAAGAAAGAGATAGAGAGAAGTAAAAAATACTCTTATAGCCAACCTTATAGCTAACCTTGTTGTATGAGTGACTAAGTGATGACTATGTATGACATGCCAACATCAGATAGCCTAACGCACCGTGTGAAATCTCCAAGGGAGCGACCGCGCGAGCGAGGCGACGGTCGTGGTCGGCGCGACCATGATATGGGCTGCTGGCAGCCCTTGGATCTGAGGTCGAACGGTCGCATGCTAAGTTGCTGAAAATTTGCAGAATAATCCTCTAGGATAGGATATTCACCCATAGGTCTAGAGTCACACCATGAAACCATTCGATCTCAGATCCAAGGGCTCTCGGAAGCCCGTATCATGGGAGCATGGAAAGCTTCGTATCACCTGTAATTTTCCCGACACTTGACGTGCGCGAACACGCAGATGCATGATGTCATTTAATTGGGCATCTAGTAGACATGACATCTAATTGGGCCCCCATAGTATTGTGCATGAATCCATTTATCCGCCAGGCAAGGCCACTACCCTGTCATTCGCACGCCCCACTCGGCATTTTTACAATCGGAAAACCGCTAGCAGTTCGCTCATACTCGTCCCCGATCGTCCTTTAACATTACGGTAGTTCGCTCCTAGTCATCCTGTCCTTTCACATTACGACAGTTCCACTAATCCTAACCCTCCTCCCAAATCCATGGTGTCCCAAATCTCCATGATCGGCGGTGAGTACAAGGTTAGAACCATCACCGGTGAAGAGTTCGATGTTATCTACACCCGTTCTTCCATGATGGTGAAAGGATGCCTTTCTCGCTTCAGACGCATGTTTGAAAAGTCAAATGATGAGTGGGTCGCTGGGCTAGATGTTGAGTACACCACAATCCTGGGAAAAGAGAAGAATCTAAAGGAGGAAGAGAGGAAGAAGCCCGCCGTGATCCAGGTTTGCGTGCATAACTTGTTCTTGGTCTACCACATATGCCATGCTGACGTTGAGTGCGAGGATTTTAAGAACTTCCTCAGGGTGGCAAAGTCAAATTCATTTCTGTAG
Organism: Triticum urartu; assembly: GCF_056163025.1. NCBI lineage: Eukaryota > Viridiplantae > Streptophyta > Magnoliopsida > Poales > Poaceae > Triticum > Triticum urartu. Next base: position 163,657,222 of record NC_141876.1, read on the forward strand.
ACTTTACGAACGACAAAGAAGTCTTGCGTCGGATAGGCCTCATTGTAGGCCAACCCTTCGACCTCCAGAGGAATCTGCTGGTGTCCTCCCGTCAGCCTTCAATGCTGACCCTGGCAGCAACCATGGTTGATCCTTCATATGGTAAACTGATGAAACCTCCGCCCAAGTTTCATCGTTCATGGCAGTGGAATGTACTAGATATACACCACATCAATTACGCTTCAATGGATGCCTACCTGTGTTTCAATATCTACAATGGTTGGATGAAGAGTGAGAGCCAAGTGTGTAGTTCAAGCAAAGAAGTATCGGCCAAGAGGAAGAGGGACAAGGACGAAGTCGAGCACGTGGACGAGGAGTCCAAGTAAGGTGGCAGTGTCGTTGCTCATGGTGGTTGTAATGCAGTGTCTACCGGTTTAGTTGCTTAGTTTAATTTCAGGGTGCTTAGTTTTATTTGAGGGGTGTGTTGTGCTGAGCCCCCAACAGAACCATGTTATGTTCCTTCTCGTTACTTTAACTCTTCAGTATGTACATACTAGTATTTCTTATAGTTCATCTTGTAGTTGGTAGTACTACCACTCGTTTCATCACATTATATACGTACAATATATATGGCCAATATCATATAGCCAGTAGTTTAGTTGTCAAAGAATTTCAGGGTGCTTAGTTTTATTTGAGGGGTGTGTTGTGCTGGACACCAATATTGTGACTCAAATACCTATGGACCAACATGCCAGCTCTCCCTCTATCTCACTACAGTACAATAAAGTGTGGGGCCTACTTGATCCCAACAATGTTCTTATTTTCCTGTAAAATTACTCGCTTGGTTACTCCTGGCAAGCGGGGCCACACTTATCATTGTGAGAATCGGCTTATTTTTCTCATATAACATGGTCAACTGGTTTGACATGAAAATAACAATGTGCAATGGCATTTTTCAGCAAACATCTAACGGAACGATGGCATTTTTGAGATATCTAATTGCATTTTTGGGCAAGCATCTCACGGATCGATGGTATTTTTGAGTAGTTGTAACTTTGAATGGCAAAACTGAGTAGTGATACACAACTAGTGGCATAAATAATAAGAACCCAAGAATTAAATAGGTATGCTAATTTCTTTAATAGAATTTAGCACCCCATTTAAGCACATACTAGCTTTTTTAATAGTACTGTATGCATAATTTGGCGACGAGCGCTCTCTATATGTACCACCTTTTTCTTTAATTTCATCTTGTTAGTTTTGCTCCATGGCGTAATCCATCGATACTACTACTGTACAAAAGTATACATTTTTAAAAAAGCTAAAGGTGGGGCAGTCTTGCTTGGTCGGTTTCACGAGAGGCAAGGGCCTATGTGATTTGATGGCTCATTACTGCTGGAAGTCGGGGCCTTGTGATTTGACTGCTCATATAAATGATGCCGATGACCTAAGGAGGAGCAAAGAACCGTTCGGTATACTCAAGGTTTCCACTTGAGTACTAGTACGACGGAGGAGCACGAAACACGGCAGCCAAGTGCCATATGGCGATAAAAATGATCTAATTTGCTAGTCATCGATCCCACGGCGCCGCTCATCGTTAGCATTGTTCTATGCATTCCTCACAGAGAACGTGACATGTGCGGAGAAACACCCAAAGCAAAAGAAGAAACATAGGAGCAAAAGAAGAAGGAAGATTGTCACCCCTAAAAAAGAAGGAAGATGCACACACAAGTCTGGGGCGCTGCTCTCTACTACATGAAGATTTGTTGTCCGTGGAGTCGTAACTGCTTCTTCATCACCTCCATGCCCTCCATCTCCTTACGCATCTCCTCCGGTATCTTATTCATTCTGTCCATGGCGTGGGATTTCTCGACGCGAGCCTTCATCATATGTTCCACGGCCACATTGCATACCTTGACAGCAACTGGGTGCTCGATGCGGAGCTTCGCCAACTCCTCCTTCTATTCCATGACGAGGGACTGCAGGATCTTCATCGAGGAACTACTCTTCTCATGCAGCTTCTTCCAGCCGGCGTTCTCCTCCTTCAGCAGGTCGAGCTCGTGGCAGATCTTCGCCTTCTCCTCCTGAAGTTGCAGGATTTCGCCGGTCGCCTTCTTATCCGAGGCAATGCTTTTCTTCAGCAGCATCACCAAGCCGGCGGTCAACTCCCCCTACTCATTGAGCTCAGTGGGCATGTCGTCGAGGCTCTCCTTCAGAAGTTCCACCAAGCCGTCGATGAACTCCTCCTGCTTATTGAGCTGATCGGGCATGTCACTGAGGGATAACGACTCCAGCGCCGCCTGCTCGGCATGTTCGCCTCCACGGCTAGGGCGCTCCTGGGAGCCCTCGCCTGCCCATGAGAGATCTTTCGAGGTCTCTGCGAGGCGGCGAGCCCTCTCTTTTTTTCCACGCCCTTGGTTGCCGCTCCCTTATTACGAGTAGTTCTCGAGCTAGAGCTCTGCACACCGGCCATGACAAGGACGGATGAACAAGAAAAGACTTATGAGGAGGAGAGGTAGAGTAATTTTCGGCTAGGTACTAGTTCCCTTTTTTATAACCTAGTACTAGCACTAGTACTAAAACCTACATAGTGGTAACACATTAAAGTTTGATACGTACTAGGTGTGAGCAGGTTTGCACATAATTATACTATACACTTTGGAATATGATGGGAACAAGCTAAAGATTAATTGATGGTTTTGGTTTCGAGGCCCGAAATGGCTCGTGATGAGTTTCCTGGAACACAAATTTCAAGTACTACTACTCAAATATGGTCGCACAAGTCACTGTTGTAACTGGTCGTACATGTCAGACCAAGCCGATGCGTGTCGCGGGTCTGATCAACTGTCTATTGGTGCGACTGATCGTAAGTATTACGCGATGGAGACTTCTGGTTGTGGCTTTAGGTGATTGTCGCAACCAAGCATTCAAAAACTAGTGATAAATCAAGTACCATCTTTTTCCAAACGACCAAGTATTTTCACAGGAATACAATACATATAGATGGAGTGAATGTCAGGGTTGCAAACCGCCATGGCACCGCAAGTTCACTGCAGCAGCAACCGAGTAGGTCACTGCATTGCCGACGTGGAAGGAGGGCAGCTCACCTTGCCTACCATGCATGCCCAGCGGTGCCGCCGCAGCTGGTCCCGTGATTTGGCTTCTCCTACCACCCATTTGAACAGTTGCACCGGTTGCTCATGCCATTCCGCAGGCATGAGTGTTCTTTCCTCCGCAATTGACTCTGTGAATATGATCTCTGCCATTAGCCCTAGCTCCAAATCAACGCGACGCTGCCAGATGCTGACATCCCTCAGCATCCCTCCCCTGAGATCGGCTTGCGCCTCCGCCTTGTGGCATGCCAGGCGTAGCTCCTTCGAACTTCTCTACAATCGATGCAACGCTTCCTCGATCTGATTATCCCTTGCTGCCCACCACCTGAAATGCAGCCCTGGCATGTCCTCCGGCGCCACCGATCTGTGATTCCAGAGCAATGGATCCCCTCTAAAATACATGTGGGTTTCACTCAAAGGTGGCAGTGCTGCGGGTCGTAGCGAGAGGGCAGCCCGCGGGATCCTGGGATCCAAGGGATTATCCATGGCGGGATCCAATGGGTGAGGCGGGGAGGCGAGCCTAGGCGCTGGGAGAGCCCTACGAGGCTAAGATAAAGATAGTACTACTCCACCCCATCCATATTTAAATACAAAGCCACCAATAGTAGCCCCGGCAAAAATTTATCATGCTACCTGTGTCCTGGTTTATTGGCCACCTTTTTTGTGCCACTTTTTATGACATGCATAAATATTATGTTACTTCAAAATATGGTCAAAAATTGTCACAAAATACAAAGGAGACCAATGGAACTAGCAACCCATGATTTAACTACTCGCATGCACGTATAGGAGTAGTAATGTCTTTCTCAACTACTTCCTCCCTCACGTCGACTCAATTTGCATGTGCTGTATTAATTCACCATCAATGAAGTGAAGGACTTTACATGCGTCAAATTATCACATGGGGGATCTTCCTACAAAAATGCGTCCCACCGTGTACTCGTGTGTGCGTGCGAGGGAATGAGTGCGTGCGTGCACATCTTCGCTTCGTGCATGTACTGCCAGTGTGCCTGAGAGAGGACGAGTATATTCTTCTGGAACCACCAGCATGTCACTGTGATCAATCCACACAAGGAGGTCGCGAGAACGCCTCCACATGTGCCACGTGGCTTCAGGAACTGAAAGAGAGACATGGTGTAGCGTGCCATTCACTACTAGGAAAAGGCCTACTAGTGGCGCACCTGTTTTGCCTACTAATGGCGCACTACAGGTGCGCCACTAGTATCACGCCATTAGTATTTTTTACTAATGGCGCACCTGTGGTGCGCCATTAGTATATGGTATACTAATGGCGCACCATGCAGTGCGCCATTAGTATAGACACGGTGCACCATTAGTATGCCTCCCAGGGGGCCATATTTACCCATGTGCTTTGGCATACTAATGGCGCACTAGTGGATGATGCGCCATTGGAGTCCTTTTTGCAGTGCGCCAATAGTGTGTTGAGTGGTGCGCCACTAGTATGAATATTAGGGATTATTTTTTTCTGATATTTGCACAGATTACAAAACATATTACTGCACATAATATAGAGAGCACAACATATAAACAGCAGATTCATCGAATACAATAAAAGATTAGTCTCCGAATACAATTCATCATATTAGTCTTCGAATTCAAAAGACCGAACAAAGTTAGAACATTACAAGTCTCGAGACCGCGAGTAGCGAGTTTGTCAGAACTAATACTAATCCTAACAAGTCCTACTAATCATCATCATACAACTTCTACTCGTTATTAATAACAAGTCATACGATCATCATCTTGACAGTCATCGAACCAACCCTACTTAATTGTTCTTAGCACATGATCATCAGTATTAGGCAGGACCTAAATACCCTATTTAAGGTAAAATAGCATAAAACAATATAGACCCTGACTCTCCTTTATGGAGAATGGAGATCATCATGTCTCCAATTCTTGCGCTTCGCTTCCTTTTGCTTCCAAGAACCTCCTTACGACTGTCCATACATTTTTTCCATCCTTTGATTTGCATGTCTCCACTTCTTTTAGAAATCTGGTATGGACAGTTGAGATTCGTAGGATGACCTGGCTGTATGTTCAAAACATTAAGGCTACCTTTCTGATACATCAAATGAGGCACACAATTCTCTGGTATTATCTGTTGAAAAACATAGTAATAACTTCATAGTAGCAATGATGTACTAGTTTTAGAAGTATGCAAAAGATGCACGGATGTCGTAATAGTAAAAAATCTTACCAGGGTATCTCCATGGTAGTTACTGTAGTTGAACACATGCACTAGTGGCACGTATTGACCATAATGTTGAGGAGTTTGATTGTAGATATTGTAATTCTCAATGTCAGTACAAAATCCGACCAGATGATTTTTCTCCTTGTAAGTTGTTAATTCGGAGCCATCGGTGTAGTGGGTTTTATCTACCATATCCCACACATTCTTTGAACAATGAAAATAAGCTGCCAGTGGACATAAGCTGTCAACTATTTTGAATAAACAATATAAATTAGCTAATAGCTATGTTTGAGAAACTCATATAGCGGTAGAATTGGAGGCGTATCAACAAGGACCCAAATGTCCATATTGTCTTGCTCGATTTTAGGATCACCAAGATCCATGGTGACAAGCATACCCTCATAAAAACCATACATCTTGCAAAATGCTTCCCAATTTTTGCAACCAAAATGGGTTACGCTCCCAGAATTATACATATTTACTTCAAAATCCACATCATGATGAGTCCTTAGGTGAATTTTCTTTGTTTAAGAAATTTCATGGTCTTCAAAATCCATCCTCTCCAAGACATAGTGTCTTGCATGGCATGGGATAAGCTATACTCGAATTGTAAAAGATGAAAATTACACGTTGAAATAGTTGAAGTCATGCTTAATTATGAAAATAACACTTGTCGTCGTTGTGTACCGTTTCAACTTCGAAGGTCTCCTCGAGCTTAATGTTGAAGCGCCGATCATCGTCCAGGTGAGGCATGTTGCACAGACCTCGATCGTCGTGGCACCAGCCGCACTCCCCCGGGAGACTTTCGTCATCCAATGACGACATATCCTATGTTCATAATTCAAAACTACGTCATCTCTTGCGTTGGGTCCAATAAGATAATCCACAGTGTGGTGAAAACACGTCCTTCGAACTGGTTTGAGCTATTGGTGAATGGAGATGGTCTAAGATTTTTAGTAGTAAGAAGTGAAGTGGTAATTTTGAGAGCAAATGGTTAGGATGAGTGGTTCCTCTTTCCTGTTTAGCTTTACAATAGAATATTGTTAGTCATGCACACTTGTGCATTTTCAGCCAGGCCCAGTGGAGTTGGCCTAAAAACATTTCTTTCTTTAAGCCTGCTACATCCATCTCAAGTATTTATGGTCAAGGGTTAGCAGGGCCATCCAAATAGAATATATGGTATGGGCTTTTTAGTAGGTCATCCTACCAGATTAGGGTTTATCGATGACGAGCAACTGACATTAGTAATAACTATGAGTTGATATCACACTTCTATATGTATAACACAAGAGGCAGTTCTCGTACTTAATTAAGTACTAAGATACCCCGACCCATGCATTAGTCGCAAGTACCCCATATGTCCTATTTTTAGCAAAGTCATGCTAAAATTCACGGAAAATTTCAGCATGACCTTTACTGAAAATAGGACATATGGAGTACCTGAATTTGCCGGAACAAAAGTTAAGCGACATTCCAGCAAACTCAAGGGCCTCTCAGGGTACCTGGAAAATCATTATCCCCGTGTAATGAAGTCACCAATGGGTCATTTCAGACGATCACAAGTAGCATCATCACAAGTACAACATCATCACAAGTACAGCAGCAGCAATAGTGAATATAGGCATAATAGCAGCAACAACAGGTTTATTCTTCTTCTTCATAAACATTAATTGGTGTGGGTGACTCTATCTGCCCTCTAATGATTCACTCAACTTAATAGGACAACCCACAAGCATTGTTTTGATTCCAACAACTGTTGTAAAATACATCCGGCAAAGGTGCTCTAAAATCAGAAATACTACCCCCAAATCTTTAGCTCAATTCTGAAAATACATGGCTAGGACAACGGTAGCATTCAACCACAAGCCCAAGCCTATACTTAACTAGGCCCAGGTCCATTAAATTCTTACAGAAACCAAGAAATGGAATCAACTCCCCTTGTTGCTGATTCAGTCATGGGAGAGGCCATGTCTCAAAAATATCAAGTAGCACCATCATGTTCGATTTCAATATAAGGAATATTACAAAATTAACAGTTAAGATCCCAGGTGAGTAACACACTTTGGTCTTCTAGTTACAAAACAAAACTAACATAACTCCTTAATCACTATTTCAGCAAGCAGTAGAGGAGGTTTAAAGGAAAGGAGCATATGTAGAAATACACAGCAGAAAAATACAAGAAGCCTTTGACACTCCGCTGCTCAAGGTACCACTACCCCATGCACATGTATTTGGGTAAGCAACAGAGCAGAGGAGGAGGCTATTTAATCAGGTAAATGGTGCATTTACAAATTCTTTTCTCATGGGAACTAGAAGAAAATCTCAGTCACTGAAATGGACACACAGGGCAACAAAACTAGTGCCTAAACTAAACTAACTAATTAGACTAACTAACTAAACTAGTCCCTAAACAAGGAGCCTAAAATAACTAATTAACTAACTAACTAATTAGACTAACTAACTAAATAGACCAACTAACTAAACTAGTGCCTAAACTAAACTAACTAATTAGACTAACTAACTAAATTAGAAGAAAATCTCAGTCACTGAAATACAGCAGCAGTTAGTAGCAGAGGAGAGCGAGATCAGGGAGCAGCAGGGCATCCCGGACGGCCGTAGGCGCAGGCAGCAGCAGCTTCGACAAGCTGTGGTAGCAGCAACACTCGGTGTGGACAAGCGGGCATGAGTCAGAGGGCGGCCAGCGCGAGCAGGGGATGCCCTGGGGGTCAGGGGAAGGCGGACATGGGCATAGGGCTACCGGCCAGCTGAGGCGGGGCTCGCGGCCCGGGACTTCAGAGGCGCGGCCGGTCGCGGCGCGCGTGCAGCAAGACGGGTCAGCAGAAGGAAGCCCGGCGCGCAGCGAGGCCGTATGCCGCGCAGCAGCAGTAGGGTTCGGGCACGATGGAGTCGGCGTCCTACGGCATCTAACTCGAAGGGGAAAGGGGGGCGAGGGAGGAGCTCACCGCAGTGGCGATGGCGAGCGAAGGAAGAAGAAGTGCTTGAGCCTCCTCTCCTAGTGGACGTGGGCCTCCTCCTCCTAGTGCTCCGGGGGCTGGCAGTCATGGCGGCAGGCCGTCGGCGGCGAGGACCGAGATGGCGAGGCTGGGCGCGGGGGTCGTCGGAGCGGGTGTGGAGCGAGAGGGGAAGTGGATCTGGCGAGGGAGGGACGAAGAGATCAGGCGAATTAGCTAGGGGGGAAGATGACTAATGGCGCACCCCCTGGCGGTGCGCCATCAGTATGTTTTTTTTATAGCAATGGCGCACCCCCGAGCGATGCGCCATAAGTAATCTTTTTTTAGATAGCAATGGCGCACTGGCCAGCGGTGCGCCATAAGTAATTTATTATTACTTTTGTTGCATCTAATGTTTTTTTAGAAAATGAATATGAATATGAAACAGTAATAATATTTTTAAATAGTAATAATTTTTTTAAAATAACATCAAATTTGTTATTTGAAAATATAATCAAATTTGTTTTTTTATTTTTAGTTGCATTCATTTGTGACGGTGGGGCGGGGGAGGGTGCGGGGGGTCCTCGGCGGTGGTGTAGCAGGGGAGGGTGCGGTGGGTCGTCAGCGGCAATGGAGCGGGGCAGGGGTGCGGTGGGTCGTCGGCGGCGGTGGAGCGGGGGAGGGCACGGGGTGTCGTCGGCGGCGGTGGAGCGAGGGAGGGTGCGGTGGGTCGTCGTCGGCGGTGGAGCAGGGGAGGGTGTGGTGGGTCGTCGGCGGCGGTGGAGCGGGGGAGGGTGTGGGGGTGTCCTCGGCGGCGGTGGAGCGGGGGAGGGTGTTGTGGGTTGCAGGCTGCGGTTGGGAGGGTGCGGGGGTGTCCTTGGCGGCGGTGGAGCGGGGGAGTGTGCGGTGGGTCGTCGTCGGCGGTGGAGCGGGTCAGGGTGGGCGGGGGTTGTCGGCAGCGGTGGAGTGGGGGAGGTTGCGGGGGGTGCTCGGCGGCGGTGGAGCGGGGGAGGGTGGGGGTGCTTGTGGTGCGCCATTAGTAGTTTTGCAAAGAAAAATTATAGTAGTGGCGCAGTGTGTGGCAGGTGCGCCATTACTAGTTAAAACTAGTAATGGCGCACTGTGCCCTGGTGCACCATTAGTATTTTTGGAAAAATAAAAAAATTTGTTACTAGTGGCGCACGGAGGGTCTGGTGCGCCATTAGTGTCTATCACACTGATGGCGCACCAACACATGGTGCGCCACTGCTATATAGTAGTGGCGCACCACATGTCTGGTGCGCCATTAGTGGTCATATCATCTATAGCCCTTTTCCTAGTAGTGATTGGAATTCTAATTTAAGTGTATTGCACATACTGGAAGTACTAGTAAGGTACACGTGCATTGCACACATCAGATTTGGCAACCAAATTATGAATAAATACCACACTATAGCATGTAAGCTTTGAGTCATATATGCAGGATGTAGATGTTCATTTAATTCTTGTAGTTCATCTCATTCAAAATCAATTAGTTTTTATAAAAAAGTTAGGGCCTCTTTGATTCGTAGGATTTCCAAAACGCAAGAATAGGAAAAACATGGGATTAGAATGGAATGTTGTCTTGAATCCTACAAGATTGTACGAGTGTTTGATTGTGCATAGAAAAGATGTAGGATTCTTTCAAAGTTTCCTATGAAATCTGGTGCAAATGAATCCTTTGGAAAAATTCCTATGGTTTACAATCCTACGAATCAGACAACCAAGATAGGAAAAAATCATAAGGACTAGAATCCTCCAAAATTCCTTTGAGAATCCTTTGAATGAGAGAAGCACTTAATCTATTTCATGATTCATGGAATTGTGCATTGCAAAGCATAAAGTAAAAAACAAATAATGGCAATTCAACTAGAAAAAAGTTTGGGCAGTTATGATACGGAAGATTCTAGAACAAAGGAGAAGCACTTGCGTTTTGAGGTTTGTGCATTTTGCTTAAGTTCAACCATGGAGTCTGCTAGATTGTACATCTGGAAAATCCGGTGGGGGCTAGAAGATGGTGTGAGGGGCCAAGTGGAGGGAGACTATGAAGGAGTGCACAAGTGCGAGATCGATATTTAAAGAGAGGGGGCGAGAACGTGCATTGTTGTGCGCAGTGGCAGAGCCATGAAAAATAACTGAGCTAGCACGGGGCCAAGCATTGCTAATCCTTTACGAGGAGGGCCAATTCATCAACTTAAACCATTTTACTAGCAATTGATCTAATGATCACATTCATATTAGCCTCAATATATAGTGATGTTAGGGGGAGCAAGGCCCTTGCTTCACCCTGTATTCGCCACTGTGCGCGCGTCTGAGAGATGAAGCGGAAGGCATGGATGATGAGAGGGGGACGTTGGACGGCAGACCGACCTGAAGAAAAAGATTGCATGTGTGCAATGGATAATGCCGAGTGGCAGTGTGTGTGCATGCATGCACGAGAGAAAGTTAGTGGTACAATTATAAAGAGAAGGCGACTGTGTGGGTGTAAAAATCTAGGTGAGGTCATAATCAATGTAAAGTTGAATTCAAATATTTGAATAAGAGATCATGATGTTTGAAACCCATGCATGCATGAATATAACTGAGATATGCACGGTGTGGTTTGGAAACGAGCATGCTATACTGTATACACATTGAACAAGGTCAGACTAATTTGAATTTGATTTACTGATGGCAGACATCGTTTGGCCACATTGCATCCGTGCATGGACACACTATTATTCCAATTGGAGATGATGGGTGGCTTTCGTATCACTTATCTATATCTATACCCCCTATATATTATATTTTATATTTTTTATATAGTGTGCGAATAACTTTAACTTTGGAAGATGGTCGTTGGATGAAGCCAATCCAACGGTGCAGAGATGGCAAATTTGAGCACTACTGGCCGTTGGATATCATCTACATTCCACCAGATTTTGCCACATGTATAATCTAGAAGACTCCATGGTTGAACTTAAGCATAATGCACAAACCTCAAAACACAAGCACTTCTTCTTTGTTCTAGAATCTTCTATATCATAATTTCCCAAATGTTTTTCTACATGATTTGCCATTATTTGTTTTTACTTTATGCTTTACAACGCACATCTTAAAATGGATTAGCTTACTTATAAAAACTAGATGATTTTGAATGAGATGAACTATAAGAATTAAACAAACATCTACATCATGCATATATGACTCAAAGCTGACATGCTATAATGTGGTATTTATTCATAATTTGGTTGCCAAATCTCATGCGTGCAATGCACGTGTACCTTACTAGTCTAAATGGTGTTTGTGTGTGTGTTGTGCGTGTTAAACACATTGTACATAGTATCATACATGGTTTAGATTCTGAACATCTAGCTAGAGCATACATGTACCATGATTTGAAATAAACATAAAATGGATACATATATTTGAATTTGAGATCGCATGTACATGTAGTTCGTATTTATATAGGAATTTACTACTCCTATATTCATGTCATGTGTTGTGATGATAATATTTAGATGCTTGTATAACTAACCCGAGTACAATCTCATTCTAACAGGGAAAATGTACTCAAATTTAGTCAATATGCTAGACAACCCGAATTGTTTTTTTATTGTTGAGGGAAGTGCAAATTGATTTGGTATTGTACATGTTAAGTTTGTTGTCCTGATTTTTTTAGTTTTTTGTTGTTGTATTTGAATGCATTTCTACTAATATAGTAAAATGGGACATGGCTCTCTCTAGTGATGAGGTGCGACTTGTCTTTTTTTGTACATGTTAAGCTTGTTCTCCCGAAATTTCAAGCCGCGCCTTGTTATGCCAAAATTTCAAGATAGCATCTATGTCTATCGTGCTGCAAAACTCTCGCCTCTTCAACCCGTGCCTTGTTACCCCGAAATATTTAAGATATATCTTTGTCTCGTTGTGCTCTGAAAACTCCCTCCATCTCAACCCGCGCAATGCTATCCCAAAATGACAATGCGCGTGAAAACTCCCACCTCCTCTGAAATCCCGACACATGAAATGCCCGTGATACCCCTGAATCGAAAGAACTGCCTAGCTCAAATTGGTGGGGGTACTTTCGTAACTTACCCCACATTTCGGACAAGCGCGTCCCTAAGCCATGGTTCCCCCTCCCATCCCATCTGCCCACCCATTCATACCCCAAGGCTGGGAAAACCTGTGAAGCCCCACACCCTCCTCCGTCTGCCACCCAGCCGGAGCCACTTCCCCAACGATGTTGTCCCGCCGGTTCAGCCACCGCGTCCTCCACCTCCAAGGAGCTAACCCGATGTTCCCCTCGTCTTTCGCGCCACCTCCATTCCCACACCGCCGTTTTCACCTGCACCACTGGAAGAGCAGCATCGTCACCATTTCCTCGGATGAAGCTGAGGCCTAATCGGCGCCACCAAAGAGGTTCTACACTAATCGCCACATTTTCTTCTTGATTCGATCTCACGGTGCTGCCGATGCTAGGTTCTGAGCCAACAAGGCGCGGCTCCATCCACGGCGGCATTGCCGGCCACTTCCTCCATGGGGTTGCTCCCTCGGCGGTGACGTCCACATTAGTAGGACCTGCTATTGCTTTGGCTATCGCTCGCGTTGCTGCTCTGCTCTTGCTCTCGGTCCCCTGCCTTGTCTGCTCTTGCTCTTGCTCACGCTGCGGCTCTTGCTCTTGCTTGTGCTGCTGCTCTCACTCTTTCTCTTGCTTGTGTTGCTGCTCTGATTTAGCTACAGTTTAGTCAACTGAATCGACTTTTGGGTCAGTCGATTTTCAGGGGATGGGGGGCTCGTCGGAGTTAAGGAAGAACCAGTCACAGTGGGGAGGGGGGCTCGCCGGAGAGGTACCCCATTTTCTATCTTAGGGTTCAGGGTGGGGGCGGTGGTCGTAGGCGATGGAGGGGTGGTGGCATGGGGATCGCCGAAGAAAAAGCTCGGCGCGAGGGGGGGGGGATAGAGGGATGGTCAGGGCAGCGGCGGATCGGCGGTGGGGAGTCGTTTCGGGGCGGATGGGGAGGCGAGGCGGCATGAAAGCGCCGCCGGCTGCAGGCGGCGAGTGCCGGCGGTTTGACCGGTGGTGGCTGGCGGCTCAGGGGGTGGGGGTTGAAGATGAATTGTAGGCCCTTGATTTCGTATCCAATGGCAGGAAAATCGACTGACCAGAGATGAAAAAGTCAGTCGCGCACTACAGCTGCACGAGAAGTAGATACTGCTCTTGCTCGAGCCCATGCAGCTGCTACCCGAGATGCTGCTACACGACCAGTTGCCCCAGCTCCCGCACGTGCTGCTGCTGCTGTTGCTACTGCTTTTCTACTACTAGTGCGTTCAGTTTTGATAGTTAAATTCAGTTTTGACAGCAAAATTCAGTTTCAACAGTCAAATTCAGTTTCGACAGTTAAATTCATCTTCGACAATTAAGTTCAGAGAGTGAGCGGCTGATGTATTTTACATCTAGCACTTTGTGGTTATGTATTTTACGTCATCTTTGGAGATGCTATTAGAATTCCACTCGGGTTAATGTTGTCTCTCTTGTCCTTCTTCAGCCTCGCCATCGTACAACTTACAGGAGCTGCTCCAACGACGAAACCCTACATCACAGCGGAGCATTACCCCTCCATCTCCAGACGCCTAAGATCTTCTTCCCCTCCTCCGACAACCAAATCAGCTGGAGCATCCTCACCGACCAACCCAATCACGCTAAGAGCGACATGGCTTCGCCAAAGAGGTGTACACTTGTGGCATCTCTTTTTTACTCTACATGTTATATATATTGTCCACTGAGCACACGTAGTAACATGAAATATGATTAGTTTCTCCTACTATATGACAAGCAGTGAGGTACCAGGCAACTTAGCTATTCGTGATGGACTCTCTTGAACGCCATCATAATTTATGTCTGCGCATTGAGCTGTGCATCTATAGATGGGCATGGGAGTTGAGCTAGTAGGGCAGTGGCCTGGGTCCAAAGTAGTAGAAGTAGCACAAAAACATTTTTTGAGTGTAGGCTTTTCCCTGCTCAAGCCCGCCTACTAGAATCGCCAGTGCTTGAAAGGTAATGTGAAGGAAAAACATAGGAATTGGTAAGTTTCCTATGTTACTACTATTCATGCATTTGGTTCAAAGGAATGGACCAAAGGAAAACTGTAGGATTTGTTCCTTTAGTGTCTCCTTGAAAGAAAAATCGTAGAAATTTTAATATCCACTTGTCTTCCTTTTCAAATTCCTATTCATAAAGCACAAGACTAAGAGATAGTAGCATAATAGCATTATAACCATACATTTTCTTGTGGTTTGACTTAATCTCACCATGCTTTTTTGCATCCTATGATCTTCCAATTCTTGTGAACCGAACACCTAGATTGGCAGAAATCATGTGTTTTTAAATTCTCTATTTTGCACCTGCATTCCTATCCTATTCCTATGTATTTCATATCCCTAGTTTGTTAGGATCCTCAAATTCAAACAAGCCCTTACACAATTACTTCTGTTATAGATATGTGTCAAAAAAACCTTGTGTGGTTTGTCCCGGTCGTGTTGCATTGTGTTCCATCCCAGTTCAGCTGCTCCAATGATGAAGAGTTCACCACAACAAGGATCCTCTCTCCAGACTGTCTTTCGCCGCCTTAGATCTTCTTCCCCACCACCGACAGCCACGACAACTACATTACCATCATCAACTGAGTAGATGACCTTGAGGACTACACGGGTCCGCAAGAGAGGTCACACTCTTCTGTGTCTGCTTACGTTATGCGTCGCTTAATATGATGACATGCTACTTTATCATCATGTTCACCTATTAGACTCTGAGTCAGGTCCAAACTAATGCTAAAACTTGAGTTTTTAAATGGTTGTGGGGTACATATTGGGGCAGCAGTCAGTACTAGTTGTCTACTATCTGGTTAATCTCGGGTGTCTACTACGAGTTTCATGTTGGGTACAAACATTAAAGGAGCCATTATCTGTATTTTTTAACTAAAGCTATTATCTGCATGCTATCGTTGGTTTTGGGTTTATCCACAGTTTGCTACCATCACTCTGGATTTGTGCATGCACTCCTTACATAATCTCATTATGTTTTATTCCTATGCATGTCAGTTATTGTACACAATGGAACTGAACATGTAGAGAAAAAGAGATGAGCCTTGCGTGGCAATAAAATTTCATGCAGATGTCGCTCCATGGTGGGTACAAAGGCAGCCCCCTGTAACGCCCCGTATGTAACTTTCCATATTTGTATTCCAACTCTTGCCATTTCGGCTCTAAGTTATGATATTCCCTCGTGGTTGGGTTTTGTCTTTGTTTTGCATTTTGTCCATGTCATGCATCTCATATCATGTCATCATGTGCATCGCATTTGCATACGTGTTCGTCTCATACATCCGAGCATTTTCCCCGTTGTCCGTTTTGCGATCCGGCACTCCTACGTCCTCCGGTGTCCCCTTTTGCCTCTTTTCGTGTGCGAGTGTTAAACGTTCTCGGATTGGACCGAGACTTGCCAAGCGGCCTTGGTACACCACCGGTAGATGGCCTGTCAAGTTTCATACCATTTGGAGTTCGTTTGATACTCCAACGGTTAACAGGGGAACCGTGAAGGCCTCGTGTGTTTTGCAGCCCAACACCCCTCCAAAGTGGCCCAAAACCCATTCAAACCCCCTCCATCCTCTCAGTTATTCGATCAAGATCGCGTGGCCGAAAATGCACCTCATTTGGACTCTCCTAGCTCCCAGATTCTATAAATAGGCCTCCCCTCCGAAATTCGCGGATGAAACCAACCCTAACCTAGTCCCTCTCTGCGTCGGACACGTCCGGATGGCGCCGGACGCGTCCGCTGCCGAAGCCCGCCGGGCCCGTCTCCGGCCCTCGCAGCCTGCTCCGCCCCGCCGCCTGCCCGGCTCCGCCCGCGCCCTCCGCCGCCCATCACCGCCAGCCACCGCGCCGCCCGCCACCGAGCACGCCGCCGCTCGCCCCCGCGCCGCTGGCCGCCGGATCCGGCAAGCCCGCGGCCGGATCCCACCGTCCCGTCCTCTTCCGCCTCCACGCCTCCCTACTCTGGCGAGAGTAGCGACTCTGGCCCCTCCTTCCCCAACTCCGGTGGGAGTTCCGACGGTCATCGGGAACCGCGCTAGATCTGGATCCAGAAATATCTAGGGTTGACCTCTTTTTCTCACTAAGTCTTTTCCTGCATATTTTTATAAGCCATGTTCATCGCACCATATCTCATCATCCGTAGCTTCGTTTTACGCGTGTGAGATATCAAATTGTTCGTTAGGATGTCCTCTTCATTTTATTCCATTGCAACATGCTTGTTTGAGTCCATCTTGATGCCTAAAATGCTGTTGCAAGAGTTCTATAAAATGTTAGTTTCTGGTTCTTAACAGATTATGGGCATTTGTCATTTTTGCCATGATTATTGTGTGCCTCCTATGAACTTGAGCCCTACATGTGTTTTGGGGTATTCCATGCTATCTTTACAGGGGTGTATGCCATGTATTTTTGTGATCAATGTGGTGACTAGCACAAGCATACAAAGTAGCCCTCGTGATGTTGCTGATTTCAGGGACTTAGAATTCTTCCAAGTCATTTCCCTGATGTTATTTTTATGCCATGTATTCATGTTGCTACAGAGTGATCCATGCCTCTTTTCAGCATGTTCAGTAAGCATGATTTTGAGATATTGTTATGTTCTATTCATCCATGTCTTTGTTTGCAATTATGGAGTACCCTAGCATGACTCAATCGTGCTCTACTTTTGCTATAAAATGTTCCTGGCAGATTGTTTATGTGTTAATCAATTTTGCTAAGGTTGTTGTAGTTGATACATGCATGCTATGAGATTGTTCTTGCCATGGTTAGCTTCTTGATCATGTCTTCTTGATGGGTGTATGCTTACTTTGTCATTCAATGCCTTGTGGTGAGTGCATCGAGCTCGCAAATATGCCTATGTAACTCTGTTTTTACCATATCCAGTTTTCTGCTAAGTCTGTATCTGTTAACGAAACTTGCTATGTTTACATGGCTGCCATCATGTTTTCTGATCCTTTTTGGCTTATGGTCGGTAAGGGACTTTTGTTATATGCTTTGAGTAGTTTCATTCCATGCCTTGCTTTGCTTTTTCTTGATCCTGTAGCATGTTGATATCTTGCTCCAAACATTACTTCCAGATGTCAATTCCTGGCATGTTGTTATTTTCACTAAGTCTGTGATGTTGTTATCTTTTGCACTTTTGCCATGCTTGTTTGAACCTCCTACTGTGTGAATTAGCCGTAGCTCAATGTTCATCTTTAGGGCTCCCTCTGGCCGGGTAGAGCGAGAGGGATAGCAAGCACTTGAAAAGGGAAGGAAGGGTCTTAGAACTACTGAAACAGTAGTAGAACTCTTCCAAAATCCAAATAGGAGAGTGAAAAACAAAAAGAAGACCATTGGGCTGGGGAAGACTCCCTCAATCACTCTTCGCTATTCTTCGCTTAGAAGGGCTTGAGAACGAAATAAAAGTCAATCCTCTCACAAATGAAGCGCATA
Source organism: Triticum urartu (assembly GCF_056163025.1). Taxonomy (NCBI): domain Eukaryota; kingdom Viridiplantae; phylum Streptophyta; class Magnoliopsida; order Poales; family Poaceae; genus Triticum; species Triticum urartu. The sequence continues at coordinate 163,674,999 of NC_141876.1, forward strand.
GGGATAGGATGCTCAAGCTCCTTGATGAGATTATTATCGATCCGAACGATCCACAGAATGCAGGGGTAATCCTTGCTTCCAGGATACGCGTCGAGATTAATAAAATCGCAAAGATATGATTCAAGAAGCAATGGCTAAAGAGGAGGAAAACAGAGAAAAGCCTCCGGTGTAAGGTTGTGAAGACCGTCGTATGACGAAGGAGGAAAGGACAAAATAGCTTGAAGCATTTTCTTTCCTATGCTTTGCTTTCATTTACCGAAAATGCCATTGGAGTTTCCAGCCGGGAGGCGCAGTCTCGTACAAGCAACTTCTCTTCCTCTTTCGAAAAGTAGCAAAGCGGTGTCAGGCTGGGTGAGTTTGTTTTTGGGGGGTGGGGCAATAAGCTTGCTTCTTCACAAGCTTATCCCCGCCCCCTTTCCTGTCCGTCCCGACCGGCAGCAGTTGGGTCTCCCCATCTCTCCTCAACTTCCCCGGTCTTCGGCCCGAGCTGTATGAGGCAGAAACTCGGTTTTGAAGGCCCACCGCTCCCCCTTTCTTTAAGTATCTATCCCGGCTTGCATTTTGGGGTGAGTACTACAGTTCCTCCATAATCACACAGAACACCCAGCTTAACGTATGCGCTTTAGCAAGGGATGAGCGCGAAATCCGTTGCTTGTTCTTTCGGTAGCCTTCTTTCATTTCCGAATTTGCTTGCGAGCAGTCCTGTCGAGCCTTTCCAGCAATGGGGCCTTGGGACCGATATGATGATTGGTTTAGGTAGGGCGGCCGGCCTACTATGGGCACCTGTAGGGATTAGTGCATGAGACCGAGATCCACAAACTGCACTAGACCTTCTCCCTTTCAGGATTGATTCCCACTCACTGCCTGATAGCAGGCTTGGCCCATGAGACCTATTGTCTTATTGTACTGGCTCACTTCACTACTTTGGAGGATGGGTTTTTCCCCTTTTTAGCAAAACTGGGAATTTTCCCCAATGGACGTAACCAGCTCTGCTTTCGCGGTCTCAAAAGGAGAAGCCCCGAACGCTTGCAGTTGCTTTTTTCTCTTTATTCCTTCTAAGCAAGCCTCTAAAGGTCTCATAGTCAGGCAGGCTTATACCATTACGCTCACGAGCAGAATCAACGCTTGAGCCTACCTTCTCACACCCCCGTTACTCTTTAGGAGGCATCCACCCCAGATAAACTACCCACCTCGCAGTGTCCGCTCCCTGAATGATCGGTGCGGCGGTTAGGCGCAGTAGCGGCAGCGGGGCGGGAGAGTTGGTTATTCAATTGATCCTCTGATGTTGGCCCTTCTGCATCATCCAGCAAGGCTCGGAAGTCTGAGCTATTAAGGCGCGGTTGACGGATAAGAGGCCTTCGTGGAGCCAAAACGAAGGAAGAGCAAAAGGGCGAGGCCACACCCGGCTTCGAATAGGAGGGGGGCTTAGCTCTGGATCCCGCCTGCTTGCAGAAATGAATGGATCAGAAAGGGGGCTGGGTTCTATTTCCGGGATGGGCAGGAGGTGAAGGCCAGAAGAAGAAGAGAAGTGCGCCTTCCCGGGGGCGGGGCTTATTCCCAAGGTCAGGTCCCATGCCGGTGGACTTGAAATACGAAGATCTTAAGCTAAGCTACGGGGCCGGGAATATACTCCAGGTTGGGAGATCTGTCCTGCCATCGGGCATGCAAGAAGCTATGTGCGCAGGGCATCAGAGGCTTACTCAAATGGAACATATCTGGATGTGATTCCAAGAGCCGAACGAGAATGAATACCACACAGAAGAGTCAAGACCGGGCTCCCTAATAGAACCCCAGTTTATTAGAGAGATCCGTTCTATTTCACTAGTTGGGTTTCTGTCTCGGCCTGGCATCTTTCAGGGACTTCAACTGGTGGAGCAGGCAGAGCGGGGGGCGCATCCGCGGGTTGAGCCTGATCCCCCGCTGGATCTGGCAGAACTGGCGGTGCGTCTGCGGTTATTACTTTTTTGTATCCCCCTGTTCCTTGGATACAATTCGATCCTTCTACGGCCAAATCTCAATTTGTGGAAAGCCGGGCAATAAGGGCAAGGAAGGCTGCGGGAAGAGTTTCAGGACTAGGCCAGAGGAGTCCTGTCCATAAGGCTAGGAAGGCAGGAGCAAAAAGATTGAACTAGCCCACGCATCTGCTCCCCTCTCAATCCACCAATAACTCCCTTCTATGACAAGGCCCTTCTATGCGCAGTGCAATTTTAGTGCCAGCTTTCAGTACATAAAACTTTACAATTTCATTCCAAAAGCCAGTGCCAAAATAGGAGTCACTGTCGGTGTCAAATCCGGTGGATCTCGGGTAGGGGGTCCCGAACTGTGCGTCTAAGGCTGATGGTAACAGGAGGCGGGGGACACAATGTTTACCCAGGTTCGGGCCCTCTTGATGGAGGTAATACCCTACTTCCTGCTTGATTGATCTTGATGATATGATTATTACAAGAGTTGATCTACCACGAGATCGTAGAGGCTAAACCCTAGAAGCTAGCCTATGATTATGATTGTTGTTGTCCTACGGACTAAACCCTCCTGTTTATATAGACACCGGAGGGGTCTAGGGTTACACAGAGTCGGTTACAAGGGAGGAGATCTACATATCCGAATCACCAAGCTTGCCTTCCATGCAAAGGAGAGTCCCACCCGGACACGGGACGAAGTCTTCAATCTTGTATCTTCATAGTCCAACAGTCCGGCCAAAGTATATAGTCCGGCTGTCCGAGGACCCCCTAATCCAGGACTCCCTCAGTAGCCCATGAACCAGGCTTCAATGACGATGAGTCCGGCGCAAAGACTATCTTCAGCATTGCAAGGCGGGTTCCTTCTCCGAATACTCCATAGAAGATTTTGAACAGAAGGATTGTGTCCGGCTCTGTAAAACAAATTCCACATACCACCATAGAGAGTATAATATTCCACAAATCTAATATGCGGACAACTTTTCATAACGTGACATCCTGCCATGGTCCGGTCATTACAAACCGTTTTTCCCAGCTTGCCATTCCACGCAGAGGACGTTTGGTATTCACCCTTTTTATAAAGGGGACAAGACCTGTCCTTTTCTTCTCGCGCTCGTTCCTTCCCTTCCCCCACCTCGAGTTCCAACACCCATGGCTCGGGCTAAGCACTTTGGACCTTCAACCATGTCTAAATCCAACCTTCAAGGTCGGTGGATGGCCTCCTCTGTCACAGAGGAGGACATCAAGAAGCTAAGGGAAGCCAGGTATCTGACCGCCAAAATCTCACACAGTCTTCCTGCTCAAGGGCAGGTCATCCCCACTCCCGAACCCAACGAGAGTGTCGTATTTGTTTCCCACTTCCTCCGAGGGCTTGGCTTTCGTCTTGATCCCTTTGTTAGAGGGCTTATGTTCTATTACGGGCTCGATTTCCATGATCTAGATCCAGATTCCATCCTTCACATCTCGTCGTTTATCGTCGTGTGTGAGGCCTTCCTCCGCATCACCCTGCACTTCGGCTTATGGCTCAAGACCTTCAATGTGAAGCCGAAGACGATCGATGGGCCAGACGCAGAATGCGGAGGTGCCATAATAAGCAAAGGCGCCGATGCTCCATGGCCAAAGGGTTCCTTCCCAGAGGTGTCCAACTTATGGCAGTGGGAGTGGTTTTACATCATAGCTCCCCAAAGTACAAAGTGGGCAGCTGCCCCCGCCTTCCGCTCGGGTCCCCTGCCGCAACTGGCGTCATGGGTCAACAAGGGGCTGGACTAGGGGCCAGTTAATGACGTGCTGACATTGCAAAGTCGCATCCGAGATCTCCTCAAGAGGGATGTCAGTCTTGTCAAGGTAATGCAAGTTATGCTAGTTCATCGGGTCCTGCCATGCCAACGTCGATCTCTCCGTATGTGGGAGTTCAACCCGGAAGGACCGCGAAGTATTCAGCAATTCTTCGGCGTGATGCTCTAAGAGATGTATCGATTGTTCTTCGATTCACGAATAAAGCGTCCAGACACCACCGAGGATGCGGGTATCAACTACAACCGTCTAGATACCCACGTAAGTAATTCTGTGGCCGAACATGTTGTCTTTTTATTTGTCACAACATCATTCTGAAAAAATCGCTCCCGGCCAGGACTGGATAAGAAAGGCGGAGATGATCAGGTGTTTGGCACCCCTTCCCGAAGGCTCACCAGATCCTGTACTAGCTAGGATGCTTGAGCATGCAACTTATCAGGTGCCATCAGGGGAAGATAAAGGTAGGAATAAAGAAGCCGAAAGCGGGCTTCACGCATTACTCATCCAAACTGGGGGAACTAGTGTCTTCACGAAGGAGGACAATCAAGGAGAAGAATCTAGAATCCCCTCTCCCCAAGGAAGGAAAAGGACCGCCTCTGAAGACTTGGAAACGAAGGTTTCCAAACAAGGGAAGAAACCTTCACCAGGGGGCCCTGCCCCGGAGGGCGTCCTTACCGCATAATGCCCGCAAGGGGGGCAGCCCTCCACCGAGCTGTAAGTGAACAAGAGTACTTTGGTAAATATATCATGTTTTATCTCCGAGGACAATAACCAAGACATATATCTTGCAGTCCGGCTCGTAGCCCTTCTCGACAGAGTTCGTCTTTGGGGGATCTTTTTCCGGAGATGATGGAGAGCGAAATGCCTCCCCCTGTCTCCCCGCCTCCTAGGGCGGATGATCCTGAGGTGTCATCATGGAGGGTTTCTCCTGATCTGCCAAGGCCAGATGGTAACCCTTCGGCCACCCGAAGTCTGGAGTATTCGGCTCCTAAGGAGAGCAACAGGAAGAGTCCGGGGCTGTCCGGTGCACAACCGGACGCACTGATGGGTCTTTTGGAGCAAGCGGTTATCTCAGAGGTGCAGCGTACTTTAATGGGTATGGTGGTTGAGAGGATTTCATCCACCAAAAGTGGGTTGCATGAAGCTTTTACGAGCCTGCTAAGAGGCTTTGAGGTACGCAAAGTAATATATAAATTTTTTGACGGTACCGCACATGCTAGGTGTGCTCTATACAAATAGTAGCCCCTGAGAATCTGGTTGTTGTCTAGAGGCGGCAAACAGAGGAACATAGTCCCAGGTAATGATCGCGCTGCTTTCATGTGCAGGCGGCTGAGAGTCCGGTGACTGGTCGGACTACTGAGTTTGCCGGACTAAGGCGGCAACTTGATGCAGAAGATGCCGATATTGCGCTTGCGAACAAGCAGCTTGACGAGGCACATGGTATGTATTTTTGGGTGGTCAACAAATATTAAGAGGAGCATGATGCTAGTATCTATAATATGCTGTGACTACGGATGGAGTTGCCGCCGTGGAGACCCTTTGGGCTAAACTTGCCCGAGCCAAGGAACAAGCCAGGAGAAGTGATGCGGCCGCCCTAAAGGCAGCCAAAGACTTAAGAGTCGAATAGGATGCTCATCACCAGAGCAAAGATAAAATAGCCAAGATGGCTGTTGAGCTGAAAGATGCCACCGGCCGATATGAGCTTCTTGAAAAGGAAAGCCAAGCAAAAGCGGCTGACCTGAAGAAAGCCGTGGAAGCAGCCAAGGAAACCCGGTTTCAAATTAGAGCGGCGAAGGAGGAGTTCCCTCAAGCCGGAGATATCACGGCTGGGAAGCCCTTTTTGTTGCGGTCGAAGTTCGTAGATCCTAAGTATGCCCCTCTGGATCAATTATGGAGTGCTGCAGACGCGTACTTGGACTTGGCAATGAGTGCTGCTGATGCGACTGAATTTTTCAAAGATCAGAAAGATCATGAAGTGGAAAGATTGTTCTAGTCGCAGTTCAGTGCTCCAACGCGTCCGCTGCTATTAAATGAACAAATGGCCGAGTAGGCCGAGCTCCATAGGTTGTCCAGACTTTCCATGAGGTCTGTCGTGGATCATGTTTGGCCGAAGGGACCAAGGCCGAATAGTTATTTTGGTTCAGTGCAATGATTCCTTGATGATGTGCCGCATATCGATGCTGTAAAGAGGTTGGCGTGCATAGAGGGTGCACGGATGGCTCTTGCCCGTGTTAAGACATACTGGGCAGAGATGGAGGCCATCGCTATTGCAACCCGGGATCCGGCCGTAGGCCAGGTCTCGGCTGAGCACTACTTTGAAGAAGTCCTAGAAGGAGCTCGTTTAATAGAGGCTCAGTGCTCGAAGAGTATCATGTTCGAGTGACATGTATCCCAATTGTAAAAACAATGCTATTTGGATTATAAAGGTTGTGTTTATACTTTTTCCTGAAAGTATTATGATTCCTCCTTTGCGGACGTTTATGTATGTATATAACCTGAAAGTTTGCAGTCGTCGGCTTCAACCCCCACGCACATAATGCGGGGGTGTTCGGAAAAGCATGTATTCACACTTGACCCAACGTCTTAGTCAATTAAGGAGGCGATAGCGCAGTGAACAAGGCAATCGGACATATAGCTTTAACACTTTCACGTACCATAGGAGTTTGACGGTGGGGCTACTATATAGCCCCTGGTACTTCCGTGCTCGTCCGAATATGGTGCGCGTACATACATGACCGGGAAACGCGAATATTCCGCTGAGTCATCGAGTGGTTGACCAGTCTTGTGCTTTATCATGACAGTCAGTTTTCGGCTTTCTCTACTGACGTGCTCATCCAGATGAACCAGGGCACAATCGCAGTAGTTCTCCCGGTGCCACCTTAGCCGATAGAGCGGAATGTAAGGTAGCAAAACACGGGAGCCGGGCAAACAAAACTATTGACCAAAGACATGATCAGGAGCTTATGCATATAAGGCCAAACTCGCGACGCCGAACACTCGCTAAGGTATTCGGACTTTACAACATATACTAGGCTGAGTAACGCCCTCGATTATGAGCCCTGAATTTCCAGGTACTTGCATTAATCTGACGTGACGAAATGCCAATAACGCCAACATCCCTTTCGGTTCTGTTGAGTATCCAGAGGGAGTGAAGCAACAAGAGATAGTACAAAAAAGGTTTACATAGGGTCTTAATCTAAAAAGAAGCCTTTGAGCGGGGCCCTGCTGCACATCTGCGCCTGTGTCTCCGTTGTGCCGTATTCTGGAAGGGTGTAGCACGATGATCATCTGTAAAAGAGAAAAACACAGGTGAAAGTCTTCGTGCAAAAATTTGGTTATGCTTAATGAACCATTAAAATGCAATCTAAAATAGGGTCAAGCCGAACTGTAGCCCTTTTTACATGCGGGAAGCCCCTAGCACTACCTATGGGGGTATATCCATCGACCCAATCTCAGGTTTATCTGAGCTGTTACAGCTAGTGGTGCGCCGGACTCATCTAACCGTGTCCGCGGTCTTGACGACCGATCATTTCTTCTTGTTGGAGAGGCCATTCAGTGATTGGCTGCTAGAGCCGCCACGTATTCCTCCGTACGTGAGGAACGCTCTGTGTTTCCGCTAACTATGATGATGCCACGTGGACCGGGCATCTTAATCTTAAGATAAGCGTAATGCGATACTACATTAAAACGAGTGAAGGCCATTCTTCCGAGTAGTGCGTGATGGCCGCTTCGGAATGGTACGATGTCGAAGGTTAATTCTTTGCTTCGGAAGTTGTCGGGAGAACCGAATACAACCTCTAGTACTAGAGAGCACGTGCAGCGGGCCTCTGGGCCTGGTATTACTCCCTTAAATGTAGTATTGCTTTGGCTGATTCTTGTCGGGTCTATCCCCATTTTGCGGACGGTGTCCTAATATATCATATTAAGACTACTGCCACCGTCCATAAGGACTCGGGTGAGATGGTATCCGTCAATTATTGGGTCTAGCACCAAGGCAGCCGATCCTCCTTGCCGGATACTTGTCGGGTGATCCCTGCGATCGAAAGTGATCGGGCGGGCCGACCAAGGGTTGAACTTGGGGGGTGATAGGCTCCACAGCGTATACGTCTCGAGGTGCGCGTTGGCGCCTCCTCTTCGGTATGTGAGTTGCATGAATCATGTTCACTGTTTTGACCTCTGGTGGGAATTTTTTCTGTCCCTAAGTGTTCGGCTGGCGAGGCTCATCCTCGTCTTCGCTTGGTGTCTCCCTCCCCTTTTGTTCGGCGTTTAGCTTGCCGGCCTGCTTGAAGACCCAACATTCTCAGTTGGTGTGATTTGCAGGTTTGTCGGAGGTGCCATGAATTTGACATAATCTGGCTAGAATCTTGTTTAGGCTGGACGGTCCATCTCTGCTGCCTTTGAATGGCTTTTTCTGTTGACCGGGTCGAGAGCCCCTGAATCCGGCGTTTACCGCCGTGTTGTCTGGGCTGTCTTTGTTGTTTCGATGCTTGCTTTTATTACATCACGGTTTCCCATTGCCATCCCTGACTTCGGATGTGCCTGGGTTGCTGGTGCCGCTACGGGCTAGCCAACTGTCTTCGCCCGCGCAAAAGCGGGTCATAAGGCTTGTTAGTGCTGTCATTGTCCTCGGTTTTTCCTGACCAAGGTGTCTGGCGAGCCATTCGTCCCGGACACTGTGCTTGAAAGCCGCTAAGGCTTCGGCATCTGGTCACTCGACGATTTGATTCTTCTTTGTGAGAAATCTGTTCCAAAGCTTTTGGGCTAACTCTCTGGGCTGTTGAATTATGTGACCTAAATCATCTTCGTCCGGAGGTCGGACATAGGTCCCTTGAAAATTAGCCCTAAAGGCATCCTCAAGCTCTTCCCAGCTTCCAATTGAGTTTTCGAGGAGGCTTTTCAGCCAGTGCCGAGCTAGTCCTTTCAAGTTGAGGGGCAGGTATTTGATGGCGTGGAGATCATCTCCGCAAGCCATGTGGATGTGAAGGATAAAGTCCTCAATCCAGACCCCAGGGTCTGTCGTTCCGTCGTATGCCTCTATGTTCACGGGTTTGAATCCCTCTGGAAATTCATGGTCCAGCACCTCATCGGTGAAGCATAGGGGGTGCACGACACGCCTGTATTTGGATGTGTCATGGCATTCTTCGGACGGTTGTAGCGTTTGGTTAAAATTCTGAGTTGTTATTCGGTCAGTATAGTCGTTTGGGCAGCCATGATTCTATACCGAAGCGCGCTTCCTAGATCCGTAGATGGACCTGGCCATATCGGCTTTTTTGTGCAGGTCTTCACGTAAATCGTGTGCTGACTTGTGTGCGACGTCGTTAGCCGCCCTGTCGCGGCCACGGGGTGGTCAATCCGGCTGATCGGCCATTTTTTTTGGCTGAATGGGCTCTAAAGCCTCGTTGTCAAATTCAGGCAGTAGCTTGCGCTTTGGATAGCGCTTTGTGTGGCGACTGTCGCCGTACTTTTCTTCAGTGTCAAGCACTTTGTTCCATCTGTTGTTGACCGTATTCTGCACGGCCTTAGGTCTTTGCTTCTGCTTCTTCAGGCTCCTCATGGTGGCGATAAGCCTTCTATGGAGGTTCTCTTGTTCCAAGTGCCTCTCCGGGATGATGTGTGCATCGTCGTCCGGACTGTTCTCCTCTCCGGAGACAAGTTGATGAGCTTTACCCTCGGCGTCGCCGTGGTCGAACAGCGGCTCTGTACTATGTTCGCCGTCCGCTGGCTCATCCTACTCCATCGATGGGTCCATGTGGTCGTCGTTTCCTTTGGAGTCGACCGGGGTATTATTCTTTCTTGCGCTGTTATCGCTGTTTTTGCTGAGGTGGGATTTGGAGTGGCGCCTACGTCGTCGCTTTGGTTGCTTCTCGAGGGGACTATCCTTCGTTGCATCCTCCCGTTCCTCGTCGTTGTTTTCTTTGGGTGTATCCACCATGTATATATCGTGTGATGAAGTGGTTGTCCAGCGCCCTGTGGGTGGTGGTTCCTAATTCTCTCCTGCATCGTTGTCCATACCGTCGATGTCTTTTTCGGAGTCGAAATCAAGCATGTCGGTTAAGTCATCGACAGTGGCCATTAAGTGGGTGGTGGGTGGGGAACGAATTCCTTCGTCGTCCGCTTCCCACTCGAGCTGGACGTAGTTCGGCCGAGGGTCTCCTGACAAGGAGAGAGACCTCAATGAATCTAGCACATCGCCCAAGGGCGAGTACTGGAAAATATCCGCGGAGGTAAACTCCCTGATCAGTGCCCAATCAGATTGGATAGGCACGGACGCAGGCGGTTCGGAGCCTGTGGCCAGGGACGAATCCAAGGGTCCGGTAACACATGTCTCATAGGAGGTGAAGTCGGTATTCGACTCTATCGCCGCTGAGTGTGCGACCTTCGTGGCGGGGTCCATCCACCCGTCCTTGGATGGCACGATCTGCTCCAGATTGAGGACCGAAGTAACCGCAGGTGCGATCTCCCGAACACCGTCCGATGGCGAGCTAAGTCATGCTCGTCGTGACTGTGCGGCACGCCTGACATGAGCTCGAATCCGTCAAAGATCAAGTCTCCGCGGATATCGGCAGTGTAGTTAAAGCTTCCAAATCTGACCTGATGGCCAGGGGCGTAGCTATCGATCTGCTCTAGATGACCAAGCGAGTTGGCCCGCAGTACGAAGCTGCCGAATACGAAGATCTGTCCGGGGAGAAAAACCTCAGCCTAGATCGCATCGTTGCCGATGATCGAAGGAGCATTCGAGCCTTTACGTCATGGCACAGTGGAACTCCCAATGAAAGCGCCAATGTCGGTGTCAAAACCGGCGGATCTCGGGTAGGGAGTCCCGAACTGTGCGTCTAAGGCTGATGGTAACAGGAGGCGGGGGACACAATGTTTACCCAGGTTCGGGCCCTCTCGATAGAGGTAATACCCTACCTCCTCCTTGATTGATCTTGATGATATGAGTATTACAAGAGTTAATCTACCACGAGATCGTAGAGGCTAAACCCTAGAAGCTAGCCTATGATTATGATTGTTGTTGTCCTATTGACTAAACCCTCCGGTTTATATAGACACCAAAGTGGTCTAGGGTTACACAGAGTCGGTTACAAGGGAGGAGATCTACATATCCAAATCGCCAAGCTTGCCTTCCACGCAAAGGAGAGTCCCACCCGGACACGGGACGAAGTCTTCAATCTTGTATCTTCATAGTCCAACAGTTCGGCCAAAGTATATAGTCCAGCTGTCCGAGGACCCCCTAATCCAGGACTCTCTCAGTCACCACATTCATCAAGTCTTACAGTAGCAACGATTGTAAATCCATGGTTTGTGTGAAGTATGGCATTCGTGGAGCCTTGATGTATGTAAAGGGAAAAATTGTGCACTACATAATCTGTTGCATAGCGACAGATGTCCTGCAGAAAATGGTAGGATTGTTAAAGAAAATATGGTAACATGCAAACATGGGCCCAAATTGAAAGAACTGTACAGCAGTTGAGATCGAAGGACAAAAGTCTATAATTAAAAAGATAGGGTAAACATGATGTCATGGAAATATGAGAGTAGTCGAAAGAACAATACATCATTAATTTGCCTAATATAGAAAGAAGAGGGGAAAATCCCCTTTGACGTATAAGGTGCATGTGGCACCTTTTATCCAAATGTAGAAATATTTAGAATATGTTCAGGAAAGTAGGCCATGCCAACCGATTTAGGGTGAGATTGAACATACCGAACGCGTCCTCAAGTTATCTGGTACGATGAGATGGAATCTCTGCCGGTGGTCGCCAAGTCCTAAAATGCCGGCGCACTGTACATTCTATGAATGAAAGAAAACCCTCAAATCAGCTCGAATAAAAATGAATTCACGGCAATTTCCGCCGGTTGATTAAAGGAGGCAGATGAACTAGGATAAGAGATGAGATAATATCTCGTTAAATTAGTTACCTTGTCGTCCATGAGAAAGAACCCTCAGTATGGCAGATTCCCCAACCGGGCGGAGCTGGGTCAACCGCGAGCAGCATCGAGAAAGTCGATGGCGATAGGTGGCGGCAAGCGGAAGTGGCGAAATGCGGTGGGCTTTGCCAGCAGCCTGGCGGCGGCGGCAGGCGGCGAGCTAAGTGTTCACCACCGCAATAAGCGGTGCCATGGCATAGACACGGAAGAGCTTTTGTAGGTGTGAATGGGGAACATACCGGAGGGGACGAGGGGGTGGCCGACGGGATGAGGGTTTTTTGACGTGGGGATGGTGAGGCTTTTCTTTTTTCTTTTTTAAATTGGGTGGTGAGGGTTTTCTGTCCCACAAAGAATTTTGGGGGCGACGATTTGCTAGAGCGAACCATGTGTGATTGACATAGCAGGCAAAATGAAAGTCATTACACACGGTTCCAATTTGGGGAACCGTGTGTGATTGACGTACTACCTCTGTCCTGGTTTATTGGTCCCCCGTTGTAATTTTTACCAAAATTTGGCGAAATATTTAACATACTCAGACATAGAAAATAAGCGTACACGTACATAAGCATAGTTCAACCATAATTACATACTTCAACCGTCATTAAGCATACTCAAGCATACATAGTTCGATCCATCCCACATCTCATCTCACATGCGGCCGGCACGATCCTAAAGCTTCTCCAGGTACTCGGCGTACGCGACGTGCGCCACCCTGTGAGAATACTTCTGCTTGAAGGAGCCAACGACCCGTCCTCTTGCATGTGCAAGAACACTTAGATACGCATCATGAATCTTGTGGTTGCAAAATGGGCATCCATGGCCGTCGTTACAGGTCCTAATACGCCTGTTATGCATTCCCGCATAAAGCTCCCTCAGGATTCTCCTCTTGTACCTCCTCTGGGAATCTTCATCCTCGCTGTCCGCATCGTCGAACAACACCTATACAAATGTAAAACAAATTTGGCATCAGATCACTGATTACATGCTGTGAAGTAGGATTAGGAATTTATGGCTATTTATTTATACATATCAGATATTATGGTTCGATTTTTAAGCACAGTCGTCTATGTACAGACAAATCTAGAAGAAAATAATGGCACAAACATAGGTAGGTCATTCAAAATCAATTGTCAAGTCCTGGCTAGGAATTATTAGCACGAACACTAACCCTAGTCGGATTACTAGCAGAAATCATTTGCACAGATGAAACAACTAATCACTTATCACCTGTACCATTCAAACAAGCAATACACTCCATGGATCTAACGAAACTTACTCAGATTTCATGGATTGGGAGAACATCACCACAAGATTTCTATTCCAAAAAGGGGGAGGCAAGAGTAACCAGAGAAACCCTATGATCTATTTGACACATAACTGGGTATAGATGACTAACCAGTTGTCCGTCGTTGTCGGAGTCGTTGCTGGAGTGGTCATCGGAGTTGTAGCTAGAGTGGTCGTCGAAGTCGGTGTGGAACTCCGCCTCTGGTTGTGGAAGCTCGACGTCGTCAACGACGTCAGGTGCAGCGATAACTCGACAGCGATGACGGCAACCTCTTTCTCCATCTCCACACCATGCTCCGGTACTTTAGCAACCCCGGCATCGCCACTCCCTCTGATGGGGCGCTTCGGCGGCATCCTCATACACTGACGTCTTTGCGGACTAAGAGCGGCATCGAGGATGCAAGCGGAGAGAGAGGATTGTGTGTGCGTAGCGAGGATGGGGGGTGCGGCCGCTCGGGCGCACCATTAATATGTTGTAGTGGGAGTTGTGGGAGAGAGGCGGGCGGCGGTCAAACCGATGGCTCGCCTCCCGGTGAGCCTGCACACCGGACTACATGCATGTCTACCAAAGTTTCACAGCTACTCGCACGCCTCCCGATGACACTGCGCAGCAAGCACGCCTCCGTCAATTCACACACCTGCACGCCTCCCCGTCTGCCTGCGTGGCGGACTGCTTGCATGCGTCCCGTCAACTCATGCCTGCTCGCACGCCACATGGGTCGTGCGGTGGCACGTATATTGTTTTTCTATTTGGATGATTAATGTTGCCGCTTTATTGCTTAACCGAAGCATGGCACATATCCATTGTTGGTCTAACGCTCACGGTTCGAATAAATAATCGGTTTGGGATATTGGTTCCCAATTATTAATAATCTCCCGTCTGTAATTAGATAAAGATTACATCAAAACAGGTCTCAAATTTGACCCAAAAAAGTACAATGCCACTTTGTATTGGTGTCCATATGACAACACGATAAGTTTCATGAACTTCAGATAAGTTTTGGATGTACTAGAATTTAAAAATCAAGATTCTCAATGTTTGAAATTTGTTGCACGGGAAGTAAACATGCACCCAGTGAGACACATGTGTTTTTGCAATCCATTTAGGTGCACTATCACGTGTGCATGTAGCTTAAATTTGACTTTTGCACATTATACCCATAGAAAATCAATCAATCAATATAGTAAAACGTCTTAATGATCTCTGTGATTTTTTGAAATTAAAACGTCCCTCCTTTGGTAGCATGTATGTTGACCACGGGATAATTAATTTAACATGCATCGTAGTTGCGGTGGATTCGCGGTGTGTGTGTGTGGGTGTGTGCGTCTGGGGGGTGGCGGGTGGCTCGAAGTACACTACGAGTTGTGAGCCACCGTGCGGGTTGGTCATTTTGTTAGGCAGGCTGGTACTACATCAGAGTAGTGAAATCCCTATTTAAAACATTACACAACCCTTTCATACATAAATGTTTTGCCACATGCATTCGATGGTTGTCCTACACGACACTCGAAACTCGCGTGTGACGCTTTCTGTGGGCCCACGAGGTCGTCGTCCATCACTTTGAGGAACAGCCGGCAGTGAGGTTAATTTGACCAGCAAGGTAGAATCTTTTTTGTTTGTGTTATGGTGGTATATAGTACGCGTTGAAGAGGTGGGAGGGGGATAACATATATACTATACGTATGCGTCCGTGAACAAGTACACCTCACTCAATGTCGGGACTTTTTGGTTACCGAGGCACGTGCCACATCAAAATTGTGAAAATGGTTATTCAAACATCACACAACACCTTTTTGGGCCACATGCATATATATCCTAGCTAGGACACTCACGTGTGACTCTTCCATCTATGGTCCCACGAGGCCATCGTCGATGCATGCATACATAAATCACTTTGACCTACATCGGGAGAGGTTAATTAATTTCACCATCGATACCGATTCTTTTGGGTTGTACATATATTATGGCAGGAGCATATAGTATGCGGTGAAGAGGGGGAAGGGGACCATCATATGTAGTACGCTTGATATGAACCTCGCTCTATGTGGGTGCATAGTTTACGGTTTTTGAGGCATGTGGCACATCAAAGTTGTGCATTTTGGGCATTCAACATATATATGTTTGGCCCACATGCAAAGCGGTGGTGGTTGTCCTCTCGCACCCACTTAAACGGTTATCAACGGTATCGATGCTTTCTAGCTGTGTGCCCGCTTGGTCCATCACTTCTTTTTGTCTGACAACAAGAGAGGTTAATTTGACTTAGGAGGGGATTATTACTTTTGCTCTGGGATGACATGCATGATACACTTTGAGCACACACACAAGCATGTGTACGCATGAATCCCTCCCATCGAGTCGAAGTGGCTAGTACAACGACACCATCATGAACCGATCTCGCTCTGTGTTGGGAGCTAGTGTATGATTTTTGACACACGCGCCAGATCAATGTTGTGTATTCAAACATGCATGCACGCATCACCTCAATACATATGCATGTAGTGGTTGCCTTCGAACGATATACTCCTTCGCATGGTTATCGGCGACAAGCTTATATATTTGTGGGCCCGCGTGGACATCCATGATCACCTTGACCAACAACAAGATAGGTTACCATGGCGGATTCTTCATTTGATTCGTGTTATCGTAGTATAGGTCATGGTGAGATTCAGACCTAATTAAGTTTGAGCGCATTACTATGCACGCATGCATGCATATATGAATCCCCATCATTGTCTTGAAGTGTGGTGTAACATACATATGCATCGTCAACCTAACCCTCACTCAGTGTGGGGATTTCTAGTTCGAAATGACGGTGTCACATCAAAGTTGTTCCGTTGTTACTCAAAAATAGACCTCTCCATACATATGTTTGGGCCACACGCATGTAGTGGTTATCTTCGGGGACTAGCTACTTGCGTGATTATTAGTGAGCTAGTCCATCTCCGGGGTCGCATGGACGGCCATCACTTGAAGAACAACAACAAGAGAGAGGTTGTACGACCAAGGTGGATTATTCTTGGTCCCTTTTACGATCCATCTTGGTGAGATATATGCCTCTCTGGCCCGCCGACTGAAAGTGTGTGTCTGGGGGGGTTGCTACATCGCACTTTGCTAGGTGAACCTCGGTTGGGGGGCATGCATTCATAGCTTAATTAGGATTCCCTTCGCGACGACATGAGGGGGGTGGGGGCTGCTAGCTACTTCGCACTTTGCTAGGTGAACCTCGGTTGGGGGAGGGGGGCTTGCTCATAGCTTAGGATTCCCTTCGTGCCGACACGAGGGGGGGTGCTAGCTACTTCGCACTTTTCTAGGTGAACCTCTGTTGGGGGGCATGTGCATTCATAGCTTAGGATTCCCTTCATGCCGACACAAGGGAGGGATGGCTGCTAGCTACTTCGCACTTTGCTAGGGTGAACCTCAGTTGGGGGGAGGGCATGCATTCATAGCTTAGGATTCCCTTCGTGTCGACATGAGGGAGGGGCTCTGCTAGCTACTTCGCACTTTGCTAGGTGAACCTAGGTTGGGGGGGCCATGTGCATTCATAGCTTAGGATTCCCTTCGTGCCGACACGAGGGAGGGGTGGCTGCTAGCTACTTCACACTTTGCTAGGGTGAACCTCGGTTGGGGGGGGGAGGGCATGCATTCATAGCTTAGCTAGGATTCCCTTCGTGCCAACACGAGGGAGGGGGGCTGCTAGCTACTTCGCACTTGGCTAGGTGACCCTCGGTTGGGGGGGCATGCATTCATAGATTAGGAATCGCTTCGTGCCGACAAGAGGGAGGGGGGCTGCTAGCTCTACTTCACACTTTGCTAGGTGAACTTTGGTTGGGGGGCATGCATTCATAGCTTAGGATTCCCTTCGTGCCGACATGAGGGAGGGGGCTGCTAGCTACTTCGCACTTTGCTACGGTGAACCTCGGTTGCGAGGCATGCATTCATAGCTTAGGATTCCCTTCAGGCCGACACGAGGGAGGAGGGGGCTGCTAGCTACTTCGCACTTTGATAGGTGAACCTCGGTTGAGGGGGAGGGGGCATGCATTCATAGCTTAGGATTCCCTTCATGCCGACATGAGGGGGTGTGGTCAAGCAATACCGTGCGCTTTGCGAGAAAGGTGCCACATCAAAGTTGTCTTGGTATTTGAAAATCAAACCACCCTTTTGATACATAAATTTGGTCCACATGCAAGTGTGTTCGTGTTCTGACCCTCTCCCGCGTCATTTTTCGCCAAATTTATGAACATTAGACAAGTCGGATGATGCCACAGACACGGTTCACTCAAACTAACCATGTGCCATGCCGGTGCACCTGTCATGCACACATCTGCACAGTACATTGGGCTCCACGAGGACCCCCCTCTCAAAAATATATGCCCGCCTCAAGGGTTTTTCTGTTTCATAACAAACGGTTGTTATCTCCAGACTGTGTGCGATGTTTCTTGTTCCCAATCCCGTCCGCATCCCTAGAAAATATATTCCCGCCTCGAGGGTTTTTTTGTTTCATAACACACGGTTTTTATCTCTGGACCGTGTGCGATGCACTATCATCAAAATTTTCAATAGCCCGGCATTTCACTCCCGCCTTTGACTCCCGCGTAGTAAAAATTTTAGTACCCGCATCATTTCCTCAAACACCCCGCGCCCCCCTCCACACACACACACACCAAAACCTCCTTAGGCGTGCACACACACACACACACCCCGTCCCTCGCTCGAAACCCTAGCAAAGTCCCCACCACCGTTGCCGCCGCAAGGCCTCCATTGTCAACATCTTCCGGTTTGCCCATGCAACTTACCCACCGATCTCCATACCCAGGCCGCCCTGAGTTTCTTAGATGACGCCTGCCAAACGCCCCCTTTCCCACAGATCCCCATCCCCATCCCCCACTCCAGAGCGCCGAAGCCTAAGCCAGGCTACGCTTCCCATGGAGCTCAAGGAGCGACTGGCCCAAAAGAGGTGTATAGCTGTCTCTTCGCCCGATGTCACCGAGGAAGCTGACGGCCATTACTGGTGGCAGGCACTCAAGCAGCAGGCTAGAGTATGCGGGCATGTCTCATCCGCCGGCTATGACATCGAGGTCATCGACAGCGACGCCTTGAGGCGGGCTGTGTCACAGGTTAAGTGGCCCACCCACAACCCCTGGGGTTCAACCGCCATCGATCTCATCCATGGCCCCGCCGCTGATCTCCTCTGGCTTACTGTCAACAATTTTCCATTCTACATCGCCATCAAGCCCCTTTTGTCATTTCTGAAGGACATGTTCTACGACGCTGGCTTGGGATCCACAGCTTCCAAGTCATACCTCATCGACGGAGACCATGAGGAGGGCACCCTCTCTGTCTCTTCCAAGGGGAAAGAGCCCATCTGCTCTTCCAAGGGGAAAGCACCTGTCTGCGACATCAGGGAGGGCACCCTACAGTCGTGCTCTTCCTAGGGGAAGGAGCTCATCTGCGACAACATGGAGCGCATCCAGGGTCCGTGCTCTTCCCACGGGAACGAGCGCATCTGTGACAAGTGAGGAAACCCATGATTTTTTTGCCATGCCTCTTCACAAGGGGAACCCATGATTTGTTTTGTCGAGTCCCTTTTGTAGTGTAGTGAGAATATGTCCAGTTTTAATTGCTATATCTGGTTGTTTGTAGAATGCCATGTTTATTTCAGTTGTTCACAATTTGATGCTCTATATGTGAAATTATTTACTGTGCAGTACATTTCATCAATCCAGTTTTAAACATACCGATAGGAATGCATATATTTGCTTGTTGTTAAGCCTGTTATAGCTAGCATATGCCTCTTTTAAAGTTTTTTGATTGTTCGGTTGTTTGTAGTTAGCATATGGTCAGTTTCAAATGCTATCTTTGGTTGTTCATAGTATGCCTTGTTTATTCCAGTTATTCACAACGTGATGTTCTATATGTGCAAGTATGAACTGTCCAGTTCAATTTCATTAGTACCAGTTTCAACAATACCACTATGAATGACTACATTTGGTTGCTGCATCTTGTAGTTAACACTCCTTTCCATTTTTATTTAACCATAACTAGTGTACTTAGACCGGCACAATACCAGTTGGAATGACCATGTTTGCTTGTTGTTAAATGTTTGGCATGTTGCAGTTAGCACACCTTTCCACTTGTTTTGCTTTACTAGCGTGCTTAAATCTGCACACTGAAGCTATCTTTTGGAGATTATTTTGTCTGCCATGTGTAATTTTGGTTGATGTTTAGCCTGTTGTGCTTAACATGCTTCTTGATGTACCTACACAAGACAATTTTGGGAACGACTGCTATTTTCCATCAAGGTTAGTTTCATCCCATGGCTTATATCTGCTCACTATTCGGGATATCGGTAGCTGGTACCATATAGGCCGGCGGCTGATAAGGGACTAATCGATGAATCGGACTTTTAACTGAATATATCTGCAACCCATTTTTCCTTAGGTTAACTAGGGCCATTTGTAATATATCTGAGGCTACATAGCAACATGCATTGTACTTAATGTATAAATATGCAATCCTAGGCTACATAGCGACAAGGAAGAGTGTTACATTAATGTTCTAATGATGTCTAGATATACATAGAAGAGCAGCAGCAGCAACAGCAACAACACAACCCTATTTGGATACTCAACTTATCTAGAGGTTAGAGTTAGTTTCTAGCTCATTACTAACCCTGAACTAACTCCATCCAAAGAGTTATTTGGATGGCAGGGTTAGAATGACAATAAATGCACTATGAGAACTAGCTCCAATTAGCACCTCTTGGGTTGGATACTCGTTTTTTGGGTGGGTTATAGATGCAACTAGCTCAAACTAGCCCTCTTGTTTAGATATACTTTAGGGCTATTTGAGCCCGAACTAGCTCAAACTAACTGTAACCCGTGGATATAGCAGTAGATAATTTGTAAGAATGAACTAAACTCCTTCTGGGCCATAATATAAGATGTTAATTCATCTAATATGTGAGTATATTGGATGTTATAAGATACTCCCTCTCTTCCTAAATATTTGTCTTTTTAGAGATTTCAAATGGACTACCACATACGGATGTATATAGACATATTATAAAAGAGTGGTGTACTACATCATTGTGCAATTGTTGTTTAGCTTCTAATATTAACTTGGTGCTTTTAGGTACATATGTCATTGGTAAAGATCCGCGTTACGACCCTTTCTGCGTATGGGGCAATGAGATATCGATGAACCAGCATCAAGTGAGGAAGTTGATAAAGATTGTTAGTAAAATGGGTCCAAAGATGGCAATTAAACTATTCGTTTACACTTTATCCTAGACAACAACGAACTGCAGGATGGTAAGTAAGAACTCTGCAGCCGTCTTTTTACTGCCCATAATGAGTTGTGTTAGATGACAATGTCTGAATATTTTTCCTTTGCAGTGGTTGCCAAAGCAGTTTACTCAAGATTACCTCTCAAACTACATGATTGGTGGACATGCAAAGGTTAAAGTATTTCTACCAGAACACGATGATTATCTAGATGTTTTCATGAAGACCGTGAAGGATGGACGGTCGGCCATCACAAGGGGTTCGACTAGAGTCATGTGTGCCTTCTGCATGGAGGAGGGCACAATATGGGCATTCCGCTTCACCTTGTTCACCAACCAGAATATATTTCACCTCTTTCTTTACCGTCTTTAATAGTACAAGTATACAACTGTGGTTCATCATTCTTTATTTGGTTCTTATGTAATTCTTGAACATATGTACCTATGAATCGAATAATGAATTGGTTGTTTGAACCTGATGGATATGAATAAAGCTGTAGAATACATTCAAATTCAAATCCAAATCCGGTATAATTTGGAAAAGAAAAAATTAAATTACAGTGAAATTACACTCTCCGGGTTGTTACGGCACACACGGTTGGTAAAACACAAACGTTTGCGATATGCACCATAATCGGAGATAGTTCACAGAGAGGAAACGTGTGCAAGCATGCACACAGTTGCCATTTGCAAAGCGTGTGCGATGTCAGACAATATCACAAACGGCGCGGGAAAACTTAATGTTTGTGTTAGTTGCCTTATCATACACGATTCGCATCCATGAACTGTTTCTGATGAAGTATGCATCATAAACGTTACACCACAGAATAGCGTGTGCTATAGTTGTCGTGTACGACGATGTTATGATGGTCGGACGTTTTGTAATCCTGTCCGACACTCGTACGACGATTAGCTAATCTTCTTAACGGTGAACCGTTTGTGATGGGCCGCACATCATACACGTTCTATAATAGTGAACTGTTTGTGATGGGCCGCACATCGTAAACGTAGCACCACAGAATACCGACTGTGATGGCAATGCAAGCATAAATGAGTAAGAGTACTATAGGACCTATCCCCGACGGTTTCTTGGTCATGTGGGAAGGACCCCCCTATCGCCCACACTCACTTGGCGACGGTTCCAAATGCCGCCGCGGAAAGGGGTTTCAAACCGTTTGTTTAGGACCGATGCGCACCAGTGATACTACATAGATATATGTTTGTTTCATGCTGTTATCCTCTCCACCTTACTACTGAACTGGTTTACCAAAATGAGTTTCATATACAACATGGTAAACCTGTGATGTTTCTGTTTGTTTCTCTTTTATAATGCGGATAAAATATTGGAGAAGAGTACCCCCGTTATGCAATGGTAAAGAAAGTAATGCAGATAAGTTTCAAGATAGTGAGACATCCCTGTTGGTATCCAAGAGAGCTGATAAAAACTTTATTGAAGACACTAAGATAACCCCAAAGTCCTGTCTTGATGTAGTGTTCGAGTTACTGGCTACTCTGCTGGCACCATCTCTTCGAACTCACTGCCTGAATCTGTTCGGCTTCTTGAGTCTCAACTTCAAGTTTAAAGACATCGATCAGATGTCATGCGACAGGAAGCCGAAGGACTGAGGAAGTCCCTGCAGAATTTAGATACATACTTTCTGGTGCAACAGCAAGCGCTAGAGGATTTAAGCGCCAAACAAGAGAAAGTTAATAAGCTTGCTAAGCATCTTGCCAGCATTATGGGTACCCAGGATATTGTTTCTTGAGCTCTTCTGAACTAGTTTCAGTTCTAGACTTGTTTTGCTGTGGCACTTATTTGCACTGGTCGCCAACTTTGACAACCAGTGTATGTGATATGCTGCTTTGTTCCCTATATTTGAACTGGTGGCGAACTTTGATGCCCAGTGGATGTAATATGTGTAATAATCGTGATAGTCTAGCGTAAGTTGCTTGCTTATTTATTTCCTTGTTGTATTGTTTATTTGTTTGCTTGTAGTCAGTGCAGTTCTTTTTCCGCGGTTTGCTAGTGGCCGCAATAACCTATTTTTTAAAACTAGGCCATAATAACCATGGGCTACATATTTACTGTAGTGACCCTAGGCCTCCTTCGGGTCGTATAAACAATGGGCCTTCTACGGGCCGTAGAAACAATGGGCCTTCTACGGGCTGTAAAAACAATGGGCCTTCTACGGGCCGTATCATCAATGGGCCTTCTACGTGTCGTATGATCGATTGGCCAAACATGGGCCAATAACAGACCGCCTTATGGGTCGTAAACGAGCTAGAGTTGGAATCGTCCGTTCATGGGCCGACCATAATGGGCCGTCGTTAATCGGCCGTATTTGATGACACTATGAAAACAGCCCAATGGATTAACGGGCCACAAACGGGCCGACTGTAACCACGGGCTGAATTTGGCCCACAAGCAAAAAAGGACAGTAATGGGCCGTAAGTAACTGAATGCTAGAAATGAGCCCAAGAATAAATGGGCCCTGAGAAGGCCGAAGATAACATGGGCTAGAAACGGCCCAATGGAATAATGGGTTGTTAATGGGTATAAAGTGATACACTGTTCATTACGGGCGAGTTTCACCATGGGTCGTTAATGGGCCAAGAGTTACAAATGGCCTCATAGGGGCCGAAAGACGTCATAGGCCATACATGGGCCGGAAGTTAAAACGGGCTGGAATCATATTGGACGGCCCAGATGATGCTATTAGGCCTAATTCGAATAGGCCGTAACAGGCCCTGGGTTAGTGGGTTGTAAATGGGCTATATGCGAAGATGCCATTAACAGGCTTTCCGTGGGCTGGCCCGCTACCTGTTGACCAAGTCAAACGGGTTGGCCTTTTCACAGGAATGGGCCTCTGTTGGGCCGTGCCACGTATCGACGTATCATAGGCGCCTTCGGTCCAATGAGTGGATGACATTTGTCCCAACGGTGAGCCGACATGTGTTTCCTCCAACCAATGATGATTTTACACATGGAAAATCCCCATTGGTCCGGGTTGTTAATGGGTTATCGGATCCAAACCGGAACCCGATAGCTTAATGGGGGTTACCCTTGACGAAAGCACTTCCATGACACGCCATTTATCATCATGGAGGTGGACACTTCCATGATGATATGTGCCATACTAATTTTCCTATGTGAGTACCCGGTATTTCAGCTCACGCTTGAGTGCTTGCCTGTTTTTCCTTCAATTCTTATTCAGGATGGTATTGTCATGGAACACTTCTACGACAGCACATGTATGACTATCTTGATTCTGTCATAAAATCATCATGGATGTACATGCATGACAAAAAAGTGACCTACTATGACAAACATGTATCATCACGGAAGTGTATTTTTTTGTAGTGTTTGAAACTTTAACTGGTATCGACTGGACATCGGACAATCTTCAGATTGCAAGTGACGAAGAGCCGGCACAGGATAACTCGAAAGCTTCTACTGCAAGGCGCCAGGATGATCTTAACTCCGCTAGGCATAAGCCAGACGGCTCTGAGGCTGGCTCAAAGGAGTGATTTAACTCCTTATAGACTTGGTGAAAAACTTGTGGGCTCGTCTTGTAGCCATGTAATAGCTAAAAACCAGTAGTTGCCTTCTCATGCCTTTGTGCATGTTTTTAAATTGTTCATGAAACAATTGGATGATCAAGCTTCTTTGTTTGCCTAATCAAGTTATATATATGCAGCTTTGCTTTGCACCATCTTTAAATGCACGCGCCTTCTTGACATATAATCTATAAGGCGTCCATCAATTCTGTATTGGTGACTTATAGTCAAAATCCAAGGCGGGTTAATAACCCAATGACCCATGGTCAGGAAAAAATCTTGAGTAGATCACCTTATGGCTCATGGCCATAATAAGCTCAATTTTGAGCAATTCTAACTCGGACCGTTTTTGATCCAGGGAACTTGTCTTGAAGTTCATGGCCATAATAAATAGCTCAATTTGAGCAATGTTAACCCGGACCTTCTTTGATCCAAGGACGTGTGGTCTGCATATATATATATGTAAAAACAAAAATAGAGAATATAAACATGTGCATCTCAATATTGATAAGTCAGCTGTTAAAGCTCGACCCAAAAAGATTGACCTTCTAAGGCTCAGATCTTGCTTTCATGAAGCATGGCTTAATAGCCTTTCTTCCCGTAAGCCGGCTCTCGCATGACATAATCTGTCTTTTTAACCTTAACTAGTTCAAGGTCATAGAGATTGACTGTTAAGAGTATGGTGGGTCACATAATGGAGTAGCAACAAACACACGGGTGAGTTTATCCTCGCTCTCTGTAAGCCGGCTCTCTCGTGACATAAGCCGCCATTTTAACCTTCACAAGTTCAGGGTCATAAGAGATTTTTTTGATGGGAAGACAGTAGGAGGGGCTCCTACTATGTGTATATATATTTGTATATCTAAAGAGTTACATGGTTTACATATTGTTACAAGGTGGTGTCCCTCCATCACCCCACATATGTAAAGAATCATTGCACCAATGAACACTGCAAAAATAACAGGAAAATGTGACTAGGCTAGGGAGTAGGGTCATAAAATATTGACTATCAAGAGTACGGCAGGTCACCTATTGGAGTAGCATCTTGCATACAGGCAGGTTTAACCCATATAATGGCGTTTATTAATCGGTCAAGAGGGTATTAAAGCTAAATTCGGTGAGTTGGAAGCCCCCAAGTGACCATATGATCAATTAACAAAGACTCATGCACAGAAAATATGAGATGAAACAACAGAGGCCCCGAAGTTTGGGGATGCCAGCTTTATTACGTTGATCATAAAAAGATATCTACATTGACAAAGTTATGTACAATGAAAAGAGCCAGTGGCCGAAGATGAGGAATGTTCCAAGGCCTGTTGGTGTCCTCCTCAGAGGTACGTGACTTATCATGTTCACATATATCGATGAGATAATAAGACCCGTTGTTGAGGTTTTTGCTAACCACAAAGGGCCAATCCCAAGGGGGTGATAGCTTATGCATGCCTGTCTGGTCTTCAATCAAACGGAGCACTAAGTCGCCCTCCTGGAATGTCCGACTTCAAACTCTGCGGCTATGATAGTGACGTAGGTCTTGCTAGTAAATCGTTGAATGAGCTACTGTGAGGTCATGTTCTTCATCCAAGGCATCAACAGCGTTTGACGTGTTGTCTCGTTGTATGTTTCAATGTAAGCTGCCACCATGGGCGAGTCATGATGAATATCACTTGGGAGAACCACCTCTGCACCATAAACCATGAAGAAGGGCATATAACCTTTAGATCTGTTGGGGGTGGTCATGATACTCCAAAGGACTGAAGGGAGCTCCTCAACCCAACAACCCAACATCCGTGCCAGAGGAACCATGAGTTGGGGCTTGATCCCTCGTAATATCTCCTGGTTAGCGCATTCTGCTTGACAATTGAACTGCGGATGTGCCACTTAGGATACATCAAGACGGATGTTCTCTCTTTGACAAAACTCCTTCATAGGACCTTTAGGCAAATTTGTTCCATTATCATTGATGATACTATGAGAATAACCAAAGTGGAAGATCAGCTTTTTAACAAACTGAACTGAAGTCGCTGCTTCACAATTGCTAACTAGCTCTGCTTCAATCCACTTGGTAAACTTCTCAATTGACACCAAAAGCTGGGTCTTCTTGTCTTTAGACCATTTGAATGGCCCAACCATATCAAGCCCCCAGACCACAAACGGCCAAGTGATCGGAATCATCCGTAACTCCTGAGCCAGAACATGAGCTTGCCTTGCAAATTTCTGACGCCCATTGCACTTACTAACGATGTCCTCTGCATCCGCGTGAGCCATCAATAAGAAAAACCCGTGACGAAAAGCTTTAGACACCAATGATCATGACCCGGCATGATGACCACAATCGCCTGGATGAATTTCTTGGAGAATCTCACGTACTTCTTCAGGAGACACACAACATTGGAACACGTCGGTCACACTGCATCTGTGTAACTCGCCATTGACAATGGTCATAGACTTAGACCGCCTTGTAATCTGTCGAGCAAAATTTTCATCTTGAGGTAACTCACCTCGTGTCAGGTAAGCCAAATAAGGCATCGTCAAATCAAGAATAGCATGAAGAGCTGCCACCAACTATCCCTTTGGGTCAGGAATAGCAAGATCTTCCTCTAAAGGCAACTTAACAGAAGGATTGTGCAACACATCAAAGAGCACCTTAGGGGGAACCGGCTTATGCTGTGATCCAAGCCGAGACAATGCATCAGCCGCCTCATTTTTCCGCCGATCGATGTGATCCACTTGGTAACCCTTAAAATGGCCAGCAATATTATTCACTGTGTTGGTGTCCAAAAGTAGGGGCCTTTCTGTACCCCTTTACTTGTGCACGGGGAGTCGTAGCCACACCAGCGACCATGCTTGGCGGACCAGAGGAAGCAAACTGTAATGCCCCAGATGTAACTTTCCATATTTGTGACTCCAACTCTTGCCATTTCCAGCTATGTGATAAGATATTCCCTTCGTGGTTGGGTTTTTATCTTTCGTTTTGCTTTTGTTCATGTCTTGCATTTCATATCATGTCATCATGTGCATCTCATTTGCATTCGTGTTCGTCTCATGCATCCGGTCTTTTTCCCAGTTGGCCATTTCGCAATCCGACACTCCCACATGCACCCCTTGCACTCCTCTAATCTCGTTTCTTGAGCGGGAGAAAAATGTTCTTGGAATGGGTCGAGATTTGTCTAGTGGCCTTGGTATATCACCGGTAGGCCGCTTGTCCAATCACATTCCATTTGGAGGTCGTTTGATGCCCAAACGGTTAACCGGGTAACCACAAAAGCCCCTCTCTTGTTGCAGCCCAACACCCCTCCAAAATAGCCAACTAACCCATCTAAACCCTCTACATGCTCGCCGTCATTGGATCACGATCGTGTGGGCAAAAACCGCACCTCATTTGGACACTCCTAGCTCCCCCTACCTATATATATGCCCTCTCCCCCGAAATTCTCGCAGTCCAAACCCTAGCATCGCCTCCACCTCGACACCGGACGCGTCCGGACCGCGCCGGACACGTCTGCATCACCGCCCGCACCAACCACACGCTGCCACATGGCCCCGGCCACCGCGTGCTGTCGCCGGCCCGTGGAGCCCGATTCCGGCCCTCGAGGGTCCATCGCCTCCCTGCGCCCGCAGCGCCCGACCCCGCCGCCCGCGCCGCGCCCCACCGCCGCCTGCGCCACCGCGCCACCACTTCGCTTGCAATCGCCGCCGCGGACCTCGTCGCCGACTCCGCCCGGACCTCGTCGCCCGGCCGCGCCACCCGCCTCCCATCGACCCCGACGACCTCTCCGGCCTCGAGATCCAGTGCCCCAAGCTTCGGCTCCCCCTCAACTCCGGCTACCCTCCTCGCACTCCGGTCGCTGCCACTCCTTCCTCTCCGGTGGGATCCCTGTGAACCTCATGGAATGCACCGAAACCCTAGATCCGGATCCGGAGGTTGACACCCTCTTCTCTCTAAGTCCCTAACATTTTGTGCACATGTTCATCATGTCATATATCCAGGCCCATGACTCCGATTTGTGCATATGATATATCAAAATGTTTGTCTAGTGGTGCTCTTCATGTTAGTGTCATTTTCATGCATGTTACTGTCCATATTGATGCCCAAATCCTTGACAAAAAAGTGTTATATGATATTGTCTACTGGAATTTAATAGAACTTGACCATTTGTCATTTTCGTTGCATTTTGTGTGTGCATCCTATGAGCATGAAGTCTACATGTTCTATGAAATCTATCATGACATCTTTATAGAGGTGCAATTCTTGTATTTTTGTGAGCTATGTGGTGACTAGAACAAGCATGCAAAGTAGGCTTCATAATGTTGCTGATTTCAGACACTTAGCAATCTTGCCAAGTCTTTTCTTGTTACATTTTGATGCCATGTAAACTTGTTTCTACCATGATTTCCATGCACATTTTGAGGTAGTTCAGTAAGAGTGTTTTGAATATGTGGTATTGCGTTATCCATTCATGCCTCTGGTTGCAATTATGGAGTAATCTAGCTTGTCATTTCCATGCTCTACTTTTGCTAAATATTGGTCCCAGCAGATTGTCAACATGAGATTCAGCTTTGCCATGAGTGTTGCTAGTGATACATGTACCCTATGAACTTTCTATTGCCATGTTTAGCTTCAAATATATGTCTAATTACTATGGGTTACCTTGTTATTCCATGAAATGCTTTGTGGTGTGTGGTTTGAGCTTGCAAAGTTGCTATCATGAATCTGTTCCTGCCATGCTCTGTTTTTCTTTTGAAGTCTGAAATTGTTCATAAAAATTGCCATGTTAGCATCGGTGCTACCATATTTTGAATGCATCTTTGGGTAAAGTTCATTAAGGGAATTTTGTTCTATGCCTTTAGTACTAGCATTTCATGCCTTTGTTTGCCATGATATGTTCCTGTAGCATGATGTTTGCTAGCTCTAAACATTGCTACCTGATGTTGTTTTGACATGTTTAGTATTTTCTCCAAGTCTGTGAAGCTGATATCTTTTGCATTTTTCCATGCTATTTTGAGCTTGTTATAGTAAGTTCTAGCGGGAGCTCAGTGTTCATGATTTGTAGAGATTCACCTGTACTTTATGGTAATGTGCTTTGTTGCTATGTTGGAGTGTTGTAGCAAAGTTTCTTGTTGCATTCTAAGTGCTATGATGTTGTTAATCGTAGATTTGCATCTTTCTTGAATTGCTCCACCGACCTACTTCTTTCACCTATATATACTCTTATACCCTAAAACCATCGGGGAGAGCCACGAAACACCTTTTCCACCGCCACAACCTTCTGTACCCGTGAGATCCCATCTTGGGGCCTTTTCCGGCGCTCTGCCGGAGGGGGATTCGATCACAGAGGGCTTCTACATCAACACCATAGCCTCTTCGATGATGTGTGAGTAGTTTACCACAGACCTTCGGGTCCATAGTTATTGGCTAGATGGCTTCTTCTCTCTCTTTGGATCTCAATACAAAGTTCTCCTCTATCTTCTTGCGAATCTATTCGATGTAATTCTTTTTGCGGTGTGTTTGTCGAGATCTGATGAATTGTGGATTTATGATCAAGATTATCTGTGAACAATATTTGATTCTTCTCTGAATTCTTATATGCATGATTTGATATCTTTGCATGTCTCTTCGAATTATCAGTTTGGTTTGGCCTACTAGATTGACCTTTCTTCCAATGGGAGAAGTGCTTAGCTTTGGGTTCAATCTTGCGGTGTCTGTCAGATCACGGGTTCCGGCAAAACCCTTAAGGTTCGAACACTGGGGTGTGCGTGAAGATCTCCCACATATCGATCCATGTCCTAACTTAGCTAAGATCTCACGAACTAACTCGACGAACTCGCAACACAAAGGACACAAGATTTATACTGGTTCGGGCCAACGTTGTGGTGTAATACCCTACTCCAGTGTGGTGGTGGATTGCCTCTTGGGCTAAGGATGAACAGTACAAGGGGAAGAACAGCCTCCTGAGGTTGAGGTGTTCTTGTGCTTGGTGGGTATGCCGCCGAGGATGTGGTGGCTCCAATCTCAGATCTCTCCTCCCCTAGCTACGGTGGTTGCTAGTTCTATTTATAGTGGCCTTGGTCCTCTCCCCAAATATTGAGCGGGAAGGGAGCCAACAACAGCCAATTTGAAAGGGGACAACTAGTACAAGCTATCCTGACAAAAGCAGTCTTCGCCTGCCAAAGACTCTGGTGGTGGCACCGCCTTGGGCTCCACGGTGACCTCCGTCTTGCCATCCTTCTGGTCTTGGTCTCGTTGCACCAATATGGAAACCTTTGCTTGATGCCTCGGTACTCCGCACATGCGCTTTCCCCCTTAGCGCCAAAGAGGAAACAAGGACGCTGCGCGCACTGACGCCCGCCTGGCGCCCACCTAGTCTCGATCGTCATGGCTCACGTCACGAGAACCTCAAGAGCTTTGCGCGACCTTGAACTCTCCGCCCCTCACGAGCCAGCCTGGTGAGGCCTCTCCTGAGGAGGTCTCGTGTCGTCCGCCTCGCGAGGGTCTTGATTCCTTGTTGATGAAGATGGGCCGTACAGGCCTGCTAGCAAATCCACGCCGTGGGCCGCAAGCAGGCAAGTCTGGGGACCCCGTTCCTAGAACGCCGATAGTAGCCTCTGGGCCCAAGGCGCACTCGGGCTTGGCTTCGAGGCGAAGCCAAAGGTCAAGTGCGGAGCACCGCGAGCCCCAATAGCCTGTGGCCTCGGTCGACGCGTGGCGGTTGACTGGATGTGGGCGTCTCCACTTCCCCATGCTGCCTCGGTAACTGCCCTACTTGACAAGTCCCTGCTACATGCAAGGAAAACCATCATTGCCTGTGATCGTGGGGGGTGCTGGTTGGCCTTCTCCTGGTATAAGTGGGAGGGGGCGGAGCCCCCGTCGCCCATCCTTCCTCTGCCTCTCCCGTTTCTTCTTCTTCCTTGCTCCATTCCCTTCTTGTGCACACTTGGCGCTGATCCGGAGGTTCTCGGCCGTAGAGAAGGACAAGGCTCCCATCAACGTGCCCGAGCTCCTCCCACCGAAGAAAAGGAGGTCTCATCGCCGCGAGATGGTCGTGAGGCCGGTAGTGTCGCGGCCTTGGTATGAGAGGCCGCCTCCTGGGTACCCGCTGCCCTTGTACGCTCATGCTGACGATTCCGGAGGGAGGAGCGGTGAGCAGCGCCGCCTACTCCAGGGTCGTGGTTGCCGTGCTGCGGAGGCGCGCCCCGTCGCCCCAGGGGTCCATGCTGCGGACTCTTCGCGCGAGTTCGTGCTGTGGGCGGTGATGCCCCCGAACACCTGGATATGCCTCCCACCATTCTTCGCCGCCGAGATGCCGCCGAGGGGTCTTCGTGAACTTTGGCTACAGCATGCCGACTGCGACGCCCCAGCGACTGGAGCGGAGATTGGAACCGTTGCCTCCGGGAAGATCTTCATGACCCGAGGCTGGGGCGAGATTGCCTGAGTCTGCCATGCGAAGGGCGCCCTTGCGATCCCCCTGGATTACTTCCCTGAAGGAGGTCGCCAGGACGACCCTGCGGCGGGCGCGGGGCCCGCCACTGGTCTCGCCTGCAGCTCCTCCAGCCACAGAGGTGGCACCTGGTGGTCCAGTGACTCTCCTAAGCTCTTGGAGTCTCCGGAGATGAGCGATGACAGCTATGTGCCCCTGAGCTCCCGCCGAGCCTGGAGCAGGGCTGAGGCGTCCAGCCGCCCTCGCCGCTGATCTGGATGGGGTTGGCGCCGGCCTCACGTGGCCCACTGTTGATGATGGCGCCGGCGACATCTGGTGCATGTAGATAGAACTCCTAGGAATTCCTTCCCTTTTGTTCCCTGCGAGGAATCGAGAAATGAACCCCGTGGGGGCGTGTAAAGCGTCTGTAATGCCTTTCATCAATATAGCCCTTATTATGAAGATTTGCAAGCACATGGCCTGCCGAGGCTCAGCCTCCCCTTTCCAATCCCGCGATAGCATGGTGCTCTGCGCTGGCAGGTCTCGGTCCCCAGGAAGGCTGCAGTCGTCGCTGGTATGCCAGGTCGCGTGCCATGGTCAAGGCCAGGAGGTGAGCGGCCCGAGGTCCAGTAAGAGCTCCTGAGGCACGATGCTCAAGAATTCCCCTTTAGTGCACAAGCAGCTGTCTTAGGATGGGAAAGGAAGAAAACGTTGCCACAGCAGGGCAGTGAAGGGACTGAGTGAGGGTCTCGTGCCGCAGGTGACTGGTGGATCCAGAGCGAGAACTTATCTTGGCTGTCTGGGGTCGGCTCCTCGAGTCGTGCAGGACTCGCGCGTCGGTCGCTGTAGTGTGGCTAGGTCTAGCCCGTGCGGGCCTCCCCCTCCCCTCCATGTCCTTCTTGGTGTTCTGCATCCTGAGGTCCCGACCCTCGAGCGAGCTCAGCCGCCGCTGGTATGCCAGGTTGCGTGCCATGGTCAAGGCCAGGGGGTGAGGGCTAGAGAGCCAGTAAGACCTCCTGAGGAGCGATGCTCAGGAGCCCCCCTTTTAACATGCAAGCGAATCGCGTGAGAGTAGAGAGAGTCCGCGGTACCGCCTACTGTGGCCGTCGGGAAGTTCCTGCAAGTTAGCGTGAGGAAGGGCACCGGTCGCCGTGGTGATTGCTGGTTTTCTTCTGGCGCATGAGAGGGGACTCCCTACTGCGGAGAGCCCCCGGGGCGTGTAAAGCCCCACCCTGACACGTGGCTTGCATGGCTGGGCTAGACGAGGTGTGTCTGGGCACCAGTGAGCCAGCGCGGGACTCACGAGGCCCTACCTCAAGGCGCGTTGTGCCTGGCCTTGATTCTTGTTCGCTGTCTTGATCCTGCGAGGTGGTTAGACAACCTGTGCCGAACGAGTCTCCTGGGGTCATCGCGTGAAAAAGCCAAGCACCAATGGCCCAAGGAGGTGACGTGAACGGGGCCGGCCCGCCAGACAGAGCTCAGCCGCTGGATTTATCGACGCTGTAGGAACGGGCCCGAGCACAGATGTTGTGCTTAACTTACTCACATGAAGGGTCCTGAAGAAAGATGGCCGGCGCGCGGCTCCCTTGGTGGGTGACAATCAAGTAAGCGATAGTTATAGATAGATTAAGCATGGAAAGCAACCTAGCTCAGGTAAATGCAGGGAAGATGCATGCCACTAGGTTCGGCCCGAGCGGCTTGTAGATGATGCAGCCTGAGGGGCGCCCCCAACAGGGTAAGCTAAAGACATAAAAGGAAAGGTACATGCCACAGGACGGACCCATGCGGCCTGGGAATGATGCAGCCCTGGGGGCACTCCCAGCTAAATGAACTTTGGAAAATGTCACCTGGTCCTGTTGATGAAGGAGAGTTGGGGTAGCTGAAGGCGTGCAGCGAAGGGGCTGCCCCTCATGAGCCACCGAGGCCCTGGGCCTCGGGAGGCCCTGGGGGTCCAGGGGGTTCCTTGAGGACTATCCTCATCTCCATCAGCACAGTGTGGTGCCGGGCCTCCTGAGCTGCCAGGATGCTCCGCAGGTTGCGTTGATAGGCGATCGCTACGCTCGGCAGGACAAAGGGCACGTGAACATAGCTGTGAGGTGGGCCCTTGCAGCGTCCCACGCGCGAAGGCTAGAGAAGCTCCTGAGCAGTGGCCCGATTGAGCCCTGGGACGTTGATGCAGACGTGCAGCCCGGCATCCTCGCCTGGATGGGGAGCCGCGCCTGGTGAGCGGCGGCCGCCTCGCATGGCCCTCGCGTCTTGCAGTTCCTGAGTGGACTTGGTGATGAACTCCTGAGCGGTGGGCACTCCTTGCCCTATGTTCTCCTGAGGGAAACGTGCCGCGAAGCACGCCTCCAAGTGGTGCCCAAGCGCCTCCCTTGTGATGTTGGCAAAGTCTGAGGCCCTCCGGAAGAGAGCCCCCGAGCCCTACCTGAGAGGGGCGCTGGGCGCGCTTTCCTATGCAATGGAGGGAAGCGCCCAGGCACGGGCGCCGATCTTGACGAGGAGCCGCTTGCCTGAGGCCCTGTGTGGCGCAGCTGCTTCTTCTTCTTGGGGTGGCCTCAGGAGGGAGCTCGCCCTGACTGTCGAGGTTGTCGATTGCTGCAGCTTGGAAGGCACGCTCGAGGGAGCAAACCGCATATGTTTCTTCGCACAGGACTGTGATGATTCTGCCGCTTCCCAGCATCTTGAGGACATTGTAGCCGTGATGAGTCACCGCCATGAACTTGGCCAGGGCTGGATACCCGAGGATGGCGTTGTATGGCAGGTGGATGTAGGCGATGTCGAAGTCGATGAGTTCGGTGCAGTAGTTGTTGCGTTCTCGAAGGTAACGGGGAGGCGGACCTGCCCGATCGGGGTAGTAGAGCCGTCGGTCACTCTTGAGAAAGGCTTGGTAGGCTGAAGCTGGTCATATGGCACTTGGAGGTTGTCGAACGTGTCGACGGACAGGACATTGAGCCCTACGCCGCCGTTGATGAGGGTCTTGGTAACTTGCATGTTGCTGATGACTGGTGAACAGAGCATTTGGAGGACACCTGTAGTAGCCGCACACTTGAACTGATCTGCCAAACTGAACATGATCGGGCACCTGGACCATCTGAGCAGGCGTGTGGCCTCGAGCTTGGGGAGAACTACATTCACTTCATGGGCAAACTGTTTGAAGATACGCTGCGAGGCTGGGGCTTGAGCTCTGCCCAAGATGCAGGCGATAGCGCGTGGCTCCTGGAAGCCCCCAGCCCCCTCGTCTTGATGGTGGTCGCCATTCCTTCTGGGTGGTGGCGGTAATGGAGGAAGGCTAGCATTGCCTTGAGGACGAGCCTCACGAGGCTGGTCCCTCCAGGCGCCCTCGCGAGGCTGATCCTGCCAGCGGTCCTCACGAGGCCGGTCATGCCACTCCTGGCGCAGGCCACGGTCGTCCCAGCGTCCGCCACAACGTCCTCCTCCTCGGCCGTAGCCCCGGTCGCTGTGCTTGGGGCGTCGACCGAAGCGTCCTTCTCGAATGGCTCTGAGCTCTTGACAGTCACTGGTGTTGTGGGTTTGCAGGTTATGGAAGGCACAGAACGGTCAGCTGCCCTTGGATGACTCGGGCTGGTCTCTGCCGCGCTTGGTGTCTGGCTCCGCTGCAAGCACGGCTGCTCCCTTGCGCTTCACGTCCTTGGCCTTGGTATTCTTGTCCTCTGGGTCCGTAGCAGGGAGCTCGAGGAGGGAGAGGTGCCCCTCCTCAGCTCTTGCATAGTTGGTCGCGATGTTGAACAGCTCCAAGGTCGTGCACAGCTCCTCATGGATGGCGAGCTCCTCCTTCATCTTGACGTCACGGACACCGTCAGAGAACGCTGAGATGATGGCCTCGTTGGTTACCTTGGGGATCTTTATTCGTGCGATGTTGAAGCACTGGATGTACTTCTGCAGGGTCTCTCTTGGTTGTTGCTTGATGCGGTGCAGGTCACCCGCGACCCGGGGGCGGTCGCGAGTGCCCTGGAAGGTGGCGATGAAGCGGTTGCGCATCTCGTCCCAGGAGGATACTGAGCCTGGAGGCAGGTTCAGGAGCCATGAGCGGGGGCCATCCTTGAGAGCCATGGGAAACCAGTTCGCCATGACTTTCTCGTCGCTGTTGGCCGCCTCGATGCTCAGCTCGTAGAGCTGCAGGAACTCCGCAGTGTCGGGGGTGCCTTCATAGCGAGGAGGCAGATCTGGCTTGAACTTGCCCGGCCAGGCGACGTTGCGCAGCTCGGGTGTGAAGGCGCGGCAGCCGGCCGTGGTCACCAGGGCCCGCCTTGGAGGTGGAGCTTGGTCTTGGCGCCCGCGTGCCACTACGGCAAGCGGCGCGGGGCCTTGCCGCAGCAAACGATCCTGGTGCAGCGGTGCGAGGAGTGGAGGAGCGTTCGCTTGCGGTCAAGGGACTTCTTGACAACTTCTTTCTTCATGCGCGGGCGCCGGACGTGGTGGGTCGCGCCATGGAGCCGCGTGCCTTGGTGCTAGGGCGTCATCTTGGTGCAGAGGTGGTGGAGGTGCTTCATGAGCTGCGTCGCCCGTGGCTGGCGGAGGGCGAGGCAGAGAGTGGGACGGCGCAGGGGAGCCCCCTGCGGCGCGGACAAGCTCGGCGATATGGTCAAGCCAGTCCTCGTAGAGGTCGTCGATTGGGCGGTAGCGCAGGAGCTTGTGCGCCATGAGGACCGCGGCCCATGCATCCATGGGAACGCGACGAGCGTGAGACGACGAACCAGTGGGGGTCAGGGATGGAGCGACAGTGTGGCTGTCCTGTCACACCGAGGGGTGCAGCCAGGATGCTTGCTGCTCATTCCCCACTGGGCCGATGGCGGCGTTGGCGACAGGCGACGGAGAGCGTCGGGGTGGCCCGCCGACAGGGGCCGTCTGAGCAACGCGGGTTGCGAGGGCAGCCCGGCGCTCGGCGTGGGCGCAACGTGCGTCCGCCATGGAGACGATGGAGCGACGTGACGCGGAGCGACGGGAAGGAAGCTTCGGCGCACCCCTACCTGGCACACCAAATGTTAGATCACGGGTTCCAACAAAACCCTTAAGGTACGAACACTGGGGTGCGTGGGAAGATCTCCCCCCTATCGATCCACGTCCTAACTTAGCTAAGATCTCACGAACTAACTCGACGAACTCGCAACACAAAGGACACAAGATTTATACTGGTTCGGGCCACCGTTGTGGTGTAATACCCTACTCCAGTGTGGTGGTGGATTGCCTCTTGGGCTGAGGATGAACAGTACAAGGGGAAGAACAGCCTCCTGAGGTTGAGGTGTTCTTCTGCTTAGTGGGTGTGCCACCGAGGATGTGGTGGCTCCAATCTCAAATCTCTCCTCCCCTAGCTATGGTGGTGGCTAGTTCTATTTATAGTGGCCTTGGTCCTCTCCCCAAATATTGAGCGGGAAGGGAGCCAACAACGGCCAATTTGAAAGGGGACAGCTAGTACAAGCTATCCTGACAAAAGCAGTCTTCGCCTGCCAAAGGCTCTGGTGGTTACGCCTGTTGGGCTCCACGGTGACCTCCGTCTTGCCGTCCTTCTGGTCTTGGTCTCGTTTCACTAATATGGAAACCTTTGCTTGATGCCTCGGTACTCCGCGCCTGCGCTTGCTCCCTTAGCACCAAAGAGGAAACAAGGACGCTGCGCGCGCTGACGCCCGCCTAGCGCCCGCCTGGTCTCGATCGTCATGGCTCACGTCACGAGAACCTCGCAAGCTTTTCCCGGCCTTGAACTCTCTGCCCCTCACGAGCCAGCCTGGTGAGGCCGCTCCTGAGGAGGTCTCGTGTCGTTCGCCTTGTGAGGCTTGGCCCCTCGCAAGGGTCTTGATTCCTTATTGATGAAGATGGGTCGTACAGGCCTACTAGCAAAGCCACGCCGTGGGCCGCAGGTAGGCAAGTCTGGGGACCCCCGTTCCTAGAACGCCGACAATGTCCTTTCCCAGTGACATCAGCGGTAGCAAGGCACATATTGTATTGTTGCCATCGAGGGTAAAAATATGGGGTTTATATCATATTGCTTGAGTTTATCCCTCTACATCATGTCATATTGACTAATGTGTTACTCTGTTCTTATGAACTTAATACTCTAGATGCATGCTGGATAGCGGTCAATGTGTGGAGTAATAGTAGTAGATGCAGAATCGTTTCGGTCTACTTGTCACGGGCGTGATGCCTATGTTTATGATCATGCCTAGATACTCTCATAACTATGCGCTTTTCTATCGATTGCTCGACAGTAATTTGTTCACCCATCGCAATATTTGCTATCTTGAGAGAGGCCACTAGTGAAACCTATGGCCCCTTGGTCTACTTTACATCATATAAGTTTCCAATCTACAATTCTAGTTTACTATTTATTTTGCAATCTTTTTTTCCAATCTATACCACAAAAATACCAAAAATATTTATCTTATTATCTTTATCAGATCTCACTTTTGCAAGTGGCCGTGAAGGGATTGACAACCCCTTTATCGTGTTGGTTGCAAGGTTCTTATTTGTTTGCGCAGGTACTAGGCGACTTGCGTGTAGTCTCCTACTGGATTGATACCGTGCTTCTCAAAAACTGAGGGAAATACTTCTGCTACTTTCCTGCATCACCCTTTCCTCTTCAAGGGAAAACCAATGCATGCTTAAGAGGTAGCACCCGCCGAGCCCACTTCCGGCCCCCGCGGGCCCATCACCTCCCATCGACCCCAATGACCTCTCCGGCCTCGGGATCCGGCGCCCCGAGCTCTGGCCGGCTCCCCCTCAACTCCGGCTACCCTCCCGGCACTCCAGCCGCTGCCACTCCTTACTCTCCGGCAGGATCCCGGCGAACCTCGTGGAACGCGCCGAAACCCTAGATCCGGATCCGGAGGTTGACCCCCTCTTCTCTCTAAGTCCCTAACATTTTGTGCACATGTTCATAATGTCATATCTCCATGCCCGTTTCTCCGATTTGCGCATATGATATATCAAAATGTTTGTCTCATGATGCTCTTCATGTTAGTGTCATTTGCATGCATATTACTGTCCATATTGATGCCCAAATCCTTGATGCAAAAGTGCTATATGATGTTGTCTTCTGGAATTTAACAAAACTTGATGATTTGTCATTTCTATTGCATTTTGTGTGTGCATCGTATGAGCATGATGTCTACATGTTCTATGAGATCCATCATGCCATGTTTACAGAGGTGCAAGTCTTGTATTTTTGTGAGCTATGTGGTGACTAGCACAAGCATGCAAAGTAGGCTTCAAAATGTTGCTGATTTCAGACACTTAGCAATTTTGCCAAGTCTTTTCCTGTTACATTTAGATGCCATGTAAACTTGTTGCTACCATGAGAGCCATGCACATTTTGAGGTAGTTCAATAAGAGTGTTTTGAAGATGTGGTATTGCTTTAGTGAGTTCTAGCAGGATCTCAATGTTCATGATTTGTAGAGCTTCAGTTGTACTTTATAGTAATGTGCTTTGTTGCTATGTTGGAGTGTTGTAGCATAGTTTCTTATTGCATTCTAAGTGCTACGATGCAGTTAATCACAGATTTGCATCTTTCTTAAGTTGCTTGTCATTTGCAAACCGTGCATCCATTTCCGATGATCCTTATATCAATTTGGACCAAAATCACCTCATCTTTCCAGCTGCATACCTGGTTTGCCATGTTGATGCCTTGATCATCTTTTCCCTTCCGATGTACCCATATGCATTGCACATCATACCTTGCATTCCATGCCATGTCTTGCATAATGTTGCTTGTGCATTGCACCGTGATTGATTGTAGTTCCATTGCTTGTGTTCTTGCTTTGGGTAGAGCCGGGAGACGAGTTCGTGAATGAGGAACCTGTTGAGTACGCTAACGAGAAGCAAGCTTTCGACAACTCTGAGAACTTTGCAGGCAAGATGACCATTACCCTTGATATCACTTCTATCTTTGCTTGGTAGTTGTTCGTTCTACCGTTATGTCACGCTACCTACCACTTGTTTATCATGCCTCTCATATTGCCATGTCAAGCCTCTAACCCACCTTCCTAGCAAACCGTTGTTTGGCTAAGTTATTGCTTTTGCTCAGCCCCTCTTACAGCATTGCTAGTTGCAGCTGCCTTGCAGGTTGTTCCATGTTGGAACATGGATTGTTGGGATATCACAATATCTCTTATTTTAATTAATGCATCTATATACTTGGCAAAGGGTGGAAGGCTTGGCCTTTCGCTCGGTGTTTTGTTCCACTCTTGCCGCCTTAGTTTCCGTCATACCGGTGTTGTGTTCCTTGATTTTGTGTTCCTTACACAGTTGGGGTTATGGGACTCCATTGACAGTCCGCCTTGAATAAACCTCCTCCAGCAAGGCCAACCTTGGTTTTACATTTGCCTAACAGCCTATAACTTGCCCTTGGGGTTGCAAACCCGAGGGTCATCTTTATTTTAACCCTCCCCCCGGGACCAGTGCTCCTCTGAGTGTTGGTTCGAAACGGGTAGCCTGCGGGGCCGCCTCGGGGAAACTTGAGGGCTGGTTTTACTCATAGCTTGTCCCATCCGGTCTACCCTGAGAACAAGATACATGCGACTCCTATCGGGATTTGTTGGCACATTAGGCGGTCTTTGTGGTTTTGTTTTACCATTTTTGAAATGTCTTGTAACCGGGATTCCGAGACTAATCGGGTCTTTCCGGGAGAAGGAATATCCTTCGTTGATCATGAGAGCGTGTGATGGGCTAAGTTGGGACACCCCTACAGGGTATAAACTTTTGAGATTCTTGCCCGCGGTTATGTGGCAGATGGGAATTTGTTAATATCCGGTTGTAGAGAACTTGACACTTGACTCAATTAAAATGAATCAATTTTGTGTGTAGCCGTGATGGTCTCTTTTCAGCGGAGTCCGGGAAGTGAACACAGTTTGGGTTATGTTTGAACGTAAGTAGTTTCGGGATCACTACTAGCTTCATGACCGTTGCATGGCTTCTCATCTTACTCTTATTTGTGTATGTTAGCCACCATATTTTCTTAGCACTTTCTGCAACTCCACCTCATTACCTTATCCTACCCATAAGCTTAAATAGTCTTGATCTCGCGGGTTTTGAGATTGTTGAGTCCTCGTGACACACAGATACTACCAAAACAGTTGCAGGTGCGGATGATACCAGTGCAGGTGATGCTACCGAACTCAAGTCGGAGTTCGACGAGGACCTTGGACGTTACTATGTGTCGTTTCCTGATGATCAGTAGTGGAGCCCAGTTGGTACGATCGGGCATCTAGCATTAGGGGTTTATCTTCTTTTCTTTTGGTTGTCTGTAGTCGGACTATGAGTGTACTCTGATGATGTATGACTTATTTAAGTATTTGTGTGAAGTGGCGGTTCTAAGCCAACTCTCTTTACCCCTTTCTTGTTCATTACATGGGCTTGTGTGAAGATGACCCTTCTTGCGACAAAACCACAATGCGGTTATGCCTCTAAGTCATGCCTCGACACGTGGGAGATATAGCCGTATCGTGGGAGTTACGCAAAGGTACAAGACTGCCAAGGCAACACTCAAGCCAGAAGCATGAAGAGCAAAGGGACAAGGTGAGCTTTGCCCGGCAAGACCTGTGCCGGGGGCGGCCTACGTAACCCCGGCAAGAGCCTTGTCGAGGGAAACTTGCCCAACACCAGCAAGGCCACCACCCTTGAGCCTGACAACTCCGACACCATTGACAGCGTCAAGACCAAAACTCAGGGGTGCCTTGCATAGTGCCATGCAGATCTTTGTGAAAACCAAATGCCTGCAAGCCTAGATGAGAACCAGAAGACGAAGTACCCTGGCAAGATCTTGCCAGGGACGACCAAAGACCCCTGGCAAGACCCTTGCCGGGGACGCTCGCAAGCCCCCGGCAAGACCCTTGCCGGGGACGACCACGAGACCCCGTCAAGACCCTTGTCAGGGACATTTGCGAGGACGAGGCCAGGCCTGCACTTGCCAGAGTTTTGCTGCCCCGCGCCTGTTCCAACGTGGCGGCCAGCCCGCCAACTAGGCGAGTGCCTACATGGCAGCATGCAGCTTATAGGCCAATTAACCAAGCACCTGCATGGTGGTATGCCGATCTTCGTGAAGACCCTGCCACTGCACCAGCGCAGCAGCCAGCCAGCCAGCGTGGCATTGCGTGCCTCGTCAGCTTGGACGCACATCAGAGCAAGGCGAGGCGGCAACGGACGGGACGAGCTTCTTTGTCGTCCTCGATAAAGCAAGAGGACGCGTCGGCAGCGTATTAAATGCGTTTGTCCTACGGTGGCAGGCGATAGACTTGTACACTGTACCTAATTTCCACCTCCTGTGTGCCACTGTGGCAACCCCTTTGACTTATAAACGGAGGCCCGGGGCGTACTGAGGAGGGATTCGGACTTTTTGGACTGGGCATGCACCGCAGCTAGTTCAAGAGCTCAAGAACACTAAATACACACAAAGAAGGACTAGGGTTTTACTCATCGTTTGTGGCCTGAACCTGGGTAAAAATCCCCCCGCGTAGATCTTTTAGACCTGCTCCTTGCGTAGCCCCACGCCCCGCCAACCGTAGAAGGGAATCCCCGAGGGATCCCATAGGTGTCGTTCCTGAGCCCCGACATCTTTGGCGCGCCAGGTAGGGGGCACTAAGGCTATGAAAATCCGGTTTTAAAGTCAACTCATCGAGTCCTTCATCGTGATGGCTCTAGAGAAGAAGGCGACATCGATCAGCCACGCTCTGGTGCCATCAGCTAGGCGAGGCGGTGCCGTCCGTAGCCGCAACAACCATCCGAGAGGAAAAGCTAAGTCACGCAGAACCTTGAGAAAATTCCTTTTTGTAGGGTTATCTTCCTCGGAGGATTTTTCTCCTTATATGGAAAACATGTACGCAAGGGAACCCTTCCGATATTGGCAACGCCCTTGTTCTCTTTTGAGTCCACTCAACAGTTCAAGCGGCTGCGCTGAGAACGGCAAGGTGGCTTGCCCGGCAGCAAGCGCCCCCCGACAGGCTGCTAAGGATTCGTTCCTCAAAGCGCCACAGCATGGGTTTACGTGCCGACAAACCTATCCAACTAGGCATAGGGTTTGTACATACAAGGAAAGACCAAACAGGAAGATAGCATGCTTCATTTCAAAGTACTGCAGAGTTATATAACATCAGTGATTGCCGCGGTTCTAACTTAAGATAAATTGTCTTGGCATGAACTCGCAGCAGCAAGGAGAAATGGGGTGGCTAGTCCCGGCGCTGGCCCTCCACCCTCTTGACTCCGTTGACGCAGCTGATGATGGGCTCGATATGCTCTTCGAGCGCCGCGAGGTCCGTGCCCTCCGACAAGCTCTCAAGCACGTTGGCGAAGTCGACGCTGGGGTTCCGAAACGCCACCTTGGTGAGCACTTTGGTCAGGGCACCCCGGCAAAGCCTCCGGGACTCATTGGCCAGATAGGTCGCTCGACTAGAGTGGAGCTGCTCCAGGGCGTCGAGGACGCGCTGGAAGAACAAGGTCAGCCTGGCATTGGGGCTTGTGTTCGCCTCCTGGGAGAACCTGACGTCCGGCATGCCCATGATGGATAGCTCCGCGCTGAGATTCTCTACAACGTCGATGAGACGCCTGATCCAGAGATTTACGCCGCCCACATAGTCCTTATGGGCGGCGGTGTCATCACTCCGCAGCCGCTTGTTGTCTCGAGGGCCTTGTTTAGGGTCTCCTCCCGGGTCGTGACCTCTGAAAGCATCCCCTACAAGGCGCCCAGTTGCAGCTTCAGATCATCAATGGAGTTGTTGGCCTCGGAGAGCAGCTTCATCTCATCATAGACAGTGACCTGCAAATCCGCCATAGTGCGGTTGGCCGTGTCCCTCTCCTCCGTCAGTTCCAAGACCTTCTTCTTCAGCTCCACCCGCTCCAGCTCCAGCTTCTCCACCTTGCCGACGTGGTCCAGGGCTAGAGCATCGAGTGTGTCCTTGTGCCTCTGCTCCAGCTCCTGGGTCCGCTGCGTGACGATCTTCCCGGTCTCCTCGTCCTTGCCGCGGAGCGTGGCGGCAAGCGCCTGCTCACGCGCAACGAGGTCTTCCTCCTGGGTGTCCAGCAGAACTTGCTGCTGCTGCCGAGCAGCTGCTTCCTTGGCGGCTTGTTCCTTCGCTGCCTCTTGGGCCTTCTCGATGTCGGCCTACTTCATGATAAGCTTTCGCTTGCGCTCATCCAGCTCACACTGGGCAGTCCTCAGTTCCTCCTGGGCCTCGCCTAACCAGACCTGCTTCTGAGCGACGCGCTCCTCAAAATCCGCCTCCTCCCTGTCCACCGCTGCCATCCTGGATTTCACTTTGTCTTGGCGGGCACGATGGAGCGCCTGGAGCTTCTGGAAGTTGGCTCTCATCGCTCGGAGAAGCTGCTCCTCTTTAGAACCGCTGCCGCCGGCACTCGGTTCGTCAACAACCTGGAGCCCGGCGGTGGCGAGCGCCTCATCATCGAAAACCTCCCCTTCGGCTGGCGCTCTGGTGCTTGACGTCCCCGGGAGGCTGGCAAACAGATCATCACCCACCTTAAAGTACTTGCCCGAGGCGGGGGCTGTGGGGGAGGAAGGTTGGACGTCGGCCATCCCCTCCCCGGCAGGCTCCTTGGCGGCACCCTTGCCGGCCTCCCCAGCAGGCCCCTTGCCGGCCTCCTCGGCAGTAGACTTGGCGGCTTCACCAGCCGCAATCCTGGAGGCCTCAGCTTTGGCATCCCTGGGTGTCAGCGTTCTGGGAACGGGGGTCCCCAGACTTGCCTGTCTGCGGCCCGCGGCGCGGCGGAGCCAGCAGGACGAACGGCCCATCTTCATCAACAAAGCATCCAAGACCCTCGCGAGGCTCCAAGCCTCGCGAGGCGGACGACGCAAGACCTCCTCCCGAGCGACCTAGTCAGGCAGGCCCGCGAGGGGCGGAGATATCAAGGCGGGGCAAACCTCACGAGGCTCTCGTGACGTGAGCCGTGAAGATCAACACCAGGCGGGCGCCAGGCAGGCGCCAGCGCGCGCGGCGTCCTTGTTTCCTCTTTGGTGCAAAGGAGGCGAGTGCAGCCGTAGAGTACCGAGGCCTTAGGCAAAGGTTGCCATTTCGGTGCAATAAGACCAATACCATGGACTACAAGACAGAGGTCATCGTGGAGCCCAAGACGGCGTCACCACCAGAGCCTTTCACAGGCGAAGACCGCTTTTGTCAGGATAGCTTGTACTAGCTGTCCCCCTTCAAATTAGCCCGCCATTGTTGGCTCCCTTCCCGCTCAATATTTGGGAAGAGGACCAGGGCCTCTATAAATAGGACTAGCCACCACCATAGTAGGGGCATCTCATCTTAGCTTGAGGGAATCTACACACCACAAGTTCATACGCACAAGAACACCTCAACCTCAGGAAGCTGTTCTTCCCCTTGTATTGTTCA
This sequence comes from Triticum urartu, assembly GCF_056163025.1. Taxonomy (NCBI): domain Eukaryota; kingdom Viridiplantae; phylum Streptophyta; class Magnoliopsida; order Poales; family Poaceae; genus Triticum; species Triticum urartu. The sequence goes on from NC_141876.1 coordinate 163,719,579, forward strand.
TAATCAGCCCAAGAGGCAATCCACCACCACCGCACTGGAGTAGGGTATTACACCACGACGGTGGCCCGAACCAGTATAAACCCCGTGTCTTTCTGTGTTGCGAGTTCGTCGAGTTCGTCCGCAAGATCTTAGCGAGCAAGGGCGTAGATCGATAGGAGGGAAAGACTTCGCGCACCCAAGTGTTCGAACCTTAAAGGTTTGCCGAAACCCCACATCCGAAATTTGGCGCGCCAGGTAGGGGTGCACCGTAGCTTCCTTTCCATCAGTCCGTCGCTCTGTCATCTCCATGTCGGACGCTCGCCGTGCTCGAGCTGAGCGTTGGGCTGCCCTCGCCGCCCGCGTCGCTCAGACGGCTCCCGTTGGCGGGCCACCTCGTCGTTCTCCGTCGTCCGCCGCCAACGCTGCCACCGGCCCAGTGGGGAACGAGCAACAGGTGTCCTCACAGCACACCGCTGCTGGTTCTTCGTCCCACGCACACCGCGCTCCCATGGAGGCACGGGCCGCGCTCATCGTGGCGAACGAGCTCCTGCGTTACCGCCCCGTCGATGACCTCTACGAGGAGTGGCTCGACCACGTCGCTGAGCTCGTCCATGCCGCAGGGGGCTCTCCTACGCTGTCCCACTCTCAACCTCCCCCTTGACCAGCCGCGGGCGACGGGGCTCATGGCGTGCCTCCACCGCCTCGACCCCAAGACGGTGCCTTGGCACCAAGGCGCGCGCCTCCGCAGCATGATCCACCGCGCCCGGCGCCCGCGCGTGAAGAAAGAAGCTGCCAAGAAATCCCGCGGCCGCGAGAAGCTGCACCGGCGCTCCCCACGCCACCTCATCAAGACCGCGTACCGCCTGCAGCGGCGCAGCACGGACCTCGTCAAGACCTAGCTCCACCTCCAAAGCGGGCCCCGGCAACCACGGCCGGCTACCGTGCCTTCACCCCTGAGCTGCGTAGCATCGCCTGGCCAGGCAAGTTCAAGCCAGATCTACCTCCTCGATACGACGGCACCGCCGACCCCGCGGAGTTCCTGCAGCTCTATGAGCTGATCATCGAAGCGGCCAACGGCGACGAAAAAGTCATGGCGAACTGGGTTCCCATGGCTCTCAAGGATGGGGCCCGCTCCTGGCTCCTGAACCTGCAGCACGGCTTGATCTCCTCCTGGGACGAGATGCGCGACCGCTTCGTCGCCAACTTCCAGGGCACTCGCAACCGCCCACCAGCCGCGGGCGATCTATGTCGTATCAAGCAACAGCCAGGAGAGACCCTCCAGAAGTACATCTAGCGCTTCAACAACACCCGCCTCCAGATCCCCAAGGTCATGGATGAAGCCATCATCTCCCCGTTCTCAGACGGTGTCCGCGACGTCAAGATGAAGGAAGAGCTGGCTATCCACGAGGAGCTTTACACATCTCAGGAGCTGTTCCACCTGGCGACCAAGTGCGCAAGAGCTGAGGAGGGGCGCCTCTCTCTCCTTGAGCTGCCAGCTGCAGGAGTGGAGGAGGAGAAGGCCAAGGACGTGAAGCGCAAAGAGGCAGTGGTGCTAGCAGCGGAGCCCGACACTGAGCGAGGCAGAGATCAACCTGAGTCATCCAAGAACGGTCGTCCGTTTTGCGCCTTCCACAACCTGAACACCCACAACACCAGTGACTATCAAGAGCTCAGAGCCATACGGGAAGGACGCTTTGGTCGACGCCCCGAGCGCAATGACCGGGGCTACGGCCGCGGAGGAGGACGCGGAGGCGGACACTGGGACGACCGTGGCCCGCGCCAGGAGTGGCGCGACCGGCCTCATGAGGACCGCTGGCAGGACCAACCTCGCGAGGGCACCTGGAGGGACCCGCCTCATGAGGATCGCCCCCAGGGCAACGCCGGTCTTCCCCCATTGCCGCCGCCGAGAAGGAACGACGACCACCACTAGGACGAGGGGGCTGGGGGCTTCCAGGAGCCGCGTGCGATCGCTTGCATCTTGGGCGGAGCTCAGGCCCCCGCCTCCCAGCGCATCTTCAAACAGTTCGCTCGTGAGGTGAACGCCGTGCTTCCCAAGCTTGAGGCCACTCGCCCGCTCAGGTGGTCCCAATGCGCCATCACCTTCAACTCGGGAGACCAGCTCAAGTGCGCAGCCACCGCTGGCACCCTGCCTATGATGTATTCCCTAGTCATCAGCAATGTGCAAGTCACCAAGACTCTCATCGACGGCGGCGCAGGGCTCAACGTCCTGTCCGTCGACACGTTCGACAACCTCCAAGTGCCATATGAACAGCTCCAGCCCACCAAACCTTTCTCAGGAGTGACCGGCGGTTCCACCACATCGATAGGGCAGGTCTGCCTGCCTGTCACCTTTGGGGAGCCCAAGAATTACCGCACCGAACTCATCGACTTCGACATCGCGCACATCCGCCTGCCGTACAATGCCATCCTCGGGTATCCAGCCCTGGCCAAATTCATGGCAGTCACTCATCACGGCTACAACGTTCTCAAGATGCCAGGAAGCGAGGGAATCATCACGGTCCCATGTGAAGAAAGGGATGCGGTGTGCTCCCTTGAGCGCGCCTTCCAAGCCGCAGCAATCGACAACCCTAACAGCACAAGTGAAGGCCCTCTGGAGACCACCCCCAAGAAAAAGCTGCCGCGCCGCGCAGGACCCCAAGAAAATGGCGTCGCATCAGGAGCCTCGTCAGGATCAGCGCCCGCTCCAGGGGCGCCTCCCTCCACCGCATAGGAAAGCGCGCCCGGTGCCCTCAGGCAGAACTCGGGGGGCTCTCTCCTGGAGAGCCTCAGACCTTGCCAACCTCACGAGGGAGGCGCTTGGGCACCACTTGGAAGTGTGCTTCACGGCACACTTTCCTCAGGAAAGCACAGGGCAAGGAGTGCCCACCGCTCAGAAGTTCATCACCAAGACCACCTAGGAACTGCAAGAAGCAAGAGCCATGCGCGGCCATAGCCGCTCACAAGGCGCAGCCCCCCATCCAGGCGAGGATGCCACGACCAATCAACCGCCACATGTCGACCAAGGCCGCAGGCTTATGGGGCCTGTGGTGCTCCAAACTTGACCCTTGGCTTCACCGCGAAGCCAAGCCCGCGCGCACCTTGGGCCCCAGGGCTACTGTCGGCGTTTTGGGAACGGGGGTCCCCAGACTTGCCTTCCTGCGGCCCGCGGCGTGGCGAAGCCAGCAGGACGTACGGCCCATCTTCATCAACAAAGCATCCAAGACCCTCGCGAGGGTCCAAGCCTCGCGAGGCGAACGATGCAAGACCTCCTCCCGAGCGGCCTAGTCAGGCAGGCTCGCGAGGGGCGGAGATATCAAGGCGGGGCAAACCTCATGAGGCTCTCGTGACATGATCCATGAAGATCGACACCAAGCAGGCGCCAGGCGGGCGCCAGCGCGCGCAGCGTCCTTGTTTCCTCTTTGGTGCAAAGGAGGCGAGTGCAGCCGCAGAGTACCGAGGCCTTAGGCAAAGGTTCCCATTTCGGTGCAACAAGACCAATAGGATGGACTACAAGACGGAGGTCATCGTGGAGCCCAAGACGGCGTCACCACCAGAGCCTTTCACAGGCGAAGACCGCTTTTGTCAGGATAGCTTGTACTAGCTGTCCCCCTTCAAATTAGCCCGCCATTGTTGGCTCCCTTACCGCTCAATATTTGGGAAGAGGACCAGGGCCTCTATAAATAGGACTGGCCACCACCATAGTAGGGGCATCTCATCTTAGCTTGAGGGAATCTACACACCACAAGTTCATACGCACAAGAACACCTCAACCTCAGGAAGCTATTCTTCCCCTTGTATTGTTCATCATCAGCCCAAGAGGCAATCCACCACCACCACACTAGAGTAGGGTATTACACCACGACGGTGGCCCGAACCAGTATAAACCCCATGTCTTTCTGTGTTGCGAGTTCGTTGAGTTCGTCCGCAAGATCTTAGCGAGCAAGGGCGTAGATCGATAGGAGCGAAATACTTCGCGCGCACCCAAGTGTTCGAACCTTAAAGGTTTGCCAGAACCCCACATCCGACATTTGGCGCGCCAGGTAGGGGTGCGCCGTAGCTTCCTTTCCATCAGTCCGTCGCTCCGTCATCTACATGTTGGACGCTCGCCGTGCTCGAGCTGAGCATCGGGCTGCCCTCGCCGCCGGCGTTGCTCAGACGGCTCCCATCGGCGAGCCACCTCGTCGTTCTCCGTCCCCCACCGCCAACGCTGCCACCGGCCCGGTGGGGAACGAGCAACAGGCGTCCTCACAGCGTCCTTCGGTGCGGCAGGATGGCCGCACCGCTACTCCATCACTCACCCCTGCTGTTTCTTCGTCCCACGCACACCGCGCTCCCATGCAGGCACGGGCCCGCTCATCGCGGCGAACGAGCTCCTGCGTTACCGCCCCGTCGACGACCTCTACCAGGAGTGGCTCGACCGCGTCGCCGAGCTCGTCCGTGCCGCAGGGGGCTCTTCGACGTCGTCCCACTCTCTACCTCCCCCTCAACCAGCCGCGGGCGACGGGGCTCATGGCGTGCCTCCACCGCCTCGACCCCAAGACGGTGCCTTGGCACCAAGGCGCGCACCTCCGCAGCATGATCCACCGCGCCCGGCGCCCGCGCGTGAAGAAAGAAGCTCCCAAGAAATCCCGCGGCCGCGAGAAGATGCACCGGCGCTCCCCGTGCCACCTCGTCAAGACCGCGTACCGCCTGCAGCGGCGCAGCACGGACCTCCTCAAGACCTAGCCCCACCTCCAAAGTGGGCCCGGGCAACCACGGCCGGCTACCGCGCCTTCACCCCTGAGCTGCATAGCATCGCCTGGCCAGGCAAGTTCAAGCCAGATCTACCTCCTCGATACGACGGCACCGCCGACCCTGCGGAGTTCCTGCAGCTCTATGAGCTGATCATCGAAGCGGCCAACGGCGACGAAAAAGTCATGGCGAACTGGGTTCCCATGGCTCTCATGGATGGGGCCCGCTCCTGGCTCCTGAACCTGCAGCACGGCTTGATCTCCTCCTGGGACGAGATGCGCGACCGCTTCGTCGCCAACTTCCAGGGCACTCGCAACCGCCCACCGGTCGCGGGCGATCTACGCCGTATCAAGCAACAGCCAGGAGAGACCCTCTAGAAGTACATCCAACGCTTCAACAACACCCGCCTCAAGATCCCCAAGGTCACGGACGAAGCCATCATCTCCCCGTTCTCAGACGGCGTCCGCGACGTCAAGATGAAGGAAGAGCTGGCTATCCACGAGGAGCTTTACACATCTCAGGAGCTGTTCCACCTGGCGACCAAGTGCGCAAGAGCTGAGGAGGGGCGCCTCTCTCTCCTTGAGCTGCCAGCTGCAGGAGTGGAGGAGAAGAAGGCCAAGGACGTGAAGCGCAAAGAGGCAGTGGTGCTAGCAGTGGAGCCCGACACCGAGTGAGGCAGAGATCAACCCGAGTCATCCAAGAACGGCCATCCGTTTTGCGCCTTCCACAACCTGAACACCCATGACACCAGTGACTGTCAAGAGCTCAGAGCCATACGGGAAGGACGCTTCGGTCGATGCCCCGAGCGCAATGACCGGGGCTACGGCCGCGGAGGAGGACGCGGAGGCGGACGCTGGGACGACCGTGGCCCGCGCCAGGAGTGGCGCGACCGGCCTCGTGAGGACCACTGGCAAGACCAACCTCGCGAGGGCGCCTGGAGGGACCCGCCTCATGAGGATCGCCCCCAGGGCAACGCCGGTCTTCCCCCATTGCCGCCGCCGAGAAGGAACGACGACCACCACTAGGACGAGGAGGCCGGGGGCTTCCAGGAGCCCCGTGCGATCGCTTGCATCTTGGGCGGAGCCCAGGCCCCCGCCTCCCAGCGCATCTTCAAACAGTTCGCTCGTGAGGTGAACGCGGTGCTTCCCAAGCTTGAGGCCACGCGCCCGCTCAGGTGGTCCCAATGCGCCATCACCTTCAACTCGGGAGACCAGCTCAAGTGCGCAGCCACCGCTGGCACCCTGCCTATGATGTGTTCCCTAGTCATCAGCAATGTGCAAGTCACCAAGACTCTCATTAATGGCGGCGCAGGGCTCAACGTCCTGTCCGTCAACACGTTCGACAACCTCCAAGTGCCATATGAACAGCTCCAGCCCACCAAACCTTTCTCAAGAGTGACCTACGGTTCCACCACATCGATAGGGCAGGTCCACCTGCCTGTCACCTTTGGGGAGCCCAAGAATTACCGCACCGAACTAATCGACTTCGACGTCGCGCACATCCGCCTGCCGTACAATGCCATCCTTGGGTATCCAGCCCTGGCCAAGTTCATGGCAGTCACTCATCACGGCTACAACGTTCTCAAGATGCCAGGAAGCGGGGGAATCATCACGGTCCCATGTGAAGAAAGGGATGCGGTGTGCTCCCTTGAGCGCGCCTTCCAAGCCACAACAATCGACAACCCTGACAGCACAAGTGAAGGCCCTCTGGAGACCATCCCCAAGAAGAAGCTGCCACACCGTGCAAGACCCCAAGAAAATGGCGTCGCATCAGGAGCCTCGTCAGGATCAGCGCCCGCTCCAGGGGCGCCTCCCTCCACCGCATAGGAAAGCATACCCGGCGCCCTCCTCAGGAAGAACTCGGGGGGCTCTCTCCTGGAGAGCCGAAGACCTTGCCAACCTCACGAGGGAGGCGCTTGGGCACCACTTGGAAGTGTGCTTCACGGCACACTTTCCTCAGGAGAGCACAGGGCAAGGAGTGCCCACCGCTCAGGAGTTCATCACCAAGACCACCTAGGAACTGCAAGAAGCAAGAGCCATGCGTGGCCAAAGCCGCTCACAAGGCGCAGCCCCCCATCTAGGCGAGGATGCCACGTCCAATCAACCGCCACACGTCGACCGAGGCCGCAGGCTTATGGGGCCCGCGGTGCTCCGAACTTGACCCTTGGCTTCGCCGCGAAGCCAAGCCCGCGCGCACCTTGGGCCCCGGGGCTACTGTCGGCGTTCTGGGAACGGGGGTCTCCAGACTTGCCTTCCTGCGGCCCGCGGCGTGGCGGAGCCAGCAGGCCGTACGGCCCATCTTCATCAACAAAGCATCCAAGACCCTCGCGAGGGTCCAAGCCTCACGAGGCGAACAACGCAAGACCTCCTCTCGAGCGGCCTAGTCAGGCAGGCTCGCGAGGGGCGGAGATATCAAGGCAGGGCAAACCTCATGAGGCTCTCGTGACGTGAGCCATGACGATCGACACTTGGCGGGCGCCAGGCGGGCACCAGCGCGTGCCGCGTCCTTGTTTCCTCTTTGGTGCAAAGGAGGCGAGTGCAGCCGTGGAGTACCGAGGCCTTAGGCAAAGGTTGCCATTTCGATGCAACAAGACCAAGACCATGGACTGCAAGATGGAGGTCATCGTGGAGCCCAAGACGGCGTCACCACCAGAGCCTTTCATAGGCGAAGACCGCTTTTGTCAGGATAGCTTGTACTAGCTGTCCCCCTTCAAAATAGCCCGCCATTGTTGGCACCCTTCCCGCTCAATATTTGGGAAGAGGACCAGAGCCTCTATAAATAGGGCTGGCCACCACCGTAGTAGGGGCATCTCATCTTAGCTTGAGGGAATCTACACACCACAAGTTCATACGCACAAGAACACCTCAACCTCTGGAGGCTGTTCTTCCCCAGTGTAGATCGGTCGGAGGGAAAGATTTTTCACGTACCCCAGTGTTCGAACCCTAAGGGTTTGCCGGAACCCCACATCCGACACTGGCAACCTCCTCGATGACGGCATCGACGTCCACCTGGTCCATCAAAGGAGGATTTGGAAACCAGAATGGAGAATGAAGCAGGGACAAAATCAAAGTTCAGAACAAAGAAACAAGAGAGGACATTGCATGGTAGAGATAGCAAGCGACAGGAGGTAGGCCGCTTACCTATGCCGAGATGAGCAGAAGTGGTTCCCTCCCCGCCACTGTTCGTTGCCGGGACGGAGCCACCGGTGCCCATGCTTTCTCCTCCTCCATGCGCGTGCGCTCAGCGGAAGGTGCCCTAGCCGGTGAGCCCCTCTGGGTGGCGTGGTTGAAGGGGGCGGCGTGTCGGGGGTGGCCTTCAGTGCCTCCTCCTGTTGCCTCTCTCCTCCTGCAAACCCCGCAAGGTCAACACCAAGGATTCATGCCCCAACGCCCGCCGATGGGGAGTGAGTGATGAACTCACGCTGGGGGCTGAAGTGGGGGCTGCGTCGAGGGCTGTTGTCCGGGCTGATCACCACCAACACCGGCATGCGCGGAGTGCTCGCCGGGGGCTTGTCGCCCATCAAAGCCCTGGCCCTCTTCGCCGCCCTCTGGGCCAGCGTCTCCATGTCATTGCAAAGATAAGATCAAGTCGGGGAAGATGGCACAAGCTGAGGATCAGAAATGATGAAGGGCAAGAAGCTTACTTGTCCTCCTCTGCTGGCCTCCTCTTCCTCTTCGGGCTGAAGGACCCATGGTCAAAGTCGGCCTCCGGGGTGGCATCCGCAGGGGTAGGGGAAGGTGAAGGCGTCCTGCGCCACATGGATGAGGAAGAAGCGGCGGCCGTGGCCTTCTTCACCGCCGCATCCCTCTTCTCGTGCGCGGGTTGCACTTAGGCCTGTTGCCGCTGGGTGGTCCTGCCGGGCCGGACCGGCTCGCCGGAGCTAGCCCGCCGCAGGACACGTTTTCTCCCTGGGGCCGGAGGGTCATCCACCTCGGTATCCTCTTCGACCGACTCCTCGACCACGTCTTCAACAAGGGGGACCCCAGCGCCAGCACTGCTGGACCCCTAGACAGCTCCCGTCCACTCGGCGAACTTTCTCTCCTCTACGGCCATGTCGGTCTCGTCCTCCAAGGTGCCGAGGCTGTCGACCTCCTCGACAAGCGTTGCCTCCTTCGCTCGGGCGGCGATGTACACTAGATCCTCCTCGGTGGTGTCGCGGATGAGCTACGGCTCATCACGAACGTACCTCTTAGACAAGCTGTCGAAGAATTCATGCACCAGCTTTGCTTCTAGCTCGGCCCAAGTTAGGTCGAGGTCGTGCGTGTTGAAGACTGGCATCATGGCGATGATGGTGGTCTGGCAAGAGTTGTTGCTCAGCGGGACCACCTCCGCTGGGAACCCGGACAGAGACTTGCCGGCCTTGCCAGCCTTGCCGGTCCTCTCGGCCCTGCTGACCTCATCAACCTTGAGCTGAAAAAGCCTCCGGCAGAACTGGGTGTGTTGCAGCACCGTGAAGTTGTGATTCAGACCGGGGCGGAGCCTCATGATGTCGGCCGCGTTCCTGAAGTCCCAGGCTGGCCTCCCCTTATTGTGTAGCGGGGCAATCCGGCGATGGATGAAATCGGCACCGGTCATCTTGAGAGTGAGCCCGGCCGAGGTGAGGCGAGGGATCCCGGTGGTAGCGACCGTGAACTTCTTGTCATCATCGTCGACATCGCCTAGTCCTTTCTGCGGACAGGTGGCTCCCGACAGACCCGGCAGAACTCCTGTGGATCTGCCTCCATGATCCAGCACCACCGGCCCACCACTCTTCCCACCTCTCCTTCTAGGCGTACTCCGGGTATATTCCCCTGCTCTGGGTCCTCAGGATCCAGGTGATGCAGCCAGAGATGGCAGCCCCTGGCTAGATGCGAGGGGTGAAGTAGTGGCGGAAGAGCGCCGTGCTGGGATGCACTCTGGCAAAGCCATCACAAAGATGGGCAAAGAAGGCCATGCACGCCACGGCGTTCGGCATAAAATCCAAAAGATGGAAGCCGTAGGTGTGCATGATGTCGTTGAAGAAATCAGAGGAAGGGGGCAGATCCCGCATGAGAAGTAATCGACAAAGAAGGAATACCGATTTGGACCGGCCTTGGCAAAGGAAGCGGGGATGATACGCGTGGCAGGGTGCCCCGACGTCTCCGTCCCCCACAGGGGCCTGAACTTCTCCTTGAGGGTGAGCGCGTCGACCGCCGTGGTGAAGATGGCGCATTCCGTCCGCATCTCCACCAACTCGCTCTCCGGCGCCTCTTTCTCCCCAGCGTCCTTAGCCACTCCCTTGCCCTTGCCTGTCTTGGGCGCCATGGCAACTGAGAAGAGGTGGCGGCGGTGGCGAGAAGAGGCGAGAGCTTCCATTTGTGCTTGAGGAAAAAGAAGAGAACGGCGGTTCCAAGATGGGAAAGGGCACAAAGGGTAAATGAGCAGCGCCCCTGCGATTTCGTCTTTTTTATGGGGAAGACGCGGGCAGCCTCTTTACTATTCACCGCGAGGTGACGCAAGCATGTTGTGACCATCCCACACACGGCCCCCACGTCACGCACTCAATGCGGGTCGTGGGGAAGCGCAACTGGCAAGGGAGTTACCAGAGGTAAAACTCTACCACGCGTGCCCGCGCATCGTTCTAGGCCTGGCCCAACAATGCTCTGCGCTTATGTGTGGCCCAGGCCCGGGGGCTCTTGTCGGTGTACAAAAGTAGGGGCCTTTCTGTACCCCTTTACTTGTGCACGGGCAGTCATAGCCACACTCGCGGCCATGCTTGGCGGAGCAGAGGAAGCAAAGGTACAAGACTGCCAAGGCAGCACTCAAGCCAGAAGCATGAAGAGCGAAGGGACAAGGTGAGCTTTCCCCGGCAAGACCCTTGCCTGGGGCGGCCTATGTAACCCCGGCAAGAGCCTTGCCGGGGGCAACTTTCCCAACACCAGCAAGGCCACCACCCTTGAGCCTGAGAACTCCGACACCATCGACAGCGTCAAGACCAAAACTCAGGGGTGCCTTGCATAGTGGCATGCAAGCCTAGATGAGAACCAGAAGACAAAGACCCCCAGCAAGATCTTGCCAGGGACGACCAAAGACCCCTGGCAAGACCCTTGCCGAGGACGGCCACAAGACCCCGGCAATACCCTTGACGGGAGCATCTGCGGGGCCAAGGCCAGGCCCGCACTTGCCAGAGTTTCGCTGCCTCGCACCTGTTCCGACGTGGCGGCCAGCCCGCCAACTAGGCGAGCGCCTGCGTGGCAGCATGCAGCTTCTAGGCCTACTAGCCAAGCACCTGGGTGGTGGCATGCCGATCTTCATGAAGACCCTACGATCGCACCAGCTCAGCAGCTAGCTAGCCAGCGTGGCGCTGCATGCCTCGTCAGCTTGGACGCACGTCAGAGCGAGGCGAAGCAGTGATGGGCGGGACGAGCTTCTTTGCCGTCCCTGATAAAGCAAGAGGGCACGTCGGTAGCGCATTAAATGTGTTTGTCCTACGATGCCAGGCGATAGACTTGTACACTATACATACTTTCCACCTCATGTGTGCCACTTTGGCAACCCCTTTGACATATAAAAGGAGGCCCGAGGTGTAATGAGGAGGGATTCGTACTTTTTGGACTGGGCATGCACCGGAGCTAGTTCAAGAGCTCAAGAACACTAAATACACACAAAGCAGGACTAGGGTTTTACGCATCGTTTGCGGCCCGAACCTGGGTAAAAATCCCCCCACGTTGATCTTCTAGACCCGCTCTTTTCACAGCCCCATGCCCCGCCAACCATAGAAGGGACTCCCCGAGGGATCCCATATGTGTCATTCCTGAGCCCCGACACACTGCCTGACGATAAGCCACCATGAGCGGGTCTTTTGAGTCCCACTTTCCTGAGACTTGTTGAGCCACCAAGTTGAAGTCGCCCAGACACCTAACCAGGCTCAAGTTCATCTCCTTGGACATTCGTAGTCCATGGAGAAACGCTTCATACTCAGTTGCATTGTTAGTAAAAGGGAACATGAGCCATAAGACATAACAAAATTTATCACCTCGTGCCGACTCCAAGATAACTCCAGCCCCTGAGCCTTCCAACTGCCTGGACCCATCAAAGTGTATAGTCCAATATGTATTGTCGGGCTTCTCCTCTGGTGTTTGCAGCTCTGTCCAGTCATTTATAAAATCCACCAAAGCTTGAGACTTGATGGTTGTTCTGGGTACATACTTCAGATGATCTGATCCAAGCTCAATAGCCCACTTAGCAACCCGGCCAGTAGCTTCCTTGTTTTGAATTATATCACCAAGTGGAGCAGAACTGACCACTTTGATTAGATGTCCAAGGAAATAATGCTTAAGTTTGCGGCTGGCCATGAACACCCCAAACACCAGCTTCTACCAATGTGGGTATCTTTGCTTGGACTCTATAAGAACTTCACTGACATAATAAGTCGGCCGCTATACTGGATACTCTTTACCCGCCTACTTGCGCTCCATGACAACTGCTACACTGGCAGCCTTATTATTAGCCGCCACGTACAGGAGCAAAGGCTCTTTGTCTATGGGAACAGCCAAGATGGTTGGCTCAGCTAGCTGCTTCTTGAGCGCGATGTCGCTTGAACTACGTCGGTATTTCCCCAAAGAGGAAAGGATGATGCAGCACAGCTACGGTAGGTATTTCTCTCAGTTATGAAACCAAGGTATCAATCCAGTAGGAGAACCAAGCAACACTATGTAAACGGTACCTGCACACAAATAACAAATACTAGCAACCCGATGCTTTTGAGGGGTTGTCAATCCCTTTTACGTAATGGCGTCAGTAATTGGCGAGTTTTCGGGAGACTTCACTTGATTCTCCCTGGTAAAACATAGGTAAAATTGTGATAGATTGGATATATAGAACTCAAATAAAAGATGCTAATAAAATATGCAGCAAAGTATTTTTGGGTTTTTGGAATAATAGATCTGAAAATAAAAGCAAATAAAAATAGATCTCAAAGTCAAATAATAGATCGGAAAGCAAATATGATAAATAATAGACCCAGGGGTCGTAGATTTCACTAGTGGCTTCTCTCAAGAAATAGCACATAGTGGGTAAACGAATTACTGTTGGGAAAATGATAGAACTTCAAATAACTATGACGATATCTAGGCAATGATCAATATATAGGCCTCACGTCCAAGATTAGTAGACCGACACCTTCCTGCATCTACTACTATTACTCCACACATCGACCGTTGTCCGGCATGCATCTAGTGTATTAAGTTCATGGAAAAATGGAGTAACACAATAAGAACAATGACATGATGTAGACAAGATCTGTTCATGTTGGAATAGACCCCATCTTGTTATCCTTAATAGCAACGATCAATACGTGTCTTGCTGCTCCTTCTGTCACTGGGAAAGAACACTGCACGACCGAACTCAATCACAAAGCACCTCTTCCCATGGCAAGAAAAATCGATCTAGTCGGCCTAACTAAACCAAAGATTCAAAGAAGAGATACGAGCCTATAAATAATCATGCATATAAGAGATCAAAACTCAAATAACTTTCATGGATAAAATAGATCTCATCATAAACTCAAAGTTCATCGGATCCCAACAAACACACTGCAAAAAAGAGTTACATCAAAAAGATATCCAAGAGACCATTGTATTGAGAATCAAGAGAGAGAGAGAGAGAGGAAGCCATCTAGCTACCACCTAAAGACCAGTAGGTCTACAATGAACTACTTACGCATCATCAGAGAGGCACCAATGAGGATGATGAACCCCTCTGTGATCGTGTCTAGATTGGATCTCGTGGTTCTGGAACTTGCGGCAGCTGGAATTTTGTTACGTCGACTCCCCTAGGGTTTCTTGGATATTTGGGTATTTACAGGGCGAAGAGGCGGTGTGGGAGGCCACCGAGGTGGGCACAACCCACCAGGGTGCGCCTGGGCCCCCAGGGGCACCAAGGTGAGTTCTTCCCCCTCGGGGCACCCCTCTGGCACTTCTTTGGCCCATCTTGTGTCTTCTGGTCTAGAAAAATTCTCCAAAAAGTTTCGTTCTGTTTGGACTCCGTTCGGTATTCATTTCTACGATGTAAAACAAGCGAAAAACAACAACTAGCACTAGGCACTATGTCAATAGGTTAGTCCCAAAAATGATATAAAGTTCCTATAAAATAATTCTAAAACATCCAAGAATGATAATATAAAAAAATGGAACAATCAAAAATGATAAAAACAAAATTTTTGATGTGGAATGTTGCCTAACATGTTCATCACATATTCTTTTCTTTTGTAGCATGGACATTTGGACTTTTATACGATTGAAAGCAATAGTCTAGTTTTGACATGAAGATTCCAATACTCAAGCATATCAACAAGCAACCATGTCTTTCAAAATATAAACACTAAAGAAAGTTATCCCTAGCCCATCATGCTCAATCATTGATAAATTCATGAAACACACTCGCATATTAGCTACATCCAATGATCAACAAATAAAAATAAAAGTTGCATAAAGTAAAAAAAAGAAAGGCCCTTCGTAGAGGGGAGTAGGTATTTGTAGAGGTGTTAGAGCTCAAAGCTTAAATCGAGAGATAAATTTTTTTGAGAGGCATACTTTTCCCGTCAACGAAAACGACTGAGTAATTACCAACACTTTCCATGCTAGATATATCATAGGTGATTCCCAAACAGAAAATAAAGTGTATTCCTTTTTCCGCAATTATTTCACATTCCACGGCTAACCGTATCCATGGGTACCGTCCATACCAACACTTTCCAAAGAATTTATTATTTGAAAACATAAAGTAAATTTCTTTTTCATTTCGGGACTAGGCATCCCTATTACCGCGTCACTCTCGTGCAATGACAATTGAATAAGCACTCATCTTGAGAATAACACATCTAGCATGGAAAATATTAGCCACCCCATGCCGATTCACGAGCGGTACGAGCACACAAAAAGGGAGTTTATTTTGAAAATTATAGATGGCACATACAAATTTGCTTAGGACGGCATGGAAATAACGCATATAGGTAGGTGTGGTGGACTCATATGGCAAAACTGGTTATAGGATTTTGGATGCACAAGTAGTATTTCTACTTATTACAAGTGGAGGCTAGCAAATAGATTGAGAAGCAACCAACCAAGAAACGAAAAATCACATAAGCGAGCACTAAGCATAACTAACACCGAATAATGCACCATAAGTAGGATGTAATTTCATTTCATAACTATTGACTTTTGTTCTTGCATAGGGAATCACAAACCTTAACACCAATATTCTTACTAAAGCATAATTACTCACCAACATGACTCACATATCATTATCAACATATCTCAAAACTATTTTACAAAGAATCAAGTTTATTTTGTCCAATGATCTTAATGAAAGTTTTTATTATATCCCTCTTGAATATCTATCACTTTGGGACTATTTTCATATGTTGTGTTTGATAAGCTCAAACAAATTTCAGTGAAGAACCTAAGCATAAAAATTTCTTCTCTCAAAATAATATAAGTGAAGAATGAGAGAATTTCTTAAAAAAATTAATAACTCTCAAATAAATCTAGGTGAAGCATGAGAGCATTTCTTCAAAAATATTAAAGCACATATGCTCAAAAAGATATAAGTGAAGCACTAGAGCAATTCCATAGCTCAAAAAAATTAAGTGAAGCACATAGAGCAATTCTAACAAATCATAGCATAATTTTGGCTCTCTCAAATAGGTGTGTCCAGCAAGGATAGATGACACAAACTAAAAATCAAAACAAGAAAAGACTCATATAATACAAGACGCTCCATGCAAGACTCATGATATATGACAAATAAAAATATAGCTACAAGTAAAATACCGATGGTCGTTAGAAGAAAGAGGGGATGCCTTCCAGGGCATCCCCAGGCTTAGTTTCTTGCTTCTCTTTGGATAATAACTTGGGGTGCCATGGGGCATCCCCAAGCTTAGGCTCTTCTTACTCCTTATTCTTTCATCCATCGTGATCTCACCCAAAACTTGAAAACTTCAATCACATAAAACTCAACAAAACCTTCGTGAGATTCGTTAGTATAACAAAGCAAATCACCACTCTAAGTACTGTATTCCAACTTTACCATGGCTTATACCCTCCAATACAAACCATATATTCGTCAAAATAAGCACACAACGCAAAGAAAACAGAATGTGTCAAAAATAGAACAGTCGGTAGCAATCTGAAAATTTCGTATACTTCTATAACTCCAAAAATTCTAAAAAATTAGGAAAACGCGGGAAATTGAATATAAATCTTGTGTAAAAAATTTAGAATTTTATCATGCATATGTGATTTAACAAAATTATTTACTAGGCGCAAAAGTTTCTATTTTTCAATAAGATCAAATCAACTATCACCAAACATGATCCCAAAGACTTTACTTAGCACAAACACTAATTAAAACATGGAAAACACACTCATAAAAGTAGCATAATTCTGCAAATACTCAAGAACAGAAAGAAAAAGGCAAAAATAAAATTTATTCATTGGGTTGCCTCCCAACAAGGTCTATCGTTTTATGCCCCTATCTAGCTAGGCATAATGCATAGATTCAAGTATTGTCATCTTTGGTTCTAGATCAATAGGATGCCCTCATGATTGATTCATATGGTGGCCTAATTATTGTTGTAGGGAAGTGTTCCTAACCCTTTCTCAGTCGAAATTAAAATTTAATATTCCCTTCTTTCATATCAACCACGGCACCTATAGTGCGTAAAAACGGTCTACCAAGTATGATAGGACAAGACAGATTGCAAT
The DNA here is from genome assembly GCF_056163025.1 of Triticum urartu. NCBI lineage: Eukaryota > Viridiplantae > Streptophyta > Magnoliopsida > Poales > Poaceae > Triticum > Triticum urartu. The sequence goes on from NC_141876.1 coordinate 163,736,012, forward strand.
CAATATCAAGAACTATAAAATCTATGGGCACATAATTCCTATTTGCAAGAATAAGAACATCATTAATTCCTCCCATAGGCTTTTTAATAATAGAATCCGCCAAGTGCAATTAAGAGAACATTCTTCAATATCGGTAAGAACAAGCACATCACATAAAGATTTCGGAATTGTGGAAACACTAATCACATAAAGCAAAGCACTCATAAATTTTAATCTTGACTTTGATAGTAGGTTCCCATTCATCATGTAATTTTCTAGGAATTGAAATCTCTAATTCCAACTTTTCTTCTAAAGCTTTCATCATGGCATCTACGATATGTTTAGTAAAAGCTTTATTTTGTTCATAAGAATGGGGTGAATTTGTCATGGATTGCTACAAATAAATACAATCAATCGAAGAACAATTATCATAATTAAAGTCTTCGTAATCCAAAAAAGTGGGCGCATCACTAGTTAAAGTTTTGACCTCTCCAAACCCACTTTTAGCAATTTTCTCAACAAGATTTTCTCCTTCCGAATTATAGGGACGCATTCAAGATAAAGTTGACTCTTCTTTAGTCCCTTTTTCATCAATATCAATTTTAATAAACAAGGAATCAATAGAATGAACACCAATCATTTTAAGATCTTCATCATTTTTATGAAAGCAATCACTAGAAAATGCTCTTTCTAAAAATTCTCTTTTAGCTATAAGCATAGTGGTTCTTTTCTTATTTTCATCCATAGAAACATATAAAGCTTTAATTGATTCATCAACTTGGGGTACAAAAATTTTCAACTTGATATTTTCTACGGCGTGAGAAATTCTATCAATGCTTCTAGACATATCATCAATCGTATTCAATTTTTCTTCTATCATAGTATTGAAAGACTTTTTTGCATTGATAAATTATTTAATATTATCCTCAAGATCAGAGGTGTTCCTATTATTGTAAGAAAAATTACCATAGGAATTACCATAATTATTAGAGGATTTTCCAGGAAAAGGCCTAGGATTAAAATTACCTCTATAAGCATTGTTATTAAAATTGTTTTGTGAGATAAGATTCACATCTACGACATCACTGTTTTGCTCAATCAAAGTAGACAAAGGAACATCAATAAGATCGATAGGAGCATTTTTATTAGCAACCAACTTCATAAGAGCATCAACTTTTTCACTCAAAGTAGAAATTTCTTCAATAGAATTAACCTTCTTACCAGTAGGTGCTCTTTCGGTATGCCACTGTGAATAATTAGCCGTAATATTCTCAAGCAATTTAGTAGCTTCACCCGAAGTAATTTCCATAAAAGTGCCAACCACGGTGAAATCTAAAGGATTTCTAGAGACAAAATTAATTCCCGCGTAAAAAATTGTATGATCATCCAAAGATTTAAACCATGAGTAGGACAATTTCTAGCATCAAGTTCATTCTTTCCCAAGATTGCGCAACATGTTCATGCTCAAGTTGCTCGAAATTCATGATTTCTGTCCTAAGGGAAATAATTTTCATGGGCGTAAAATACTTAGTAATAAAATCATCTTTGCATTTATCCCAAGAATCGATACTATTGCGAGGCAAAGAAGAAAACCAAATTTTTGCGCGATCTCACCAAGAAAACGGGAATAATTTCAACTTCACAATATCATTTTCCCCATCTTTTTTCTTTTGCATATCGCATAATTCTACGAATGTGTTTAGATGGGACACGACAACCTCATTAGAAGTACCAGAAAATTGATCTTTCATAACAATATTCAACAAAGCGGCATTAATATCACAAGACTCAGCACTAGTGGCGGGAGGAGCAATCGGAGTGCTAATAAAATCATTATTATTTGGTATTAGAAAAATCACACAGCTTGGTATTTTCTTGAGACATCGTGACTATGCAAACAAGATTCCACACAAAAATAGATCTGATGAGAAAAACGACGAACGAAAAAGAGGGTGAATAAAACGGCAAATGTTGTGAAGTGGGAAGATGAAAACAAGAGGCAAATGGTAAATAATGTAAATTGCAAGGAGATGAGATTTGTGACTAGGAACCTGATAGATGTTGATGATGTCTCCTCGGCAACGGCGCCATATATTCCTTTTGATCTCGCTTGAACTAAGTCGGTATTTCCCCCAAAGAGGAAGGGATGATGCAGCACAGCTATGGTAGGTATTTCCCTTAGTTATGAAACCAAGGTATCAATCCAATAGGAGAAACAGCAACACTATGTAAATGGTACCTGCACACAACGAACAAATACTTGCAACCCAATGTTTATGAGGGGTTGTCAATCCCTTTTAGGTAACGGCATCCGAAATTGGAGAATTGTCAGGAGACCTGACTTGATTCTCCCGGTAAAAGATAGGTAAAATTGTGATAGATTGGATAAATAGATATCAAATAAAATATGCAGCAAAGTATTTTGGGGTTTTTGGAATAATAGATCTGAAAATAAAAGCAAATAAAAATAGATCTCAAAGGAAAATAATAGATCGGAAAGCAAATATGATAAAGAATAGACCCGGGGGCCGTAGATTTCACTAGTGGCTTCTCTCAAAAAATAGCACACGGTGGGTAAACGAATTACTGTTGGGCAATAGATAGAACCTCAAATAATTATGATGATATCTAGGCAATGATCATTGTGACGCCCCCGATTTGACCGTACACTAATCATACACGCAAACGTGTACGATCAAGATCAGGGACTCACGGGAAGATATCACAACACAACTCTACAAATAAAATAAGTCATACAAGCATCATATTACAAGCCAGGGGCCTCGAGGGCTCGAATACAAGAGCTCGATCATAGACGAGTCAGCGGAAGGAACAATATCTGAGTACAGACATAAGTTAAACAAGTTTTCCTTAAGAAGGCTAGCACAAACTGGGATACAGATCGAAAGAGGCGCAGGCCTCCTGCCTGGGATCCTCCTAAACTACTCCTGGTCGTCGTCAGCGGGCAGCACGTAGTAGTAGGCACCTCCGGTGTAGTAGGAGTCGTCGTCGACGGTGGCCTCTGGATCCTGGGCTCCAACATCTGGTTGCGACAACCAGGTAGAAGGGATAGGGGGGAAAAGAGGGAGAAAGCAACCGTGAGTACTCATCCAAAGTACTCGCAAGCAAGGAGCTACACTACATATGCATGGGTAAAAGTGTAAAGGGCCATATCGATGGACTGAACTGCAGAAAGCCCGAATAAGAGGGGGATAGCTAATCCTGTCGAAGACTACGCTTCTGGCCACCTCCATCTTGCAGCATGTAGAAGAGAGTAGACTGAAGTCCTCCAAGTAGCATCGCATAGCATAAACCTAACCGATGATCCTCCCCTCGTCGCCCTGTGAGAGAGCTATCACCGGTTGTATCTGGCACTTGGAAGGGTGTGTTTTATTAAGTATCCGGTGCTAGTTGTCATAAGGCCAAGGTACAACTCCAAGTCGTCCTGTTACCGAAGATCACGGCTATTCGAATAGATTAACTTCCCTGCAGGGTTGCACCACATTCCCCAACACGCTTGATCCCATTTGGCCGGACACACTTTCCTGGGTCATGCCCGGCCGCGGAAGATCAACACGTCGCAGCCCCACCTAGGCACAACAGAGAGGTCAGCATGCCGGTCTAAACCTAAGCGCACAGGGGTCTGGGCCCATCGCCCATAGCACACCTGCATGTTGCGAACGCGGCCGGAAGCAGAACTAGCCCCCTTAATACAAGAGCAGGCTTACGTTCCAATCCGGCGCGCGCCGCTCAGTCGCTGACGTCACGAAGGCTTCGGCTGATACCACGACGCCGGGATACCCATAACTACTCCCGCGTAGATGGTTAGTGCGTATAGACCAGTAGCCAGACTCAGATCAAATACCAAGATCTCGTTAAACGTGTTAAGTATCTGCGAACGCCGACCAGGGCCGGGCCCACCTCTCTCCTGGGTGGTCTCAACCTGCCCTGTCGCTCCGCCTCAAAGTAACAGTCGGGGGCCATCAGGAACCCAAGCCCACCACTACCTGGACGGAGCCACCTGCCTCTTCAGCCCCCGTCTCCGAACAGTATCACAGGTAAGGTAACTATGTAAAGTATATTGTATATGCCCATGATCACCTCCCGAAGTGATCACGGCCCAGTAGTATAGCATGGCAGACGGACAAGAGTGTAGGGCCACTGATGTAACACTAGCATCCTATACTAAGCAGTAGGATAGCAGGTAATGGTAACAACAGTAGTAGCAAGGACAGGCTATGCATCAGGATAGGATTAACGGAAAGCAATAACATGCTACACTACTCTAATGCAAGCAGTATAGAGAAGAGTAGGCGATATCTGGTGATCAAGGGGGGGGCTTGCCTGGTTGCTCTGGCAAGAGAGAGGGGTCGTCAACACCGTAGTCATACTGGGTAGCAGCGGCGTCGGTCTCAGTGTCTAGCGAGAGAAGAGGTGGAAGAAACAATAAATATTTAAGCAAGCAGATGCATAGCGATGCATGACATGACAAGTATCGGTGCTAGAGGTGCTCTAACGCGGTATGAGGTGATACCGATGAAGGGGGGAAACATCCGGGAAAGTATCCCGGTGTTTTGCGTTTTCGGGCAGAGGAGCCGGAGGGGGAAAGTTGCGAGTTTGCTATGCTAGGGATGCGTGGCGGACGAACGGGCTGCGTATCCGGGTTCGTCTCATCGTTCTGAGCAACTTTCATGTAGAAAGTATTTTCATCTGAGCTACGGTTTATTTTATATGATTTTCTAAAGTTTTAATCATTTTTAGAATTTATTTAATTATTTAATTCTAACCTTATCCAGAATAGTGCATGCTGACGTCATCATGACATCAGCATGACGTCAGCAGTCAACAGGGAGTTGACTGGTCAACTGACGTGTGGGTCCCGTTCGTCATTGTCTGAGATTAACTAAAACAGATTAATTAGTTTAATTAGTAATTAGGTTAATCTAATCAGGATTAGTTAAGTTAACTAATTTAATTAACCAATTAATTAATTAATATTTTTATTATTTTCTTTTAATATTTTTTTTATAAACGTTCCAGGGGCTAGGCCCCACATGTCATTGGGTCAGGGGGCCTTAGCGGGCGCCGGCGCTAGCGGCAGCGGGTGTGGTGCCCGTGCCCGAGGCCGTAGCCTGCCCGAGCGATGGGGGGGAGCCGGGTACGGGCTCCGGCGGCCAAGGACCGCGATGGCGCTGGCCGGAACAGGGCGGCAGGGCGGAGGCGGGACGGCGCCTGGGGTGAGCAGCATCGGCTGGAGCGGCTGAGCACGGTCGTCTAGCGCGGCGCAGGAGCAGAGCGTCGGCATAGGAGGGAGGCAGCAGCAGCGCGAACGTAGGCGGGGCGAGGTTGCATCGTGCGGGTGCGTACGGGAGCTGCGGTGGCCGCCGCGGGCAGCACCGACGCAGGTTGCAGGGGAGCCCTGCTGGCGCGGCCGTGGGCACGAACGACACGGGCGGGCGCCGAGCGCGGCAAGGACGTCGACTGCGGGGGCGCGACGCGACGGAGCTCGTCGGGGCAGTCGGGAGCGGCGAGCAGCGGAGGGAGCGAGCATGGGGCGAGGGGAAGAGAGGAGGGGCGCGGCTCACATCGAGTGGGGTAGGGCACTGGCAGTGGGTGCGGGGAGGCTCGTGGTGCCGGAGTCGGTGGCGGCGTGCGGCGGCCCGAGGTGGAAGCCGAGCACGGGGCGGCGTCGTTGGGGCGGCCCCCTCCCGATCCAGCGGAATCGGGAAGAGGAGGGCGGAGGAGCGCGGCGTCTGGGACGGCGGCCGATGACGGGGCTCGAGGCGGCGGTGGCGTCCGGCGAGGAGGGGAATTCCGAACGGCGACGGTTGGCGAAGAGGAGCCGGCGCCCGATCCAGATCGGGATCGGGAGGAGACGAGGGAGAGAGGGGAACGTGGGGGGAGGAGTGGGGTAGTGGGCTAGGGTTTCGGTGTCCCCAGGGGTTAGTAGGTGAGGTGGGGGTGGGCCGGTCCAACCAGGCCGACTGGAGTGGCCAGCTGGGCTGAGGCCCAACGCGCGGGGGGAGGGGGTTCCCTTTTCTTTTTTTTTATTTACATTCTTACTTTGCTTTTCTTTTATTTATTCTTTTAGTTCTTATTTGTTTTATTTTAGTTTCCAAAAATACAAAAGTGGCACCTAAAATAGTGTTACAATTTATGCCACTGCCACAAACCGTTTAGCATTGAAATAAAAATAGTTTTAAATTGTTTATTATTTTAAAGCATTTGAATAATTGTTTTATCACTATTTATTTACTATAGTGCATTTAAACGCCTTATAAAAGTGTGGTTTCTCCACCAATATTACATATGATTTATTTGTCACATTTAGAACATTTTAGTTTTGACATTTGAAAAGCTTTTGTTATTTGTCTTTATTTTAAATTTGGATCGTTTTTGAACCATCGCGAGATTAACTACAGTGATAGCGGTGACATGGCATCATTAGGAGAGGGTTACTGTAGCTTAATTATCCGGGCGTCACAATTCTCCTCCACTACAAGAAATCTCGTCCCGAGATTTAAGAGGGGAGCAAGGGTGAAGGAATTTGGTTACGAATTTCTAACGGGTCTTCTTGGTGTTGGTTGCTCTTCTCGAAGAGGTTCATTCCTATGCTTCAGTCATCACAATGAAGTCGGTGTCCTTTCTACAGGACTCCGTCGTACTTACTAAAGAATAAAGGGTGGACATGCTGGGAGAACTGACCTCTACCAGGTAGACTATCTGGTCGATAACATCGAGGAAGGTGGCGAAAGTAACTCTCGAATTGAAACTTACAAAAATATCGAGAGCAAAGTAAGAAGGTATCATGAGAAGTTTTGAGCGGGTAGGCAATCGTTCGGTGCCTGAAACAAAGTGTGAAAGGGATTCAGAGCAATGGGAATAAGTATTGCGTCTGATACCAGAATAGATCACTAGGCAGGTGGCCCGTGAACTACATACGAAGTCAAGCTCTAGGAATAACTTTGGCAACAGGGTGTATAGGAGAGTCAGGTTTCGATCCTATGGAACTGTGGGTTATGAGCCCACTATGTGTATCAAAGTAGAAAGGGGCTGACATCTTGCACGGTCACATTAGCAAGGCATGTCAGAGGGTAGCCTGTCAGTTATGTAGGCAATAACATCGATACCAAGGGCGAGGGACGAAGAGAACCATTTTCCTGCTCGTTGAACGAGGCGGACCAATAGGCAAGGTTCTCGTCCATCGATGGTTACCGAAATGTCATCAACAATGGTAACAGGGTCTTACTAAAAGAGTGGTACAATGAGGTGCTTACCTAAGCATGGAACTATCACTGCTTAGATCGTATAGACCATAGAAAGGGTTTAAACAAACCAATGGAAAGGAAAAGGTGGTCATCAGATTAAATAGGACAATGGAAAGGAAAATGTGTTTAAACACATATTTCAAGGGTATATCCTTCCCAAGGACAAGCTGAGCATGATATCCATGACAGGATAGAAAGTAGAAAACCATTTAGGTAAGGGGGGAGGAATCTCAAGATATTACCCATACAACGGTGTTAGGATAAATGATAAAGAAAATTTAGCATTGTGCTTCAAATGCACTTTTTGAAAATCGGACTACCACAGACATGCTTCGAGATAGCATTGACATGGTCAACAATTTAGGTTCGAAGTTTGGATGCACGAAGGATCCATCAAGAACAACTTGTAGAATAAGTTTTCGATTTCCTCATGGAAGAATGGATAACCTTGCTGAAGAGGAAACTATAACACTAGGTCCTCTGGTCAGGCGTGCTAGGCATGACATCACCTTACCGGGTCATATGAGGATCAATGTTATAATTCTTGAAAATATGTTCCAACCATCATATCTGACCGAGATTCAGATCTGATTGGTGTCAGGATACCTCAGACTTAGGGTGCCTGAGAAGAAAAGGTGAGACACAAATTGATGAGATGATTTGCAAGATTCTCGGGAAATGAACTATGGAAGCAAGTTCCGAATCATGAGTTCATCATTTAAGCCAAGGAGAGGATGAGGAGGTGGCTGATGGACTCAGTGATAATTCAACGATGGTATCCCAAAAGATGGGTCTCCACAGTTATGTGGATAAGGAGATAACATTTGTCGGATCAAATGATATAGTGAAATATGCTCGAGGAGAACATACACAATTAAACAGTGGTTTAAAGGTCCACCCGAAATATGGGTTTAGGTAGCATGATCAAAGTTAGAATGGTGATTCAACAACCAATGGTCTAAGAATGAAATATCGACCATTAACTTCAAAGCAAAAGGGTTGCTAGAACTTTTGAACTCACGGCCAAGGAATGAACGGATATGGCAAGAAGTATCACCTATATCAAGAATTCTTAAGAGGTGGTGAAATTCTCACAACATTCTTGACATAAAAGATGGTAATACTCCAAGGTAAAGGAGAACAAATGCTGGATAGCAAGGATCTCAAGGTATAACACAAAACACGAACAAGTTTGTGTTGAACGGAAGGCAATCGAGTGGTCGATGATAACACAAATCATCGAGGGCAAGGATGGTATTTCTCATCAAGAATTCAATTGATATCCTTGAGGAGCTTGGAATGTTGATGATGATCATGACAATTTCTGTTGAGAGGTTTCATGGAGATGTAATCGGTCGGCGATGACATCAAGTCAATCGAATGATGAAGCGAAAGGTTATTGGAACCATGGGTACGACACAAACCTGAAATCAAGTTTGTTGTTTGAGGTGAAACAATAAGACAAGGAAGATCGACGTAAGCTTAGCCCATCGTCGAAATTGTGCTCCGGAAAGAAGGACCAGGTAGCACAGTTAAAATTTGGCACGATAATGATATAGCCGAGTAGGCTCGGAATGACGTGATCGAGTTCAGACTTGTAAGTAATGAAGGTTACCAAGAGTTGTTGAATCGTAGTGCGGACTCAATTCAGTTGTCGGTGTCCTTGAGGGGTTCTAACAATTGAGAACCCGTTGGAAAAATGGAATCGGCAAGAATATTAGTTGATGAAGAACTCATAAGAAGTTATGTATCCCGTGGTATCCTCGAGATACCAGGGGGTAATACTCGACGACAGATCAAAGTAGAGGTTGGACTGGGGTATTGCTCTACAGAAGACAAGTGCTTAAACTTGCACGAGAAACGGTACCTAAAAGAGAACATGGTCGAAACCACGATTGCAAAAGGCCAGATCCAAGATATAATATGAACTTATACCAAGGGAGTAATTAATTTAAGAGAAGCTTTAATGATAAGATCTACATCGTGTCCATGGGCATGAACACAAAGTTCAAGGTCGACTCCCACTTCTTCAATGCATAACCTTACATTTACCTCCCCTTTTCGAAGTTGTAGTGTTGAAAAGTTATCTGACGAAGCGTCAGCAGGGTATAACCCGCATAAATTTTGAGGTCACACAAATTAAGGAAGGCATAGGTTCAACCTGTCAGGGTATCGTGGAAACATATACCACAAGCTTTTAGAGTAAATATTACCAGCTCGAAAGCAGAGCATGGTTGGCAAAAGGAGAGGATACAAATTACCAAAGGCATTATGTATCGGAGAAAGAACTCACAAGGTTATTGAATATGAAGGATGCTGTCGGATAAAGTCCATTAAAGGATCTGCCGGTCCATAACAAAGCTGACGTGAGCATCGACACACATCCAGAGGAAGTAACAATGCAAAGGCATTGGATTATGGAAACAACTGACTAATCTAGAGCACAAATGCAAAGGAATTATGATTTTCAATTCAAGGGATCAGAAGCAATGTCCTGATTAGGGATGGATAAGTTGAATAGCCCTAGGGGTACAATCGACGGCAATTGGATTTGTCGAGAACCAGCTCGTGTTTAAAATGACGTCTGAGCCGGAAAGATAATTTAAAAGGATCAACTGATGATTGCGTGCATTCGCACTCATGTTGAATCAATAGGACCAAAAAGACGATGCCTAAGGATACTGATGAATATTGCCAGACATATGGAAAGCATCCATAATGCAAGCAGCCAAGTATTGCAGAGCAATAAGCTACTAAGGATTTTTGGAGGATCGAATAGTATGTCGATGACCATTGTGAAACACATGAACAACTGGGGGATGAGCGGATACTCAATAAGTGCGAGAATTATCTGTAGGGGTATTCAGGTGACAAAGAACAACAAGGCAGTAAGCTCAAGGGATTATCGAAACAACGATGAGTATTTCGGGGTATCTTGTAATAACAAGACCAACTGGGGATGAATGTAAGAATAACAACTGCAAGTAGTTATCCATAAGGGTTGACGGTGGAAGGGCAATTGCAAACGCGATGAACACAGGTTCTCGGGTTAACAGCGGAGTGTATCCGCAAGATCTTCTCGTGCAGCAGACGATCATCAGTAATAAGGGGCTCTCCGGGTGAAAGTGATAACGAGATCCTAATGTTAGATTTAGCAAAATCCATTTAACCCGAATAGAAGAGAGATCAGAGTCCCAGAGTATAGACAAGGAGTAAAAGATCCTAATACCACCCAATGGCGAAATGGGCCCGTAAGCCACACAACCATGTTAGTAAATGATTTTCAATGACTAAACTCGACTTCGGCCATGGAGTTTGGAAGGGGGATTCCTACAGGCAGTCGGCTCTGATACTAACTTGTGACGCCCCCGATTTGACCGTACACTAATCATACACGCAAACGTGTACGATCAAGATCAGGGACTCACGGGAAGATATCACAACACAACTCTACAAATAAAATAAGTCATACAAGCATCATATTACAAGCCAGGGGCCTCGAGGGCTCGAATACAAGAGCTCGATCATAGACGAGTCAGCGGAAGCAACAATATCTGAGTACAGACATAAGTTAAACAAGTTTGCCTTAAGAAGGCTAGCACAAACTGGGATACAGATCGAAAGAGGCGCAGGCCTCCTGCCTGGGATCCTCCTAAACTACTCCTGGTCGTCGTAAGTGGGAAGCACGTAGTAGTAGGCACCTCCGGTGTAGTAGGAGTCGTCGTCGACGGTGGCGTCTGGATCCTGGGCTCCAACATCTGGTTGCGACAACCAGGTAGAAGGGATAGGGGGAAAAAGAGGGAGAAAGCAACCGTGAGTACTCATCCAAAGTACTCGCAAGCAAGGAGCTACACTACATATGCATGGGTAAAAGTGTAAAGGGCCATATCGATGGACTGAACTGCAGAAAGCCAGAATAAGAGGGGGATAGCTAATCCTGTCGAAGACTACACTTCTGGCCACCTCCATCTTGTAGCATGTAGAAGAGAGTAGACTGAAGTCCTCCAAGTAGCATCGCATAGCATAAACCTAACCGATGATCCTCCCCTCGTCGCCCTGTGAGAGAGCGATCACCGGTTGTATCTGGCACTTGGAAGGGTGTGTTTTATTAAGTATCCGGTGCTAGTTGTCATAAGGCCAAGGTACAACTCCAAGTCGTCCTGTTACCGAAGATCACGGCTATTCGAATAGATTAACTTCCCTGCAGGGGTGCACCACATTCCCCAACATGCTTGATCCCATTTGGCCGGACACACTTTCCTGGGTCATGCCCGGCCGCGGAAGATCAACACGTCGCAGCCCCACCTAGGCACAACAGAGAGGTCAGGACGCCGGTCTAAACCTAAGCGCACAGGGGTCTGGGCCCATCGCCCATAGCACACCTGCATGTTGCGAACGCGGCCGGAAGCAGAACTAGCCCCCTTAATACAAGAGCAGGCTTACGTTCCAATCCGGCGCGCGCCGCTCAGTCGCTGACGTCACGAAGGCTTCGGCTGATACCACGACGCCGGGATACCCATAACTACTCCCGCGTAGATGGTTAGTGCGTATAGACCAGTAGCCAGACTCAGATCAAATACCAAGATCTCGTTAAACGTGTTAAGTATCTGCGAACGCCGACCAGGGCCGGGCCCACCTCTCTCCTAGGTGGTCTCAACCTGCCCTATCGCTCCGCCTCAAAGTAACAGTCGGGGGCCGTCGGGAACCCAGGCCCACCACTACCTGGACGGAGCCACCTGCCCCTTTAGCCCCCATCTCCGAACAGTATCACAGGTAAGGTAACTGTGTAAAGTATATTGTATATGCCCGTGATCACCTCCCGAAGTGATCACGGCCCAGTAGTATAGCATGGCAGACGGACAAGAGTGTAGGGCCACTGATGTAACACTAGCATCCTATACTAAGCAGTAGGATAGCAGGTAATGGTAACAACAGTAGTAGCAAGGATAGGCTATGCATCAGGATAGGATTAACGGAAAGCAATGACATGCTACACTACTCTAATGCAAGCAGTATAGAGAAGAGTAGGCGATATCTGGTGATCAAGGGGGGGCTTGCCTGGTTGCTCTGGCAAGAGAGAGGGGTCGTCAACACCGTAGTCGTACTGGGTAGCAGCGGCGTCGCTCTCAGTGTCTAGCGAGAGAACAGGGGGAAGAAACAATAAATATTTAAGCAAGCAGATGCATAGCGATGCATGACATGACAAGTATCGGTGCTAGAGGTGCTCTAACGCGGTATGAGGTGATACCGGTGAAGGGGGGAAACATACGGGAAAGTATCCCGGTGTTTTGCGTTTTCGGGCAGAGGAGCCGGAGGGGGAAAGTTGCGAGTTTGCTATGCTAGGGATGCATGGCGGACGAACGGGCTGCGTATCCGGGTTCGTCTCGTCGTTCTGAGCAACTTTCATGTAGAAAGTATTTTCATCTGAGCTACTGTTTATTTTATATGATTTTCTAAAGTTTTAATATTTTTTAGAATTTATTTAATTATTTAATTCTAACCTTATCCAGAATAGTGCATGCTGACGTCATCATGACATCAGCATGACGTCAGCAGTCAACAGGGAGTTGACTGGTCAACTGACGTGTGGGTCCCGTTCGTCATTGTCTGAGATTAACTAAAACAGATTAATTAGTTTAATTAGTAATTAGGTTAATCTAATCAGGATTAGTTAAGTTAATTAATTTAATTAACCAATTAATTAATTATTATTTTTATTATTTTATTTTAATCTTTTTTTATAAACGTTCCAGGGGCTAGGCCCCACATGTCATTGGGTCAGGGGGCCATAGCGGGCGCCGGCGCTAGCGGCAGCGGGTGTGGTGCCCATGCCCGAGGCCCTAGCCTGCCCGAGCGATGGGGGGGAGCCGGGTACGGGCTCCGGCGGCCAAGGACCGCGATGGCGCTGGCCGGAACAGGGCGGCAGGGCGGAGGCGGGACGGTGCCTGGGGTGAGCAGCATCGGCTGGAGCGGCTGAGCGCGGTCGTCCGGCGCAGCGCAGGAGCAGAGCGCCAGCGTAGGAGGGAGGCAGCAGCAGCGCCAACGCAGGCGGGGCGAGGTTGCGTCGTGCGGGTGCGTACGGGAGCTGCGGTGGCCGCCGCGGGCAGTACCGACGCAGGTTGCAGGGGAGCGCTGCTGGCGCGGCCGTGGGCGTGAACGACACGGGCGGGCGCCGAGCGCGGCAAGGACGTCGACTGCGGGGGCGCGACGCGACGGAGCTCGTCGGGGCAGTCGGGAGCGGCGAGCAGCGGAGGGAGCGAGCATGGGGCGAGGGGAAGAGAGGAGGGGCGCGGCTCACATCGGGTGGGGTAGGGCACTGGCAGTGGGCGCGGGGATGCTCGTGGTGGCCGGAGTCGGTGGCGGCGTGCGGCACCCCGAGGTGGAAGCCGAGCACGGGGCGGCGTCGTTGGGGCGGCCCCCTCTCGATCCAGCGGAATCGGGCAGAGGAGGGCGGAGGAGCGCGGCGTCTGGGACAGCGGCCGATGACGGGGCTCGAGGCGGTGGTGGCGTCCGGCGAGGAGGGGAATTCCGAACGGCGACGGTTGGCGAAGAGGAGCCGGCGCCCGATCCAGATCGGGATCGGGAGGAGACGAGGGAGAGAGGGGAACGTGGGGGAGGAGTGGGGTAGTGGGCTAGGGTTTCGGTGTCCCCAGGGGTTAGTAGGTGAGGTGGGGGTGGGCCGGTCCAACCAGGCCGACTGGAGTGGCCAGCTGGGCTGAGGCCCAGCGCGCGGGGGGAGGGGGGGTTCCCTTTTCTTTTTTTTATTTACAGTCTTACTTTGCTTTTCTTTTATTTATTCTTTTAGTTCTTATTTGTTTTATTTTAGTTTCCAAAAATACAAAAGTGGCACCTAAAATAGTGTTACAATTTATGCCACTGCCACAAACCGTTTAGCATTGAAATAAAAATAGTTTTAAATTGTTTATTATTTTAAAGCATTTGAATAATTGTTTTATCACTATTTATTTACTATAGTGCATTTAAACGCCTTATAAAAGTGTGGTTTCTCCACCAATATTACATATGATTTATTTGTCACATTTAGAACATTTTAGTTTTGACATTTGAAAAGCTTTTGTTATTTGTCTTTATTTTAAATTTGGATCGTTTTTGAACCATCGCGAGATTAACTACAGTGATAGCGGTGACATGGCCTCATTAGGAGAGGGTTACTGTAGCTTAATTATCCGGGCGTCACAATCATTATATAGGCATCACGTCCAAGATTAGTAGACCGACTCCTGCCTGCATCTACTACTATTACTCGACACATCGACCGCTATCCACCATGCATCTAGTGTATTAAGTTCATGGAAAAACGGAGTAATGCAATAAGAACGATGACATGATGTAGAGAAGATCTATTCATGTAGGAATAGACCCCATCTTGTTATCCTTAATAGCAACGATCAATACGTGTCTTGTTGCCCCTTCTATCAATGGGAAAGAACACCGCACGACCGAACCCATCACAAAGTACATCTTCCAATGGCAAGAAAATTGATCTAGTCCGCCTAACTAAACCAAAGATTTGAAGAAGAAATACGAGGCTATAAATAATCATGCATATAAGAGATCAAAAATCAAATAACTTTCAAGGATAAAATAGATCTGATCATAAACTCAAAGTTCAATGGATCCCAACAAACACACCGCAAAAAAGAGTTACATCATGTAGATCTCCAAGAGACCATTGTATTGAGAATCAAAAGAGAGAGAGAAATCATCTAGCTACTTCCTACGGACCCGTAGGTCTACAATGAACTACTCACGCATCATCGGAGAGGCACCAATGAGGATGATGAACCCCTCCGTGATGGTGTCTAGATTGGATCTCATGGTTCTGGAACTTGCAACGGCTGGAATTGTGTTTTGTCGACTCCCCTAGGTTTTTGGAACATTTGGGTATTTATAGGGTGAAGAGGTGTTGCGTGAGGCCACTGAGGTGGGCACAACCCATCAGGGCATGCATGGGCTCCCAGGCGCGCCCAGGTGGGTTGTGCCCCCTTGGGGCACCCCTCTGGTACTTCTTTGGCCCATCTTGTGTCTTCTGGTCCAGAAAATTCACCAAAAAGTTTCACTACGTTTGGACTCCGTTTGGTATTTATTTCCTGCGATGTAAAAAATGAGCAAAAATTAGCATAAGCAAGAACATTCCGTCCAATGTTCTTATGAAAGCAATTCTATACACAATGCTGGTAAGTCGCCTAGGCACTCTTGAGTCCAAAAGGCATAGACATATAACAGAAAGCTCCAAAAGGTGTAATGAAAGCTGTTTTCTCCAGGTCTTCAACGGCCATTTTGATATGATGATATCCAGAGTATGCATCCAAGAAACACAAACTCTCACAACCCGTTGTAGCATCAATGATCTAGTCAATGCGAGGGAGAGAAAATGGATCGGTCGGACAACCCTTGTTCAGATCTATATAGTCAACACACATATGCCAAGTGTCGTTCTTCTTAAGCACAAGCACCGGGTTAGCCAGCCTTTATGGGTGGAATGCCTCAATGATGAACCCAGTAGCTAGGAGCCGGGCCACTTCTTCTCCAACAGCCTTACACCTCTCCTCATTAAAATGACGAAGGAACTGGCAAACAAGTTTCATCTTAGGATCAATATTAAGGCAGTGCTCAGCGAATTCTCTCGGTACACCTGGCATGTCAGAAGGTTTTCATGCAAAGATGTCCCGATTCTCATGGATGAATTCGATGAGCGAGCTTTCCTATTTAGGATTCATCCCTGTCCCAATGGTAAACTGCTGAGAAGAATCACTAGGGACAAAATTAACTTGTTGTGTATCTTTCACTGACTTAAAATTAAGTGGCGGGTCTGTCTCTGTGGTGGGTTTCTTCATAGGAGTCATGTCCACCGGTCAACATTATCTTTGTAATACTTGAGCTCCTCCATGGCATAGGCTGGCTCTGCGTAAACTGCGTCTCCTTCCTTGCACTCCAAGGCGAGTTTGCAATTCCTGTGAACTATGATTGTCCCCTCTGGCCCTGGCATCCTAAGTTGCAGATATACATAACAAGGGCAAGCCATGAATTTGGTGTAAGCCGGTCGTCTAAATAAAGTGTGATAAGTACTTTTAATCTTAACTACTTCAAACCACAACATCTCTCCTCTATAGTTATGTTCATCTCCAAAGGTCACTTCCAGAGCGATCTTTCCCACCGGGTAAGCCGACTTGCCAGGCACCACTCCACGAAATATTGTGGAAAGACGGCTTAAGATCCTTGTCCGTTAGGCTCATCCGACGGAAAGTATCATAGTATAATATGTTGATGCTGCTGCCCCCATCCATAAGCACCTTGGTGAATTTATAACTGCCCACTTGAGGGGCTACTACCAGTGCTAGATGACCAGGGTCATCAATCCGAGCCGGGTGATCCGCCTGACTCCATGCTATTTCTGACCATCATAAATACTGAGGCACTGCCAGCTCAACCGTGTTGACTCATCGCTTATGAACCTTCCGGTCACTCTTACATGTGTTTGTAGTGAAGACGTGATATTTTCCACCATAAAGCTGCTTTGGATTACTCTGATAACCTGACTGGTTATTTTGCTGCTGGTTGCCCTGACCAGACTGTTGATTATGACCACTATGGTTACCATGACCCTGATAGTCAGAAGCTGAGTCGCCACAACCAAAGACGGAACCCTGAAAACCAGATCCTGACCCGGCAGGCGGCCCATTATTATTACCATGATGCTGGTGAAGGCTATGATTCCTGAACTCCCGCAAGATATAACAATCCTTCCTAGCATGATTGGAGGGTTTGTTAGGAAAACTGTGTTTTGGGAAGGGTCATTGAGCATTGCCTCAAGATTGAAAGGTTTTCCTCCACTGAATGGCGGCTTTCCATTACCTTTGTGATGCTGGTTCTTATACCCGTCGTTGGTTTTAGCCAAAAAATCTGACCCGCCGTCAGAATACTTGTGTCCCCCCCCCATTGCCTTGGTTACTCTGATTGCCATGCTGAGCCGAGTCGTGTTGCTGCTAGCCCTTGCCATCGTTGTTTTTCTTGCCTTTACCGGAGTTATCATCATCAGAACTCAGATCCTTAGTAGTATCAGAGTCACCATACCTGGTAAGCACATCCATAAGCTTTCCCATATCTGTACACTTACACTTAAGCCGCCCTAGTTTCTGCTTGAGGGGATCAAAGTGACAGTTATGTTCCAAGAGCAACACAGTCTGAGCCGCTCCAATACTGTCCGAAGAAAGGATGATGGTCGCAACCCAGCGAGCCCAACGATGAGTCGACTCATCCTCCCGCTGCACACAGTGCTCCAAATCAATGATTGTCAAGGGCTCTGAGGGAGTCCTAGATTAGGGGGTCTCCGGACAGCCGGACTATATCCTTTGGCCGGACTGTTGGACTATGAAGATACAAGATTGAAGACTTCGTCTCGTGTCCGGATGGGACTCTACTTGGCGTGGAAGGCAAGCTAGGAAATACGGATATGAATATCTCCCCCTTTGTAACCGACCTTGTGTAACCCAAACCCCCTCCGGTGTCTATATAAACCGAAGGGTTTTAGTCCGTAGAATAACATATAATCATACCATAGGCCAGCTTCTAGGGTTTAGCCTCTCTGATCTCGTGGTAGATCCACTCTTGTACTACCCATATCATCAATATCAATCAAGAAGGACGTAGGGTTTTACCTCCATCAAGAGGGCCCGAACCTGGTTAAAACATCGTGTCCCCTGCCTCCTATTACCATCCGGCCTAGACGCACAGTTCGGGACCCCCTGCCCGAGATCCGCCGGTTTTGACACCGACATTGGTGATTTCATTGAGAGTTCCGCTGTGCCGTCGCCACCAGGAAGGATGTCTCATCCCGTCTTTAAAGACGGCACTGTTGCTAAAGGAGCTTTGGCAGTCGGCCAAACTCTCCAACTAGGTGGTTTTCTTATGACCGCCTGTTCGGCCGCTGCGCCGACGATGACTTCTCGGGTCATCGAAAGCAATCTTCACGTCAACTCGGAACTCGCCGAGCAGTTAGATCCAATGGAGCTCTCTTCCCTGAACGAGCTCCTGGATCGCATCGCCGCCCTGGGAGTCGCTACAGACTACGATCAGATTGGGCCTAAACCCGATCTGAGAGAGATCAACTCTCCCCAGGTCACCCATCACGTTGCAGCGGTGGAGGAACAATGCGGCAACCCTTCATCTATCTTAAGGACTAGCTATGTCCGGATTCCCGATCCCTCCAAGCCGGATAGCGCCGGAGGGGAGGACATCACTCAAGGCCTGAACCTAGAGTCAGGCAGCGGGCTAGATTTATTGGAAAACATCCAAGAATCCAAACTTCCGAGTTTAGAAACTCCTTGGCCCCTGAGTCTCAGATTGGGTGAGGATTCGGGCTCAATTAAACCCACCCACCCAAACATAAGCGATCTATCCCAAATTAGGCAAGAGCCCGAAGAAACAGTACACCATTACTGGGCCAGATTCCTCCTGGTCATGAACAGGATAAAGGACTGCCGCGAGGAAGACGCAATTTCATTCTTCTACAATAATTGCACGGACAAGGGAATCCTCAACGCCATAAGTCGCCGCAAAATTACACGCTTTGCCGACTTGGTGTCCATAGTACGAAAGTACTGTGCGATGGAAAGCGCCTGGAAAACCGAAATAAAATTTTGGGATAATCCGGCCCTGAATACAAACCCAGTCCGAAATAAAAGGGGACATTATCACAATACACCTGGGTTAACTACCAAAAAGCAAAAGCCCTCTACGGGGCAAGGAACTGTACTGGAGGGATGGCTCAATGGACCCTGCAAAATTCATAGTACATCGGATGCAATACCAACGCAAAGCCTTAGAGCATGTTGGATACTCAGGCAGGTGGCCAAAAGTGGTGAGGAACTACTCCTCCCAAATACCACAGAGCACCATCCCGTGGACAACAATACGGTGTTAACGGTCTTTGAGACCTTCGCGTCAAATAATAGACGCAAGCGAACACTCCGCAGCATGGCCAAAATCTGCCACGTAGCAGAAATAAATCCTTGGAGTGACACGGCTATTACCTTCAATGCTAGTGACGAACCCAAATTCCGAACAGCCCGAGCACTAGCCGCACTAGTCCTCAGTCCAATCATGGACGGCTTTCGACTCACCAAGGTACTCATGGACGGTGGCAGCGGATTAAACCTCATCTATGAGGAAACTCTTCAAAAGATGGAAATAGACTGGAGCCGCATTGAGCAAAGTAGCACAACCTTTAGAGGAATCATCCCCAGTCTGGAAGCACGCTGTGCTAGGAAAATCACACTAGATGTGGTATTCGGCATGCCGGATAATTACAGGTCTGAAGAAATTACATTCCAAGTGGCCCCGTTCAGCAGCGGATACCACGCTCTACTAGGGCGGGAGGCATTTACAATCTTCCAAGCCATACCCCATTACGGGTACATGAAGCTCAAAATGCCCGGGCCCAACGGAATCATCACTCTTGCTAGTGATCCGGACATAGCACTCCGCGCCGAAAATAAGACAGCCGCACTAGCCCTCGAGGCACTATCCGAAGCCCTAGCGGCCGAGGAACTAACTGCGCTGCGCTCCACGGTGAACAGGGACGATGTGATACTCGATAAAAGATCCAAGTCCACCTCCTTTAAACCGGCGGACGACATAGTCAAATTCCAAGTCCATCCAACAGACCCTACAAAAACAGCTTTCGTCAGGGCACAATTAAACCCTGATGTCGACGCCGCACTGCGAGAGTTCCTACGTGAGAACTGGGACATTTTTGCCTAGCACCCTTCAGACATGCCAGGAATCCCACGCAGGCTGGTCGAGCACAACCTAAATATCCTAAAAGGATTCAAGCCAGTTAAGCAGGCTCTTCGGCGTTTCTCCGAACCTATGAGACAAGCCATGGGAGAGGAACTAGCCAAGCTATTGGAGGCCGGATTCATCAGAGACATAAAACATCCGGGCTGGCTAGCAAACCTGGTGATGGTACCAAAGAAGGACAAATCCTGGCGCTTGTGCATCGATTTTAAGGACCTTAATAAGGCCTGCCCAAAGGATCCTTTCCCCCTCCCCCGCATCGATCAAATCATCGACGCCACTGCAGGACACGATTCATTGTGTTTCCTTGATGCATACTCCGGCTACCATCAAATTAAAATGGCAGAGCTAGACCAAGCCGCAACAGCATTCATCACACCATACGGCCCATTCTGCTTCAACACAATGCCCTTCGGGCTCAAAAACGCCGGCGCAACATATCAGCGCATGATTCAGACATGTCTGGCAAACCAGATCGGCAAAATAGTGGAGGCATACGTAGATGACGTGGTCGTTAAAACCAAGCATGTCGAAACTCTAGTAGACGACTTGAGGCTCACATTCGATAACCTCTGAGCATATGACATCACGCTCAATCCGGAAAAATGCGTTTTCGGCGTACCAGCCGGAAAGCTCCTGGGATTCATTGTCTCCAGTAGAGGTATTGAAGCTAATCCGGCCAAAATCCGAGCGTTGTCACAGTTGGCTACCCCAACAGACCTCAAACAAATACAAAAAATTGACTAGATGCGTGGCGGCTCTAAGCTGCTTTATCTCCCGCTTGGGGGAAAAGGCATTACCCCTTTATCGCCTCCTCCGGCGCACCGAACACTTCGAGTGGACGGATGCCGCCACGGCCGGACTCAACGAAATAAAAGCCATATTGGCAACAAACCCAGTCCTGGCCGCGCCAAACATTGGCGAACCAATGCTATTATACATTGCGGCAACTCATCAAGTAGTAAGCGTAGTGCTCGTCGTCGAATGTGAAACCGATGGACACAAATTCCCCCTTCAAAAGCCGGTATACTATGTGTCCACTGTCCTTACTCCATGCAAATCATGGTACCCGCATTATCAAAAGATAGTGTACGCGGTATTTATGGCATCCCGGAAGCTGCGACACTACTTTCAAGAGTGTTCGATAACGGTAGCCTCGGAAGTACCACTTAACGATATTATAAACAACCGCAACGCGACAGGCCGGATTGCCAAATAGGCCATTGAGCTCCTCCCGTTTGACATAACTTACAAGCCACGGCGAGCTATTAAATCGCAAGTTTTGGCTGACTTCGTCGCCGAGTGGACGGAAGCCGAACTCCCTAAGGACTACGGCACATATTCAAACTAGATCATGCACTTCGACGGCTCCAAAATGTTGGCTGGTCTGGGGGCTGGCGTTGTTTTGATGTCCCCAACAGGAGATTCAGTTTAGTACTGACTACAGATAATGTATACGGACTCCAACAACGCAGCCGAATATGAGGCCCTTCTGCATGGTCTCCGGATGGCAGTATCCATGGGCATTCAACGCCTAGAGGTGCGCGGGGATTCGAACCTCGCGATATCCCAAATAAATGGAGACTTTGATGCCAAGGATCCGAAAATGGCAGCTTATCGCAATGCCGTCCTAAAAATGTCAGCTCGGTTCGAGGGGCTCGAATTTCACCATGTGGCCCGGGAAAACAATCAGGCGGCGGATATCCTCGCCCGCATCGGCACAAAATGCGACGCAGTCCCTCCCAACATATTTCTGTAAAGGCTCTTCAAGCCATCCATAGCATGGGAAGGGGACACCGGTAACAACAGTCCGGACCCAGCCAAAATACCCGATACCGAACTCTCTGACACAATCGGAGGCCCCGCCACCGAAATAACACATTCAGCCCATGAAATAATGGCCATTATTGCCCCATGGACAGAACCGTTCCTGGCCTACCTAACTAGACAAGAACTTCCGGAGGACCAAAATGAGGCACGCTGCATAGTGCGGCGATCCAAGGCCTACAGGGTCCATGAGGGAGAATTGTACAAAAAAAGTGCTACCGGAGTCCTTCAAAGGTGCATCTCCGAAGAGGAAGGGCGGAACCTTTTGGCAGAAATTCACGCCGGACTCGGCGGTCATCACGCCGCAGCCCGGGCTCTTGTAAGCAAGGCCTTCTGTACAGGATTCTATTGGCCAACGGCCCAGGCAGATGCACAGGACTTGGTCCAACGTTGCGCCGGTTGCCAGCTCTTTGCAAATCAAAGCCACATGCCACCCACCGCCCTCCAAACAATCCCCATTACATGGCCCTTCGCAGTCTGGGGGCTCGACATGGTTGGACCCCTTAAAGGGGGAACCCACAAGAAAAAATACTTATTGGTCAAGGTGTATAAATTCACCAAATGGATAGAGGCTAAACCGGTTAAAACAGCCGAATCCGGACCGGTGATAGATTTCATATCCGGGGTTGTACACCGTTACGGCGTCCCCCACAGCATCATCACTGATAACGGCACGAACTTCACGGCCGACGAGGTAAAACTCTGGTGTAGCAAAATGGGCATCAAGCTCGATTATGCTTCAGTCTATCACCCACAAACCAACGGACAAGTCGAACGAGCAAATGGTCTTATAATGAGCGGCATTAAACCCAGATTAGTGCGCTCCTTAACGGATTCTGACACGCATTGGGTAGAGGAGCTCGACTCCATACTCTAGGGGCTGCGGACCATGCCGAATCGTAGTACCGGATATACACCGTTTTTTATGGTGTATGGCGCAGAGGCAGTCCTGCCCTGTGACATAATTCATGACTCACCTCGAGTGCGCATGTACGAAGAAAGAGAAGCCAAGCTCGATCGGCAGGACAGTCTGGACACCTTGGAGGAAGAGCGCGACGTAGCCAAAGCCTGTTCCGCATTTTACCAGCAACAGGCTCGCAGATACCAAAGCAGAGAAGTATGGGCCAAAACTTATAACGTTGGCGAACTAGTTCTACGGCTACCGGATAAGAAAAAGAACAAGCTCGAGCCCAAGTGGGAAGGTCCCTTCATTATCGACCAAGTTCTGATCGATGGAGCGTACCGACTGCGGGATGCATCGACTAGTCGACTCAAGCCGAACCCATGGAACGCAGCCAGGCTTTGAAGATTCTACGCTTAGCACCGGACTCTATGTTAGTCCCCTCCCTTTGTCCATTTTCTGCATATGCATCATCTGTCTTGTTTCCCTTTCTTTCTTTTATTTCTCTAGGCCTTCAAGGGTCACCTTGTGCCTCACTCGTACATTACAGATGCGCTAGCCGCACTCTTCATACCTGGGGGCTTCTTTCACAGAAGCTTAAGTTATTTACCTAGGCCTCACGCCCAACACATGTGTTATACTTCCGCATGTACCTTTTTTCACCATTATATGCATCGATATGACTTAAGTTTTGGCCAAGCTGGGTTGCCTGGCTCTTGTATTTATGCCCTACGTTCCCGATAATTCGGCTAGGGCATAAGGGGAGGACCTCTACGATTGTTACCGCCGGGTCAGCCGGACGTGTACCTCAGACTGGGTGAAGCCCAAAGCTAGTGTTCTTAAGGGAATATTCGGTCGGTGAACAAAAGATGACTTTTATTATCCATATCTGCCCCCAGATGATTTTTCTGCGCTTCTTATCGCAGTCCAGACATGCACTTTAGGGCATGCTTACCCAGGGAAAGGAACCCTTAAGGGAACTATTCTCCTTGGAAGATGTTTCTTACTACCCATGTAATATAACATAACTAGTTGGGCACTTGTCTGATAAAGCACTAATGACCCCTACGCCTGGTCTCCACGCATGCCCCGGTTCTTACATAACCGAGAGGGTATTCGAATATACTCTGGACTTTCGGGTCCCAAGGTTGAAGCGAAAAGGTCCGCCACGACAAACGATCTACAATCCGGCTAGAAGGCATTATACATGTCACTTTAAAATTACATAGTCAATTTGACTGGTTGAATTCCTCTTCAATACCATCCAATAGGCTGTCTAGTCTATAGTCCTGTTGGGAATACTTTGCGGCCAATTCTACTTGGTCGTACACTAAGCTCACAGGGATCTCCTTCCCATCAGGCCCCACAGGTCCGACTTCGGCCATGTGGTTCGGGTCAGCCTTCGTGTACCGTGTCTTCACCATTGCCCAGGCTTCCCTGGCGCCCTGACAACAGGCCGATATCTTCCATAATCGGAAGCGCCGTTGTGCTCCCTTCAGCTTTTCTGCAAGCTCTCCAAGGCCTTCCGGTATGGATACGGATGGCCACAAGGCCTGGGCAACGCCTTGCATCGCCTGTCGAACTCGTTCGTGCAAATGTGAGAGCTCAGGAAGAAGATCACCCGTTGAACCGGGCATTTCCTTGGCAGGACGACATGTTAGCATACCTACAGACATAACTCTGTCAGCCAGCTTCCTTGCCGAACTCTTTTTCAAAGTTCGTTCAAGCACTTACTAAATATGCCACGTCGAAGCCGCCGATTCTCCTTAACAGAGTCTGGCAGTTGGGCACGAACATCTTTTATTTCCACGCCCAGCTTGGTGTTGGCATCTAGGAGATCATTCTTCTCCTGCCTCACCCTCGTAAGCACGCTCTCACTGGCCTTCAGCTGGCGTATGAGCTGTTGCTTATCCTGATTTAATCGAGCATCATCTGCAATTTTATCATCAGATCTGCATATACGCCGCCTTCTAATATGATACTTATCATTCGAAGGATATGTTACCAAAGGGGGTCTCTTTGGGCTCCCCTGCTGTGGCCAGTGCGGCCTGAAGTTGGGCTTTGCACTCTTCCAGCTCTTGGGACAGTTGAGTATTCTTTTCTGTAAGAACCTGCATAACAAATGATCCTTAAATCAGTTATCCTAACTGTTTCAAGTCTTAGGGGCTACTGATATATATAATCACCAAATTTTCTCACCCGTATGTCTTTTACATACTGCTCCGTGGCTCTAGCTAGACCATTTTGAGCGGCACGGAGGTACGCGTCTCCCGAGTTGAAGGCATCCAATGCCTCTTGGGAGAAACAAGCGTCACGAAGAACAGTCCGGCGACGCCTGTGGTTCATGGCACTTTCCACCTCGGAATTGGTGGCGGACAGTTTATCCGCATCCTCTGTCGGAGGAGCGCCCGGCACACACCTCGTATTCGTTCCCGCCTCCGAATCTGGCCTTGGAGCCTGGCTGGTGGAGGCACGATTGGTAGCCTCTCCGGGTATAGTCCGGCGAGCGCTCTTTTTCCTGAAAAGAAGGCATGGGCGTTAGTATGCCTCTTAGAATAATGTCTTGCAGTAAAGATGGCGTGTCGTACCGCTGCGTCGGTGTCTCAATCCGGACTGCGGGTCTTTTCAGCCTGCCTGGCCTCGCGGCCCCTTGTTGGCTAGTTGCCGCAGGCTCGGCCTTCTGCCTCGAGGACCTCCCCTGCAAAACACGGCTGTTATACGGCAATCAAAAAAGCGCAAGGACGGATCCCCTTTAGAAGTGTTGGGACTTCGGTCTCAGTCACCTGTGAGGCTGGAAGTAGCCCAGGGTAATCGGCCGTAATGGCCACCAAAGCATTGTCATTACTCGATTGGTAAAATACCCCATCGATCAGCTCCACAGATATGTCCGGATCCTCCTGGGAGGCCGGGTCAAGGGACCGTCCAGGGTCCTCGGGTTGTGGAGGAGGGCTGTTTATCTCCTTTACAGCCTGGCACAGCTCCTGCGATGAAATCGCTAGACTGAATACTTAACTACGGGAATACGAAACGGATGGGCGAGAAAAAGTCTCCGCTTACCCAGCTCGGAGGATTGTACATAGAAAATCCGCCATGCGGGTTGACACGAAGGAATTCCTCCTCTTCTCCCTTGTACAAAGTGGATAAGATCTTTATTAGATCAACAGCCGATCCCGGCCCTTTGCGGCCGTGGCGGGTGGCGTCATCCTCCCTATTGAAATCCCACATGGGGTGGCCTCTATATTGAAGCGGCTGCACCCCCGCATAATACATATGGCCATGACCTCGATCATGGTCAATCCGGATTGAGCTAAAAAACTTATCCGGCTCATCAGGTAAAGAACGTCCCTGTCATCTTCTTCCTGGGAGCTCCATGGACGCCAGCTCCGGCGCTTCTTCAAAGGGGCGTTGTCGAACTCAGGAAGGCTGATTCTAATAGGATCCGGGAGGGGGACGTCTTTTATATAAAACCATTCTGCAGGCCAGTCTTCGGACGTCTTCTTTGGGGTTCCGGACAAGTATCTGGTCCCGACAATACGCCACACTTTGGCTCCACCCACTTGATATATTGACCCCTTCTGAGAACGGGGCACAAGGCAGAACAGCTTCCTCCATAGAGCGAAATGAGCCTCACAGCCCAAAAACAACTCTCAAAGGTCTACGAATCCCGCGATATGCAGCATGGAGGTAGGCGTAAGGTTATGCAACTGGAGACCGTAGAACTCCAGGAGCCCCCGAAGAAACGGATGAATTGGAAATCCAAGCCCTCTTACCAAATAAGGGACAAGGCATACCCTCTCTCCCTTGGAGGGATTGGGAAGGCTCTCCGCTTGCTCTCCGCCATTATAGGTGGCAAGCCCGGCTCGAACTGGGACCATGTATGCTGGGGGAAGAAATCCCTTGGTCTGAAGCATCACTAATTTGCTGTGCGGGACGGAACATCTCTCCCAATCTCCAGGCTTGGGGCTAGGGGAGCGAGAGGAGGAGCTACGTCGACCGGCCATGATGGAATGGATCTCTATCGAATGCGCTCCGATGAAGGCTCGCCGAGGGAGGATGGTGTGATTTGGATCTGAATCCTTGTCTTTTTAATAGGCAGCTCATTCACACAGCTAGGGGGTAAATGTAAAAACACCCTGGCTCTTCACATTCGCTCGACACGTGGAAAGTGGCCATTATTGGGCGTGGAAGCCAAGGAGTGCAACATTCACAAAAGGCCGGACACTATTTCGACAGGTACACGGAATTTGGAGAGGAACCCGCCTTGCAATGCCGAAGACAATACTGCGCGGCGGACTCATCGTCATTGAAGCCTGGTTCAGGGGCTACTGAGGGAGTCCTGGATTAGGGGGTTTCCGGACAGCCGGACTATATCCTTTGGCCGGACTGTTGGACTATGAAGATACAAGATTGAAGACTTCGTCTCGTGTCCGGATGGGATTCTACTTGGCGTGGAAGGAAAGCTAGGCAATACAGATATGAATATTTCCCCCTTTGTAACCGACCTTGTGTAACCCAAACCCCCTCCGGTTACTATATAAACTGAAGGGTTTTAGTCCGTAGAATAACATACAATCATACCATAGGCTAGCTTCTAGGGTTTAGCCTCTCTGATCTCGTGGTAGATCCACTCTTGTACTACCCATATCATCAATATCAATCAAGCAGGACATAGGGTTTTACCTCCATCAAGAGGGGCCGAACCTGGGTAAAACATCGTGTCCCCTGCCTCCTGTTACCATCCGGCCTAGACGCACAGTTCGGGACCCCCTACCCGAGATCCGCCGGTTTTGACACCGACAGGCTCCTTACAAGTACCTTGAAAATTCTTGATAAAACTGCCCTTCAATTCTGCCCAAGTATTGATGGAGTTTGGGGGCAGACTCTTTAGCCATGTACGAGCCGGTCCTTCCAACATCATGGTGAAATATTTGGCACAAACTGCATCACTGACGTCTAACACCTCCATGACCAGCTCGTAACTTTCAATCCAAGCCTTTAGAGGGAGGTCCGGCGTGTAATTAGGCACCTTACGAGGGCCTTTGAAATCCTTGGGCAAACGCTTGTTACGCCAAGCCGGCACTAGACATGGCACCCCAATGGTCCTGGAATTTGACCTAGCTCCCACCAAGGCTGAGGGGGTCACTAGAGGCTGCTGATAAGCCCCCTGGTTAGCTGCCGCTCCTGCCTCACGGCGGGCTCGGGCCTCATCCACAATCGCATGAGCATAAGTCCTCGGGTCACGGGGCAGGTTATCACGGGGCGGGTCATCATGGGGTGGGTTACGGCACTGCTCACCGCTGGAGACCGCGGGCGACTCAATGTGTCGACTATAGCTACGGCTTGGGAGAGGAGTTGAGTGTACGCAGTCACGACTGTATGAATACTTCTCCTGCTGTGCAATCTCCGTTTGAAGGAGCCCAATGGTAGTCTGTGCCTCGACTTCAATGAGCATCACACCAGTAATAGGGAGCGCACTGAGTCGGTGGCTGTTGCTACCATGTTATCCACCAGGTTAGAAAAGTGACCCGGCGGTGTTGCGAAGTTGAGGCGGGGTCTAACCCCTATGGGTCGGCTCTGATTGGCATGGCTGAGCCACCGCCCTGTTCCCAAGCGCCTCTGGCATTGAGGGTATGACCGGTGGAGTACTAGGTTCTACCCCCAGCGTGTTAAACAGATTCATGGGCTCAAAATTTAAAGGCAAATGGGTCTGGTGCCTCCTCCGAAGAACTGCGTTGGAGGTGTTCTGATCCAGACTTAGACGCCAAGCCTCTGCTTTCGAGCACTCCGACTCAGCATTAATCTGAGCATGCACCGTTGCCATCCAGGTGTTTTTAGCATTGATATCCTCCTGGGCCTTGTCCATTTGCTCCCTAAGTTTTGCGATCTTTGTGTTATGCTCTGCTTGGTTCTCCACTATGACCTCAGTCCCCATTAAGGTTGTCAACTCATTCATCAATTTAGACAAGACCTGAGCCGGCGGTCTGACTCAGCCGGATCCTGAGGGGTCAGTAGTTGCGGTCGCTCCAGCCGTCATGCTATTGAGAGTCGGTGCCATGCCTTCCATGAAGATGGCGTCTCAGCTCGGCGGCTCATAGGGATCTGGAATACTGTCACCATCGGAACAGCTCCCAAGCCCGCCATTTTGAAGCTAGTAGATTGACTCCGTCTCTCCAGTCGAGGACTCATCACCTGAGTAATTGAGAGTCTCTTCCCCAGATGCGGAACTTTCCACAAATTCCACACCTTGCATGAAGCCCACGAAACCGTGCTTCCACCCAGCTTGGACCCGGGCGGGTTGCACGCGCCAAGCCGGCTCGACAATGTCGGTGCAGATGTCTGCTCAGGCTCTGATCCACCGATCTTGCTGATGAAGACGAGGATTCTGCCGAAGGGGACCCGATACCCGTACTCACTTGAGTCGGCCTCAGGGCCCTAGCCATTGTCGTCGATGTAGAGCTTGCCGTGGTGACTCTTGGTCATCCTGCCAATGGTGTATCCCTTGATCCCTAGGAAAGAGCCCTTCAAGAACTTGGAACCATCGTGTGCTGGCCCCACGGTGGATGTTGGGGATGTAAATATTGGGTTAACCCGCCCTGGAGGGGTCGGGTTAAGCCACGGTGGTCTATCAAGACAAAGCCCATAAAGGCGCTGAAGATGGCAGTTCACTATGAAGACTCGTTAAAAGGCCCAAGGACCAGAGGTGGCTTGAAGCCCATAAGCGTAAACCGCCATATATGTATGACTTGTATTATAAGGCATGTGTATTTGGTCACCGAGACGGACACGTTATATGAGCTGGTTGGGACTCTATAAAGTCGGGGGGCGTTAACCTGTGTATATAAAGGGATGACCCAGCGGCGGTTTAGGGCAAGAGACAAGAGATCGAAAGCTAGGTCAAGCGTATTCTCTCCCTGGTAATCGAGACATAAGCAATACCACCTCAATTGGAATAAGCCGAACCAGTATAAACTCCTATGTCCTTTGTCCCGTTTAACCCCTTTAAGCTAACCTAGTGTGATGGATCCATGACTAAGTCCTCACACTAGGACATCTGTCGTGACAATTCCACAACAATTGGCACCCACCGTGGGGCCAGCGCACGGCGGTTTTGAGTTCTTGAAGGGCAACTTCGAAGGGATCAAGGGATACGCTGTGGGCTGGATGACCAAGAGTCTTCACGGCAAGCTCTACATCGACGATGCAGGCTGGGGCCCCAAGGCTGGCTCAATTGAGTATGGGTACCGGGTCCCCTTCGGTGGAATCCATGTTTTCATTGGCAAGATCAGTGAACCGGGCCCTGGGCTAAACATCTGCACCGACATCATCGAGACGGCTCAGCGTGCAAGACCTGCCCGAGTTCAGCCTGTCGTGAAATGTGCCTTTGTGGGATTCATCCATGGAGCAGAATTTGAGGAAGGATCCGTGTTTGGCGGTGAGACGGAGATCTACTCTAATGGTGAGTCGTCCACGGGCGAGAACACTTCGTTGTATCAACTGCAGGACGGCGGGCTTGGGGGCTATTCCGATGGCGATAGTATTCCGGACCCCTATGAGCCGCCAAACCGGGTCGCGATTTTCATGGCCGGTATACAGCCAGTATAGAATTCTTCAACTGCGGCAGCAACGGTTTCCGGTTCAGCAGCGGCGATGGCGGCCGGGGCAGGAGTCCCCGTGCGCCCGCCGGCTCAGGTCCTGTCCGATTTACTGGACACTTTGACAACATTGTTGACAACAGAAATTAACCCGGCAAATCAAGCTCAGCATAACATGGAAGTTGCGAAGCTATGAGATGATACAGCTCAAGCCAAGGAGGATCTGGCAATGGAGGACACGAGGTTGACTGCAGAAAGAACCGTCTTGGAGGCTCAGGCACAAAGAATCCAGGACGATTCCTTCCGGCTCTCGTTGGATCAGAACACGTCAAGTGAAGTTTTGAGGAGAAGGCACCGAAGTTGTCTGCCTCCGGTTTACGAGGCAAGAAATCTCTTCAACACACCTGATGCGCCAGGGGTAAACTGGGCAGTAACTGTGACTGGGATTAGAGCACCGGCTCAACCGCGCACGACAGGTCTACCTCGTCAGAATAATATGCTACAACATGTGCCAACACCACCGGGTCATTACTCTAACCCTTTGGATAACATGATTGCTGCGGTGGCACGATTGGCGGCTCTCCCAGTCGAAGGCAAGTCTCCAGCTGTGGTTGAAACACGGAGAGCTAGAGAGCTTCTTCAGACAGCATTGGTGCAGCACGAAGCTTATTCTTACAGTCGTGAGAGGGTCCATTCAACCCCTCGCCCAAGCCAGAGTTATAGCAGACACATGGACTCCCCAGCGGTGTCAAGCAGCGAGCAGCGTCGTAACCCGCCCTGTGGACATGACGCGCCCCATAATACTTAGGCCCTGATGGATCAGGATAGAGTACGTCGCGATGCTGAGCTGGCGGCTCAGAATGCGACTCGTCAACCGTCTCCGGTTCATCAGGTAACTTCGGTGGAGTTAGGCCTGACTTCCAGATCCTTGGGAGTACCATGTTTGGTACCGGCTCTACGTAACGTACGTCTGCCCAAGGATTCCAAGGGTCCTCGTGAAGTGCCCAACTACATAGCTGACTTACCCCCTAAAATGTGGATTGAAAGTTATGATATGGCGATGGAGTTGTTGGACGTCGATGATGCTGCATGTGCTAAGTATTTCACCATGATGTTGGAAGAAACGGCTCGTACCTCGTTAAAGGGGCTACCAGCCAACTCCATTGGATCATGGGCCGCATTAAGGGCCTAGTTTATCCAGCAGTTCAAAGACACATGCAAGTAGCCTATGTTGATTGTAGACTTGGCTGCCGGTGTTCAAGAAGAGGGTGAGTCGACAACCCATTGAGTGTGCTGGGTCTCAGCAATTCTGCACTCGTTGGATTGAATCAAGGCTGATCCCGCAGTCCTAATGTTGGAAAACAATTGTCGTTTCATACCCCTGAAGCAGAAATTAGAGTGACTCAAATGCCACTGCAATGACATGGGGACGCCCATGGCAGCTCTGGTTAAATATGTCGACTCTCACAGTACCAAGGACCCCGAGTCTGATGAGGAAAAGCCGGGTAAAGGAAAGAAGAGTAGCAGCACCAAGGGGCAGCCCAATAACCCAGCGAGTCAAGGGGAAAATGGTAAGTGCAAGGCTGATAATAATTCTGACTTTGTGGCCAACACCAATGCAAAAAATAATGGCCAGCACCATAAGGGAAAACCACCTCCTCGGACGGGAGAATCAGGTGGCAATCTTGAGCGGTTGCTGAATCAGCCCTGCCCAAAGCATGGCACGCAGGAAAGACCGTCCAGTCACCTTTGGAAGGACTGCCATATTATGGAAGAGTTCATTTCAACTTGTTCCAAGACAATCATGGGCCAGGCGGCGTCTCAGGTTCTGGTTCTCATGGCCCGAGTTATGGTGGTGATGATTCTAATACCGGTTTGCAGGGTAACCAAGACAATCAGGGTGGTTATCACCAATAGTCCGGTCAGGGGAATCAGCAACAGCAATCTGGATATCAGAGCAACCCGAAGCAATTGAATAGTGGGCAGTACCACGTCTTCACCGTGAGTTTATGCAAGCGGGATTAAAAGCTCCATAAAAGGGTTGTGAACACCGTTGAGCCGGCAGTTCCCCGTTACTTGCGTTGGTCTGGGCAGCCCATTGTGTGGAGTCGTGAGGATCACCCGCCCCGGGTTTATAATCTGGGTCACATGGCTTTGGTGGTAGTGCCTCAGGTTGGAGGATATAAATTCACTAAGGTACTCATGGACGGAGGGAGCAGCATCAATATCCTTTATTATGAAACCTTCTGTCGCATGGGGTTAACTGATAAAAATCTTAAGCCGTCAAACACTGTCTTTCATGGTGTGGTGCCTGGTAAGTCGGCATACCCGGTTGGAAAAATAGCTCTGGAGGTTGCATTTGGGGATGATTATGATTCCAAGTCTCGGACGTTGACCTTTGAAGTGGTGACGATCAAGATCCATTACCATGCTCTGTTTGGACAGTCGGCTTATGCTAAGTTTATGGCAAGGCCTTGTTATGTTTATCTACAGCTCAAAATGCCAAGTCACAAGGGGATCATCACGGTGCATGGAAGCCGAAAGATAGCTTTGGAGTGCGAGGAAGGCGATGCAGCCTATGCTGAGTCCGTCTGCGCAACAGAGGAGTTGAAGTTTTACAAAGATAATGTTGACCCGGCTGATATGACATCTTTGAAGAAGCCAACTACGGAGCATGATCCGGTCATGAAGTTTAACTCAGTGGATGACACTAAGCTAGTTGATTTTGTTACTGGAGATTCATCCAAGCAGTTCAACATTAGTGCTAATCTGGATCCGAAATAGGAAAGCGCGCTCACCGAGTTCATCCGTGAGAACCAGGACATCTTTGAATGGAAACCTTCTGACATGCCAAGTGTACCGAGGGAACTCGCTGAGCACACTCTTAATATTGACCCGAAGTTTAAACCGGTTAAGCAGTTTCTTCATCGTTTTAATGAAGAGAGGTGTAAAGCCATTGGTGAAGAAGTGGCCCAGCTCTTGCAGCTGGGTTCATTGTTGAAGTTTTTCATCCTGAGTGGTTGGCTAACCCGGTACTAGTACTTAAGAATAATGGCACTTGGCGTATGTGTGTGTATTACACAGATTTGAACAAGGCTTGTTCGGCTGATCCTTTTGCTCTTCCCCGTATTGATCAAATTATTGATGCTACGGCAGGTTGTGAGCGTATGAGCTTTTTGGATGTGTATTCTGGTCATCATCAGATCAAAATGGCAGTTAAGGACCAGGAGAAAACAGCTTTCATTACTCCGTTTGGAGCCTTCTACTATGTGTCCATGCCTTTTGGGCTCAAGAGTGCCCAGGCGACTTACCAACGGTGTGTGCAAAATTGCCTTCATAATCAGATTGGGCATAAAGTTTATGCTTAAGTGGATGACATTGTGGTGAAATCCAGAGAGAAGGAAACCCTGTTTGATGATTTGAAGGAGACCTTTGATAATCTCCTGGTTTATAAGATGATGCTTAACCCGGCCAAGTGTGTGTTTGGTGTGCCAGCTGGTAAGCTTTTTGGTTTTCTGGTTTCTAACAGAGGCATTGAAGCTAACCCGAAGAAGATCAAGGCCATTACTTCTTTGGCTAAGTCGGCATGTATCAATGATGTTCAATGTTTGGCAGGTCGTATTGCGGCCTTAAGACGGTTCATAAGCCGGTTGGGTGAAAAAGCTATACCGTTGTACCAGATGATGAAGAAAACAGATCACTTTGTCTAGAGTGATGCGGCTAATCAAGCATTTGAGGACTTGAAGAAACAGTTGGCTGAGCCGCCAGTTCTGGTTGCTCCCATTGATAAGGAGCCGTTGCTGTTATATGTGGCTGCCAACAGCCAAGCTGTCAGCGTAGCTATTGTGGTGGAAAGGAAGGAGACGGGCAAGGAATGTCCGGTTCAACGGCCGGTTTACTATTATCGGTGAGGTCCTTATCAAGTTGAACATGTTGATTGCAGGAAAAATGAGGCGGCTGATCCTTTAAGCCGGTTAGGGTCTCAGCGTAAGCCGGTGCCACCTAACACTTTCCTGGATATTCTGCATAACCCTTCTATTAAATTACCTACGTAGGAGGATTTGGCTATTCCTGACCCGGAAGCACAACTGGTGGTGGCTCTTCATGTGATTCCTGATTGGACAGTTTCATATTTGGCTTATATGACCCGGGGTGAGTTACCTGAGGATGAAACTTTGGCCAGACAGACAACCTAGCGGTCTAAGTTAATGACTATTGTCAATGGAGAATTGCATCATCATAGTGTCACAGGGGCATTTCAACGTTGTGTTTCTCCTCAAGAAGGCTGTGACATTCTACAAGAGATTCATGAAGGGGATTGTGGTCATTATGCCGGGTCTAAATCTCTCGTAGCCAAAGCTTTTCGTCATGGGTTCTATTGGCTGACGGCGCACGCTGATGCGGAGGATCTAGTTAGTAGATGTGGTGGTTGTCAGAAGTTCGCACGACGCACCCATGTGCTGGCTCAAGAGTTGAGTATGATTCCAATTACTTGGCCGTTTGCAGTCTGGGGGCTAGATATGGTTGGACCTTTCAAAAGGTCCAAAGACAAAAGACGCATCTCCTAGTGGCGGTCGATAAGTTTACAAAGTGGATTGAAGCAGAGCCGGCTAGTAAATGTGATGCGGCGACGGCGGTTCAATTCATAAAAAATGGTGATTTTCCGCTTTGGTTTTCCCACAGTATTATAACTGATAATGGCACTAATTTATCCAAGGGGGCCATGGAGGAATTTTTATCAACGTGAACACATCCGACTTGATGTATCATCAGTGGCTCACCCCCAGTCTAATGGTCAAGCAGAGAGAGCTAATCAAGAGATCTTGAAAGGCATCAAGCCCTAGCTTATGGTTCCTTTACAAAGGACACCGGGTTGTTGGGTGGAGGAGTTACCTTCTGTGTTATGGACCATCAATACTACCCCCAATAGATCTACGGGTTATAAGCCTTTCTTCATGGTTTACGGAGCAGAGGCAGTTCTCCCCAGTGACACTCGTCATGATTCGCCTCGAGTGGCGGCTTATGTAGAAGCTGATAATGAGAAAGCGCATCAGGATGCACTTGACTTGTTGGATGAGGAGTGTGACCTCACGGCAGCTCGTTCGGCGATTTACCAGCAAGATTTGCGCCATTATCACAGCCGCCGGGTCAAAACAAGAACCTTTCAGGAAGGGGACCTCGTGCTCCGGCTTATCCAGGATTAGACGGATATGCACAAGTTATCCCCACCTTGGGAAGGACCCTTTGTGGTCAGCAAGAATCTAAACAATGGCTCATACTACCTTACCGATGTTCGAGACCACAAGGACTCACGCATGTCGGAGAAGGAGACCCGCCGGCCGTGGAATATTGCTCATCTTCGGCCTTACTACACCTGAAGCCATCGGCTCTTGTGATGTACATATTTTGACGATGTATATATTATAAGGAATATAATAAAGCTGGCATCCCTGATAAATTAGGGCCTCTGTCATTTTATTTCAAGAATAGTGAGTCTTTGTCATTACAGAAAGATCACTTGGGAGCTTCCTGTTCAAACATAGGTGTATTCACCAAAGAGAACATAGCGTTACTACCCTCTTGATCGGCACAATGCCACACTTATGGTCACTTGGGGGCTTCCTGATCGTATTCGAATCATAGTTGTGAATATCCCTCTTGATTAGCGCAATGCCACACTTACGGTCACTTGGGGGCTTCCTGATCGTATTCGAATCATAGCTGTGAATATCCCTCTTGATCGGCGCAATTCTACACTTATGATCACTTGGGGGCTTCCTGATCATATTCGAATCATAGCTGTGAATATCCCTCTTGATCGGCGCAATGCCACAATTACGGTTATTTGGGGGCTTCCTGCTCGTATTCGAAGCATAGCTGTAAAACATCCCTTTTAACCGTTTCAATACTAACACTTATGGCCGCAAGCCACTTGGGGGCTTCCTGCTCATATTTGAAGCATAGCTATAAAATCCATCTTGGTCCGGCTCCTACACTATGAAAACTTTTGACTCTTTTGAGCTTGGCGCTTTATGAAAACCTCGTTTTCTCATTTGTATCCGATCTCTATTTTCTGAGAATCTTTTGGAATTTATATATTTAGGCCATATTAACATATAGCTGGAGAAAATTCAGGCCGTGTAATCTTCATCCATGTGGCTCATATTTGAAGTGTATCCGGAGTTTTTTAAACCCGCCAGGATGATAGATTATAAATCGCCAATATGTATTAAGGTGCTTGGAAGTATTATATTCCAAATCTTGGGATATTACCTCTTACTGCGCTGGTATGATGAACCGGCAGCTTAATTGAATATCACAGGTATGATATTTCATATATATATTTAGGCATGGTTAAACCGGCCCTGATTATGACCTATTTTAGTTGCCAGTGGTTTATATATGGTATCATGACCCGACCCGCGGTAAACCGCCGGGGAACTTGTGATTTACTTGTGTGCAAGATAATGATAAAGCTCCTTCTGCATAAATTGATGTTATCATAAGCATAAAGTGATACGCTCTTTAAATGGAGGATCAAACAATGTAGCACAAAGCAAAGAACATGCACGATGGCACGACGCATCAAAGTTTACTGGCCTATTACATGACTCTGTGAGCCAAACAAGATCAAGTGTTTTCAAAGGATCAAATATATAAACTGCCCGGCGGATCATTCATCCTGGCCTTGCCGACTTGACCCTTCCGGATCATCCTTCTCCGGTTCTTCGTCCTCCTCCGCTGTCTGGAAGTTTGGTGTTGACCAATCAATGCCACGTAAGGCATGGAATTCAGCTTCATCATCAATAAGATTTGACGGGTTAACTTCAAGGGAGAAAGTATGCTTATGAATTGGAGGAATCAGATCCATCACTTTATAAGCTGGCGTGAACATCTTTTGGTTCTCTGCATCATAAGTCGGCTGATATTTTGAGAGATTTGT
Organism: Triticum urartu; assembly: GCF_056163025.1. NCBI lineage: Eukaryota > Viridiplantae > Streptophyta > Magnoliopsida > Poales > Poaceae > Triticum > Triticum urartu. Next base: position 163,773,341 of record NC_141876.1, read on the forward strand.
TTCATCAGCAATTAATGCCACATGAGGACGAATTTCTTTAACGCAGGCAGTGAAGTTTTGCTGATCAAAAGGAGTGCCATCTTCTTTCAGGCTTGGATACCCGGTAGCTACCTCATCTGGGTGTAGCTCGGGTAACCATGCCTTGGCATGGCTCAAGGCCGTCACGACGCTGGCTCTCGCACATGACAGTTTTATCTCTTGAATCCTCGCAGGCAGAATTGACAATTTTTTCAACACGTCGCTTAGCAGGTTGGGTCCTTGATTTATTGGAGAAATTGTGGCTAATGTGCGCTGACTTCTGGTATATAGCTTTTCAACCAGGGTATATACGGCTTTAAGCTTCACCAGCACGTCTTGATTCATATTACTGCTCCTTGAACCTGTGTGACAATCGTGGAAGTAATCAGTGGCAGTTTATACCATCACGGAAGAGATCCAATTTCAATATTCACACAACGACTTACCAAAGATAGCAGAAACCATCTGAGACACCCGGCGTTTTAAACCAGTAAGCTCAGAGGTCACCTTTTCTAGACCAGCTTAAGCTTTTTCGACGCGCTGTGTTGGAGCACTTTTCTCTTCGGCCCAGGAGTTTCTTTCAGCATGAAAACCGGTCTTCAGCTTTTCCGTTTCCTCCAGACTAAACTTGAATTTTAAATCTTCTTTCTGGGTCTCAGACTCTTGAATCTCCAGCCGGGTCTTTGCATCAGCCAAATGTGATTGAAGTTCAGTGGTGGCCTCCTATACAAACATAGAATTACAAACACATTTATATCTGGGTTATAGGAATATAAGTCCCGAGCCTTTTGCAAGCAACAAAACTTGGCACTTGGGGGCTAATGTCTACCGAAGAATTCTTCCTACATTGATTTATATGACTAAGTCCCAAGAACTTTGCAAGCAACAGTACTTAGAACTTGGGGGCTAATGCATAAAAGTTCATATTTCATTACTACTTTATGATGACCCGCCAGTGCCATGGACAACCACAGCCTGCTCATGGGGGCTACATGAGTACGTTCTGGTCTGTAAACACTGATAAGTACCGGTTTATTCATGCTGATTAAACCGGCCCTTGGGGGCTACGGATGCAATGTTGATCATTAAAATCCGGTTTAAGTGAAAAATGGCTTTTTGAAGGATTTTTTATCAAAAGATACTTTCTGCTCATTGCTATTCTAAGTCTACAGCATATTCAATTCTATTCTACATAGTAGACTTGGGGGCTGACAGGGTATGCACAATGTATTTAAGCCAGAATTCATACCTCATATTTTTGATGCATTTGTTTCACCATATCGACTTCAAGATCGCGGCTAGTATGTACTTGGTTGAGGTAGCCAGAGAGTACTTCACTGCTTCTCAAGCGAGAATAGTGAGAAACATCAAATCTCACTTTCCGCTTTTCAATGAATTCCTGCTTAGCGGAGTGTTGAGCCAAGATAGTTGGATTTCCCGGTTCTGTAAAGCTGGTGCCAATGATCGTAACATCATCAGTATGAGGTTCTGACGGTTTAAGTGGGCTTGACTATTCAGTATTCAAAGGATTGAGTTTTGTCTGGTCACTGGAGAGGTCAGGAATCTCTAGTGGATCGTCATGGACAGGCTCGTCGGGTGGTACCATGGAGGTATCAGATGCTGGAATTTGTTGTTCCGGTTCAGGAACTTTGGGGTCTTCAGCCTGCTTGGTCACCTTTGCCCTTTGTTAGGCTTTGCTTTTCCACTTCACGATTCACGAGAGATCAGTATAAGTATAAGAGCATAAGGAGATAGAAAACAAAAGAGATTTTACCCAGGGGCAGTCTCGAAATCCGGTAGCTGGGTTTGAGATGAATCGCCGGACGAAGAGTGAGAAACCTCCTGATAAGGTTGGATTGAAAGAAGTAAGTGGCCGACGAATGAGACCCGCCTGGGGGTAAAAAGAGTTAAGTTTGGAAAGACCTCGTTTTGTCGTTTTCGTGGAGCTGGAGTATTAGGTAAGTCGGACAAGAACTCTTCACCTCCGCTGGTCCTAGTTTGTCGTCGGCTCTCGTGTTGTTGTTGCTTCAAAAGAAAGTGAGGATCCAAATGAGCTAATGGATGCGAAAAGCTTACTTTCCGTGTTACCCATCAAATTTTCTGTCTTGGCAAAGGCTCTGAGTCGGATGAAATAATAGTTACCTCTTCTTCAGCTTCTTGGCTGGCCCCCGTGTCATCCTGAATATAATCAGTGTCAATAAGGTGATTGAAAAAGGAGCCAAGGGAGTCAAGGGCTACCTTCGACTCAGAGTTGTCATCCAGTTCAAACATTGTGGAGGAACTTGGTTTCTTCTTATTTTTGTTAGTGTTTTTCTTGGTGGCTTTCTTGGCAGCTTCATGATCGTACCTCTTCTTCCAAAATCAGAATCATCCTGTGAAAAGTCATCAAAGTTGAGTTAATAAAATGATTAAATGATGAGGTAAAGGTAAGAAAATGGAGACTCACATCTGGTGGCGGGTTAAGTTTGCAGAAAGGATTCAGACCCACTTTGCTACAGTCTTCCAGATCTTCACTCAGAAGGGACTTGGTCATTTCGTTGATTGCCTCATTAGTTAAACGTACAGAGCTGTGGCGCAGCGGATCCTTTATACCACCAGCGTAAGTGCACATTAAGCTGGGCCGGTGGCTCAAGGGTATAATTCGCCAAGAGACCCAGCACCGAACCAAGTCAATGCCAATTAAACTGTTTCCCAGTAGAGCTTTGACCTTTGCAATGATAGGGGCAAGCTTTGCATGTTCGGCAGTGGTAAGCTTCTCAGGAAGAAAACGTTTTGGGTCCAGGCGCTCGACACCATAACTCAGCCGGAGAGGTATCTTTGCAATAAAACCATGTCTGTGATACGTCCATTTTGCATCATGCTTTTATATCGATATTTATTGCATTATGGGCTGTTATTACACATTATGTCACAATACTTATGCCTATTCTCTCTTATTTTACAAGGTTTACATGAAGAGGGAGAATGCCGGCAGCTGGAATTCTGGGCTAGAAAAGGAGCAAATATTAGAGACCTATTTTGCACATCTCCAAAAGTCCTGAAACTTCATGGGAGCACGTTTCAGAATATATAAAAATATTGGGCGAAAGAAGTACCAGCGAGGGGACACCCACCGTCCACGACGGTGGGGGCGCGCCCTACCCCTCTGGGTGCGCCCCTGCCTCGTGGGCCCCCTGGCAGCCCTCTGATGCCCCTCTTTGGCTATATGGAGTCTTTCGTCGAGGAAAAAAATCATAAGCAAGCTCACGGGACGAAACTCCGCCGCCACGAGGCGGAACCAATCTAGGGCTCCGGCGGAGCTGTTCTGCCAGGGAAACTTCCCTCCGGGAGGGGGAAATCATCACCATCGTCATCACCAATGATCCTTTCATCCGGAGGGGGTCAATCTCCATCAACATCTTCACCAGCACCATCTCATCTCAAACCCTAGTTCATCTCTTGTATCCAATCTTTGTCCCAAAGCCTCAGATTGGTGCCTGTGGGTTGCTAGTAGTGTTGATCACTCCTTACAGTTGATGCTAGTTGGTTTACTTGGTGGAAGATCATATGTTCAGATACATTATGCATATTAATACCCCTCTGATTATGAACATGAATATGATTTGTGAGTTGTTACATTTGTTCCTCAAGGACATGGGAGAAGTCTTGAAATAAGTAGTCATGTGAATTTGGTATTCGTTCGATATTTTGATGAGATGTATGTTTTCTTTCCTCTAGTGGTATCATGTGAACGTCGACTACATGACACTTCACCATTGTTTGGGCCTAGAGGAAGGCATTGGGAAGTAATAAGTAGATGATGGGTTGCTAGAGTGACAGAAGCTTAGGACCTAGTTTATGCGTTGCTTCTTAAGGGGATGATTTGGATCCATATGTTTCATGCTATGGTTAGGTTTACCGTAATACTTCTGTTGTAGTTGCGTATGCTTGCAATAGGGGTTAATCATAAATGGGATGCTTGTCCAAGGAAGGACAGTACTGAAGCACCGGTCCACCCACATATCAAATTATCAAAGTACCGAACGTGAATCATATGAACGTGATGAAAACTAGCTTGATGATAATCCCCATGTGTCCTCGGGAGCACTTTCCTTTATATAAGAGTTTATCCAGGATTGTCCTTTGCTACAAAAAGGATTGGGCCATCTTGCTGAACCTTATTTACTTTTATTGCTTGTTACTCGTTACAAATTACGTTATCACAAAACTATATGTTACCGATAATTTCAGTGCTTGCAGAGAATACCTTGTTGATAACCGCTTATCATTTCCTTCTGCTCCTCGTTGGGTTCGACACTCTTACTTATCGAAAAGGCTACAATCGATTCCCTACACTTGTGGTTCATCAAGACTCTTTTTTGGCGCCGTTGCTGGGGAGTGAAGCGCCTTTGGTAGGTGGAATTTGGTAAGGAAAAATTTATATAGTGTGCTGAAATTTACTGTCACTTGTTACTATGGAACATAATCCTTTGAGGGGCTTGTTCGGGGTATCTTCACCACGACCAGTAGAGCAAAGAGTTTCTCCTCAACCTACTAAACCTACTAAAAGATTTTACTTTCAATTCCTTCGGGTATGATAGAGAAACTGCTAGCTAATCCTTTTATAGGTGATGGAACATTACATCCCGATTTGCACCTAATCTATGTGGATGAAGATTGTGGGTTATTTAAGCTTACAGGTATGCCTGAGGATGTTATCAAGAAGAAGGTCTTCCCTTTATCTTTGAAGGGAAAGGCATTGACATGGTTTAGGCTATGTGATGATATGGGATCATGGAACTACAACCGATTGAAATTGGAATTTCATCAGAAGTTTTATCCTATGCATCTTGTTCATCGCGATCGTAATTATATATATAATTTTTGGCCTCGCGAAGGAGAAAGCATCGCTCAAGATTGGGGGAGGCTTAAGTCAATGTTATATTCATGCCCCAATCATGAGCTCTCAAGAGAAATTATTATTCAAATTTTTTATGCTCGGCTTTCTCTCGATAATCGCTCCATGCTCGATACTTCTTGTACTGGCTCTTTTATGATGAAGACTATTGAATTCAAATGGAATTTATTGGAAAGAATGAAACACAACTCTGAAGATTGGGATCTCGACAAAGGTAAGGAGTCAGGTATAACCCCAAAGTTCGATTGTATTAAATCTTTTATGGATACCGACGCTTTCCGTGAATTTAGCACTAAATATGGATTTGACTCTGAGATAGTAGCTTCTTTCTGTGAATCCTTTGCTACTAATGTTGATCCCCCTAAGGAGAAGTGGTTTAAATATAATCCCCCCATTCAAGTAAAAGTAGTTGCACCTATTAAAGTTGAAGAAAAGACTATAACTTATAATGATCTTGTTGTTCCTACTGCTTATATTGAGAAACCACCTTTCCCTTTTAGAATAAAGGATCATGCTAAAGCTTTGACTATAGTTCGTAAGAGTAATACTAGAACACCTACACCCTCTGAGCAAATTAAAGTTGAACCTAGTGTTGCTATGGTTAAAGAAATCTCTTGGCCGATAATATTGATGGGCATGTTATTTACTTCCATGATGAATCTGCTAGAATTGCTAGACCCGATACTAAAAATAAGCATAGACCTATTGTAGGCATGCCTGTTATTTCTATTAAAATAGGATATCACCGCTATCATGGATTATGTGATATGGGTTCTAGTGCAAGTGCAATACCTCATTCCTTATATAAAGAAATTATGCATGATATTGCACCTGCTGAGATAGAGGAAATTGATGTTACTATTAAACTTGTCAATAGAGACACTATTTCACCAGTTGGGATTGTACAAGATGTTGAAGTCTTATGTGGGAAAGTTAAATATCCTACTAATTTTCTTTTTCTTGGTTCCCCACAAGATAACTTTTGTCCCATTATATTTGGTAGACCCTTCTTGAATACTGTTAATGCTAAGATAGATTCAATAAGGATATTGTTTCTGTTGGTTTAGGGGATATGTCTCATGAATTTAATTTTGCTAAATTTCATAGACAACCCCATGATAAAGAGTTGCCTAGTAAAGATGAAATTATTGGTCTTGCTTCTATTGTCGTGCATCCTAGTGATCCTTTAGAACAATATTTGCTAGACCATGAAAATGACATGTTTATGAATGAAAGAAGGGAAATAGATGAAGTATTCTTTAAACATGGACCTATTTTGAAAACACAACTTGCCTGTTGAAATCCTAGGGGATCCTCCTCCACCCAAGGGTGATCCCGTGTTTGAGCTTAAACCTTTACCAGATACTCTTAAATATGCTTATCTTGATGAGAAAGAGATATATCCTGTTATTATTAGTGCTAACCTTTCAGAGCATGAAGAAAAGAAATTATTGAAAACTCTGAAGAAGCACCGCGCTACTATTGGATATACTCTTGATGATCTTAAGGGCATTAGTCCCACTCTATGCCAGCATAAAATAAAATTGGAGAAGGATGCGAAATCGGTGTTGATTACCAATGACGGTTAAATCCTAAGATGAAAGAAGTGGTCAGAAAATAAATACTAAAGCTTCTGGAGCCAGGTATAATTTATCCCGTTGCTGATAGTCAGTGGGTAAGCCCTGTCTATTGTGTCCCTAAGAAGGGAGTTAGTACTGTTGTTCCTAATGATAAAGATGAATTGATCCCACAAAGAATTGTTACAGGTTATAGAATGGTAATTGATTTCCGCAAATTAAATAAAGCTACTAAAAAGGATCATTACCCTTTACCTTTTATCGATCAAATGCTAGAAAGATTATCCAAACATACACATTTTTGCTTTCTAGATGGTTATTCTGGTTTCTCTCAAATACCTGTGTCAAAAGAGGATCAAGAAAAGACAACTTTTACTTGTCCTTTCGTTACCTTTGCTTATAGACATATGCCTTTTGGCTTATGCAATGCACCTGCTACCTTTCAAAGATGTATGACTGCTATATTTTGTGACTTCTGCGAAAAGATTGTTGAGGTATCCATGGATGATTTTTCTGTATATGGAACTTCTTTGGATGATTTCTTAAGCATCCTTGATCGAGTTTTGCAGAGATGTGAAGAAACTAATCTTGTCTTGAATTGGGAGAAGTGCCACTTTATGGTTAATGAAGGTATTGTCTTGGGGCATAAAATTTCTGAAAGAGGTATTGAAGTTGATAAAGCTAAAGTTGATGCCATTGAAAAGATGTCGTGTCCCAAGGACATTAAAGGTATAAGAAGTTTCCTTGGTCATGCCAGTTTTTATAGGAGGTTCATTAAGGACTTTTCTAAAATTTCTAGGCCTCTGACTAATCTCTTACAAAAAGTTGTTCCTTTTGTCTTTGATGATGATTGTGTAGAAGCATTTGAAATACTTAAGAAAGCTTTGATTTCTGCACCTATTATTCAGCCTCCTGATTGGAATTTACCATTTGAAATTATGTGTGATGCTAGTGATTATGCTGTAGGGGCTGTTCTAGGACAAAGAGTTGATAAGAAATTAAATGTTATTCAATATGCTAGTAAAACTCTAGACAGTGCTCAAAGAAATTATGCTACTACTAAAAAGGAATTTTTAGCAATTGTATTTGCTTGTGATAAGTTCAGACCTTATATTGTTGATTCTAAAGTAACTATTCACACTGATCATGCTACTATTAAATATCTTATGGAAAAGAAAGATGCCAAACCTAGACTTATTAGATGGGTTCTCTTGCTACAAGAATTTGATTTGCATATTATTGATAGAAAGGGAGATGAGAACCCCGTTGCAGACAACTTGTCTAGGTTAGAGAATATTCTTGATGACCCACTACCTATTGATGATAGCTTTCCTGATGAACAATTAGCTGTCATAAATGCCTCTCGTACTGCTCCATGGTATGCTGATTATGCTAATTATATTGTTGCTAAATTTATACCACCTAGTTTCACATACCAGCAAAAGAAAAAGTTCTTCTATAATTTAAGACATTACTTTTGGGATGACCCACACCTTTATAAAGAAGGAGTAGATGGTGTCATTAGATGTTGTGTACCTGAGCATGAACAGGAACAGATCCTATGCAAGTGTCACTCTGAGGCTTATGGAGGACACCATGCTGGAGATAGGACTACACATAAGGTATTGCAATCCAATTTTTATTGGCCTACTCTCTTCAAGGATGCCCGTAAGTTTGTTTTGTCTTGTGATGAATGTCAAAGAATTGGTAATATCAGTAGATGTCAAGAAATGCCTATGAATTATTCACTTGTTATTGAACCATTTGATGTTTGGGGCTTTGATTATATGGGACCGTTTCCTTCCTCTAATGGGTATACACATATTTTAGTTGCTGTTGATTACGTTACTAAGTGGGTAGAAGCTATTCCAACTATTAGTGTTGATCATAACACCTCTATTAAGATGCTTAAAGAAGTTATTTTTTCGAGGTTTGGAGTCACTAGATACTTAATGACTGATGGTGGTTCACATTTTATTCATGGTGCCTTTCGTAAAATGCTTGCTAAGTATGATGTTAATCATAGAATTGCATCTCCATATCATCCATAGTCTAGTGGTCAAGTAGAATTGAGTAATAGAGAGCTTAAATTAATTTTGCAAAATATTGTTAATAGATCTAGAAAGAATTGGTCCAAGAAACTTGATGATGCATTATGGGCCTATAGAACTGCATATAAAAATCCTATGGGAATGTCTCCGTATAAGATGGTTAATGGAAAAGCATTTCACTTACCTCTCGAACTAGAACATAAGGCATATGGGGCCATTAAAGAGCTCAATTATGATTTCAAACTTGCTGGTGAGAAGAGGATTTTTGACATTAGCTCACTTGATGAATGGAGAACCCAGGCTTATGAGAATGCCAAATTGTTTAAAGAAAAAGTTAAAAGATGGCATGACAAAAGGATACAAAAACGTGAGTTTAATGTAGGTGATTATGTATTGTTATACAACTCTCATTTAAGATTTTTTGCAGGAAAACTCCTCTCTAAATGGGAAGGTCCTTACGTCATTGAGGAGGTCTATCATTCCGGTGCCATAAAAATCAACAACTTCGAAGGCACAAATCCGAGGGTGGTGAATGGTTAAAGAATCAAATATTATATCTAAGGTAATCCCATAAATGTTGAAACTAATGTTATTGAAACCGTAACCCCGGAGGAATACATAAAGGACACTTCCTAGAACGTTTCAGACTCCGAAAAGGAATAGGTATGAGGTACGGTAAGTAAACCGACTCCAAACAGTTCTAATAGAAATTTATCTCTGTTTTGGAATATTTAAGAAAATAGGAAATAAGAAGCAGCCCGGGAAGGACACGAGGCTTCCATGAGGGTGGAAGGCGCTCCCTACCCCCTGGGCGCGCCCCCTGCCTCGTGGGAACCTCGTGTGCTCTCCGGACCCCGTTTTCTTGCACGATACTTCTTTTGGTCGGTAAAAATTCATTATATAATCTCCCGAAGGTTTTGACCACCGTATCACGCAAATATCTCCAGTTTTTGTTTTGAGCTGTTTTCTGCCAGGGTTGTCAAGGCCAGGCATCATGTCGTCTCCCTCCTCCTCCAACAATGAGGGCGACGATGCTTGGGTAATGAAGATAGAGCTGAAGAGAGGAGAGCCCGGAGAGATCAACAAGGATGATGGGATCAAGAAGGCCATGGGGGATCAAGTTTCGGCAGTAGTAGACGAAGACATCCTTCAACCTCATCACAATCTATTTACACCGACGGAGATTGAAGCTTTCAAGATGATTGAATTAGCTCGCATTCAAAACAAGTATCTCACAAGTGAAAATATTTTGTTGAAGGAGCATATCGTCACACTCAAGGGCATTATCCGCAAATTGGAGGACCTCCTACGCTCGATGTGCGACTATCCATCATCACCAACACCTTCTTCACCAACAAAGAAGAACTGAGTATCGGGTATGGGCACTCCCCTTGCCACTGCCAAGCTTGGTGGAGTGCCCGGTATCGTATCACCATCACACTTTTATCTTTACCGTTTTTCTTAGTTCGATCCTATATCTTGATCTAGTAGAATAAAGTTTTAGTATGATCTAGTTTTGAGTTTTTGCTTTATGATCCTTATATGTAATCGAGTCCGTGAGCTATATATAATAAAGATTAGTGTTGAGTCAAGGGCTTGATTATCTTGCTATGATCTTGAGGAAATAAAATAAAAGAGAAAGAACAAAAAGAAATAAAGAGATCATATGGGTCTTATGGAGAGTAATGACTTCACATATAAAGAGTATGATGAATAAAAGTTGTTGAGAGTTGATAAACATAGTTTTTTTCATCATTGCAATTAATAGGAAGTAATAAAGAAAGAGAGGTTTTCACATATAAACATACTATCTTGGACATCTTTTATGATTGTGAGCACTCATTAAAATATGACATGCTAAAGAGTTGACGTTGGACAAGGAAGACAATGTAATGGGTTATGTTTTCTTACATATGAGATAAATTATATTGTCATGGATCATCCAACATGTTGAGCTTGCATTTCCCTCTCATGCTAGCCAAATTCTTTGCATCAAGTAGAGATACTACTTGTGCTTCCAAATATCCTTAAACCTAGTTTTGCCACGAGAGTCCACCATATCTACCTATGGATTGAGTAAGATCCTTCAAGTAAGTTGACATTGTTGCAAGCAATAAAAATTGCTCTCTAAATATGTATGACTTATTAGTGTTGAGAAAATAAGCTTTATACGATCTTGTGATGTGGAAGAAATAAAAGTGACGGACTGCATAATAAAGGTCCATATCACAAGTGGCAATATAAAGTGATGTTCTTTTGCATTAAGAATTCATGCATCCAACCATAAAAGCACATGACAACCTCTGCTTTCCTCTGCGAAGGGTCTATCTTTTATTCTTGTCTTATACTTCATGCAAGAGTCACGGTGATCTTCACCTTTCCTTTTTACATTTTATCCTTTGGCAAGCACAGTGTGTTGGAAAGACCCTGATATATATAGCTAATTTGATGTGAGTTTTCATGAACTATTATTGTTGACATTACCCTTGAGGTAAAAGGTTGGGAGGCAAAACTATAAGCCCCTATCTTTCTCTATGTCTGATTAAAACTTCATAACCATAAATATCGCGTGAGTGTTAGCAATTGTGAAAGACTAAATGATAGTTGAGTATGTGGACTTGCTGAAAAAATCTTATATTGACTCTTTATGATGTTATGATAAATTGCAATTGCCTCAATGACTGAGATTATAGTTTGTTGGTTCTCAATGAAGTTTCTGATTCATACTTGAAATTGTGATTGAATTGTTACTTTAGCATAAGAGATCATATGACAATATATGTATATATTGCTGCTCTAAGAATGATCATGATGCCCTCATGTCCGTATTTTATTTTATCGACACCTCTATCTCTAAACATGTGGACATATTTTTCGATTTCGGCTTTCGCTTGAGGACAAGCAAGGTCTAAGCTTGGAGGAGTTGATACGTCCATTTTGCATCATGCTTTTATATCGATATTTATTGCATTATGGGCTGTTATTACACATTATGTCACAATACTTATGTCTATTCTGTCTTATTTTACAAGGTTTACATGAAGAGGGAGAATGCTAGTAGCTGGAATTCTGGGCTGGAAAAGGAGTAAATATTAGAGACCTATTCTGCACATCTCCAAAAGTCCTGAAACTTCATGGGAGTACGATTCAGAATATATCAAAAATATTGGGCGAAAGAAGTACCAGAGGGGGGCCACCCACCGTCCACGAGGGTGGGGGCACGCCCTACCCCCTGGGCGCGCCCCCTGCCTCGTGGGCCCCCAGGCAGCCCTCTGATGCCCATCTTTGGCTATATGGAGTCTTTCGTCAAGGAAAAAATCATAAGCAAGCTCACGGGATGAAACAATGCCGCCACGAGGTGGAACCTTGGCGGAACCAATCTAGGGCTCCGGCGGAGCTGTTCTGCCAGGGAAACTTCCCTCCGGGAGGGGGAAATCATCACCATTGTCATCACCAACAATCCTCTCATCGGGAGGGGGTCAATCTCCATCGACATCTTCACAAGCACCATCTCATCTCAAACCCTAGTTCATCTCTTGTATCCAATCTTTGTCCCAAAGCCTCAGATTGGTACCTGTGGGTTGCTAGTAGTATTGATCACTCCTTGTAGTTGATGCTAGTTGATTTACTTGGTGGAAGATCATATGTTCAGATCCATTATGCATATTAATACCCCTCTGATTATGAACATGAATATGATTTGTGAGTAGTTACGTTTGTTCCTGAAGGACATGGGAGAATTCTTGCTATAAGTAGTCATGTGAATTTGGTATTCGTTCGATATTTTGATGAGATGTATGTGTCTTTCCTCTAGTGGTGTCATGTGAACTTGACTACATGACACTTCACCATTGTTTGGGCGTAGAGGAAGGCATTGGGAAGTAATAAGTAGATGATGGGTTGCTACAGTGGCAGAAGCGTAAACCCTAGATTATGCGTTGCTTCATTAGGGGCTGATTTGGATCCATATGTTTCATGCTATGGTTAGGTTTACCTTAATACTTCTGTTGTAGTTGCGGATGCTTGCAATAGGGGTTAATCATAAGTGGGATGCTTGTCCAATGAAGGACAGTACCGAAGCACCGGTCCACCCACATATCAATTATCAAAGTACCGAACGCGAATCATATGAACGTGATGAAAACTAGCTTGACGATAATTCCCATGTGTCCTCGGGAGCGCTTTCCTTTATATAAGAGTTTATCCAGGCTTGTCCTTTGCTACAAAAAGGATTGGGCCATCTTGCTTCACCTTATTTACTTTTATTGCTTGTTACTCGTTACAAATTACCTTATCACAAAACTATATGTTACCGATAATTTCAGTGCTTGCAGAGAATACCTTGCTGAAAACCACTGATCATTTCCTTCTGCTCCTGGTTGGGTTCGACACTCTTACTTATCTAAAAGGCTACGATCGATCCCCTACACTTGTGGGTCATCAAGACTCTTTTCTGGCACTGTTGCCGGGGAGTGAAGCGCCTTTGGTAGGTGGAATTTGGTAAGGAAAAATTTATATAGTGTGCTGAAATTTACTGTCACTTGTTACTATGGAACATAATCCTTTGAGGGGCTTGTTCGGGGTATCTTCACCCCGACCAGTAGAGCAAATAGTTGCTCCTCAACCTACTAAACCTACTGAAAATTTTTACTTTGTAATTCCTTCGGGTATGATAGAGAAACTGCTAGCTAATCCTTTTAGAGGTGATGGAACATTACATCCCGATTTGCACCTAATCTATGTGGATGAAGTTTTTGGATTATTTAAGCTTGCAGGTATGCCCGAGGATGCTATCAAGAAGAAGGTCTTCCCTTTATCATTGAAGGGAAAGGCATTGACATGGTTTAGGCTATGTGATGATATGGGATCATGGAACTACAACCGATTGAAATTGGAATTTCATCAAAAGTTTTATCCTATGCATCTTATTCATTGTGATCGTAATTAGATATATAATTTTTGGCCTCACGAAGGAGAAAGCATCGCTCAAGCTTGGGGGAGGCTTAAGTCAATGTTATATTCATGCCCCAATCATGAGCTCTCAAAAGAAATTATTATTCAAAAAAATTATGCTCGGCTTTCTCTCGATAATCGCTCCATGCTCGAGACTCTGTAAAGCCGGTGGGTGTCAACCTATGTATATAAAGGGACGACCCAGCGGCGGTTTAGGGCAAGAGACAAGAGATCAAAAGCTAGGTCAAGCATATTCGCTCCCTGGTAATCGAGACATAAGCAATACCACCTCAACTGGAGTAGGCCTTTACCTTCACCGCAAGGGGCCGAACTAGTATAAACTCATGTGTCATTTGTCTCGTTTAACCCCTTTAAGCTAACCTAGTGCAATGGCTCCACGACTAAGTCCTCACACTAGGACATCTGCCGTGACAATTTCATGACAGTGGGCGCTGATACGTCTCCAACGTATCTATAAATTTTGATTGTTACATGCTATTATATTATCCATCTTGGATGTTTTATATGCATTTATATTCTACTTTTATATTATTTTTGGGACTGACCTATTAACCTAGAGCCCAGTGCCAGTTTCTGTTTTTTCCTTGTTTTGAGTTTACATAAAAGGGATATCAAACGGAGTCCAAACGAGCTAAAAATTTATGGTGATTTTTTATGGACTAGAAGAAGCCCATGGAGCATCAGAGTTGGGCCAGAAGCTTCAAGAGGAAGCGGCAAGGATGGAGGGCGCCCCCCTAGGGCGCGCCCCCTGTCTTGCCACTGCCTTGTGGACCCCCTGACGTGAAACCGATGCCAAAAATTCCTATAAATCCAGAAACCCCCAGAAAGCAACCTAGATCGGTTGTTCTGCCGCCGCAATCCTCTATAGCCACGAAAAACCAATTGGGAGCCTGTTCCGGCACCTTGCCGAAGGGGGAAACCATCACTGGTGGCCACCTTCATCATTCTGATGGTCTCAATGACGAGGAGGGAGTAGTTCGCCCTTGGGGCTGAGGGTATGTACCAGTAGCTGTGTTTGATCTCTTTCTCTCTCATGTTCTTGATATGGCATGATCTTGATGTACCGCGAGCTTTGTTACTATAGTTGAATCATATGGTGTTTCTCCCCCTCTACCTTCTTGTGATGAATTTAGTTTTACCTTTGAGGTTTCACTATTATTGGATTGAAAACTATTATGGATTTGATAACACTTGATGTATGTCTTGCGTGGGATACCCGTGGTGACAATGGGGTGTTCTATTGATTCATTCGATGTATGTTTTGGCACTCAACTCATGGATTCCCGACATGACATTGGGGTAATCTTGGGGCACTCTTTGAGGTTCTTTGTGTTGGATTGAATATTATGAATCTGAAGTTGTTTGATGCATATCGTATAATTGACCCACGGATACTTGTGGTGACATTGGAGTATCTAGGTGACATTAGGGTTGATTGATGTGTGTCATATGGTGTTATTTTACTACGAACTCTAGGGTTGTTTGTGACACTTAATGGAATAGCTCAATGGATTGATCAGAAAGAATAACTTTGAGGTGGTTTCATACCCTACAAGCAATTTCATCTTATGTTCTCCGCGATAGGAACTTTGGAGTGACTCTTTGTTGCATGTTGAGGGATTGTTATGTGATCCAATTATGTTATCATTGTTGGAGAACTTGCACTAGTGAAAGTATGAACCCTATGCCTTGTTTTCAAGCATTGCAATACCGTTTTCGCTCACTTTTGTTTTGTTACTAGTTACCTTGTTGTTTTATATTTTCAGATTACAAAAACCTATATCTACCATCCATATTACACTTGTATCACCATCTCTTTGCCGAACTAGTGCACCTATACAATTTACCATTGTATTGGGTGTGTTGGGGACACAAGAGACTCTTTGTTATTTGGTTGTGGGGCTGTTGGAGAGAGACCATCTTCATCCTATGTCTCCCATGGAGTGATAAACCTTAGGTCATCCACTTATGGGAAATTTGCTACTGTCCTACAAAGCTCTGCACTTGAAGGCCCAACACGAGTCTACAAGAAGAAGGTTGCGTAGTAGACATGAGGCGCCAACTGTCGTGGTTTTGTCACGGCAACTGCCCTTGTGAAAGGACTTAGGTGCGAGGCCATCGCTATAGTGATTAACTTGTCGGGGATGAGCAGGATGAGAGACACGGGTTTACCCAGGTTTGGCCCCTCATGGTGGAGGTAAAAGCCTACTCCTACTCTTGTTGTTATTGCTTGAGTATCGATTACAAGGGAGCAGATTCGCTTGACCTAGCTATCGATTGATTGTTACTTGCCCTATCCTATTCCAGGGACTTGCCTTTATATACAGGTCGACGCCGTTGGCTTACAAGAGTCCGGATCAGGATACAATCAGTGACCAAGCCCTACTCTAAGTCACCTTGCCTTACAAGACAAGTTGTCACATGGCGGTTTACACCTTCGGGCCGTCTACTGTCTTCAGGTCTTAAGTCGTCCCATCTTCGTGAGCCGCCCTTTAATCCCTTTAGTCTTGATCACTCAGTTCTGTCTAAAACCTAGCCCAATGAGTCGCCAGCATACTAACCTGACACTTTTCAGGATGGGTTACATTGTGGGGTTATATCCCCAACAATAACCATGCCACTTCTATAGCTATACTAAGTCTTCAGGTTAAGAAAAAAGGAGGGCTATATAGGCATACCAATCACAAGTGAAAAAACCTTCTCGTTATTTTGATTCAAACAACTGGGTTCCTTACGGTTTGTATTTCTATGTATGTTGCTCGAGGACGATCAAGTTCAAGCTTGGGGGAGTTGATGAGTGTTATTTTTGTGTTCATCATAACTAGGTTTAAATTGGTTATTTCAAAAAGTTGAGGTATTCACTCTAATATTTGTACTAATGACTAATGAATGCGAAGGATTCCAAAGTCCTCTCTTAATGTTGTTTCCACGGGAAAATGGGCTATACATGGACTAAATCAAGCAAATATATGGAAAGGAGCAAAGAGGATATAAGAGAGATTAAGTGGGAGGCGCATGAAGTATTTCAGTGCCCAAGACGATGTCTGGTACGAGTGCACATCCTCATACCAGGTACCGACGACACTGTGGCGTCCAGCCCTCCAACTTTCATTAAAGGGCCAATGCTAGAATTGGATCAGAGCATCACCGATACATCCATCTTCGTCACCAGTAGCATCCACAAACCCTAGCTGCCACATTTCCCATGTACATCTCCATTGCCTCCACCATCATCATCACCGCAATATTCATCCCCAAGTTAGCCATACCTTGAAATTGTCTATCGCATCTGGCAACCATTGTAAGGCATATTGTCAATAAATTATTTGTCCTGATGTGTTCTTCAATGAATTTTTTCTTGCAATCAGATCACTATGTATGTGTAATTTGGTAAGGTCGTAGGTTGAGGCATAGCCTTGCAACCCTATGTATTTGTTGAAGGGATCAATCAAATGACTTTGAACTAGCGTCCCGTATGTGTGAAATAAAATTTCTTCGTACTTGAATCTTGCCTCTATCGTGTTCTTTGACCCTGCAGGTACTCAGGATCACAGAGTTCAAGCCATGAGGAGGCTAAGGGCAGAGAGACCGTGAGTGCTATTATGAACAACATTGACATAAAGGTTTAGTACGGTAGCATGAATCCTATATCTGGGGATAAAAGAGGTCTGGTCATTAAACACCAACTACTTTTGTCCGATTCTTTATTGAAGCAACCCTAGATGATGGCACTTCAGTTGGACAACTGACTCCTGATGCAAGGCGTGTTCTAGTCAAGAATTAATTTGGACATATCCCCCACTTTGATATGTTGTAAGCACATCTTGACGGATGTCTTCCAAGGCACAAATTAATATCATAGTGATCTCATTCACAAGTATTTTGTTGTAAGAATTAAAACCTCATAACCATGCCTATTTTTACTATAAGTGTTCTACATTGCAACTTGATTTTGATCCAGTCTAAAAACTAGAATTTAATACTCTTGAAGAAACTTGTTAAAAAGCTGGAGGCCATCACCAAAACGAAGATCCAACCATTATGACATCCGCATGACCATGATGCAGCCATCGTCTAATGTCTAGGGCCACCACCCCAAGTGCCAAAGACCTAACTAGATTCTAGACCTCGGATGCCTGCGATTCTCCTGCATCAAGTGTCGTCGATGCTAGAGAAATCTCCGGACGCCACACGCCTCCTGCAACACCCCCGGGTGCTGAATCCTGAGATCCACTGCCACCAGCATCCCCACAAAGAGCCGCCACCTGGCCGATCATCCCTGATAGAGGTGATGCCATCAACACCATGACCAAAGCCGCCGCTATGGGGGATAATGGTCCATCAACCGGCCGTACCCCCTACCTAGTCATCGTCCAAACCATGTCGTCGGAGCAGCATCATGCCATTGGAAGGAACATGCAAGGGAAGACAATCTCATGCCACCTTCCCCTCCAAACAGTCGCGCTATAGCCTGATCCCCACTGTCCCCATCACCGGTGGTGCATGGCCTTACCCATCAACCGCCTCCGAGGATGATGAGGGGGGAGGAGAGAGGAGTGGGAGGGGCGGAGGTTGGTGGGCTAGCCCCCCCCCCATCTCCCTGGAGGGGGCAGTGTGTGGGGATCCCTAGAATATGTATATTAAAAGGTTAGGTAGGAAATATTCATGGGTAGCTAACGGTCAAGATCCCACAATAATGTTGGTTATCCCCCACACTACCGCCGCATAGATCCATTATGAAACAGTCTGGGCTTCAGAGCTCCTTAATGCAAAGTATTTTCATTGGAATTTTGGAGCATTAAAATTCTTAGGAATATTTTTTGTGTTGGTTGTTTGATTCATAGGATTGGATCTTATAAAAAGAATCCTAACTATTCCTATGTTGTATGTTACATAGGAATTTTAGCATCCGCTTAAACCTCTTTGAAAGAATCCTTTGGTTTGTTCCTATGACGCAATCAAACAAAGCAAAATCCTATAGGGTTGAGATGAGAAGACATTCCAGTCATGTTGGGGATATACCCCATGGTGTGACCCGACCGAAGGGATAACCCGGCAAGGAAGTGGCGGCTTAACGATGTCCTGGTCGATGGGCTGAAGGGAGCGACAAGGCCCAGAAGGCGACTTACAGAAGTCCGGCTTATGAGGGACAATCGTTGGGCCGGCTCATCGAAGAAGAGGAAAGTTCCCTGACAAGGGAAGCAAGATCTAGACTAGGATTCGACTTCTAATAGACTAGTCCTAATCTTACTAGGACTCTACATGTTATCCGGCCCCTTTAACTTATATAAGGAGGGGCAAGGCACCCCAAGAGGGACAGATTGGAGAGGGAGAAGTCAATAGCTCTCAAGATAGAGGTAGTGAAACACCGCCCTTGTAATCGTGAGCATCATCATCATCAATAGTAATCAGGCAGGATGTAGGCTTTTTACCTCCACCACGAGGGGACGAACCTGGGTAAAACTCGCGTCTCTCGGTTCCAACCAACCCCGTTCAAACTACCACCTTGTTGCAATGGCCTCACACTGATACGTCTCCAACATATCTATAATTTTTGATTGTTCCATGCTGTTATATTATCAATCTTGGATGTTTTATAATCATTTTGTAGTCATTTTATATCATTTATTGGTACTAACCTATTGACATAGTGCCAAGTGCCAGTTGTTGTTTTTTCCATGTTTTTTACATTGGGGAAAATCAATATCAAACGGAGTCCAAACGAAACGAAACTTTACGAAGATTTTTTTGGACCAGAATGAACATAATGGGCCCTGGCTGCGCCTGGGGGTGCTCCGAGGAGAGCACAACCCACCAGGGTGCGCCAGGAGGCCCAGGAGCGCCCTGGTGGGTTGTGCCCACCTCGGGTGCCCACCGGACCACCTCTTTGCTCTATAAATACCCCAATATTCTAGAAACCCTAGGGGCGTCAACGAAATATTGATACAGCCGCCGCAGAGTCTAGAACCACCAGATCCAATCTGGACACCATCTCGGATGGGGTTCACCACCTCCATTGGTGCCTCTCCGATGATGTGTGAGTAGTTCTTTGTAGACCTTCGGCTCCGTAGTTAGTAGCTAGATGGCTTCCTCTCTCTTTCTCTCTCTCTCGCTGAATTCTCAATACAATGGTCTCTTGGAGATCCATATGATGTAACTCTTTTGGCGGTGTGTTTGTTGGGATCTGATGAACTTTGAGTTTATGATCAGTTATATCTTTTTATATCCATGAAAGTATTTGAGTTTCTTTGATATATTTTATGCATGATCTCTTATAGCCTCGTATTTCTTCTCTGATATTTGGGTTTTGTTTGGCCAACTTGATCTATTTATCTTGCAATGGGAAGAGGTGCTTTGTAGTGGGTTCGATCTTACGGTGCTTGATCCCACTGACAGAAGGGGAACCGACACGTATGTATCATTGCTACTAAGGATAACGATGGGGTCTATCTCTACATAGATAGATCTTGTCTACATCATGGCATCGTTCTTATTGCATTACTCCATTTCTTCATGAACTTGATACACTAGATGCATGCTGGATAGTGGTCGATGTGTGGAGTAATAGTAGTAGATGCAGGCAGGAGTCGGTCTACCAATCTTGGACGTGATACCTATATAATGGTCACTGCCTGGATATCGTCATGATTATTTGAAGTTCTATCAATTGCCCAACAGTAATTTGTTCACCCACCGTTTGCTATTTTTCTCGAGAGAAGCCACTAGTGAAACCTACAGCCTCGGGTCTCTTTCTCATATATTTGCCTTCACGATCTACTTTTATTTGTCTTTTATTTTCAGATCTACTAAACCAAAAATACAAAAATACGTTGCTGCAGTTTATTCTTATTTATTTTATTTGGCGTTCGATCTATCAATCTACTACAAATTTACCTCACATCCGTTTGCATGTCTTGAGGCGCCGTACCCCTGAAGGGATTGACAACCCCTTTAACACGTCGGGTTGCGAGAAGTTGTTATTTGTATGCAGTTATTGTTTACGTTGTGTTTCTTGGTTCTCCTGCTGGTTCGATAACCTTGGTTCCACATATGGGGGAAATACCTACTTCCGCTGTGCCGCATCATCCCTTCCTCTTTAGGGAAATACCGACGTAGCTTTAATCTACATCAAAAGGAATTTCTAGCACCGTTGCCGGGGAGGATCATCAACATATACCAGGTTCCTAATCACAAATCTCATCTCCTCACAATTTACATTATTTGTCATTTGCCTCTCATTTTCCTCTCCCCCACTTCACAAAAATTTGCCGTTTTATTCGCCTCTCTTTTTCGTCTGCAGTTTTCTTGCCAGATCTATCTATTTTCTTGCTTCCTAGTCTTAATGGCTAGCGTGCCTACTCCTCCTTTGTCTCCAGATTTTGAAGTGCTTTACTTCAAGCAAAGACAAGGAGAAAATTTGAAAGATGCTTGGTATAGGCTTATGGAATCTTATCGTATTTCCAATTTAAAGGGGGCGCTAAGGACTTGCTTCGTAATTTTTACATAGGATTGACTTTGCATCATAGACAACTCCTAGATTTTGCCGCTAAAGGGAATTTGATCGAGCTTGATGCCAATGCTGCCTATGAAATTTTAGAAGGAATTTTGGGGATTCCACCCCAAAAAAGGGGGTTTACTTTCACCCGAGAGGGAGTCCAAATGCTGGACAAACTTGGTGATTTGCATGAACACATGGTTGAATTACAAAAATATAACGAACCCCTCAAACATCTCAATGGTAGTATCAATCGCATGAATACCTTGATTACTCTTTGCAACAAGCGATTGGATATTTTGGATCTCAAGATGGTTTCTTTTCCAGAGAATTTAGGGAAGCGTAAAGAGCCTCCCGGATTTGAGAAAAGTTTCCAAAACTTCAGAGGACAAAACTTAGATCCTTGCTTTATGCCTAGCTAAGGGTGTAAAACTATAGCGCTTGTTGGGAGGCAACCCAATGAATAAAATTTATTTTTGCCTTTTTGCTTCCTGTTTTTGAGTGTTAGCACAATTATGCTACTGTTATGATTGTGTTTTATGTTTTAATTAGTGTTTGTGCCAAGTAAAGCCTTTAGGATCTTCTTGGGTGATAGTTGTTTGATCTTGCTGAAAAAAACAAAAACTTTTGCACTTGCGAAATTAATTTTCATTTTTTACCAAAGAGCGATAAAAAAACCCATTCCACTTGCAGTAGATCAATATACAAATTGCTCATGTTGACCTATTTTATCGGAATTTTTGGAGTTACATAAGTATTCGAAATAGTCAGATTGCTACAGATTGTTCTGTTTTGACAGATTCTGTTTTCTTTTGCTTTGTGTGCTTATTTTGATGGCTCTATGGTTTTCTTTGATGAGTTTTTGCCATAGAAAAGTTGGAATACAGTAGATATAATGCAAGAAAAAAAATATGAATTGGTTTGATACAGCACTTATAGTAGTGATTTATTTTCTTATACTAACGGATCTCATGAAGGTTTTGTTGAGTTTTGTGTGATTGAAGTTTTCAAGTTTCGGGTTATGTTACGATGGATGAAGGAATAAGGAGTAGAAGAGCCTAAGCTTGGGGATGCCCCGGCATCCCAAACTATTATCCAAAAATGAGCAACCTACTAAGCTTGGGGATGCCCTCGAGTGGCATCCCCTCTTTCTTCTAATGACCATCGGTATTTTACTGCAAGCTATATTTTTATTCGTCACATACTATGTGTTTTGCTTGGAGCATCTTGTATGAGATGAGTCTTTGATTGTTTTATTTTGTGTTTTAAGTCTTGATCCCTTGCTGGACACACCTATTTTAGAGAGCCAAAATTATGTCATGACTTGTTAGAATTGCTCTCTTTGCTTCACTTAAATCTTTTATGAGCTATGGACTTGCTCTAGTGCTTCACTTATATCTTTTTAAGCACAGTGTGCTTAGTATTTTTAAAATAAATGCTCTATTGCTTCACTTAGATTTATTTGAGAGTTAGTAAAATTTTCAAAAAATTCTCTCTTGCTTCACTTAAATGAATTTGAGAGAAAGAAAGAAATATTGTCCTCGTGATCTTCACTTATATTTGTTTGAGCTTATGAAAAGCAACACGTGAAAATTAGTCCCAACGTGATAGATATCCAAGAAGGACATAATAAAAACTTTCATGAAGATCATTGGATAAAATAAACTTGATTCTTAGTAATAGTTTTGATATGATGATGTGATATGTGAGTCATCTTGATGAGTAATTATGCTTTTGTAAGAATATTGGTGTTAAGGTTTGTGATTCCCTATGCAAGCACGAAAGTCAATAGTCATGCAATGAAATTATATCCTACTTTTGGTGCATTATTCGGTGTTAATTATGCTTAATGCTCGCTTATGAGATTATCTGTTTCTTGTTTGGTCGCTTCTCAATCTTTTGCTAGCCTTCATTTTGCATTAAGTATGATCTCTACTTGTGCATCCAAAATCCTTTATCCCAGTTTTGCCACACGAGTCCACTATATCTACCTATATGCGGTATTCTTTTGCCGTTCTAAGCAAATTTGCATGTGCCATCTCTAATTTTCAAAATAAACTTGTATTTTGTGTGTTTGTTTCGCTCGCGGGGCGGTCAGGGGTGGATAATATTTTCCATGCTAGATGTGTTATTCTCACAATGAGTGTTTATTCACTTGTCATTGCACAAGACTAAGGCAAAGGTATTAGGGATGCCCAGTACCAAAATGAAAAAAATGAATATACTTTATATTGTCAAATAATAAATTCCTTGGAAAGTGTTGGTATGGAAGGCACCTGTGGATACGGTTAGACATGGAAAGTGAAAGTATGGTGGGAAAGGAATAAACTTTATTTTCTTTTGGGAACCGCCTATGATATATCTAGCATGGAAAGTGTTGGGAACTCTAAGTCGTTTTTGTTGGTGGGATGGATACACCTCTCAACATGTTTTTATCTCTCAGTTTTTCGCTTTGAGCTCTGGCACCTCTACAAATCCCTACTTCCCTCCGCAAAGGGTCTCTCTTTTTGAGTCTCCATCTTCTCTTATAAAAGCACCAACTAGGAGGTAATATGATCGTACTTGAGTATTGTGTGTAGCTAATATCCGAGTGTGTTTCATGAATGGATCAATGTTTGAGCATGATAGGCTAGGGATATCTTATTTTAGCGTTGATATTTTGAAAGATAAGGTTGCTTGTTGATATGCTTGAGTATTTAAATTATCATGTCAAAACTAGACTATTGCTTTGAACAATATAAATGTCCAAATGTCCATGCTATAAAGAAAAGAATATGATATGACATGTTACGCAGCATTCCACATCAAAAATTCTATTTTTATCACTTCCCTACTCGAGGACGAGTAGGAGTTAAGCTTGGGGATGCTGATACGTCTCCAACATATTTATAATTTTTTATTGTTCCATGTTGTTATATTATCAATCTTGGATATTTTATAATCATTTTATAGTCATTTTATATCATTTTTTGGTACTAACCTATTGACATAGTGCCAAGTGCCAGTTGCTATTTTTTCCATGTTTTTTACATCGCAAAAAATCAATATCAAACGGAGTCCAAATGCAACGAAACTTTACGGAGATTTTTTTGGACCATAAGGAACATATTGGGCCCTGGCTGCGCCTAGGGGGTGCTCCGAGGAGAGCATAACCCACCAGGGCGCGCTAGGAGGCCTAGGCGCGCCTGGTGGGTTGTGCTCACCTCAGGTGCCCCCCGGACCGCCTCTTTGCTCTATAAATACCCCCAATATTCCAGAAACCCTAGGGGAGTCGACGAAATATTGATCCAGCCACCACAGAGTACAGAACCACTAGATCCAATCTGGACACCATCTCGAATGGGGTTCACCACCTCCATTGGTGCCTCTCCGATGATGCGTGAGTAGTTCTTTGTAGACCTTCGGGCCCGTAGTTAGTATCTAGATGGCTTCCTCTCTCTCTCCCTCTCTCTCGCTAAATTCTCAATACAATGGTCTATTGGAGATCCATATGATGTAACTCTTTTTGCGGTGTGTTTGTTGGGATCTGATGAACTTTGAGTTTATGATCGGTTATATCTTTTTATATCCATGAAAGTATTTGAGTTTCTTTGATATTTTTTATGCATGATCTCTTATAGCCTCGTATTTCTTCTCCGATATTTGGGTTTTGTTTGACCAACTTGGTCTATTTATCTTGCAATGGGAAGAAGTGCTTTGTAGTGGGTTCGATCTTACGGTGCTTGATCCTAGTGACAGAAGGGGAACCGACACGTATGTATCGTTGCTACTAAGGATAAAATGATGGGGTCTATCTCTACATAGATAGATCTTGTCTACATCATGTTATCATTCTTATTGCATTACTCTGTTTCTTCATGAACTTAATACAGTAGATGCATGATGGATAGCGGTCGGTGTGTGGAGTAATAGTAGTAGATGCATGAAGGAGTCGGTCTACCAATCTTGGACGTGATGCCTATATAATGATCATTATCTGGATATCGTCATGATTTTTTGAAGTTCTATCAATTGCCCAACAGTAATTTGTTCACCCACCGTTTGCTATTTTTCTTGAGAGAAGCCACTAGTGAAACCTACGGCCCTTGGGTCTCTTTCTCATATATTTGCCTTCGCGATCTACTTTTATTTGTCTTTTATTTTCAGATCTACTGAACCAAAAATACAAAAAATACCTTGGTGCAATTTATTCTTATTTATTTTATTTGGCGTTCGATCTATCAATCTACTACAAATTTACCTCATGTCTGTTTGCCTATCTTGAGGCGTCGTACCCCGGAAGGGATTGACAACCCCTTTAACATGTCGGGTTGCGAGAAGTTGTTATTTGTGTGCAGGTGTTGTTTACGTTGTATTGCTTGGATCACCTACTGGTTCAATAACCTTGGTTTCACATCTGAGGGAAATACCTACCGCTGCTGTGCTGCATCATCCCTTCCTCTTTGGGGAAATACTGACGTAGCTTTAAGCGACACCACACACCTAAGCTCTCCTATGAGGACATCTGCCGTAACAAAACCACGACAGTTGGTGCCCACCATGGGGCGGCACGCTGTGGTATTGTGTTCTTGGTGGGAGCTCTTCTAGGGACAAGAAGCTCGCAATTGGCCAGATGAAGAAGAGCTAGCTCAGAAGGATCTGCATCAGCTTCGAGTTCATTAGTCCAGATTTACAATCCGTGAGATTTAAGTTTGAGAGAAATTAGGTTGCGGTCTGTCCGATTTTTTTCACGTCACCGAGACCGATAGACTTCTAAAGAGGACATGTCCGATCAACCGATGCCCTTGCGTACATACTGTTGTGTCACGTGTGCCTGCTCTATTTCCTTTTCTACTCCAAACTAGAGTACGTGGAATCAGATCAAGCCCTGAGGGAGCCATTGTTTTCATTGCACTTACACGTCTGACCATCCATTGATTCATCACATCATCTAGTACTAATCCAATACCCACTACGCCATTGATCTGCGTTTCCGCACACGTATGGACCATGGGCAATTATACATTTCAAGCAGATCTCCCAATACTATTCCCATCGATCAGATAAAAAAATATCCCACTAGTTGGTTCGAGTTCTGAGAGCAATTAGTGCTTCCATTGCAGGAAAAAGAAAGAAATGAAAAAAAGAGAAAACCACGACCCGGAGGTGGAGGTAGAGGCGGACGTGGATTTGCCAAGACGACCGTGGCCCAGAAATGGACATGGCCACGGACTCGGGCCTCCACCGACCACGTCGCTGGCTCGCCTCACCTCTTTTGCCATCGTGGCCTCGCCCCGCCTCGCCGCCTCTGCCGCTGTGGCTCACCTCGTTGTCCCGAACTTGCTTCGAGCTAGCCTCGCCTCACCGGTCTGCCCCTCCACCGTGGCTCGTTGATACGTCTCTTAATTTATGAAGTATTCATGCCATGTTTACAAAGATTTTATATGATTTTGATATGATTTGAATCGAACTAACCTGGACTGACACTTTTTTCAGGAAAACTACTATGGTGTTGTTTTTGTGCAGAAACCAAAGTTCTCCAAACGCAACGAAACTTTTTGATGATATTTTTTGAACAAAAGAGGCACTAGAAGCGTCATGGGAGGACCAAAAGGGGAAGGAGGTGGCCACTAGGCACCAGGGCGCACCACCCCCATCTAGCGCGCCCTGGTGAGTAGTGGGCCCCTCGTGGCCCATCTTAGCGTGAGATCGACGTCAAAAAATCCTATATATTTAGAAACCCCCGAAAGTTAACCTACATCAGAAGTTCCGCCGCCGCAAGCCTTTGTGGCCACGAAAAACCAATCTAGACCTTGTTCCGACACCCTGTCGGAGGGGGAAATCATCACCGGAGGCCATCTTCATCATCCCGACAGCCACCATGATGAGGAGGGAGTAGTCCACCCTCGGGGCTGAGGGTTTGTACTAGTAGCTATGTGTTTGATCTCGCTCTCTCTCTCTCTCTCTCGTGTTCTTGATTTGGCTAGATCTTGATATATCGCGAGCTTTGTTAATATAGTTGGATCATATGGTGTTTTCCCCTCTCTATCTTGTTGTGATGAATTAATTTTTACCTTTGAGATTTTATTGTTATCGGATTGAATATTTTTATGGATTTGAGAACACTTCATGTATGTCTTGGCACTCAACTCGCGAATTCCCGAGATGACATTGGGGTAATCTATGCATAGGGGTTGATGCATGTTTTCGTCTTTGTTTCTCTGGTAGAAATCTTGGGGCACTCTTTGAAGTTCTTTGTGTTGGATTGAGTATTATGAATCTAAAATTGTTTGATGCATATCGTATAATTAACTCACGGATACTCGTGGTGACATTGGAGTATCTAGGTGACATTATCATTGGTTGATGTGTATCATATGGTGTTATTTTAGTACAAACTCTTGGGTTGTTTGTGACACTTATAGGAATAGCTCGGTCGAAAAGGATAACTTTGAGGTGGTTTCGTACCCTACAAACAATTCGTCTTATGTTCTCCGTTAGATAAGAACTTTGGAGTGATTCTTTGTTGCACATTGAGGGATTGCCATATGATCCAATTTTGTTAGCATTGTTGAGAGATTGCACTAGCGAAAGTATGAACCCTAGGCCTTGTTTTCAAGCATTGTAATACTGTTTGTGCTCACTTTTGTTACTTGCTACCTTGCTATTTTTTATTGTTCCTATCACAAAAATCAATATCTACTATCATTGCTACACTTGTATCACCATCTCTTCGCCAAACTAGTGCACCTATACAATTTACCATTCTATTTGGTGTGTTGGGGACACAAGACACTCTTTGTTATTTGGTTGCAAGGTTGTTTGAGAGAGACCATCTTCATCCTATGCCTCCCACGGACTGATAAACCATAAGTCATCCACTAAATTTTCTACGGTCCTACAAAACTCTGTGCTTGGAGGCCCAACATGACTTTACAAGAACAAGTTGTGCAGTAGACATCACTCGCCGTGGCCCCGCCTGGCTACCTCCTCCGTCGTGCCTCACCTCGTCGCTCGCGGCCCTGCCTCGATCCGCCCCTCCGTCGTGGCCCCGCCTGTCTGCCCCTCCGCCGTGCCTCACCTCGATGCCCGCGGCCCCGACTCGGTCTGCCCCGCCGCCGTGGCCTCGCCTTGACCAGTCCGCCTTCGCCGATGTGGCTTACTTCGCTGCCATAGCCTCGCCTCGAGTTGACCCAGCACCCCATTGTTTAGCACGGTCACTCCACGGCACTGAAGTAGGGTGTCCCCCAGCAACAGCGGTGTGATAACCCACAAGTATAGGGGATCGCAACAGTTTTTGAGGGTAGAGTATTCAACCCAAATTTATAGATTCGACACAAGAGGAGCCAAAGAATATTTGAAGGTATTGGCAGCTGAGTTGTCAATTCAAGCACACCTAGAGATTAATTATCTGCAGCAAAGTGATCAGTAGCAAAGTAGTATGATAGTTTTGATAATAGTAGCAACATTAACAGTAACGGTAACAATGATAGCAATAGTTTTGTAGCAAGTGTAATAGTGATGATAGCATTAGTAACTTAGCAGAAATAATATAGGATAAATTCGTAGGCATTGGATCGGTGACTTATTGGATGATATTCATCACGAGACAGTTATAACCTAGGGCGATACAGCACTAGCTCCAGTTCGTCAATATAATGTAGGCATGTATTCCGTGAATAGTCATATGTGCTTATGGAAAGAACTTGCATGACATCTTTTCTCTTACCCTCCCATGGCAGCGGGGTCCATATTGGAAACTAAGGGATATTAAGGCCTCCTTTTAATAAAGAACCGGAACAAAGCATTAACACATAGTGAATACATGAACCCCTCAAACTACGGTCATCACCGGGAGTGGTCCTGATTATTGTCACTCCGGGGTAGCCGGATCATAACACGCAGTAGGTGACTATAACTTGCAAGATCGGATCTAGAACATGGATATAATGGTGATAACATAAATGGTTCAGAACTGAAATCATGGCACCCAGCCCCAAAGTGACAATCATTAAGCATGGCTAAGGGAGTCCTGGATTAGGGGGTCTCCGGACAGCCGGAATATATCCTTTGGCCGGACTGTTGGACTATGAAGATACAAGATTGAAGACTTCGTCTCGTGTCCGGATGGGACTCTACTTGGCGTGGAAGGCAAGCTAGGCAATACGGATATGTATATCTCCTCCTTTGTAACCGACCTTGTGTAACCCTAGCCCCCTCCGGTGTCTATATAAACCGGAGGGTTTTAGTCCGTAGGACAACATACAATCATACCATAGGCTAGCTTCAAGGGTTTAGCCTCTCCGATCTCGTGGTAGATCAACTCTTGTAATACTCATATCATCAAGAATAAATCAAGCAGGACGTAGGGTTTTACCTCCATCAAGAGGGCCCAAACCTGGGTAAAACATCGTGTTCCCTGCCTCCTATTACCATCCTCCTTAGACGCACAGTTCGGGACCCCCTACCCGAGATCCGTCGGTTTTGACACCGACATTGGTGCTTTCATTGAGAGTTCCTCTGTGTTGTCGCCATTAGGCTTGATGGCTCCTACGATCATTGATAGCGATGCAGTCCGGGGTGAGACTTTTCTCCCCGGACAGATCTTTGTGTTTGGCGGCTTCGCATTGCGGGCCAACTCGCTTGGCCATCTGGAGCAGATCAAAAGGTACGCCCCTGGCCACCAGGTCAGGTTTGGAAGCTTAAACTACACGGCCGATATCCGCGGAGACTTGATCTTCGACGAATTCGAGCCCCTGCCTTGTGCGCCGCGCGGTCACATGAGTACGATTTAGCTCTACCATTGGACCGTATTCAGGAGATCGCACCGGCAGCCGCTCTGAGCCTCAATTCGGAGCCAGTTGTGCCATCCATGGACAGGTGGATGGACCCCTCACGGAGGTTGTATCCTCAGCGGTGATCGATCCGAATATCGACCTTACCCTTCACGAGAGCCGTGTTGCCAAACTGTCGGATCCTTCTCCGGCCACGGACTCCGAACCGCCTGTGCCCGTGCCTGTCGAATCCGATTGGGCGCCGATCATGGAGTTTACCTCCACGGATATTTTTCAGCACTCGTCCTTTGGCGACATGCTGAACTCATTAAGGTCTCTCTCCTTGTCAGGAGAGGCCTCGCCGAACTACGTCCGGCAGGATTGGGATGCGGATGACGAAGAAATTCGCCGCCCACCCACCACCCACTTAGTAGCCACTGTCGATGACTTAACCGACATGCTCGACTTCGACTCCGAATACATCAACGGTATGGACGATGATGCAGGAGTCGAAGAGGAACCACTGCCCACAGGGCACTGGACAGCCACCTCATCATACGATATATACATGGTGGACACACCCAAAGAAGGCAATGGCGATGAGACAATGGAGGATGACCCATCCAAGAAGCAACCCAAGCGTCAACGTCAGCGGCGCCGCTCTAAGTCCCGCCAAGGCAAAAGTGGTGATACTGGCACCGGAGATAATAGCACTCTGGATAGTGCCGAAGACAACAATAATCCCCTCCAGCAAGATTTAGAGCAGGAGGATGGAGGAGCCAGCCCTCCTGAGAGGGCGACAGATGGAGAGGCAGAGGATGGTAATTACATGCCTCCCTCTGAAGATGAGGCAAGCCTCGACGATGATGAATTCGTTGTGCCAGAGGATCCCGTCGAACAAGAGCGCTTCAAGCGCCGGTTTATAGCCACGGCAAATAGCCTTAAGAAAAAGCAGCAACAGCTTCAAGCTGATCAAGATTTGCTAGCCGACAGATGGACTGAAGTCCTGGTGGCCGAGGAATATAAACTCGAACGCCCCTCCAAGAGTTACCCAAAGTGCAGGTTGCTACCCCGACTGGAGGAGGAAGCACCGAAACCTACATCCCTGGCGTATGATGCGGCTGATCGGCCACCTCGTGGCCGCGACAAAGAAGCATTCCAGCCAAAAGCTCAGCCCGCACCCCGACGCCATTCAAATAAAAAGGCATGGGGAAATACGACAGACCTACGAGACGTATTGGAGGACAAAGCAAAACATGCAATATCGATCTACGGATCACGAGGGCGTGCCACTATGCGAGACGATAATCATCACGCCGGATACAGTAAAAGTAAGTCCGGCCGGGCCGAACACAGCGGGCAAGACTCATTTGAGCTGCGTCGCGACATAGCCCAGTACAGAGGCGCCGCACACCCCCTATGCTTCACAGACAAAGTAATGGATCATCAAATCCCAGAGGGTTTCAAACCCGTAAATATTGAATCATACGACGGCACAACAGATCCTGCGGTATGGATCGAGGATTTCCTCCTGCACATCCACATGGCCCGCGGTGATGACCTACACGCCATCAAATACCTCCCACTAAAACTCAAAGGACCAACTCGGCATTGGCTCAACAGCTTGCTAGCAGAGTCCATTGGCTGTTGGGAAGATCTGGAAGCCGCATTCCTCCACAACTTTCAGGGCACTTATGTGCGACCACCAGATGCCGATGACTTGAGCCACATAATTCAGCAGCCAGAAGAATCGGCCAGGCAATTCTGGACACGGTTCCCAACAAAGAAAAATCAAATCGTCGACTGTCCGGATGCAGAGGCCCTAGCAGATTTCAAGCACAACATCCGCGACGAGTGGCTAGCCCGGAACCTTGGTCAGGAAAAGCCGAAATCTATGGCAGCCCTCACGACACTCATGACCCGCTTTTGCGCGGGAGAAGACAGTTGGCTGGCTCGCAGTAATAACATATCAAAGAACCATGGTACTTCGGATACCAAGGACGGCAATGGCAGATCACGTCGCAACAAACATAAGCGTCGCATTAACAACGACAATACCGAGGATACGGCAGTCAACGCCGGATTCAAAGGCTCTAAACCCGGTCAGCGGAAAAAGCCATTCAAAAGAAGCACTCCGGGCCCGCCAGTTTGGACCGTATACTCGATCACTCGTGTCAAATACATGGCACCCCCGACAAGCCAGCCAACCACACCAACAGGGATTGTTGGGTGTTCAAGCAGGCCGGCAAGTTAAATGCCGAAAATAAAGATAAGGGGTCACATAGCGATGACGAGGAGGAGCCCCGGCAGCCAAACACCGGAGGACAGAAGAGGTTCCCCCCTCAAGTGCGGACGGTGAACATGATATACGCAACCCACATCCCCAAGAGGGAACGGAAGCATGCGCTCAGGGACGAATATGCGTTGGAGCCAGTCGCCCCAAAATTCAACCCATGGTCTTCCTGTCCGATCACCTTCGACCGCAGGGACCACCCCACTTGTATCCGTCATGGTGGATTCGCTGCATTGGTCCTAGACCCAATCATTGACGGATTTCACCTCACTCGAGTCTTTATGGATGGCGGCAGCAGCCTGAACCTGCTTTATCAGGACACAGTGTGCAAAATGGGTATCGATCCCTCAAGGATCAAACCCACAAAAACGACATTTAAAGGCATCATACCAGGTGTAGAGGCCCATTGCGCAGGCTCAGTCACACTGGAAGTGGTCTTCGGATCCCCGGATAACTTCCGAAGTGAAGAGTTAATCTTCGACATAGTCCCGTTCCGCAGTGGCTACCATGCACTGCTCGGGCGAACCGCATTTGCAAGATTCAATGTGGTACCGCATTATGCATATCTCAAGCTCAAAATGCCAGGACCTCAGGGGGTCATCACAGTCAATGGAAACACAGAGCGCTCTCTCCGCACGGAGGATCACACTGCAGCCCTCGCAGCAGAAGCACAAAGCAGCCTCTTAAGGCAATCCACTAGTTCACCGATTAAGGACCCGGACACCTTCAAGCGCGCCTGGAGTAATCGGCAACAGGACCGCCTGGCACGTTCCGAGCTTGCATAGCAATGCGGCCCCCACCCCGGTCCCAGTTGAAAGGATCAATATGGTTGACTAGAGGGGGGGTGAATAGGCAACTAACAATTTTTAGTTTTTCTTTAACAAGTTAAACTTTGCATCAAAATAGGTTGTCTAGAAATGCAACTAGGTGAGCAACCTATATGATGCAACGAGGAAAGGTACACAAGCAAGCAAGAGATATGAAACAAGTAAGCTTGCTTAAATAAAGGCATGAGATAACCAAGCGTGGAGACGGTGGAGACGAGGATGTGTTGCCGAAGTTCCTTCCCTTTGAGAGGAAGTACGTCTCCGTTGGAGCGGTGTGGAGGCACAATGCTCCCCAAGAAGCCACTAGGTCCACCGTATTCTCCTCACACCCTCACACAATGCAAGATGCCGTGATTCCACTATTGGTGCCCTTGAAGGCGGCTACCGAACCTTTACAAACAAGGTTGGGGCTCTCTGCACAACTTAATTGGAGGCTCCCAACAAAACCACGAAGCTTCACCACAATGGAATATGGCTCCGAGGTGACCTCAACCGTCTAGGGTGCTCAAACACCCAAGAGTAAAAAAATCCACACAAGAAAGTATGGGGGAACCAAATATCCTTTGGTGGAAGTGTAGATCTAGGTCTCCTCCTTCAATCCCTAGCAAATCAACAAGTTTGAGTGGCTAGAGAGAGAGATCGGGCAAGAGAGCTTGAAGGGCATCAATGGTGGAGTGAGAGAGGTCAAAGGTAGGAGAGGTAGGTGGGAGAAGCTCCCTTATATAGTCACCCTCAATTTCCAACCGTTACTGCGAATTTAGCACTGCAGCGTTACAACCGGTCCTCGTCCCGGTACAACCGGGACTCACGGTGTATCTGCAGAACCCTACCAAGCGGTACAACCAGACCAAGGGGGCGGTAGTACCGGCTAAGAAAAATAACCGGACTAACCGCCTGGCCACCGCACGATCACCGCATCAAAACAGGAGCTTGACCGGTACTTGGGCGGTGCCTGGCCGGAACAACCGTATGGCCTTGAGCTCTTGGGTGGCTAAGTCCTGAGCGGAAGAACCGCTCGGACCACCGGTGGTACCGGTCATCGTGGAACGACCGGACCAACCAGGCCACTACCGCCCAAGAACCGCATCAAACCAGAAGCGAGAGCGGTACTTGAGCGGTGCATGGACGGAACCACCGCCCCAGCTGTTGCAGAGCATGGTGGCGGTACCACCGCCCGGAGGCAGCGGTACAACCGCTCGAGCACAGCTGGTGAGCAACAAGACCCAGCGGTACAACCGCTCCAGAGAGTGGTACAACCGCTGGGCAGAAACAGTGAGCAGAAAAGAAAAGAGGGGAAGAGGCAAGGAAAACTCTCTCTCTCACACACACCTGAGGAAGGCAAAGAGAGGGTGAGAAAAGTGTATGTGAACTGATTCCCCCAGAGCTTCCTAATGAGGATTCCCTCTTGATAGAACGGGTACTCTACGACCAAAGAAAATAAAACCATAAAGGACACGTCTTCGATCTTTTCCTTCGAGAGGTAATAGCAATCCGATGTAAACCTAAGCATCGAGAACCTGAAACATATAGCACACGTTTAGACCACAAAGGGTTGTCATCATCATCCAAAACATAAAGTAGGGAAATGCCCTTTCACCAGCCAAACAGCAAAATCCATGCCACGTGTACATAATTACGCATTAAAAATACCATGGGCACAGGCGGGGAGGGGGGCA
Source organism: Triticum urartu (assembly GCF_056163025.1). Taxonomy (NCBI): domain Eukaryota; kingdom Viridiplantae; phylum Streptophyta; class Magnoliopsida; order Poales; family Poaceae; genus Triticum; species Triticum urartu. The sequence continues at coordinate 163,807,902 of NC_141876.1, forward strand.
CGACTGCGGCACGCCCCAAGTCGCGGCTTAAACCACACTAGGGGCTTCCCACTCTGGAAACCCTGTCCGGCAGCACGATTGCCGAACACATGATGCAGCAACCAAGGAGGCAGAAAGCTATGTCACACCACGGAACTCCCAGGTGGATTACGATAACGAGTGAAATATTTGCTTTAATACTATTCCTCAGCTTGCCCTTGGAAGGGACATGTCAAACAGTCCTACTTTTTGCTTATCGCACTACTTGTATCATTCTGCTTCAACGCACCTTTTTGAATAAACAATGCATAGCATTAAGACTATTATTGCATTCTTCCTTTTTATGTATATGTTCATTCACGACATCTATCACCCGTACACTCTGGTACGTCCAATACGCTAGGGGCTTAAGCATACCCCATAATACGGCGTGAGAAGTCCGAACACTTTCGACAGTGCGGCACCCCGAACTTATAGCATTATATGCATCAGCTCCGAATCATGTCTTGGGTCAATAGTTGGGTTTGCCCGGCTTCCATGTTTTGGTACCTTACGTTCCGCTATATCAGCTAAGGTAGCACTGGGAGAACTACTGCGATTATGCCCCGGTGCTGCTGGGCTAAGCACCTCAGTAGAGAAAGCTAAAACTGACTGTCATGATAAGGCGAGAGACTGGTCGTTGTTCGAGAGGTTTCAAGTCCCTAAAGACTTATGCCGCATAGAGCGAGGAGTCGGCCCTGTCCGGCTTAAGGCGTGTATCGCGCCCCGAATTCGGCCTTCCGAATACTAGGGGCTTTGCCGAAATTTAAAATTATAGAATTCTATGGCTAAGTGAGAGTGATAACGCATTATAGTCTGATTGCCTTGTTCGTTGTGCTGAGCACCTCCCTCGAAGGACCCAACAATGGGAACAACAGTGCTCAGGTTTATCCCGAACACCCCAGCACTCGTGGCATGGGGGAAGAAGCCGACGAGTAGCCATCTCTCAGATTTGATAAACAGCCGAACAGAAGGTAATATTTTAAATTCAGACAAGCGTTGCATAGCGCATATGAACAAGTTTTCATAATACAGGATTACACGAGCAAGTTCATTCAAATATTACATCTTTTGCACACTTGTCCGCTACGAGACGGGCACCCTTCGGGGTGGCGATGCTCCTTGCCCTGCGGCGGCCCTTCCTTCACCAGCTTCACGGCGTCCATCTTGGCCCATTGCACCTTCAGACGGGCGAAAGCCCGGCGTGCACCTTCGATGCAGATGGACCGCTTGATGACTTCCAGCCGTGGGCAGGCATCCACAAGCCACCTCACCAGGCCGAAGTAGCTGTTGGGAAGGGTGTCGCCAGGCCATATCCAGACTATAAAGCCCTTCATGGCCCGTTCGGCCGCCTTGTGCAGCTCGACCAGTTGCTTCAGCTGGTCGCTCAGAGGCATCGGGTGTTCGGTCCCAGTATACTGAGACCAGAACAGCTTCTCCGTTGAGCTTCCCTCCTCGGCCTGGTAAAACTGTGCGGCATCCGACACGCTGCGGGGCAAATCTGCGAATGCTCCTAGAGAGCTCCGGATTCGGGTAAGTAACAAGTAATTCACTTTCACATGCTTGCTTTGAATATAGAATGCCTTACCCACCGCTATCTTCTTCATCGCATCAATCTCCTGGAGGGCCTTTTGGGCTTTGGCCTTGGCACTCTTTGCACTCTCAAGGGCCGTGGCAAGCTCGGACTCTCGCGTCTTCAAGTCAAGCTCCAACGCCTCATGCTTCGTCACGAGAGCGTGGAGCTCTTGCTACACCTCGCCCACCCGTGCCTCATGCCTTTCCCGCTCGGTGCGCTCCTTGGCCGCTTTGTTTTTGGACTCGGATAGCGCTTGCTTCAGGGTCGCCACCTCGGTCGTGGCCCTGGCAAATTTACGATGATCCTATCATTTTGCAATCGCATTCTTTTTATATATATCCATAGACTAAGTACTACTTACCTTTGTTCTCCTCGAGCTGCCTCTTGGCAAGGCTGAGCTCTTCCTTGGACCCTTCGAGGTCCTGCTTCAGTGCGGCGACCTCCGCAGTCAGTGCGGCAGAGGCCAGCAGCGAAGCCTGCATACGCATAGAGACATACTTATATTAGACTCCTGCGATATTGTTTGATCCTCTGTTCGGCTTTTCTTTGTGAACACCGAACAGAGCATCAGGGGCTACTGTCTATGCGGTAATATTTTTCCAATATTTCAAATACTTACCTCAAAGCATGTCAGAAGGCTGGCACAGGCTTCAATCAGTCCGCTCATGGCGGACTGAACCTTCTGGATCACCGCACTCATAATAGTGCGGTGCTCTTCGTCGATGGAAGCGTTGTGAAGCGCTCCCAGCAGATTTTCCGGTGCCTCTGGATGGACAGAGGTCACCGGCACAGGTGTCTTGCCCCTTTTGGAAGGAGGCCGCCTGCCTGAGTCCGGAACCACTGGAGGTTCCGGCGCGGTGTTCGGCTGAGGGCCGAACTCGGAGCCCTCGGGAGCCTTGCTCCCTCTGCTCCCAGAATCCGGAAGGTCGCCTCGAGGTGCCTCCAGGACTGTCTCCCCTCGACCCGGTGCCTCTTGAGACAATACCTCGGCGTTGTCCATAGGGTAAGGGGAGGTGGCGGTCGGAAGTAGATCGCTATCCATATCTGACGATCCCAGGGAGCCATCCGACAATACGTCGATACGGGCTCGTGGTGGTCTGCATAATCATAATTCGGCGTTACGAGAAGCAGTGCGACAAAGGTATGCTATGAGTTACTCTGGCATCCGAATACTTACGACTTCGCTAGGGGCTTGGCCCCGAGCAGCCACTCGTCTTCGCCTTCGGTGGCGGTGGTGGAGTAGTCCGGAAGGAGAGTCCTTCCCTTCTTGGACCCTTCCGCCCCCTCGGTTAGGGCGGCCTTCCTTTTCTTGTCTCCCCCGACTGGAGGGGGAGCATCTTCATCTTCCTCCTCGTCTTCGGCGGAGGAGTGCGTCGCGGAGTTATCGGACGATGAGTCCGATAACACCTGGCGTCGGGAACTCTTTCGGGTTCCCTTGGCCTTCTTGGTCTTCTCCGGCACCTTGTAAGGAGCCGGAGTCAGCTTCTCCGTTAGGAGAGCGTCCGCAGTGTCTTCGGGCAAAGGGGCCGGACAGTTAATCTTCCCCGACATCTCCACCCAGTCCTGTCAAAGGCATGGAGCTCAGACCCCGCACATGGTTAAGCTAGGGGAAATAAATATCCTACCAGATCTGTAGAACTCACCGAATGCGCTAGGCGCTTCGCGCTTAGCCCGCGGTCCTCGGTGAGAGAGGGAGGGACCTCGGCGCCCTTGAATAGCACCCTCCAGACGTCCTTGTGCGTCGTGTCGAAGAGCTCGCTTAGAGTCTGGTGCTGGGCCGAGTCGAACTCCCAGAAATTGAAATCCCGTTGTTGACACGGGAGGATCAGGCGGATGAGCATGACCTGGACTATGTTGACAAGCTTGAGCTTCTTGCCTGCCATATTTCGGATACATTTCTGGAGTCCGTCCAGCTCCACCGATGAACCCCAGGACAGGCCCTTCTCTTTCCAGGAGGTGAGCCGCGTGGGGATTCCGGATCGAAACTCGGGGGCTGCCACCTAGTTGGTGTCGCGCGGCTCGGTGATGTAGAACCACACCGATTGACACCCCTTTATGGTCTCCACGAAGGAGCCTTCAAGCCATATAACATTGGGCATCTTGCCCACCATGGCTCCACCGCATTCTGCTTGTTGGCCTCCCACCACCTTCGGCTTGATATTGAAGGTCTTTAGCCACAGGCCGAAGTGGGGCCGGATGCGGAGGAAAGCCTCACACACGACGATGAATGCCAAAATGTTGAGGATGAAGTTCGGGGCCAGATCATGGAAGTCCAGCCCGTTGTAGAACATGAGACCACGGACGAATGGATGGAGGGGAAACCCCAGTCCGTGGAGGAAGTGTTGGAGGAAAACTACCCTCTTGTGAGGTTCCGGGGTAGGGACGATCTGCCTCGTAGCGGGAAACCGATGCGCGATATTCGCGGCTAGGTATCCGGCCCCGTGCAGCTTTTTGATGTGTCCCTCCGTGACGGAGGATGCCATCCACTTGCCTCCTGCTCCGGACATGTTTGGAGAAAGTTGAGGAGAAGGATGTGGACTTGGGCGTTGGAGCTCGAGTGCGCAAGAATAGATGAGCAAGGAGGAAGAAGGCGTGGGTAGAAAAAGGTTAAACCTTGTCCCTTTATAAGGGCGGCCGAAACTATGCGCCCCCACTAGCCTAGTAAAAATCGCTTATCCCCCAAGCGCCGTAATCGATGGCGCAGTTGGGTTACCCACGCCCGTATTGATGAGAATCCCGTAAAAAGGGGGACACAATCTCTGCTTTGACAAAACGTGTCAAGAAACTGCCTCGCGTTATGTGCGGGGCTAGTTAAAGGAAATGGTTCGAATAATCACCGGGCCATGGCATAATGTCATTTTGCCAAAATGTGTCAGCAGATTAGATTTGTGGGAATATTATTCTCTCTACGGTGGTATGTGGAACTTATTTTGCAGGGTCGGACACTATCCTTGTATTCAAATTCTTCCATGGTGTATTCGGAGGAGGAACCCGCCTTGCAATGCCGAAGACAACACTATGCGCTGGACTCATCGTCATTGAAGCCTGGTTCAGGGGTGCTACCTCATGAGCTTGCATTGGATTTCCCCGAAGAGGAAAGGATGATGCAGCAGAGTAGCGTAAGTATTTCCCCTCAGTTTTTGAGAACCAAGGTATCAATCCAGTAGGAGGCCACGCTCAAGTCCCTCGTACCTGCACAAAACAATAGCTACTCGCAACCAACGCGATTAGGGGTTGTCAATCCCTTCACGGTCACTTACGAGAGTGAGATCTGATAGATATAATATCTTTGGTATTTTTGGTATAGAGATGCAAAGTGAAAAGTAAAAGGCAAAGTAAAAAGCAAAGCAAGATTAAAAGTGATGGAGTTTGATATGATCAGAATAGACCCGGGGGCCATAGGTTTCACTAGTGGCTTCTCTCAAGAGCATAAGTATTCTACGGTGGGTGAACAAATTACTGTTGAGCAATTGACAGAATTGAGCATAGTTATGAGAATATCTAGGCATGATCATGTATATAGGCATCACGTCCGTGACAAGTAGACCGAAACGATTCTGCATCTACTACTATTACTCCACTCATCGACCGCTATCCAGCATGCATCTAGAGTATTAAGTTAAAAATAGAGTAACGCTTTAAGCAAGATGACATGATGTAGAGAGATAAATTCATGCAATATGAAATAAACCCCATCTTGTTATCCTCGATGGCAACGATGCAATACGTGCCTTGCTACCCCTTCTGTCACTGGGAAAGGACGCCGCAAGATCGAACCCAAAGCTAAGCACTTCTCCCATGGCAAGAACTACCAATCTAGTTGGCCAAACCAAACGGATAATTCGAAGAAACTTACAAAGATAACCAATCATACATAAAAGAATTCAGAGAAGATTCAAATATTATTCATAGATAGACTTGATTATAAACCCACAATTCATCGGTCTCAACAAACACACCGCAAAAAGAAGAAGATTACATCGAATAGATCTCCACGAGAGAGGGGGAGAACTTTGTATTGAGATCCAAAAAGAGAGAAGAAGTCATCTAGCTAATAACTATGGACCCGAAGGTCTGAGGTAAACTACTCACACTTCATGGAGAGGCTATGATGATGTAGAAGCCCTCCGTGATGACGGCCCTCTCCGGCGGAGCTCCGGAACAGGCCCCAAGATGGGATCTCGTGGATACAGAAAGTTGCGGCTGTGGAATTAGGTTTTTGGCTCCGTCCTTGTTCGTTTGGGGGTACGTAGGTATATATAGGAGGAAGAAGTACGCCGGTGGAGCTTCGGTGGGCCCACGAGGATGGGGCGCGCGCCTGGGGGTATAGGGCGCGCCCCCCTACCTCGTGCCCACCTTGAAGCTTCCTTAGCGTAGGGTCCAAGTCTCCTGGGTCATATTCGGGAAGAAAATCACGTTCCAGAAAGGTTTATTCCGTTTGGACTCCGTTTGATATTTCGTTTCTTTGAAACACTGAAATAGGCAAAAAACTGCAATTCTGGGATGGGCCTCCGATTAATAGGTTAGTCCCAAAAATAATATAAAAGTGGAAAATAAAGCCCAATATAGTCCAAAACAGTAGATAATATAGCATGGAGCAATCAAAAATTATAGATACGTTGGAGACGTATCAGGCATCCCCAAGCTTAATTCCTGCTCGTCCTCGAGTAGGTAAATGATAAAAAGAGAATTTTTGATGCGGAGTGCTACTTGGCATAATTTCAATGCAAATCTTCTTATTTGTGGTATGAATATTCAGATTAGGAAGATTCAAGACAAAAGTTCATATTGACATAGAGAATAATAATACTTCAAGCAAACCAACAAGCAATTATGTTTCCTTAAAGTAACATGGCCAAAGAAAGTTCATCCCTACAAAATCATATAGTTTAGTCATGCTCCATTTTCGTCACACAAGAATGCTCTCATCATGCACAACCCCGATGACAAGCCAAGCAATTGTTTCATACCTTAATAATTTCAAACTCATTAACTTTCATGCAATACATGAGCGTGAGCCATGGATATAGCACTATGGGTGGAATAGAATATAATGATGGGGGTTATGTGGAGAAGACAAAAAGGAGAAAGTCTCACATCAACGAGGCTAATCAATGGGCTATGGAGATGCCCATCGATTGATGTTAATGCAAGGAGTAGGGATTGCCATGCAACGGATGCACTAGAGCTATAAATGTATGAATGCTCAACAAAAGAAACTAAGTGGGTGTGCATCCAACTTGCTTGCTCACGAAGACCTAGGGCACTTGAGGAGGCCCATTGTTGGAATATACAAGCCAAGTTCTATAATGAAAATTCCCACTAGTATGTGAAAGTGATAACTCAGAGACTCTCTATATGAAGAACATGGTGCTACTTTGAAGCACAAGTGTGGAAAAAAGGATAGTAGCATTGCCCCTTTTTATTTATTTTCTCTTTTTTTGGGCCTTCTTTTTTTTCTTTGGCCTTTCTCTTCTTTTTTTGGGACAATGCTCTATTGAATGATGATCATCACACTTCTATTTATTTACAACTCAATGATTACAACTCGATACTAGAACAAAGTATGACTCTATATGGATGCCTCCGGCGGTGTACCGGGATATGCAATGAATCAAGAGTGACAAGTATGAAAAAATTATGAACGGTGGCTTTGCCACAAATACTATGTCAACTACATGATCATGCTAAGCAATATGACAATGATGAATGTGTCATGATAAACTGGATGGTGGAAAGTTGCATGGCAATATATCTCGGAATGGCTATGGAAATGCCATAATAGGTAGGTATGGTGGCTGTTTTGAGGAAGATATAAGGAGGTTTATGTGTGAAAGAGCGTCTCATATCATGGGGTTTGGATGCACCGGTGAAGTTTGCACCAACTCTCGATGTGAGAAAGGGCAATGCACGGTACCGTAGAGGCTAGCAATGATGGAAGGGTGAGAGTGCGTATAATCCATGGACTCAACATTAGTCATAAAGAACTCATATACTTATTGCAAAAATCTACAAGCCCTCAAAAACCAAAGTATTACGCGCATGCTCCTAGGGGGATAGATTGGTAGGAAAAGACCATCGCTCGTCCCCGACCACCACTCATAAGGAGGACAATCAAATAACACCTCATGTTTCAAATTTGTTGCATAACGTTTACCATACGTGCATGCTACGGGACTTGCAAACTTTAACTCAAGCACTTCTCAAATTCACAATTACTCTACTAGCATGACTTTGATATTACTACCTCCATATCTCAAAACAATTATCAAGCATCCATCTTTTATTAGTATTCAACACACTCAAAAGAAAGTTTCACAAATCTTGAATACCAAGCATGTTACTATTAAGCAAATTACCATGCTATTAAGACTCTCAAAATAATTTAAGTGAAGCATGAGAGATCAATAGTTTCTTTAAAACAAATCCACCACCGTGCTCTTAAAAGATCTAAGTAAAGCACATGGAGCAAAATTACATAGCTCAAAAGATATAAGTGAAGCACATAGAGCAAAATCATAACTCTCAAAAGATATAAGTGAAGCACATACAGTATTCTATCAAATTTTAATTCATGTATGGATCTCTCAAAAGGTGTGTACAGAAAGGATGATTGTGGCACACTAAAACACAAAGAAACAAATAATACAAGATGCTCCAAGCAAAACACATATCATATTGGTGAATAAAAATATAGCTCCAAGTAAATTACCGATGGAAGTGGACGAAAGAGGGGATGCCCCGGGCTTTGACTTTTTGGTGTCCTTGGATTATCTTGGGGGTGCCATGGGAATCCCCAAGCTTAGGCTCTTGCCACTCCTTGTTCCATAATCCATCAAAAGAATTCACCCAAAACTTGAAAACTTCACAACACAAAACTCAATAGAAATCTCGTGAGCTCCGTTAGAGAAAGAAAACAAAAGACCACTTCAAGGTACTGTAATGAAATAATTCTTTATTTATATTGGTGTTAAACCTACTGTATTCCAAATTATCTATGGATTATAAACTATTTTACTAACCATAGATTCATCAAAATAAGCAAACAACACACGAAAAACAGAATCTGTGAAAAACAGAATAGTATGTATTAATCTGTAGCTAGCGCAAGATCTGGAACCCCAAAAATTCTAAAATAAATAGCTGGGCGTGAGGAATTTATCTATTAATCATATTCAAAAAGAATTAACTAAATATCCCTCTCCAAATAAAAATGACAGCAGTTCTCGTGAGCGCTAAAGTTTCTGTTTTTTACAGCAAGTTCAACAAGACTTTCCCCAAGTCTTCCCAACGGTTCTACTTGGCACAAACACTAATTAAACACAAAAAACACAACCAAAACAGAGGCTAAATAAATTATTAATTAAATAACAGCAAGGATAAATATTGGGTTGACTCCCAACAAGCGCTTTTCTTTAAAGCCTTATAGCTAGGTGTAATATTTCAATGATGCTCACATGAAAGACAAGAATTGAAGCACAAAGAGAGCATCATAAAACACGTGACAAACACATCTAAGTCTAACATACTTCCTATGAATAGGCATATTATAGGCAAAAAAATTAGCAAGGCAAGCAAAAACTAGCATATGCAAGGAAACGGAAAGAAACAATAGCAATCTCAACATAACGAGAGGTAATTTAGTAACAAGAAAATTTCTACCACCATATTTTCCTCTCACATAATAATTACATGTAGGATCATAATCAAATTCAACAAAATAGCTATCACATAAAATATTTTCAACACGATCCTCATGCATGCAAAGTTGACACTCTTCCAAAATAGTGGGATTAACATTAACTAAAGTCATGACCTTTCCAAACCCACTTTTATTAAAAACTTCATAAGATTGAACATTCTCCAAATATGTGGGATCTAAAGTTGACATTCTTCCAAACCCACTTTCAATATTATTGCAAATATTATAATCAATCTCATATTCATCATGGGGTTTAAATAAATTTTCAAGATCGAAAGAAGAATCACCCCAATCATGATCATTGTAACAAGTAGAGGACATGGCAAAACTAGCATCCCCAAGCTTAGGGTTTTGCATATTATTACCACAATTGACATTAATAAAATTTATAATAGAATCATTGCAATCATTCTTTCTATTTAAAGATCTATTGTGAATCGCTTCATGAAGTAATTCATCACACTTTTCAGATTCACGAATTTCAAGCAAAACTTCATAAAGATAATCTAGTGCACAAAACTCACTAGCAATTGGTTCATCATAATTGGATCTCTTAAAAAGATTAGCAAGTGGATGAGGATCCATAGATCTTAGGTTCTCTGTTTAGTAATAAATAAAAAACTATTCCAACCATACGAGCAAACAAAAAGCAAACGGGCAAAAGAGGCAAATAGAGAGGGAGGATAGAGAGAGAGGGCGAATAAAACGGCAAGGGTGAAGTGGGGGAGAGGAAAACGAGAGGCAAATGGCAACTAATGTAACGCGAGAGATAGGGATTGTGATGGGTACTTGGTATGTTGACTTTTTGCATAGACTCCCCGGCAACAGCGCCAGAAATTCTTCTTGCTACCTCTTGAGCTTGCGTTGGATTTCCCCGAAGAGGAAAGGATGATGCAGCAGAGTAGCGTAAGTATTTCCACTCAGTTTTTGAGAACCAAGGTATCAATCTAGTAGGAGGCCACGCTCAAGTCCCTCGTACCTACACAAAACGATAGCTACTCGCAACCAACGCGATTAGGGGTTGTCAATCCCTTCACGGTCACTTACGAGAGTGAGATCTGATAGATATAATATTTTTGGTATTTTTGGTATAGAGATGCAAAGTGAAAAGTAAAAGGCAAAGTAAAAAAGCAAAGCAAGATTAAAGTGATGGAGTTTTATATGATGAGAATAGACCTGGGGGCCATAGGTTTCACTAGTGGCTTCTCTCAAGAGCATAAGTATTCTACGGTGGGTGAACAAATTAATGTTGAGCAATTGACAGAATTGAGCATAGTTATGAGAATATCTAGGCATGATCATGTATATAGGCATCACGTCCGTGACAAGTAGACCGAAACGATTCTGCATCTACTACTATTACTCCACTCATCGACCACTATCCAGCATGCATCTAGAGTATTAAGTTAAAAACAGAGTAACGCTTTAAGCAAGATGACATGATGTAGAGAGATAAATTCATGCAATATGAAATAAACCCCATCTTGTTATCCTCGATGGCAACGATGCAATACGTCCCTTGCTGCCCCTTCTGTCACTGGAAAGGACACCGCAAGTTCGAACCCAAAGCTAAGCACTTCTCCCATGGCAAGAACTACCAATCTAGTTGGCCAAACCAAACGGATAAGTCGAAGAGACTTGCAAAGATAACCAATCATACATAAAAGAATTCAGAGAAGATTCAAATATTATTCATAGATAGACTTGATCATAAACCCACAATTCATCGGTCTCAACAAACACACCGCAAAAAGAAGAAGATTACATCGAATAGATCTCCATGAGAGAGGGGGAGAACTTTGTATTGAGATCCAAAAAGAGAGAAGAAGCCATCTAGCTAATAACTATGGACCCGAAGGTCTGAGGTAAACTACTCACACTTCATCGGAGAGGCTATGATGATGTAGAAGCCCTCTGTGATGACGGCCCTCTCCGGCGGAGCTCCGGAACAGGCCCCAAGATGGGATCTCATGGATACAGAAAGTTGCAGCAGTGGAATTAGGTTTTTGGCTCCGTCCCTGTTCGTTTGGGGGTACGTGGGTATATATAGGAGGAAGAAGTACGTCGGTGGAGCTTCGGTGGGCCCACGAGGGTGGGGCGCGCCTGGGGGTATAGGGCGTGCCCCTCTACCTCGTGCCCACCTCAAAGATTCCTTAGCGTAGGGTCCAAGTCTCCTGGGTCATATTCGGGAAGAAAATCACGTTCCAGAAAGGTTTATTCCGTTTGGACTCCGTTTGATATTCCGTTTCTTCGAAACACTGAAATAGGCAAAAAACAGCAATTCTGGGCTGGGCCTCCGGTTAATAGGTTAGTCCCAAAAATAATATAAAAGTGGAAAATAAAGCCCAATATAGTCCAAAACAGTAGATAATATAGCATGGAGCAATCAAAAATTATAGATATGTTGGAGACGTATCAAGGGGCTACTGAGGGAGTCCTGGATTAGGGTGTCTCCGGACAGCCGGACTATATCCTTTGGCCGGACTGTTGGACTATGAAGATACAAGATTGAAGACTTCGTCTCGTGTCCAGATGGGACTCTACTTGGCGTGGAAGGCAAGCTAGGCAATACGGATATGTATATCTCCTCCTTTGTAACCGACCTTGTGTAACCCTAGTCCCCTCCGGTGTCTATATAAACCGGAGGGTTTTAGTCCATAGGACAACATACAATCATACCATAGGCTAGCTTCTAGGGTTTAGCCTCTCCGATCTCGTGGTAGATCAACTCTTGTAATAATCATATCATCAAGAATAAATCAAGCAGGACGTAGGGTCTTACCTCCATCAAGAGGGCCCAAACCTGGGTAAAACATCGTATTCCCTGCCTCCTGTTACCATCCGCCTTAGACGCACAGTTCGGGACCCCCTACCCGAGATCCGCCGGTTTTGACACCGACAATGGCAAAGTCATAGCAACATCAATCTTAGAACATAGTGGATACTAGGGATCAAGCCCTAACAAAACTAACTCGATTACATGATGAATCTCATCCAACTCCTCACCGACCAGCGAGCCTATTAGGGAATTACTCACTCCCGGTGGGGAGCATCATGGAATTGGCGATGGAGAAGGGTTGGTGATGACGAAGAACGAAGATCCCCTCTTCGGAGCCCCAAACGGACTCCAGATCTGGCCTCCGGATGAAGAACAGGAGGTGACAGCGGCTCCGTCTCGTGGATCGCGATAATTCTTTCTCCCTAATTTTTTTCTAAAAAAATAGGATTTTATAGCGTCGGTTTCAGGGTCTACGGGGCCACCAGGTGGGGACAACCCACCTGGGCGCACCTGGTGAGGGGGCGCGCCCTGGTTGGTTGTGCCCACCCAGGTGCCCCCCTTCGGTAGGTCTTGGCTCCAGAAATTCTTATATATTATATAAAAATTTCTCGCAAGGTTTCGTTCCATTCCGAGAACTTTTATTTCTGCACAAAAACAACACCATCGTAGTTCTGCTGAAAACAGCGTCAGTCCGGGGTTAGTTTCATTCAAATCATGCAAATTAGAGTCCAAAACAAGAGGAAAAGCGTTAGGAAAAGTAGATACGTTGGAGACGTATCAACTCCCCCAAGCTTAAACCTTTGCTTGTCCTCAAGCAATTCAGTTGGTAAACTGAAAGTGAAAAAGAAAAACTTTTACGTACTCTTTTGCTCTTATTTGCATAAATAAGCTTAAACAGCACCCAGGTTTTCAGCCAACATTATAACTAACCATTCCAACAATAACTCTTAAAGATTACATTAACTAATATCAATGACACAATCAGCTAGCGAGCAATAATAAGACATCTCAAATGGCAACACGTTGTCAAAACAACCATGATATAATATGACAATAGTAGTATCTCGCTAGCCCTTTCTGAGACCGCAAAACATAAATGCAGAGCACCTCCAAAGTCCAAGCAACGACTAAACATTGTAATTCATGGTAGAAATGATCCAGTCATGATGCACCCAACATTAGCTACACACAATGCATAAGTCATGACAGTTGTGCTCTCAGGTTCTAGCGCTTATTTTAGAAGGTGATGACACAACATAAAAGTAAATAGATAGTCCTTTCACAGAGGGAAGCAGTGATTTGCAGAGGTGCCAGAGCTCAAGTTTTTAAAACAGAGATAAATGATATTTTGAGACATGCACCCTTCTCATTTATTCACGACCATCAGTTATCAATATCTCCCATGCTAAACAAGCTAGTGGCGGTTCCCAAGCGATAAAAAGTAAAGGTTTTGACTCCATTGGGAGTTTTTGTTTGATTATTTCAGAGATTAACTCTTTTGTGTTTGTAGTTTGGGACTGGGCATCCCTATTACCGCCCTTTTTCTCGTGCGATGGAGACTGAATAAACACTCGACCTGATAATAACCCGCTTAGCATGGAAGATACCGACCACCTCCTGTTGTTCCATGAACGGTCCAGGCACACAAAAGGGAATTTTTTAGAAGTTTTTAGAGGTGGCACATGCAAATTTACTTAGGACGGCAGGGTAATACCGCATATAGGTAGGTATGGTGGACTCATCTGGAATAACTTTGGGTTCAAGGTTTTTTATGTACAAGCAGAATTCCCGCTTAGTACAGGCGAAGGCTAGCAATTAGATTGAGAAGCGGCCAGCTAGAGAGCAACAACTATCATGAACATGCATTATGCATAAGTAACATTGGACACTAGCATGAGTAGGATATGATCACCATGAACATAAATATCATAAAGGCTATGTTGGTTTTGATTCAACCACATGCATGAACATGTGCCAAGTCAAGCCACTCAAACATTTAGAGGAGGATACCATATCATCATACTATAGCAGAATCATTTTAATACAATGTTGATATCCAAGATAAATCATTATCCACTCCCAGCTACTTATTCATGGCATGAGAAACTATAATCTCTAATTGTCATTGCTAACATGTTTAATCACAATGGGATGAATCATGGATACTAGGTTAAACATATTTACACAAATAGAACAAGTCGAGTTCATACCAGTTTCTCTCTACCATGGCCAGTTCATCGAATATCGTCATTATTGCCTTTCACTTGCACGACCGAACGATATGAAAATAATAATAGTGCAAGAGTGCCATGGACTAAGCTGGAATCTGCAAACATTTTATTCAACAAGAGAAGACAAGGTAAATGGGCCCTTTATTAGTTCAACAGTTATTCATATGAGAGCCACTCAACATTTTCATTGTGGTCTTCTCCTTGGTACGACTTGAATAAAAGGAAAAGAAATTCAGAGAAATACACTGAAATATATTTGGAGTTTTTGGTTTACTTGAACAAGCAAATAAAAATGGAAAAGCAAAAATGAGAAAAACTATTTACACGGGAAAGCTCCCAACAAGCAAAAGAAGAACAAGGAAATCTTTTTGGGTTTTCATTTTAATATTACTACTAAGCATGCATAGAAAGTAAACTAACTACAACTAATTTTTTGTGGTTTTTATAAAGTTTTTCAAACACACAGGAAGAAAGCAAGAAAAATAAATTTAAGCATGGATGATACAATGAAAAAGTGTGAACACCGACCAATGGAATTAAGTGGGCATGAATGTAATGTTGGTGAGAACACGTACTCCCCCAAGCTTAGGCTTTTGGCCTAACTTGGTAGTCGATCAGAAGCCTGGACGATAGTAGTTGGCGTGGTAGCTTGCGGAGGCTCTCGGTGCAGATGCCTCGGCCTGCCGTGCTGCCTCCACTATTGCGTTGTGAGATCGGGCCTCGCTCTCAAGAACAAAATATTTTCCCTTGCTGTAATAGTCAAAAAAAGAGCAGGCACGGGCAAATATGTGTGCACAATAGATGTTTGGTTAAACAATAGATTGTAAGTGAAGTTATCAATCTTTCCTTTAAGGATCTTATGATCTTTTAAAGTGTCAAAATCTAAATACTGTGTGGGTAGGATAGGATCAAAGGGCAAAGGTGCAACACCCAGCCCTCGTGCTAAACGCATGGCATAAACTCCACCATAGAGCCAGCCATTGTTAGCGTTATGCTGAAGTCTGCATGTCGGTGTACAAAAGTAGGGGCCTTTCTGTACCCCTTTACTTGTGCATGGGTAGTGGTAGCCATGCCTGCAGCTGTGCTTGGCAAGGCAGAAGAAGCCAAGGTATGAGACTGCCAAGGTAGCATTCAAGCCAGAGGCATGAAGAGTGAAGGGGCAAGATGGGCTTCCCCCGGCAACACCCATGCCGGGGAGGCCTACATGCCCCGACAAGAGCCTTGCCGGGGCAACTCGCCCCACAGCAGTGAGGCCGCCACCCTTGAGCCTGAGAGGTCTGACACCATCAAAAACGTCGAGACCAAGACTTGGGGGCGCCCACGTGGTGGCATGCAGATCTTTGAAAAAACCAAAGGCCTGCGAGCCTAGATAAGAACCAGAAGACGAAGACCCCCGGCAAAGATCCTTGCCGGGGATGGCCGAAGAGACCCCAGCAAGACCCTTGTCGGGGGCATCTGCGGGGCCATGGTTAGGCCCGCACCCACCAACGTTTCACTACCCCGGGGCCGTTCCGACGCGGCAACCGACCCGCCAACTAGGCAAGCGCCTGCATGGCAACATGCAGCTTCTAGGACAACTAGTCAAGCACCTGCGTGGTGGCATGCAGATCTTCATGAAGACCCTGTCACCGCACCAGCACAGCAGCCAGCCAGATAGCATGGCGTTGCATGCCTCGTCATCTTGGACGCGCGTCGAAGCTGGGCGAGGCGGCGATGGACGGGACGAGCTTTGTTGCCGCCCCCGATAAAGCAAGAGGGCACATAGGCAGTGCATTAAATGCATTTGTCCTACGATGTCAGGCGATAAACTTGTACATTGGAGATACTTTTCACCTCCTGTGTGCCACTGTGGTGACCCCTTTGACATAAAAAAGGAGGCCCGAGGCGTATTGTGGAAGGATTCAAACTTTTTTGACTGGGCATGCATAGCAGCTAGTCCAAGAACGGAAGAACACCAAATAAACACAGACAAGCAGGACTAGGGTTTTACGCATCGTTTGCGGCCCGAACCTGGCTAAAATCCCCTCACGTTGATCGGTAGACCTGCTCTTTACGCAGCTCCACGCCCCGTCAACCATAGAAGGGATTCCCTGGGATCCCACAGGTGTCGTTTTCACCGACATATTTGGCGCGCTAGGTAGGGGGCGCTGAGGCTGTGAAAATCTGGTCTAAAAGTTAGCGCATCGACTCCTTCATCGCGATGGCTCAAAAGAAGAGGGCAACAGCAACCAGCCACCCTCCGGTGCCATCGGCCAGGCGAGCGGCGTCGTCTGCACCGCAACAACCATCCACGTGGCGACAGAAAAGCTAAGTCACGCAAAACCTTGAGCAATTTCCTTTTTTATATATAGGGTTATTTTCCTCGAAGGATTTTGCTCCTTGTATGGAAAACCTGCACGCAAGGGAACCCTTTCGTTATTGACAACGCCCTTGTTCTGTTTTGAGTCCGCTCAATGGTTCAAGCGGCTACGCCAAGAATGGCAAGGTGGCTTGCCCGGCAGCAAGCGCCGCCGGTAGGTTACTAAGGATCCGTTCCTCAAAGCGCCACAGCACGGGTTTACGCACCGACAAACCTATCCAACTAAGTGTAGGGTGTGTACATACAAAGAAAGATCAAACAGGAAGATAGCATGCGCCATTTCAACATATTGCAAAGTTATATTACATCAGCGGTTGTCGCGGTTTTAACTTAAGATAAAATTGGCTTGGTCATGAACTCGCAACGGCAATGAGAAATGGGGTGGCTAGTCCCGGCGCTGGCCCTCCACCCTCTTGACTCCGTCAACGCAGCTGATGATGGGCTCGATACACTCTTCGAGTGCCTCGAGGTCCGCATCATCCGGCAAACTCTCAAGCGCATTGGCGAAGTCGATGCTGGGGTTCCAAAACGCCACCTTGGTGAGCACCTTGGTCAGGGTGCCCCGGCAAAGCCTCCGAGCCACATTGGCCAGATAAGTTGCTCGACTAGAGCGGAGCTGTTCCAGGGTGTTGAGGACGCCCTCGAAGAACAAGGTCAGCCTGGCACTGGGGCTTATGCTTGCCTCCTGGGAGTACCTGAAGTTCGGCATGTCCATGATGGCTAGATGCGTGGTGAGCCTCTCTGCAACATCAATGAGGCGGCTGGTCCAGAGATTCATGTTGTCCACATAGTCCTTGTGGGCGGCGGTGTCACCCTGCCGCATCAGCCTCTCCCCCTCAAGGGCCTTATTCAGGGTCTCCTCACAGGCCCTGACCTCCGAAAGCATCCCTTCCAAGGTGTCCAGTTTCAGCTTCAGATCGTTGATGGAGTCGTTGGCCTCGGAGAGCAGGTTGGTCTTGTCGGAGATGGCACCCTGCGAATCCGCCAGAGTGCGGTCAGCCGTGTCCTTGTCCTCCATCAGCTTTGAGATCTCCTTCTTCAGATCCTCCCGATCCAGCTCCAGCTTGGTAGCTTCTCCACCTTGTCGGCTTGGTCCAGGGCCAGAGCATCAAGTGCATCCTTGTGCTTCCGCTCCAGCTCCTGGGTCCGCTGCGCGACGATCTTCTTGATTTCCTCGTCCTTGCCACGCAGCATCACGACAAGCACCTGTTCACGAGCAATGAGGTCCTCCTCCTGGGTGTCCAGCAGAGCTTGCTGCTGCCGCCAGTTAGCTTCATCCTTGGCGTCCTGTTCCTTCGCCACCTCTTGGGCCTTCTCGATGTCGGCCTGCTTCAGGAGGAGCTCTCGCTTGCGCTCGTCTAGCTGATCCTGGGCGTCCCTCAGGTCCTGCCGGGCCTCGGCGAACCAGACTTGCGTCTGAGTGATGCGCTACTGAAAGTCGTCTTCCGCCTTGTCCACGGACGCCGTCCTAGAGCTCACCTTATCATGGCGGGCACGGTGGAGAGCATGGAGCTTCTGGAAATTGGCGCTCATGGCCCGAAGGAGCTACTCCTCTTGGAAACTACCGCTGCTAGCGCTCGGTTCGTCGACAACCTGGAGCCCGGTGGTGGTGAGGGCCTCATCGTCGAATACCTCCCCTTCGGCTGGCGCTCTGGTGCTTGCTGTCCCTGGGAGGCAGACGAATAGATCATCGCCCACCTTCAAGTACTTGCCCAGGGCGGGGCTGTAGGGGAGGAAGGTTGGTCATCGACCGCCTCCTCCCCGGTGGGCTCCTTAGCGGCCTCCTCGGTAATGGTCTTGCTGGCCTCCCTGGCAGGCCACTTGGAGGCCTCTTTGGCAGCAGCCTTGCCAGCCTCCCCGACAGCAGCCTTGTCGGTCTCCGCGGCAGGCCCCTTGGCGGCCCCGCCGGTGGCTTCCCCAGCCGCGATCTTGGTGGCCTCAGCTTCGGCATCCTTGGTGACCTCCTCGACGACAGTGTCGATGTCTACCTGGTCCGTCGAGGGAGGGTCTGGAAACCAGAAGGAGAATGAAGCGAGGCCAAAATCAAAGTTTAGAACAAAGAAAAGAAAGAACAGGAACCGGAAGCAGGCAACTTACCCGTGCCGAACTGAGAAGAAGTGGTTCTCTCCTCGCCAACGTTCATTCCCGGGACGGAGACACCGGCACCCAAGCTTGCCCCCTCTTCCTCCATGTGCGTGGGCTCGGCGGTAGATGCCCTTGCCGATGACACCCCTCTGGGTGGTGTGGTTGACGGGGGCGGCGTGTCAGGGGCGGCCCTCAGTAGCTCCTCTTGTTGCTGCTCTCCTCCTACGAACCCGGCAAGGTCAGCACCAACGATACACACCCCAACGCCCGTCGATGGGGAGTGAATAACGGACTCACGCTGGGGGCTGAAGCGGGGGTTGCGTCGAGGGCTGTTGTCTGGGTTGATCACCACCAACGTCGGCATGCGCGGAGCGCTCGCCGGGGGCTCGCCGACCATCGAAGCTTTCGCTCTCTTTGCCGCCCTCTGGGACAGCGTCTCTGTGTCGCTGTGAAGATAAGATCAAGTCAGGGAAAGCTGGCACGGGCGGAGGGTCGGGAAATGATGAGAGGCAAGGTGCTTACTCATCCTCCTCCGCTGGCCTCCTCTTCCTCTTCAGGCTAAAGGACCCAAGGTCGAAATCGGCCTCCGGGGCAGCGTCCACAAGGGAAGGAGAAGGGGACGGAGTCCTGGGCCGCAGCCCTTGTCTGGCACGCGGGCTACGCCTAGGCCCGTTCCCGTTGTGCAGTCTTGCCAGGCCGAACCGGCTCGCCGGAACCAGCCCAACGTAGGACGCGTTTCCTCCCTGGGGCCGAGGAATCATCAGCATCGGTTTCCTCTTCGGCCAACTCCTCGACCGCTTCTTCAATAAGGGGGCCCCAGCGCCGGCGCCACTGGGTTCCCTGGCAGACCCCGTCCACTCGGCAAACTCCCTCTCTTCTGCGGCCGCGTCGGCCTCGTCCTCCACAGGACGAGGCTGTCGCCTCCTCAGCAAGTGTTGCATCCTCCACCCTGGCGGCAATGTACGCCAGATCTTCCTTAGTGGTGTCACAGATGAGTTGTGGCTCGTCGCGAGCATACCTCTCCGACAAGTTGTCAAAGAATGCCTCCACTAGCTCTTCCTTTGGCTCAGCCCAGGTCAAATCGAGGCCGTGCGCATTGAAAACCGGCATCATGGTGATGATGGCGGTCAGGCAAGAGTTGTTGCTCAACGGGACTACCCCCGCTAGCAACCCGAACAGGCTATCATACTTATCGGCCTTGGCGGCGTTGCCGGTCTTCTCGGCCGTGCCAGTCCTCTCGACCCTGCCAACCTCGTCAACCTTAAACTGGAAAATCCTCTGAAAAAGATGGGCATGCTGCAGCACCGTGAAGTTGTGGTTTAGGCCGGGGCGGAGCCTCATGATATCGGTCGCATTCCTGAAGTCATAGGCCGGCCTCACCTTATTGTGCAGTGGAGCAATCCAGCGGCAGATGAAGTCGGCCCTGATCATCTTGAGAGTGAGCCCGGTCGAGGTGAGGTGATGGATCCTGGTGGTGGCGACCGTGAGCTTCTTATCATCGGCATCGGGCTCGCCCCAGTCCTTGCTGCGGACCGGCGGCCTCCGACGGACCTAGCAGAACTCCTATGGATCTATCTCCTCGATCCAGCACCATCGGTCGCGCCACTCATCCCACCTCTCCTTCTGGGCACCCTCCGGGTACGTGCCCCTGCTCTGGGTCCTCGGGATCCAAGTGATGCAGCCAGAGATGGCGCCCGCTGGCTGGATGCGAGGGGTGAAGTAATGGCGGAAGAGCGCCATGCTGGGGTGCACTCTGGTGAAGCCCTCGCACAGATGCGCAAAGAAGGCCATGCACGCCACAGCGTTCGGCGTAAGGTCCAGAAGGTGGAAGCCGTAGGTGTGCATGACATCATTGAAGAAATCTGTGAAAGGAGAGCAGAGCCCGCAGGAGAAATAGTCGACAAAGAAGGATATCAATTTGGACCAGGCTTGGCAAAGGAGGCAGAGACGATGCGCGTGGCGGGATGCCCCGACGTCTCCCTCCCCAACAAGGGCCTAAAGTTCTCCTTGAGGGTGAGCGCGTCGACCATCAAAGTGAAGAGGGCATGCTGCGTCCGCAACTCCACCAACTCACTCTCCGATGCCTCTTTCCCCCGGCGTCCTTGGCCGCTCCCTTGCTCTTGCTTGTCTTGGGCGCCATGGTGGCTGAGAGGGGGTGAGGGATCAAGGGCAATGGGGGCGCGGCGGCGGTGAGCAGAGGCGAAAGCTTCGATTTGCGCTTGAAGAAGAAGAGGGGAACGGTGGTTCCAAGATTGGAAATGGCACGGTGGGTAAATAAGCAGCACCCCAGCAGTTTCCTCTTTTTATGGGGAAGATGCGGGCCGCCTCTTTACTATTCACCATGGGGTGACGCAAGCGTGCTACGACCGTTCCACACACGACCCCCACGTCACGAACTTAATGCGGGTCATGGCGAGCACAAAGAAATTACCACGGTTAAAACTCTGCCATGCGTGTCCGCGCACCTTTCTGGGCTTGGCCCAACAATGCCTCATGCTTATGTATGGCCCAGCCCCGGGGGCTCTTGTCGGTGTACAAAAGTAGGGGCCTTTCTGTACCCCTTTACTTGTGCACGGGTAGTCGTAGCCACGCCTGTGGCCGTGCTTGGCAAGGCAGAAGAAGCAAAGGTACGAGACTGCCAAGGCAGCATTCAAGCCAGAGGCATGAAGAGCGAAGGGGCAAGATGGGCTTCCCCCGGCAACACCCTTACCAGGGCGGCCTACATAGCCCCGTCAAGAGCCTTGCCGGGGCAACTCGCCGGACACCAGCGAGGCCGCCACCCTTGAGCCTGAGAGCTCTGACACCATCGACAACGTCGAAACCAAGACTCGAGGGCACCTGTGTGGTGGCATGCAGATCTTTGAGAAAACCAAAGGCCTGCGAGCCTAGATAAGAACCAGAAGACGAAGACCCCCGGCAAAGATCCTTGCCGGGGACGGCCGAAGAGACCCCGGCAAGACCCTTGTCAGGGGCATCTACAGGGCCACGGCTAGGCCCGCACCCACCAACGTTTCACTACCCCGCGGCCGTTCCGACACGGCAACCAGCCCGCCAACTAGGCAAGCGCCTGCGTGGAAGCATGAAGATTCTGGGCCAACTAGTCAAGCACCTGCATGGTGGAATGCAGATCTTCATGAAGACCATGTCACCGCACCAGCACAGTAGCCAGCCAGCCAGCATGGCGTTGCATGCCTCGTCAGCTTGGACGCGCGTTGAAGCTGGGCGAGGCGGCGACGGACAGGACGAGATTTGTTGCCGCCCCCGATAAAGCAAGAGGGCACGTAGGCAGTGCATTAAATGCGTTTGTCCTACGATGTCAGGCGATAAACTTGTACACTGGATAGACTTTTCACCTCCTGTGTGCCACCGTGGTGACCCCTTTGACATATAAAAGGAGGCCGGAGGCGTATGTGGATGGATTCAGACCTTTTGGACTGGCATGCATAGCAGCTAGTCCAAGAATGGAAGAACACCAAATAAACACAGACAAGCAGGACTAGGGTTTTACGCATCATTTGCGGCCCGAACCTGGCTAAAAATCCCCTCGCGCTGATTGGTAGACCTACTCTTTGCGCAGCTCCACGCCCCGCCAACCATAGAAGGGATTCCCTGGGATCCCATAAGTGTCGTTTTTGCCAACACTGCATGCATCAATCGCTCCAAGGATATAATTCCTTTCACCGGTGAGAGCAGTGTGTATGAGGCTCAAGTCTGGAGCACAAAGTGTACTACAGTCTTGCATGCCTACTATACATTTCCCGTTAAATAATGCAAAGTACTGAATTGCGGGAAAATGAATGCTCTTTATTCTGCCTTGTGTCACTCCCCTCGTCTCTCTATAGCAAAGGCTAGTCAAGAAAGATTGGTATTCAGCCCTTGGCGGTTCATGAAGCAAACCCCGGAATTGGAGTTTGCAATGGTAAGCAAAAAAATTTGGTGAGATGGTAAATGGATTATCATAAAGCATAAAGGACACCCTAGACTCATGGGGAAGGAATTTAAATCCTTTGACAAATGATTCAGTGAGAAGGTGGCGTTGTTCACACTTATTTGAAATGTAGGGACCGAGACCGGCCTTGTGAGCATATTGCTCAAATTCTTCTTTAATACCGACACACATCATATACACATTGCAAGGCCATAAGCATGTTTTGGTGGCAGCATCTCGAGTGGAACTCTCACTTGGTTCAACATATGACCGGCGAGCAGAGCTATCACTAGATGAAGCCCCCGAGGATCGCCTCCTCGAAGAACTCCTTCCAAATAGGTTCATCATGTCCACATACAATTTTCTGAAAAATTTTGGGTGACAAAAATTTATCAAATTGATAGCAACTACTCATAGGGATACATAGAGGCCATAGCAAGCATTCCAACTACTTAGAACACTAAGAGTACAACATGCAAGCTCATCTACAGCGGCACCAAGAGTAGCTAATTATTCAAAATATAAACCACTAAAACAAAAAAATAATTGGACAAACGGTGGAGCCACATACCAAGCAACAATCCCCCGAAACAGTTTCGGAAACGGAGCTTCGAGCAAAGAGATCGAAATTCACGGGTTTGAGAGCAAGAACCCGGGAGAGAGAGCAATGGAGATTTTTTCTGGGGGTAAGTGATGATGTGGTGTAAAGAGATAAGTGAGGGGGCCCACGTGGGGACCACAACCCACCAGGGTGCGCCTGGGGGTCCTGGCGCGCCCAGGTGGGTTGTGCCCACCTGGTGCACCTCCCTCTGATGTTATTTGCACCAAAAATTCAAAAATATTCATAAAAAATATATTAAATTTTCAGGGCATTCTGAGAACTTTTATTTTTGGGTCATCTTTTATTGCACGATAAATTCAGAAAACAAACAAAACATGGCATTCGGTTTTATTTAACTAATAAAAACAAAAAAAAGTAGGGACAGAAGCTAGTGCTTACTAAATTCATCAACTTCATACCGCTAAAAAATGATCCATTAATAAGGTTGATCAAGTCTTATTAACAACCACTTTCGATTAGCATGAAACCGAAGAACTTTCGTAAATCACTAAGTTACCTCAATGGGGATGTGAATGTCCCCAACAATAAGCATTTCATATTTCTTTTTGACAGTAGGTAGAGGTATTTGAAAACTTCCAATAGTGATTGTCGGAGACTTTTCAATAACATTAATACCATTCACTTGGAATTGTTTCTTCAGAAAGTGCACCGTATGCTCATTACCATTGATATGAAAAGTGACCTTGCTTTTATTGCAATCAATAACAGCCCCTGCTGTATTCAAGAAGGGTCTACCAAGGATAATCGACATGTTGTCGTCCTCGGGCATCTCAACTATAAAAAATTCAGTCAAAATAGTAACATTAGCAACAACAACGGGCACATCCTCACAGATACCGATAGGTATGGCAGTTGATTTGTCATCCATTTGCAAAGATATTTCAGTAGGTGTGAGTTTATTCAAATCAAGTCTTTTATATAAATAAGAAGGCATAACACTAACACCAGCTCCTAAATCACACAAAGGAGTTTTCACATAATTCTTTTTGATGGAGCAAGGTATAGTTGGTATTCCCGGATCTCCAAGTTTTTAGGTACTCCATCTTTAAAAGTATAATTAGAAAGCATAGTGGAGATTTCAGCTTCCGGTATTTTTCTCTTATAAGTAATCATGTCTTTCATATACTTTGCATAAGGAGGCATTTTCAAGATATCAGTCAAGCGAGTACGCAAAAAGACTGGCCTCAACATTTCACCAAAGCATTCAAATTCTTCATCATCATTCTTTTTAGTTGACTTAGGTGGAAAAGGCATAGGTTTTTGAACCCACGGTTCTCTTTCTTTACCGTGTTTTCTAGCAATGAAGTCTCTTTTGTCATACCTTTTATTCTTAGGTTGTGGGTTATCAAGATCAACAGGTGGTTCTACCTCAACATCATTGTCTGGTTCTTTATTATTTGGTTGAGTATTTTCATGAACATCAGCATTATCTTTTTCATTATCACTAGGTGAATGTTCCTTACTAGACTGAGTTTCAGCATCAGAGATAGAAGTTTCATTATCATTATCAGGAGGTTTTTCTATTTCAGGTTCACTAGGAGCATGCAAAGTCCTATCATTTTTCTTTTTCTTTCTAGAAGGACTAGGTGCACTAGTGTTAGCTCTTTGTGAATCTTGTTCAAATTTTTTTGGGTGTCCCTCAGGATAAAGTGGTTCCTGAGTCATTTTACCTCCTCTAGTTGCAACTCTAACAGCAAAGTCATGCATATTATTATTCATTTCATCAAGCAATTCTCTTTGAGATTTAGCAACTTGTTCTAACTGAGTTTGAACCATAGAAGCATGCTTTCCAACACCTCTGACATCATTTGATATTCCAAATAACAAGTCACTCAAGCAAGCAATCATATCAGAATTGTATTTCAATTGTTTCATAACATTTGCATTGAAGTGATCTTGTTTTCTAATATAGTTTTCAAACTCATAAAGGCATTGTCTATGATACATATTGTGAGGATTGTCATTATCATTGAAATTAATTAGAGAATTTACCTCTACCACCTTAGGCAGTGGTGGTGTATTAAGCCCATGTATTTCTTCAATAGGAGGTAAATTTGTAACATCCTCAGCTTTGATACAATTTTACTTCATAGATTTCTTTGCCTCTTGCATATCTTCGGGACCGAGATATAATATACCCCTCCACTTCGGAGTGGTTTTAGGTGGTGATTCAGGAATAGTTCAATCATCATAATTTTTCAATATGTTATTCAATAATTCCTCAGCTTGTCCAACGGTTCGTTCCCTGAAAACACAACCAGCACAACTATCTAGGAAGTCCCTAGAAGCATCATTTAGTCCATTATAGAAGATATCAAGTATTTCATTTTTCTTAAGAGGATGATCCGGTAAAGCATTAAGTAATTGGCAAAGCCTCCCCCAAGCTTGTGGGAGACTCTCTTCTTTAATTTGAACAAAGTTAAATATTTCCTGTAAGGCAGCTTGTTTCTTATGAGCAGGAAAGTATTTTTCAGAGAAGTAATAAATCATATCCTGGGGACTACGCACACAACCAGGAGCAAGAGTATTGTACCAAGCTTTAGCATCACCCTTTAATGAGAAAGGAAATAATTTGAGAATAAAGTAATAGTGAGTTTTCTCATCATGGGTAAAAAGGGTGGCTATGTCATTCAACTTAGTAAGATGTGCCACAACAGTTTCAGTTTCATAACCATGGAAAGGATCAGATTCAACCAAAGTAATTAACTCTGGGTCGACAGAGAATTCATAATCCTTATCATCAATAAATATAGGTGAAGTAGCAAACTTAGGATCACATTTCATTCTAGCATTCAGAGATTTTTCTTTATACTTGCATAATAATTTCTCTAGATCATCTCTATCTCTGCAAGCAAGAATATCTCTAGTTGTTTCCTCACTCATAACATAACCTTCCGGTACCTTAGGAAATTCATGTCTAGGAGAGCTAGTTCTAGCAGGTGTTTCAGGAGTTTCAGTCTCAAGCTCATCATCAGATTCAACAACATCATGTTGTGTTACTCTAGCAATTTGTTTATCAAGAAAGTCACCAAGTGGCACATCATCATTAAGCAAGGTACTAGCATCATCATAAGCATTATCCATAGCAGAGGTAGCATCATCAATAACTTGCGAAATATCAAAATTAATAGCATGTGGTGGTGTTGCAAGTTTACTTATAACGGAAGGTGAATCTAAAGCAGAACTGGATGGCAGTTCCTTACCTCCCCTCGTCTTTGAGGGAAATATCTTAGTCTTAGCATCCTTCAGATTCTTCATAGTGATAAAGTGATAATAATCCCAAGTGACTCAACAAATATAGCTATGCTCCACGGCAACGGCGCCAGAAAAAGGTCTTGATAACCCACAAGTATATGGGATCGCAACAGTTTTCGAGGGTACAGTATTCAACCCAAATTTATAGTTTCGACATAGGGGAGCCAAAGAATATTTGAAGGTAGTAGCTACTGAGTTATCAATTCAACCACACCTGGAGATTAATTATCTGCAGCATAGTGATCACTAGAAAAGTAGTATGATAGTTTTGATAATAGTAGCAACAGTAACGATAACGGTAACAATGGTAGGAATAGTTTTGTAGCAAGTGTAACAGTGATGATAGCAATAGTAGCTTAGCAGAAACAATATAGGATAAATTCGTAGGCATTGGATTGGTCACTTGTTGGATGATATTCATCATGAGACAGTTATAACCTAGGGTGATACGGCACTAGCTCTAGTTCATCAATATAATGTAGGCATGTATTCCGTAAATAGTCATACGTGCTTATGGAAAGAACTTGCATGAAATCTTGTCCTACCCTCCCGTGGCAGCAGGGTCCATATTGGAAACTAAGGGATATTAAGGCCTCCTTTTATTAGAGAACCGGAACAAAGCATTAACACATAGTGAATACATGAACTCCTCACACTACGGTCATCACCGGGAGTGGTCCCAATTATTGTCACTCCAGGATTTCTAGATCATAACACGTAGTAGGTGACTATAACTTGCAAGATTGGATCTAGAACATGGATATAATGGTGATAACATAAACGGTTTAGATCTGAAATCATGGCACCTGGGCCCAAAGTGACAAGCATTAAGCATGGCAAAGTCATAGCAACATCAATCTTAGAACATAGTGGATACTAGGGATCAAGCCCTAACAAAACTAACTCGATTACATGATGAATCTCATCCAACTTCTCACTGACCAGCGAGCCTACGAGGGAATTACTCACTCACGGTAGGGAGCATCATGGAATTGGCGATGGAGAAGGGTTGGTGATGATGAAGAACGAAGATCCCCCTCTCTGGAGCCCCAAACGGACTCTAGATCTGGCCTCCCGATGAAGAACAGGAGGTGACAGCGGCTCCGTCTCGTGGATCGCGATAATTCTTTCTCCCTGATTCTTTTTGGAAAAATAGGATTTTATAGAGTCGGTTTCAGGGTCTGCGGGGCCACCAGGTGGGGACAACCCACTTGGGCGCGCCTGGTGAGGGGGGTGTGCCCTGGTGGGTTGTGCCCACCCAAGTGCCCCCCTTCGATAGGTCTTGGCTCCAGAAATTCTTATATATTATATAAAAATTCTGTGCAAAGTTTCGTTCCATTCCGAGAACTTTTATTTCTGCACAAAAACAACACCATGGTAGTTCTGCTGAAAACAGCGTCAATCCGGGGTTAGTTTCATTCAATCATGCAAATTAGAGTCCAAAACAAGAGGGAAAGTGTTAGGA
This sequence comes from Triticum urartu, assembly GCF_056163025.1. Classification (NCBI taxonomy): domain Eukaryota; kingdom Viridiplantae; phylum Streptophyta; class Magnoliopsida; order Poales; family Poaceae; genus Triticum; species Triticum urartu. The sequence continues at coordinate 163,835,922 of NC_141876.1, forward strand.
AAAGTAGATACATTGGAGACGTATCACGGTGGCGCATGACGCGCTCGCCGACCCAGGCCTTCTCCCAGCGTTATTCTTCGGGACCTTTCACGGACCTTGAAACTCAGGCTGTTCTCCCTGGAATTGAGATCAATGATTGTGGGTACAAGATAGGCCTAAATGTTGTAGATAGTGGTGCCCTGAGATTCTGTTCAGTTAGGATACCTCGTGACAACCTTCTGAACCGATTCGGTGATGTGGCGCGAGATGGAAAATACATAAGCAGTCTCCCCACGATTAACAGAAGATTTGCAGCAACCCTCGGTGAGCTTGTTGGGGGGAGTTGTCCTTGCATATAGTTTTGTGGGAGTACTCAAAGTTGCAGTGACCATTGCTGTTAGATATGCTTTACTGCGTCAACAGTTTGGTCCACCTAAGGAGTCTGAAATCAGTGTGATGGATTACCAATCGCACCAGCATAAACTAATGCCTATGTTGGCATCAGCGTATGCATTTCATTTTTCCAGAGCGTATTTGGTAGATATGTACTCGGAAATGAAGAAAACCAATGACGAGGATGTTACGGATGATGTCCATGTACTTTCATCTGGGTTGAAATCCTACATAACTTCATACACAGCAAAATCTATCAGCATATGCCGAGAATCGTGTGGTGTCCATGGGTATCCTGCTGTAAATCATTTTGGTGGTCTGTGGAATGATCATGATATATTTCAAACATTTGAAGGAGACAACATAGTTCGCTGCAGCAGGTTGCTGGAGATCTCCTGAAGCAATATCAACAAAAATTCAAGGGAGGAACACTCTCAGTCACCTGGAACTACTTGAGAGACTCCATGGGCACCTACTTGTCTCAGCCTAATCATGTTACTGCTTAGTGGGAAGGGGAAGATCATCTCAGGGATCCTAAATTTCAGTTGGATACATTCAGATACCGAACATCTAGACTACTTCATAGTGTTGTTGCTTGACTCCAGAAGCACGTGAAGACACTCAGGTTTTGGCGCATGGAACGGATGTTTAAACCATCTGCTCACGCTCGCGGAGTCACAAATTGAGTCTGACATTTTTGCAAGGTTTATAGAAGCAGTGAAGAGGGCAAGTGTTCACTATAAAAATGACATCATATCATAGGTACGGAGCGCCCACAGCACCATCTTGCGACCAGCATCTGTTCGTGCCACGCGGATGGACAAGTGCGTAAGCCGCCGCCCCCCACGGTCTAGTCTACAACGAAACCCGGAGACCGTACCAGTGTCGCGCCCGCTCGCCCGAGCTACCCAACAGATGCGCGCAAGCCGCCGCCCCTATGGTCTGGTCTTCACCAACACACCACGTCGGAGTCACACGTCCGCACCGGTTTACAACGCCGTGTGCGACTCGAGCGTCCACGCCAGCTTACAATGTCGCGGTCGACTCTTCCATCCATGCAGTCTTACAACATTGCGGTCGACTGTCTCATTCACGCCGGCATACAAAGCCGCAGCTGACTCACGCGTCCGCGCCAACTTCGAACATCGTGGCCGACCCCCGCGTCTATATCAACAAACCGGAGTCGCACCCGTCCACACGAATTGCTCAGTGGGCGCGCGCAGGCCGCCACCCCTATGTCCCGGTCTACTCCAACAACTCTGGAGCAAAAAATAACATATTATCAGCCTCCACCTACACCGGATGGCTCAATGGGCATGCGCACAAGTCGCCGCCACTACGGTTTGGTCAACTTTAACAAGCCACCGGGTCGAATCATCGGCTGGGTTACTTCCAAGCGACTCATGGGGGGCCATCTATAACCCGCCGCGGTCGACCTCAACCTTCCGCGGGTTCACATCACATTGTCAACGTTGAGGCATAAAAACAGCTAAGTCATTTTCATGTTTTTCATGATTTTATTCTTCAAATAAAATAGACTGGCACTTTTGAGTTAACCTCAGAGGTAGCTCCATGTTCATCTTCATGTGATTTTATGGTTCGGCAACCTCAAAAATGCCTACATTCGGCAAACTTAAAATGCCTACGGCTCAAAAACCTTAACACACCTATAGTAGTAGCATTGTCTCCTGTATATATTATGATCAATGGAATAAAGCCGGCTTGTCTGGACCCAGATGTTTTGTAGTAGTAGCAGTGTCTCCTGTATATCCTATGTTGAGCTTTCCAATGATCATATGGTCACTAGGGGGCTTCCAACTCATTGAGTTTAGCTATTAACATCCCTCTTGACACAGCATATGTCATTATGAAAGTTGGTTAAACCTGCATGTTAGCTTGATGCTACTCTGAAGAGGTGACCCGGTGTACTCTTGATAAGTCAATGAAAATTGACCCTAAACTTGTCAAGGTTAAAATACCGGTTTAAGTCACGTGAGAGTCGGCTTACAAAAAGTGAGGATAAACCAAAAGAGGCTACAAGGCCTGCTTCCACAGGAAGCAAAACCAAGACTCGCGCCTCGAAAGCCAGTCTTATGCCGAGCCTCGAAAGCCAACGTTTTAAACTCTGTTATCATACACATACATCATTATACATTTGCATCATCATACAATGCATCATATATACATGCATTTGCAGGAGCCGGTCTATTGGCCAGATTAACCATTTGCAGTTATAAAATTTGTTTAGTCAATAACTAACGCCTATATGCCTTTGTTATAATACCAATGGTTATCAAGCCGGCTTCAACATGAAGCATCAATAACTGGATTCGAAAGCCGACAATTTTCCATATTTATTCAAACCAGTTTTATTATAATAACACCCTTAAGAGTCTTAATCTAATAACAAAAACCGTCTATTCTGATAACACCTCCTAACCTCAGCCCACCAACCCATGCACGCACTTACCTCCACATCTCTTCCTCCCCTATCCCCTCGATCCCCTCCGCCTCCACCACCATTCTTCCCCCCAGCCAGCTCCCCGCACCCACGCCCCAGATCCGTCGCCCGGATGCACGATAGAAGCAGTTACTAGCCCGGATGTGTCGCCGGGAGCCTACCACCCCGGCATCCTCCGGTGAGCCGGCCACGGGATCCGGGCCTCCCCCGACCCGCCTCGCGACCTACCTCCCCCGCGCTGGCCCGCACCACCTCCGTCCAGCCGTCGTCCCCCGGCACACGCGCCGCCGTCACAGACCTTCGGATCTTGGCCGCCGCCCAGTCCACCGCGCCACACCGGCACCTCCCCGGTCATCTACTTCCTCGCGGGCCGCATGGCGGGTTGCTGGCTCCGGCCCGCACCACTTCTGCGTCCCTCGGGTGCCGCCTCTCCCGGATGGAGATCTACCTGCACCGCACCTAGGGACACAGAGGAGGCGGAGGCTCTAAGCCGCTAGCCTTCCCCACCTGCAGCACCTGGGGAGTGAGCAGCACGGCAGCTAGGAGAGCAGCGAGAGCACCGCCGCTCCTCACCTCCCTCACTTGATTCTTGCAGTTCGGTCACGCACACCCATGCGGTTTGTCCCTGCTAGCACCCATGTTGTCTTCCTACTGACGGCGAGCAGTGCAGATAAAATATCGTTGCAGGTAGTTGTGGTCGTCGATGCAGTTCGCACGCACATGATGGCGTGACGGCGTGCAGTTCCGACGAGTCAACCCACCTCCTCATCTCCCCCGCATCGGATACGACAAGCTCTATCACCACGCGCTGGCGGCCGGATCCCCACCTGCGCGCGTGCAGCTGGACTCCTTCCTCCACCGCAAATCTGACCCCCGTCGCCTCCTTCTCATTCAGGTGACCTTCTCCCCAACCTCTCTGCCGACCCCCTTTCCTCGTATTCTGGCGAGGTCCCAGCCACCAACTGCGTGCAGTACGGAAGTGCGACTCCGTGCGCATCCCGTCCCAAAATTTTTGGTGTTCAGAATAATTTATAGTGTTTTCAGAAAAACTGATGAGTAGTGCAGTACAGTTCAGAAGCTTTCATTTTGTACATTTTCCAGTGCGTTGATGCAGTTCGTTGAGGGTGAGCCCTCGCAGTCTCCGGCATGTGTCGTGCAGTGCGGTGCACGCGTTCGTGTAGTCCGGTGGCGGTGCCGATGTAAGAAGTGCGGTGAGCAGTTTGTCGCCAATCAACCCCCTCCTACTCCGTTCGAGCTCCTTGCCGTGATCAGGCCGTGGGCTCCTCAATGGCGCCGGAGTGGACGGATGATGGGTCCAGGATGGCGATGGCTCCGGTTGCCCAAGGCGAGGGGCCCCTCTCTGCAGCTCACTGAAGTTTTTTTTGCAGCTCACTGAAGTTTGCTTTGCAGCTCGCTTGCTGGTACAGTGCATTGGTAACGCCTTCGTGCAGTTGAAGCAACGTGTGCGTGCAGTACGTCCAGCGAGCACGTGTGGTTCAGCGGCTAAAAGCATTTGCATTCTCGCTATGTTAATGTGTGTGGTTCAGTGCATTTTATAAAAAGTGCAGCAGGGTTGTAGTTTGTGTGTGATTGTAGTGTGGAGACAGAAAAAAAAACTATTTGTGTGGATTACTCAGTTTGTAAAATCTTTTTTTGTGAAAGCAGTGCGCTCAATGAACCGAAGAAGTACATTTTTCAAAGTTCATTATCGAAATATGTATAAAAGAAAATAAATCATGAAGTTCATTTGCCCGTTTGATGCAGTGCGGTTTTCAGTTTAAAAGCAGTGCGGTTTTCTTTCTTGTTTTTACAAATTTACGTCCCACAAAAAAGAAACCATGCAGTCCGCTAGTCCGTATGATGCAGTACGGTTTTCAGTCTAAAAGCAATGGGGTTTTCTTCCTTGTTTTCAAAAATTTAAGTCCCAAAAAACCATGCAGTTCTCTTATCCGTCGGATGCAGTGCGGTTTTTCATCCGATGCAGTGCGCTTTTCAGTCCGATGAAGTACGCACGTCGATTTGGGTGTTGCGAAAAACAAAGTATCCCCATTTCGGTAAATTTGAAATTCTTCTTAAACCGTAAAGAATTAGAGAGAGTGTTCCACATGAAAAAGTTGCGCCTCGTCGATATCTTTCCAACGGCGTATCGTTTGAATCATTTCGACTAGCGGTTTGTAAAAAATTCATGAAAAACGGCTGCTGCCACTCTTCGTCAACCGCACGATTTTCAAAATTAACTTAAAACTGTAAGGAATCCGAAAACTATTTCAACATATAAAAGTTGCGCCTCGTCCTACGCACGTCGATTTGAGTGTTGCGAAAAACAGAGTATCCGCATGTCGGTAAATTTGAAATTCCTCTTAAACCGTAAAGAATTAGAGAGAATTAGAGAGAGTGTTCTACATGAAAAAGTTGCGCCTTGTCGATATCTTTCCAACGGCGTATGGTTTGAATCATTCCGACTAGCGGGTTGTAAAAATTTCATGAAAAACGGCCGCTGCCACTCGTCGTCAACCGCACGATTTTCAAAATTAACTTAAAACCGTAAGGAATTTGAAAAATATTTCAACATATGAACAGCGTATTTAAATCATTCCGACTAGAGGTTTGTAAAAATTTCATGAAAAATGGCTGCTGCCACTCGTCGTCAACCGTACGATTTTCAAAATTAACTTAAAACCGTAAGGAATCTGAAAAATATTTCAACATATGAAAGTTGCGCCTCATCCATATCTTTTCAAAGGTATATTACACGCCTTGTTTCGACAAACGGTTAAAAAACTGAAGCAAAAACAGTATTGAAAATTTGAAAACAGAATTCTGCGACTTAGTAAATTTGAAACTGTTCTTAAACCGTAAAGAATTAGAGAAAATAATAGATATGAAAAGGATGCGCCTCGACGATATCTTTCCAACGGTGTATCATTTGCTTCATTTCGACGAGCGGTTTAGAAAAAAAATACGAAAAAACGCTCGCTGCCACCCGTTGTGGGCCGCATCATTTTCAAAACTGCTCTTGTACCATGAGGAATCTCAAAAAGTGTTCAACATGGCGAAGTAGCGCCTAATCCATAGCATTTGAATGGTATAGTATATGCCTCATTCCGATAAATGGTTAAAAAACTGGAGCGAAAAAAGTATCGATAAAACACAGCGTGCAGTTTTTTTGCGACGGAAAGTTCACTCGCGTGAGTACTGCAGCACACTTGATTAAAACAATGACATGCACTTGCGTTAAGCGTGCAGTGCGGAAGTGTTATCAGAACAATTATTCTGCTAATATTAGCATAATAGACCAGCTGTGTTTCTTATTCGGATAACACCTACCTCCCTCTTCCAAAAAACAGCACTCTCCCGCAACGAAACCACCCACCCTCTCTCCCACCTTCTCTTCGTGCCCAACCCCCTCCCTCCACCTTCTTCCTCCTCAGCTGCCTCCTCCCACCATCCCTCGACCTTCCTCTGCTAGCGCCGCCAGGGGCTCGTGCCTCCCTCTCCCTACCCCACCTCCGCCCGCCGCCATTCTCCATGCGCCCCGCCCGCCACCACCTCTCTAGGCGCCTCGCCTGCCTCCACACCAGGCACACCCGTGCGACTGCCAGCGCAGATCCGGGCGCGTTGCCCCACACGGCTGCCGGTGGGGACGGGATCAGACCGCGCCCCACCACCTTCCACGGAGCCTGTTCCGGCAACTCACCAGCCCACCCGACCAACTAACCCTGCGCGCCCTCTGTATCGGATTCAGTGAGATCCGGTGCTTCATGACTCCCATGGCCGGATCCCGCTCCGCCCTGTCCGGATCAAGCCGGGCCGCTCCCGGCGCGAGCCGCCGCGGCCACCACCGAGTGTTGCCCCCGGCCAAGCTCCCGCAGGCGTACTTCACCTTCTGTTCTCCGGATCGGTAGACGGGGAGCTCCCAATGATTCCTCTGCTCGTTGGCTTCCCACCAGATCGAGGCGTTTCATACTCGTCGCCGGTTCCTGGCTGTTCGGCTAACCGACGATCTCCTCCACGCAAGAAAAGGAGGGCCTCCACCCCAAGCCCATGTGCAGTTCTTTCCGCCACACATCATGGACGAGTGTCGTCGTTTTCTTTTGTAGAATTGTTTTTTTACAGGGGCAAAATTGTTTGTAGCTCGCTTCGTCGCCCTTCTGAAGTTTGTGGCGTGCCCGGTTGCAGTGCAGCAGGCACGTGCGTGCAGTGCGCCAGCGTGGCCGGAGTGTTCACGCCCCATGTCATCTTCCAGTGTATAACTCCTTTAATTTTTGTTTTCCACAATTTGGAGGCAAAAGATGTTGCAGTGTGGTTAGGTGCTAGTTCTTCCACGGGTCAAACGAGCGAAAAAAAGTCGGGGTCAACACCACTCTTCCGCATGCAGTGCACTTCATCTCATGAGTGGTTGCAGTTTAGCATGCGTGTGCGAGCAGAGGACATGTTTGCATTTGAGAGCGTGTGTGCGTGCAATGCGCCCGTTTTGGTTCACTTATTCATTTTTCGATGGGGTTCACTTTGTGTGTACTAGCTCATTACCCCTTTGTAGGAAGTGTAATTTATTTCGTGTGTTTCAAAATTCACTCGACTAAAATCAACACCTGCAGTGCATTCGGTCCTCGGATGTGGTTCACTTTTGAAAGTGATGCTGTTCACTTGCGCACAACATTGAAAAATGCAATTTTTTAGCAAAACAACAAAAAAATAATGTGGTTCACTTAAATATATGTCGCGGGGCACTTGCCCCGTTTGTGCGTTCCACTCTTGTTCATAAAAAACGTTGAAAAAAGACAACAAAAACTTGTCTAAGAAAATCTATGCCCGACAAAAGAAATCTTGGAGTTCACTTGACTATCTGATGCAATGCGGTTTTCGTTCGATGCAGTGCGGTTTTCAGTCGGATGACGTTCAGTCGTCAATTTGGGTGTTGCAAAAAATAGAGTAAATCTACGCCCGACAAAAGAAACCATGAAGTTCACTTGATTGCCTGCTGCAGTGCGGTTTTTCGTTTAAAGCAGTGCGTTCTTCTGTCCGATGAAAGGTCCACTCGCTTGGCAACGCGCGTAAAAAATTAATAAGTATGAAAAAAAGACAACAAGAACTCATGAGGTTCACTTTGGGTGGTGTTACGGTTCACTTTCAAAAGTGTTGTGGTCCACTCTTGTTCAAAAAAAAGTTGAAAAAAAGACAACAAAAACTTGTGCGAGAAAGTTTATGTTCGACAAAAAGAAATCATGAAGTTCACTTGACTGTCTGCTGCAATGCTGTTTTCCGTTTGAAGCAGTGCGTTCTTCTGTCCGACGAAGTACACACGGCGATTTTGGTCTCGCGAAAAATAGTGTCCGCTTTTCGGTAAAATCAAAACTGCTCTTAAACCGTAAGGAATTAGAGAGAGTGTTTTACATGAAAAAGTTGTGTCTCGTCAATATATTTCCTACGGCGTATGATTTGAATCATTTTGACCAGCGGTTCGAAAAAATTTAGCGAAAAACCGCCGCTGCCACACGTCGTCCGCCGCACAATTTCGAAAATTAACTAAATACCGTAAGTAATCTCAAAAACATTTCAACATATTAAAGTTGCACCTTGTCCGTAGCTTTCCAACGGCGTATCATACATCTCGTTTCGACAAATGGTTATAAATTGGAGCGAAAACAATACCGAAAATTTCAAAAAAATTGAAAAGCAGAATTCCGCGATTTAGTAAATTTGAAACTGCTCTTAAACCGTAACAAATTAGAGAAAATAATAGATATGAAAAATATGCGCCTCGATGATATCTTTCCAACAGTGTATCATTTGCTTCATTCCGACGAGCGGTTTAGAAGAAATCATGAAAAAAACGCTCGCTGCCACTCATAATGGGACGCACCATTTTCAAAACTGCTCTTAAACCGTGTGGAATCTCGAAAAGTGTTCAACATGGAGAAGTTGCGCCTAATCCATAGCTTTCCAACGGTACATTATACGCCTCGTTCCGATAAACGGTTAAAAAAATAGAGCGAAAACAGTACCGGAAAAACACGGTGTGCAGTTTTTTTGCGACGGGAAGTTCACTCGCGTGAGTACTGCAGCACACTTGGTTCAAACAATGACGTGCACTTGCGTTGAGCGTGCAGTGCGGAAGTGTTGTCAGAATAGTTATTCTGCTAATATTGTTAGAATAGACCGGCTGTATATATTAAAGGAGAATCGAACATCGTGATGGTTCGACCTTCACGATCGCCTCGCTCCCCTCCACCCCACCCTCCTACGATTCCTGAAAAATTGGACTGCCTTCCCCCCCACCCCCCCACTAACTAGAAAAAGAAAAAAGTAAAAAAGTAAAACAACGCACGTCCCCACGTCCCCGTATCCCACCTCCCACTCCCTTCCCCCAAATCCCTCGCTCTCGATTCCCTATTCTCTCCAGAGAGGAATCACCACTGCCGACCTCCTCCCACCTACAGCGACCTCGAGGGGCAGCGCACTGCAGACAAGCTAGGTTGGAGTGGTGGATCCGCGCCCTTGACATCTCACGAAGTCCATGAGGAGGGCGACGCGGGGAGGGCGCGACGACGGCAACGACAAGCGATGGCGACGCAGGAAGGGCGTGGTGACCAGGAGCGGCGCGTTGACGGCAACAACAAGCGACGGCCGAGGTAACGCTAGCTCCACCACATCGGCCCCCATTGTTGGTCTCCAGTAGTCTCCGTCAGCCCCCGCACCGCGAGCCTCATGCCAGCGGGCTGCGTGCTCCCCGCGTTCGAATCTGCTGTGGGCATAGTAAGAGGGGAGCTGAAGGGGTTTGCCGTGTAGCCGGTTGCCCATGATTCTAAGCTTCGCTGTTGTTTGCCGTGTAATTTAATTTGTCTATTTTTAGTTGGGAATCGGAGCAGGTGTGGCAGAACGACATCGACCTCCTCATGTCGTCGGCGGGTCCAGAGAAGCTCAACTCATTCCTCATGGTACGTGCGCATCAGACCACATAGGATGTGGGTGAAACATGTCTTTTTGTTCAACTGAGTTTTCTCCCAGCCCCAGATTATGTGTTGTCTTTGTGTTCCTTCTCTGCATGATGCAAGTGCCAGGGCTGCTTCAACATGTAAGAGCATGGTCTTTTCTCCGCTTTAGTCACGTGATCCTAAATAATTGCTTGTCGGACTTAACTACAGAGCAATATCATGTTTCCTTTCGGGTATATGTTTGTCCTAAAACATTCGATGCCTCAAATTACGTAACAAGAACATGTATTGTTAATTTGTTATATGCAAAATGGTGGCATTACCCAAATATCTTTGTCCTATAAATGACATGTGATCAACATTATTCATGCAAACTGAGAAGCAGCTCATCTGGTCCTCTATGTATGTGATTATGTTGATAGATAATGTTACAAAGTTAGTTCAGATTATCCTGAAGCATGTCGCTCTCTGTCAGAAGTTAAGCAAGGTCATCATTCATGAACTGGTAGTATGGTTGATTTGAATACTCCGTTAGTGTACTGTAATACTATGTTTGTTTGCTCCACCACTGTCTTTTGCATACCATGTCCTAACTATAAGTGCACACAAGATTACATACAAGTAGATGAAAAGGTAAGATGTCAAACATTGATCAGTCGTCATGTTGGACTAATGGTTCATTTGAAACTCTATGTGGTGATGGAAATGCTTCTTTCTTTTCTTCAATTCTTTTCTTTTCCCATTAAATCTCCATGAACTAATACATCTAACTGAACCGTTGAGGAAAAAAAGTCCCAAGTTTAATATCTTTCTTTTTAAGTTTTTAGGTGCGCTGTTAAACCTTGTCGAGGGAGGCGGTGGCGACTGGTGGTGCGAAGCCAATCCTCCACAAGGGCTTCTCCATGCTGCCACGCTCTCCTGTCGGTCTCTTCTTGCCTTTGCCGAGGCAGGCACTGGCATGGCTGACCCGCCGTTGATCAGCGACGGGTAGCGTGGCAACGCAGGTGTGCGAGGAGTCTCCGACCGCTACAGGCTACAGCCTCATGTTTGGTCTTCTATTCTACTACCTTAATCCCATAATTTTCTGCTCGGACCATTCCGTTCTTGTTAGTTATCACGTGGGATCCCATCAGACCTCATGTGTGGACAGAGATTTTCTACCATGGGATTCGCATTTGTGAGGTTCGGTTGGCATATTAGGCAATCCGTATATTTCAAAAAAGCACTGACCAATAATAGATTGTGTGCACTGATTACTGATTCAATTTCCATTGTTCATATTATGATATATTTTCTGCTTGGATTTTTGCGGGGATGAAGCAAACACTTATTGGGAGGTACTCAAAATTTGATCACTTTGTTGTAGAATCACGGTGCTGATTAACTAATCCTTGATTGATTTTGAATCTCTGCCAATAGTTCAACATATTTTTTTAATCACAGGACCTAAAAGGTATCATTCAAAATCTGCAGATGATCAGTAGTGTCAAACCCACATCCTCTCTGCCATCTTCTACATGAACTGCTTTGTAAAAAGTGGAAAATTGTTGCTCGTCATGTTGATGTGCAGACTACGAAATTGGGAATTTTTTTATCATGGTGAAACTACACTGTAAAAAGTGAATCATATTAGTAATGTCTCCCAACTCTCAAATTGTTGCTCGTTATATTAATTTGCAGACTACCAAATTGGAAGATTTTCAATCATGATATGATTCTGAGAATGGATGCATGATTGCAGATGACTACCAAACCGTAAAATTTCAACATTCAAAAGATGTATTTTGTATGGGCAGTTTTGATGCATGATTGCAGCTGCATGTATGTTTTGGTTTGTCCAAGAACTGTCTATGTATACCGATAATGATTACTCCATCCGTCCCAAAATAAATTTATTTGGTTTAGTACAGTTTATACTATAAAGCTGTACTACCTGTCCTAAATCAAAGATACTTATTTTGGGACTGGGGGAGTACTCTGTTTTCAAATGGCGCCTGCTGTACGCATGACAACTGTGCGTGTATAAATTAGTATCATGTTGCCTGCATGTTGAACTTATAATTCTTTTCTGAATAATGTGTCATATTTTGATTCCTGTTAAAATGACCATTGCTATTTGCTTTCTAGACATCTTGTATGTGGCTTGTGGTGATAACAATTTTTATTTTTCTTAGGATTTGATTATGATCGTGAAGGGTACATTACGATTTACGAGCATTTAATCTTCTCTGATAATCAAAGTGCCGCATAGTCTTATGTGCATTCATCAGAGCTATTCCATAATTTTGTCCCACTTATGCCTTTTTACACTTTTATATGTGTAGCTTTTAATTTTTTTTAAGACGTTCATTCTTTTTTTCTAAGTCTTCATGTGTGCAGAATTACTTCTGCAGTGAGCCGGAGTGTGACGTTTTCTCACGGGCTACTGTCATCAATCAAGGTGGTCACCGGTCGATATCAAGTTTGGTGAGTACTTCCTGAAGGCTGATTTATGCTCCCGCCGCGTCGCTGACCGAGGCCCCATCTATGTGGGAAGCTGCTATTCTTTGATAGATTGGCAGTGAGATGCTTGGGTAGGAGAAAAGAAATCGAAGAGCATGAGAGATGGATGTTGATAACCTAAATAATGCACACACATTTACATATTTCATGTGATGGTAGTATGTCGTCGTAGTTTTTGTGTTGGTTGTCCTACTGAATGTTCCTGTCAGTCCTAACTCATCACATCACTCTCAATTTTCAGTCACGCTTGGACCTTTTATCTGTAACTCTACAAAATCAGAAAGCATGTCTAAAGCTCAAGGTAATGTTGAAACTTGGAGGCGATCAAACCATATTCTTTTTAGGTTGTAAGAGCTTAAACTAACTATTGCTTTTTGGGTTGTACGAGTTTGAACTAACTATCACTAACATCCTGGCTTTGAATTTTCAGTTTGTATATTTTTTTGCAAAAGTTTGTATTTGTCCATGGTCAAGATAGGGTGCACATAAAGCTTGGTTTGTTAAGCTTCTTTATATTCTCAAGGAGGTCAGGAGCTGTGTTTTGAATTTTGGCCGAGAAAAAGGATTTCGGCCATCTTGGCCTCGGGCGAAAAATACCTCCCGGCGAAAAAAATGCATTTTGGTCAAAATTTGGTCAAATTTAAGCCAAATTTGGGTCAGATTTTGGTCAAAATTCGGACAAAATTTTTGAAAATGGCCGAAATTCGGCCATCTCGGTCTGAGGTGAAAAATTTCACAAACCGAAAGTCAAAACCTTGGTCAGGAGTTCCTCTTGAGAAGGAAGAGGACAACCTTTAACGCAACCTACGCCTTCAGAGAGAACTCCTTGAACTGAAGATGCTCCTCCCAGTCATTTGATCGATGCAGAAATAACCTTTTATGAGAGTGACCTAAAAGTCATTTGTTTTACATTAAGCATACATCTCTTGTAGGTCTAATTAATTTTGGGTTTGGGAGTATTATATGTTGTTTGAGAGGGTCTATTGTTTTGAGAAAATACGATTTTCTTCTTTGTTTCAATACTAATCGAAGTTCACGTTTCTTTTCAGTTAGTTGTGAGAGGTACTTCGTAAGTTTCCATTCAAAAAGGAGGTCAAATAATATTTTGAATCGATGACATAACAAATGAAAATACAAGATTTTGAATAGGGCTTGCCCACACGGCACTGTGGAAAAAGGTGAACGGAAAGGAAGGGCGAGGAGAGTAAAATGATGCAAGGGGGAGTTTTTAAAGACATACGACAACTGCCCAGGAAGAAATAAGAGGGAGAGAATCAATTTGTCCAGGAATTGAAACCAGTCCTATCATATCCGACACGCATTTTTTAATTCGAAAAATTATTTGATCATAATGTGTTTTTTGACCCCGTACGTTGCCACGGGTCAAAAAACGCACTATGATCAAACAATACTAGTTGAATGCCCATACGTTGCCACGGGTCAAAAAACGCATTATGATCAAATAATTTTTCGAATTAATATAGGGAGAGAGAGAGAGCAACACTATTCTGATCCCAGGATCAGAATAGTTATTTGGATCACGATGGCCCCTATAAGGGCGCGACATGAACTTCCCGAGAAAAAAACCAAGGGAGAAACTCCTCCACACCTCCTGCTCCACCCACCTCCCCGACCGATCCCCGCCACCCCCACCCCTAACCGGCGCAGTCAACTCCTTCTCTTCCTCCAACGATCTCCCTTGGCTCCTCATGTGCGGCGCGCCGCCCACCATTCTGCCCGACCACCTAGGCCACTGGTGCGCCGTCATCTGGTCGCCCAACGCCTCTCCTCACGCCCGAGCATCGCCGTGGTCGACCGACCGGTGCAGCCGGGGTTTCCAGCGACCTCCTAAAGCAGTGTCACACGCCGTTGGGCCTCCCATGACCTTCCTCCTCCTACCGCTTCCTCCTGCCTTGGATGATTGAAGTGTGTGCGTCCAAATTTTGCAGCGGCGGATCACAAAACATGTTTTGACGGGTACTGAAGTTCAAAGTGAATGGGCATTAAAAGTTTAGAGATGTATTTTTCATTACATTCAGAGATGCATTTCCCCTGTTTTTTCATTTCTTAGCTCCTTGATTTATTAGATAAAATTCTGAGATCGACATTTCGTTAACTGAAGCCTCTGGTCTCATGTGTGTACTAAAAAACATTTTGCTTAGTATACTCTACATCCTTGAAATCCTTGAACCTAATCATATATACTGCTAAGTGATTGATCATGTAGATTGAAGAAAGAACAGAGAAGAGAAGCGAGTTCTAAAGGTGTTTCCAAAATTATGTGTGTTCAAAAAGGACGTTGATACACAAAAAAATTGTGGATGAGAAGTTCAATTTTTGGAAGGTTCAATGTGTGAGCAAGCTGTGGGATTTGCTATTGTGCATATGAACTTTTCGGCGGCTATGCTTGGCGGCTTCACTAGCACCTGCTTGTACTAATGCGCGATTTATTTGGCTTAAAAAATTTGTTTTTGCGAAGGTCAAGATGTTGTGTTGTATAAGGTCAAGTGTGTATTGTATATGTGTGTGTGAGTGTTTTAAAAAAATGCATACCTTCATTGCAAAACAGTATGTTCATTCTTTGATGTGAGGATGGTTCCCCGTGCAAAAGGATTGCAAAATAAATTTCTATTTCCATTATATTGTTCTGTTTTATTAGAAGAAAAGAAAAAGAGAAGTTTGGTTTCTAACGATGACATGGTTCAACATGCAAACCAATTGAAAAACGGTTCGCCTACCAAAAATGACCAACATTTCTCGTGGAAAAGATTTCACTCTATTTTTTGAACTCTGCGTGAAAACTTTATGCTCTTTCAGATGTGTGCATTCGTATTTGTGTAAATACATGTAGCACACGAAGTGTATGTGTATTGTTGTGTGTAATTTTCTTGAATTTCAAGAATGCAAAGTTCATGTTTCAGAAATTCTTAAGTTCACGTGTACCACATACTGAATAAATTCATCTTTGAACAAAACAGACCACCTAGGCCATTTCACCGATGGCAAAAAAGTCTAAAAATGTCGTGAGACAAAAAAACTTAAAATGATATAACATAGTAAGTTCGTAGAAAGTGGACAAAAACATAATTTTGTTTTGTAAGTTTAACCATTTCTAAAAAAATACCTTGAAGTTCAAATTTAAATAATAGGGTGGTTCAATGTTTATTAAAAACTTGTGATTTTCCCCGTTACCATAGAATAAACCAAGAAGTTCAAAAACTAAAAATGGAGCAGTTCGAAAAGTTTATAAAAAATGGTGTTTCTACATTTTACTAAAAATTGGAGAAGTTCCAATTTTAAAAACATAGAAGTTCAAAATGTTTATTCCAAAACCAAGAAGGTCAAATTAAAAAAGGAGCAGTTTAAAAAGTTTGTAAACATGGATTTGGCCTTGTTTTTCTTTAATATCTGGAAGTTCAAATTGAAAGAAGTGAGCGGTTTGATGTTTATTACATAACTAGGACTTTTCCCCGTACTAATGAATAACACAAAAAAGTCCTAATTAAAAAAAATGAAGTTGTTTGATGTTTATAAAAATCTTAGATTTTCCCCGATACTAAAGATTAAAACCACGAAGTTCAATTTTAAAAAACGGAGTAGTTCAATGCATATTAAAAACTCAGTTTTTCTCGTTACTAAGTAATAAAACCAAGAAGTTTTATTTCTAAAAGCACAACAGCTCTATATTTATTTGAAAAGTCAATTTTTTCTGGCTACTAAAGAATAAGACCAATAAGTTCAATTCGAAATAACGAAGAAGTTCGATGTTTCTAACAAAACTCCAATTTTCACATTTCTAAAAAACACACAAAGAAGTTAAAAAAAGTTGAGCGGTTCGATGTCTATGGAAAACTCAGATTTTTTCCGTTACTAAAGTGACACAAAGAGAAGTTCAAATTGACAACAGGTGGAAGTTCACGTACTGCATGGTGTTTGTTTCGTATGAGAAAAAGGGAATAAAAAGGCGAAGTCTAAAAATTTTGTTGCTAGAAGTTCAAGTGCACAGCCCAGGAAAGTTCAAAAGGTTCCTCTTGATTAACAAGTTTACACACCGGAAGCTCAAATTAAAATAACAAAAATAGTTTAGAAAATTTAATTAGAAAATGGATTTCTCCGTTTCTAAAAGAAACCTAGAAGTTCAAATTAAAGAAATGGAGCGGTTCAATGTTTACTAAAAACTTGGATTCTTGCCGCTAACTGAAAATAAAACCAACGCGAGGTTCGAATTAAAATAACATGGAAGTTTGGAGTTTATTAAAACCTAAGACTTACATGTACAAAAAACATAAACAAAAACCAATGCCATTTTGGCATTTTTAAAACCAACTCATAAAAATGAAAAACATTTCTTGCTAGAAGTTCATGTGCTCGACGAGGGAAAATTGAAAATTGCTACCCACTTTATGCACACATAATTCTCTCTCCCGTTTGTGTCTGTGTTTTTACAAATAAATCAAAATTTTAAAAATATGGAGGGGGTCCAATATTTATGACAAAACTAGGATATTTTGATGCTAAAAGAAATAAACCAAGAAGTCCAAATTACAAAATAGAGAAGTTCGATATTTCTAAAATACTTAGATTTTCCTTGTTACTAAAGAATAAAAAGATGAAGTTCAAATTAAAATAGAGGAGTAGTTTGATGCATACGAGAAACTCAAATTATTATCGTTTCTAAGAAAAATAAAACTACAAAAATCAATTTACAAAAAACAATGTTTGATGCTTATTTAAAAACATATTTCGTTTCTAAGAATATGACTAAGAAGTTGAAATTAAAATAACAGAGAAGTCGAAGTATATAAAAAACTCAGATTTGTTGCAAGAAGTTCACGTGCACCTTCGTGCAGGTTCAAAATTTATATTGCGGGACGTCCGACCTCCAATTGCATGTTTCAAAAGTGGCAAAAAATGCGACATAAGTTCATAGTGAAAACAACGAGAAGTTCAGGTTGATAACTGCCAGAAGGTCACGTACTACACGGTGTGCATTTTTTATTAAAAATGAATGGAAAGGCAAAGGCCAAAAGTTTTGTTGCTAGAAGTTCAAGTGCTAGGCCTAAGAAAGTTCAAAAATTCTTGTGAGAGAGGTTGAACAAAAATATGTGACAGAAGTACAAGTTGAAAATAGCGGGGAGTTCAACTACATTCAGAGATGGTTTCAGCGGGGAATTCAATTACGTTCAAATACGTGACATAATGCGTTTTAGATAAGAATATAAGAATAGAAAACAAAATGCTTAAAAGGTTTGTTGCAAGAAGTTCATGTGTTTATCCATGCGGGACATCCGACCTCCAATTACATGTTTGAAAATGGCAAAAAAATGATGTTCGATCTTAAATTGCGTGTAATTCAACATGTACACAAAAATGTGATAGAAGTTCATAGTGAAAACAACGAGAAGTTCAAGTACTACAAGGAATGCATTTCAGGTGAGATAAATATATAGAAAAATAAAAGCTTAAAAGGTTTCTTAAAAGAAGTTCAAGTGCTCTATTAGTGGAAGTTCAAAAAATCTTGCGAGAGAGGTTCACCTTGTATTTCCATGTTCGAAAACACACCCAAAAAATTGTTTTTGTGTTTTAAAATATTTTTCTCAATCCATAAATAAGTTCAGTTATTATTTGGGAGCAATTTGATTTGAAAAATAAAATAAAAATTCAAATTATAAAAATGGAAAAAGTTCATGTACTATATGGTGTGTGTGTTTAATATCAGAAAAATGAATTAAAAGGCAAGGTCCAATTTTGTTGTTGTTATAAGTTCAAGTCCTCGGTCAGAGAAAGTTAAAAAATTACTGTGAGAGGTTTGTACGAAAGGAATATCATTTGTGTATACTGACGAATGGATGAGAAAATTGCAAACAAAAATATGTCATAGAAGTTCAACATGAAAACAGCAGGAAGTTGACCAACTACATAGAATGAATTTCAGATGAAAAACTTTTAAAACCATCGCGGGTATGAAAAAATGATAAACACGGGAAAGTTGTGTGTTTACAGCAGCTTTCCATCGGTATATCACTTGCTCAATTTCGATGAGTCGATGGAGAGCTGCGAGCAAAAAAAAAGCACGTGAAAAACAGAGTGAAGTTCAAGTAGATATGCCGAGAAGTTCAAGTCTTCACGCGGTGCATTTTCGAAGAATATGTTTCTCGATAAAGGCAGAAGGAATGATCTCGTCCTTTTTTAAATTACTTGAAAACAATTAGGAATCAGAGAAAACAATCAACATGAAAAAGTTTTGTATTTTCCGTAGCTTTTCAACAGTATATTATTTGCCCCATTCCGATAAAGTTTGTAGAAATTACGTCGAAAATATGTTTTTAGCCATTCTAAAAATTAAATTAAAACCGCAAGGAATTGGGATAAACAATATATACCAAAAAGTTTTGCATTTCGCCAAGCTTTCCAACGCCATATCATTTGTTGCATTCGGACGCACAGTTAAAAAATTAGCTCGAAAATACGAACTTGGTTGAACTTGTACCGTTTTCTAAATGACTCTTAAACCGTTCAAAATTAGAAAAAACTTTCAACATGAAAAAGTAGTGCATTTTCATAAGTTTTCCAATGCCATATCATTTGCCTCAATTGGATTGGCACTTTAGAAATGACATAAAAAATATGAACTCGGCTGTTCGGTTTGCGAAATTTTACGATTTTCTAAATTACTCTTCAACCATAGGGAATTAGAGAAAACTTTCAACATGTGGAAGGAGCAATTTTGACTATATATAGGGATTGACTATTCGTCACCCTGGGTGAGAATAGTTATTCTTCACTCCCTCTATTTTATCATCAATGCACCGTAATTTTACGTTCTGTAAGTTTTGTCTTATTTCCGACATAAAAGGAGACCGTAAAAAAATATATAACCAACATAAAAGGTATTTTATGTTATGTAAAATTACAAACATAAAACATAGTGTAAAATACACATAGACTGTAAATTTTTCTTGTCTTTGACCTATATTTTTATTTTCTTATGCCAAGTTTTACTTAGTGAATCAATAGGAATGTAACTATTTGAATTTCAAACATAATTTAATTATGAAATGATCATAAGATTACCTCAGGTCAAGAATAACTTATTCTGCATCCTGGGTGATGAATAGTATCACTATATATATATAGTAACACTATTCTGATCCCAGGATCAGAATAGTTATTCGGATCACGGTCGGCCCTATAAGGGCCCGATAGTGTGTTCCTGAGATCGCAAGAAACTAATTCGGACGGTACAAGGAAAAAAAATCCACCCACCACCTCCTCCCCTAATCTCTCCCGATCCCGCATCTCCTCCACCGCCGCCTCCCTCACTGGCCCGCGCCGCCGTCAGCCCTCACTAGATCGGCCCGCCACCGCCGACGCCTCACCAAATTGCCCCACCACCGTCGCCTCCCTCCCCGGTCGCGCCGCCGCACCATTCCACCTTCTCCACCCGACACGCTGTCGTCCCGGGTCCCGACCACCTCCGCGGCACTATCCCACCACCTCCACCTGACGCGTCGCCGGCCCGGCTGCCCAGCACAGCCACGACCCCATCCAACCATCTCCGGTCTGGCGCCTCCCCACCACCGCCGCTACCCCATCCCACCCCCACGGGAGGAAGGGGAACTCACCGGCTATGTGGGAGAAGGCTAGGGAGATGCCCGGGTCACACGGGCATCGGCGTTGAGTAGCAGTAGGGCGCCGCCATCGAATTTGTCAATGAGATGCGGCCCCTTCCCTGTCCAACTGCTACCGTCTCGCTGTCCAACCTCGTCTGTGCGCGTAGTCCATCCTTGTTCGCTCGCTCGCCAGCAGAGGTGAGACCCCCCTGCCCTCCTCCTCCACCTCACGTCCTCCTTCCAGACTGCCGACGCGGCACTAATAGCAAGCGACACGGCGTACATCCATTTCACTTAGGGGGGACTCCTGCAGCTTCTCTGTTGAGCTCAATGGACCCCCGACCCAAGCCCAACGAGCTTCTGGATGTCTCCTCTGGGAAGAGCAAGTTCCAAATGCGAAATTTGGTAATTTAGGTGGCCGGAATTCATGTTTGTGTGCGGCAGGCAGGCAGTTCAATCTGCTCCAGCAATTCAGTTTTTTTTCATTTTTTCCGTGTGCATCAGCAGATGAATATGAGTGTGCATGTCAAACGTGTATATAGACATTGAGAAAGTTTAATATTGTTTCGTCTAGTTCGCTCATGCAGCCATGCAGATCATTTCTTTTCAGGCCATCCCAGTTCAGCCCCGCAGCGGTAGGAAGGTCGATCCCATCGCGAGCTGCAGTCCACGACAGTAACCCGGTTCCTGGTTTGGAGTTCATCAACGATGGAGGATCCCGGGCGGCGAGCCGGCGTCATTTTTCTGTGAAAATTGAAGTTAGGATGGTTCAGAAAGAAGGAGTACAGGTCAACTTCATTTGACATTTTCAATTCTCAGTAAAAAAAAGACAGTTCGAGAAAGAAGAAAAATTGTCGGCTGCTCCTCTTGCTTGATGTTCATGTGTTTAGTTCTTTACCGCTTTTTTCTTACTGTTTTGTTCAAAAAGTTTGTGTCTCCAGGGACCTACATGCCGCTGGTGCTCACTACCCGCATGAACAAAGAGAGGAAGAAGGTCACCATCAGGCAGGGGAGAAGGTCACGTGAGGTGCAGAAAGAAGGTCGGAGTTCAGAACGGTGTGTGTGTGTGTGTGTGTGTGTGTGTGTGTGTGTGTGTGATTTTTGTGGAGTTCAGAACGGTTTGTGCAGAAAGAAGGTGTGATTTTTGTGCTGTTTTTTTGGGGTGCATTCCAACATGAGGATGCAATCTCACTTCCGGTGTATGTTTTACATCACTTGCGTCCCGACCACAGTTTAAACTGGAGGGCACAACCATGCCTTGCCCGTGCCATTGGTGTGATCCTAGCAGAGCTGCAGCTGCTCCCCTTAATGAGCAATAGTTGATATGCGGTCGTAGCACTCGCGTCCAACTCTCCCTCTCTGGTTCTTTCTCCCCCGTTGGTGTTTATGTCTTAACATAGTAAACAATTTAACGAATGAACAACATCTCTATTGTTGATGCGTGTACATCTATTTTGGTTTGGTGCACAACGACCCCGATGAGCCCCTGCACCCATGTTGCCATGTCAAAAAATGGATACAGAAAATGCACCGTTTGTCTTGTACTATTGTGCTCAAATTTTAATATGTGCAGAAAATTTTCTTGAAATTCAATAGCATGCGAAGTTCGTGTTTCAGAAATTCATAAGTTCACGAGTACCACATACTGAAGAAAAAAGATGGAGAAGTTCGATGATTATAAAAAACTCAGATTTCCCTCTTTATTAAACAATGGAAACAAGAATTTCAAAAATAAAATAACAAGAAGTTTAACTTTTTAAAAATAGAGCGCTTCAAAATTTCATATAAAAGATTAAGAAAAAATAAAACTAGGAAGTCCATACTAAAAAGATGGAGAAGTTCAATGGTTATAGAAAACTCAAATTTTCCTCGTTATTAAAGAATGGAAACAAGAAGTTCAAAAATAAAATAACAAGAAGTTCAACTTTTTAAAAATAGAGCGCTTCGAAATTCATAAAAAATATATTAAGAAATTCAGATAAATATTTATAAAAAATTCAGATATTTTCACGTAAACGAGAGAAGTTCGATTGATAACTGCCAGAAGTTCACGTACTACATAGAGTGTATTTTGCATTAAAAAAAGAATAAGAAAGCAATGACTAAAAGTTTTGTTGTTATAAGTTCAACTCCTCGGTCGGAGAAAGTTAAAAAAATTATTATGAGAGGAGTTTGTACAAAATGAGTATCATTTGTGTAACACTAACGAATGGATGGGAAAATTACAAACAAAAATACGTCAGAGAAGTTCAACGTGAAAACAGCAGGAAGTTCAACTAATGCACTGAATGAATTTTACATGAAAAAGTTTTAAAATCGTCGCGAGTATGAAATAACGATCAACACGGGAAAGTTGCGTGTTTACAGCAGCTTTCCACCGGTATATCACTTGCTTAATTCCGGTGAGTGGATGGAGAGCTACGAGAAAAAAAATCACGTGAAAAAACAGTGAAGTTCAGGTACACGCTCCGAGAAGTTCAGGTTCTTCACGCGGTGCATTTTCGAAGAATCTGTTTCGCGATAAAGGCAGAATGCATGATCCCGCCGTTTTCGAAATTACTTGAAAATGGATAGAATCAGAGAAAACCATCAACATGAAAAACTTTCGCATTTTCCGTGCTTTTCAGCGGTATATTATTTGCCCCATTCCGATAAAGTTTGTAGAAATTACGGCGAAAATATGTTTTTTGCCATTTTCAAAACTGACTTAAAACCATAAAGAATTGGGAGAAAGAATACATACAAATAAGTTTCGCATTTCTTCAAGCTTTCCAATGCCATATCATTTGCTGCATTCGGACGCACGGTTAAAAAATTAGCTCGAAAATACGAACTCGGTAGGACTTGGACCATTTTCTAAATTACTCTTAAACCATTCAAAATTAGGAAAAAACTTTCAAGATCAAAAAGTAGCGCATTTTCATAAGCTTTCCAACGCCGTATCATATGCCTCCATTGGATTAGCCGTTTAGAAATGACATCGAAAAAATGAACTCAGCTGTTCGGTTTACAAAATTTTACGTTTTTTCAAATTACTCTTTAACCATAGGGAATTAGAGAAAACTTTCAACATGTGGAAGGAGCAGTTTTACAGCAGCTTTCCAACGCCATATTATATTCCTCATTCCGATAAATGGTTTAGAAATGCGATCGAAAATACGATTCACGTTTTTTGTGTGAAGAAAAAACGGTTTTCAAAACTGCTCTTAAACCGCTTATATTTTGCCAAAAATTTAAGTTGGGTCATGATATTGGGGTCCATAGCTTTCCAACGGTATATCGCAAGCCCCATTTGGGCAATGTTGGCGCAAGTTCAACCTAGTTCACAGGGAAGTTCAACGTAGTACTAGCGGGGCAGGTCAGGTTGTGATCAGAATATTATTCTGATCCCGTGATCAGAATAGTGTTTATGTATATATATATATATATATATAGAGTAGCACTATTCTAATCACAGTATTAGAATAACTATTTGGATCACGGGGCGCCATATATAGGGCGCGATGCGGATGTCCCCGAACTCCCGAACCGACAGTGTCAAGAAAAAAAGACCCAGTCCACCTCCCCTCGCGCATAGTCCCACCCCGAGTCCACCTTCTTCCCCCGCCTCACCCTCTCTGGATCGCGTCGCCACCGCCACCCTCCCTGGATCTCGCCACCGCCTCCATCCTCCCTGGATCTTGCCGCCGCCTCCACGTGCCTCCCCTTCCTACCGCTGGCGAGCCTCCTCCGCCACGGCCGGCGAGCCTCATCCCCAACGGCCACCGCCCTCCACCCCAACGACCTCCCCACCACTAGGTGCGCCACCGCCAGGCTCCCGCATCCCGGACGCTTGAGGCCCGGGATCCGGCTGCCACCATGCGCGCCGTGACCACCTGCCTCCTACCCCGGCCTCCCAGGCTCCCCGGGCCGGCACCAGCACATCGTGTCCAGTGGACACTACTCGGCATCGCCCCCTTGTGCATCGCGTGCGAGCGCGTCTCCAAATCCCTCGATTTCTCCAGCGAAACACCCCGAGTCCTGCAGCTCCACTCTACAGCTATCGCTGGCTGCTGCCATCATTGGGGTGATTCAACTGCAGTGCACAGGACAGTAGAACCACCGACGAGGATCGTCAAATCCTTCCCAGCGGCCTCTGCCCACACATGTTGCTGCCACCAAATATGGCTCAGGACACCAGCTTTGATCCGTCGTAGATGCCCCCATCCACCCGCTGGATCTACCTCCTGCCTTGGCATCTCTCATACATGACCTGCTCCGGCACTTCTGACCGACCTTCCCCATCATCTCTTGCTTGAATGTGTTAACTTCTGCTGCTCTTCCATGTAAATCTGCCTACTGCACTACTAGAGTTGCTCTATGTTGTGCCCTTTTGCTGGTTGAAGTTGCTATTTGCTAGCTTTGCCATATGCTGCTATAGTACTTGGAGCTTGAAATCGATTTCTTCAGTTGCAAGCCGTCCTTTGTTTTGCTATTGTTGTCTGTCTACTTCTGCTTTCTAACATTTAATTTGAGGCATTATAGAACTGACGAAGACTGGTAATGGATCAGCCATACTTCCACTTGGTATGTAGCTCTATTTTTCTAGTCTAGTATGTTATTTTGTGCTGGTGAACATGGAAAGGACTACCTGAGCGCTACCAGCAGTACAAGGAGGTCAGAAGGCAAGAGATGGGTTGCAGCAGTGTACTGTACATGTGGAGGAAAGGTCAAGCAAAAGGTGTAGTTTGGTAATTACGTAGTACCTTGTTAAGCTCGCTTGCCCTCTGGCTCTTATTAGTTGTTTGTGTTTGTGCCTCAAACAAAAGAAAAAAAGCTATTTTTCCTCAAAGATTTTACACTGGTGAAGTTTATGTACACAGCTACTCCCGACGCCCTGCTCCATGCCGCAATGCCGCTTGTGTGGCCCCCGATGCCCTCGTATCTTGTTGCAAAATTTTTAGAAAAGAACAATAAATGGAGTTTAACTTCGTCTAGCATCTTTAATTCTTACTATTACAAAGATAGTTTGGAAACAAGAAGAGATTGCTGGCTGCTGGTCTTATTTGATATTGCGGTGTTCAGTTATTTGTTGCTTTTTGATTTTATGACTATGGAGCATATGAAGCTGACTGTAGAGTAATACAAAGAATTAAAAACTATACGGGCATGACTACCATCGGATTGTAGCTTTGTCGGAGTGTAGTCACCCGAAGCCCTCAAAACCGAAGTGTTGTTTGCTGCCGCTGCTTCTAATTTCATGTGCTATTTTATTTTACGATTTTGTGGCATCCGAATGTACATGTTATACTGTTTCTTTTGCTGGGTTTACATATTGTACGGTAATAGTGTATGTTCTTGAAGTTCATACTGTCAAAACAACAAAGTTCAAATACTATAGTTAAGAAAAAATAGAAGTTTGATTAGCAATAGAATAAGTAAAAAAGAAGAATCCAAGCTCCCTGAAGGTCAAGCACGGGGTGTACATATTTTTAAACTTGATATATATTATCTATAATTTTTTATTGCTCCATGCTATATTATCTACTGTTTTGGACATTATTGGGCTTTAATATCCACTTTTATATTATTTTTGGAACTAACCTATTAACCGGAGGCTCAGCTCAGAATTGCTGTTTTTTGCCTGTTTTAGGGTTTCGAAGAAAAGGAATATCAAACGGAGTCCAAATGAAATGAAACCTTCGAGGACGTGATTTTCTTAATAAACAAGACCCAGGAGACTTGGACCCTACGTAAAGACACAAAAGAGGAGGCCACGAGGTAGGGGGGCGTGCCTACCCCCCCAGGCGCGCCCTCCACCCTCGTGGGCCCCTTGTTGCTCCACCGACGTACTCCTTCCTCCTATATATACCTACGTACCTCCCAAATGATCAGATACGGAGTCAAAAACCTAATTCCACCGCTGCAACTTTTTGTATCCACGAGATCCCATCTTGGGGCATGTTCCGAAGCTCCGCCGGAGGGGGCATCAATCACGGAGGGCTTCTACATCAACACCATAGCCCCTCCGATGAAGTGTGAGTAGTTTACCTCAGACCTACGGGTCCATAGTTATTAGCTAGATGGCTTCTTCTCTCTTTTTGGATCTCAATACAATGTTCTCCACCTCTCTTGTGGAGAACTATTCAATGTAATCTTCTTTTTGCGGTGTATTTGTTGAGACCGATGAATTGTGGGTTTATGATCAAGTCTATCTATGAACAATATTTGAATCTTCTTTGAATTCTTTTATGTATGATTGGTTATCTTTGCAAGTTTCTTCGGATTATCAGTTTGGTTTGGCCTACTAGATTGATCTTTCTTTCAATGGGAGAAGTGCTTAGCTTTGGGTTCAATCTTGTGGTGTCCTTTCCTAGTGACAGTAGGGGCAGCAAGGCACGTATTGTATTGTTGCCATCGAGGATAACAAGGTGGGGTTTTTGTCATATTGCATGAGTTTATCCCTCTAAATCATGTCATCTTGCTTAAGGCGTTACTCTGTTTTTAACTTAATACTCTAGATGCATGCTCGATAGCGCTGTTGGGGATCGTAGCAGAAATTTAAATTTTTTTATGCATCACCAAGATCAATCTATGGGGTAATCTAGCAACGAGGGGAAGGAGAGTGCATCTACATACCCTTGTAGATCGCTAAGCGGAAGCGTTCAAGTGAACGGGGTTGATGGAGTCATACTCGTCGTGATCCAAATCACCGATGATCCTAGCGCCGAACGGACGGCACCTCCGCGTTCAACACACGTACAACTCGGTGACGTCTCCTACGCCTTGATCCAGCAAGGGGAGAAGGAGAGGTTGGGGGAAGACTCCATCCAGCAGCAGCACGATGGCGTGGTGGTGGTGGAGGAGCGCGGGACTCCAGCAGGGCTTCGCCAAGCACTACGAGAGACGAGGAAGGAGAGAGGTAGGGCTGCGCCAACAAGGGAAGGACTACATGTGTTGGGATGCCCCTTTGCCTCCACTATATATAGGGGGAGGGAGGGCTGCTCCCCCACCTAGGGTTTCCACCCTAGGGGTGGCGGCAGCCCCAATCCCCATCTGGGGTGGTGGCCAAGTGGGGGGGGGGAGAGGGAGGCGCACCAGGCATGGGCTTTAGGGCCCATCTGCCCTTAGGGTTTGCCCCCCTCTTCTCTCTAGGTGCATGGGCCTTGGTGGGGAGGCGCCCCAGCCCACCTAGGGGCTGGTCCCTTCTCACACTTGGCCCATGTATGCCTCCGGGGCCCATGGCCCCTCCCGGTGGACCCCCGGACCCCTCCGGTGGTCCCGGTACACTACCGGTGATGCCCAGAACACTTCCGGTGGCCAAAACCATACTTCCTATATATCAATCTTTACCTCCGGACCATTCCAGAACTCCTTGTGACGTCCGAGATCTCATCCGGGACTCCGAACAACATTCGGTAACCGCGTACATACTTTCCCTATAACCCTAGCGTCATCGAATCTTAAGTGTGTAAACCCTACGGACTCGGGAGTCATGCAGACATGGCCGAGACAACTCTCCGGTCAATAACCAACACCGGGATCTGGATACCCATGTTGGCTCCCACATGCTCCATGATGATCTCATCGAATGAACCATGATGTCAAGGATTCAATCAATCCCGTGTACAATTCCCTTTGTCTAGCGGTATGATACTTGCCCGAGATTCGATCGTCGGTATCCCGATACCTTGTTCAATCTCGTTACCGGAAAGTCTCTTTACTCGTTCTGTAACACATCATCCCGTGATCAACTCCTTGATCACATTTTGCACATTATGATGATGTCCTACCGAGTGGGCCCAGAGATACCTCTCCGTTACACGGAGTGAAAAATCCCAGTCTCGATTCGTGCCAACCCAACAGACACTTTCGGAGATACCTGTAGTGTACCTTTATAGCCACCCAGTTACGTTGTGACGTTTGGCACACCCAAAGCACTCCTACGGTATCCGGGAGTTTCACAATCTCATGGTCTAAGGAAATGATACTTGACATTAGAAAAGCTTTAGCATACGAACTACACGATCTTTGTGCTAGGCTTAGGATTGGGTCTTGTCCATCACATCATTCTCCTAATGATGTGATCCCGTTATCAACGACATCCAATGTCCATGGTCAGGAAACCGTAACCATCTATTGATCAACGAGCTAGTCAACTAGAGGCTTACTAGGGACATGTTGTTGTCTATGTATCCACACATGTATCTGAGTTTCCTATCAATACAATTCTAGCATGGATAATAAACGATTATCATGAACAAGGAAATATAATAATAATCAATTTATTATTGCCTCTAGGGCATATTTCCAATAGTCTCCCACTTGCACTAGAGTCAATAATCTAGTTCACATCGCCATGTGATTAACACTCACAGGTCTCATCGCCACGTGACCAACATCCAAGAGTCTACTAGACTCAATGATCTAGTTCACATCACTATGTGATAAACACTCAAAGAGTTCTGGGTTTGATCATGTTATGCTTGTGAGAGAGGTTGTAGTCAACGGGTCTTGCCATATTCAGATCCCTATGTACTTCGCAAAACTTTATGTCATATCGTTGATGATGCTACCACGTTCCACTTGGAGCTATTCCAAATTGTTGCTCCATTATACGTATCCGGTATCTCTACTCAGAGCTATCCGGATAGGTGTTAATCTTGCATCGACGTAACTCTTTATGTCGAACTCTTTATCACCTCCATAACCGAGAAACATTTCCTTATTCCTGTAAGGACAATTTTGACCGCTATCTGGTGATCCATTCCTAGATCACCTTTGTACCCTCTTGCCAGACATGTGGCAAGGCACACATCAGGTGCGGTACTCAACATGGCATACCGTATAGAGCCTATGACAAGAGCATAGGGGACGACCTTCGTCCTTCCTCTTTCTTCTGCCGTGGTCAAGCTTTGAGTCTTACTCAACTTCACGCCTTACAACTCAGGTAAGAACCCCTTCTTTGACTGATCTATTTTGAACTCCTTCAAAAACATGTCAAGGTGTTCATTCTTTGAAAGTATCATCAGGCGTCTTGATCTATTTCTATAGATCCTGATGCCCAATATGTAAGCAGCTTTATCCAGGTCTTCCTTTGAAAATCACTCTTCAAACAACCATTTATGATTTCTAGAAATTCTACATCATTTCGGATCAACAATATGTCATCCACATATACTTATCAGAAATGTTGTAGTGCTCCCACTCACTTTCTTGTAAATACAAGTTTCTAGCAAACATTGTATAAACCTAAAAGCTTTGATCACTCCATCAAAACATATATTCCGATTCCGAGATGCTTGCTCTAGTCCATACAAGGATTGCTGGAGCCAGCATACCTTTTAGCATCCTTAGGATCGACAAAACCTTTTATTGTATCACATACAACTTTTCTTATGAAAACTTGGTAAGAAAACTTGTTTTGACATCCATCTGTAAGATTTCATAATCGAAAAATACAGCTAATGCTAACATGATTCCGACGGACTTAAGCATCGCTATGGGTGAGAAATTCTCATCGTAGTCAACTCCTTGAACTTGTGAAAAGACTCTTTCCCACAAGTCGAGCTTCATAGACGGTAACATTACCGCCCACGTCCGTCTTCTTCTTAAAGATCCATTTATCTCAATGGCTTGCCGATCATTGGGCAAGTCCACCAAAGTCCATAGTTTGTTCTGATATATGGATCCTATCTCGGATTTCATGGCTTCTAACCATTTGTCGGAATACGGGCCCACCATCGCTTCTCCATAGCTCGTAGGTTCATTGTTGTCTAACAACATGATATCTAAGACAGGATTACCGTACCACTTAGGAGTAGTACATATCCTTGTCGACCTACGAGGTTCGATAGCAACTTGATCCGAAGCTTCATGATCACTATCATTAACTTCCTATTCAACAAACGTAGGCGCCACAGAAAACATCTTTCTGTGTTGCATCACTCTCTGGTTGAAGTAAAGGTTCGACAACCTCATCAAGTTCTATCTTCCTCCCACTCAATTCTTTCGAGAGAAACTCCTTCTCGAGAAAGGACCCGTTCTTAGCGACAAACAATTTGCCCTCGGATCTGAGATAGAAGGTATACCCAACTGTCACCTTTGGGTATCCTATGAAGATGTGTTTGTCCGCTTTGGGTTCGAGCTTCTCCGGCTGAAGCCTTAAGCATCGCAGCCCCAAACATTATGAAATGACAACTTTGGTTTCTTTCCAAACCAATGTTCATACGGCGTCGTCTCAATAGACTTATATGGTGTCCTATCTAAAGTGAATGCAGCTGTCTCTAATGCATATCCTCAAAATGAAAACGGTAGATTGGTAAGAGACATCATAGATCGCACCATATCTCATAGGGTTCGATTACGACGTCCGGACACACCATTACCCTGTGGTGTTCTAGGTGGCTTCAACTGTGAAACAATTCCACAATGTCTTAAGTGTTTGCCAAACTCATAACTCAGAAATTCTCATTGATCAGATCGTAGGAATTTGATCTTCTTGTTATGATGATTCTTGACTTCACTTTGAAATCGCTTGAACTTTTCAAACGTTTCAGACTTGTGCTTCATTAAGTAAATATACCTATATCTACTCAAATCGTCAGTGAAGATGAGAAAATAGCGATATCCACTGCACGCTTCAATTCTCATTGGATCACACGCATCAGCATGTATGATTTCCAACAAGTCACTTGCCCGTTTCATTGTACCTGAAAACGGGGTCTTAGTCATCCTGCCCATGAGGCATGGCTCGCATGTGTCAAGCGATTCAAAATCAAGTGACTCCAAACATCCATCAATATGGAGTTTCTTCATGCATCTTACGCCAATATGACCTAAGCGGCAGTGCCACAAGAAAGTGGTACTATCATTATTAACTCTACATCTTTTGGCGTGAACATGTGTATTACCACGACCGAGATTCAATGAACCATTCACATAGGGTGCATGACCATGAAAGGTATTATTCATGTAAACAGAATAACCATTATTCTCTAATTTAAATGAATAACCGTATTGCAATGAACATGATCTAATCATATTCATGCTCAACGTAGACACCTGATACCATTTATCTAGGTTCAATACTAATCCCGAAGGCAGATGGAGCGTGCGATGGTGATCTTATCAACTTTGGAAATACTTCCAACACACATCGTCACCTCGCCCTTAGCCAGTCTCCGTTTAGTCCGTAGCTTTTGCTGTAAGTCACCAATAATAGCAACTGAACCGGTATCCAATACCCAGGTGCTACCAAGAGAACTAGTGAGGTACACATTAATAACACGTATCTACTTTGTTGAAGTTGCCAGCCTTCTTATCTACCATGAATTTGGGGTACTTCCGATACCAGTGACCGTTCCCCTTACAATAGAAGCACTTAGTCTCGGGTTTGGGTTCAACCTTGGGTTCCTTCACTGGAGCGGTAACTGGTTTGCCATCCATGAAGTTTCCCTTTTAGCCCTTGCCCTTCTTGAAACCAGTGGTCTTGTTAAACCATCAACACTTGATGCTCCTTCTTGATTTCTACCTTTTGCGGTCTTAAGCACCGCGAACAGCTCCGGGATCAACTCCATCCCTTGCATGTCATAGTTCATCACGAAGATCTAGTAGTTTAGTGATAGTGACTAGAGAACTCTATCAATCACTATCTTATCTGGAAGTTTAACTCCCACTTGATTCAAGTGATTGTAGGACCCAGACATTCTGAGCACATTCTCACTAGCTGAGCTATTCTCCTCCATCTTGTTGGCAAAAGAACTTGTCAGAGGTCTCACACCTCTCAACACAGGCATGAGCCTGCAATCCCAATTTCAGCTCTTGGAACATCTCATATGTCTTATGGCGTTCAAAACGTCATTGGAATCCCGATTCTAAGCCGTAAAGTATGGTGCACTAAACTATCAAGTAGTCATCAGGATGTGTCTGTCAGGTGTTCACAACATCCATAGACGACGTTGTAGGGGTTTGCACATCGAGCGGTGCATCAAAGACGTAAGCCTTCTGTGTAGCAGTGAGGACACTCCTCGGACTACGGACCTAGTCCGCATCATTGCTTACAATATCTTTCAACTTAATCTTTCTCTAGGAACGTATTGAAACAGGGAGCTACAACATGAGCTATTTATCTACAACATATTTGCAAAGACAATTTAGACTATGTTCATGATAATTGGGTTCATCTAATCAAATTATTTAATGAACTCCCACTCAGATAGACATCCCTCTAGTCATCTAAGTGAAACATGATCCGAGTCAACTAGGCCGTGTCTGATCATCATGTGAGACGGACTAGTCAACATCGGTGAACATCTTCATGTTGATCGTATCTTCTATACGACTCATGCTCGACCTTTCGGTCTTCCGTGTTCCGAGGCCATGTTTGTACATGCTAGGCTCGTCAATTAAACCTAAGTGTATTGCGTGTGTAAATCTGGCTTACACCCGTTGTATTCGAACGTTAGAATCTATCACACCCGATCATCACGTGGTGCTTCGAAACAACGAACCTTCGCAACGGTGCACAGTTAGGGGGAACACAATTCTTGAAATTTTAGTGAGGGATCATCTTATTTAAGCTACCATCGTCCTAAGCAAATAAGAGGTAAAACATGATAAACATCACATGCAATCAAATAGTGACATGATATGGCCAATATCATTTTGCTCCTTTTGATCTCCATCTTCGGGGCTCCATGATCATCGTTGTCACCGGCATGACACCATGATCTCCATCATCGTGTCTTCTTGAAGTTGTCTCGTCATCTATTACTTCTACTACTATGGCTAACGCTTTAGCAATAAAGTAAAGTAATTACATGACGTTTATGTTGACACGCATGTCATAAATAAATTAAGACAACTCCTATGGCTCCTGCCGGTTGTCATACTCATCGACATGCAAGTCGTGATTCCTATTACAAGAACATGATCAATCTCATACATCACATATATCATTCATCACATCCTTTTGGCCATATCACATCACAAGGCATATGCTGCAAAAAGAAGTTAAACGTCCTCTAATTGTTGTTGCAAGTTTTTATGTGGCTGCTATAGGTTTCTAGCAAGAACGTTTCTTACCTACGCGAAAACCACAACGTGATATGCCAATTTCTATTTACTCTTCATAAGGACCCTTTTCATCGAATCCGATCCGACTAAAGTGGGAGAGACAGACACCCGCTAGCCACCTTATGCAACTAGTGCATGTCAGTCGGTGGAACCAGTCTCACATAAGAGTACGTGTAAGGTCGGTCCAGGCCGCTTCATCCCACGATGCCGCCGAATCAAGATAAGACTAGTAACGACAAGTAAATTGACAAAATCGACGCCCACAACTACTTTGTGTTCTACTCGTGCATAGAAACTACGCATAAACCTAGCTCTGATACCACTGTTGGGGATCGTAGCAGAAATTTAAAATTTTCTACGCATCACCAAGATCAATCTATGGAGTAATCTAGCAACGAGGGGAAGGAGAGTGCATCTACATACCCTTGTAGATTGCTAAGTGGAAGCGTTCAAGTGAACGGGGTTGATGGAGTCGTACTCGTCGTGATCCAAATCACCGATGATCCTAGCGCCGAACGGACGGCACCTCCGCGTTCAACACACATATAGCCCGGTGACGTCTCCTACGCCTTGATCCAGCAAGGGGAGAAGGAGAGGTTGGGGAAGACTCCATCCAGCAGCAGCACGACGGCGTGGTGGTGGTGGAGGAGCGTTGGACTCCAGCAGGGCTTTGCCAAGCACTACGAGAGACGAGGAGGGAGAGGGGTAGGGCTGCGCCAACAAGGGAAGGACTTCATGTGTTGGGATGCCCCTTTGCCTCCACTACATATAGGGGGAGAGGGAGGGCTGCGCCCCCACCTAGGTTTTCCACCCTAGGGGTGGCGGCAGCACCAATCCCCATCTAGGGTGGCGGCCAAGTGGGGGGGAGAGGGAGGCGCACCAGGCATGGGCCTTAGGGCCCATCTGCCCTTAGGGTTTGCCCCCCTCTTCTCTCCAGGCGCATGGGACTTGGTGGGGAGGCGCCCCAGCCCACCTAGGGGCTGGTCCCTTCTCACACTTGGCCCATGTATGCCTCCGGGGCCCGTGGCCCCTCTCGGTGGACCCCCGGACCCCTCCGGTGGTCCCGGTACACTACCGGTGATGCCCGGAACACTTCCGGTGGCCAAAACCATACTTCCTATATATCAATCTTTACCTCCGGACCATTCCAGAACTCCTCGTGATGTCCAGGATCTCATACGGGACTCCAAACAACATTCGGTAACCGCGTACATACTTTCCCTATAACCCTAGCATCATCGAACCTTAAGTGTGTAGACCCTATGGGCTCGGGAGTCATGCAGACATGGCCGAGACAACTCTCCGGTCAATAACCAACAGCAGGATCTGGATACCCATGTTGGCTCCCACATGCTCCATGATGATCTCATCAGATGAACCACGATGTCAAGGATTCAATCAATCCCGTGTACAATTCCCTTTGTCTAGCGGTATGATACTTGCCCGAGATTCGATCGTCGGTATCCCGATACCTTGTTCAATCTCGTTACCGGAAAGTCTCTTTACTCGTTCCGTAACACATCATCCCGTGATCAACTCCTTGATCACATTTTGCACATTATGATGATGTCCTACCGAGTGGGCCCAGAGATACCTCTCCGTTACACGGAGTGAAAAATCCCAGTCTCGATTTGTGCCAACCCAACAGACACTTTCGGAGATACCTGTAGTGTACCTTTATAGCCACCCAGTTACGTTGTGACATTTGGCACACCCAAAGCACTCCTACGGTATCCGGGAGTTTCACAATCTCATGGTCTAAGGAAATGATACTTGACATTAGAAAAGCTTTAGCATACGAACTACACGATCTTTGTGCTAGGCTTAGGATTGGGTCTTGTCCATCACATCATTCTCCTAATGATGTGATCCCGTTATCAACGACATCCAATGTCCATGGTCAGGAAACCGTAACCATCTATTGATCAACGAGCTAGTCAACTAGAGGCTTACTAGGGACATGTTGTTGTCTATGTATCCACACATGTATCTGAGTTTCCTATCAATACAATTCTAGCATGGATAATAAACGATTATCATGAAAAAGGAAATATAATAATAATCAATTTATTATTGCCTCTAGGGCATATTTCCAACAAGCGCTCGATGAGTGGAGTAATAGTAGTAGATGCAGGCAGGAGTCGGTCTACTTGTCTCGGACGTGATGCCTATATACATGATCATACCTAGATGTTCTCATAACTATGCTTAATTCTGTCAATTGCTCAACAGTAATTTGTTCACCCACCGTAGAATACTTATGCTCTCGAGAGAAGCCACTAGTGAAACCTATGGCCCCCGGGTCTTTCTTTATCATATTAATCTCCTACAACTTAGTTATTTCCTTTGCTTTTTTACTTTGCCTTTATTTTACTTTGCATCTTTATCACAAAAATACCAAAAATATTATCTTATCATATCTATCAGATCTCACTCTCGTAAGTGGCCGTGTAGGGATTGACAACCCCTATTCGCGTTGGTTGCGAGGATTTATTTGTTTTGTGCAGGTATGAGGGACTTGCACGTAGCCTCCTACTGGATTGATACCTTGGTTCTCAAATACTGAGGGAAATACTTACGCTACTTTGCCGCATCATCCCTTCCTCTTCGGGGAAAACCAATGCAGTGCTCAAGAGGTAGTAAGAAGGATTTCTGGCGCCGTTGCCGGGGAGGTCTACGCAAAAGTCAATATACCAAGTACCCATCACATACCCTTATCTCCCGCATTACATTATTTTCCATTTGCCTCTTGTTTTCCTCTCCCCCACTTCACCCTTGCCATTTATTCGCCCTCTCTCTCTCTCTCTATCCTCCATCTCTTTCTCCATTTGCCTCTTTTTGCCCGCTTGTTTTTTTTGTTTGCTTGTGTGTTAGTTTGTTTGCTTGTCGTTATGGCTAGTCATTTACCTTCCGCCTCTATGTTCGAAATTGGAGAAATTATTGTCGATATGGACAATAATAATATCATAAAAATTCTGATGCTTCTGCTAAAGAACCACCCATCTTACATACAAAAAAATTCTGTATTGGTAGTGGTAATATTATTGGAAAAGGAGTTATTCAAGATTTCTTTACTTGTGCCGGTGCTTTACCTTCTATGGGTAGTTCTATCCTTCATAGAACTAGTAGTCTTGCGGATGCTATTGCCATGCTTGTAGTTGAACTTGAAAGACAATTCATGCACATGCATCCTTGCATACAAAGGATTTCCCTGGAATTTTCTAATACTGAGCATTCTTCTGTTAAGCGTGCTGCTACTATCTTTTTGGCTCATGAGTTTAGATTCATAATAAAAGAGGCCAAAGAAATCTTTGCACATTATAGGGTGGACGTTTGCCGTCCTCCCATAGAGGCTATCCTCTTTGATCAAGAAGAAATAATGCGTTTTCAATCTCTAGACTATGTTGCTTTCAATGAAAATCTTAGAAAAGGGGCTCCTACCAATGTTTTAGTTGATAGAATTTCTGAACTTAATGATGATTTGGCTATTAGAAATAATTAACTAGGATATTCTCTTGAATATAGGCTCACAAAGTTCTGTCAAAAGAATGCTTATAATGATGAATTGGTTGTGCACTATGAAGGACCAAAGGAGGAACCTATACCTCTCAAGGTTGATCTTGGGGACTTTTGTCCCATTAAATTTAGCCCTTTTGATTACTTTTGCTTGCCTCAAAGAAAACATGTTGCCGAACGTAGAGAATATGAAATGAGTTTTAATAATCTATCTTACTATTATGGCAATACCTAGATCTATCCTTGCTTGTTATGCCTAGTTAGGGGCGTTAAACGATAGGGCTTGTTGGGAGGCAACCCAATTTTATTTTTATTCCTTGCTTTTTGCTCATGTTTAGTAATAAATAATTTATCTAGACTCTGTTTTTGTTGTGTTTTTTATGTTTAATTAGTGTTTGTGCCAAGTAGAACCGTTGGGAAGACTTGGGGAAAGTCTTGTTACACTTGCTGTAAAAAACAGAAACTTTAGCGCTCATGAGAACTACTGCCATTTTTATTTGGAAAGTGATATTTAGTTAATTCTTTTTGAAGATGATTAATAGATAAATTTCTCACGTCCAGAAATTTATTTTAGAATTTTTGGGGTTCCAGATCTTGCGCTAGCTACAGATTACTACAGACTGTTCTGTTTTTGACAGATTCTGTTTTTCGTGTGTTGTTTGCTTATTTTGATGAATCTATGGCTAATAAAATAGTTTATGAACCATATAGAAGTTAGAATATAGTAGGTTTAATACCAATATAAATAAATAATGAGTTCATTACAGTACCTTGAAGTGGTCTTTTGTTTTCTTTCGCTAACGGAGCTCACGAGATTTTCTACTTTGAGTTTTGTGTTGTGAAGTTTTCAAGTTTTGGGTAAAGATTTGATGGATTATGGAACAAGGAGTGGAAAGAGTCTAAGCTTGGGGATGCCCATGGCAGATCCAAGATAATCTAAGGACACCTAAAATCCAAAGCTTGGGGATGCCCCGGAAGGCATCCCCTCTTTCGTCTACTTCTATCGGTAACTTTACTTGGAGCTATATGTTTATTCGCCACATGATATGTGTTTTGCTTGGAGCGTCTTGTATGATTTGAGTCTTTACTTTTTAGTTTACCACAATCATCCTTGCTGTACACACCTTTTGAGAGAGCCATACATGATTTGGAATTTGCTAGGATACTCTATGTGCTTCGCTTATATCTTTTGAGTTATATAGTTTTGCTCTAGTACTTCACTTATATCTTGTAGAGCACGGTGGTGGATTTGTTTTATAGAAACTATTGATCTCTCATGCTTCACTTAGATTATTTTGAGAGTCTTAAATAGCATTGTAATTTTCTTAAAATCCTAATATGCTAGGTATTCAAGATTAGTAAAATTTTCTTATGAGTGTTTTGAATACTAAGAAAAGTTTGATGCTTGATGATTGCTTTGAGATATGGAGGTAATAATATCAAAGTCGTGCTAGTTGAGTAGTTGTGAAATTGAGAAATGCTTGTGTTGAAGTTTGCAAGTCCCGTAGCATGCACGTATGTTAAACGTTATGTAACAAATTTGAAACATGAGGTGTTATTTGATTGTCCTCCTTATGAGTGGCGGTCGGGGACGAGCGATGGTCTTTTCCTACCAATCTATCCCCCTAGGAGCATGCGCGTAGTGCCGAGGTTTTTGATGACTTGTAGATTTTTGCAATAAGTATGTGAGTTCTTTATGACTAATGTTGAGTCCATGGATTATACGCACTCTCACCCTTCCATCCTTGCTAGCCTCTTCGGTACCGTGCATTGCCCTTTCTCACATTGAGAGTTGGCGCAAACTTCGCCGGTGCATCCAAACCCCGTGATATGATACGCTCTTTCACACATAAACCTCCTTATATCTTCCTCAAAACAGCCACCATACCTACCTATTATGGCATTTCCATAGCCATTCCGAGATATATTGCCATGCAACTTTCCACCGTTCCGTTTATCATGACACATTCATTATTTTCATATTGCTTAGCATGATCATGTAGTTGACATAGTATTTGTGGCAAAGCCACCGTTCATAATTCTTTCATACATGTCACTCTTGGTCCATTACATATCCCGGTACACCACCGGAGGCATTCATATAGAGTCATCTTTTGTTCTAGTATCGAGTTGTAATCATTGAGTTGTAAATAAATAGAAGTGTGATGATCATCATTTTCTAGAGCATTGTCCCAAGTGAGGAATTATAAAAAAAAGAGAAAGGCCATAAAAAAGAGAAAGGCCATAAAAAGAGAAGTCCCAAAAAAATGAGAGAAAAAGAGAGAAGGGACAA
This sequence comes from Triticum urartu, assembly GCF_056163025.1. NCBI lineage: Eukaryota > Viridiplantae > Streptophyta > Magnoliopsida > Poales > Poaceae > Triticum > Triticum urartu. The sequence continues at coordinate 163,874,670 of NC_141876.1, forward strand.
TGTTACTATCCTTTGCCACACTTGTGCTTCAAAGTAGCACCATAATCTTCATGATAGAGAGTCTCTTGTTTTGTCACTTTCATATACTAGTGGGAATTTTCATTATAGAACTTGGCTTGTATATTCCAACAATGGGCCTCCTCAAGTTCCCTAGGTCTTCGTGAGCAAGCAAGTTGGATGCACACCCACTTAGTTTCTTTTGTTGAGCTTTCATACATTTATAGCTCTAGTGCATCCGTTGCATGGCAATCCCTACTCCTTGGATCAACATCAATCGATGGGCATCTCCATAACCCATTGATTAGCCTCATTGATGTGAGACTTTCTCATTTTTGTCTTCTCCACATAACCCCCTCATTATATTCTATTCCACCCATAGTTCTATGTCCATGGCTCGCACTCATATATTGCGTGAAAGTTTATAGGTTTGAGATTACTAAAGTATGAAACAATTGCTTGGCTTGTCATCGGGGTTGTGCATGATGAGAGTATTCTTGTGTGACGAAAATGGAGCATGACTAAACTATATGATTTTGTAGGGATGAACTTTCTTTGGCCATGTTATTTTGAGAAGACATAATTGCTTTGTTAGTATGCTTGAAGTATTAATATTTCTATGTCAATATGAACTTTTGTCTTGAATCTTTCGGATCTGAATATTCATACCACAATTAAGAAGAATTACATTAAAATTATGCCAAGTAGCACTCCGCATCAAAAATTCTGTTTTTATCATTTACCTACTCGAGGACGAGCAGGAATTAAGCTTGGGGATGCTTGATACGTCTCCAACGTATCTATAATTTTTTATTGCTCCATGCTATATTATCTACTGTTTTGGACATTATTGGGCTTTATTATCCACTTTTATATTATTTTTGGGACTAACCTATTAACCGGAGGCCCAGCCCAGAATTGCTGTTTTTTGCCTGTTTTAGGGTTTCAAAGAAAAGGAATATCAAACGGAGTCCAAACGGAATGAAACCATTTGGAACGCGATTTTCTCAACGAACAAGACCCAGGAGACTTGGACCCTACGCCAAGACACAAAAGAGGAGGCCATGAGGTAGGGGCGCGCCTACCCCCCAGGCACGCCCTCCACCCTCGTGGGCCCCCTGTTGCTCCACCGACGTACCACTTCCTCCTATATATACCTACGTACCCCCAAACGATCAGATACGGAGCCAAAAACCTAATTCCACCGCCACAACTTTCTGTATCCACGAGATCCCATCTTGGGGCCTATTTCGGAGCTCCGCTGGAGGGGGCATCGATCATGGAGGGCTTCTACATCAACACCATAGCCCCTCCGATGAAGTGTGAGTAGTTTACCTCAGACCTACGGGTCCATAGTTATTAGCTAGATGGCTTCTTCTCTCTTTTTGGATCTCAATACAATGTTCTCCCCCTCTCTTGTGGAGAACTATTCGATGTAATCTTCTTTTTGCGGTGTGTTTGTTGAGACCGATGAATTGTGGGTTTATGATCAAGTCTATCTATGAACAATATTTGAATCTTCTCTGAATTCTTTTATGTATGATTGGTTATCTTTGCAAGTCTCTTCGAATTATCAGTTTGGTTTGGCCTACTAGATTGATCTTTCTTTCAATGGGAGAAGTGCTTAGCTTTGGGTTCAATCTTGCGGTGTCCTTTCCCAGTGACAGTAGGGGTAGCAAGGTACGTATTGTATTGTTGCCATCGAGGATAACAAGATGGGGTTTTCATCATATTGCATGAGTTTATCCCTCCACATCATGTCATCTTGCTTAAGGCATTACTCTATTTTTAACTTAATACTCTAGATGCATGCTGGATAGCGGTCGATGAGTGGAGTAATAGTAGTAGAAGCAGGCAGGAGTCGGTCTACTTGTCTTGGACGTGATGCCTATATACATGATCATACCTAGATATTCTCATAACTATGCTTAATTCTGTCAATTGCTCAATAGTAATTTGTTCACCCACCGTAGAATACTTATGCTCTCGAGAGAAGCCAATAGTGAAACCTATGGCCCCCGGGTCTATCTTTATCATATTAATCTCCTACAACTTAGTTATTTCCTTTGCTTTTTTACTTTGCCTTTATTTTACTTTGCATCTTTATCACAAAAATACCAAAAATATTATCTTATCATATCTATCATATCTCACTCTCGTAAGTGGCCGTGTAGGGATTAACAACCCCTATTCGCGTTGGTTGCGAGGATTTATTTGTTTTGTGCAGGTACGAGGGACTCGCACGTAGCCTCCTACTGGATTGATACCTTGGTTCTCAAAAACTGAGGGAAATACTTACGCTACTTTGCTGCATCATCCCTTCCTCTTCGGGGAAAACCAACGTAGTGCTCAAGAGGTAGTAATATACAATAACACTATTCTAGTCCCAGGATTAGAATAGATATTATGAAAACTTCTCCGCTATATAGGAGTCATTCACATGTTCCCAAATTCCCGAACTAGCTGGAACAAAGAAAAAAATCCCCACGGCCATCCACCCCCCACCCCCCGCACTCCCTCGATCCCCAACTCCCACCGACCGACCCATCGGCGCCCCCACCCACCAGCCCCTGGACCGCCACCGTCGCCGCATGTAACCACACGTGCCACTCCGCAGGCCCGGATCCAGCCGCCGATGCGCAGTTCACCACTCACTGCCGCCACACGCCAACACCTCACCCCCACACGCCCCACTTTCTCAGCCACGTCATGATGAGCCAGCCTTTCTTCACCATCGACCGGCCAGGCTAGCACCTCCATTAAGCGCCGGCGGCTCAGGCCCCCACCAGCCCAGCCCTCCCCCCTCCCTCACGAGCCACCCTTTCTATGGGTGAGAAGTTCATAGTTTCTTTTTTTTGTGAGGTAGAAGTTCATAGTTTCTGTCGTTGATAGTTCAAACAAATCGCTTTCCAAAAAACAAAACACCTTGGGAGTCCAAGAAACGAGAGTTGAACACATGAAAAATATCAGTTTACAAGTGAATCTTGTGAATCCATGGTTTTACAAAAATGTTCCATTGTAAAACATCATGTAACTAAAGTGAACAGTAAAAAAATGAGAAAAGGAAAAAATTGAACACTTGTTTTAAAACATAGAAGTTCAAATTAAAATAGCGGAGAAGTTCTTTGTTAATTATGAAACTTGGGTTTTCACCTTTAATAAAAATAAACCAAGAAGTTCAAATAAAAAAAGCACATCGGTTCAAAAATTATACAGAAGAATGGTATTTTCTCCATTTCCAGAAAAAACACTAGTGGTTCAAATTTAAGTAACGGAGAAGTTCAATATTTATTAAAATATGAAGAAGGTCAAATTGAAAGAATCGAGCAGTTCAAAAAGTTTATAAAACAGTTTTTCCTTCTTTTAGAAATAAGACCTTGAAGTTCAACTTTAAATAATTGAGCAGTTCGATATTTATTACATAACTAGGATTTTTTCCCGCTACTAATTAATAATACCAAGAAGTCCAAAATTAAAAAATGAAGTTGTTTAACGTTTACAAAAACTCAGATTTTCCCCAATCCTAAAGATTAAAACCAAGAAGGTCAATTTCGAAAAACGGAGTAGTTCAATGTATATAAAAAACTTAGGTTTTCACGTCACTAGAGAATAAAACCAAGAAGTTCAATTGGAAAAAGCGGAGCAGTTTGATATTTCTTTGGAAAATCAGATTTTTCTAGTTACTAAAGAATAAAACCAATAAGTTCAATTTCAAATAACAAATAAGTTCCATGTTTCTACAAAACCTCCAATTTTCACATTTCTAAAAATACACAACGAAGTTCAAATAAAAAGGTAGAGTGGCTCAATGTCTATAAAAGACTCAGATATTTTCGCGTAATCGAGAGAGGTTCAAATTGATAACTGCCAGAAGTCCACATACTACACGGTGTGCATTTGTATGAAAAAAGAATGAAAAGGCAAAGGATAAAAGTTTTGTTGCTAGAAGTTCAAGTGCTCGGGCCGAGAAAGTTCAAAAAATTCTTGTGAGAGAGGTTGAACAAAAATATGTGACAGAAGTTTAAGGTGAAAACAGCGGGAAGTTCAACTACTACAGGGGATGCGCTTCAGATAAGAATATAAGAATAGAAAACTAAAAGCATAAAAGGTTTGTTGCAAGAAGTTCACGTGCTCCTCCGTGCACATTTTAGAATTTATATTGCCGGGCGTCCGGCCTCCAATTACATGTTTTAAAATGGCAAAAAGTCACGTCCGACCTTCAAATTGGGTGTAATTCGATATATATACACAAAAATGTGACAGAAGTTCATAGTGAAAACAACGAGAAGTTCAAGCACTGCAAGGAATGCATTTCAGGTGAGAAATAAATGTATAGAAAAATAAAAGCTTAAAAGGTTTGCTGAAAGTTGTTCAAGTGCTCTGTACGGAGAAGTTCAAAAATTCTTGCGAGAGAGGTTCACCTTGTATTTCCATGTTCGATTTTTTTCGTATAAAAATCGAATACAATTCTTTACTCAAAATATAAAAAGGTGAAGTTCATATTGAAATAACAGAGAAGTTCGGAGTTTATTAAAACCTAGGATTTACATGTTCAAAAAATAAAAAACACAACGCCATTTTTTGCACTTTTAAAAACAACTCATAAACGAAAAAAATGGTTGCTAGAAGTTCAAGTGCTCGGTGAGGAAAAGTTCAAAAAATTATTGTGAGAGAGGTTCACCGTGTATTTAGATGTCCAAAATACATAAAATAATATGTTGTTTTTTTGTGTTTTAAAATAATTCTCTCAAACGAGAGAGAAGTTCAAAGTGATAATAACCAGAAGTTCATGTACTACATGGTGTGTATTTCATATAAGAAAAAAACAATAAAGTGAAATAGAGTGAAGTTCAAACAGACATGCCCAGAAGTTTAACTACTTCAGGCAGTGCAAAAAACAGCACGTCAAAAAACAACACGTCAAAAATAGTGTGAAGTTCAAACAGACATGCCCGAGAAGTTCAACTACTTCACTATAACGCCCTCAATGCAGCTATATCTCCTACGTGTCGAAGCACGACTTAGAGGCATAACCGCATTGAAAGCAATGTCGCAAGTGAGGGGTTCGATGCACTGTGCAGAGAGGGTTAGGCTGGGTCTGGCGGATTGTGAAGAGCGGGTTGGTCTGAGAGAAGAGGGGAGAGATGCAGCCCGGCACGGTTTCCGGAGACCGAAAACGTCCGACGAAAAGACCGGCTATAATGCCGCTATAGTTTAACGGTTGGGCTATCAAACGAACTTCAAATGCGATGAAACTTGACAGGCCGTCTATCTACACTATAATAAGACCACACGCCAACTTTCATCCCATTCCGAGAACATTTTCCGGCCACTTATAAAATACTATTTCGGACATGCCACAGGCGCGTGCAAGTGTGCCTGGACTCAGAACAAACAATGGAACGAACGAGGAGGCCGAGACGGATGCAAGTTTTAAAACATGATGATGCAATGCACATGATGACATGACAAGATGCAACATGCAAGCGAATGACAAGGCAACAACAACGAATAACTGGCGGACACCTGGCACAACGGTCTCGGGGCGTCACAACACTCCACCACTACGAGAGGATCTCGTCCCGAGATCTAGAATGGCACCGGAGGGACAACGGAAGAGAAAGAGGAGAGGTAAAAACTAAGTTGCTTCTTTGACAAACGAGTGAGACCAAATAACCTTGAAAAGGTTGCGCAAAATGAAAGAAAGAAAGCAACGGAGAAGAACAAAGTTGAAAACACACCGTTAAGAAAGAGGAATAAGAAAGAACCGATTCGGGTAGCACTTCGGTTGAAAAGAGATGAAAGACTTGATAAAATGAAAGAGCTTGAGCAAAAGGACACAACACTCCGATTAAAAGGATAAGCATGACAAGGACAAGGTCCTGACAAGAACAAAAAGAAGGGTTGAAGATAGCAACATCACAATGCCTCCGGAACGAAATTAAGAATGGAATGGAATGAACGAAGGGAAACAAGACCTTGAGGGAGCACGCTTACAACAAATGCTAGAACGGAGTTGTTGGAACAACAACAACAACAAAAAGAATAATCTTGATATGGTCTTCTGGAATCCATCTCAAATTATGAGGTGACAACTTGCCACTCACGGGAAAAAGAATGGGATTGGTTAGAACAAGGAGATGAGAAACTTATTTCACCGGGAGGGTAGATGGAGAACTTGGATCATATATTATCACCATTAATAGCATTAATCCTTAGGGAAAGCTTTAGGCGAAATATAACCCCAGATAAATCCAATGACGAGATTGATGGATTTTAAATACCTCATTCTTAACAACATGTGTATCATGATACATGAACTCAAATTATCAGGAATGACATAATACCACCTCGAATGATACGCTTGAAAGAATTGCACTCTGGATTGCAAGATGAAGAAAACTTGATCTCCTTAAAAGAATCTTGATGAAAAACTTCGAGAAGGAATTAAATCCTTGATGAACCATCATGTAGAACCTTGATGAGGAACTCCGTTAAACAAAAGAATGATCAAACGGAAGAAAAAAAAAGGAGTTGAAAACACAAGGTGAAAATTTGTAATGATTTAAATGGATCTCCGTGATGAGGTAATTGAGAGAACTTGGAACTCCGGGAAAAGAAATATGAACAAAAGAAAACGAGAATTTGATGAGCCTCCGGAACAGGGAATTGAGTTCACTCGATGAAACAAAAATAAGAATTACGTTATGTGTATCCTTCACCAATTTAAATTGATGACAAGCAACAGATTTGGCATACCACTTATTCTCGTTGAAAGGATTAGAAGAGATATCGATAACTTGATAAGGTCTTCAATGAAACACCGGTAGGATTGAAAATGAACGAAGTAAAGATAAATAAACACCGGGAAAAATTAGCAAATGAACGAAGATACATGAGAGGGTTTAGATCCATGGGAACGAAGAGATCATGAACTGATTAGAGGATATTCGAATGATGCCCCGGTAAGATTTGGAGAATGTGAGCTGCCAGCTGAAATGAATAATAATGAGATGATGGCCTCCGGAGAATCAGACTGAAAAGACTCCTGAATTTGCACCGGATGAGTGAAAAGAATTCTCACAATCGAAGACAACCAAGAGGATGGCAACAAGCTAGAACCATGAATCTTGGAGAGAATGGAGCAAGAAATGGAGGAAAAACTCTTCTTCAGTCTTCAAATGCAGAGAATGAGGATGAGAAACACCACCAAGAATTATTGAGGCACTCCAGAATGAAGAATGGAAAGGTTGAGCCAATGATGAAAAGAATTTGAAAGATCTTGGAGAAAGGCATTTGACTGATGATAAATCATTCTTACGTCAAAACTTCAAAAAGAAATTTGGATAGCTCTGGGAAAATAAGAAGAGTCAGGTAAGATCCTGGAAAAAGACCTATGGGTTAGGGCCCACTCAAAAGAAACACTGTTGAAATGATTAAAAAGAGAGGTTGCACCGGTTGATTTAAATGGCTTGAATGAGATAACAACCTCGAAATAGGTTTGAACGGATCTTGAAGGAAAAGATGAGGCTTCCGAGATATCTTCAGCACTCCAGAATAATTGAATAGCGAGAAATGAATGAATATGATGAGCACCGGTATGATAAAACTTCTGAAACGAGGAAAGGATATGATCAACACTAAAAGCTTGAATTGAATCCACCGGAGAAGAAAAAGAATGATGAAAGATGAGCTAGTAGAACATCTTCATGGAAAACACTGGGTAAGAACATTGACGAAAAAAGGAATGGAGATACTTCACAATAATAAAAGGATACTTGATTAAGAAATCTGAGTCGTCGAAGAAAAAGGGTGGGTGGGCGGGAAAACAAAGGAAACTTGGGGACGGATGAAACAAACACCATTGAGAAGAAATGATAATTGATCTTGCTGATGTTGAAATGATCAGATCCACTTGAAGAGAAAACACGCCAGTGAAAAGGATTGACAAGACAATCTTGATGATCAAGAAGGATTGGTATTCACATCGGAGTATGAGAACACCATTTGGGGAAGGTATGGAATCAACACTTGACATTGAAGCAACTCGAATACCACAACTCAAAACAAAAACAAAGGATTGGCTTGCAGAATAAGCTGGAACAAACATATGATAGAGATTTCGTCCGAAGTTTTCGTGGTGGGGCCTACACGGGCTCGATCGTACAACACCATCATGTACAAGGCAGTGCACATGACATACAAAGCGTCCCCGAGTCGGCATAGCCAAGGACTCTTTAAGACACAACGAGACCACTGTAAAACCAACCGTGAATAGGCGGACCACTAGACGTCGAACCCCAATTTCATATCATACATCTGTCGGAAAGATATCCTAAGAGCTACTTGAATTCCCACCTATGAAACTCCCGAAATTTTCTGGTTATGCAATCAGGTGTTGGGGATACAGGGGAAGCATAATATCTCACCCAAATCTAGCAAATCCTACATCCAGTTGTATCCATCCTTCAACACATAACCAAGAAACCTTCGGAAATCATCTACCTCAACCTTCGAAAAGCATCCGTTATACAAGTTATGGCAATACTCCCGAACTCCCGCCCCAGTACTGGGTGGCGTCGAGGTTATCTCACCAACAACTGCATAAAAGAGTTTTTAAACCTAAACTCAGGTATTCCAGAACTGCAACGATAAAATTGTGATGACAACACCTCGGAGCTCAACTCCCCGGGACACTGCCACAACCCCTAAATGCCAGGAGGCACCAAGAACAATGTTCTCGTCACAAATCGATCGGAACGATTCCAAGATACCCGCGTGATCCTAAATTTTTTTAGTGAAATTTGAGAAGAGAAGAGTCAAAACTCTACGTCAGGATGCCTTACCAGAGTGATGAAGGGACTGAGGAGTAAAAAGAATTCCTAAACTCTCCGATATATAATTCCTAAATGACTCAAAACATTTTTTTTCTAGACTCAACAACGGCTGCTAATCCGATCAAGCAGTGGGGGCTCCTAAGGTCGAGGAAGGCTCTGATACCAACTTATAACGCCCTCGATGCGGCTATATCTCCCACGTGTCAAAGCATGACTTAGAGGCATAACCGCATTGAAAGCAATGTCGCAAGTGAGGGGTTCGATGCACTGTGCAGAGAGGGTTAGGCTGGGTCTGGCGGATTGTGAAGAGCGGGTTGGTCTGAGAGAAGAGGGGAGAGATGCAGCCCGACACGGTTTCCGGAACCGAAAACGTCCGACGAAAAGACCGGCTATAATGTCGCTATAGTTTAACGGTTGGGCTATCAAACGAACTCCGAATGCGATGAAACTTGACAGGCGGTCTATCTACACTATAATAAGACCACACGCCAACTTTCATCCCACTCCGAGAACATTTTCCGGCCACTTATAAAATACTATTTTGGACATGCCACGGGCGCGTGCGAGTGTGCCTGGACTCAGAACGAACAACGGAAGGAACGAGGAGGCCGGGACGGATGCAAGTTTTAAAACATGATGATGCAATGCACATGATGACATGACAAGATGCAACATGCAAGCGAATGACAAGGCAACAGCAGTGAATAACTGGCGACACCTGGCACAACGGTCTCGGGGCGTCACATTCACGCAGTGCATTTCCATTCATGATGAAGGCAGAAATCATGATCTCATCATTTTCTAATTTGCCTCAAAACGGTAGAAATATCATTTGTGTAAGTTCAAATCCTCGGTCGGAGAAAGTTAAAAAATTATTATGAGAGAGGTTTGTACAAAAGGAATATCATTTGTGTGACATTGACGAATGTATGAGGAAATTACAAATGAAAATACGTCACAGAAGTTCAACGTGAAAACAACAGGAAGTTTAACTACTACACTGAATGAATTTCAGATGAAAAACTTTTAAAACCATCGCGAGTATGAAAAAATAATCAACACGGGAAAGTTGCGTGTTTACAGCAGCTTTCCATCGGTATATCACTCGTTGAATTCCGGGGAGTGGATGGAGAACTACGAGTAGTGGATGGAGATCTGCGAGCAAAAAAAAGCACATCGAAAACAGAGTGAAGTTCAAGCACACACGCTGAGAAGTTCAGGTTCTTCACGTGGTGCATATTTGAAGAATCTGTTTCACGATAGAGGCAGAATGCATGATCTCGCCGTTTTCGAAATTACTTGAAAATGGCTAGGAATCAGAGAAAACCATCAACATGAAAAAGTTTTGAATTTTCCGTAGCTTTTCAGCGGTATATTATTTGCCCCATTCCGATAAAGTTTGTAGAAATTACGGCAAAAATATGTTTTCAGCCATTTTCAAAACTGACTTAAAACCGTCAGGAATTAGGAGAAACAATACATACAAAAAAGTTTTGAATTTCCTCAAGCTTTCCAACGCCGTATCATTTCCTGCATTTGGACGTACGGTTAAAAAATTAGCTCGAAAATACAAACTCGGTGGAACTTGTACCATTTTCTAAATTACTTTTAAACTGTCCAAAATTAGAAAAAACACTTTTAACATGAAAAAGTAGTGCATTTTCATAAGCTTTCCAACGCCATATTATTTGCCTCAATTGGATTAGCCGTTTAGAAATGGCATCGAAAATACAAACTCGGGTGTTCCGTTTGTGAAATTCTATGATTTTCCGAATTACTCTTTAACCATAGGGAATTAGAGAAAACTTTCAACATGTGGAAGGAGTGGTTTTGCAGAAGATTTCCAACGCCATATTATTTGCCTCATTCCGACAAACGGTTTAGAAATGCGATCGAAAATACGATTCATGTTTTTTGTATGAAGAAAAAACGGTTTTCAAAACTGCTCTTAAACCGCTTACATTTTGCCAAAAATTTAACTTGGGTCATGATACTAATGTCAATAGCTATCCAACGGTATATCGTAAGCCCCATTTGGACACCTTTTAGCTGAAGTTCAACCTAGTACTCGGGGAAGGTCAGGCGCGTTACTCGGGAAGTTCAGGTTGTGATCAGAATATTATTCTGATCTCGTGATCAGAATAGTGTTTATGTATGTATGTGTGTGTGTGTCTATATATATATATGTGTGTGTGTGTGTGTGTGTCTGGGTTTGGGTTACATTGTAACTCTGCAGGAACAAACAAATCTTTGATAGCCAAAATGGCTAGGTCTTCATCATGGTTTATCATAACCAATATTAAATGATTGAGGTTTTCAAGGCTGGCTCAGAGATATGGCTATTATTCCTAAATCCAAACACCGGCTAACAATAAGGAGCATGGTATAATAAATTACCAGTGGCAATTCATAAGTTGGATTATTGCAATGTTGCAAAGAGGAACAAAAATTTAAGCAAGAATATCATGGCAACCGGCTTTATCAAAGGCAATGAAATATGAAGTGTTATGCAAAGCATCACTCTTGATGGATTTAGCAACAAATTCCGCATTGGTATGAAAGGCACCCAGCAACATCATCCAGATAAGACTATCCCTCAGACTCAGAAGTCCCGACCTGCTGAAGGCATTACAACCCGGCACTTGGGGGCTACGGTTGATATGATTTTATTCTACAATGGTCGGAAGAGTCCCGAGTCGCCGCAGGCACATGACCCGACACTTGGGGGCTACATCAGTCAATTTTGGCCTACAAAACATCAAGTCCCATGTAGCTATGAATACTCAACATGGCACGTGGGGGCTAATGTACCCAATTATTTTAACTGGTCATATAAGTCTCAGTGAAAGACTCGGCCCGTCATGCAATGATGAGCCGGCCCTTGGGGGCTACACTACTTCCAGCTATATATTTACAACATTCAAAACTAAGTTCAAAGTCTCTGGTTGCTGCAGGCAAGACAACCCGGCACTTGGGGGCTACACTGGCTGAAGTTTTATGAGCATAAGACAGTTACAAGTCCTAGGTTGCAGTAGGCAAGACAACCCGGCACTTGGGGGCTACAACGTTTAGTTGTTTCAACAGATTATAAGGTCCAAATTGAAGACCCGCCCCATCACATAGTGATGAGCTGGCCCTTGGGTGCTACACATGTGAAATGCAAAACATTCAGTTTATGACTGGTGACTCAGATGAACTACCTAGATTTCTTCATAGTTGCAACATTTATGTTTAAGAAAGTCTTAATATATCACTATGTTCTACTCTTAAGACTTGGGGGCTACCAGTAATATGGATGTAAGGGAGGAACACCTTCAAGTTCTCAGTTTTGAGCCAACCATGTCACATATGCTTGGTGCAGAAAGTTGCAAAGTTTATCTCCTCCAAGCTATTCATAGAAAGGCCTGGAAAGCCGGCTCAACATCCTATGGAATTATTATTTCCAGAATTTCCATCAAGTCAAATCACCGGAAGCTGACACAAGGCAGATGGATGTTTTATTTCCCAATATTTTTCCGCGAGGAACCAGCATGAGCAAGATGATTATGAAGCGGGCTTATTGATATGACAGAGACTCGTAATTTCCAGGAGTCCAATTCCATGACCCAGCGGCTTCAACCTCCATGACCCTACAGCCTTGAAACTTCTAACTTGAAAAGTTCTATATCCACAAGCCGGCAATTCGACATTACTACGACGAATGATCCGGCAAGAAATCCATGTCTCGAGAATATGACATCAACATGTTGAGGCATTTGAAGACTGGTTCAATAACGAATGGGTTACTATTCCAAATATTTTCCTACAAAGGAGATGCACCAGCAAGTTGGTTGTCAAGCTGGCTCGTTGATATGAAAACGAAACTCAAAATTTCCATAAGTTGGTTCATTGAATAAAGGCGGCCTTTTTAGCGGGCCATTTTTTCTTAACATGTTAATTATTCTTGTTTCCAGGAGCATACCATGAATAAATTCAAGCTAACCTGGGGCCTAATGTTGGGGATATACCCCCACGGTGTGACCCGGCCGAAGGGATGACCCAGCCAGGAAGTGGCGGCTTAACAATGTCCTGGTCGATGGGCCGAAGAGAGCGACAAGGCCCAGAAGGCGACTTATAGAAGTCCGACTTATGAGGGACAGTCGTTGGACCAGCTCGTCCAAGAAGAGGAAAGTTCCCTGACAAGGATCTAGACTAGGATTCGACTTCTAATAGACTAGTCCTAATCCTACTAGGACTCTACATGTAAGCCGTCTCCTTCAACTTATATAAGGAGGGGAAAGGCACCACAAGAGGGACAGATTGGAGAGGGACAAATCAATAGCTCTCAAGATAGAGGTAGCGAAACACCGCCCTTGTAATCGTGAGCATCATCATCAATAGCAATCAAGCAGGATGTAGTTTTTACCTCCACCGCGAGGGGCCGAACCTAGGTAAAACTCGCGTCTCTTAGTTCCAACCAACCCCATTCAAGCTACCATCTTGTTGTGATGGCCTCACACCTAAGTTCTCCTATGAGGACATTTGTCGTAACAAAACCACGACAAGTCCTATGTTTTTTTTTGTTCCCGTGTTTTTGAAATGCTACGAATCAGTAAGGCCCACAACATCGGCAAAATTCAGTAGGCCAGTTCCAGGGCAAGCACCACACCATGCGCGCTCACCTGGAACAACAACACCCCAACTTCCTGAACCTAAAAAAGTAGAAGGAGCCTACACTTTCAATGAATGCCCCCATCCACATTGAGTTTCAGCATTTGCCCTCTAGGGCCCTTGGTAGCTGATTGGCTCTAAAATAGTGATTGGAGAATTCAAGGATTAGCTGATTGGTCTGAAAAATGACCCCTTCTATACACAGCTCTATGTTTTTATCTCGTAATATCAAAATCATTCTTTAAAAAATCACAATATTTTCTGATCCTTGCTCTCGGCCATGTTCAATAGTTTACTGCATTAGAAAATGGCAGTGACATCAAGTTTGGATTCTGGAGAGATAGATGGTTCAATAAAAAATCTACTATGAAGGTTGTTCCATTAGTTGTGGCAAAAGTGAGTGCTCGTGCGATTGCCAACCGCTCGGTGTTTTTTTCAAGAAAACCCTAAATCCTTGTGTTTCAATTCATTGGTAGAAGAAGAGTTTGTATAATCCATTAGCATCCAAGAGCAATGTGTTACTCCTATAGGAGTTGTTGGATTTCCCCCGAGAGGAAGGGCGATGTAGCACAACAACAGAAAGTATTTACCTCAATTAAGAACCAAGGTTTAATCGAACCAGTAGGAGTCTACAAGCTAGCAAGATAAACAACACCTGTACACAAACAAAATAAATGCGTGCACCCAACTTGGTGTAACGCCCCGACACACCTGCTTGTTACTGGCCGTTACTCCTGGCGGGATCTAGACTGGCCCCACAGATCAACATTAGTCTTTCCTGCGCACTTTGACCTCACTTTTGCGCACCTGGGAAGTCCCCTAGGAACATTCCCTCTTGGCACATATGTTTGTGTTGTCCAGTCCAGCACATGTGGCATGTTGTGTGCCATGATAGGTCACAAACATCATGCACAACATGACTACGCACCCGACCCGCAAACATCTGTGTAACCGCGAGGGTTGGCTCTGATACCAACTTGTAACGCCTCGGACACACCGGCTGGTTACTGGCTGTTATTCTTGGCGGGATCTAGACTGGCCCCACAAATCAACACTAGGCTTTCCTATGCACTTTGTCCTCACTCGTGCGCACCTAGGACCAACTTCCCAATCAGTCACCCATCCTGAAGTTGCTCCAAGCTGAGCATGCTAAACTTTGGAGTTCTTTCTGAATGGGCTACCAGAAAGGAAGGAAGTCCTTATTGATATGAGTAGTCTATCATCCCTAATAAGCCAGGCTCTCACACTTGGCAAGGGGTTGTCAATCCCCTCGTCTTGCTAGTTGCAAGGTTAAACGCAAATAGTGATAGATAGTGATATGGCAAAAAGGAAAATATTAAAAGAGTAATAGAGAACCGCAAGTATTAATAGAGAATGGACCCAGGGGCCATAGGTTCACTAGTGACTTCTCTCTCGAAAGTAGGTAGTGGCATGGTAAACAAATTAATGTTGGGAAATTGACAAATAAGCGGCATTCATAACTATGATCATTCATGGCATAATCTCGTATAGGCATCACATCCGTGACAAGTAGACTGTTGCATCTACTACTATTACTCCACCCTGAAACCGCTATCCAAAATGCATCTCAAGTAATTAAGTTAGTTGAAAAATAGAATGACACAATAAGAAAGATGACATGATGTAGACAAAAAGAAACTTAGCAATAAGATCAATCGCCATCGTTTTATCCTTAGTACCAACAATAGATCATGTGCCTTCTCCCCATTCTGTCACTCGGATATAGATCACCGTGAGGTTGAGCCCACCACTATTCACCACTCCCTGTGAAGAGTTACCCATCTATCTTGGCCACAGAAGACAAATAGCTCGGAAAGCATACATAGCTACTCAATCATACAACAAAGAAACTTCAAAAGATTCAGTTATATTCAATGAACAATCTGATCACAAATCCACAAATCACCGGTTCCCAACAAACACACCACAAGAATTACATCGGATTGATCTCAGAGGAGATTATTGTATTAAAGATCCAAAAGAGAAAGAGGAGAAGTCGTCTAGCTACTACTATGGACTCGTAGGTCCTAAAGAAACTACTCACACATCATCATGGAGGCAACAAGGTTGATGAAGAGGCCTCCCTGCTCCCGTGGTGGCTTCCCCTCTGGCAAAGCACCGAAATAGGGCTCCCGATGGGATCACTTTGGAACAAAGGCTTGCGGCGGCGATAAATTTTCTCGTCTGTCTCTCTGGGGGTTCCGGGAATTATGGGATTTATAGGCGGAGGAATTAGGTCAAACGAAGCAACAGGGGCCCCACAAGCCTAGATGGCGCGGCCAGGGGGTAGGTTGCGCCCCTGGGCTTGTGGGCCCTCATCCATCTTCTGGCCTTCTCCTGAAACTTTTAGGGTCTTATTTTTCATCAACAATCGTCGTAAATTTTCATCATGTTTGGACCCTCCTAGATATGGATTTTCCGCGAAACCAAAAACATGCAAAAAAAAACAGGAACCCGCACTGGGCACTACACTAATAAGTTAGTCCAGAAAAATAATATAAAATAGTATAAAAAGTATACAAAATGATAATATAATAGCATTTAACGATAAAAAATTATAGATACGTTTGAGGTCACCATGCAGCTAGGTCGCTCGCGCCCGTGGTCGCCCAATGCCTAACTTGGCTTCCGTCCTAACCGTATCAAAGAGGCTAGATAGGTTGAGTTGTGCGCTGCCGGCTGTCCAATCATTCGGTCAGGGAAGGAATTCACGTGCGCCGCTAGGTTGGGATACCTCGGGTGATCTATCAACTCAAGGCCTGCTGCAATACTTTTATCTCTGGGATGTTGTGCAGTCAATGCATCTCAATCCATATTCTCACGATAGGACGATCTAGTAGTGGCGGCCAGAGGTTTACGCACCCACCTTAGCCTACCGCCTGATGTTCGATGGCTAGGGTTGTATCCCTTGTGCCAATGCCATTTGAAAGAGTTGGTCCCCTCTTAATTGCAAATTTTTCATCTAGTTGTCGATTCAGTACGGTATGTGGAAATCGGGGAGAGGTACAAGTAGGGGCCTACAAGATCAGCCATCTACCTGCTACTTGTGTGATCAGGGTGAAGATACAATGGACGGGACCTCCTATTTGGGGCAATGCGCGTCGCAAACAAGCATAACGCACCCGACCTCCACCTGCGTCCCTTTTGGGCGAGGCCATGTGGGCGGGACGCGCCCTGCTTTTTTCGTTTTGTTTTCTTTTCTTTTGATTTTTTTGCTTTTCATTTTTCTTCTTTAAAATAATTCAGGATTTCAACATAGTTCCAAAATTCAAAATTGCAAAAAATATAAAAATATTGAAAAACATAAAATTTATGTGAATTCAAAAAAATCATGACTTTGGAAAAAAATTGTGATTTTGAAGAAAATGCTCACATATTCCAATAATATTCGATAATAAAAAATAATGATTTTGAAAAAAATATGTGTATTCAAAAAATGTTCATGAATTAAAAAAATCGTTAATTCAATAATTGTTCTTGATTTTTTAAAATGTTCCTGAATTTCAAAATTTGTTACCAAATTTTAAAAAAAAAGTTCATCCCTTCAAAAAATATTTGCTGATTCAAAAATGTTCATCAATTTGAAAAAAATCATCCATTTCAAAAAATATTTGTGAATTTAAAAAAACTGATCGCCAATTTAGAAAACTCTTCATGATTTCAAAAAAAATTGCAAAGTTGTAAAAAATGTTTATAAATTAAAAAATTTATTCGCCGGTTCAAAAAATATTTGCAAATTTGTAAAAAAAATACAAATCCGAAAATTGTTCTCATGAATTTGTAAAAAATGTTCGCGAATTTGCATAATATTCATGATTTCAAAAAATGTTCACTAATTTGTAACAAAATGTTCATGAATTTTTAAAATGTTCAGAATTCCAAATATGATCATGATTTAAAAAATATTCGGAAATTTACAAATTGTTCATGATTTTAAAAAATGTTCACGAATTTGAAAGATGTTCACAAAATGAAATGAAAAGGAAAGAAAGAAAATATATAAATAAATAAATAAGAAGAATAAAAATAAAAGAAAAAACATGAAAAAGAAGGAAAACGGAAATGAAAAAAAGAAAATAATAGAAGAGACAAAGGAAAACAACAACAACAACAACAACAACAACAACAAAGTCTTTAGTCTCAAACAAGTTGGGGTAGGTTAGAGGTGAAACCCATAAAATCTCGCAACCAACTCATGGCTCTGGCACATGGATAGCAAGCTTCCACGCACCCATGTCCATAGCTAGCTCTCTCTTAACGGACTCCTCTCATGTCAAATTTGGTCTACCCCGCCCTCTCTTGACATTCTCCGCACGCTTTAGCCGTCCACTATGCACCGAAGCTTCTGGAGGCCTGCGCTGAATATGCCCAAACCATCTTAGACGATGTTGGATAAGCTTCTCTTCAATTGGTGCTACCCCAACTCTATCTCGTATATCATCATTCCGGACTCGATCCTTCCTCGTGTGGCCACACATCCATCTCAACATACGCATCTCCGCCACACGTAACTGTTAAACATGTCGCCTTTTAGTCGGGCAACACTCAGCGCCATACAACATTGCGGGTCGAACCGCCGTCCTGTAGAACTTGCCTTTTAACTTTTGTGGCACTCTCTTGTCACAGAGAATGCCAGAAGCTTGGCGCCACTTCATCCATCCGGCTTTGATTCGATGGTTCACATCTTCATCAATACCCCCATCATCCTGCAGCATTGACCCCAAATACCGAAAGGTGTCCTTCTGAGGTACCACCTGGCCATCAAGGCTAACCTCCTCCTCACACCTAGTAGTACTGAAACCGCACATCATGTACTCGGTTTTAGTTCTACTAAGCCTAAACCCTTTCGATTCCAAGGTTTGTCTCCATAACTCTAACTTCCTATTTACCCCCGTCCGACTATCGTCAACTAGCACCACATCATCCGCAAAGAGCATACACCATGGGATATCTCCTTGTATATCCCTTGTGACCTCATCCATCACCAATGCAAAAAGATAAGGGCTCAAAGCTGACCCCTGATGCAGTCCTATCTTAATCGGGAAGTCATCAGTGTCGACATTACTTGTTCGAACACTTGTCACAACATTATCGTACATGTCCTTGATGAGGGTAATGTATTTTGCTGGGACTTTGTGTTTCTCCAAGGCCCACCACATGACATTCCGCGGTATCTTATCATAAGCCTTCTCCAAATCAATGAACACCATATGCAAGTCCTTCTTTTGCTCCCTATATCTCTCCATAAGTAAATAAATAAATAACCAGGCCAAAATAGAAATGAAAAAGAAAAACCCGACTCAAGGAAGGTTTTAGAACCTTCCCAAAACCGGTGGAAAAAAATCAAAATGGGCTGGCCATACCCTGGACAGGCGGGTGGGTGGGTTGTGCGCTAGGTCGCTACACAGCGACCTACGCGGCAAATAGGAGGCATATTCTCATGGAGTGCAGCTTCTCTAGAAAGTTGTGAGGACATGCAATTTCTGAACAAGTTCAGTAACACAACAAACCCAATAGCAGGTGTGTATGAGGCAGTCCAATCAAGATCATTGCAATTCCGTGCTTGTAACAGGCTACGGACATACCGGTTTGCATGGTAATAAATCTTCTGTTTGACACACTACAACAGTACAGGTTCCTTTACGATAACAATATATGTGTCTTTGTTCAAATAACTTCTGAAGAAACTAATCAACCATGTGATGTGAACCTAATGCCACTATGCTCTCATTTATGCGGCAGCCAGTTTCTTGTTTGTAGATCTCAAACTACTTCTGAACTGTATCCTGATTTATGATGCCGCCGTAATGCATTCAATTGCTTGCTTGCAGATGCCAGTCATTGTCTCTTCCGGTCCATACACCTGCAGTGGATTGTTCAAGACATAATCAGCTCACCTGTACAGGGATAGCGGCTCTGAACCACCAACCAGAAACAGATGGGCTTTCGTTTTCGGTGAGTGTTTTATGTTGAACAAACCGATGAAGATTTTTTCATAGCAATGGAAATAGTTCAGCGCGAGCTTTGTGCATAAGATACCTAGGAGATAGACTACAACAGTACCTCAATCGGAACACCGATTTCTGCACCAAGCTTGCGCATTTTCGCCAGTCCAGTTTGGTAATTTGGACCACCTCGTCGAACATAGAGGTGCATCCTGGATGCCTTTAACTTGGATTCCTGAAAGTATATTTTATAGTGAGGTGGCAAATTAGATGCGGAAGTAAAAGGAGAATACAACACTAGCCAGAGTTGCAGGTTAAGTGCTACTGTATACCTTCTCTCTTAATGCCTGAATGATGCCACTAAAAGTGGCAGCGACATCAGTGAAGTTGGCTATACCACCTCCAATGAGAAGGGCTCTCTTGCGGCCATCAGGGTCCGCAGTCGCACACTGCATTGAATAATATTGTTAACATATGAACCTACATGAAGTGAAGAGTAGTGTCATAAAATGTTATCTTGAATGCTTACATCAAGTACTACTCTAGCATACTGCAGAACCTCCTCCTGGTTGGGAGCACCACTGTATTCTGCATAATTTCCTAACTCTGAAGCATATCCCAAATCTCCAACCTGGCAAACCAAAGAAAACTTTAGTCATGTATACAAGCCAATTCTGGTCAACAGATGGTAACATGGAATACCCCCACAGCTAACTTAGAATCAGGCAAAAAGGCGTGCTTACCGTGTCAGCGTATATGACACTGGCACCACCTCCAGCAACCATTGTCCAGATGCGTCCCTTTGGGTTCAAAACTGTGAACTTCAAAGACGCGCTGGTCTGAAAGAATGGATACCATACCACACTCAACGCATAGCTCAACAAATCATACAGGTCAGTGCAAGTATTTATATTACACTCGTGTGCAAACCTAGGTAATGTTAGTAATTGGTAATTCATACTTCAGGTGGAAAAAGGAAAAGAAAAAAAACAGAAATGTGATTCCAGATGTTGGATAATACCTTATCGTCCAGCTCATGGATAAAACTTTCTGTAGAACTGAGAACTCTGCCGAATGGTAGAGGGAATTCTAAATTTCCCCACCTGCAATTTTGTCAGAACTGTTTAATACAACAATCACATGGAGAATCATACCACTGGGGATCAAGAAACTAACTTCTTGAAGTTCTTGAAAGAAGCAGTGTCATCCAATTCTCCTCTCATGTCCAGCGGATATGGCTCCCCATTCACCATGGTGAATGGGTTCATCTCAATAAATGAGAAATCTAAGTCTGCAAAAGAGGAGCAAATTTATTGTGAATATGGGAAGCCGAGAAAGCTAATGACGAATAACATTACTACTAATGACAAGTAGGCCCTCTCCAAATCTGCAGCACCTTGGAAGACAGCAAACACTCCTTTGATGAAATCACCAATCTTTCCGCGTGCCTGATAAACAAACAGACAGTGAAACTATTATCAACATGTGACACACAGCAAGCTAATGAAATCAACAACGCAAGGTAATGAGGTAAGTAGCGTTACAGTATAGGTACCTCCAGTGGAAGGGTTGCAATCAAGGGAGCACAAGCATCAGGTGTCATTGGCTTCTCAGTCGGAAGAAAGACTGTCTTAACCTTGTCCCAGTTCTCCTCGATTTCAATGCCTCCACATTCCGAGAAGCTAATGGTGCTACCCAACCTTTCAGACACAACTGAAAGGTAGTACTCTTGATCGTGGGGGACAAACGGCTCAACTATGAAGGTGGTAATTGGAGCTTTGCAGCCACCCATCTCGACCTGAATAAATCAAACATGCACACATAGATCAGAATTCACTTCGTTCTCATGCACACAAAGGATAAGAATGGCCTTCAATTACCTCGACTCCCAACCGCTCCTTCACAAACTCCTTGACTTGGGCTACATCCAGGTTGAGTGCCACAAGGCCACTCTTCCCACGCTTCCCGAACAGCATGTCAGGCTTCACAACCAGTTTGGTGGTCGACAGCCATGGATGCTGGTTCACAAGCTCCGCAAAGTCCGTCGATTGTGTGACCTTTCAGTAAACAACTTACAGGATCAGATCAGTCAAACAAACCTTGTCAGATATCAAATATAGATAGACCATTTCAAATCAGAACCATTATTTAAGACTGGAGTCACTCGGATAACGATCTATTTTTTCAAATGTTCAGATTTCGATTTATGTAAACCAGGCCTATCGATTCGGAATGACGGCAGACTCCAAAAGTAACAAAAGAAATGATGAATACCCAAAAGTAACAAAAGAAATGGTGAATACCCAGAGTGTCACTGTCACCCTCCTGCGTATCACACAGTGCAAGACATAACTAACCATTTGCAAATAATCGACAAACTATATCACACGGTGCAGGACAACTTCGGATCTAAGTAAGACGACAATAATTTTTGAAAGATTTGTTGCACCTAACACAACCGCCAGTACCAAACTGCACCTTTGGCTTTATTCCCAAAGACCTCACGAAGAACAGTTCCAGTAATGGGACTCTCAATCACCAATGCAGATAAATTGCTTCTTGGCACGATCTCGAGCCAGATCTCCATCCTAAACGAGGAACTGTTTCGGCCCTAAACTTATTAGAATGGCAGTTCTGCATTGGCTTATCACTGCTCGTCCGAGCTGGATCAATGCAATCTTCCAGGCCGCCCGGATCATGCGAGAATATGCAGAGATCCAACCAGGTATCGCTCAAAAAGAAAAACTTCTCGAAATTCCAGATCAGAGTGGGTGGTGACTGACCTGGGCGGAGAGGATGTGCAGGTCGATGCCGGCCAGGCGCTTGAGGTGCTCCTTGAGGAGGCGCTTGGAGTCGTACTCCCGGATCTTCTTGCGCGCCATGGCTTGGGCTCCCGGAAGGCCCGAAGGCTTATGGTGGGTAGAGCGCGCGCGAGGTGCTGTGGACTCGAAGCGGAGTAGAGCTATGGTAGGTGCCAGTGTGCTTGGTGCCGGTAGCGTAGCGCAACCAGGAGGTTGCATATATATCGTGTTAGATGGGATCCAAGCAACCAACCAATGTACTGCTCCCTCCGTTTATTTTTGTAAGTCGTTTTAGACAACTCAAAATAGGCTGTTTTACATATTATCTGAAATGTCTTCAAGGTTTTATAAAAATGAACAGAAGGAGTACTAAAAAGAATGCTTTTAAAAAAACAATATAGAAAGAAAAATAACGAAAATTGGGTACATGTGCACCTCTTATGAATGTAAAATCTAAAAAATAGTTAAAAATCAAATTGTCCAAGAAAATATTTGTCAACAAACTGGTTGATTGTTCCACTCTCATGTGAAATTTAGCAAAGAAATGATATTCGTGGTATTCTTAACATAGAAAATAAAATTATATCTTGAGAATGCGATAAGAAATCGAAGACGTCTTACAGGGGATGTGCGGCCATACATTCACTGATGGACTTCTCATTCACGCCTTGCACTGCCAAAAACCTTTTCCAGTTCTACAATATGTAGATGATATGTTGATTTTGCTTAAGGGTAATGTTGACTAGGCTAGAGTAATTAAGAAAATTCTCACAGTATTTTTGGAATTCTCTGGCCTAAAAATCAACTATCTTAAGAGTATGTTTGTGTCTCTTAATATGGGTGATATTTTGGCTACAAAAGTCGTGCAAATTTTGGGCTGCCCAATTGACTCCCTGCCCTGAACCTATCATGTTTGCCCTTGTCCACTTGTAAGATTACATAACACATGCCGCAACCCAGTGATTCAGAATATTGATGGATGCCTACCGGGGTGGATGCCTGGACTCCTGTCCTGGGGCGATAGATTGAAAAGAGCAATGCGGTACTATCCACAGTCCCGTGACATTTCATGTTGTGTGTTATGTGGCCTGATTATAGCTTACAAAAAATATACAAGATCATGTGTTCCTTTTTCTGAAAAATGCAAGCAGGAACATGGCGGTCACTACATGGGCGTTGAACCAAAGCCGTCCTGCAAAAGAATGTGGCAGATTAGGCGTTAGAGAACTCAGAGCACAAGCATGTTTTGCAAGCTTGTTGAGTATTCCCTCCGGTCCTTTTTACTCTGCACATTAGATTTGCAGAAAGTCAAACTTTGCTAAGTTTGACCAAATTTATATTAGAAATTATTAGCATCTATAATATCTAATAAATATAATATGAAAATATATTCCAAGATGAATCTAATGATATTGGTGTTGTTGTGTGAATGTCTATAATTTTTTATATAAACTTGGTCAAAGTTGGATGAGATTGATTTCGGACAAACCTAATATGCAGAGTAAAAAGGACGGAGGGAGTAGATACTGCAAGGAAATAATTTACCATGCTAGAATTGGTTTAGGAGTGATTAGGGATGCATGTTCACTCCGGGTAGACACCACACCCATTATGAAAACTGTTTACACATTTGTTCCCCTAGTATAGAATGCAACCACTTGCGCGTTGGGAGATGAACAAACCATATCCTTACGGATGGCACATGGTGCACCGAGAAACACCTGGTGGATTGGTTTCATATCCTTTTCCTTTCTGATGTTAAAAATACTGCTCGGTAAGATCACAATTTGTGCATGGCTCTTGGTATGGCAAGCTCAAGTCGGTCCTCTCAGCCACGACCACACATGAATTATCACAGTTGTTTCACCTGCTTGGCACCATTATGGCTTCTGTCGACCTTGAGAGTAGATCATGTACGATTTTCGGCATCCCATTATGTGTAAATTTTTTCTACCACTACTCACTTTTCATGGGATGATACACCATGCATCTCAATTTATTTGGTTGCCTATTTTTTTGAAGCCCAGAACCGTAGAACAATCGTTCTACGGTATATTTTCATTTATATAAATAAAATAAAAGGTACAAAGTACAGCAACAAAAAATCAACCTACTCCAGTTTTCTCTAACATGGTATATAACTTAAAAATTATTCAACACCCATTGTAAAAAAGCAGTGGAGTGCTTATCCTTGATCTTGTGCTGAAGAAGAAGCAGCTCATTTTTGAAAGAAGCCTTCCAAGTCTGCGTAGTGTGTTGGATGTTTTTGAAAACCTTTCCATTTCTCTGAGTCCAAATGGCCCAGCATCCAGTCATAATTACTTCAAGAGCAAATTCCTTCGGCAGAAGCCTTGCAGCAAGAAGAGAATTTTCAAACACTGAGGTGCCTCTTAGCCTGTTAGGGATAATCTGGTCCCAGCATGCACATGCAAAATCACAGTCCCACAACATGTGCATCAAGATTTCATCACAATTATGTGAACATGAGGGACAACTTTTGTCATCCAGGTGCATTCCCCTCCTAATAAGCATGTCTCTAGTGTTGACTCAATCACGAGCAATAAGCCAAAAGAAGATTTTATGTTTGAGCCTGGCTGTGCTTTTCCAGATGAGTTTGAAAAAGGGTGCTCCTCATGGGTGCCAACAATCTCCTTGTACATTTTCATTGAGGAAAAGTTCCTTGGGTGCTTGTTACATATCCATTTATCTGGCTGCTGGCTGTTCAAAGTTGGGAGAGAAGATTCCAGTTCTGTGAGCTGTTCAAAGGCCAAATTTGAGAGAGGCAAGTTGAAAAGTTCAGTGTGATCTGAAGTATCCATAAAAGACTTGAGGGTGATTTTGTCATCTTTTGCAAAGGAATGGAGCTGCGCAAACTGTTCCTTTAGGGGGGTGGTGCTCCATGAATCATACCAAAAGAGAATGGAATCTCCAGAGTGAGCTGAGCATGTGGAGACTCTTTTGAATTTTGGTAGAAGTTTCGGGTGGGACTTCCACCAGAAAGAGCCCTGCTGGGCATCTGTTGGTGGAGCTTCAGAGTAATATGTCTCCCATACTAGATTAACCCAGGGAACATTTTCCTTATTGAGGAACTTGTAAATATTTTTCATTAGTAGAGCCTCATTGTGAGTTTTAATATCCAAAATCCCAAGGCCGCCCTGCTTTTTTGGCCTACAAACCTTGTCCCAAGCAACTAGACACATGCCTCTATGCTCTTCACCAAATTTTCTCCAGAGGAAGTTTCTGAGATATTTATTAATCTGATCAATAACCCCAGCTGGCAAGGAAAGGGTGCACCTGAAGAAGATTGGCGGGGCAGCAAAACAGACTTGAGAAGCAAAATTCTTCCATCATAAGAGAGCATTGTAGAGCAGCCTGTGAGTCTTCTCTCAATCTGTTGCATAATAGGTTGGAAATCTTCAACCTTTGGCTTGGCAATACCCATTGGCAATCCCAGATAAGTGAAGGGAAAGCCTCCTTGTTGGGACCCCAAGATGTTCAAAATACCCTGGAGGTTGCTTGCTGTTACATGCATGGGTACCAGAACTGACTTGTGGTAATTGACTCGCAAGCCAGTGAAATCTGCAAAGTGTAGCAACATGCTTTTAACTTGATTGATTTGACTAGAATTTGCAGGGAGAACCAAAATGGTGTCATCAGCATACTGAATGACAGGGAAGTCTGGACATGAAGAGTGTTGCAGGGGAGAATGGATGAGGTTGGTGCTCATTGCTGCATTGAGAATAGATTGAAGGAGATCAGCAGCCAGTACAAATAGCAGAGGAGAAAGTGGGTCCCCTTGCCTGACACCTCTCTTGCAGTGCAAGACTTTTCCAGGTACACCATTGAGGAGAATAGAGGATGTACGAGAAGTGAAAATTTTGTCCATCCACATTAACCATTTATCTCCAAATCCTCTGGCCTTAAAAATAGTCATTATAGTGGAATGCTCAATGAGGTCAAAAGCATTTTCAAAATCCAGCTTTAGAACTAAGATTTGCGTTTTGGACATGTTGCACTGATGCAAATATTCAAAAGCCCATGCCAGACAGTCTTGGATTGTTCTGCACTTGAGAAAGCCATACTGGTGCGGGTGGACCAAGTTAAGAATCACCTTTTGCAGTCTGTTTGCAAGAAGTTTGGTAATGATCTTAATGGAGCAGTTTAGTAGAGATATTGGCCTGAAGTCATTGGCATTAATTGGAGCATCCTTCTTAGGGATCAGAGTAATGTAAGAAGCATTGATGCTCTCCAGCTGGCAATTCCCTTGGTGAAAATTTTCTATGAGTTTATAGAAGTCTGTAGAAAAAATATGCCAGCAAGCCTTGATGAAATTACCATTGAAACCATCTGGCCCAAGTGCTTTATTTGTGGGCATCTCTTTTATCACTACATCAATTTCCTGTTTGGAGAATGGCTCTTCTAGACACTGCAAATCATTTCTTCTGGTGAGCAAATCTTGCAAATGTAGGAGGTTACAGGTGTTGTTGGATTGCCCAAGTCTCTCCTTAAATGTTGTTCTGAGGATGGAAGCTTTGGCATTGTGATCAGTAAATTCATTTCCTGATTCATCTTGTAGCACAGAGATGTGATTATGCATGTATTTCAGAGTAGCTTTGGCCTGAAAGAATTTAGAATTTTCATCCCCAAATTTCACCCATTTAATGGTAGCCCTTTGTTTCCAATATGTTCTCTGATAATCCAAGAATTTCAGAAGATGGGCTTTTAAAATCTCCCTGCCATTGGACTCTACAGTGGAGAGCATACGAAACTCCTCAATAGTGTCCCAAAAGGCAATTAAATCATTGGAGGCATGGATGATGGCAGTCAGATTAGAAATGGACTTGGACCAGATTTTCAAACCCTTTCTTAGTATTTTAAATTTGGATGTGATAACTTTGGCAGCATCCATTTCATCCACTTGTTGGTGCCAAATTCTTTCCACTACTGCCTGGAAATCAGGATGTTCAAGCCAGTAGTTTTCAAACCTGAATATATTGGACGTTGGAATCGAAGTTCCAATCTTGATGATACAAGGAGTGTGATCTGAGACAGGCTTAGAGAGAGGAAGAACTAAAGTATTGGGATAGGAAGTAGTCCAATGCTCTGAAGTGAAGACCCAGTCTAGTTTTTCCAAAAGTGATGCCTCTTGCATGTTGCTCCAAGTGAATTTTTTGCCTTTGAGAGGAATTTCCACTAGACCCAAAGTACTAATAGCTTCATTAAACTTCATCATGTTATGGAAATCTCTAGGCCCTCTGTTTCTGTTATCAAGATATCTAATGTAATTGAAGTCTCCTGCAATAACCCAATCTGTGTCTGAAGGCATTTGAATATTTTGAAACCAATCCAGAAAGTCTGCTTTACCCTCTATGTCACAAGGCCCATAAATGTTTGTTAAAATCCAAGAGCTAACTGTGTGGACAGAAGTGAACCTGGTAGAGATGGAGTAGGAGTTTTTAAAGAGACATTCCCCATGGACAAAATTCTCATTCCAAGCAATTAAAAGCCCTCCAGATGTTCCCACTGATGGAACATAGTCAAACTTATTTATTCTAGCAAAGCAGAATTTTTTCAAGTATTCACTGTCAAGATGCTCTCTTTTGGTTTCTTGCAGGCAGATTATAGAGCAATTATTTTCTTGGATTTTGTTGGAAATGGATAGCCACTTGTTATGAGAGTTTAAACCTTTGACATTCCAATTAAGAATATTTCAAGATCTACTCATTGCAATAAACTGTGCTGACCAACTGATAGCCTAACCAGAGGAAAACATAACATCCAGAGTACAAAAGCCAGCAAATAGAGCTAGAAAGTGCAGACATAATACAGTACAGCCAGGATCTCATCCTTACAGTCTGAAAAGGCATCAAAATACAAAGTTTCAAGGACATTTGTGACCACATGCAGTTATACATAGCACAGGAACTTTTGGCAGGGTGAGAAACTCTTCTATTCCTTGCTGTCCTTCCCTCTGCCTCCTTGCTTAGATCTTTTCTTGGCCAACACCTCTTCAGATGTGTCCTTAGCATCCACCTTGCAATAAGAAGAGTTAAGATTTTTAACAATTTTACTGCTGCATAGGGGAGGTTTTGCATGGCAGGGAAGACAGTTCCTATCTTGGTAGGATTTTTTCTTGAAACCATTACACAGTTGCTGTAATCTCAAACTGCATCTTACCTCAAACTCTACCACAGGAGCTCTCTCTTTTCTCTTCCCCTTGAGATGCAAGGCACTAGTAGAGGAAGTGATGTGTTCTGCAAGTTTACTTTTCTTGTTCTTCCCAGCTTGAGGCATGGAGAAAGGTTGACTGTGTTCTTGTCCATTGAGATCCTGTGAACATGATGGAGCCATAGAAAGAGGGCATTTTTTAGGAATGTAAAAAGAGCAGAGTTCTCCATATTAATGCTCCACATATGTGAAAAGAGGAAATTCTTAGCCCAATCAAATCTGAGAGGATCCAAAAGGGCAAAAGAAAAGAACATTACCCAGTCTGCAAGCACTGTAACATGTTGGGAGCCCTCTATGGCAGTAGCAAAGTCCTGGGACCATTCTTTCAATCCTGCTGCAGATAGATTATCCTGGTCCTTGAGAGATTCAGCAAAGAATTCTGAGTGTTCAGTGCTTCTGACAAGCTGAAGGAATCTGCCTTTGATTGGGAATCCAGGTGGAGGGGCTGA
Source organism: Triticum urartu (assembly GCF_056163025.1). Lineage (NCBI taxonomy): Eukaryota > Viridiplantae > Streptophyta > Magnoliopsida > Poales > Poaceae > Triticum > Triticum urartu. The sequence continues at coordinate 163,903,598 of NC_141876.1, forward strand.
GGTGTCTGAAGGTTGAGTTTCAGAGCAAGCATCTAGAGGTTGAGCTAGCAGAGTTGAGCTTGGAGTGTCACCAGATGAACCTTTGTGATTATCACTAAGTGGCTGCTCAATAATCTCAATTTCTTCATCCACAGGAGAGCTGTAGCCAGTACCAGGTGAGGCTGTAACAAAATCCACTGTTGGGTCAGCAAGCTTAATAATAGGGCTTAGATTCTCATCTTCATTCAATTCCCAGTTGATAGAAAAGGCTGGAGGCACAGAGTTAAGGTCTAGCACTGGCAGAGCATGAACATTCTTAGTGTGCAAAGATGCATCAGCAATTGGCTCCTCAGTTTGCAAAACTGGTGCTGCCAGGGGATCTTCAGGTATAAATTGTTCAGCCAGGGGCAAATCAAGACCAAGATGTCCATCCTCATAAACATCTAGCCCAGGTTGGGGTGGATGGGCCTCCAAAAGCCCAACCAGGTTCAGATCAGGCCCAGCCAGGTTTAGATCAGGCCCAGCCAGGTTCAGATCAGGCCTAGGAGCCAAGGGTTCCAAAGGCCCATTGATATTTGCCATGGGCTCAAACTGGCCCAACAGATTCAAAACCGCATTTCCCTCCAAGATTGGAACATGCTGCTCCTGCTCTAAGATCTCATTTGAGCCCAGAGAAAGAGTTAAACCACTGTGATCATCCACATCTGGCAGTTCAGCAGGGATATTGTCATTATCTGGGATATCCAGGGGTTGCATCAGTTCAGCAAGTTTAATAAATTCTCCATCTTCCAATTCTTGATCAATGTGGTTAGCTGGGAGAGCCCAGTGACCCCATCCAGGCATCTCTTCATCTGCTTCGAGAGGTTCTTCATTGACATCCAAGTTGGGATCTGCATCCTCAGCCTGATGTTGCTGGATTGGCCCCAGGAAGTGGTTGAGTTGATTGGGATGGAAATTCGGATTGATAGGCTGAGGATGAGGATTTCCATTGTTTGGGACAGGATCTTCATCCGGAGGCCCACCTCCCAAGAGTTCTTGCTGGATGATCACCACTGGAACTGTCCAAGATTCTGCAGAGCTAGAATCACTTTCACCCACCACAAGGCTAGCAGGAATATCTCTGAGAGCATCAACTTTAACCTTAACCATCAGCGCAGTCTTGGTGCTCCTGGCTCTGTCCCAAAGCACCAGCCTGCCAAAACTCCTAACCACATTCGCTACCTCATGGATCTCTCATTTATCAAAGGGAAAACCAATAAGAAGGACCCAGACATCCCTAGTCAGATTCATATTCCTCCAGTTCAAACCTTGATTATGCCTTTGAAAAATGACATGAATGTATCCAAATACATGCAGGCTTTGAGAAACCAGAGCATCTCTATCGAAAGCAGAATTTAACTTAACATATGCTTGCCCAAAGGGGCAGGGACAAATCTCAGAGAAATCAAGATCCTTTTCATCACGGATAAACTCGCCCAAAAGCTGTCTAACATTAGCAAATGGTACCTGAAGATCTGGCATTGGGATGAAGGTAGCAATTGCCCACTCTTCATGAACTAGAGCAGACGGAGCTGAGATCACTTGAACACGAGCGGGCCGCCCTTCCACTTGAATCGCCTGATGCCCTCTGGGAACGAACGGCGACGGATCGAAGGGGAAGGTCGCCATGCTTGCCAAGCTCGCGTGCTGGTTGGATTGCCACTGCGTGTATGAGGCAGGGAAAGCAGGCCTGCGCTCTGGTGGAGGGGGATTGGGAGGAGATGGAGAAGGAATTGCGGTGTTGGTAGGTAAGGTAGTAATGGGGGGGGGATAGGATTACCCTACAAATCCGTGGAAGCACGAGTCAAAGGCGGTCTGCGTGCATCGGAGCTTGCTATGGCAGGTGGAACAGAAATCGCGGCAGACTGCGGATTTGACAGAACAGGGGAGGCGGAACGGCACCCCCTGGCAATGTTGTTGGGTTTCGTAGTAATTTCAAAAAAATTTCCTACGCACACGCAAGATCATGTGATGCATAGCAACGAGGGGGAGAGTGTTGTCTACGTACTCAACGCAGACCGACTGCGGAAGCGATGACGCGACGTAGAGGAAGTAGTCGTACGTCTTCACAATCCAACCGATCAAGTACCGAAACTACGGCACCTCCGAGTTCGAGCACACGTTCAGCTCGATGACGATCCCCGGACTCCGATCCAGCAAAGTGTCGGGGAAGAGTTCCGTCAGCACGACGGCGTGGTGACGATCTTGATGTACTAGAGCAGCAGGGCTTCGCCTAAACTCCGCTACAGTATTATCGAGGAATATGGTGGCAGGGGGCACCGCACACGGCTAAGGAATAGATCACGTGGATCAACTTGTGTGTCTAGAGGTGTCCCCTGCCTCCGTATATAAAGGAGTAGAGGGGGGAGGCTGGCCGGCCAAGGAGGGAGGCGCAGGAGAGTCCTACTCCCTCTGGGAGTAGGATTCCCCCTCCAATCCTAGTCCAACTAGGATTCCTTGGAGGGGAAAAGAGGAGGAGGGGGCCGGCCACCTCTCCTAGTCCTAATAGGACTAGGGGAAGGGGGGGGCGGGCGCAGCCCATCTAGGGCAGCCCCTTCTCTTTTCCACTAAGGCCCACTATGGCCCATATAGCTCCCGGGGGGTTCCGGTAACCCTCCCGGTATTCCGGTAAAATCCCGATTTCACCCGGAACACTTCCGATGTCCAAACATAGGCTTCCAATATATCAATCTTTACGTCTCGACCATTTAGAGACTCCTCGTCATGTTCGTGATCACATCCAGGACTCCGAACAACCTTCGGTACATCAAAATGCATAAACTCATAATATAACTGTCATCGTAACCTTAAGCGTGCGGACCCTACGGGTTCGAGAACAATGTAGACATGACCGAGACATGTCTCCGGTCAATAACCAATAGCGGGACCTGGATGCCCATATTGGCTCCTACATATTCTACGAAGATCTTTATCGGTCAGACCGCATAACAACATACCTTGTTCCCTTTGTCATCGGTATGTTACTTGCCTGAGATTCGATCGTCGGTATCCAATACCTAGTTCAATCTCGTTACCGGCAAGTCTCTCTACTCGTTCCGTAATACATCATCTCACAACTAACATATTAGTTGTAATGCTTGCAAGGCTTATGTGATGTGTATTACCGAGAGGGCCCTGAGATACCTCTCCGACAATCGGAGTGATAAATCCTAATCTTGAAATACGCCAACCCAACATCTACCTTTGGAGACACCTGTAATGCTCCTTTATAATCACCCAGTTACGTTGTGACGTTTGGTAGCACCCAAAGTGTTCCTCCGGCAAACGGGAGTTGCATAATCTCATAGTCATAGGAACATGTATAAGTCATGAAGAAAGCAATAGCAACATACTAAACGATCGGGTGCTAAGCTAATGGAATGGGTCATGTCAATCAGATCATTCAACTAATGATGTGACCTCGTTAATCAAATAACAACTCCTTTGTCTATGGTTAGGAAACATAACCATCTTTGATTAACGAGCTAGTCTAGTAGAGGCATACTAGTGACACTCTGTTTGTCTATGTATTCACACATGTATTATGTTTCCGGTTAATACAATTCAAGCATGAATAATAAACATTTATCATGATATAAGGAAATAAATAATAACTTTATTATTGCCTCTAGGGCATATTTCCTTCAGTCTCCCACTTGCACTAGAGTCAATAATCTAGATTACACTGCAATGATTCTAACACCCATGGAGCATTGGTGCTAATCATGTTTTGCTCGTGGAAGAGGCTTAGTCAAGGGTCTGCAACATTCAGATCCGTATGTATCTTGCAAATCTCTATGTCTCCCACCTGGACTAGATCCCGGATGGAATTGAAGCGTCTCTTGATGTGTTTGGTCCTTTTGTGAAATCTGGATTCCTTTGCCAAGGCAATTGCACCAGTATTGTCACAAAAGATTTTCATTGGACCCGATGCATTAGGTATGACACCTAGATCGGATATGAACTCCTTCATCCAAACTCCTTCATTCGCTGCTTCCGAAGCAGCTATGTACTCCGCTTCACATGTAGATCCCGCTACGACGCTTTGTTTAGAACTGCACCAACTGACAGCTCCACCGTTTAATGTAAACACGTATCCGGTTTGCGATTTAGAATCGTCCGGATCAGTGTCAAAGCTTGCATCAACGTAACCTTTTACGGTGAGCTCTTTGTCACCTCCATATACGAGAAACATATCCTTAGTCCTTTTCAGGTATTTCAGGATGTTCTTGACCGCTGTCCAGTGATCCACTCCTGGATTACTTTGGTACCTCCCTGCTAAACTTATAGCAAAGCACACATCAGGTCTGGTACACAGCATTGCATACATGATAGATCCTATGGCTGATGCATAGGGAACATCTTTCATATTCTCTCTACCTTCTGCAGTGGTCGGGCATTGAGTCTTACTCAACTTCACACCTTGTAACACAGGCAAGAATTCTTTCTTTGCTTGATCCATTTTGAACTTCTTCAAAATTTTGTCAAGGTATGTGCTTTGTGAAAGTCCAATTAAGCGTCTTGATCTATCTCTATAGATCTTAATGCCTAATATGTAAGCAGCTTCACCGAGGTCTTTCATTGAAAAACTTTTATTCAAGTATCCCTTTATGCTATCCAGAAATTCTATATCATTTCCAATCAGTAATATGTCATCCACATATAATATCAGAAATGCTACAGAGCTCCCACTCACTTTCTTGTAAATACAGGCTTCTCCGAAAGTCTGTATAAAACCAAATGCTTTGATCACACTATCAAAACGTTTATTCCAACTCCGAGAGGCTTGCACCAGTCCATAAATGGATCGCTGGAGCTTGCACACTTTGTTAGCTCCCTTTGGATCGACAAAACCTTCCGGCTGCATCATATACAACTCTTCTTCCAGAAATCCATTCAGGAATGCAGTTTTGACATCCATCTGCCAAATTTCATAATCATAAAATGCGGCAATCGCTAACATGATTCGGACGGACTTAAGCATCGCTACGGGTGAGAAGGTCTCATCGTAGTCAATCCCTTGAACTTGCCGAAAACCTTTTGCGACAAGTCGAGCTTTATAGACAGTAACATTACCATCAGCGTTAGTCTTCTTCTTAAAGATCCATTTATTCTCAATTGCTTGCCGATCATCGGGCAAGTCAACCAAAGTCCATACTTTGTTCTCATACATGGATCCCATCTCAGATTTCATGGCTTCAAGCCACTTTGCGGAATCTGGGCTCACCATCGCTTCTTCATAGTTTGTAGGTTCATCATGATCTAGTAGCATGACTTGCAGAATAGGATTACCGTACCACTCTGGTGCGGATCTTACTCTGGTTGATCTACGAGGTTCAGTAGTATCTTGATATGAAGTTTCATGATCATTATCATTGGCTTCCTCACTAACTGGTGTAGGTGTCACTGAAACAGTTTTCTGTGATGTACTACTTTCCAGTAAGGGAGCAGGTACAGTTACCTCGTCAAGTTCTACTTTCCTCCCACTCACTTCTTTCGAGAGAAACTCCTTCTCTATAAAGGATCCATTCTTGGCAACGAATGTCTTGCCTTCGGATCTGTGATAGAAGGTGTACCCAACAGTTTCTTTTGGGTATCCTATGAAGACACATTTCTCCGATTTGGGTTCGAGCTTATCAGGTTGAAGCTTTTTCACATAAGCATCGCAGCCCCAAACTTTAAGAAACGACAACTTTGGTTTCTTGCCAAACCACAGTTCATAAGGCGTCGTCTCAACGGATTTTGATGGTGCCCTATTTAACGTGAATGCAGCCGTCTCTAGAGCATAACCCCAAAACGATAGCGGTAAATCAGTAAGAGACATCATAGATCGCACCATATCTAGTAAAGTATGATTACGACGTTCGGACACACCATTACGCTGTGGTGTTCCAGGTGGCGTGAGTTGCGAAACTATTCCACAGTTTTTCAAATGTACACCAAACTCGTAACTCAAATATTCTCCTCCACGATAAGATCGTAGAAACTTTATTTTCTTGTTACGATGATTTTCAACTTCACTCTGAAATTCTTTGAACTTTTCAAATGTTTCAGACTTATGTTTCATTAAGTAGATATATCCATATCTGCTTAAATCATCTGTGAAGGTGAGAAAATAACGATATCCGCCACGAGCCTCAATATTCATCGGACCACATACATCGGTATGTATGATTTCCAATAAATCTGTTGCTCTCTCCATAGTACCGGAGAACGGTGTTTTAGTCATCTTGCCCATGAGGCATGGTTCGCAAGTACCAAGTGATTCATAATCAAGTGGTTCCAAAAGTCCATCAGTATGGAGTTTCTTCATGCGCTTTATACCGATATGACCTAAACGACAGTGCCACAAATAAGTTGCACTTTCATTATCAACTCTGCATCTTTTGGCTTCAACATTATGAATATGTGTATTACTACTATCGAGATTCAATAAGAATAGACCACTCTTCAAGGGTGCATGACCATAAAAGATATTACTCATATAAATAGAACAACCATTATTCTCTGATTTAAATGAATAACCGTCTCGCATTAAACAAGATCCAGATATAATGTTCATGCTCAACGCTGGCACCAAATAACAATTATTTAGGTCTAATATTAATCCCGAAGGTAGATGTAGAGGTAGCGTGCCGACCGCGATCACATCAACTTTGGAACCGTTTTCCACGCGCATCGTCACCTCGTCCTTTGCCAGTGCCCGCTTATTCCGTAGTCCCTGTTTCGAGTTGCAAATATTAGCAATAGAACCAGTATCAAATACCCAGGTGCTACTGCGAGCTCTAGTAAGGTACACATCAATAACATGTATATCACATATACCTTTGTTCACCTTGCCATCCTTCTTATCCGCCAAATACTTGGGGCAGTTCCGCTTCCAGTGACCAGTCTGCTTGCAATAGAAGCACTCAGTTTCAGGCTTAGGTCCAGACTTGGGTTTCTTCTCTTGAGCAGCAACTTGCTTGCCGTTCTTCTTGAAGTTCCCCTTCTTCTTCCCTTTGCCCTTTTTCTAGAAACTAGTGGTTTTGTTAACCATCAACACTTGATGATCCTTCTTGATTTCTACCTCCGCAGCTTCCAGCATTGCGAAGAGCTCGGGAATAGTCTTGTTCATCCCTTGCATATTATAGTTCATCACGAAGCTCTTGTAGCTTGGTGGCAGTGATTGGAGAATTCTGTCAATGACGCAATCATCCGGAAGATTAACTCCCAATTGAATCAAGTGATTATTATACCCAGACATTTTGAGTATATGCTCACTGACAGAACTGTTCTCCTCCATCTTGCAGCTATAGAACTTATTGGAGACTTCATATCTCTCAATCCGGGCATTTGCTTGAAATATTAACTTCAACTCCTGAAACATCTCATATGCTCCATGACGTTCAAAACGTCGTTGAAGTCCCGATTCTAAGCCGTAAAGCATGGCACACTGAACTATCGAGTAGTCATCAGCTTTGCTCTGCCAGACGTTCATAACATCTGGTGTTGCTCCAGCAGCAGGCCTGGCACTCAGCGGTGCTTCCAGGACATAATTCTTCTGAGCAGCAATGAGGATAATCCTCAAGTTACGGACCCAGTCCGTATTGCTACCATCATCTTTCAACTTTGCTTTCTCAAGGAACGCATTAAAATTCAACGGAACAACAGCACGAGCCATCTATCTACAATCAACATAAACAAGTAAGATACTATCATGATAAATTTAAGTTCAATTAATCATATTACTTAAGAACTCCCACTTAGATAGACATCCCTCTAATCTTCTAAGTGATTACGTGATCCAAATCAACTAAACCATGACCGATCATCACGTGAGATGGAGTAGTTTTCAATGGTGAACATCGTTTATGTTGATCATATCTACTATATGATTCACGCTCGACCTTTCGGTCTCCGTGTTCCGAGGCCATATCTGCATATGCTAGGCTCGTCAAGTTTAACCTGAGTATTCTGCGTGTGCAAAACTGGCTTGCACCCGTTGTAGATGGACGTAGAGCTTATCACACCCGATCATCACGTGGTGTCTGGGCACGACGAACTTTGGCAACGGTGCATACTCAGGGAGAACACTTCTTGATAATTTAGTGAGAGATCATCTTATAATGCTACCGTCAATCAAAGCAAGATAAGATGCATAAAAGATAAGCATCACATGCAATCAATATAAGTGATATGATATGGCCATCATCATCTTGTGCTTGTGATCTCCATCTCCGAAGCACCGTCATGATCACCATCGTCACCGGCGCGACACCTTGATCTCCATCGTAGCATCGTTGTCGTCTCGCCAATCTTATGCTTCCACGACTATCACTACCGTTTAGTAATAAAGTAAAGCATTACATCGCGATTGCATTGCATACAATGAAGCGACAACCATATGGCTCCTGCCAGTTGCCGATAACTCGGTTACAAAACATGATCATCTCATACAATAAAATTCAGCATCATGCCTTGACCATATCACATCACAACATGCCCTGCAAAAACAAGTTAGACGTCCTCTACTTTGTTGTTGCAAGTTTTACGTGGCTGCTACGGGCTTAAGTAAGAACCAATCTCACCTACGCATCAAAACCACAACGATAGTTTGTCAAATAGACTCCGTTTTAACCTTCGCAAGGACCGGGCGTAGCCATACTTGGTTCAACTAAAGTTGGAGAGACAGTCGCCCGCAAGCCATCTCTGTGCAAAGCACGTCGAGGGAACCGGTCTCGCGTAAGCGTACGCGTAATGTTGGTCCGGGTCGTCTCGTCCAACAATGCCGCCGAACCAAAGTATGACATGCTGGTAGGCAGTATGACTTGTATCGTCCACAACTCACTTGTGTTCTACTCGTGCATATAACATCAACATAAATAACCTAGGCTCGGATGCCACTGTTGGGTTTCGTAGTAATTTCAAAAAAATTTCCTACGCACACGCAAGATCATGTGATGCATAGCAACGAGGGGGAGAGTGTTGTCTACGTACTCAACGCAGACCGACTGCGGAAGCGATGACGCGACGTAGAGGAAGTAGTCGTACGTCTTCACGATCCAACCGATCAAGTACCGAAACTACGGCACCTCCGAGTTCGAGCACACGTTCAGCTCGATGACGATCCCCGGACTCCGATCCAGCAAAGTGTCGGGGAAGAGTTCCGTCAGCACGACGGCGTGGTGACGATCTTGATGTACTACAGCAGCAGGGCTTCGCCTAAACTCCGCTATAGTATTATCGAGGAATATGGTGGCAGGGGGCACCGCACACGGCTAAGGAATAGATCACGTGGATCAACTTGTGTGTCTAGAGGTGTCCCCTGCCTCCGTATATAAAGGAGTAGAGGGGGGAGGCTGGCCGGCCAAGGAGGGAGGCGCAGGAGAGTCCTACTCCCTCTAGGAGTAGGATTCCCCCTCCAATCCTAGTCCAACTAGGATTCCTTGGAGGGGAAAAGAGGAGGAGGGGGCCGGCCACCTCTCCTAGTCCTAATAGGACTAGGGGAAGGGGGGGGGGCGCAGCCCATCTAGGGCAGCCCCTTCTCTTTTCCACTAAGGCCCACTATGGCCCATATAGCTCCCGGGGGTTCCGGTAATCCTCCCGGTATTCCGGTAAAATCCCGATTTCACCCGGAACACTTCTGATGTCCAAACATAGGCTTCCAATATATCAATCTTTACGTCTCGACCATTTCGAGACTCCTCGTCATGTCCGTGATCACATCCAGGACTCCGAACAACCTTCGGTACATCAAAATGCATAAACTCATAATATAACTGTCATCGTAACCTTAAGCGTGCGGACCCTACGGGTTCGAGAACAATGTAGACATGACCGAGACATGTCTCCGGTCAATAACCAATAGCGGGACCTGGATGCCCATATTGGCTCCTACATATTCTACGAAGATCTTTATCGGTCAGACCGCATAACAACATACGTTGTTCCCTTTGTCATCGGTATGTTACTTGCCTGAGATTCGATCATCGGTATCCAATACCTAGTTCAATCTCGTTACCGGCAAGTCTCTCTACTCGTTCCGTAATACATCATCTCACAACTAACATATTAGTTGTAATGCTTGCAAGGCTTATGTGATGTGTATTACCGAGAGGGCCCTGAGATACCTCTCCGACAATCGGAGTGACAAATCCTAATCTTGAAATACGCCAACCCAACATCTACCTTTGGAGACACCTGTAATGCTCCTTTATAATCACCCAGTTACGTTGTGACGTTTGGTAGCACCCAAAGTGTTCCTCCGGCAAACGGGAGTTGCATAATCTCATAGTCATAGGAACATGTATAAGTCATGAAGAAAGCAATAGCATCATACTAAACGATCGGGTGCTAAGCTAATGGAATGGGTCATGTCAATCAGATCATTCAACTAATGATGTGACCTTGTTAATCAAATAACAACTCCTTTGTCTATGGTTAGGAAACATAACCATCTTTGATTAACGAGCTAGTCTAGTAGAGGCATACTAGTGACACTCTGTTTGTCTATGTATTCACACATGTATTATGTTTCCGGTTAATACAATTCAAGCATGAATAATAAACATTTATCATGATATAAGGAAATAAATAATAACTTTATTATTTCCTCTAGGGCATATTTCCTTCAAATGTGTCCCCACCGTTTACATTTCCGACACTTGATACGGTTTTGACAGGTAGATCTTGGGTGGCCTGATAGAAGGCAGCGGACACAGAAGGCCTAGGACGTACCGGGCCCATTTTTTGAATGGGCCTGAGCCGGGCCTGTAACACCCTCGATGCGACTATAGCTCCCACGTGTCGAGGCACGACTTAGAGACATAATCGCACTGAAGGCATATGTCGCAAGTTAGGCAATCTTCACAACATCCCATGTAATATAAATAATAAAGGGGAGATAACATAGTTGGCTTACACTCGCCACGTCAATCAAGTACATAAATAACATTACATCAACCAAACACTCATGGCCCGACTACGGCGCCAAAATAAAAGAGAACCCAACATGCGACAACGGTCCCGTTCACCCCCAACTGGGCACCACTACTGATCATCAGGAAAGGAAACATAGTAACGTTGAGAGTCTTCGTCAAACTCCCACTTGAGCTCATACGCGTCTCCTAGAGCGGAAACATCAGACCCTGCATCTGGTGTAATAGTAATCTGTGAGCCACAAGGACTCAGCAATCTCGCACCCTCGCGATCAAGACTATTTAAGCTGATAGGTAAGGCAAGGTAAATATAAGTGGAGCTTCAGCAAGCGACTAGCAAGTATGGTGGCTAACTTATTCGCAAAAGAGAGCGAGAAGAGGAGGCAAGGCACGAGCGAGGAACTAGAGAGCAACCTGCGCAAACATTACTCCAACACCGTGTCCACTTCCCGGACTCCGCCGAGAAGAGGCCATCACGGTAACACACTCAGTTGATTCATTTTAATTAATTAAGATTCAAGTTATCTACAACCGGACATTAACAAATTCCCATCTGCCCATAACCGCGGGCACGGCTTTCGAAAGTTCAATCCCTGCAGGGGAGTCCCAACTTAGCCCATGACAAGCTCTCACGGTCAACGAAGGAATAGACCTCCTCCCAAGACGTTCCGATCAGACTCGGTATCTTGGTTACTCAAGACATTTCGACAGGTTAAAACAAGACCAGCAACACCGCCCGAATGTGCCGACAAATCCCTATAGGAGCTGCACATATCTCTTTCTCAGGGCACACTCAGATTGTCTAAACTTCCGGTAGGCCAGCCCAGAGTTGCCCCTGGTAGCCACCGGCGGCTGACAGTTTGGACCAACACTCAGAGGAGCACTGGCCCGGGGGGGGGGTTAAAATAATGATGACCCTTGAGTCTGTAGAACCCAAGGGAAAGAAAAGGCTAGGTGGCAAATGGTAAAACCAAGGTTGGGCATTGCTGGAAAAGCTTTAATCAAGGCAAAATATCAAGGGTTTCCCATTATAACCCAACCGCGTAAGGAACGCAAAATCCGGGAACATAACACCGATATGACGGAAACTAGGGCGGCAAGAGTGGAACAAAACACTAGGCGAGAGGCCGAGCCTTCCACCCTTTACCAAGTATATAGATGCATTAAGATAACATGGCAATATAATGATATCCCAACAAGTAAATAAATGTTCCAACAAGGAACGGCCTCCAATCTTCACCTGCAATTAGCAACGCTATAAGAGGGGCTGAGCAAAGCGGTAACATAGCCAATCAACGGTTTGCTAGGACATGGTGGGTTAGAGGTTTGACATGGCAATTTGGGAGGCTTGCAAGCAAGTGGTAGGCATCGTAGCAATGGCATAGCAAAAGAGCGAGCAAACTAGCATAGCAAAGATAGTAGTGATTTCGAGGGTATGATCATCTTGCCTGCACAGTTGTCAGAGTTGACTGGATCCTCAAAAGCGAACTCAACGGGCTCCTTGTTAGCGAACTCGTCTCCCGGCTCTACCCAAACAAGACAAACAAGCAACAAGGATACAATCAACCACGTGCAAGAACCCAAACAAGACGATGCGATGATGATATGCTATGCGGGATGCGATGCGGGATGCAAAATGCAAGATATGACAGGAAACGCATGAACCTGGCCTCAACTTGGAAATCCAAGTGTGCCACTGGAAAGATGAGACAAAATCGCTTGAAAACGATATAAAGAACGCCGGAATCGGAGTTACGGTTTGGAAATGGCAAGCGATCCAAAAATGACACCGGTCTGCGATTTACAGCAAGTAGGCATCTAAATGCAATGAGATGAACATGCTACAGCACCCAAACATGACAACGAAATACATGGCAGGGATGCATACAAGATGCTTAACAAAAGTCTAGCACTGAGCTACGGCCAATTCATCCATTAACAGGTTCAAACAAGCATGGCAAAAATGCAAATGACAAACAGATCTCAGACTTCAGTGAAATTAACACTTGTCTGGAATTTCAGATCAGGTAGCCCTCTTCGGAGCAACAAAACTACATGCTACAGGACCTGAACCTGTCAAAGTAAAGCATGGCATGGAGCTACTCAAAGATCTTAACAAAAGTCCCTTAGTGACCTTGAGCCAAAAGGGATCAGAAAATACAATTGCAAGCATGTGAACATAGCAAAAACATAATCAGTTTTCAGACTTAGTGAAAACTGGCACATGCTGAAATATAACTCAAGTAGGCATGTTTACGAGCTCGATGCACTCACTATGGTGCAAGTCATGGCAAGACAAGCATACACCCATCAAGAAGGCACAAAATGCAAGCTAGACATGGCAAGAACAATAGCATAGCATGCACGGATCAACTACAACATCACCGGCAAAATTGCAAACAAGTTGACAATCTGCCCAGATTCACAAAGTATCAAAAGTAGAGCTCGATTGACTCAAGCTAGGGTGCTCCATAATTTCAAACAAAGACATGGATGGATAGAGCACTACAATATTAACAAAACATCCTTACTGATCATCCTCAAAAGAGGCACGGATCACTAGGAAACAACATGAACATATGGCATCATGAGCTAAACAGCTCCAGGACTTAGTGAAAATACTAAGTCTCTGAAAACAGAATTAGCAAGTGCACCACTTTGCAAGCTTGCACTAGTCACCACAAACATCACAAAAATACATGGGTTGCACCTATGGAAAGATGACAAAACCCTTAACAAAACACATGTAGAACTCACGGGCATATCATGCACACAATAATCATGGCAAAAATGACAAAAGTGCTAAACGGAGTAGCAGATCTGACAATTAACTCAAGTAGCCCTCTTCTAACAGCATTTCGGGCATCAAGATGAACTCAAATGAAAATGATGCAATGGAATGAAATGATGTACTCTCTGAGATGAACATTTGATATTCTATACGCATGAATCGGAGCTACGGATGCAAAGTTACGGGGCTACGAACATGTGCATATGGACTGAGAATTTCGGGACTTAGGCAAAAAAATCAACCTCTAGGCTTTACTGTTCATCGCGAACCGGATCTAGATTGGGCATGCAATCCGAGGTCCACCGGAGCTCTCGCCGGAGCTCCTGTTCGCCGGCGCCGGAGGGAGAGGCCGAGGCGAGGGGCGAGGCCGGAGGAGGCGGCGGGGCCGGCGGGGCGACGCGGGGCGGGCGGAGGCGGCAGGGCCGGCGACGCGGTCCGGCGACGGCGGCTCACGGCGGAGGCGGCGGCCCGCGGCGAGGCGAGGAAGCAGGCGGCCTCGGGCGGCGGCGGCTACCGGCGGACGGAGCGGGGAGGCGGCGGAGCGACGCGGCGTGCGGGCGGAGAGGCAGAGAGGCGGCGGCGACGCGGATGGGACGGGCGGGCCCGCTGCGGGCTCGCCGGGCCGCGGCGGCGGAGGGAGGCGGCGGGACACGTGGCGCCTTCCGGTTGGCGCGGGCGGCGGGGCGGACAAAGTCCGGCGGCGGGATTTTTGTCCGGCGTGGCGCGGGGACGATTTCTAGGGTTTCGCCCGGGATTTGGAATGTGGGGATCTATATATAGGGGTAGAGGGAGCTAGGAGAGTCCAAATGAGGTGCGGTTTTCGGCCACGCGATCGTGATCGAACGCTCTAGATGATGGAGCAGAGTTAGGTGGGTTTTGGGCCAAATTGGAGGGGTGTTGGGCTGCAACACACACGAGGCCTTTTCGGTCCCTCGGTTAACCGTTGGAGTATCAAACGAAGTCCAAATGATACGAAACTTGACAGGCGGTCTACCGGTAGTAAACCAAGGCCGCTTGGCAAGTCTCGGTCCAATCCAGAAATGTTTAATCCCCACACACGAAAGAAAGCTAGAAATGACCACCGGAGGAGAACGGAGCGCCGGAATGCAAAACGGAGAACGGGGAAAATGCTCGAATGCATGTGACGAACACGTATGCAAATGCAATGCACATGATGACATGATATGAGATGCATGACAAAGGCAACAACACATGGAGACAAAGACCCGAACCCGAGGAAATAAATATAACTTAACGCCGAAAACGGCAAGAGTAGGAGTACAAATTGGGAAAGTTACATCCGGGGTGTTACAGGGCCGCTCCTGGACGCATCGATTTGAATAGGCGAAGATGGCGCCCTTTGAATGCCATCAATTTGGGGGAATTGAAGTCTATTGAAAACAGAAGACACCGGAATTAACGCAGCCGATCTAGCAATCTGATCTTGCTGATCTGAAGGATTGTTGTTGATGGAATTGGCAAAGAAACGAGGAGCACGAACAACATCCGTGTAGGAATTATTTTTACGACCTTTGATGACTTCAGTCCAGCCTTCTTCAAGCTCCGGAGAAAAAGGATCACCAATTTGACGAGATTTAGGCCCACTAGGGCCCCAGAGCAAGAAACCCATGTTAAAAAGATGCGATGAAATGGTACCTCCATTATAGATGGCAAAACCCACATCGAGAGAAGAGACAGAGAACTTGAATTGGTTCCACTGGATGGCCTTCACATTGAAGGAGGAAGCTCGGCCTCCAAAACACGATAGCAGGATCGTGCCCACCGAGGTCTCGGTAAGCTTGATCTTCGAGCGAGTGAATTCAGCCACAAGAAAGAACTCTCGGAGCCCTGGCTCTGATGCACAGTTGATTGGCTTGCGAAGTCGATCCCATATCCTCTGCTCAAAGGCTTGTCCTTTGGGGAAGTCCAGATCTGCTAGGGACATGATGGAGTGGAGGGCTTGGAGGGATTGGAAGGTGGCCGGAGCCGCCGGAATGGCAAGCTATGGGAGGGCTGTGTCCGCCGTGGCCGGAGCGGCCAGCGGCGCTAGGCGGAGAGGGGCGCTAGGCGGAGAGGGGCGCTAGGCGAAAGTAGGAGCAGAGCGGGCGTCCATTGTGTGGTGCATTTTTTCTTCTTCTCCTCCTGTTTGGTTGCCTATTTGTCCTAGTGAAGTCTAGAATCTTCCTTTGGATTGCCTTTTGAGGTCATTTGAATACCAACAACAACGCCGCAAAGAAATGTCTGCTCGCGGGACCCCTGGTGTGATATTTGCCCTATAGTGGAATCCACTGAGCATCGTCCTGCATTATTTCTCTGCACAACTGGTTTGGCAGAGGTTGCAATTGCAGAAAATCATTGGGAGAGCTCCTTCTCTGCGGAAGTTTATGAATTTAACACAAACTATAGTCGATCACTGCTAATGGCCAATCATCTTTGTTTCGTGCGGTGCTGAACTTTGGAACTGCGGAAATGACCGGGTCTTCAACCAAAATGTCCACCCACACAATGTTACCGTGAAGCGCATTGGGGACAATATGAAGTTGTGGGTACATTGAGGCACATACTTTCTTCACTGCTTAGTCTTTTTCTGTTCGTCTTTCCTCGGTCTCATTCCATTTTTTTCTTGTTTTTTTCCTGGTTTTTTGCTTATTTTGTCGTGTTTTGGGTTGTGCTCTAACTCTTCTCTACCCACTCTTAACGGGGCATGTTGCTATCCCTTGGCCTTTTAGGACACTCTTTTAATATAAGATAAAGATCTCTATCTTCCATTTCAGAGAAATTGCTTCAAACATGGTTTTCTTGTTCTTTTTATATAACACCAATTTTGTCTCTTTTCTTTCCAAAATATGATGGATGTCATCTATTTGGTAAAGTTTACACATAAGTAGAACAATTGAGGATGTACCTTATTTCTGAATTGTTTGACTTTTAAATCATTTTTTCAATTTTACTGCTCATAAAGGGTGCGTGTGTACCCATGTTCCAAAAATCTGCTTCATAATAATAATAATAATAATAATAATAATAATAATAATAATAAATTAGAACATTACTAGACTACAAACAATTGGTGCTTCTCAATTGTTCGTGGCAACATATATAAATAAGGAAAAATGAGAACACTTGTTTTTTTGGAACATGCGCCCATACACCCCTTTTTGTAAATAACCATGATAAAAAGAGCTATTGCATGTGAGTTGTGTAGCGAATTTAGTTATTCTTGTAGGCTCATAGACAACTATTATTTACTAAAACATAAAGGGCAAGTTTCTACTCATCCATGCATGTATGTGTTTTCCACAAATTTTAAAGGTGGTATGACTTACTATATTCCAAAAAAATGAGACTAAATAAACCAATGTTTCAATCAATACACTTTTAACCTTATAAATTTGGAAATATTGCACAAAAGTTACTAAATCCATATCTTTGAGAAATGAGAATTATATTTTATATCGTCCTCTCATTTTCTTCGGATATGTTTTATTTTCCCCTAACTTTATAAATTTATCTACTTTTCTTTAGAATTTATTAGATATAGCACAAAAACTACTAATATCTGTGAAAGTTATTCTATTCAGAAATATGGCACAAAAGTTAGCAAACTCTACATGTTTTTAAATTATAAATACAACCTTTTAAGGTTCTCTTATTTACTTCGGACTTCCCCCTATTTTTATAGATTTGACTATTTTCTTTTATTTCATTTTATTTATTTGAAATTCCCTAAATATTGTAATTTTGTAGTACTTTCTCTTGTTATTATACATTGTATCATTCCCTTGATTTTTTTCTATTTAAGTGGCTACGTGTGATAACATGTCATTGTCAAAGTTGCTTTACTTAAGCGGGATAGGGGCTCGGGATCATTGCCTCAAGACCTTAGAGGCTATGGTGGTGTGACCGATCTACCTCCTCCTAGGTGAGATCAGGGGGCCCATCTCCCTTCGTCCGCTGCTTTGGCGGTGGGAGAGGGGCGGGGACCATGTTGCTTCATACCAGTGATGGTAGAGTGAGGTTTTAGTTTAGGTTTTGGCACCCAATCGTTGGTGGTGAGGCGATGGCGGTGCCGTATGTATGAAATAAGTCATCCCCGACTCATCATGGTTCCTATGGCGCTTCTTGGCATCTTTGGGAGGCATGTGGAGGATGGTGTATCCCCATGTCTGGATCTTTGGGTCGGGATTTTTCCTTTGCAAGTTTGTCTCGATTGCCTTGTCCTATGGAGCAAATGTGTGTCTTAGTCCTCCGGCTCCAGTTTTGACCATTGAAGGGTGGCTAGCTTTAGCCTTGTGGGGGATCATGTGAGAGTGTTGTTCCCTGACTCCGTCCGGCTGGGCCTATGGCGTTATATAGGTCGTTTCCAACGGTGTCTTCTGTGGAGCGGCTTGTTACACAAATCGTGGTCACCATCATCTCCTAGTCTACAATGGCGACTTCCTTGATCATGCTTCTACAAGCTCATGTGTTTAACAAGTTTGCTTCACTGAGACGGAGACGTAATGGTATCAACAAACTTTGACCACGATGTGTGCCCCTGGATGCAGGAGCAAGAATATTTCACCCCTAAGGGTTTATATATATTTTTTGATTTTCATAAGTGTGTTTTTGTAAGGGTCCTTTGATATGAGGCAAGCTGCACGGGTGGCTCAATCTTCACGAATTAAAGGTGGGTTCAAGGATAAACACAAAGAGCACGGTAAAATCACATGGGGAACACAAGAGAGAAGCAATCAAAGACAATATACACCACCAAATCCCTCATAACACAAAGTCAACAGAAGGTAATTACTTAGATCCAACAATGAACAAGGAAAATAAAGCAACAAAGTGATAGTTCATCCCCAAATCCAACAAGGAAGTGGAGGTCTTGATAGATAGTCTTCCCCAAATCTCTTAAAGAGATGGGGCCTTGTATTCCTCGAGGAATCTTCTCCAAGTTGGAGGCGTGACCATCAAAGGTTCTTCTCCAAGTTGGAGGGCTTGATCCCACTATGGGAAGATAGATGAGCAAATCTCTCTCAAGATTTAGTTTCTACTTTTCTTACCTAGATCCGAGGCGCCATAGGAATGAAATGGTAAGTGAGGAGCAAAAAGGAAAGATACATATGGGAAATGTCCAACTACTTGCACGCATGCAAGGCTGAGGGCCTAGGGGCATCAGGGACACAAAAGGGCTTGGGGTATCCAAAGAGCAAACGCCGGGGGCCCTGGGCCCTCGGGTGTCAAGAGAACTTCTATCAACGGGCCCTCGGGTGGTATTCACCCCGACCAGGGCCATCCATGGGCCTATGCGAGTGGTGCAACCATACAAGGCCCCCAATTTTGGGCCAACGTTATATTTCTTATTAGTCCTTTTCCTTTACTTGCACAATTTTGGGCCCCAAGCCTCTCCCAAACTCATGGGCAGACCTTTGACGTGATCGGTTATGTTGTCGCTTTGTTTCCAATCTTCATAAGTCCCATGACTCGAACAAATCTGCTTGGTGTCGACACAGTCGCAAAGAGCGAGAGGGCAAGGCCAAGCGGCAAAATTAAATGCATGTATTTGAGCCGTAACCTGTGTTAGCAAGGGTCAGCACCGCCAAGAAAATGATAAGGCAGTTGGCAGTTGAGCACCTGGGGTTAGGCCATACTGATTTGGAGATTTAATTATACAACGCCGACCAGTCCATGTCCATCAGGCACTCAGGTGCGCTCAAGCCATCTCGGATTTATTTTAGGATTTTTTCCGTTTCATAATTTAATGGCTAAGGATTATATTATACATGTGCATAATTTCTTAAGATAATTAATAAATTGCTACATGTTTATTGCTCCATGGATGAATTCTTTAGACAAGATAGTTGGTGTATTAGATATATTTCTTAATATTGTATGATATACCACATATATAAAGTTAATATAACCTAAACGAGAGTATGTTTGGATATATTAATTTTTTAGTTATTAGAATTTCTAGGATTTTAGGGCATCATTTGTTGGAAATATGCCCTTGAGGCAATAACATTGAATTATTATATTTCTGTGTTCGTAAGCAAGAGTTTATATTTCATGCTATAACTACTATGATCCTCGAATATGCGATTCGGTGGAAAACTCATATGCATGTGTAAGATGATAAACGGTAAAGAATATGTTTCTAGTCTTGCCTCTAGGAATGGCTCAAGTGCTGTTGGTAATCATGTTTTTCGGATCTTAGGATATCATTAAGTGTAACGGTGGTCCTAAAAAAACATTGAGATTATGACATTGAAGAACGATCATATTGAATCAACCCAAACTTGTCTGTTATGAATTGAGTTTATATCGTCTGTAATCAATTGTAATAATACGGAGCATTAACGTGTGATTTTACTCCTTAGACCATGAGAGTATCATAATGACTTCTTATCATACGGTGGACTTTAGGGTTGCTCAAACGTCACCTATAACACGGTATCATAACAACAACTTACAGGCTCGTCGGGAAGTTAGACAAGGGACTAGATAGCTCAAGAGTGGGATTTTCTCCTCCGACGATGGAGAGATATTCCTAGGGCTCTCTCAGTGTGATGGAATCCATCATCGTCTGGCCAGACACAGGTGACTATGTCATGGGGATTGTCGGTGTCAAAACCGGCGGATCTCGGGTAGGGGGTCCCGAACTGTGCATCTAGGATCGATGGTAACAGGAGACAGGGGACACAATGTTTACCCAGGTTCGGGCCCTCTCTATGGAGGTAATACCCTACGTCCTGCTTGATTGATATTGATGAATATGGGTGTTACAAGAGTTGATCTACCACGAGATCGTAATAGCTAAACCCTAGAAGCCTAGCCTATCGGCGTTCTGGGAACGAGGGTCCCCAGACTTGCCTGCCTGCGGCCCACAGCGTGGCTAAGCCAGCAGGCCGTACGACCCATCTTCATCAACAAGGCATCCAAGACCCTCACGAGGGTCCCAGCATCGCGAGACAGACAACGCAAGACCTCCTCTGGAGTAGCCTAGCCAGGCAGGCTCACGAGGAGCGGAGATATCAAGGCGGGGCAAACCTCACGAGGCCCTCGTGACATGAGCCATGACGCACGACACCAGGCGGACACCAGGCGGGCGCCAGCGCGTGTAGCGACCTTGTTTCCTCTTTGGTGCTAAGGAGGCCAGTGCAGGCGAAGAGTACTGAGGCATCAAGCAAAGGTTGCTATATTGGTGCAACGAGACCAAGACCAGGAGGACGGCAAGACGGAGGTCATCATGGAGCCCAAGACGGCGTCACCGCCAGAGCTTTTTGCAGGCGAAGACCACTTTTGTCAAGATAGCTTGTACTAGCTGTCCCTCTTCAAATTGGCCCGCCGTTCTTGGCTCTCTTCCTGCTTGATATTGTGAAGAGGACCAGGGCCTATATAAGTAGAGCTAGCCACCATAGTAGGAGAAGCAGAGCAGAGCTGATCGCATCTCATCTCATCTTAGCTTGATCCACCCTGATCGAGAGCCTACTCGCAAGAACACCTCAACCTCAGGAGGCTGTTCTTCCCTTGTACTGTTCATCATCAGCCCCAGAGGCAATTCACCACCACCACACTGGAGTAGGGTATTACACCACAACGGTGGCCCGAACCAGTATAAACCTCATGTCTTTCTGTGTTGCGAGTTCGTCGAGTTCGTCCGCGAGATCTTAGCGAGCTAGGGCATAGATCGGAAGGAAGGAAAGACTTCGTGCGCACCCCAGCGTTCGAACCTTAAGGGTTTGCCGGAACCCCACATCCGACATTTGGCGCGCCATGTAGGGGTGCGCCGGGCCTCCTCTCCACCAACATGTGCCTCGTACAGCCACACTACGCTCCCATGGTAGGTGCCCCGCCACCCACCATCTGCAACGTGGCCGTTACCAAGACCCTCATCGACAGCGGCGCCGACCTCAACTTGCTCTCCGTAGAAGCCTTCAGCCTTCTTCATGTGCCGCTCGAACGGCTCGGCCTTAGCAAGCCCTTCACTGGGGTGGGTGGTGGAGCTGCCCACTCTCTGGGGCAGATCCGCCTCCCTGTCACCTTTGGCACGCGAGACAACTATCGCACTGAGTTGGTGGACTTTGACATCGCCCGCTTCGGTCTCCCGTACAATGCCATCCTCGGGTACCCAGCTCTCGCTCAGTTCATGACGGCGACTCACCCGGCCTACAACCTCATGAAGATGCCAGGGAGCAAGGGTGTCCTCACCATCAAGGGGGACACTAAGGAGGCCGTGGCAGCGCTCAGGATCGCCTTCAAGACCACGGCAGCAACACAGCCAGCTGGCGCCGGTACGCCCGAGGCCAAGGAGACCGCACCCACCAAGAAGAAGCAGCTGTTCACTCAAGACAAGGCGGAGACCAAGCAGGTGCTGGTCGATGAGGACGGGTCTTCAAGAGCCACCTTCACCATAGGAACCGGCCTTGACCCGGGACAAGAAGAAGCTTTGGTGAGATTTTTGCGCGCGAACATGGAGATATTCGCGTGGGAGCCCAATCAGCTGGTAGGGGTCCCGAGAGAGGTAATCCAGCATCATCTAAGGGTGTGCCCCAACGTACGCCCCGTGAAGCAGCGAGCAAGACGGCAGTCCATTGAGAAGCAGGCCTTCATCGTCCAAGAGACGCGCAAGCTAGAGGCGGCAAGTACCATCCAAGAAGTTCGATACCCCGAATGGCTGGCGAACCCCGTCGTAGTATCGAAGAAAGGCAGGAAAGAACGGATGTGCGTCGACTTCACCAACCTTAACAAAGCATGCCCCCAGGATCCGTTCCTGCTTCCACGCATCGATCAAATCGTCGACTCCACCGCCGAGTGCGACTTGCTATGTTTCCTGGATGCATTCTCAGGATACCACCAAATCAAGATGGCGGTGGAGGATGTGGAGAAGACATCCTTCCTGACACCATGCGGGGTGTACTGCTACACCTACATGCCCTTTGGGCTGCGCAACGCGGGTGCAACCTTTCAACAGTTGATGCAAATCGCCTTGGGGCGGCAGCTTGGCAGAAACACAGAGGCCTACGTTGATGACATAGTGGTCAAATCTCGCGAGGCGAGGACATTGATTCAAGACTTGGATGAGACCTTCGAGAGCTTACGCCAAGTGAACTTGAGGCTTAACCCAGAGAAGTGCATGTTTGGCGTTCCCTCCGGCAAGCTACTAGGGTTCCTCGTATCCCACAGAGGGATCGAAGCAAACCCGGAGAAGATCAAGGCCATCGAAGACATGAGCCCCCCACAGAGCCTCAAGGAAATGCAGAAGCTAGCAGGGTGGGTGACCGTATTGGGGCGTTTCGTCTCCAAGCTAGGCGAGCGCGCCTTACCCTTCTTTAAGCTCATGAAGAAGAAGGGCTCGTTTGAGTGGACCCCGGAGGCCGACCGGGCCTTCCAAGACCTCAAGAAATACCTCACGAGCCCCCCAGTGATGGTGGCACCGCGGCCTCTCGAGCCTCTGGTGCTCTACCTTGCCGCCACCCCGTACTCCGCCAGCGCGGCACTGGTGGCGGTCCGGGAGGAGCGCCAAGACAAGGGTGTGCCGTGCCGAGCCAGAGCTGATGCAGCGCGGGGTCAGGAAGGTGCGGCAAAGCCATCAGCGGCGAAAGACCAAGCTTGGCAGGGCAACATCGCGGAAGCTCCAAAGGACAATTAGGTCTCAGGAAACCCACCACCTCAGGATATGCCACAATCTCCGCGAGACCCAAGCCTCGACAGTGTGCCATCCCTCGTCGAGCACCCGGTGTACTTCGTCAGCACCGTACTGCGGGACGCGAGGGCGCGCTACCCCATGCCGCAAAATCTCCTGCTCGCACTCTTGGTGACCTCGCGCAAGCTACGACACTACTTCCAGGGCCACCCCATCAAGGTCGTCTCAGCCTACCCATTGGAGAGGGTGCTCAGGAGCCCTAACTCAGCTGGAAGGGTCGCTGAGTGGAACATCGAGTTGCAAGCATTCCAGTTGGAGTTTAGCACTACTAGGGTCATCAAGGGAGCCGCGCTCGCCGATTTTGTGGCAGAATGGACAGATGCCCCGGCTCTTGAGGAAGGAGAAGACTGCTCCACCTCCCCAGGAAGCGAGGCACCAGACGACTGGGTCATGTATTTCGATGGCGCCTTCACGCACCAGGGCACGGGGGCTGGAGCAGTGCTCATCTCGCCCACTCAGGACAAGCTCTACTACGCCGTGCAACTCTGTTTTCAGCACGGCGAGAAGGTCTCCAACAACATCGCAGAATACGAAGGCCTCATAGCTGGCCTGAGGGCTGCGGCGGCTCTAGGGGTGAAGCGCCTCACCGTCAAAGGCGACTCGCAACTCCTCGTCAACTTTTCCAACAAGGTGTATGAGCCGAAGGATGAGCACATGGAGGCCTACCTCGCGGAGGTGCGCAGGATGGAAAAGCAGTTCTCGGGCCTGGAGCTGCAGCACGTGCCCCGGAGCACCAACAAGGAAGCCGATGACATCGCCAGGAGAGCATCCAAGCGGCAATCGCAAGAGCCCGACATCTTCGAAGAGCGGCTCTTCAAGCCATCAGCTATGCCACCTCTTTCAAGCATGACTCAGCCTTGGGAGGAGCTCCCACAGCCCCCGGCCACGGGAGCCCCAGCCTGTGGCCTGACCTCAGGAGCTTGGCTGCTCTTGGCGCTCGAGCCCCAGGAGGAGTGCTGGATCAAGGAATTCAAAGAGTACCTGAAGCACGGGACGTTTCCGGAGAAGGAGGAGGACGCGGAGCGCGTGGCTAGACAAGGCACAACATACTGTATCCAAGACGACGAGTTATACATGAAACGACTGAACGATGTCACACTGCGCTGCATCTCCAATGATCAAGGAAGGGAGTGCTGATCGACATACACGACGGTGACTGCGGACACCACCCATCGTCACGGACCCTTGCCGGCAAGGTGTTCCGCAGTGGGTTCTATTGGCCTACAGCACTCAACGATGCGGCCGAGCTAGTGAAGTCCTGTGAAGCTTGCCAATTCCACGCCAAGCAAATCCATCAGCCTGCTCAGGGCCTCCAAACCATCCCGCTCACATGGCCGTTTGCGGTCTGGGGGCTGGACATCCTAGGCCCGTTCCCACGGGCGCCAGGGGGCTACGCGATCTCTGCGTCGTCGTCGACAAGTTCACCAAGTGGGCGGAAGTGGAAGCCGTCCGTACCATTCCAGCCGGCTCTGCTATCAAGTTCATCAAGGGCCTCGTGAGCCGCTTCAGGGTCCCCAACCGCATCATCACAGATAACGGTTCACAGTTTACTAGCAACCTCTTCAAAACCTACTGTGCTAACCTTGGAACGCAGATCTGCTACACTTCGGTGGCCCACCCCAGGAGTAACGGTCAGGCGAAGCACGCTAACGCGGAGGTCCTGAGGGGCCTCAAGGCCAGGACCTTCAAGAAGAAGCTGGAGGCCTGCGGCAGGGGCTGGCACGACGAGCTCCAGTCCGTGCTGTGGTCCATCCGAACCACCGCCACCAAGCCAACGGGCGAGACTCCATTCTTCCTCATCTACAGAGCTGAAGCAGTCCTTCCTCACGAGGTCAAGCATCTCTCCGCACGGGTCCTAGCATTCAACGAAATGCAGCAGGATGCCATGCGGGGGATGGATCTCGTGCTGGGGGAGGAACACTATCGCGAAGCCGCGTTGAGGGCGGCAAGGTACCAACAAGCGCTGCAGCGATACCACTGCCGCAACATCCGCTCCAGGATGCTCGAGGTGGGCGACCTCGTCCCGAGGCGGGTCCTCTCCAGAGAAGGGCTGCACAAGCTCTCGCCCATGTGGGAGGGCCCGTTCAGGGTCGTCCATGTCTCTAGGCCGGGTGCAGCGCGCCTGGAGACGTAGGATGGGATACCCATCCAGAATGCCTGGAACATCTAGCACCTCCGGAAGTTCTATCCATGAAGCAAGGCCCAGAGCCAGAGAAGAAAGGCCTAGAGCCTGAGAATAAAGGCCCAGAGCCTGTGAAGAAGGCCCGGTGCCTGTGAAGAATCGCCGCCTGTGACACTCTCACGTAATAATGAGTGGGGCTGTACACGCCCCGGAGTCTCGGGAGCGCCAGCCTCAGGCCCTGGGGCTCCCCCCCACGCCTAGTGGACAACACTTAGCTTTGCGCTGGTGAGAAGACTTGAAGACTAGATGTAACATCCCGATTCTCGGAATGTTTTTTAAAAAAAGTTTTCCAAAAATCAAGGCAAGAAAATTTCATTTGTTTTATTGTTAACAAAGCTTAAATTGGACTTTTATAATTTGGAGGATTTAATTTGACCTAATGCGAACTTAAATTAAATTTGAGTTTTGTTCTTTTCTTCTAGTTGGGTTTTATCTTTTGTCTTCAACACATTTAAACATGTGAGTGTGCATTTTCATGGATTTCTTGGATTGTTTGATATTTGTTTCAGCTTCTATTAGTTCTCTATATTTTCCAAAAAGAGAAGTCAATACTTTTCCATATGTTAAACTCTAGGCCAAATTCCCTAAGCCCATTCTACAACATCTTTATTTTTTTATTCCCTGTTCTCTTGAACAGGAATGGGCCAAAGGCCAACTTTTATTTTTCTTTCTCTCCCACTTGGGCCTGGCCGATCTGGTCCATTACCCCAAGGGACACCTCTCCTCAGCGTCTCTGAATGTTCCCACTATCCTCTCATCCTCATCTTTTATGTACGCTCCCACTACATAAAGAAAGGAAACCTACACCATGAAGGAAGCCACCCACTAAATCCCTTTAATTGCTACCATTTCCAAAGATAAATAAACTGCCCCATCTCCATCGAGCGAAACCTCCTCTCCTTCCTCTTCCCTTTGTACGTTCCTTCTCAACCTACAGAACAGAAGAGAAAACCTACAGCCACCACACGCACCCCTCCTCCAATTCCTTCAACTCTCAACCGTTTCAAGTTCTCAAGATATGTAGAAGTGTGTCTTGATCTACTCTTCCAATCCCACCACTTGTCCTGCCCTCTCCCTTCTCTTTCTCTACAGAAACTCTCTCTCCAAAGAATAGTGCTCCATGGACGCCGGTGCTCGTTCCCGGTGACGTAGACCATCTCCATCAGCACCCTTGCATCCCAAGGTCCATCTCCACACCACGAATCCATTCAGAGAAGAAGGAACGCGTCTCGTAGACCACACGCGAAGAATTCAGCATGTTCGTCTACACTGTTCATCGAGTTCTTCGGATTGATTCGTCGTGCTCGGTGAGCTTCTATCCGATTCCTTTTGTGCACCTTTAAAATATCACTCAAGTTATCTCCTAGACATCATGGTTCCTCCTATTTTTAGCGTTGCTCGCGTTGATACTATCTGTCGCATAAACCGTAGGTCATGGTCATATTTCCATCGCTTTTGTTCATCGTTTGATTTTGACCACAATAGAGGAAATGTTTTATATGGTTGTAGCAATCCCATAGTGGAGTTAGATTACTTGTTTGGTTAATCGAGTTTTATTATAGATTTTTGGTTGTTGATCGGACTATTTATTAATATGTTATTTTCTTGTGTTCTCGATACGGGTAGGAGTGTGTGCTAGCTATTTCATAATTTGTGTGTGTCATATGGTTTACTAGATTTAGTTTACTCTTGTTTAAATTGCTAAAATAGTTGTACATCATTTCGGCTTGATAATTTGTGGTAGCACGTATTTCCCTTTTATGCATGCGTACTAATATTTATGAATTATAGTCATGTGTAGTATTTTGTGTTTTTAATATAGATTGATTTTGAGTTACTAAATATCATATAATTTTGTAGTCATGTGTTATGCAAGCGTACAAGTTTTTGTGAATGTTTACCACGCGTAGAAGTTGATTGGTGTATTTGATTATCTTTGTCCATACGTGCTTGGCGGGTGTTATTATTTTAATTAGATTTAGATCATTATTAGTGAAATATTTTATTTATTATTTTATTAGTATTTGGTGTTGTTTATTGTTCTATATTGAGAATGGGTACACATTTTTGGTGATATCTCCATGCGTATAACATTGTAGAATTATTTTCTTTGCCTGATTTCTTTAATTGTGAAATACTTAATGTCTTGACTATTTAATTGTTGCTTAGCATTGATATATCTTAGATATGGATCACATGTTCATTTCCATCCATGTCACATGTTGTTTTATTGGTTTGAAATCATGCCATGCCTATGATAGTTGTTTAGGTATTTGTCATGTGTGTTCTTGCATAGTTCTTATAGATGTTAAATAAAGTGCTATGTTACTTTAGAACAATTCCATTATAGTTTCATGTGGCATAACACATTTTGTGTAGTTGTTCCTCTATTTTCGTACATGTCGCCATCCTAGATTACATGTTTGGTTCCCTTATGTCATGATTTAGGTCTTAGTGCTATATAGAATTTGTGCTCGTGGCATAGAACTTAGTTTATTACTTCTTAGTAATTATCCATTTACTTACCTAGGCAGTAGTTATGCATGATGAATTGCTTGTCATATTTTGTTAGCACTTTCTCAAGGTCGTGTGTGTTCCATTGGATGCTTTACATGTGTTATATGAGTGTTAGTTTGTACTTTATGATCACACATATGGTTAGCCTTTGCCTGTTAGAGATACATGTTTCCAGTGTATGATCTCATATGACTTAAGTTTGATGCTTCATCAATACCCCGCATGATGATGCGACTGCATAACTAGATTGTATAGCATGTATTAGATCATGCCTAGTGGTGTATCTATGTCTTTGCAACTTTAGATTGTAATAAATAGAAGTGCATGTCATTTTCACTCATTCTAGTATAGTACATTGCTTGATGTCATGATCTGGTTGTCTAACTTGCCTAAATTCTTAGTATGACATGTCCATGTGCTTATAGGACATAACTATGTCCATGTGCTTATATGAGATAACTAGTATGTAAGGTTGTGTGCTCTTGCCATTCTTGATGTTCATGTTAGTTGATATCAACTAAGTTATCTCATTGTTGTGAGTTGTATTCTATTAGCAATGTGAGTTGTATTCTATTAGTATCATACTTTGGCATCTCGTGTGATGATGATACATACTTATCATTATACGTCTGTATCTAGTTGTTGTATATTTAGATGTCGTACATGCAAGTGATATTTCCTGTCTTGTGATGTTTCATGTGTTTGCACATGTGTTGCTCTTATATGTTTGACTTGTCTCACGTAGTATTATGAGTGCTTTATACTTGTTGTGATAGTTCATCTCATGTTTAGGATAGTTGTACATCCTTTTGTTCCATGTGCTGTATAGTTTCGTGTTAATTGCTTTACAAATGAATTGGTTTGATATAATAGACTTGATCCTATTTCTTTTAATAATGTTTTATGGCTAGACCTAGATCAGTTAAATCCATGTTGTTGAATGGTATTTGATTGCTTAACTAGTATGGTTTACAATGTTGGTTTGATTATCATATGGATTACTTGCTTTTGAATATAATAGATGATGTATATGTTTGGATGCTATTGATGACCATTATAAATATTCAGATTATGTCTAATTATTTATTTGTGGTTGACTTTACCTTTGTCATGCCATGTTATGATTATGTAGTTATAATGCATAGGATGGTTTAGTTTCATATGTGTTTGATGCCATTGTGTTTGTTATATAGTAGTTTTCTATATAGTTAGTCGAGATGCATAGTGGGAACTACTTGTGGTCAATAGCATAGTTCATATTGGGACATTAGTTTGTTGGAAAGCCTTGATTATCCATCATCAACCTAAACCCTATCAATTCATTGAGTCCTCTACTTACCTTCCAATCAATCTATCTCCTTTTGGAATCTCCATCTGATCAATATCTTGCTATCCATCCACCCTTAATTTGTTTTGGATGTTATTTGGATTACTTTTGTTTTAGTATTTATTGTTTGTCTTTTGCTATCGTTATAATGAGTAGGGAGTGACGACGGTGTTGGACATGGACATAATCAGGTTACCGAAGAAGGACTCAACAACGAAGGCATGCCTCCTTCTTTGATCATACTTATCCTATGGTTTACAAAATTGCATTGAGTTTTATTGTTACTATTGTGCATTCTATTTTAATTCTCGTAGTTAGCGTGTCGATTGACACATTACCTTGATCCGCTTGTCGCCTATTTACTTGACACCTGAGTAGAAGTATAAGGTTCTCATAGAGTAGAAATGCTTAGCCATGCTTATCACCCTATAGGTGCCTTGTTGAATGATCTCTGAGTCATTGACACTTGAAACTTAATGCTGAGCTAGGCCTGTTGGCCCTTGTTGACCTTCTCTATCCTCTTCTACTTTGGGTGAAACTTACCATCTGAATACTGGCGCGGGCGACAGCTGAATCAATGATTGAAGGAGTGATTGGCCACCCTTCACAAGTTGAAGGGGGCAATCAGTCGTCCGTGCCGCTTAAGGCCTAATAAGTCTTGGATTTGAAGATTGTGATAACAGTACAACCACATGCTATATGGGCACTGGCTTGGTCAAGTAAGCTAGTCAGCCTTAGGTGTCGATGTCGCCGTATCGCAGATGGGATAGCTGCCTTGCGAGGAGTATCCTCGACACAGATGGGGGGACCGATTTGAGGACGTACTCTCAGTTCCGTGCGCCAGACCCGGTGGGCATGTCACATCTTTGGGGGATCTAGTCCAAAGACCTCGTTACAATCTCCCTGCCGGTGTACCAAATGGTGTACTATACCAGCGGCCATTGGTGGCATCAAGACGAGATTGTGTCGTGTGGGTAAAGTGTACGACCTCTGCAGAGTGTAAAACTATTCGAATAGCCGTGTCCACGGTCATGGACAACACATGAATCTTTCTTGACATACGGGACCTGTCTTGCTTATTCCCTCTTTGCCCCTATTCTTGGAACCTATGAAGAGTGTGAGTTGATCGAGGATCCTCACTTGATGAAAGTTATTCTGGAGATAAAACAGGTTTTCATCTAAAACTGCTTTTATCCAACTACTTTATTTGTCAAACAAAATTAGCTTTATGCAAATGAGCCATATAGCCTTCCTTTGAAGCCACATGTAGCTATTAGGTCCTTCCCCGTGGGAGGCATGTTGAGTACGTAATGTACTCATGGCAATAATTTTGTTGACAACAGAGTTCCATGAAGACGAAGGTGATGAGTACGACTACTATGGCGATCTGTAGGAGTGAGGTCACGTGGACTACATCGACTGCCTGTGGCTGAGATGGAGTCACTATGCATTGTACTTTCCGCTGTTTTTCTGAATGTAATAAGTGTCATGAGACATTTATCTAGGTATGCCTTGTGGAAAGATATATTTAAAATTATAATACCTTTTATGTATTGTGCAATGATATCATTTCACTGTGTTGTCAACAATGATCCCAGGGTTGACAAATATACACAGGAGGGTCTGGAAGTTAATTCCGGGTTCTCACACTAGATTAGGTGCCGGACGCGGCTTTTCATTTGCTTTCCGCAGTTGACTCGCTTTTCCTTAATCAAAGTTTGCCTTCGGCATTCCTTGCCGATTTGATTCCCTCGCCTCTCACTGCATTTTTTCCGGCTCGAATTTGCTCATGTTCTCTCTCTCTCGCATGCCTCATGAGGGGGCTAGGCAGGTGCCCTCGAGAGCATTTTTCTCCTTTCTGCCTTCTCGTGAGCCACCCTCGCTCGAGCCCAAAAGCTGGCGCACCTCTCCTAGTCCGTGCCCCTCAGGTACCGCGATACAAAGCACCAGGTCAGGGCCAGGATGAACTGCAAATCTTTTAATGCACTCCCTAACGAGTTTTTCGCAGTTCCTGAGCGAATGCAGGCCACCAAGGCAAGATGGGTGCGAGGAAATAAACGCTTCGCGAGGAAGAGGACGTCCTGAGTATACCAGGTTAAGCTATCTTTGTGCAAAATAATGACACGGCACGAGAACAACACGCATACTGATATGACCAAGGAACCATAGTTCGATACACGCCCCCTGGGCCCATGCTGGTTTCATTCTTGATGCAAGAAAAGAGAAAAACAAAAGTAGCGTTGCGGCGATCCGTGAAGACAGGCACCTAGCACTACGCCTAGCCTAGCCAGATCCTTCCTCACACTTCACGGAGGTGCGGCGACGAGATGACCCACTACCGCCTTCAAAACGGGCGCGGCGGCTGGTGATAGCCGCCACTGCTGGAGCTGTTGCCAGAGGAAGAGCCGCTGTAGCTGGACGAGACACGATCACCGCCAAGGGTGGGCTCGCCCTCGTCCTTGTTGCGACCGTCCCCAAGGCCGAGTACCTCCTCACCGTCGTTCGCCTCGGGGCAGCACCCGGTGCGACGACCTTCTTCCCCAAACACCCTCACATAAAGGGTCGATCCACCATCATACCTAAAAGTGGAGGGTGCACCGCCTGCCCAGGCCACGCGCGCGGGCGAATGTCTGCCAGTCGCGGGCCAAGGCTATGTTGCCCGCGGCAGAAGTCTCGACCGCAACCCAAGAGGCCTTGCTGCAGCAGCCATCTGCCTATAGCCAGAGTCCACCTGGACCAGAGGCCGGCAGTTCGCCGGTGAAGAGGCGTGGAAGTTGGAGCTAGTTGCCGGCCGGGTTCTCCGACCAGACGACGAACTCCGGCGACACCTCCGCCGTGTGGAAGCGCGGACGATGAGGCCGCGCCACCATGGCACGCCTCCCCTCATAAACTGGACCGACATGGCTGGGATGACCCACTCCGTGTGCCGTGGTGCCGTCTCGACGATGGGCCACGGCGGGGGTTGAGGCATGCTTGCGTGGGCGGTCGCGACCACGCTTGGGTGCCGGGGAGCCGGGTCCCTCGCGAGGGGCCTTCCCCTTCTCGGCGGCGGAGAACTTTCTTCGTGGTGCCATGGGTGTCACTGCAAGTGATGGAGCGAGGAGGAAGGAGAAAGCAAGCAAGGAAGGGATGGGCAACGGGGGCTCCGCCCCCCTCCACATTTATAGCAAGAGAAGGCCAACCGGCGTCTCCCATGATCGCAGGTAATGACGGTTTTCCTTACATGTCGCAGGGACTTGTCAAGTCATGCAGTTGCCGAGGCAGCATGGGGAAGCGGAGACGCACGTCTAATCAACCGCCATGCGTCCATTGAGGCCGCAGGCTTTGGGGGCCCGCGGTGCTCCGAACTTGACCCTTGGCTTCGCCGCGAAGCCAAGCCCGGGCGCACCTTGGGCCTGGGGGCTACTATCGGCGTTCTGGGAACGGGGGTCCCC
Organism: Triticum urartu; assembly: GCF_056163025.1. NCBI lineage: Eukaryota > Viridiplantae > Streptophyta > Magnoliopsida > Poales > Poaceae > Triticum > Triticum urartu. Next base: position 163,936,477 of record NC_141876.1, read on the forward strand.
AGACTTGCCTGCCTGCGGCCCATGGCATGGCTAAGCCAGCAGGCCGTACGGCCCATCTTCATCAACAAGGCATCCAAGACCCTCGCGAGGGTCCTAGCCTCGCGAGACAGACGACGCAAGACCTCCTCTGGAGTAGCCTAGCCAGGCAGGCTCACGAGGAGCGGAGATATCAAGGCGGGGCAAACCTCACGAGGCCCTCATGACATGAGCCATGACGCACGACACCAGGCGGGCGCCAGCGCGCACAGCATCCTTGTTTCCTCTTTGGTGCTAAGGAGGCCAGCGCAGGCGAAGAGTACCGAGGCATCAGGCAAAGGTTGCTATATTGGTGCAACGAGACCAAGACCAGGAGGACGGCGAGACGGAGGTCATCGTGGATCCCAAGACGACGTCACCGCCAGAGCTTTTCGTAGGCGAAGACCACTTTTGTCAGGATAGCTTGTACTAGCTGCCCCCCTTCAAATTGGCCCGCCGTTGTTGGCTCCCTTCCCGCTCGATATTTGGGAAGAGGACCAGGGCCTATATAAGTAGAGCTAGCCACCATAGTAGGAGAAGCGGAGCTGAGCTGATCGCATCGCATCTCATCTTAGCTTGATCCACCCCGATCGAGAGCCTACTCGCAAGAACACCTCTCAGGAGGCTGTTCTTCCCTTGTACTGTTCATCATCAGCCCCACAGGAAATCCACCATGACCACACTAGAGTAGGGTATTACACCACAACGGTGGCCCAAACCAGTATAAATCTCGTGTCTTTCTATGTTGCGAGTTTGTCAAGTTCGTCCGCGAGATCTTAGCGAGCTAGGGCGTAGATCGGAAGGAAGGAAAGACTTCACGCGCACCCCAGTGTTCGAACCTTAAGGGTTGGCTGGAACCCCACATCCGACATAGCCTGTATGACTATGGTAATGAATATATCCTTTCCGGACTAACCCCTCCGGTTTATATAGACACCGGGGGGGGGGGGGGTCTAGGGTTTACATAGAGTCAGTTACATGAGAAGGAATCTTCATAGTCGGTCGCCAAGCTTGCCTTCCACGCCAAGGAGAGTCCAATCCAAACACAGGTACAGTCTTCGGTCTTCATGTCTTCACAGCCCATCAGTCCGGCCCATGGATAACAGGTCGGACGCCCGAGGACCCCTCAGTCCAGGACTCCCTCAGTAGCCCTTGAACCTGGCTTCAATGACGAGGAGTCCGGCGCGCAGATTGTCTTCGGTATTGGAAGGCGGGTTCCCCCTTCCGAACTCCCAGTTGATCTTCAAATGTAATGATTGTATCCGGACTTGTATGCACAACCGTAGAGGATATAATATTTCATGGGTTCAACCCACTGACCACTTTTTGGTAATATAACACCATACCTGCCCGGCCTTTGCTTGCGAATCGTTTTAGCCGGCCCGTTGCCCCACGTCCCAGGACGTGGCCTTATTGGCGCATCTTATCCAAGAGAAGATCATGCCTCCCTTTTTTAAGGGATTCCTGTCGACCCGAACGTGGGTAACCCAACCGTCACTTGGGTACAACTCCTTGGAAACAAGCAAGTTTTTTAGGCCTGAGAGGAGACGTTTGATATTTGCAGCCTTTATATAGGGGTACAGACCCGTCTTTTTCTTCCACGGTCGCCTCTTCCTCAACCCCTGCTACCCCGAGTTCCAACACCCAGGCTCCGGTCGCCACCAGCCCCAATCATGTCCGGATCTAGCCGTCAAGGCCGGTGGGTAGCTTCTTCTGTTACGGAGGAAGACATTGCGAAGCTTCAGGCAGCGAGGTACCTGACCGCTGAAATCCATCATCGGCTTCCTGCCGAGGGGCAGGTTATTCCCACCCCCAGATGCAGTGAGAGGGTCGTGTTCGTGTCCCACTTCCTCCGCGGGTTGGGGTTTGCACTTAAACCCTTCGTCCGAGGGCTCATGTTCTATTACGGGCTAGACTTCCATGATTTGGCCCCGGACTCTATTCTTCTTATCTCGACGTTTATTGTCATGTGTGAAGCCCTCCTCCGAACTCCTCCGCACTTCGGCCTGTGGCTCAAGACCTTTGATGTGAAGCCGCGAGTGGTAGAGGGGGAGCAGGCTGAGTGCGGTGGCGCTGCAGTGAGAAAGCTTGCTAGCGTCGTTTGGCTGAAAGGATCCTTTGCCAAATTTTCCGATCTGTGGTAGCAGGGGTGGTTCTATATCACCGAGCCCCATAGCTCCAAGTGGGAAACCGCGCCCGCATTTCGATCCAGCCCGCCAACTCAATTTGCATCGTGGATTAATAAGGGGCTAGATTTGGGATCAACGAATGATGTGCGAACTCTGCAAAGTCGCATCCGAGGCCTCATTGAGAGGGACATCGACATAGCCAGCGTTGTTCATATAATGCTAGTTCGTCGGACCCTGCTGTGCCAGCGACGGCCTCTCCGCCTATGGGAGTTCAATCCATAAGGGCCGCGGACTCTTCAGAACTTCTTAGGCACAATGCACGAAGGAATGTGGAGATTAGTCTTCGGGAAACAAAGGTAATGGCCGGACACCACCGAAGATGTCGGTGTAGACTGTAACCATCCGGACACCCCGTAAGTACTCGTTTACCAAATACCTCATAATCAGATACCTAGTGGCAAGATACCAACAGTATCATCCTTTTTTAGGGCTGGATAAAGAAGGTGGAATTGATTAGGTGTCCGGCTCCCCTTCCCGAAGACTTAGCTACTCCTGCATTAACAAGGATGCTAGCCTCGGCGCCATACCAGGCATCAACACGGGAGGCCGAAAAGACCCAAGATGACCTTGGTTCCGGAGGTAAGTCGGACACTGAGTCCGGAGAAATCGACCTTTCCTCGCCCGAAGACGGAGGCGGAAAAGGACCCAATATCCCTTCTCCCCGCAGGAGGAAAAGGGCCGCCTCCGAAGATTGGGAGGGGCAGTCTTTAAAGAAGGGCAAGACGCCACCGTCGACCGGCTTGGGTTTGGAAAGTGACGCCGTTGAGTAGCTCCGACAAGGGGGCAAGCCCTCGGCCAAACCGTAAGATAATCCAGAGTACTTTGATAGCGTCCCGCTCCGTTGCTGTTACCGAAGATATACGTAACACATTCATGCATTTTTATAGGTCGGCACAGAGTTTTTCTGGGCGATCCTCTTCTTCGGGGAGTCTTCTTCCAAAGATGATGGAGAGCGAGACGCCTCCTCCGACCTCCTCGCCCAATAAGGCGGATGACTCTGAAGTGTCATCGCGGAGGGTCCCTTTAGACCAGGGGACAGAAGAGGCAGTACCCAAAGGTGGACCTTCGATCATCCAGGATTCCAGGGCTGATGGTAACAAAGGCCCCGGACTGTTTGGTTCACAGCCGATAGCGATTTTGGAAATGGGCAAGCACATTCCTTCAAAGTATGATTGTGCTTTTGGAATAGCTTCCGGAGACCCGGAGACTCCGGATATATTGCAGGACGTGTTGCAGAAAGCATCTGTATCGGGGGAACATCGTACCTTGATGGGTACAGTGATTGAGAAGATTTCGTCCGCAAAGAGCGGATTGAATGAAGCCTTCATGAGCCTACTGAAGGGCTTCGAGGTTTGTAACCTAATGTTTTCGGCTATGTTTCATTTGCAAAGATGCGCCTGTGTATAGGTAGTAGCCCCTGATACTCGGGTTGGCTTCCGCTGGGAAGCAAAATGGAGGATCGAAAAGGACCGTTTGAGGACTAACCTGATCAACTTTTAACACAGGCTTCTTCTCCCTTGGCCGCTTCCCAGACTATGGAAATTGCTGATTTGAAGTGGAAGCTTGATGTGGCAGGGGATGATCTTGCTTTAATCAATATGCGTCTTGACGAGTCCAAGGTATGTATTCGGTGCAATCCTCATACATTTTTGTGGTATAAGCATGATGCTGAAATTTGGCTGCAGATGGTGCTGCCGCCGTTGAAGTTCTTCGAGCGGAGCTGGCCCGGGACAAGGAGCAAGCCCGGCGTAGCAATGCTGCTGCCGAAAAGGCATCGACTGAATTAGAAGCCAAACAAGATGCACGGCTCCAAGATGAGGAGAAGATATCCACGATGATGCTCGAGTTGGAGAATGCTACCGGGCGCTGTGAATTTCTGGAGAAGGAGAGTGAAGCCTTAACGGCTGATTTGGAGAAGGCCTTACAAGAGGAAAGAGGAGCGCGGTCGAAATGCAGAGCGGCCCGTGAGGAGGTTCGACAGGCGAGGGAGATTGCGGCTGGAAAGCCCTTTTTGCTACAAACTAAGTTCGGCGACCCAAACTATGCCCAGCTCAACCAAGTATGGAGTTCTCCGGACAAGTTCTTGGACTTGCCGAAGAGTTCTGCCGATGCGGTGCAGTATTACCAATTGCGGGATGGATATGCAATGGAGAAGCTTTTTTGGTCATAGTTTGGTGCGTCAAAGCGCCGTTTGTTGCTTAATGAACAGATGTCCCAATGGGCCGAACTTCATAGGATGGCCGACGCTGCCATGAAGGACGTCGTAGTCCGGTTGTGGCCAACCGAGCCTGTTCCGAATAGCTATTTCAGTTTAGTGCAAATACTTGTTGACGCGGTGCCGCGTATCGACGCTGTGAAGCGGTCAACATGCATTGAGGGTGCACAGATGGCTTTCGCCCGAGTCAAGACGTTCTGGGGGAAGATGGAGGCCATCGATGTTGCGACGAAGGGTCCACCCAAAGGCAAGGACCGTCCGGAACCAGAACATTATTTTGAAGACGTCCTAGAGGCCGCCCGCTTTGTAGAGGGCCAGTGCTCAAAATACATAATGTTTGAGTGAAAATTGTAAAAGACAATTTTATAGTTAATCTATTTATGTTTTACTTGAAAGCTTGAATTCCTCCTGTGCGGCCGTTTTGATATAGTCTGAAAGTTTTCCAGTCGTCGGCCTCAGCTCCCTCATAGGAAGTACGGGGGTGTTCGGAAAAGCATTTAATCACTCTTTATCCAACGTCTTGGTCCATGAAGGAGGTGATAATGCGGCGAACCAGGAAATCGGACTATAAGGCGTTAACACTTTCACTTAGCCATAGGAGTTTTATGGTGGGGCTACGACATAGCCCCTGGTATGTATGCGGCATATGGTGCCTTACATATTTGATCTGAAAAGATCCCTCGTGTGACACGGAGAATCGCCAAAGATTCCAATAAGTCATCAAGTGGTTGACCAGCTCATGCCGCATCATGACAGTCAGTTTTTGGCTTTCTCTACCGAGGTGTTCGTTCGGTTTAGACCAGGGCACAATCGCAGTAGTTCTCCCTTTACTACCCTAGCCGATAGAGCGGAACGTAGGGTAGCAAGCACAAGAGCCGGGCAACCCAACTATTGACCCAAGACAATGATTCGGAGCTGATGCATATAAGGCCAAACTTGCGACGCCGAAGTATGCTATAGAGCTGTTCGGACTTTTACTGGCAACTCATTTGTTCCCACACCGAGCCCCTGGCAGATTAGGCCAAGGTATTTCTGTGAAATAACCATAGGAGCCATATTTGTCGGGAAAACCATACGGATGATTAGTTCGGATATTGTTTACTGGTAACTGAGCGATATGCCGATGATTACTTATGATATAAGCCATCCCCCCGGCTATTTGACATGCTCGGGGTTGGAGGCGGAGGAACATGCATAGTATAGGCTCGTAAAATAGAGAGTGCGGTCTACAAAAAGTTATTTTGGACCTCCTGTCACACGTTTGCGCCACCAGTCCTTGATGGGGTGAATCCTTGATGGACATAGCCCCTTAGGTGAGTGTACGGATCCGGGCTCCGATAGAGCTAGTTTCCGATTTTTAAACTGTTCGTCACCTATTTTTTAAAGGATATCGAAAGAGGAAATAAAAAAAGAAAATAAATAATTATATATAGAAAAAGTTACTGGAGTGCTCATAGGCTTGTCCGTATTGTGCTTCCGTTGATGCCCATGGTATCTTGAGTGCGTAATGATGTACACGCGACACAAACTTTGTAGGTGTACGGAGTGGGCGGCGGAAGCCGGGTTGCTATTTCCATTCTAGGGGTAGTTGATCCTCGGGTGGAGACTGCTTCAGACCCCCGGTTTTTCATTGGTGAGCCTTTCTGTCATCCCTGTCGCTTGGGGGCTTCCTTCCCCTGTGTTTGGCGTTGAGCTTGCCGGCATGTTTAAAGACCCAGCAGTTTCTGTTGGTATGATTAGCTGGTTTATCGGGGTAGCCATGAATCTGGCAGGGTCGGTCCAAAATCCTGTCCAGGTTGGATGGTTCATCTCAATTCGCCTTGGATGGTTTCTTCCGCTGACCGGGCTTGGGGTTGCTAAATCTGACATTGACCGCTGTGTCGCCTGATCTTTCATTGTCATTGAGATTGTTGTTTTTGCTTCCCCGTGGCTTGCCGTTGGCGTCTCGGATTTCGGAGGTGCCCTGATTGCTGGCGCTATTGCTTCTATGAGCGAGCCAGCTGTCTTCTCCCGTGCAAAAGCGAGTCATCAGAGCAATGAGAGCTATCATGGATTTAGGTCTTTCTTGGCCGAGCTGGCGTGCAAGCCATTCGTCCCGGACGCTGTGTCTGAAAGCCACAAGGGCTTCCGCGTCCGGACAGTCGACGATTTGGTTCTTTTGACTAAGAACCGGGTCCAGAGCTCCCTGGTTGATTTGTGGGGCTGTTTGACAATGTGACTTAGGTCATCGACATCTGGTGGCCGGACATGTGTTCCTCGGAAGTTATCGAGGAAGGCCTCTTCCAAGTCCTTCCAGCTGCCTATGGAATTTTCGGGCAGGCTGTTTAACCAGTACCGAGCTGGTCCTTTTAGTTTTAATGGGAGATATTTAATGGCGTGGAGGTCATCTCCACGGGCCATATGGATGTGGAGGATGAAATCTTCTATGCATACTGCGGGATCGGTTTTTCCGTTGTATGATTCAATATTGACGGGTTTCAATCCTTCGGGGAATTCATGATCCATTACTTCATCACTGAAGCAAAGCGGGTGTGCGGCACCTCTATGTTGGGCCACACTGCGGCGGAACTTCGAAGGAGTCCCATTGCGGTTTTCGTCCTGGTCGCGGCAAGGTCTGACACGTCCGAATAGGTAGCCATCATCGCGTGTCGAAGCATGTTTTCTTGATCTGTAGATCGGTCTTGTGCTTCCTGCTCTATTGTCCCAGTCCCTCTGTAGGTTGTCTGGGTAATCGTGGCCTGCGTTGTTCTTGCCTTTATGGCGAGGTGGGCAGTCTGGTGTTCGGCTTGAGTTGCCTCTTTATCCGGACAGAGTTGCCGGCGACCTGCCGCGTTGTGTGATGATGGTATGGGCTCCAATGCCCCGTCATCGGACTGGTAGAGCGATCTGTGCTTTCGGTAGCTTTTGGCTGGGCCATGATGACCCACAAGTATAGGGGATCTATCGTAGTCCTTTCGATAAGTAAGAGTGTCGAACCCAACGAGGAGCAGAAGGAAATGATAAGCGGTTTTCAGCATGGTATTCTCTGCAAGCACTGAAATTATAGGTAACAGATAGTTTTGTGATAAGATAATTTGTAACGAGCAACAAGTAACAAAAGTAAATGAAGTGCAGCAAGGTGGCCCAATCCTTTTTGTAGCAAATGACAAGCCCGGACAAACTCTTATATAGAAGAAAGAGCTCCCGAGGACACACGGGAATTATTGTCAAGCTAGTTTTCATCACGTTCATATGATTCACGTTCGGTACTTTGATAATTTGATATGTGGGTGGACCGGTGCTTGGGTCTTGTCCTTACTTGGACGAGCATCCCACTTATGATTAACTCCTATTGCAAGCATCCGCAACTACAAAAGAAGTATTAAGGTAAACCTAACCATAGCATGAAACATATGGATCCAAATCAGCCCCTTACGAAGCAACGCATAACTAGGGTTTAAGCTTCTGTCACTCTAGCAACCCATCATCTACTTATTACTTCCCAATGCCTTCCTCTAGGCCCAAATAATGGTGAAGTGTCATGTAGTCGACGTTCACATAACACCACTAGAGGAGAGACAACATACATCTCATCAAAATATCGAACGAATACCAAATTCACATGACTACTAATAGCAAGACTTCTCCCATGTCCTCATTAAAAAAACGTAACTACTCACAAAGCATATTCATGTTCATAATCAGAGGGGTATTAATATGCATATAGGATCTGAACATATGATCTTCCACCAAATAAACCAACTAGCATCAACTACGAGGAGTAATCAACACTACTAGCAACCTACAGGTACCAATCCCAGACTTAGAGACAAGAATTGGATACAAGAGATGAACTAGGGTTTGAGAGGAGATGGTGCTGGTGAAGATGTTGATGGAGATTGGCCCCCTCCCGATGAGAGGAGCGTTGGTGATGACGATGACAATGATTTCCCCCTCCCGGAGGGAAGTGTCCCCGGCAGAACAGCTCCGCCGGAGCCCTAGATTGGTTCCGCCAAGGTTCCACCTCGTGGCGGCAGAGTCTCGTTCCGAAAGCTTTCTTATGAGTTTTTCCTCAACGAAAGACTCCATATAGCAGAAGATGGGCATTAGAGGGCCACCAGGGGGCCCATGAGGCAGGGGGCGCGCCCCCACCCTCGTGGCTGGTGAGTGCCCCCCCTTTGGTACTTCTTCCGCTCAGTATTTTTTATATATTCTGGAAATAACTTCCGTGAAGTTTCAGGACTTTTGAAGTCGTGCAGAATAGGTTTCTAATATTTGCTCCTTTTCCAGCCCAGAATCCCAGCTGCCGGCATTCTCCCTCTTTATGTAAACCTTGTAAAATAAGAGAGAATAGGCATAAGTATTGTGACATAATGTGTAGTAACAGCCCATAATGCAATAAATATCGATATAAAAGCATGATGCAAAATGGACGTATCAATTCCCCCAAGCTTAGACCTCGCTTGTCCTCAAGCGAAAGCCGAAATCGAAAAATATGTCCACATGTTTAGAGATAGAGGTGTCGATAAAAATAAAATACGGACATGAGGGCATCATGATCATTCTTAGAACAACAGCTTATATAATTATTGTCATATGATCTCTTATGATAGAGTAATAATTCAAGCACAATTTCAAGTATGAATCATAAACTTCATTGAAAACTAACAAACTATAATCTCAGTCATTGAAGCAATTGCAATTTATCATAACATAGGAAAGAGTCAATATAAGAGCTTTTCAGCAAGTCCACATACTCAACTATCATATAGTCTTTCACAATTGCTAACACTCATGCAATACTTATGGGTATGGAGTTTTAATCGGACACAGAGAAAGATAGGGGCTTATAGTTTTGCCTCCCAACGTTTTACCTCAAGGGTAATGTCAACAATAATAGTTCATGAAAACTCACATCCAATTAGCCATATATACCAGGATCTTTCCAACATATTGTGCTTGCCAAAAGATAAAATGTAAAAAAGGAAAGGTGAAGATCACCATGACTCTTATGTAAGGTGGGAGATAAAGTAAAAGATAGGCCATTCGCAGAGGGAAGCAGAGGTTGTCATGCGCTTTTATGGTTGGATGCACAAAATCTTAATGCGAAAGAATGTCACTTTATATTGCCACTTGTGATATGGACCTTTATTATGCAGTCTGTCGCTTTTATTTCTTCCACATCACAAGATCGTATAAAGCTTATTTTCTTCCACACTAATAAGTCATACATATTTAGAGAGCAATTTTTATTGCTTGCACCGATGACAACTTACTTGAAGGATCTTACTCAATCCATAGGTAGATATGGTGGACTCTCATGACAAAACTGGGTTTAAGTGTATTTGGAAGCACAAGTAGTATCTCTACTTGGTGCAAATAATTTGGCTAGCATGAGGGGAAAGGGAAGCTCAATCATGTTGGATGATCCATGACAATATAATTTATCTCAGATGTAAGAAAACATAACCCATTACGTTGTCTTCCTTGTCCAACGTCAACTCTTTAGCATGTCATATTTTAATGAGTGCTCACAATCACATAATATGTCCAAGATAGTGTATTTATATGTGAAGAACTCTCTTTCTTTATTACTTCCTATTAAATGCAACGATGACCAAAACTATGTTTGTCAACTCTCAACAACTTTTATTCATCATACTCTTTATATGTGAGCTCATTACTCTCCATAAGATCCATATGATCTCTTTTATTTCTTTTTATTCTTTCTCTTTTCTTTTATTCACTCAAGATCATCGCAAAATAATCAAACCCTTGACTCAACACTAATCTTTATTATATAGCTCACGGACTCGATTACATAAAGGGATCATAAAGGAAAACTCAAAACTAGATCATACTAAAGCTTTATTCCATTAGATAAAGATATTACTAAAAGGATCGAACTAAGAAAAACAGTAAAGATAGGAGTGTGATGGTGATACGATATCGGGGCACTCCCCCAAGCTTGGCAGTTGCCAAGGGGAGTGCCCATACCCATATGATTATGTCTCCTTTCTCGGAAGTGGTGGTGACGGGGTTGTTGATGAAGTAGGCTTGTCGTCCATCTTCCAAGGTATAGGCTCACCGTCATAGAAGGATGAACGAGTCTCTGGGATCCTCAAATCTGCAGCCAAACTCATCCTCTTGAATCTATATTCATACTCACAGTTTTGGTTTTGCAGGTCATAGATCTGGGCTTGGAGGTGCTTGATTTTCTCGTGAAGCTTGAAGATGGCCTCCCCAATGTCCTTGGCGTCCAGCTTGTGGTTGTTGGTGAACTCCGTGATCATAATGTGATTGGAGTCAAGTCCACGCTCCACCATCTCCTGGCACTTGAAAACTTGTTGCTCCTTTGCCTCAAGCCTTGTCTCCACGCTTCCGGTCCTCCTTGGTCCCTCAACATCGCGGATGTGCAGCACCCCCTCATGCATCTCAATGGTTTGAGGGTGTTGCAGCAATTCCGCGAGGTAGGGGTTGATGACCTTCTCGAAAAACTTGTCCTTGGGGGCACTTGGAGACGTCATGATGATCCAGATATGTCAGAAAAACAGCTCAAAACAAGAACAGAGGACAATTGCGTGATACATGAGTCAAATCTTTCGGGAGATTATATAATGAATTTTCACCGACCAAAATACGTAACATGCAAGAAAAGGGAGTCCAGAGAGCGCTCGAGGTGCCCACGAGGCAGGGGGCGCGCCCAGGGGGTAGAGCACGCCCTCCACCCTCGTGGAGCCCTCGTGTCCTTCCCGGACTGCTTCTTATTTTTCTATTTTTCTAAATATTCCAAAACGGAGAAAAATTGCCATTAGAACTGTTTTGGAGTCGGTTTACTTACCGTACCACATACCTATTCCTATTCGGAGTCTGAAACGTTTTGGAAAGTGTCCCTTATGTATTCCTCCAGGGTTACAGTTTCAATAACATTCGTTTCAACATTTATTGGATTACCTGAGATATAATGTTTGATTCTTTAACCGTTCACCACCTTCGGATTTGTGCCTTCGAAGTTGTTGATTTTTATGGCACCGAAACGATAGACCTCCTCGATAACGTAAGGACCTTCCCATTTAGAGAGAAGTTTTCCTGCAAAAAATCTTAAACGAGAGTTATATAGCAATACATAATCACCTACATTAAACTCACGCTTTTGTATCCTTTTGTCATGCCATCTTTTAACTTTTTCTTTAAACAATTTTGCATTCTCATAGGCTTGGGTTATCCATTCATCAAGTGAGCTAATGTCAAATATCGTTTTCTCACCGGCAATTTTGAAATCATAATTGAGCTCTTTAATAGTCCAATAAGCCTTATGTTCTAGTTCGAGAGGTAAGTGACATGCTTTTCCATAAACCATTTTATACGGAGACATACCCATAGGGTTTTTATATGCAGTTCCGTAGGCCGATAATGCATCATAAAGTTTCTTGGACCAATTCTTTCTAGATCTATTAACAATCTTTTGCAAAATTAATTTGAGTTCTCTATTACTCAATTCTACTTGACCACTAGACTGTGGGTGATAAGGAGATGCAACTCTATGATTAACATCATACTTAGCAAGCATTTTACGGAAAGCACCATGAATAAAATGTGAACCACCATCAGTCAATAAATATCTAGGACCCCAAACCTCGGAAAAATAACTTCTTTAAGCATCTTAATAGAGGTGTTATGATCAGCACTACTAGTTGGAATAGCTTCTACCCACTTAGTAACATAATCAACAACAACTAAAATATGTGTATACCCATTAGAGGCAGGAAAAGGTCCCATATAATCAAAGCTCCAAACATCAAATGGTTCAATAACAAGTGAATAATTCATAGGCATTTCTTGACGTCTACTAATATTACCAATTCTTTGACATTCATCACAAGATAAGGCAAACTTATGGGCATCCTTGAAGAGAGTAGGCCAATAAAAACCGGATTGCAATACCTTATGTGCAGTTCTATCTCCAGCGTGGTGTCCTCCATAAGCGTCAGAGTGACACTTGCATAGGATCTGTTCCTATTCATGCTCAGGTACACAACGTCTAATAACACCATCTACTCCTTCTTTGTATAGATGTGGGTCATCCCAAAAGTAATGTCTTAAATCATAGAAAACCTTTTTCTTTTGCTGGTATGTGAAACTAGGTGGTATAAATTTAGCAACAATGTAATTAGCATAATCAGCATACCATGGAGCAGTATGAGAAGCATTTATGACATTTAATTGTTCATCAGGAAAGCTATCATCAATAGGTAGTGGGTCATCAAGAACATTTTCTAACTTAGTGTAACACCCCGGACACAGCCGCCGGTGGGCGTTACTCCTGGCGGGATCTAGACTGGCCCTACAGATCAATACTAGTCTTTTCTAAGCACTTTGTCCTCACTCGTGCGCACCCGGGAGAAACTTCCCGGTCGGTCACCCATCCTGAAATTTCTCCAAGCTGAGCACGCTTAACTTTGAAGTTCTGTCCGAATGGGCTCCCGGAAAAGAAGGAATTCCTTATTGATATGAGTAGTCTATCATCCCTATTAAGCCAGGCTATCACATACACCCCCACTCAGAGGAACCGACGTCTTCGTCGGGCCACATGAATGTTCCCTCTTGGCACAAACGTCTATGCATCCAGTCCGGTGCATGTGCCATGCCGTGTGCCACGACGGGTCACAAATGTCATGAACAACATGACCGCATACCTGTCCGCAAACATCCTTGTAACCGCGAGTGTCGGCTCTGATACCAACTTTTAACTCCCTCGATGCGGCTATATCTCCTACGTGTCGAAGCATGACTTAGAGGCATAACCGCATTGAAAGCAATGTCGCAAGTGAGGTAATCTTCGCAAACAACCCACGTAATACATAAGGGAAAAAGATACATAGTTGGCTTACAATCGCCACTTCACACAATTACATGAATAAAGCATTACATCATCCAGATACAATCAAGGTCCGACTACGGAACCAAAATAAAAGAAGACTACCCCACATGCTACCCAGATCCCCGATCGTCCCGACTGGGCTCCACTACTAATCAACCGGAAAACGGAACAACATAAAGAACACGATATTCATAGAGCTCCTCCTTGAGCTTGGTTGCGTCATCTGCACGGTTCAACGGCACCTGCAAGCTGGTTTTGGAAGTATCTGTGAGTCACGGGGACTCGGCAATCTCACACCCTCGCGATCAAGACTATTTAAGCTTATAGGTAAGGTAAAGGTATGAGGTGGGGCTGCAGCAAGTGACTATCATATATGGTGGCTAACAATGGTGGCTAACATATTCGCAAAAGAGAGCGATAAGAGAAGGCAAAAGCACGGTCGAACAACTATGATCAAGAAGTGATCCTAGAACAACCTACGTCAAGCATAACTCCAACACCGTGTCCACTTCCCGGACTCCACCGGAAAGAGACCATCACGGTTACACACGCGGTTGAAGCATTTTAATTAAGTTAAGTTTCAGGTTTTCTACAACCGGACATTAACAAATTCCCATCTTCCCATAACCCGGGCACGGCTTTCGTAAGTTCAAATCCTTGCAGGGGTGTCCCAACTTAGCCCATCACAAGCTCTCACGGGCAACGAAGGATATGCCTTCCCCGACTTAGGAGCCCCCTACTTGATCGAATCGCTGGCGTTGTTGAGTCTAGAAGAATGATTTGAGTCTTTTAGGATTATATATATCGGAGAGTTAGGAATTCTTTTACTCCTCAGTCCCTTCGTCGCTCTGGTGAGGCATCCTGACGTAGAGTTTTGACTCTTCTCTTCTCAAATTTCACTAAAAAAAATTTAGGATCACGCGGGTATCTTGGAATCGTTCCGATGGTTTTGTGACGAGAACATTGTTCTTGGTGCCTCCTGACATTTAGGGGTTGTGGCAGTGTCCCGGGGAGTTGAGCTCCGAGGTGTTGTCGTCACAATTTTATCGTTGCAGTTCTGGAATACCTGAGTTCGCCGACATCGAAAATCTCTTTTATGCAGTTGTTGGTGAGATGACCTCGACGCCACCCAGTACTGGGGCGGGAGTTCGGGAGTATTGCCATAACTCGTATAACGGATGCTTTTTCGAAGGTTGAGGTAAATGATTTCCGAAGGCTTCTTGGTTATGTGTTGAAGGATGGATACAGCTGGATGTAGGATTTGCTAGCTTTGGGTGAGATATTATGCTTCCCCTGTATCCCCAACACCTGATTGCATAACTGGAAAGTTTCGGGAGTTTATAAGTGGGAATTCAAGTAGCTCTTAGGATATCTTTCCGACAGATGTATGATATGAAATTGGGGTTTGACGTCTAGTGGTCCGCCTATCCATAGTTGGTTTTACAGTGGTCTCGTTGTGTCTTAAAGAGTCCTTGGCTATGCCGACTCGGGGACGCTTCGTATGTCACGTGCACTGCCTTGTACATGATGGTGCTGTACGATCGAGCCCATGTAGGCCCCACCATGAAAACTTCGGACAGAATCTCTATCATATGTTTGTTCCGGCTTATTCTGCAAGCCAATCCTTTGTTTTGTTTTGAGCTGTGGTATTCGAGTTGCTTCGAAGTCAAATGTTGATTCCATCCATTGTCTAAGTGGTGTTCTCATATTCCTATGTGAATACTAATCCTTCTTGATCATCGAGATTGTCTTTCCAATCCTTTTCAACCGGTGTGCTTCTCTTCAAGCGGATCCGTCCATTTTCAACATCCGCAAGATTCAATCTAAGCTCTCAACGTTGTTTGTTTCATCCATCCCAAGTTGCCTTTGTTTTCCCACCCTCCCACCCTTGTTTCTTCAAGGACTCAGATTTCTTAATCAAGTATCCTTTTATTCATGTGAAGTCTCTCCATTTTTTCCTTCATGTTCTTACCCGGCGATTCTCATGAAGATTCTAATGGAGCTTCAAGCTCATCATTCTTGATTTTCTTTCTTCTCTGGTGGATTCAATTCAAGCTTTTGGTGTTGATCATATCCCTTTCCTCATTTCAAATGCTTTCCCATGCCGTTGCACCTCTTAATCTTCCACTTTTCACTATTCAATTGTTCCGGAGTGTTCAAGATATCTCGAAGATTCGTGTTTTCCACTCTGCATTCGTTCAAGATCTTTCGAGGTTGTTATCTCATTCAAGTCATTTAATTCAACTGGTGCAACCTCTCTTTTAAATCATTTCAACGGTGTTTCTTTTGAGTGGGCCCTAACCCACAGGTCTTTTCCCAGGATCTTACCTGACTCTTTTTATTCTCCCGGAGTTATCCAAAAATTTCTTTTCGAAGCTTGACGTAAGAATGGTTTGTCATCAGTCAATTGTCTTTCTCCAAGATCTTCCAAATTCTTTTCATCGTTGGTTCAACCTTTCCAATTTTAATTCCGGAGTGTCTCAATAATTCTTGATGGTGTTTCTCGTCGTCATTCTCGGATTTTGAAGACCGAAGAAGGGTTTTCTCTTAATTCTTGCTCCATTCTCTTCAAGACTCATGGTTCTAGCTTATTGTCATCCTCTCATAATTATTTTCAATTGTGAGTATTCTTTTCACCCATCTGGAGCATTTCAAGAGTATTTTCAGTTTGTTTCTCCGGAGGCTATCATCTCAGAATTTTTCATTCCAGCTTTCAGCTCTCGTTTCCTCCAAATCTTACCGGTGCTTCATTCAAGTATTCTTTTATCAGATCATGATCTCTTCGTTTCATTTGTACCTAAACTCTCTCATGTATCTTCGTTCATTTGCCAATTTCTTACCGGTGATTCATCTCTTTTCTTCGGTTTTTTTCAATTCTTATGGTGGTTCGTTCAAGATTTCTCTTCCGTGTTTATCATATCAATTCATTCGTTGTTTCAATCTTACCGGTGTTTCATTGAAGACCTTATCAAGTTATCGATATCTCCCTTAATCCTTTTTCAACGAGAATAAGTAGTATGCCAAATCCGTTGCTTGTCATCAACCTAAATTGGTGAAGGACAAGCATAACATAATTCTTATTCTTGTTTCATCCGAGTGAACTCAATTCCCTATTCCGGAGGCTCATCAAATTCCTGATTTCAATTGTTTCATCTTCTCTTTCTCCCGGAGTTCCAACCTTTTTCAATTATTTCACCATGGGGATTCATCTAAATCGTTACAAAGATTCACCTTGTGTTTTCAACTTCTCTTGCCTTCTGTTTGATCATTCTTTTGTTTAACGGAGTTCTTCATGAAGGTTCTACATGATGGTTTCATCAAGGATTTAATTCATTCTCGAAGTGTTCATCAAGATTCTTTTCAGAGGATCTCAAACATTCTTCATCTTGTAATCCGGAGTGCAATTCTTTCTTACGTATCATTAGAGGTGGTATTATGTCATTCTTAATAATTTGAGTTCATGTTCCATGATTCACATGTTGTTAAGAATGACATATTTTAAATCCACCATTTTCTCTTCGCTCAAGTCATCTTTTCAACCCATCAATTTCCTCGAGCATGAGCTCTTCTCAATCCATCAATCTCTTCGTTGGAGTTATCTTGGGTTACATTTCACCTAAAGCTTTCGCTAAGGATTGTTGCTATTTATGGTGTTTATAAATGACCCAAGTTCTTCTTTTATCCTTCCGGTGAATAAGTTTCTCGTCTCCTTCTTGATATCAAGCCAATCTATTGTTTCGTTAGTGGCAGAATCTCACCTCATAGTTTTGAGATGTTCTCCATAAGCCCACTACAAGCTTACTCTTTTCGTTGTTGGTTTTCCAACAATTCCATTCGACCCTTCTCTTCAAGATGCTTTTCAAGCTCATTTGAGGTAGAAGATGTTGTTTTCTTTTCCGTTCTTTTGATTCCATTCTTTTATCTCTTACGGAGGCATTGAGGTGTTGCTCTTTTCACTCATCATCTCGGATTGTCAGGACCATGTTCTTTTCGTGCTTATCCTTTTAACCGGAGTGTCGTGTTCTCTTTTCAAGTATCCTCCCATCTTGTCAAGTTCAATTCCTTCCATTTACAGGCGGAGTGCTATCCAAATTATATCATTCTTATTCCTTCCCTATCTTGTTTTAACCGGAGTATTATGCCCCTTTGCTCAAGTTCTTTTCGCCTTATCAAGCTTTGCATCTCTTTTCAACCGGAGTGCTGTCCGAATTTGTTCTTCCTTATTACTCTTCCCTACCGGAGTGCTTTCAACTTTGCTCTTCCTCGTTCCTCTTTCATAACGGAGTGCTTTCAACTTCGCTCATCTCCGTTGTATTTTTTTCTCGAAATGTCTTAACCTTTTCCAGGTTCTTTGGTTTCACTCGTTTGTCAAAGGAGCAACTTAGTTTTACCTCTCCTCTTTCTCTTCCGTTTTTCCCTCCGGTGCCATTCTAGATCTCGGGGCGAGATCCTCTCGTAGTGGTGGAGTGTTGTAACGCCCCGAGATCGATGTGCTAGGTGTCGTCCAGTTATTCATTATTCTTGCCTTGTCTTTGCTTGCATGTCATGCATTTCATATCATGTCATCATGTGCATTTCATTTGCATACGTGTTCGTCTCATGCATCCGAGAATTTTCCCCATTGTCCGTTTTGCAATCCGGTGCTCCTATGTCACCCGGTGTCCCTTTCTACCTCTTTTCGTGTGCGAGTGTTAAACATTTTCGGATTGGACCGAGACTTGTCATGCGGCCTTGGTTTACTACCGGTAGACTGCCTGTCAAGTTTCGTGTCATTTGGACTTCGTTTGATACTCCAACGGTTAACCGAGGGACCGAAAAGGCCTCGTGTGTGTTGCAGCCCAACACCCCTCCAAAGTGGCCCAAAACCCACCAAAACCCCCTCCATCATCTCGGTCGTTCGATCACGATCACGTGGCCGAAAACCGCACCTCATTTGGAGCTTCCTAGCTCCCTCTACCTCTATAAATAGATCCCTTCATTTTCGTTTTCGGATCTTTTCCCCGAAACCCTAAAACTCCTCCCTCAGCGCCGCCAGACATGTCCGTCTCGCCGGCGGACGCGTCCACCCCGCCGCCACGTCGCCCCGACCAACCGGGAGGCGACACGTCATCACCGCCGTCCGCCGCGCCCAATCCCGCAGTGCCAAGTGTCGTCACCGCCTTCCACCACCGCGCGGCCCGCGGGGCCCAGATCAGGCCCGCGCGGGCCCGGTCACCGCCGCCGCCGCCCGCAGGCGTGCGCCCGTCCCCGCTGCCTTGCCTCTCGCCGTAGACGCCGCGCGCCGCCGCCTCGACCCTCGTCGCCGGTCACCGCCCATCGTCGCCGGACCGCCTCGCCTCCCTCGCCGCCGTTTACCTCGGGCGCCGCCCTGCGCCATGCTCCGCCGCTCGGGCGCGGATCCCGCGCCGCCGCCGAGCCATGCGCCGCCCGGCTCGCTGCGCCGAGCTCCTCCGGCGTCCTCCCCGACCCTCCTCCAGCATCCCCGTCCTCCTCTCCGGCGAGCCCAGCCGGCGAACCTCGTTTTTCGCGCCGTCCCGATCCGGATCTGGATCTGAAGTTTTTGCCTTGGTTGACTTTCTTCCCGAAACCCTAATTATTTTGCATATTTCATCGCATCATAACTTCATCATCGTAGCTCCGATTCGTGCGTGTAGCATATCAAAATGTTCGTCTCGACGAGTACATCATTTCATCTCATTGCATCATTTTCATTTGAGCTTATCTTGATGCCCGAAATGCCGTTGGAAGAGGGCTATGTGAAGAGGGCTAGTGATCCGTGCCTCTTTTGAGGATGATCAGTAAGGATGTTTTGTTAACATTGTTGTGCTCTATCCATCCATGTCTTTGTTTGCAATTATGGAGCACCCTAGCTTGAGTCAATCGAGCTCTACTTTTGCTATAAAATGTTCCTGGCAGATTGTTAACATGTTTAGCGATTTTGCCGAGGTTGTTGCTATTGATCCGTGCATGCTATGATGTTGGTCTTGCCATGTCTAGCTTCTATGCCATGTCTAGCTTCTATGCCATGTCTTCTTGATGGGTGTATGCTTAGTTTGTCATGCAATGCCTCTTAGTGAGTGCATTGAGCTCGTAAACATCCCTACTTGTTAATCTGTTTTGCATGCTCCAGTTTTTCACCAAGTCTGAATCTGTTTATGTTTTTGCCATGTTCGCATGCTTGCAATCGTATTTTCTGATCCCTTTTGGCTCAAGGTCACTAAGGGACTTTTGTTATATGTTTAGAGTAGCTTCATGCCATGCCTTGCCTTACCATGTTAAGTTCCTATAGCATGTAGTTTTCATGCCGTAAATATTGCTTCCTGATGATAAATTCCAGACTTGTGTTAATTTCACTAAGTCTGAAACCTGTTATCATTTGCACTTTTGCCATGCTTGTTTGAACCTGTTAATGGATGAATTAGCCGTAGCTCGGTGTTAATCTTTTGTCAAGCTTCATGTGTGGATCCCTGCCATGTATTCTGTTGTCATGTTTGAGTGCTATAGCATATTTATCTTGATGCATTTAGATGGCTACTTGTTGATTATCGCAGACCGGTGCCATATTTGTTTTGCTTGCCATTTCCAAACCGTGCATCTGATTCCGGTGATCTTTATATCGATTTCAACCGAAATCAACTCACCTTTCTAGTGGCACCCTTGGATTTCCAAGTTGAGTCCAGGTTCAATCATTCCTTTCCAAATCATGAATATGCATCACATACTGCATCCTGCATATCATGCCATGTTCATGTGTTGGTTGTTTATTATGTTGTGTGCTTCTTTCCGGTGTTGTTTCTTCGGGTTGGTTCCGATAACGTCGCGTTTGTGAGGACCCGTTCGACTACGTCCGTTTGTCTTCTTCCTGGACTCGTTCTTCTTCCTTGTGGGATTTCAGGCAAGATGACCATACCCTCGAAATCACTTCTATCTTTGCTTGCTAGTTGCTCGCTCTTTTGCTATGCCTATGCTGCAATACCTACCACTTGCTTTATCATGCCTCCCATATTGTTAAGCCAAGCCTCTAACCCACCTTGTCCTAGCAAACCATTGTTTGGCTATGTTACCACTTTGCTGAGCCCCTCTTATAGCGTTGTTAGTTGCAGGTGAAGATTGGAGCTTGTTCCATGTTTGGAACATGGATATTTGTTGGGATATCACAATATATCTTATTTACTTAATGCATCTATATACTTGGTAAAGGGTGGAAGGCTCGGCCTTATGCCTGGTGTTTTGTTCCACTCTTGCCGCCCTAGTTTCCGTCATATCGGTGTTATGTTCCCGGATTTTGCGTTCCTTACACGGTTGGGTTATAATGGGAACCCCTTGACAGTTCGCCTTGAATAAAACTCCTCCAGCAATGCCCAACATTGGTTTTACCATTCGCCACCTAGCCTTTTCTTTCCCTTGGGTTCTGCAGACTCAAGGGTCATCTTTATTTAAAACCCCGGGCAGTGCTCCTCTGAGTGTTGGTCCAACCTGTCAGCTGCCAGTGGCCACTAGGGGCAACTCTGGGCTGGCCTACCGGAACCTTGGACAATCAGGTGTGCCCTGAGAACAAGATATGTGCAGCTCCTATCGGGATTTGTCGGCACATTCAGGTGGCTTTGCTGGACTTGTTTTACCATTGTCGAGGATGTCTTGTAACCGGGATGCCGAGTCTGATCGGATTGTCTTGGGAGAAGGAATATCCTTCGTTGACCATGAGAGCTTGTGATGGGCTAACTTGGGACACCCCTACAGGGATTTGAACTTTTGAAAGTCGTGCCCGCGGTTATGGGCAGATGGGAATTTGTTAATGTCCGGTTGTAGAAAACCTGAAACTTAACTTAATTAAAATGCTTCAACCGTGTGTGTAACCGTGATGGTCTCTTTCCGGCGGAGTCCGGGAAGTGAACACGGTGTTGGAGTTATGCTTGACGTAGGTTGTTCTAGGATCACTTCTTGATCATAGTTGTTCGACCGTGCTTTTGCCTTCTCTTCTCGCTCTCTTTTGCGAATATGTTAGCCACCATATATGCTAGTCGCTTGCTGCAACCCCACCTCATACCTTTACCTTACCTATAAGCTTAAATAGTCTTGATCGCGAGGGTGTGAGATTGCTGAGTCCTCGTGACTCACAGATACTTCCAAAACCAGCTTGCAGGTGCCGTTGAACCGTGCAGATGACGCAACCAAGCTCAAGGAGGAGCTCTATGAAGATCGTTCCATTTTCCGGTTGATCAGTAGCGGAGCCTAGTCGGGACGATCGGGGATCTGGGTAGCATTTGGGGTAGTCTTCTTTTATTTTGGTTCCGTAGTCAGACCTTGATTGTATCTGGATTATGTAATGCTTTATTCATGTAATTGTGTGAAGTGGCGATTGTAAGCCAACTATTTATCTCTTTCCCTTATGTATTACATGGGTTGTTTGCGAAGATTACCTCACTTGCGACATTGCTTTCAATGCGGTTATGCCTCTAAGTCGTGCTTTGACACGTAGGAGATATAGCCGCATCGAGGGCGTTACACCTAGACAAGTTATCCGCAACAGGGTTCTCAGCTCCCTTTCTATCAATAATATGCAAATCAAATTCTTGTAGCAAGAGAACCCATCTAATAAGTCTAGGTTTAGCATCTTTCTTTTCCATAAGATATTTAATAGCAGCATGATCCGTGTGAATAGTTACTTTAGAATCAACAATGTAAGGTCTAAACTTATCACAAGCAAATACAACTGCTAAGAATTCTTTTTTAGTAGTAGCATAATTTCTCTGGGCATTGTCTAGAGTTTTACTAGCATATTGAATAACATTTAATTTCTTATCAACTCTTTTCCCTAGAACAACACCTACTGCATAATCACTAGCATCACACATAATTTCAAAATGTAAATTCCAATCAGGTGTCTGAATAATAGGTGCAGAGATCAATGCTTTCTTAAGTATTTCAAATGCTTCTACACAATCATCATCAAAGAAGAATGGTATATCTTTTTGTAATAAATTAGTCAGAGGCCGAGAAATTTTTGAGAAGTCCTTAATAAACCTCCTATAAAAGCCGGCATGGCCAAGGAAACTTCTTATACCTTTGATGTCCTTGGGACACGACATCTTTTCAATAGCATCAACTTTATCTTTATCAACTTCAATGCCCCTTTCAGAAATTTTGTGCCCCAAGACAATACCTTCATTAACCATAAAGTGGCACTTCTGCCAATTCAAGACAAGGTTAGTTTCTTCACATCTCTGCAAAACTCGATCAAGGTTGCTTAAGCAATCATCAAAAGAGGATCCATAAACGGAGAAATCATCCATGAAAACCTCACAAATCTTTTCACAGAAGTTAGAGAATATAGCCATCATGCATCTTTGAAAGGTAGCAGGTGCATTACATAAACCAAAAGGCATACGTCTATAAGCAAAAGTACCGAAACGGCAAGTAAAAGTGGTCTTTGATTGATCATCAGCTGACATAGGTATTTGAGAGAAACCAGAATAACCATCTAGAAAGCAAAAATGTGTATGTTTGGATAATCTTTCTAGCATTTGATCAATAAAAGGTAAGGGG
The DNA here is from genome assembly GCF_056163025.1 of Triticum urartu. Taxonomy (NCBI): domain Eukaryota; kingdom Viridiplantae; phylum Streptophyta; class Magnoliopsida; order Poales; family Poaceae; genus Triticum; species Triticum urartu. The sequence goes on from NC_141876.1 coordinate 163,959,302, forward strand.
TAATGATATTTTTTAGTAGCCTTATTTAATTTGCAGAAATCAGTTACCATCCCATAACCTATAATAATTCTTTGTGGAATCAATTCATCTTTATCATTAGGAACGACAGTATTACCTCCCTTCTTAGGAACACAATGGACAGGACTTGCCCACTGACTATCAGCAATGGGATAAATTATACCTGCCTCAAGGAGCTTTAGTATTTCTTTTCTTACCACTTCTTTCATCTTCGGATTCAGCCGTCGTTGGTGATCAATAACTGGTTTGGCATCTTTCTCCAAATTTATTTTGTGTTTACATAGAGTGGGATTAATGCCCTTAAGATCATCAAGAGTATATCCAATAGTAGCATGGTGCTTCTTCAGAGTTTTCATTAATTTTTCTTCCTCCTTCTATGTAAGGTTAGCACTAATAATAACAGGATATATCTTCTTTTCATCAAGATAAGCATATTTAAGAGTATCAGGCAATGGTTTAAGCTCAAACACGGGATCACCCTTGGGTGGAGGAGGATCCCCTAAGATTTCAACAGGCAAGTTGTGTTTCAAAATAGGTCTCTGTTTAAAGAACACTTCATCTATTACCCTTCTTTCATTCATAAACATATCATTTTCATGGTCTAGCAAATATTGTTCTAAAGGATCACTAGGAGGTACGGCAATCGAAGCAAGACCAATAATTTCATCTTTACTAGGCAATTCCTCTTCACGGTGTTGTCTACGAAATTTAGAAGAATTGAACTCATGAGACATATCACCTAAACCAATAGTAACAACATCCTTTTCGCTGTCTATCCTAGCATTAACAGTGTTTAAGAAGGGTCTACCAAATATAATGGGACAAAAGCTATCTTGTGGGGAACCAAGAACAAGAAAATCAACAGGATATTTAGTTTTCCCACACAAGACTTCAACATCTCTAACAATCCCAATTGGTGAAATAGTATCTCTATTGGCAAGTTTAATTGTGACATCAATATCTTCTAACTCAGCAGGTGCAATATCATGCATACTTTCTTTGTATAAGTCAATAGGTATTGCACTAGCACTAGCACCCATATCACACAAGCCATGATAACAATGATCTCCTATTTTAACAGAAATAACAGGCATGCCTACCACAGGTCTATGCTTATCTTTAGCACAAGGTTTAGCAATTCTAGCAGTTTCATCACAGAAATAAATAACATGCCCATCAATATTATTAGCCAAGGGATCCTTGACAATAGCAATATTAGGTTCAACTTTAACTTGCTCAGGAGGTGTATAGGTTCTAATATTGCTTTTACGAACCACAGTTGAAGCTTTAGCATGATCTTTTATCCTAACAGGAAAAGGTGGTTTCTCAACATAAGCAGTAGGAATAATAGGATCATTATAAGTGATAGTCTTTTCTTCCACTTTAATAGGTGCATCTACTTTTACTTCTATGGGAGGATGATATTTAAACCACTTCTCCTTAGGGAGATCAACATGAGTAGCAAACAATTCACAAAAAGAAGCTACTATCTCAGAGTCAAGTCCATATTTAGTGCTAAATTTATGGAAAACATCGGTATCCATAAAAGATTTAACACAATCAAACTTAGGTGTCATCCCTGACTCCTTACCTTCGTCGAGATCCCAATCTTCAGAGTTGCGTTTAATTCTTTCCAATAAATCCCATTTGAATTCAATAGTCTTCATCATAAAAGAGCCAACACAAGAAGTATCGAGCATGGTGCGATTGTTGTCAGAAAGCCGAGCATAAAATTTTTGAATAATCATTTCTCTTGAGAGCTCATGGTTGGGGCATGAATATAACATTGATTTAAGCCTCCCCCAAGCTTGAGCGATGCTTTCTCCTTCGCGAGGCCAAAAAATATATATATATATAATTACGATCACGATGAACAAGATGCATAGGATTAAATTTCTAATGAAATTCCAATTTCAATCATTTGTACTTCCATGATCCCATATCATCACATAGCCTATACCATGTTAATGCATCTCCCTTAAAAGATAAAGGGAAGACCTTCTTCTTGATAACATCATCGAGCATACCTGCAAGATTAAATAATCCACAAACTTCATCCACATATATTAGGTGCTCATCAGGATGTAATGTTCCATCTCCTGCAAAAGGATTAGCTAGCACTTTTTCTATCATACCCGAAGGAATTTCAAAGTAGAAATTTTCATTTTCAGTAGGTTCATTAGGTTGAGGAGCAACTCTTTGCTCTACTTGTCGGGGTGAAGATACCCCGAACAAGCCCCTCAGAGGATTACTTTCCATAGTAATAAGTGACAGTAAATTTCAGCACACTATATAAATTTTTCCTTACCAAATTCCACCTACCAAAGGCGCTTCACTCCCTGGCAACGGCGCCAGAAAAGAGTCTCGATGACGCACAAGTATAGGGGATCTATCGTAGTCCTTTCTATAAGTAAGAGTGTCGGACCCAACGAGGAGCAGAAGGAAATGATAAGCGGTTTCCAGCAAGGTATTCTCTGCAAGTACTGAAATAAGTGGTAATAGATAGTTTTGTGATGGGATAATTTGTAACGAGCAACAAGTAGCAAAAGTAAATAAAGTGCAGCAAGGTGGCCCAATCCTTTTTGTAGCAAACGACAATCCTAGACAAACTCTTATATAGAAGAAAGCGCTCCCGAGGACACACGGGAATTATTGTCAAGCTAGTTTTCATCACGTTCATATGATTCACGTTCGGTACTTTGATAATTTGATATGTGGGTGGACCGGTGCTTGGGTGCTGTCCTTACTTGGACGAGCATCCCACTTATGATTAACTCCTATTGCAAGCATCCGCAACTACAAAAGAAGTATTAAGGTAAACCTAACCATAGCATGAAACATATGGATCCAAATCAGCCCCTTACGAAGCAACACATAAACTAGGGTTTAAGATTCTGTCACTCTAGCAACCCATCATCTACTTATTACTTCCCAATGACTTCCTCTAGGCCCAAATAATGGTGAAGTGCCATGTAGTCGACGTTCACATAACACCACTATAGGAGAGACAACATACATCTCATCAAAATATCGAACGAATACCAAATTCACATGACTACTAATAGCAAGACTTCTCCCATGTCCTCAGGAACAAACGTAACTACTCACAAAGCATATTCATGTTCATAATCAGAGGGGTATTAATATGCATATAGGATCTGAACATATGATCTTCCACCAAATAAACCAACTAGCATTAACTACGAGGAGTAATCAACACTACTAGCAACCTACAGGCACCAATCCCAGACTTAGAGACAAGAATTGGATACAAGAGATGAACTAGGGTTTGAGAGGAGATGGTGCTGGTGAAGATGTTGATGGAGATTGGCCCCCTCCCGATGAGAGGAGCGTTGGTGATGACGATGGCAATGATTTCCCCTCCCAGAGGGAAGTGTCCCCGGCAGAACAGCTCCGCCGGAGCCCTAGATTGGTTCCGCCAAGGTTCCGCCTCGTGGCGGCGGAGTCTCGTCCCGAAAGCTTGCTTATGATTTTCTCCTCAATGAAAGACTCCATATAGCAGAAGATGGGCATCAGAGGGCCACCAGGGGGCCCACGAGGCAGGGGGCGCGCCCAGGGGGGTAGGGCGCGCCCCCCACCCTCGTGGCTGGTGAGTGGCCCCCCTCTGGTACTTCTTGCGCTCAGTATTTTTTATATATTCTGGAAATAACTTCCGTGAAGTTTCAGGACTTTTGGAGCTGTGCAGAATAGGTCTCTAATATGTGCTCCTTTTCCAGCCTAGAATCCCAGCTGCCGGCATTCTCCTTCTTTATGTAAACCTTGTAAAATAAGAGAGAATAGGCATAAGTATTGTGACATAATGTGTAGTAACAGCCCATAATGCAATAAATATCGATATAAAAGCATGATGCAAAATGGACGTATCAGGCCACTGAGGTCATATTCTTCGGTGACCAGGACTTCGGTCCATCTGTCATTGAGTAAGTCTTGGTCAGCTTGAAGCTGCTGCTGCTTCTTTTTCAGGCTCCTTGCCGTAGCTATCAGCCTGCGCTTGAAGCGCTCCTGTTCGAGGGGCTCTTCGGGTACGATGAAGTCTTCGTCGCTGAGGCTTACTTCTTCTTCGGAGAGCGAAAGGTAGTTGTCGTCCTCCGAACCGTCGCTGGGCAGGGCCTGTACGTCGGGGCTGGCTTGCCCGTTTTCCTGTTCCTCCTGCTCGAATGTTGCTCCCACAGGATCTTCAGTGCTTTCGGCGCCGTCCAGAGTACTATTTTCTCCAGTGCCATTGTTGCTGTGGTGTGACTTGGGGCACCAAAACTTAGACAGTGACTCGGGAGCTTTAACTAGATCTCCCTTGTCGTTGTCGCGAGGCTTTTTAAGTGTATCGATCATGTACACGTCATGTGAAGGGGTGTCCATCTTGTGCCTGATGACTGGCAGGTCTTGGCCTTGCTCCTTATCTGCATCGTCATCTATACCGTCAATGTCTACGGAGCCAGGAGTGGGCATGTCGGTTAAGTCCTCGACAGTGGCTATGAAGTGGGTGGCGGGTGGGAAACGAAATTCTCTGTCGTCAGCCCCTAGTTCGAACCGGACATAGTTCGGCTGCGAGTCTCCTGTGAATGACAGGTTCTTTAAAGAGTTTGGCACATCGCCCAACGGTGAGTGGCGAAAAACATCTGCGACACTGAATTTGAAGATCGATAACCGATCTAGCTCGATGTCTGCAAGCGTATATGGTCCGGAATTTATAGCCGGAGACGAATCTAGAGTTCCATTGACGCAGATATCGCGGGGTGCCGAGTCTGTGTGCGGCTCCAATGCCGCGGACTCTGTGGCTTCAGATGGCATGATGTGCTCTAGTTCTAAGGCCGTTGCAGTAACAGGGACTGTCGGGGGTTTGGTGCGACATATGCCAATGGATGGCTTATCATGGTGGGGGCTAGTAGAACGTCGCCGGTGCCTGGAAACGGGATGAGGCGAAGACATGCACGCCGGCGAATCTTACCCAGCTTCAGGGCTCTCCGGGGAGATAATACCCCTACTGCTGCTCTGCGGGGTCTCCGCATGATCACTATGGCCAAGTGTTTACACGGTTGCTCCTTGAGCTATTTCTTAGAGGTAGGAGAGGGCAAGGCTAGCTCTCTCCTTCTATCTGGTATGGTCTAGAGCTACTGGGTTCCAACCCTTTGCATGGGTGCCCTGGGGGTTTATATAGGCCTACCCCCCAGGGGTACAATGGTAATTCGTCTGGGCGCAGGCCCAGCCGTCAGTGCCTTTGGCCTCCGATTTCTCCGCCGACTGCTGGGGCCCGCCGATTGGTGGGCCCTGCCGACTGGTCTGGTACGGAGCCGATAGGCCGCGTCCGCCGCGGGTGGGTCTTGCCGGCTGCTAATTACTGTAGCCGTGCTTCTGATGACGCGGGCTTGGTCATGGGGTCGTGGCAACAGTCTCGCCGCCTGGCGGGCGATCACTATTGCCACTCCCCATCACATCTTGATTAATGGTGCATGGGGCCCAGGGGAGGGCTCGGCCGACTCCCCAGGCCGACTCCTGACGGATCCGACTGGCGGTCCTCTCGCCGTCTCCTAGGGTCTCACTGACTGGTGGGACCTGCTGCTTCCGGGCCGTTCAGACAAGTTGTCGTGGGCGCCGGACTCAGTACTGTGGTGCTGATGTCAGGACCGGCAGGGCAACAGTGCCACGCCGCACGGAGATCTTCCCGAGTACGGCGTGCTGTGGCCATGCCTGTCCTTGGTAAGGGGCGGGAGTGGGCTTCACTATAGCCACGCCCCTGCCCCGTCCCCTTCGATGAGGTCATGGGTTTGTTGGAGTCGCCGGCCGACTCTCCAAAGCCGGCTTCTCTAGAAGTCATCCCTGGGACTCGACCGTGAGCGGGCAGTCGGCCGCCCTGCCGTCGACTCCTCAGGAGGCGGCTCTTCGCCTTGGGGTCTTGAGGGGCGCAGCCTGCCCCGATGTCTTGAAAGGTTATGGGACTCGGGTTGGCCTACCCGTGGCCCATTACTCCGACAGTAGTCCCAGAAGCTGGTGAGGCGCTGCGGGCGATCGGCCGACAAGCCTTAGCAGTTTCTCTTTCCGGGTGCTCAACACATGGTCTTTGATTGACTTCTGCCGGGCCGTCTAGAAGGAGTCGGACTTGCTCAACTCGGACTCACTCAATTCCGACTTCCTCAGTATTTCGAACGCCGCGGCAGGATTTTAAGTGGCGTGCTAGCTAAGCCTCCAGGCCGCCGCCCGTTCTTGGCCTGTCACGCGAGGGCACGTGGCCAGGCCGTCCTGCCAGCCTACGCGTATGACGGGACAGGCCCATAGGCGGGGCCCGCCATACCGTGCCTCGGCGCCCGAGCGGATCCATTGCGGCCCCAGTGGACAGTTGGGATTCCCGTGGAGTTACTGCGTGCAGTAACTTTACGTGGATCATGGGGGTCGTGGGGTTGTGGGCGCAGTAAATCCCCATGTCCGCCCCCTCGGCTTCGCAGCCCACGGGGCTATAAGTAGGGGGAAGAGGGGGGCACGCGCGCCCCTCCTTCCCACTACTCCTCGTTCTCTTCCTCCTTGCTACTCCTCGCTCTCCTCCTTCCTCTTCTCTTCTTCGCTCCGCCGCACGCCCAAGCTCTGGCGAACGCTGCGGCGACAGCTCGCGATGAGTTCTTCCTCCGCTGCCGTGCCTCCCCCAGTGCGCTCCGGCACCTGGGACGGTTCCGAAGTTCATGAAGACCACATTGAGTTCCTCTGCCGGACCCGTCGGCTTCCCGGCGAGGATCGCGTGCAGGTGCGTCTTGCGTCGGAGGGGGAGATTTCCCCGCACCGCAGGAGGGCGAGCGGGTCATCTTCCGCTCGCACTGCCTGTGCAGGCTGGGGCTGCCGGCGAGCAGTTTTTTCCGGTCCTTCCTGGAGTTCTACGGTCTCCAGCCGCACCACCTCACCCACAACGCAGTGGTGCTGCTGTCCGCCTTCGTGGCCCTGTGCGAAGGCTTCCTTGGAGTCCTCCCCACCCTCAAGCTCTGGGGGGAGTTCTTATTCTCCAAGCTCGGCACCTAGGCCGCGGGCGTGCCGGCTCAGTGCGGCGCCTTCATCGTCGTGTGAAGGTCGGGGGCCGACAATCCCTTCCCCTCCATCTCACTGATAAAGTCGGTGAAGATGTGGCAGAGATCCTACTTCTACATCAGGAACATCGCCACGAGGGGCGACTGGGTCAACCTACCGGCTTTCGAAGCCGGCCCGCCGGCTGGGAGACTGCCCAACTGGTCGTACCGGGCCAGGTCGCTGACGCCTGCGGGAGCAGGCGCAATCACGCGACTCCGAGTGCTGACGCAGTCGGAGGGTCTGACTGGTCCGGACCTGCTGGCCGCCTTCGTTTCGTGCCGAGTTCTCCCACTCCAAGGCCGCCCTCACATGATATGCCAGATGAGCGGGCACCGCGACCCGAGTCGGATGTGCAGCAAGGACATGCCTCACGAAGAGGTGGCCTTCATGGTGAACTACCTCTCGGACAGCAGGCTCCTGGAGGACTGGCGATTCAGCAAGGAGCCGTACTCCCGCGCCAACCCCCCGCCCGTGGTGAGTCACCTTTCTTTTCTTTCTTTAGATTGTCTTCTTCTTGCCGAGTTTTGTTTTGACCAGTCAGCTTTGGTTAGAATCCCCTTCTTCACCCACCAGCCGGCACCTTCGGGCCGGCCCATGAGTTCCTCGCCGACCGGGCGGAGAGCGACGTCGATGACCCTGATCTGGGGGCGGCGGCTCTGGAAGACAACGCCGAGGGAGGAGGAGGGATAGCAGGCGACTTCAGGCCTTCGGCTACCTTCGCCGACTGGCCTGAAGACAACGCCAAGGGAGAAGTCGCCCCTCGCCATCGGCCAGGAGCCAGCTAGCCTGGCACGGGCTCTTCTGCCACGCCGGGCGCTCCAGGCGGCGGGAAGAAGCGCAGGGACGTGCCGACCTTGTTCGGCAGTCGGCCGAAGAAGCCCAAGGGCTTGGCTGTGGCAACCCGGCGGGATGGGGCAGCCGCGAAGGCCATCCGCTTCCATAAGGAAGTGAAGAAGCCGCCGTTGGTCTCCGCGTAAGTATTCCGTCTTCAAAGTTTTATTCTTTCTTCATGATTTGTCTGAGTCTCTGCTTGCCCCTCTTGCTTCAGGGCTCCCCTCTCTCTTGAGCGGGTCGCCGCCGCCTCCATCATGGGGTTAGCGGAGACGTCTGCCACCACTCAGCGGATTGACCCCGCTGCTGACCTCCGGGAGGCGGTGGAGCGGAATGCGCAGGAGAAGTGCAACGAAGAAGAGGCCCTCCGCCTGGAGAAGGCGGAGGCCGACAGGGCGGAGGCCTCCGCTAAGAAAAAACTAGCGGAGGCCGAAGCCGCCGCCGCGGCGAAGCAGCGGGTTGAGGAAGCCGCACGCCGCCAGTCGGCAGTGCTCGTCAGCCCGTTGAACTCTGCGCCGCTGCCTCCGGAGTTCACGGGGCCAACTGGAGAAGCGGGCGGGGAGAACCCCGTCGAGGAGAGGGAAGGCGGCGACCCCTCTACTCCGGACGTGAACGTTCCGCCGCCGCCTCCGCCGCCGTCTGAAGGCGCGCAAGGCGAGCAGCCAGCGGACCCTCCGGTGCCGCCGACCGAAGACGAGGCCGTGGCAAGGCTACTCCTCCAAGTCGGCTCACCAACGCGCCGTCGTCTGGAGAAGGCGACTTCGGCACCCCGCCCCCTGGAAGCCGGCACCGCCAGCTCGGCGGCCCCAGACGCCGAAGCGACGAGCGCCGCACCTATTGGGTGGGTGCGGGGAGGCGGCACAGGGCCGCTGAACTGGGCGCTCCTGGACGTCCAGGCGAAGCTCCGTGCTGAGGGCGGCGCTCTCCAGAGTTGCACCAAGGCGTTCCTAGCGTCACGGGCAGCCATCCGGGTATGTTTTTTTCCTTTGGTCATTGTTTTCTTGTTCCTCTCTGTGGGGGCGCGCCAGCGCACCCACTGGGTGTAGTCCCCGAGTTTCGGGCCGGCTGCTGAGCAGGCGGCCCGGAACTCCAATTGATGAACTTCTGGGTACTAACTTTGTCTGAAATGCTTGTCGCAGGATTACCATAACCTCCGCGTCACTGCCTTCAACCATAACGTTGAAGAGCTGGGCAAGCGGACCGCCGACTTGGCGGAGAGCCGGAGTAAGTCCTTTTTTCTTCTCTGCGGGGGCGCGCTAGCGCACCCGCGGGCTGTAGTCCCCGAGATTCGGGCCGACTGCTGAGCAGTCGGGCCGGATCTCCCCAATGTCCTACTTTATTGACGACTGTTATCTTTCTTCCTTTTCTTCAGGAGCCAACGCTGCTCTTCAACAGCAGCTGAGCGAAGCCAACTCCGCCCTGTGCGCCAAAGGGGAGGAGTGCAGCAGGCTCGCCACAGAGCACGATCTGCTAGCCACTCAGTTGGCAGAGCAGAAGGAGCTGCTTGTGAAGTCGCAGAGGGAGGCGGAGGAGACGGAAACCGCCCTCTTGGCCGAGTTCGCGAGCGAGCGCTCCTCCTGGTCTGACAAGGAGGCGCTGCTGTCCTCCGGCTTCCACGAGATTGAAGACATCATTGATGGTGAGTCTCTTTATTTTCTTTCTTCGAGCTGCCGATTTAAATCGTGCCGACTCCTGGTTTTTGACTAGCTTCCTCGTTTCTTCGCGTCTTTGCAGACTTCTTACCTGGGCAGTCGCAGGACGCCATCCAAGCCATCGAGGCCGACCGTGAAAGTCGGAGGGCGGAGGGCGCAAAGATCGCCGCCGATGCCCCCCGAACTCTTGATGAGCACATCCTGAGCATCGAGGCTCGCCTCCGGCCGGCTCACCGGACGCTGCGCCGGCTTCAGCGCGTGGTGCCCAGGCGATTGCCGCCCTTTGGCCGGATATGCAGGCTCTGCGCACCCCCAGCCTGACGGCCAATTGGCTGGAGGTCGCGGCTGGTCGTCTTGAGGCTTGGAAGGGCTCTTCGGGCCGGGCTGGAGCGTGTCGGGCCTTGGAGTTCGTCAAGGCGTGGTACCCGGGGCTGGATCTAGACCGGTTGGCCACACTTCGATCGGAGGCCCAGTCGGAGCTGGCGGCTGCGGAAGATGCCCTCGTCAAACGTGCTGCGGCAATCGCCGAGTACACCAACACCAGCATCTTCATCCCCGAGCGGTCTGAAGACGGCGAGGAGGTACCGCCGGAGTGGTTTGGGATGAACCCAGACTATGGTGAAGACTCGGCGGAGGTGATTGGCTCCAGCGTCGAGGAGGAGGACGAGGCGGAGGATGGAGGCGAGGCGGAGGCACCAGAAGACAGAGCAGACGGCCAGCCTCAGCCCGACCGCGCCTCCACCAACGAGCCGCGTGCGACCGAGTCGACTGCCGCCGGAGGTGATCAAGCCGAGACTAGCCAGCTGGCTGCCCCGACGCCTGATGCTGGCGCCTCCTCCGACCCTCCGAATCCGTTTGCTGCCTCCTAAGCTGCCGCTGTATCTTTTATTTTATCTGCTTCAGTAGTCTTTGAAGAACTTGTTAATTCGCACAATTCCACCCGCGGGGTGTATTTTGAACCTCTACTCGACAATTTGGCCAAGGGCCTATGTTATGTAAATATATATATATATATCTTTTCTTGCTCATTGTTCTTTTGGCTTTTTTCCTTTGCCGCTTTCTCTTAGTTGCCTGCCTTGCCAATCGGACAGCCGCTCTGCGGACTGTTGCTGGATCAAGTGCTAGGCTACTTTGGGAAAGCAAGTACTTAGCCGATTTCAAGATTTTTTTTGAGCAAGTTGGATAGGAAGCGGCAGTTCGACTATCCGAGAGTCGGTTTGCGAGAAAGGCTGGAAGCCGTCTTGAGCTATGTTTTATGCTTTGAGTCCTTAGCCATTTTCATGCGAATGCCCATTCTACCTTACTGCTGCCCACCGTACAGTCGCTCTGCGAGCTGCGGCTTCTGACAGGAGACGGTTTGGGCGTTTACACACTACTTGTCCGACTGTAGGAAGCATTTCATAGTGCAAGGCGGCAAGTCCCTAGGCCGATTTGTCGAGCCCGGTGCCAAACGGCATAAAAAGGAGTAACATACTTGCAGTCATAATTTTTATCATACAGACAAAAGAGGGCAGTCCCCGAGCTCGCCTCGGGGGGCCCGAAGTCTTGGTTCTTTAATACAAAAGGTAACGTGGTACATACTGCGTCAGCTGTAAGAACTTCGGAGGAGATTTGCATTCCATGGCCACTCTGTCTCCTTGCCGGAGTCGTCCCTCTTGCGTGCTCGGGGCTTCTGAGCGTCGATCAGGTAGTAGGAATCGTTGCCCAGTACTTTGCTGATGATGAAAGGGCCTTCCCAAGGCGCCGACAGCTTGTGCTAGCCGGCTGTTTGCTGGATCAGCCGAAGCACAAGGTCGCCTTCTTGGAAAGATCTTGGCCTGACCTTCCTGTTGTGGTACCGGCGCAGGCTCTGCTGGTAGATGCTGGACCAGCTGAGTGCCAACAGCCGGCCCTCTTCCAGCGGATCGACGCCATCTTGTCGTGCTTCTTCTGCTTCCTCCTCGGTGTACATGGTGACTCGTGGGGAGTCGAACTCTATGTCCGTTGGGATGACGACTTCGGCACCATGGACGAGGAAGAAGGGCGTGAAGCCGGTTGACTTGTTTGGAGTCGTGCGCAGACTCCAGAGCATGGCTGGCAGCTCATCGAGCCAACAGCCAGCCGAGCGCTCCAGAGGCTCGATCAACTGAGGCTTGATGCCGGACAGGATGAGGCCGTTTGCTTTCTCCACTTGGCCGTTTGACCGCGGGTGGGCGACGGCCTCTAGGTCCAGTCGGATGCCCTGTGTTGCGCAGAAACGGGCCAAGGCGCCTTTGGCAAAATTTGTGTTGTTGTCGGTGATGATGCTGTGTGGTATGCCGTACCGAATTGTGATATCGGTGATGAAAGTCACGGCAGTCAGACCGTTCAGTTTCTTAATTGGCTTCGCTTCTATCCACTTGGTGAACTTGTCCACTACGACAAGTAGGTGAGTTAAACCACCTCGTGCTGTCTTGAATGGTCCCACCATGTCTAGACCCCAAACTGCGAAAGGCCAGGCAATGGGGATGGTCTTGAGCGCAGAAGCCGGCTGGTGCGGCTTGGAGCTGAACTTTTGGCATCCTTTGCATTTTTGGACCAACTCCTTGGCCTCTTCCAAGGCAGTCGGCCAGAAGAAACCGTGCCGAAAGGCTTTGGCGGCGAGTGCTCTTGAAGCCGCATGGTGGCCGCATTTGCCTTGATGGATGTCTTTGAGAATCGCTTGGCCTTGCTCTGGCTCTACGCAGCGCTGGTAGACACCAGTGACGCTGCGCCTGACCAGCTCTCTGTTGACTATGGTATAGGCTGCCGCCCAACGTTGTACTTGCCGAGCTGAGGTCTCATCAGTTGGTAGCTCTTTGTTCACCAGGAATTTGAGGATGGGCTGGGCCCATGAGGGTGCTGCTATTTCTTCGACTACTAGAACTGCGACTTGGACGAGGGCGGCTGGGCTGGGAGGCGGCGGGTTGGAGTCAACAGCCGCTTGCTGGGTTGATGAAGTCCCCAGGCCGACTGGCGCGGTCCTTGGGCCAAGTTCTGGAATCTTCGAGTCCGCCACCGCAGTCCCCGGGCCGGGTTCCGCAGTCCCTGGGCTAGCCTCGACTGTGGCGGCTCCGGAGTCATCTGCCGAGATCCTCGTGCCGCCTGCCGGGGCTCTGGAGTCGGATCCGACGTCTTCGGGAGGAGCCGGTACGAAGATGGAGTCTGATTCTGGCGAGGGCTTGACGGACGGCTTGAGAAGGCGTTGAAGGGCGACACCACATGGTATTGCTTGGCGGGTAGAGCCGATTCGTGCCAATGCATCTGCTTGGTCGTTGTCATTCCTTGGTATATGAAGGAACTCGCATCCTTCGAAATACCCACTGAGTTGCTGCACGAGGAAATGGTAGCTCGCCATGTTTGCATCTTTTGCGTCCCAGTCGCCGGATGATTGCTGGACCACTAAGTCCGAGTCACCATAACACAAGATCCGGCGGATGCCAAGCTCTTTGGCAAGCCGGAGCCCGTGAATGAGCACCTCGTACTCGGCGACGTTATTGGAGGTGGCAAAGTGGATTTGCAGCGCATACTTGAGCTTGTCACCTTTGGGAGAGGTGAGGACGACGCCGGCTCCCAAGCCAGTGCTCATCTTGGAGCCGTCGAAATGCATCCGCCAATGGGTGGAATCAGGTGCTGGAGGCAGGTACTGGGTCTCGGCCTAGTCGACGAGGAAGTCGGCCAATGCTTGTGATTTGATAGCCGTGCGGGGCTGGTAGTAGATGGTGTAAGGAGCCAGCTTTATGGCCCACTTGGCCACTCGACCAGAAGCATCTCGACTACGGATGATCTCGGCAAGTGGGGCTGTGCAGACCATCGTGATTGGATGCTCTTGAAAGTAAGGCTTCAATTTCTTGGCAGCAAAGTGTACGCCATAGCACATCTTTTGGTAGTGGGGGTAGTTCTGTTTGGAGGTCGACAGTACCTCGCTCAGGTAATATACTGGTCTCTGGACAGGCAGCGCCTTGCCTTCCTCCTTGCGCTCCACTACAATGACTGTGCTGACTACTCAGCTGGTGGCGGCGATGTACAGGAGCATAGGTTCCTTGGGAGTCAGAGCCGCCAGGACAGGCGGAGTAGTCAACATCTTCTTCAACTGGTGAAAAGCTTCGTCTGCCTTATGGTTCCACTCGAAAAAAGTGGTCTTCTTCATGAGTTGGTATAAGGGGAGAGCTTTCTCGCCCAGCCGACTGATGAATCGGCTGATGGATGCTAAGCAGCCGGTGAACTTCTGCACATCCAGCAGTCGGCTGGGTACCTCCATTCTCTCGATGGCCTTGATTTTTACTGGGTTGCATTCTATGCCGCGTTCAGAGACCAGGAAACCTAGCAGCTGGCCGGCTGGTACTCCGAAGACACACTTCTCGGGGTTGAGCTTGATCTGGAACCGGCGCAGGTTCTCAAAGGTCTCCTTGAGGTCTTCCAGCAGTGTTCCACACTTTTCCGTTTTCACCACTACATCGTCCACGTAGACGTGGCGTTCCTGCCGAGCTGCTTGAGGAGACACTTCTGCATGCAACGCTGAAAGGTGGCGCCGGCATTCCTCAAGCCGAACGTCATGGTGAGGTAGCAGAATGCTCCAAACGGCATGATGAAGGCGGTCTTCAATCTGTCAGCCGGGTTCAGCTTGATCTGGTGATATCCTGAGTATGCATCCAAGAAACTCAATAGCTCGCATCCGGCTGTGGAGTCTATCACCTGATCGATTCTTGGTAGAGCAAATGGGTCCTTGGGGCAGGCCTTGTTGAGGCTTGTGTAGTCAATACACATTCGCCACTGCTTGTTCTTCTTTAGTACCAGGACCGGATTTGCCAGCCACTCCGGAAAGAAAACTTCCATAATGAAGCCGGCTACTAGGAGTCGGGCTATCTCTTCTCCGACAACTCTTCTCTTCTCTTCTAATAAGCGGCGCAGGGGCTGCCTGACCGGCTTTGCATCAGATCGAACATGTAACCTGTGCTCGGCGAAATCCGTTGGTACACCTGGCATGTCTTTGGGGGACCATGCGAAGATGTCCCGATTCTCACGGAGGAAATCGACGAGCTCGCCTTCCTATTTGCTGTCGAGGTTTGCACCTACGACGGCGTACCTCTCTGGGTGCTCCGGATCCAAGGGTATCTTCTTTGTCTCTTTAGCTGGCTTGAACGAACCCTCAGCCTCCGACTCTTTTGGGCTGGGCGATACCTCAGGCTACTTGCCGGCCATCGCCACAACTCGCTCAAGGAGCCGCTTCTCAGCCGCGATTACCAGGGACTCGGCCAGCCGACTGCTCTCAGCTGTGCAAGCAGACGACTTCCGGTAGTCGCCTGCCACAGTCAGAATTCCCCTGGAACTGGGCATCTTCATCTTGAGGTAAGCGTAGTGGGGGACCGCCATGAACTTGGCCAAGGCGGGTCGGCCAAGTAGCGCATGGTATGGGATCTCAAGGTCCACCACCTCAAACCAAACAGACTCTCTTCGGAAGTGATCTTTGTCCCCAAAGAGGACGTCCATCAGGATCTTGCCGATCAGCGAGCAGGAAAGCCCAGGTACAATGCCGTGGAACACTGTCCGGCTGCTCTGAAGCTGTCTTTGCTTGATTCCTAACTTCTCCATGGTATCCTTGTACATGATATTGATGCTGCTGCCCCCATCTATCAGAACTCGCGAGAAACGCGCGGCCCGTTTGTCCGTAGCAAAGGTGGCGTCCAGGACCAAGGCGTAGGAGCCCGGACTCGGCATCACTTCTGGGTGGTCAGCCCTGCTCCAGCTGATGGGCTTCTCAGACCAGTGCATGAACTCTGGCGTCTCTGAGGCAACTGCATTCACCTCTTGTCGCTGCAGCCGCCTACTGCGTCGATCATCAGCCATACTAGTGAACACCACGTAGGCTCCGTGTTCTTCAGGGTATTCGTCTTGTACTGCGCCGACTGGCCTGACTGCCGGCTGCTGGGGCGGAGGCGGAGGCGGCTGCCCAGCAGGCAGGGGTGGCAGGAGGCCGTCTCCCTTGGCGATCCTGGTGAGCCAGTGGCACTTCTGGGTGGTGTGATTCGACGGCTTTGCGCCGCTGTGGAACTTGCAAGGTCCATCCAAGGTCTGGTCATAGGAGAAGGCCGGCAACCAGTTAGGCTTGCCGCCTTTCTATCGCTTGGGCGGAGGGTTCTCTTCTGGCTGCTGGGCTTCAACGATCGCGACCTGCCGGCTGCGGGGCCTTGCGCTTGTTGTCGCCCTGCTGTTGTCGCTGGCCGGCGTCTGCCGCCGGAGTTCTTGGAGCTTGAGGAGCCACTTTGCCAGTTGCGCTGATTTGAATTTCCGCCTTCATGGAGGAGTCGGCTGTGGCGTACTTGTCCGCTATGATCAGCAGCTCGTCGAGGGTTTCTGGCTCGTTGCAGAGGAGCTTGTGCTTGAGGAGGGTGCCTTCTCGGCACCCGGCTGTGAAGTACTCGATGGCCTGCACCTCGTGCACGCCCTCGCAGGAGTTCCGAAGCTCAGCCCAACGCGTGAGGTAGTCGCGAGTCGACTCGTCAGGACCTTGCACGCATGAGAGCTGACGAGGCTTGGGAGGACGCTTGTATGTGCTGGTGAAGTTGCGGACGAACGCTTCGGTGAAGTCGACCCAGCTATTGATGCTGCGGGGCTTTAGGCTGTTCAGCCATGTCCGGGCCGTGCCCTGGAGCATGAGCGGAACGTACTTTACGGCGAAACGCTTGTTGCCGTTTGCTATGCTGACAGCCGTGGAGTAGTTGACTAGCCAGTCTTCTGGCTTCACGGAGTCGGTATACTTGGGCGTGTCTCTTGGGAGCGTGAACCCTTTGGGAAAGGGCTCGTCCCGAATGCGGGGCCCGAAACAAGGCGGACCCAGCTTGTCTTCTTCTTTCAGCGCCAGGGACTGGTGAAGTCGGTCAATCCGGTGGCGGGCGTCATTCTCTCCAACTCCCTCTCGGCGGCCAAGGCGGTCATCGAGAGTCGGATGGTCAACAGGCGGCAGGGAGACTCGCCTCTCCTTACGGGGAGGGGGAGGCGGACAGTCGTCCCGTCGTTCCACTGCTCTCGGGCGGCCATCTCGGTCGCGCTCTATGGTAATGCGAGTCCGACTGTGGCTGACAGCCGGCTCCTTGTCCTTTCTTCCTCGGGCGCCGCCAGTCGGCGTCCGAGACGTCGCGCCTTGATCTCAGCGCGGGTCGTCGTTTGGCCGCTGCGGCGCCTCCGTGCGGCAGCCGGCCTTATTCTGCGCAGCGGCCGCGTCGAGGAGCCGCTGGACTCGCTCCATCATGAGGCGACGTTCTTTGCCCTTGAAATTGTCCAGCTCATCCGCTGCTACCTGGGCGGCTCGGATGTTCTCCGCTAGTGTAGCGTACACGGGGCGGCTAGCCCCAAACAGGCTGGCGATGGCTACGCCGCGCTGCTGGACCGCGCCAAGGTGGCTGGGCCCTGCCGGGGCCGGCGAGCCGCCAACGGCGCGATCCATCTCCCGCTGGTAAGCTTCTGACAAGCGTCTCATGCTGGCCAGCTTCTTCACGCCTTCAACGAGCTGAAGGCGGCGTGCTTCTAACGTCTCTGCATCAGCATCTTCCGGAATGGGCGCAGTTAGGTCTTGCAGCGCCGCGCCGAGTGAGTCGGGCGCTCCTCCGCCAGGGAACTCATCATGACTGATGACTAGCACCTCAGTGACGGTGCTTCCGCCGCTCTCTGCGTGGGGGAGAGGTTCGTCGTAGACCACCATGTTGGTGGGGAACGCGTCGAGCGACGCAGTGTCGGAGTCGACCAGCATCGGGTCGGTGGAGCCTACGGACTCCAAGTCTACGGCAGGCCTGCCGGAAACGTGGAGTTGATCGAGGAGGCCCGTGAGGAGGTTCTCGGGGCCGCCTGTGCCTGCATCGGACGCAGGTTCGTCGGAGAGGCGGACCTCGCCGACAAGTTCGGCCAAGGAGTTGGCTGCGCAGGCAATCTCAAGGCCGCACAACGCGTCGATGCAAACTGCGTCTGGCGTGCCTGGCTGGCTGCGCTCGCTAGGGAGGAAAAGGGTTCCCGTCCAGAACAGATCTCCGGACGGCGGTGCACCAGGCCCCACGGTGGGCGCCAAATGTCGGGGGTTTGGTGCGACATACTCCAACAGATGGCTTATCATGGTGGGGGCGAGTAGAATGTCGCCGGTGCCTGGAAACGGGATGAGGCGAAGACATGCACGCCGGCGAATCTTACCCAGCTTCAGGGCTCTCCGGGGAGATAATACCCCTACTGCTGCTCTGCGGGGTCTCCGCATGATCACTATGGCCAAGTGTTTACACGGTTGCTCCTTGAGCTATTTCTTAGAGGTAGGAGAGGGCAAGGCTAGCTCTCTCCTTCTATCTGGTATGGTCTAGAGCTACTGGGTTCCAACCCTTTGCATGGGTGCCCTGGGGGTTTATATAGGCCTACCCCCAGGGGTACAATGGTAATTCGTCTGGGCGCGGGCCCAGCCGTCAGTGCCTTTGGCCTCCGATTTCTCCGCCGACTGCTGGGGCCCGCTGATTGGTGGGCCCCACTGACTGGTCTGATACGGAGCCAACAGGCCGCGTCCGCCGTGGGCGGGTCTTGCCGGCTACTGATTACTGTAGCCATGCTTCTGATGACGCGGGCTTGGTCATGGGGTCGTGGCAATAGTCCCGCCGCCTGGCAGGCGATCACTATTGCCACTCCCCATCATATCTTGATTAATGGTGCATGGGGCCCTGGGGAGGGCTCGGCCGACTCCCCGGGCCGACTCCTGACGGATCTGACTGGCGGTCCTCTCGCCGTCTCCTAGGGTCTCACTGACTGGTGGGACCTGCTGCTTCCGGGCCGTTCAGACAAGCTGCTGTGGGCACAGGCCTCGGTACTATGGTGCTGATGTCAGGGCTGCCAGGGCAACAGTGCCATGCCACATGGAGATCTTCCCGAGTACGGCGTGCTGTGGCCATGCCTGCCCTTGGTAAGGGGCGGGAGTGGGCTTCACTTCAGCCACGCCCCTACCCCGTACCCTTCGATGAGGTCATGGGTTTGTTGGAGTCGCCGGCCGACTCCCCAAAGCCGGCTTCTCTGGAAGTCGTCCCTGGGACTCGGCCGTGAGCGGGCAGTCGGCCGCCCTGCCGTCGACTCCTCAGGAGGCGGCTCTTCGCCCTGGGGCCTTGAGGGGCGCAGCCTGCCCCGATGTCTTGAAAGGTTATGGGACTTGGGTTGGCCTACCCGTGGCCCAATACTCCGACAGGGACCATCTCCTGGATGTGATCCGATGACAGATTTAAGTCATGTTCCTCGGAGAAAGGGGGAGCGATCGCTGCGGTCTCAAATCCATTGAAGATCAAGTCTCCACGGATATCCGCGATGTAGTTCAAGCTTCCAAATCTGACCTAGTGGCCAGGGGCGTAGCTATCGATCTGCTCCAAATGGCCGAGCGAGTTGGCCTGCAGTACGAAGCTGCCGAACATGAGAATCTGTCCGGGGAGGAAGGTTTCTCCTTGGACAGCGTCTTTATAGACGATTGAAGGGGCCATCGAACCTTTCATCGACGGCACAGTGGAACTCTCAATGAAACCACCAATTTCAGTGTCAAAACTGGCAGATCTCAGGTAGGGGGTCCCGAACTGTGCGTCTAGGACCGATGGTAACAGGAGACAGGGGACACAATGTTTACCCAGGTTCAGGCCCTCTCTATGGAGGTAATACCCTATGTCCTGCTTGATTGATATTGACGAATATGGGTGTTACAAGAGTTGATCTACCACGAGATCGTAATGGCTAAACCCTAGAAGCCTAGCCTGTATGACTATGGTAATGAATATATCCTTTCCGGACTAACCCCTCCGGTTTATATAGACACCGGGGGGGATCTAGGGTTTACATAGAGTCGGTTACATGAGAAGGAATCTTCATAGTCGGTCGCCAAGCTTGCCTTCCACGCCAAGGAGAGTCCAATCCGGGCACAGGTACAGTCTTCGGTCTTCATGTCTTCACAGCCCATCAGCCCGACCCATGGATAACAGGCCAGACGCCCGAGGACTCCTCAGTCCAGGACTCCCTCAGGAATGCCGGAACACGACAACGAGAAAGAAGAACAAAACCGGTAACGAGGATAACGGTATAGTGAGCATGTGATGACTCAGGAGGATACTTATGCATCACATGTTTTGTGAAGTATCATGAAGAAAAGGGAACATAACATGATAACTAAAGGTTCACTCGAATATCATTCGTGTGCTCATAGGGATCGATATGGACGTCCATAGTTCCTCTATCGGTCTTGAACAAAGGGGTTTCGTTCATGTCTATGAGTTACCGAACCTGCAGGGTCACAAGCTTAAGGCAATCACGATCTGTTGAGTGCTAGTAGGATGAGAGTAATGAGAATATATCTGTGGAATTGTTTCATAAATATTTGAAATAGTTTCAAGAGGATCCGGAAGAGTTTCGAGGAGTATCGGGTAATACCGAGTATTACCGATAATTAATATATAGGTGGAAAATGTTTCTGGTGGTGTTAAATTATATATAAGGGTCTAGTAATTATTAGAAGGATTTATGTTTAATTTAAAATCAACGGGCCTTAAAAGGCCAAGAGGTGGAAGACAACTTGGGCCACAAGGGCCCAAGTGGAGGAGGCGCCTGCTACTTGTGAGCTGCGTTGGGATTTCCCCGAAGAGGAGAGGATGATGTAGTACTATAGAGATAAGTATTTCCCTCATTTAAGAACCAAGGTTATCAATCAAGTAGGAGAACCAAGCAACACCTCGTTAGCAGTACCTACACACAAAATAACAAATACTTGCACCCAACGCAAACAAGGGGTTGTCAATCCCTCGGCGGTTAATTGCAAGGATCAAATATCATAGTGATAGATAGATAAATGAAAACACAAAATAAAATAAAGTAATTAAAATTATAGAAAAGTATTTTTTTGATTTTTAATATACGATAAAGATAGACCCAGTGCCATAGTTTTCATTAGAGGCTTCTCTCTTGAAAATAGCATACGGTGGGCAAACAAATTATTGTTGGGCAACTGATGGAAAAACGAATAATCATGACGATATTCAAGGTAATGATCATGTATATAGGCATCGCGTCCGAGACAAGTAGATTGACACCTGCCTGCATCTACTACTATTACTCCACACATCGATTGCTATCCCGCATGCATCTAGAGTATTAAGTTCATAAAGTACGGAGTAACACCTTAAGCAAGATGACATGATGTAAAAAAAAGTAAACTCGAGCAATATGAATAAACCCCATTGTTGTACCCTTAATGACAATAATACAAATACGTGTCTTGTCCCCTTCTGTCATCGGGATATAGATCACTTCAAGATTGAACCCATCACAAAGCACCTCTCCCACTGCAAGATAAATCAATCTAGTTGGCCAAACCAAATCAATAGATCAGAGAGAAATACAAAACTATAATAACCATGCATAAAAGAGTTCAGAGAAGACTCAAGTAATATTCATGGATAATCTGATCACAAACTCACAATTCATCGGATCCCAACAAACACACCGCTAAAAGTGATTACATCAAATAGATCTCCAAGAACATTGAGGAGAACATTGTACTGAAGATCAAATAGAGAGAAGAAGCCATCTAGCTAGTAGCTATGGACCCATAGGTTTGTGGTAAACTACTCACACATCATCGGAGGGGCAGCAAGGTTGATGTAGAAGCCCTTCGTAATCAATTCCCCCGTCGGCAGAGTGCCAGAAAAGGCCTCTAGATAGGATCTCGCAAGAACAAAAGCTTGTGGCAACGGAAAATGTGGTTTGGGTGGCTCTCTATTGGTTTCTAGATTTTATAGAATTTTTAGAGTCATAATTAGGTCAAACAGAGGGAAGGGGGGCCACGGGGCACCAGGGTGTGCCTTGGTGGCTTGTGGGCCACTCCTTCATCTTCTGACTTCCTCCTGAAGCTTCTAGGGTCTCTTATGTCCAGAAAAAAATCGTCAAAAAGTTTCGTCGCATTTGGACTTTGTTTGGTACTGATATCCTGGAAAACCAAAAACTGGCAAAAAAACAACAACTAACACTTGGCACTAAGTTAATAGGTTAGTCCCCAAAAATGATATATAATAACATATAATTGCATATAAAACATCCAAGATTGATACTATAGCATGGAACAATACAAAATTATAGATACATTCAAGACGTATCAACCATCCCCAAGCTTAATTCCCGCTCGTCCTCGAGTAGGTAAATGATAAAAACAGAATTTTTTGATGTGGAATGCTACCTAACATGTTCATCATGTAATCTCTTTTGTGTGGCATGAATATTAAGGATCCGAATAATTCAATGCAATAGTCCGTAGTTTGACATAAAAACAGTAATAATAAGGCATACCAACAAACAGTCATGCCTTTCAAAATATTAATGCTAAAGAACGTTATCCATACAAAATCATATAGCCTTGTCATGCTCCATCTTCTTAACACAAAATCATGCACAACCCTAATGACAAGCCGAGCAATTGGTTCATACTTTTTAACGCGCTTCGGCTTTTTCGACCCTCAGGCAATACATGAGCAGAAGCCATGGATATAGCACTATGGGTGGAATAGAGTATGGTAATAGAGATTGATATGGATAACACAAAAAGGAGAAAGTCTCACATCGAAAAGAAAACTAAGTGGGTGTGCATCCAACTTGCTTGCTCATGAAGACCTCGGGCATTTGAGGAAGCCCATCATTGGAATATACAAGCCAAGTTCTATAATGGAAAATTCCCACTAGTTATTTGAAAGTGAAAGCATAGGAGACTCTCTATATGAAATACATGGTGCTACTTTGAAGCACAAGTGTGGAAAGGATAGTAACATTGCCCCTTCTCTCTTTTTTCTTTTCCCTTTTTCCTTTTTTTCCTTTTGGCTCTTTTTTTGCCTCTTTTCTTTCTTTCTTTCTTTCTTTCTTTTCGTCTGGAGTCTCATCCCGACTTGTGGCGGAATCATAGTCTCCATCATCCTTTCCTCACTTGGGACAACGCTCTAATAATGAATATGATGGTCATCACACTTCTATTTACTTACAACTCAAAAATTTACAACTTGGTACTAGAACAAAATATGACTGTATATAAATGCCTCTGGCAGTGACCAAGATGTGCAATGATCTAGTGTAACATGTATAAAAAATGATGAATGGTGGCTGAGCCAGAAATACTATGTCATCCTATATGATCATGCATGCAATATATCTCGGAATGGGTATGGAAATGCCATAATAGGTAGGTATGGTGGCTGTTTTGAGGAATATGTAAGGAGGCTTATGTGTGGTAGAGCGTATCATAACGCGGGGTTTGGATGCACTGACGAATTTTGCACCACGTCTCAAGGTGAGAAAGGGCAATGCATGGCACCGAAGAGACTAGCAAACTGCGGGAAGGCGAGAGTGTGTATAATCCATGGACTCACATTAGTCATAAAGAACTCACATACTTATTGCAAATATTTGTTAGCCCTCGAAGAAAAGTACTACTATGCATGCCCCTAGGGGGTAGATTGGTAGGAAAAGACCATCGCCCGTCCCCGGCCGCCACTCATAAGGAAGACAATCAATAATAAATCATGCTCCAACTTCATAGCATAACGAGAGACCATACATGCATGCTTCGGGAATCACAAACATTACCACCAATATTCTTACTAAACCACAATTACTCACTAGCGCAACCCTCATATTACCACCTCTATATTGCAAAACTATTACAAGGAATCAAACTTATCATATTCAATGATCTACATGAAAGTTTTTATTATATCCCTCTTGCATACCTATCATATTAGGACCAAATTCATAACTTGTACTAATTTCCATTGTTGTTATCAACTCTCAGAAAGATATAAATGAAGCATGAGAGTGCAACTATTTCTTTAAAATATAAACACCGCCGTGCTCTAAAAGATATAAGTGAAGCACTAGAGCAACTGCCTAACTCAAAAGTATAAGTGAAGCATATAGAGTATTCTAACAAATCACGAATAATGTGTGTCCCTCTCAAAAAGGTGTGTTCAGCAAAGATGATTGTGGCAAACTAAAAAGCAAACAAACCAATGACTCATATAATACACGACGCTCCAAGCAAAACTCATATCATGTGATGAATAAGAATATAGCTCCAAGTAATATTACTGATAGTTTCTAGAATAAAGAGGGGATGCCCAGAAGGCATCCCCAAGATTAGGATCTTTCCACTCCTTATTCCTTCATCCATCCTGATCTCACTCAAAACTTGAAAACTTCAGCACACAAAACTCAAAAGAAAACTCGTGTGATCCGTTAGTATAACAAAGCAAATCACCACTTTAGGTACTGTTGTAAACTCACTCATATTTTATTATTGCATTATACCTACTGTATTCTAACTTAACCATGGCTTATACCCCATGATGCAACCCATAGATTCATTAAAACAAGCAAAAAATGCAACGAAAACAGAATCTGTTAAAAACAGAACAGTGTGTAATGATTTGAACAATGACCATACTTATATAACTCCATAAATTCTGAAAAAATTAGGAAAAACATGGGCAATTTGTATATCACTCATGCGTAAAATATTCACAATTTTATCATGCTCCGGTGAATTTTAACAATTCTGCTACTGGACGCAAAAGTTTCTATTTTTCACAAAATCAAAGCAATTGTCATCCAAATCATCCCAAAGACATTACTTGGCACAAACACTAATTAAAACACAAAAACACAACCATAATAGTAGCATAATTGTGTGCACACTAAAATATAGGAAAGGAACTACAAAATAAGATAGATATTGGATTGCCTCCCAACAAGCACTATTTGTTTTACGCCCCTAGCTAGGCGTAATGCATAGTTTGAAGTGTCGTCATCCTTCAAATTAATCCCATAGGTGTCCCTCATAATAGATTCATATGGTGGTTCTCTTTCTAGGAAGTGTTCCATACCCTACTTTAACGGAAATTAGAATTTTGTATTCACTTCTTTCATATCAATAATAGCACCTATGGTTCATAAGAAAGGTCTACCAAGGATTATGGGACAAGACGGATTGCAATCAATATCAAGCCAC
Organism: Triticum urartu; assembly: GCF_056163025.1. NCBI lineage: Eukaryota > Viridiplantae > Streptophyta > Magnoliopsida > Poales > Poaceae > Triticum > Triticum urartu. The sequence continues at coordinate 163,983,899 of NC_141876.1, forward strand.
AATGAAATCAGCAAGAACATAATTCCTATTTGCAAGAAGAAGAACATTATTTTATTCTACCCAAAAGTTTCTTAATAGCCGAATCCGCCAAGTGCAAATTAAGAGAATATTCATCCATATTACTAAAACCTAGCACATCACAAAAAGATTTTGGAATTGTGGAAACGCTAGCACCCAAATCACATAAAGCATTGCACTCTTAATTTTTAATTTTAACTTTAGTGGTAGGTTCACACTCATCATATAATTTCCTAGGTATTGAGACCTCCAATTCTAGCTTTTCTTCTAAAGCTTTCATCATCGCTTCTACAATATGTTTAGTAAAAGCCTTATTTTGTTCATAAGCATTGGGTGAATTTAGCATGGATTTCAACAAGGAAATACACTCAGTTAAAGGGAAACTATCAGAATTAAACTCCTTGAAATCCAAAATAGTGGGCACATCGCTATTTAAAGTTTTGACCTCTCCAAACCCACTTTTATCAAAAAAACATTGAGATTTTCACCATCCAAACAATGGGGATGCCTTCTAACTAAACTTGACTCTTTTTAATTACTTTTAATACAAATAAACAAAGATTCAATGCGTTTAACACCAATCATTTTAATATCTTCATCATGATTGCGATAAAAACCGGGCGGATCACTTTTTATAAGAATTCTCGCTTAGCCCTCAACCTAGCGGTTCTTTCTTTACTTTCATACATAGGGACATAAAGAGCTTTAATGCATTCATTAATATCAAGCTTGGGTGTCAAAATTTTAGATTTAAGATTTTCCACATCATGAACAATTCTATCCATCCTCCTAGACATATCATTAAGTTTACTCAATTTTTCTTCTATCATAGTCTTGAGAACTTTTTGAGCATTAATAAAATTTTCAATATTATTTTCAAGATCAGAGGGCATACTATTATTATTATTATTATTATTATTATAAGAATTACCATATGAATTGCCATAATAATTAGAGGAATTTCCCGGAAACGACCTATGATTAAAATTACCTCTAAGCATTACTATTGAAATTGTTTCGTGAGACAAAATTCACATCTACGGGATCATTATTTTGCTCAATCAAAGTAGAAAATGGCACATCATTAGGATCAATATGAGCACTTTTAATAGCAACCATTTTCATAAGTGCATCTACTTTATCAATCAAAGTATTAATTTCTTCAACCAAATTCACTTTTTTACTAGTAGGAGTTCTTTCAATATGCCATTGTGAATAATTCGCCATAATATTATCAAGCAACTTTGTAGCTTCTCCTAATGTGATTTCCATAAAGGTACCACCTGCGGCGCAATCTAAAAGATTTCTAGAAACAAAGTTCAACCATGCATAAAAGTATTGTATGATCATCCACAAACTTAAACCATGAGTAGGGCAATTTCTTATCATTAATTTCACCCTATCCCAAGGTTGGGAAACATGTTCATGCTCAAGTTTCTTAAAATTAATAAATTGATTTCTAAGAGAAATAATTTTCGCATGAGGAAAATACTTGGCAATGAAAGCATCCTTAAACTTATCCCAAGAACCAATACTATTTTGTGGCAAGGATGAAAACCAAGTTTTAGCACGATCTCGTAGTGAGAACGGAAATAATTTTGATTTGACAATATCATTATCCACATCTTTTTTCTTTCACATATCACACAATTTATTGAAAGTGTTAAGATGGGACAAGACATCTTCATTATGACTACCGGAAAATTGTTCTTTCATAACAAGATTTAGCAAAGCGGCATTAATATCACAAGACTCCACACTAGTGGAGGGAGGAGAAATCAGAGTACTAATAAAATCATTATTATTAGTATTGGAAAAGTCACACAATTTTGTATTTTCTTGAGACATCGCAACAAAGCAAGCAAACAAGCAAAAAGGCAAACAGAAAATATTGTTGTGTTTTTGTGAAAACATTTTAGAAGTGGGGGAGATGGAAAAGAAAGGCAACTAGCAAATAATGTAAATGCAAGGACGTGAAAGTTTATGCGATGGTACTTGATAGATGTTGATGATATCTCCCCGGCATCGGCGCCAGCAATTCTTCCTGCTACTTGTGGGCTGCATTGGATTTCCCCGAAGAGGACATGATGATGCAATACAGTAGAGATAAGTATTTCCCTCTGTTAAGAACCAATGTTATCAATCTAGTAGGAGAACCAAGCAACACCTCGTTAGCAGTACCTACACAAATAACAAATACTTACACCCAACGCAAACAAGCGGTTGTCAATCCTTCGACGGTTAATTGCAAGGATCAAATCTCGTAGTGATAGATAGATAAATAAAAATAGAAAAATAAAGAAAGTAAGTAAAATTGTAGCAAAGTATTTTTGGAATTTAATATATGATAAAGATAGACCTAGGGGCCATAGTTTTCACTAGAGGCTTCTCTCTTGAAAATACCATACAATGGATAAACAAATTACTGTTTGGCAATTGATAGAAAAGCGAATGATCATGACGATATCCAAGGCAATGATCATGTATATAGGCATCACGTTCGAAACAAGTAGACCGACTCCTGCCTATATCTACTACTGTTACTCCACACATCGACCACTATCCAGCATGCATCTAGAGTATTAATTTCATAAAGAATGGAGTAATGCCTTAATGATAACATGACAACCATTTATACATCCTCGGTCATCAAAGGAGAAATCATAATAATTTGTGTCAAATGAATACATTGCCAGGTGAACTCTAATTTAAGTTCATACTATAACTTGGAACGCATGGCTACACTTTCATCTCCTTTGTTGTTAGTTGAACTCAGGTGCAATATCGAAGAAGGGTAAACACATTTCAGTCTGTGCAAAACAAGGTTTTATGGCGAACAAACAAAGTTAGGAGTTGAAGAAGAAATAAGTTGTCTCCTAAAGAAACATTGTTTCGATCCTGATGAAACAATGTTTTGCCCAAGTTTGGATATCAAGCAATATGAATAAACCCCATTCTTTTACCCTTAATGGCAACAATACAAATACGTGCGCCCCCTTCTATCATTGGGATATAGATCACTGCAAGATTGAACCCATCACAAAGCACCTCTCACATTGCAAGATAAATCAATCTAGTTGGCCAAACCAGATCAAAAAGAAATACAAAGTTATAATAATCATGCATAAAAGAGTTCAAAGAAAACTCAAATAATATTCATGGATAATCTTATCATAAACTCACAATTCATCGGATCCCAACAAAAACATCACAAAAAGTGATTACATCAAATAGATCGCCAAGAACATCGAAGAAAACATTCTATTGAAGATCAAAGAGAGAGAGGAAGCCATCTAGCTACTAGCTATGGACCTGTAGGTCTGTGGTAAACTACTCACACATCATCAGAGGGGTAGTAAAGTTGATGTAGAAGCCCTCAGTGATCGATTCCCCCTCCAGCAGAGTGCCGGAAAAGGCTCCAGATGGGATCTCGCGAGAACAGAAGCTTGCGGTGGCGGAAAAAGTGTTTTGGTTGGCTCTCTGTTGGTTTCCCAATTTTAGAGAATTTATAGAGGCAGAATTAGGTCAAACGGAGCGAAGGGGGGCCCACAGGGCACCAGGGCGCGCCTACCCCCCTGTGTGTGCCCTTGTGGTTTGTGAGCCACTCCTTCATCTTCTAACTTCCTCTTGAAGCTTCTAGGATCTCTTATATCCAGAAAAAGATCGTCAAAAAGTTTCATGGCATTTGGACTTCGTTTGTTACTAATATCCTAGAAAACAAAAATAGGCAAAAAACAGCAACTAGCACTTGGCACTAAGTTAATAGGTTAGTCCCAAAGAGTGATATATATAATGACATATAATTGCATATAAAACATCCAAGGTTGATACTATAATAGCATGGAAGAATAAAAAATTATAGATACGTTGGAGACGTATCATCGCCCCCTTCCATGTGTGTGTGTGTGTGTGGGGGGGGGTGAATCCCCCCTTTGGCTAGCACCACAATGAGGCTTTCCCTCCTTGGTGGCTGCCTCTCCCTTCCCCTCTAACTCATATATACTTGCGGTATTGACCACAACTGTACACAAAAGTTTTGGAGCCTCCTCTATTTCATCTGCCCTAGTTCTAGTTGGTCCTTGTCGACTAATTAGAGCTTGGTGTAGTTCCTCTAATCCTCATAATTAGAAGCCATGTGTGGTTCTAATCTCCTCCCTCTAAGTCTCCAATGATCATTAGCTCTGGATGGTGAAGCGCTGCCAGATCTTGAAGGTTGCATGCTTGTAACCAAGCAGAGAGGTCGTGCTTTCGGTCTCCGGTTCCATGGACTGTTCGTGCGATCAATCATCGGCAGTTCGAGGGACTCCAAGTACAATCTACACCAACACGTTCTTCTTCCACTGCAACTCGGTGTTAGTAACGATCGTGATCACAACCCTTTATGCATCTTCATAATGATCTTGGGTGTGCGTAGGTGCGATTTTTTGTTTTCTACTACGTTTCCCAACAGTGGCATCATTAATGGTTCTGTGGATAGATGTAGGTTGTGATCTAGCTCACATATGGATGTGAGAGTTTATTTTCTTGCTATGCTTCGCTCGAGTGTTGCTTCGGTTCAGTTCATTAATGGCATGATGTCTCTTTTCACAAGGTTCTGACAATCGATCGACTCTGGTTGTTGATGATCTGCTAATGGTTCATTGGGGTTCAACTAGTCAAGAATAGTGAACCATCGCGTACACAAGAGGGCCGTGAAAATGAACGATCTTCTAGGGGGTCACACGTATTTGACAAAGTTTAGTGTGGGGATGAGATTTTTAATTAAGTCTCTTCTTTCACGCACCCCGAAACTTAATCTAGCATCAGGAATTATCACATATGTCGTGGACGTAGGTAGCTAGTATTATTTGTTAAAACTGGCAACCACGTAACCAAAATTGCTAAGCCTGATTAGAGGATGTCTAACTTTGTTTTGCAGAGTATTCATGTGACGTGGTATAGCCCTTTTCATGATAATGAGTTTATGTATGAGATGGTTATATTTCGTAATTTTAAGTGGCCTGTGTGTCACGGCATCATGGTTGGAGCTAGGAGATTGTCACGTTAATGTAAATATCATAAGGATAGCCTACAGGTTGCAGGTGATGATGGAAAGAATACACAGAGGACCCCAACATGGAGAAGTTGTACTAGGCGCGGGACGAGGAGCTATAATTTCGTGCCATGGCAGAATCTTTGAATCTGGTTCCACGACAATGTTTTCTGAAATTGCCTCCATGACTACGTTTTTGAAATAGTTGCCACGGCAATGAAATATTGGTCATCACAACGCTTGAACTAAAGATTGAAGGTGGTAATGAAGGATTCCCAGCGTCCAACACTACTGCAGGATGCTGCTAAGACGACACAACGATCAGAGACCCTTCGACGAAACTGTGTGCGATGCAATAATCGCAAATGGTGGTGTAAAAGAACTATCAAAAAAGGTGCAAAACGTTTGCGATGGCGGAGCCATCAAACACGGTTCAGATTTTAGTTGCATGTGCGATGCAGGGCATACAGTTTAGTTCAATGAACTGTTTGCGATGAGGCGGAACAAAAGAAACGGCAGCCAGATGAAGGCGTGTGCGATATACAGCATACGGTTCACTCGGATGAACTGTTTGTGATGAGGAGGAACAATAGAAATGGGCAGCTAAATAAAGGTGTGTGCGATTGAGGGCATACGCTTCAGAAGGATTAACTGTTTGCGATTAGGCAACATAACAGAAACGGGTCAGCCAGATCAAAGTGTCTGCGGCATTCACTTCACACGGATAAACTATTTGCGATTAGCCACAACAAACTGAAGCAGTTAGATAGATCAACATGTGTGCGCTAGACGGGCACACACATTCTAATTAAAAGAAGCGTGCACGATGGTAATAACGAGCGCGGACGGTTTTTGGAACAAGACGTGTGTGGACATTGCCTGTTGCGGTGCACCCTATGGTGCAAACGCCACGTACGCGGCCGAGAAGGCGTACGTGCCCACGTTACGCCTTCCGGGAATAGTGTCGCACTTATAACCGTCAGTAAATTTTGAGCCTGTGTCCCGTCACATTTTGCAAACCTGTTCACACCGATCAAAACCTAAACGGTTTCCCACTTAGGAGCGTATTAGTACTCGGTTATAAATACTACTACTCCAAGATGACTGCACATTCCTCCTCAACTCCTCATCCACAAAAACAAACAAGTCATTCATCATCGTTCCCTTGCGTCAGCCATAGCCAGTGTGAGTTCTGGGTTGAGAGATTGCCACCAGAGAGATGCGAGCATGGAAGCAGAAGCACGAGAGATGTCCCGTCTCGATGCGAACGCAGTCGGCATGTCCCACCGCATGGCCGTAGCAGCGCAGAGGTCCCGCTACACCACTGAAGCAGCACGGACGTCGCGACACACCGTTAATGCGGCAGATTGGTACGGCCGCGCCGCGGAATGTGACGCCCGGATAGTTAAGATACAGTAATTCTCTGCTAATGATGCCACGTCACTTCGATTACTATCGTTAATCTCGCGTTAGTTCAAAAACCGATTCAAAAACCAAATTAAAAAAAAATCAAACAATTAAAGTTTTCAAAAGTCAAAACTAAAATGTTCTTAATATGACAAGTAATTCATAAGACATATTGGTGGAGAAACCAACTCTTTACAAAATGTTTAAATGCACTAACCTAATTAAATCATTAGCTAAAACCATTAATTAAATGCCTTTTGTGTTGTGAAAATTACTAAACTAAATTATTTTAGGTTGAAACCTTTTTTTGGTTGTGACATATTTGGTAACATCAAATTAGGTGCCATTTTGGTATTTTGCTAAATCAAAAATAAAGGGAAACTAAGCTAAAACAGAAAGGAAATAAAATAAACAAAAGAAAAGAAAACACAAAACCAGAAAAACAAGACTAGCAAAAAAAGGAGAAAGAGACCCCCCCCCACTGGACCCCTTGGCCCAACTGGGCCATGGCCCAGCCGGCCACCCCCACCCCCTGCCCCAAAACCCTAACTCCCCCCACACACGACCGCACACTCCCCCCCCACTCCCCACGTCTCCCTCTCGATCCCATCTGGATCGGGGAGGGGCCCGACCCCGACGTCGCCCGGATCGATCCCGGCGCCACTCACCACCCTGCCGCCCTCGTCGCCGGTGGCTCGGTCACTGGCCCCCGCCCTCGTCCTCGCGCCCCGTCGCCTCTCCCTCGACGGCGCCCCTCGCTGCGACGGCCGCGACCGTGCCCTCGACGCCCGACGCCGCCTCGACCACGCCTCCCCGCCCGAACGGCCACCTCGCCGGAGCTGCCCCGCCGTCCTCTCTGTCACGGCCTCAACTCCTCCCCGAGCCCACTGCCCTTGACCCCACGATCTCCGGTGAGGCCACGGCCTCCGCACCCCTCCTCTCTCTCCCCTTCGCTTGCTCACCGCGCCGTTCACGCTCCGGCACGCCCGCGCCTCGTCGGCGCCCGCGCGCGCCCGCACGGCCACAACCTCAGTCCCGCCGCTCCTCAACACATCGCGCACACGCCACACCGCCCGCTGCTGTCATTGAGCATCGCCCGAAGACGCCCGCTCCTTCATCCCCTGTCCCCACGTCCCCGTGCCGCCTCACGCCGCGGTGGTCGCCGCTCCGACCGCCTGGCCGGCACCGTGGCCTACGGCCCCGCCTTGCGACACCACCTCCCTTGCTCCGGCCACCTCGGCCATGGCCTCGCCCCTCTCCTGGCGTCGCTGCTGGCCGTTGGCCGCGCGCGCCCCGCGGCCTGCAGCCGTTCCTGCCGGCCCCGCCGCTCGCCGGCACTGGCCGCCCCTCTCCCCGACCCCATCGGCGCCCGCGCGCCCAGCCGGGTGCGCCCTCGTGGCTGCGCCCGTGCGCCCGAACCCCCCTGTGCCCGTTAAGGCCTGGGCCACTGGACAACGGGGTCCACCCCCAGAACGTATAAAAAAAATAAAAAATAATAAATAATACAATTAATTAATTAATTAACTAATTAATTAACTTAATTAATTTTGATTAAATTAACCAATTAAGATTAATTAACCTAATGATTAGTTAACATAATTAACTACTGTTAATTAGCTAATTAATTAGTATGACGGTGGGGCCCACCCCCTAATTAATTTTGATTAGTTTAATTAAACTGTTTAATTAAAATGTGTCACTGACCAGTGGGACCCACTGGACAGGTTGACCAGTCAACCCCCATTGACTGCTGACGTCGGCATGACATCATGCTGATGTCATATATCCATTTCGAATTAATTTAAATAATTACTTAAATTCCAGAAATTAATAAAATCTTTAGAAAATCATATCTTTTAATCCGTAACTCGGATTAAATTATTTTCAACATGAAAGTTGCTTAGAACGACGAGACGAATCCGGATCCACAGCCCGTTCGTCCGCCACGCATCCCTAGCATAGCGAACACGCAACTTTCCCCCTCCGGCTCCTCTGTCCGAAAACGCGAAACACTGGGAATACTTTCCCGGATGTTTCCCCCTTCACCGGTACCACCTCGTACCGCGTTAGGGCACACCTAGCATCACGCTTTGTCATGTCATGCATCGTCATGCATTTGTTTGCAATATATTTATTGTTTCTTCCCCCTCTTCTCTCGCTAGACACCGAGACTGACGCCGTTGCTACCCAGTACGACTACGGTGTTGACGACCCCTCTCTCTTACCAGAGCAACCAGGCAAGCCCCCCCTTGATCACCAGATATCGCCTACTCTCCTCTATACTGCTTGCATTAGAGTAGTGTAGCATGTTACTGCTTTCCGTTAATCCTATCATGATGCATAGCCTGTCCTTGCTACTACTGTTGTTACCTTTACCTGCAATCCTAATGCTTAGTATAGGATGCTAGTTTATCATCAGTGGCCATACATTCTTGTCCGTCTGCCATGCTATATTATCGGGCCGTGCTCACTCGGGAGGTGATCACGGGTATATACTTATACATAATATATGATACTTGTGATGACTAAAGACGGGTCGGCTCGTAGGAGTACCCGTGAGTGATCCACGGATTGGGTCCGAAAGGAGGTTTGTCCCGACGGCCCTCTGAGTGGATCTTCGTGGCGAAGCGACATGGCAGGTTGAGGCCACCTAGGAGAGAGGTGGGCCTGGCCCTGGTCGGTGTTCGCGGTTATTTCAAAATAACACTTTTAACGAGATCTTGGTATTTGATCTGAGTCTGGCTACTGGCCTATACGCACTAACCATCTACGCGGGGACAGTTATGCGCACTCGACATCGTGGTATCAGCCGAAGCCTTCGTGACATCAGCAACTGAGCGGCACGCGCCAGATTGGACTGGAACGCCTGCTAGGCTAGGTCTGCTTCCGGCCGCCCTCGCAACGTGCAGGTGTGCAATGGGCGATGGGCCCAGACCCCTGCGCCATAGGATTTAGACCGGCGTGCTGACCTCTTTGTTGTGCCTAGGTAGGGCTGCGACATGTTGATCTTCCGAGGCCGGGTATGACCCAGGAAAGTGTGTCCGGCCAAATGGGATCGAGCGTGTTGGGTTATGTGGTGCACCCCTGCAGGGAAGTTAATCTATTCGAATAGCCGTGATCATCGGTAACAGGACGACTTGGAGTTGTACCTTGACCTTATGACAACAAGAACCGGATACTTAATAAAACACACCCTTCTAAGTGCCAGATACAACCGGTGATCGCTCTCTCACAGGGCGACAAGGGGAGGATCATCGGTTAGGATTATGCTATGCGATGCTACTTGGAGGACTTCAGTCTACTCTCTTCTACATGCTGCAAGACGGAGGCTGCCAGAAGCGTAGTCTTCGACAGTATTAGTTATCCCCCTCTTATTCTGGCATTCTGCAGTTCAGTCCACATATGATAGCCTTATTCCATTTGATACCAATGCATACATATGTAGCGTAGCTCCTTGCTTGCGAGTACTTTGGATGAGTACTCACGGTTGCCTTTCTCCCCCTTTTCCCCTTTCCTACATCCGATTGCTGCAACCAGACGTTGGAGTCCAGGAGCCAGATGCCACCGTCGACGACTACTACTACTACACGGGAGGTGCCTACTACTACGTGCAGCCCGCTGACGACGACCAGGAGTAGTTTAGGAGGATCCCAGGCAGGAGGCCTGCGCCTCTTTCGATCTGTATCCCAGTTTGTGCTAGCCTTCTTAAGGCAAACTTGTCTAACTTATGTCTGTACTCAGATATTGTTGCTTCCGCTGACTCGTCTATGATCAAGCTCTTGTATTCGAGCCCTCGAGGCCCCTGGCTTGTAATATGATGCTTTTATGACTTATTTTATTTGTAGAGTTGTGTTGTGATATCTTTCCTTGAGTCCCTGATCTTGATCGTACACGTTTGCGTGTATGATTAGTGTACAATCAAGACGGGGGCATCACAAGTTGGTATCAAAGCCGACTGCCTGTAGGAATCCCCCTTCCACACTCCTTGGCCGAAGTTGAGTCTAGACATTACAAAAACTTTTACTAACATGGCTGTGTGCCTTACGGGCCCACGTTGCCATCTGGGTGGTATTAGGATCTTTTACTCCTCGATCCTTACTATGGGACTCTGACATCTCTTCTATTCGGGTTAAACGATTTTACTAACTCAGACTCTAGGTTCTCGATAATACTTTCTCCCGAAGAGCCCCTTATTATAGATGATCGTCTGCTGCACCAGGAGAATCCGAAGATACTCTCCGTTATTAACCCGAGAACTTGTGTTCATCGCATTTGCAATTCCCCTTCGACCATCAACCCTTATGGATAACTATCTACAATTGTCGTTCATACCTTCATCCTCAGTTGCTCTTGTTATTACAAGATGCCCTCAATTGCTCTCCGTTGTTCCAAAAATCCTTTAAGCTTACTGCCTTGCAGTTCTTTAGCATATGAACAACCCTATTGAAAATTTCTCGTACTTATTGAGTATCTGTTCATCCCCAGTTGTTTGTATGCTTCATAAGATACTCTAAAATACTATCCGACCTTTTGAGCATCCTCTTCAAACTATTGCTCTGCTAATACTTGTATGCTTGCATTATGGATGCTCCCATATCACTAGCAATATTCACTAGTATCTTTTGACACCGTCATTTTGATCCTATTGATTCAACATGTGTGCGAATGCACACAATCATCAATCAAACTTTCTAAATTATCTTTCCGGCTCAAACGTCATTTTGAACATGAGCTGGTTCTCGACCAAACTATTTGTCGTCAATTGTTCCTCTGGACTATCCAACTTATCCATCCTTGATCAGAGCGTCTGCTTCTGATCCTTTGTTTTGGAAATCATAATTCCTTTGTTATCTAAGCATCGAATTATTCAGATGTTCTATAATATGATGCCCGTGCATTCTTTCTTCCTCTGATTGAGTACCGATACTCACATCAGCTCCGTTGTGGATCACCGATCCATAGTTGGATTTCATCCGACATCGTCCTTCATATTCAATAACCTTGTGAGCCTTTCCACCGGTATATAATGCCTTTGGTAAATTGTATCCTCTGCCTTGTCAACCATGCTCTACTTTCGAGCTTGTGTTAATTACTCCTTAAGTTTGTAATATATGTTCCTAAGATACCCGATGGTTTGGACTAATGCCTTCCCTAATCTGTGCAAACCCGGAAGATTTCACAGGTCATACTTATCTGGTATTGCACCAGGTAAAACTTTCAACAACTAATGTCATTTTCAAAATACGAGAGGTGAATGAAAGGTCATGTGTTGAACAAGTGGGAGTCAACCTTGAACCCTGTGTTCATGCTCATGGAAACGATGTATACCTTATCATGGAAGCTTCTCTTAAAATTAATTATCCCCTTGTTATAAGTCCATCTTGTATCAGTGGACATGGTTCCGACCATGTTTCTCCGTGATTCCATTTCTCGTGCAAGTTTGAGCACTTGTCTTCTGTAGAGCGTTACCCTATTCCAACCTCTACTATGATTTGTCATCGAGTATTACCCCCTAGTATCTCGAGATTATCATGGAACTGCATACTTCTTATGATTTCTTCATCAAGTGCTACATTCTCACAGATTCCAATTTTTCACGGGCTCTGAGTTATTAAACACTCAAAGACACTGAAAACTGACTGAAGTCTACACCGCGATTAAACAAGTTGTGGTAACCTTCATGAATTACGAGTTTGAACTCGATCACGTCATTCCTAGCCTGCTTGGCTATATCCTTGTCATGCCGATTTTAACTGTGCTACCTGGTCCTTCTTCCTAGATCAAGAATTTCGAGGTGAGCTAATCTTACTTCGATCTTCCTCGTTATAACAATTGTCCTTGAATGACAAGCTTGATTTCAAGTTTGTGTCGTACCTATGGTTTCAATAACTTCTCGCTTCATCATTCCGTTAACTTGATGTCATCGCCGATCGGTTACATCTTCTTGAAACCTCTCGACAAATGTGTCGTGATCATCATCAACATTTTGACCCCTTCCAAGATATCAATTGAATTCATGATGAGAAGTACCCTCCTTGCCCTTGATGATTTGTGTTATCATCGACCACTTTATTGCCTTCCGTTCAACACAAACTTGTTCGTGTTTCTAGCAACCCTATTTGCTTTTAAGTTAATGGTCGATATTTCATTCTTAGACTATTGCTTGTTGAATCACCTTTCTAACATTGATCATGCTACCTAAGACCATATTTTGGGTCCACTTTTGGACCAATGCTTAATTGCGTATGTTTTCCTTGAGCATACATCCTTATATCAATTGATCCGACAAATGTTATCTCCTTGTTCACATAAGTGTGGAAATCCATCTTTTGGAAATCTCAATGAATTATCGATGAGTTCATCAGCCACCTCTTCATCCTCTCCTTGGTTTTAATGATGAACTCTTGTTTCGGAAGTCGCTTCCATAGTACATTTCCTGAGAATCTTACAATGTCATCTCGTCAAGTCGTGTCGCACCATTTCTTCTCAGGCATCCTGAGTCTGGGGTATCCTGACACCAATCAGATCTGAATCTCGGTCAGATATGATGGTTGGGACATTTCCAAGAGTTATAACATTGGTCTTTATATGACCCGATAAGGTGATGTCATGCCCATCACACCTGGCTGGAGGACTTGTGGTTATAGTTTACATTTTAGTAAGGTTATCCTTTCTTCCATGAGGAAATTGTAAGACTTATTCTATAAGTTGTTCTTGATAGATCCTTTTTGTTTCCAAAGTTTGATCTTCACCTGTTGACCATGCCAATGCTGTCTCGAGGCATGTCTATGGTACTTCGATTTTCAACAGGAACATTTGAATCCCTATGCTAAATGTTTCATGCTCAGTTATCCAAACACCGCTGTATGGGTAATGTCATGAAAATTCTCTCCCCTACCTAAAGAGTTTTCTACATTATATCCTGTCATGGATATCATGCTCTACTTGACCTTGGGAAGGATATATCCCTGAAATATGTGTATAAACACATTTTCCTTTCCATTGTGCTGTTTAATCTGATAATCATATCTTCCTTTCCATTTGATGGTTTAACATTGCTTGTGATCTATAAGATCTAAGTAGTAATATTCTCCTGCTTATGTAAACATCTCGGTGTACAGTCCTGTCAGCAAGACCCTGTTACTATTGTTGATGACATTCCGGTAGCCACCGATGGACGAGAACTTTGCCTATTGGTCCACCTCGTCCGACGAGCGGGAAAATGGTTCTCTTCATCCCTTGCCCTTGGTACCGATGTTGTTGCCGACATAACTGTTAGGCTATGCTCTGACATGCCTTGATTACCTGACCGTGCGAGATGTCAGCGCCCTTCCTACTTTTAACCCTCATGGTGGGCCCATAACCCACAGGTCCCAGGATCGAAACCTGACTCTCCTGTACAACCCTGTTTCTAATGGTTATTCTCCATGCTTGGCTTCGTATTTAATTCATGGGCCACCTTCCTAGTGCTCTATTCTGGTATCAGACGCAATACTTACTCTCGCTACTCTGAACCCCTTTCTCACTCTGGTTCAGACTTCAAGCAACTATCTATCCGCTTGGAACCTCTTATTGTACCTTCGTACCTTACTCTCTATGTATTTCATATGTTCAACTCGAGAGATAATCTTATGCTCATTCATGGGTTAACCCAGATTGTTTTCCCTCAAAAGCATTCTGTCGTAGCTGAGCCGCCCCTTATCCTTTCGTAAGTACGGTGGATTTCCTAAAGAAATGACGACAAGTTTATCATGATGCATTGGAATAAAGAACTGAAGACATCAACGGAAGGGATTAACATCTTCGAGAAGATCCGTTAGAATATCGTAACCAAAGCTTTCCCCCTTACCCCCTCTTAAATCTTGGGACGAGATTTCTTGTAGTGGAGGAGAATTGTGACGCCCGGATAGTTAAGCTACAGTAATTCTCTGCTAATGATGCCACGTCCCTTCGATTACTATCGTTAATCTCGCGTTAGTTCAAAAACCGATTCAAAAACTGAATTCAAAAAAAATCAAACAATTAAAGTTTTCAAAAGTCAAAACTAAAATGTTCTTAATATGACAAGTAATTCATAAGACATATTGGTGGAGAAACCAACTCTTTACAAAATGTTTAAATGCACTAACCTAATTAAATCATTAGCTAAAACCATTAATTAAATGCCTTTTGTGTTGTGAAAATTACTAAACTAAATTATTTTAGGTTGAAACCTTTTTTTTGGTTGTGACATATTTGGTAACATCAAATTAGGTGCCATTTTGGTATTTTGCTAAATCAAAAATAGAAGGAAACTAAGCTAAAACAGAAAGGAAATAAAATAAACAAAAGAAAAGAAAATACAAAACCAGAAAAACAAGACTAGCAAAAAAAAGGAGAAAGAGAGCCCCACTGGACCCCTTGGCCCAACTGGGCCATGGCCCAGCCGGCCACCCCCACCCCCTGGCCTATAGGCCACCCTTACCCCCCTGCCCCAAAACCCTAACTCCCCCACACACACGACCGCACACTCCCCACGTCTCCCTCTCGATCCCATCTGGATCGGGGAGGGGGCCCGACCCCGACGCCGCCCGGATCGATCCCGGCGCCACTCACCACCCTGCCGCCCTCGTCGCCGGTGGCTCGGTCGCTGGCCCCCGCCCTCGTCCTCGCGCCCGTCCCCTCTCCCTCGACGGTGCCCCTCGCTGCAACGGCTGCGACCGTGCCCTCGACGCCCGACGCCGCCTTGACCACGCCTCCCCGCCCGAACCGCCACCTCGCCGGAGCTGCCCCGCCGTCCTCTCCATTGCGGCCTCAACCCCTCCCCGAGCCCACTGCCCTTGACCCCACGATCTCCGGTGAGGCCACGGCCTCCGCACTCCTCCTCTCTCTCCCCCTCGCTCGCTCACCGTGCCGTCCGCGCTCCGGCACGCCCGCGCCTCGCCGGCGCCCGCACGGCCACAGCCTCAGTCCCGCCGCTCCTCAACGCATCGCGCACACGCCACACCGTCCGCTGCTGCTGCTGCGCCTCGCCCGAAGATGCCCGCTCCTTCGTCCCCTGTCCCCACGTCCCCATGTCGCCTCCCACCGCGGCAGTCGCCGCTCCGACCCCCTGGCCGGCACCGTGGCCTACGGCCCCGCCTTGCGGCACCACCTCCCCTGCTCCGGCCACCTCGGCCATGGCCTCGCCCCTCTCCTAGCGTTGCCGCTGGCCGTTGGCCGCGCGCGCCCCGTGGCCTGCAGCTGTTCCTGCCGGCCCCGCCGCTCGCCGGCACTGGCCGCCCCTCTCGTTGACCCCATCGGCGCCCGCGCGCCCAGCCGGGTGCGCCCGTGCGCCCGAACCCCCCTGTGCCCGTTAAGGCCTAGGCCACTGGACAACGGGGTCCACTCCCAGAACGTATAAAAAAATAATAAAAATAAAAATAAAATAATAAATAATACAATTAATTAATTAACTTAATTAATTAACTTAATTAATTCTGATTAAATTAACCAATTAAGATTAATTAACCTAATGATTAATTAACATAATTAACTACTGTTAATTAGCTAATTAATTAGTATGACGGTGGGGCCCACCCCCTAATTAATTTTGATTAGTTTAATTAAACTGTTTAATTAAAATGTGTCACTGACCAGTGGGACCCACTGGACAGGTTGACCAGTCAACCCCCATTGACTGCTGACGTCGGCATGACATCATGCTGATGTCATATATCCATTTCGAATTAATTTAAATAATTACTTAAATTCCAGAAATTAATAAAATCTTTAGAAAATCATATCTTTTAATCCGTAACTCGGATTAAATTATTTTCAACATGAAAGTTGCTTAGAACGACGAGACGAATCCGGATCCACAGCCCGTTCGTCCGCCACGCATCCCTAGCATAGCGAACACGCAACTTTCCCCCTCCGGCTCCTCTGTCCGAAAACGCGAAACACTGGGAATACTTTCCCGGATGTTTCCCCCTTCACCGGTACCACCTCGTACCGCGTTAGGGCACACCTAGCATCACGCTTTGTCATGTCATGCATCGTCATGCATTTGTTTGCAATATATTTATTGTTTCTTCCCCCTCTTCTCTCGCTAGACACCGAGACTGACGCCGTTGCTACCCAGTACGACTACGGTGTTGACGACCCCTCTCTCTTACCAGAGCAACCAGGCAAGCCCCCCCTTGATCACCAGATATCGCCTACTCTCCTCTATACTGCTTGCATTAGAGTAGTGTAGCATGTTACTGCTTTCCGTTAATCCTATCATGATGCATAGCCTGTCCTTGCTACTACTGTTGTTACCTTTACCTGCAATCCTAATGCTTAGTATAGGATGCTAGTTTATCATCAGTGGCCATACATTCTTGTCCGTTTGCCATGCTATACTATCGGGCCGTGCTCACTCGGGAGGTGATCACGGGTATATACTTATACATAATATATGATACTTGTGATGACTAAAGACGGGTCGGCTCGTAGGAGTACCCGTGAGTGATCCACGGATTGGGTCCGAAAGGAGGTTTGTCCCGACGGCCCTCTGAGTGGATCTTCGTGGCGAAGCGACATGGCAGGTTGAGGCCACCTAGGAGAGAGGTGGGCCTGGCCCTGGTCGGTGTTCGCGGTTATTTCAAAATAACACTTTTAACGAGATCTTGGTATTTGATCTGAGTCTGGCTACTGGCCTATACGCACTAACCATCTACGCGGGGACAGTTATGCGCACTCGACATCGTGGTATCAGCCGAAGCCTTCGTGACATCAGCAACTGAGCGGCACGCGCCAGATTGGATTGGAACGCCTGCTAGGCTAGGTCTGCTTCCGGCCGCCCTCGCAACGTGCAGGTGTGCAATGGGCGATGGGCCCAGACCCCTACGCCATAGGATTTAGACCGGCGTGCTGACCTCTTTGTTGTGCCTAGGTAGGGCTGCGACATGTTGATCTTCCGAGGCCGGGTATGACCCAGGAAAGTGTGTCCGGCCAAATGGGATCGAGCGTGTTGGGTTATGTGGTGCACCCCTGCAGGGAAGTTAATCTATTCGAATAGCCGTGATCATCGGTAACAGGACGACTTGGAGTTGTACCTTGACCTTATGACAACAAGAACCGGATACTTAATAAAACACACCCTTCTAAGTGCCAGATACAACCGGTGATCGCTCTCTCACAGGGCGACAAGGGGAGGATCATCGGTTAGGATTATGCTATGCGATGCTACTTGGAGGACTTCAGTCTACTCTCTTCTACATGCTGCAAGACGGAGGCTGCCAGAAGCGTAGTCTTCGACAGTATTAGTTATCCCCCTCTTATTCTGGCATTCTGCAGTTCAATCCACATATGATAGCCTTATTCCATTTGATACCAATGCATACATATGTAGCGTAGCTCCTTGCTTGCGAGTACTTTGGATGAGTACTCACGGTTGCCTTTCTCCCCCTTTTCCCCTTTCCTATATCCGATTGCTGCAACCAGACGTTGGAGTCCAGGAGCCAGACGCCACTGTCGACGACGACTACTACTACTCGGGAGGTGCCTACTACTACGTGCAGCCCGCTGACGATGACCAGGAGTAGTTTAGGAGGATCCCAGGCAGGAGGCCTGCGCCTCTTTCGATCTGTATCCCAGTTTATGCTAGCCTTCTTAAGGCAAACTTGTTTAACTTATGTCTGTACTCAGATATTGTTGCTTCCGCTGACTCGTCTATGATCGAGCTCTTGTATTCGAGCCCTCAAGGCCCCTGGCTTGTAATATGATGCTTGTATGACTTATTTTATTTGTAGAGTTGTGTTGTGATATCTTCCCGTGAGTCCATGATCTTGATCGTACACGTTTGCGTGTATGATTAGTGTACGATTAAGACGGGGGCGTCACACGGAAGCAGAAGAAATGTCCCGCCGCGCCGCGAATGCAGCAGAGATATCCTCCCGCGCCGCGGCGGCCTGGGAAAATGTCTCGCGGGCAAGCGAGGACTCTTACAGGCGCATGCATGCGATCGTCCATAGCCAGATGGATCAGATCTCCGGCTAGGCGAGGTTGCAAGACGACATGAAAGCCTCTTTTGAACAGGCTACCGGCGTCATCCGGTAACTAAATGTGAGCAATGCGAAGCTCCAGGCCGAGCGCAACCTGCTGAGGGCGAAGATCGTCGGAAGTGTGGAGTAGCAGGAGGAGACCACTGCCTTGTTGAAGAGGACCAGCGTCATCGTTGAGAAACTTATGGATGAGAATGCCATGCTGCGCATCGAGCGCAGAAGGCCGGTGGAGGAATCCGTGGATGCTCTCATGCAGCATCTTGAGGACAAGAAAGAGCTCATCGCCGCTCGCCGTCGAAACTAGTTCCCGCGGCCTGCAGCAACGCATCAAGAAAGTAGAGATCAACGAGCCAAATCGTTGTCTTCCTTCTTCTTTTGCCCTTGTGTATTTCAGGCGTTGCCGCATGTGGCTTTCAGGGCACACCCCGAAAAATTCCAAAATTAAACACAACACTCCTGTTGTTCTATGTTGACACTAGAATTTTTTTGAAAGCAATAAGAGGCAACGGATATAGTTTCGTCCCCAAAGGTGGCACATTCCCTACCGAAACCATCACGCTTGTTGTGAGAAGCTTATACCCAAACCTGCCCCAAATGGGACAAAAATTTTACCACGGCATGTTGATGCCGCTCCATGATAGCATGCCAAGTTTCATGAATTTCTGACGAGTTTTGGATTTACTAGAATTTAAAAACCAGGCATCTCAACGTTTTGCCGACAATCAATAGTGCCCTGGTGTTTGAAATTCATTCCCATTTCTTGCATGGGACCTAGAAATTCACCCAAGGACACACATGTGATTTTTCAATGAACTTTGATGCACTAGAGCATGTGGTTGTAGTTCAAATTTGAATTCTGCACATTAAATGCCCAAAAATTCAATTAATGTATAAAATATGCCAAACGAACCCGGAATAATTCCAAAATTTAGCATGATACTTCTATTTGGTCTAATATGCCTGTGTAAAAAATTAAGGCGAGAGAAGGCAGTGTACGTATGTCGTTTCGCACACGGAGGTGACATGTTCCCTCTCAGAACCACGAGCCTTCTTGAGGGAAGCTCCGGTTTGCAAGAAGATTACACCAAAGCTTGTCCCAATTCGGCCAAAAAAATTACCGCTGCATGTTGGTGCCATGACATGACACCATGCCAAGTTTCATGATTTTCAGGCGTGTTTTGGATTTACAG
Organism: Triticum urartu; assembly: GCF_056163025.1. NCBI lineage: Eukaryota > Viridiplantae > Streptophyta > Magnoliopsida > Poales > Poaceae > Triticum > Triticum urartu. Next base: position 164,003,554 of record NC_141876.1, read on the forward strand.
GAATTAAAAAAACAAGTTTCTCAATCTTTCCGGCCGAGCCACGATGCCCAGATGTTTGAATTTCATTCCCATTTCTTGCATGGGACCTAGAAATTCACCCAAGGACACACATGTGATTTTTCAACGAACTTTGATGCACTGGAGCATGTGCTTGTAGTTCAAATTTGGATTATGCATATTAAATGCTCATAAACTCAATTAATGTAGAAAAAGGCCAAACGAACCCGGAATAATTCCAAAATTTAGCACGATACTTCTATTTGGTCTAATCTGCCTGTGTGAAAAATTTAAGGCGGGAGAAGGCAGTGTACATATGTCGTTTCGCACACAGAGTTGACATGTTCCCTCTCGGAACCACGAGCCTTCTTGGAGGAAACTCTGGTTTGCAAGAAGCTTACACCAAAGCTTGTCCCAATTCGGCCAAAAAATTTACCGCAGCGTGTTGGTGCCATGTCATGACACCATGCCAAGTTTCATGATTTTTAGGCGTGTTTTGGATTTACAGGAATTAAAAAAATGAAGTTTCTCAACCTTTCCGACCGAGCCACGACGCCTAGATGTCCGAATTGCATTCCCATTTCTTGCATGGGACCTAGAAATTCACCGAAGGACACACATGTGATTTTTCAACGAACTTTGATGCACTGGAGCATGCACTTGTAGTTAAAATTTGAATTATGCACATTAAATGCCCATAAATTCAATTAATGTATAAAAAGGCCAAACGAACTCGGAATAATTCCAAAATTTAGCATGATACTTCTATTTGGTCTAACCTGCCTGTGTAAAAAAATTAAGGCGGGAGAAGGCAGTGTACGTATGTCGTTTCACACATGGAGGTGACACGTTCCCTCTCGGAACCACGAGCCTTCTTGAGGGAAACTCCAGTTTGCAAGAAGCTTACACCAAAGCTTGTTCCAATTCGGCCAAAAAATTTACCTCAGCATGGTTGTGCCATGTCATGACACCATGCCAAGTTTCATGATTTTCAGGCGTGTTTTGGATTTTCAGGAATTAACAAACCAAGTTTCTCAATCTTTCTGGCCGAACACGACGCCCAGATGTTTGAATTTCATTCCCATTTCTTGCATGGGACCTAGAAATTCACCCAAGGACACACATGTGATTTTTCAACCAACTTTGGTGCACTGGAGCATGTGCTTGTAGTTCAAATTTGAATTATGCACATTAAATGCCCAGAAACTCAATTAATGTATAAAAAAGGCCAAACGAACCCGGAAAAATTCCAAAATTTAGCATGATACTTCTATTTGGTCCAATTTGCGTGTGTAAAAAAAATTAAGGTGGGAGAAGGCAGTGTACGTATGTCGTTTCGCACACGGAGGTGACATGTTCCCTCTCGGAACCATGAGCCTTCTTGAGGGAAACTCTGGTTTGCAAGAAGCTTACACAAAAGCATGTCCCAATTCGGCCAAAAAAATTACCGCAGCATGTTCATGCCATGTCATGACACCATGCCAAGTTTCATGATTTTCAGGCGTGTTTTGGATTTACAGGAATTAAAAAACCAAGTTTCTCAATCTTTCCGACCGAGCCACGATGCCCAAATGTTTGAATTTCATTCCCATTTTTTTCATGGGACCTAGAAATTCACCCAAGGATACACATGTGATTTTTCAACGAACTTAGGTGCACTGGAGCATGTGCTTGTAGTTCAAATTTGAATTATGCACATTAAATGCCCATAAACTCAATTAATGTATAAAAAACCCGAACGAACCCTCTAATGTGCCTGTGTAAAAAAATTAAGGCGGGAGAAAGAAGTTTACGTATGTCGTTTCGCACATGGAGGTGACACGTTCCCTCTCGGAACCACGAGCCTTCTTGAGGGAAGCTCCGATTTGGAAGAAGCTTACAGCAGAGCTTGTCCTAATTCGGTCAAAAAATTACCACAACATGTTGGTGCCATGTCATGACACCATGCCAAGTTTCATGATTTTCAGGCGTGTTTTGGATTTAGAGGAATTAAAAAAACAAGTTTCTCAATCTCTCCGGCCGAGCCACGACGCCCAGATGTTTGAATTTCATTCCCATTTCTTGCATGGGACCTAGAAATTCACCCAAGGACACACCTGTGATTTTTCAACCAACTTTGACGCACTGGAGAATGTGCTTGTAGTTCAAATTTGAATTATGCATATTAAATGCCCATAAACTCAATTAATGTATAGAAAAGGCCAAACGAACCCGGAATAATTCCAAAATTTAGCACGATACATCTATTTGGTCTAATATGCCTGTGTAAAAAAATTAAGGGGGGTGAAGGTAGTGTACGGATATCGTTTCGAACACGGAGCTGACACGTTCCCTCTCGGAACCACGAGCCTTCTTGAGGGAAGCTCCGGTTTGCAATAAGCATACACCAAAGCTTGTCCTAATTCTGCCAAAAAAATTACCACAGCATGTTGGTGCCATGTCATGACACCATGCCAAGTTTCATAATTTTCAGGCGTGTTTTGGATTTACAGGAATTAAAAAACCAAGTTTCTCAATCTTTCCAGCCGAGCCACGACACCCAGATGTTTGAATTTCATTCCCATTTCTTGCATGGGACCTAGAAACTCACCCAAGGACACACGTGTGATTTTTCAACAAATTTTGATGCACTGGAGCATGTGCTTGTAGTTCAAATTTGAATTATGCACATTAAATGCCCATAAACTCAATTAATGTATAGAAAACGCCAAATGAAGACGGAATAATTTCAAAATTTAGCACGATACTTCTATTTGGTCTAATCTGCCTGTGTAAATTAAGGCGGGAGAAGGCAGTGTCCGTATGTCGTTTCGCACACGGAGGTGACACGTTCCCTCTCGGAACCACGAGCCTTCTTGAGAGAAGCTCCGGTTGGCAAGAAGCTTACACCAAAGCTTGTCCCAATTCGGCCAAACTATTTACCGCAACATGATGGTGCCATCTCATGTCACCATGACAAGTTTCATGATTTCCAGGCGTGTTTTTGATTTATAGGAATTGAAAACCAAGTTTCTCAATCTTTCCGGCCGAGCCACAATGCCTAGATGTTTGAATTTAATTCCCATTTCTTGCATGGGACCTAGAAATTCACCCAAGGAAACACATGTGATTTTTCAACCAACTTTGATGCACTAGAGCATGTGCTGTAGTTCAAATTTGAATTGTGCACATTAAATGCCCAGAAACTCAATTAATGTATAAAAAAGGCCAAATGAACCTAGAATAATTCCAAAGTTTGGAACGATACTTCTATTTGGTCTAATTTGCCTGTGTAAAAAATTAATGCGGGAGAAGGCAGTGTACGTATGTCGTTTCGCATACGGAGGTGACACGTTCCCTCTCGGAACCACAAGCCTTCTTGAGGGAAGCTCCATTTTACAAGAAGCTTACACCAAAGCTTGTCCCAATTCGGCCAAAAAAATTACCGCAACATGTTGGTGCCATGTCATGACACCATGCCAAGTTTCATGATTTTCATGCGTGTTTTGGATTTACAGGAATTAAAAAACCAAGTTTCTCCATCTTTCCGGCCGAGTCACGACGCCCAGATGTTTAAATTTCATTCTGATGTCTACTACGAAACCTTCTTCTTGTAGACGTTTTTGGGCCTTCAAGTGCAGAGGTTTGTAGGACAGTAGCAAATTTCCCTCAAGTGGATAACCTAAGGTATATCAATCCGTGGGAGGCGTAGGGTGAAGATGGTCTCTCTCAACCAACCCTGCAACCAAATATCAAAGAGTTTGTTGTGTTCCCAACACACCCAATACAATGGTAAATTGTATGGGTGCACTAGTTCGGCGATGAGATGGTGACACAAGTGCAATATGGATGGTATATTTATGTTTTTGTAATCTGAAAATATAAAAACAGCAAGGTAACTAATGATAAAAGTGAGCGAAAACGGTATTGCAATGCGTTGCAACAAGGCCTAAGGTTCATACTTTCACTAGTGCAAGTTCTCTCAACAATAATAACATAATTGGATCATATAACAATCCCTCAACATGCAACAAAGAGTCACTCCAAAGTCGCCAATAGCGGAGAACAAACAAAGAGATTATTATAGGGTACGAAACCACCTCAAAGTTATCCTTTCTGATCGATCTATTCAAGAGTCCATAGTAAAATAACACGAAGCTATTCTTCCCGTTCAATCTATCCTAGAGTTCGTACTAGAATAACACCTTAAGACACAAATCAACCAAAACCCTAATGTCAGATACTCCAATGTCACCTCAAATATTCGTGGGTATGGTCATACGATATGCATCACACAATCTCAGATTCATCTATTCAACCAACACAAAGAACTTCAAAGAGTGCCAACCCCTATGCATAAGTTCACGAGGTCACGGAACTCGCAAGTTGATCACCAAAACATACATCAAGTGGATCACGTGAATATCCCATTGTCGCCACAGATAAGCACATGCAAGACATACATCAAGTGTTCTCAAATCCTTAAAGACTCAATCCGATAATATAACTTCAAAGGGAAAACTCAATCCATTACAAGAGAGTAGAGGGGGAGAAACATCATAAGATCCAACTGTAATAGCAAAGCTCGCGATACATCAAGATCGTGTCGAATCAAGAAGACGAGAGAGAGAGAGAAAGAGAGATCAAACACATAGCTACTGGTACATACCCTCAGCCCCGAGGGTGAACTACTCACTCCTCGTCATGGAGAGCACCGGGATGATGAAGACGACCACTGGATAGGGATTCCCCCCTCCGGCAGGGTGCCGGAACGGGTCTAGATTGGTTTTTAGTGGCTACAGAGGCTTGCGGCGGTGGAACTCCCGATCTAGGTTATTTTTTGGAGGTTTCAGTATTTATAGGAATTTTTGGCGTCGGGAACAAGTCAGGGGGTCCCTGAGTCGTGTCCACGAGATAGGGCGGCGCGCCAGGGGGGGGGGGGTAGGGCACGCCCCACCCTCGTGGACGGCCCGGGACTCTTCTGGCCCAACTCTTTTACTCCGGGGGCTTCTTTTGGTCCATAAAAAATCATCAAAAAAGGGCAGTCAATTGGACTCCATTTGGTATTCCTTTTCTGTAAAACTCAAAAACAAGGAAAAATAGTAACTGGCACTGGGCTCTAGGTTAATATGTTAGTCCCTAAAATCATATAAACTACCATATAAATGCATATAAAACATCCGAGATGGATAATGTAATAGCATGGAACAGTAAAAAATTATAGATATGTTGGAGACGTATCAGCATCCCCAAGCTTAATTCCTACTCGTCCTCGAGTAGGTAAATGATAAAAACAGAATTTTTGATGTGGAATGCTACCTAACATTGCGACATGAATGTTTAGATCCAAAAGATTCTAGACAAAATTTTAATATTGACATAAAAATAATAATACTCCAAGCATGCTAACCAAGCAATTATGTCTTATCAAAATAACATAGCCAAAGAAATCTTATCCCTACAAAATCATATAGTTTGGCCATGCTTCATTTTCGTCACACAAAATGCTCCCATCATGCACAACCCCGATGACAAGCCAAGCAATTGTTTCATACTTAGCCTTTTCAAACTCCTTCAACTTTCATGCAATATATGAGCACGAGCCATGGACATAGCACTATGGGTGGAATAGAATATGATGATGGAGGTTGTGTGGAGAAGACAAAAAAAGTCTCACATCGACATGGCTAATCAACGGGCTATGGAGATGTCCATCAATTGATGTCAATGCGAGGAGTAGGGATTGCCATGCAACGGATGCACTAGAGATATAAATGTATGAAAGCTCAACAAAAGAAACTAAGTGGGTGTGCATCCAACTTGCTTGCTCACGAAGACCTAGGGCATTTTGAGGAAGCCCATCAGTGAAATATACAAGCCAAGTTCTGTAATGAAAATTTTCCACTAGTATATGAAAGTGACAAAATAAGAGACTCTCTATCATGAAGATCATGGTGCTACTTTGAAGCACAAGTGTGGAAAAAGGATAGTAACATTGCCCCTTCTCTCTTTTTATTTCATTTTTTTATGTGGGCCTTTTTTCTCTTTTTATGGCCTCTTTTTTGGGGCTTCTTTTTCCTCTGATATATATATATATATATATATATATATATATTATTTTTCGTCCGGAATCTCATCCCGACTTGTGAGGGAATCATAGTCTCCATCATCCTTTCCTCACATGGGACAATGCTCTAATGATGAAAACCATCACACTTTTATTTACTTACAACTCAAGAATTATAACTCGATACTTAGAACAAAATATGACTCTATGTGAATGCCTCCGGCGGTGTACCGGGATGTGCAATGAATCAAGAGTGACATGTATGAAAGAATTATGAAGGTGGCTTTTCCATAAATACGATGTCAACTTCATGATCATGCAAAGCAATATGACAATGATGGAGCGTGTCATGATAAACGGAACGGTGGAAAGTTGCATGGCAATATATCTCAGAATGACTATGGAAATGCCATAATAGGTAGGTATGGTGGCAGTTTTGAGGAATATATAAGGAGGATTATGTGTGATAGAACGTATCATATCATGGGGTTTGGATGCACCGGCGAAGTTTGCACCAACTCTCGAGGTGAGAAAGGGCAATGCACGGTACCGAAGAGGCTAGCAATGATGGAAGTGTGAGAGTGCGTATAATCCATGGACTCAACATTAGTCACAAAGAATTCACATACTTACTGCAAAAATCTACAAGTCATCAAAACCAAGCACTACGCGCATGATCCTAGGGGGATAGATTGGTAGGAAAAAGACCATCGCTCGTCCCCGACTGCCACTCATAAGGAAACCAATCAAAGAACACCTCATGTTTCAAATTTATCACACAATGTTTACCATACATGCATGCTACGGGACTTGCAAACTTGAGCACAAGTATTTCCCAATTCCACAATTACTCAACTAGCACAACTCTAATATTGCCATCTTTATCTCAAAACAACTATCAAGTATCAAACTTCTCACAGTATTTAATGCACTCTATATGAAAGTTTTTATTATATCCCTCTTGGATGCCTATCATATTAGGACTAAATTCATAACCGAAGCAAATTAACATGCTGTTCTAAAGACTCTCAAAATAATATAAGTGTAGCATGAGACTTCATCTATTTCTTCAAATAAAACCACCGTCATGCTCTAAAAAGATATAAGTGAAGCACTAGAGCAAATGACAAACTACTCCGAAAGATATAAGTGAAGATCAATGAGTAGTTGAATAATTATGCAACTATGTGAAGACTCTCTAACTTTTAAGAAATTCAGATCTTGGTATATTATTCAAACAGGAAGCAAAACAAAAGAGAATAAAATGACGCTCCAAGCAAAACATATATCATGTGGTGAATAAAAATATAGCGTCAAGTAAAGTTATCGATGAACGAAGACTAAAGAGGGGATGCCTTCCGGGGCATCCCCAAGCTTAGGCTCTTGGTTGTCCTTCAATATTACCTTGAGGTGCCTTGGGCATCCCCAAGCTTAGGATCTTGCCACTCCTTATTCCATAGTCCATCAAATCTTTACTCAAAAATTGAAAACTTCAAAACACAAAACTTAACAGAAAACTCGTAAGCTCTGTTAGTATAAGAAAATAAATCACCACTTAGGTACTGTTGTGAACTCATTCTAAATTCATATTGGTGTAATATCTACTGTATTCCAACTTCTCTATGGTTCATACCCTCCGATACTACTCATAGATTCACCAAAATAAGCAAACAACACAATGAAAACAGAATTTGTCAAAAACAAAACAGTCTGTAGCAATCTGGATGTTTCGAATACTTATGTAACTCCAAAAATTCTGAAAAATTAGGACGACCAGGATTTTTTTATATTGATCTACTGCAGTTAGAATTGGTATTTTATCGCTCTCTGGTAAGAAATTATAATTATTTTCGTGATCTCATACTTTCTGTTTTTATCAGCAAGATCAAACAACAATCACCCAAGAAGATCCTAAGGGCTTTACTTGGCACAAACACTAATTAAAACATAAAAAACACAACCATAAAAAAACTAGATGAATTATTTATTACTAAACAGGAACAAAAAGCAAAGAACAAAACTAAATTTGGGTTGCCCCCAACAAGCACTATCGTTTAACGCCCCTAGCTAGGCATGATGATTTCAATGATGCTCACACAAAAGATAAGAATTGAAACATAAAGAGAGCATCATGAAGAATATGACTAGCACATTTAAGTCTAATCCACTTCCTATGCATAGGGATTTTGTGAGCAAACAAATTATGGGAACAATAATCAACTAGCATAGGAAAGCAAAACAAGCATAACTTCAAAACTTTTAACACATAGAGAGGAAACTTGATATTATTATGATTCCTACAAGCATATATCCCTCCCTCATAATAATTTTCAGTAGCATCATGAATGAATTCAACAATATAACTATCACATAAATCATTCTTTTCATGAGCCACAAGCATATAATTTTTATTACTCTCCACATAAGCAAAATTATTCTCATTCGGAATAGTGGGAGTATCATAAGAAACTCGAATACTATAAATTGTTTACACATTAAAAGAGTAATGTTCAGAAAAAGGGTAATCATAATCATGACAAGTTTTATAAATATAATCATCACTACTTTTTATAGCATAAGTGTCATCACAATAATCATCATAAATAGCAACTTTGTTCTCATCATAATCAATTGAAACCTCTTCCAAGATAGTGGAATCATTACTAAATAAAGTCATGGCCTCTCCAAATCCACTTTTATAGTTATCACAATAAGAGTCAACATCCTCCAAAATAGTGGGATAATTACTTCCTAAATTTGACACTCTTCCAAACCCACTTTTATTAATATAATCATCATAAATAGGAGGCATGCTATCATCATAATAAATTTGCTCATCAAAACTTGGGAGACCAAAAATATCATCTTCATTAAACATAGCATCCCCAATCTTGGTACAAACATTAATTGCAGCAAATAAATTCTCAAACATGTCATTCTCATCAAACATAGCATCCCCAAGCTTGGGCCTTTTCATAACATAAGCATAATCACTCTCATCATTAATAGTATGGATAGCACCAATAGTATAGCAATTATTATCATCACAATGAGTAATAGGAGCAACATCATTTGGGAGGGATACCTTTTTACCTTTGCTTCTCCGTCTTTTCTTTTTCTTCTTCACATTATGTGTGGGTTTAATCCTCTTTTTGGAGCTCCTTATTAATGAGATTGGTTGAATAGAAGGCTCCTCCCCATTACCTGATTCATCATAAGAAATAATAGGAGGATATTGGGAAGTATCTTCCCTTTCATTAGTACTCTCTTAATCTTCTATTTGTTTTCTGGTCTTTATGTAATTGGCAATATAAGTATTTTCAATGCAATTCACCTCACAATACATATAAATTTCATCTAGATCAAAAGCAAGAACTTTATCAAGGAAAAATTCTGGAAGATCCTTAGTTATACGTTTCATTCCTTCATAACCCACAAGCAAACTAAGTTCATTATGATGAGCAAGGAAAATCAAGTCATCACAATTTTTGGACACGATTCGATCATGAAACAATTTGCATTGGAGATTTAAATGATCACGTTCATTGCAAAGTTCACAAGGATGGCAAAGAAATTTTAAATTTTCAGCACAAGCATTTAGCCTCTATTGCAACCATTTAGTTTCCAAATACTTATGCCTCTTGCAAAATCTATCTTCCCTATTTGGTGTGTGCTTGCAAGCTCTATGCACTCCACAAAAATTGACATGCTTATAAGAGACATTTTCATCATGACTAGTGCAATCATCATTAGTACTATGGATATTCAAAGAGTTCGTACTAACAATATTGCAATCTTGCTCATCATTCAAAGATTTAGTGCCAAACATTTTAATGCATTCTTCTTCTAGCACTTGGGCACAAGGAATCCTTATTTTCAAGAAAGATATTAAAAAGATGAAGCACATGAGGCACCCTCAATTCCATTTTTTGTAGTTTTCTTTTATAGACTAAACTAGTGATAAAACAAGAAACTAAAAGACTCGATTGCAAGATCTAAAGATATACCTTCAAGCACTAACCTCCCTGACAATGGCGCCAGAAAAGAGCTTGATGTCTACTACACAACCTTCTTCTTGTAGATGTTGTTGGGCCTCCAAGTGCAGAGGTTTGTAGGACAGTAGAAAATTTCCCTCAAGTGGATGACCTAAGGTTTATCAATCCGTGGGAGGCGTAGGATGAAGATGGTCTCTCTCAACCAACCCTGCAACCAAATAACAAAGAGTCTGTTGTGTCCCCAACAAACCCAATACAATGGTAAATTGTATGGGTGCACTAGTTCGGCGAAGAGATGGTGACACAAGTGCAACATGGATGGTAGATATAGGTTTTTGTAATCTGAATATATAAAAACAGCAAGGTAACTAATGATAAAAGTGAGCGAAACCGTGTTGCAATGCGTTGAAACAAGGCCTAGGGTTCATACTTTCACTAGTGCAAGTTCTCTCAACAATAATAACATAATTGGATCACATAAGAATCCCTCAACATGCAACAAAGAGTCACTCCAAAGTCACCAATAGCGGAGAACAAACAAAGAGATTATTGTAGGGTACGAAACCACCTCAAAGTTATCCTTTCTGATCGATCTATTCAAGAGTCTATAGTAAAATAACACGAACCTATTCTTTCCATTCAATCTATCCTAGAGTTCGTACTAGAATAACACCTTAAGACACAAATCAACCAAAACCCTAATGTCACCTAGATACTCCAATGTCACCTCAAGTATCCGTGGGTACGATTATACGATATGCATCACACGATCTCAGATTCATCTATTCAACCAACATAGAGAACTTCAAAGAGTGCCCCAAAGTTTCTAAGAGTCAAGACGAAAACGTGTGCCAACCCCTATGCATAAGTTCACGAGGTCACGGAACTCACAAGTTGATCACCAAAACATACATCAAGTGGATCACGTGAATATCCCATTGTCACCACAGATAAGCACATGCAAGACATACATCAAGTGTTCTCAAATCCTTAAAGACTCAATCCGATAAGATAACTTGAAAGGGAAAACTCAATCCATTACAAGAGAGTAGAGGGGGGAGGAACATCATAAGATACAACTATAATAGAAAAGCTCACGATACATCATGATCGTGCCGAATCAAGAACATGAGAGAGAGAGATCAAACACATAGCTACTGGTACATACCCTCAGCCCCGAGGGTGAACTACTCCATGCTCGTCATGGAGAGCGACGGGATGATGAAGATGGCCACCGGAGAGGGATTCCCCCCTCCGGCAGGGTGCCGGAACGGGTGTAGATTGGTTTTTGGTGGCTACAGAGGCTTGCGGCGGTGGAACTCCCGATCTAGGTTATTTTCTAGAGGTTTATGTATTTATAAGAATTTTTGGCGTCGGGAACAAGTCAGGGGGTCCCCGAGTAGTCCACAAGATAGGGCGGCGCGCCCGGGAGGTAGGGCGCGCCCCCACCCTCGTGGACGGCCCGGGACTCTTCTGGCCCAACTCTTTTACTCCGGGGGCTTCTTTTGGTCCATAACAAATCATCAAAAATTGGCACGTCAATTCGACTCTGTTTGGTATTCCTTTTCTGTAAAACTCAAAAACAAAGAAAAAACAGAAACTGGCACTCGGCTCTAGGTTAATAGGTTAGTCCCAAAAATCATATAAAATACCATATAAATGCATATAAAACATCCTAGATGGATAATATAATAGCATGAAACAATCAAAAATTATAGATACGTTGGAGACGTATCACATTCCCATTTCTTGCATGGGGCCTAGAAATTCACCCAAGGACACACATGTGATTTTTCTACCAACTTTGGTGCACTGGAGCATATGCTTGTAGTTCAAATTTGAATTATGCACATTAAATGCCCAGAAACTCAATTAATGTATAAAAAAGGCTAGACGAACCCGGAATAATTCCAAAATTTAGCACGATACTTCTATTTGGTCTAATCTGCATGTGTAAAAAAATTAAGGCGGGAGAAGGCAGTGTACGTATGTCGTTCTGCACACGGAGGTGACACGTTCCCTCTCGGAACCACGAGCCTTCTTGAGGGAAGCTCCGGTTTGTAAGAAGCTTACACCAAAGCTTGTCACAATTCGGCCAAAAAATTTACCGCAACATGTTGGTGCCATGTCATGACACCATGCCAAGTTTCATGATTTTCAGGCGTGTTTTGGATTTACAGGAATTAAAAAACCAAGTTTCTCAATATTTCCGTGTCGGTGTACTAGAGTAGGGGTACCCTAGTATCCCGAACTTGTGCACGGGCAGTCGCAGCATCCCGCGGCAAGGTTTGCCGGGTGACCGCCAAGGTCCTCCGTGGTTCCTTTGGAGCCATTCAAGAACAAAGTATCCAAGACAAAGAGACAAGACCCCGACAAGAGGAGCTTGCCGGGAAGGCCAACCAAGGCATCTCAAGGAACTTGCCGCGACGCGTCGCACGTCCCGGCAAGGCCCGGTGAGCGACAAGCTCCCGGGCGCGACAAGACAACGACCGCGGCAAGGCGCTTGCCGCGGCAAGACACCACTGTGCCCGCGCTCCAGCACATCCACCAAACGTGTCGCTCTGGGACCCTTCCAGGCGAACGTGGCAGGAGGCTGTGCAGCCAGTGGTGAGCGGTGGCAAGCGGCGCTGACAAGTTTGCCATCGTGGCGAGCGGTGGCGCCCCTGACGGTCCCTTTTACACTGTTTTGGCGACGCAGACGGGCATTTAAGGCCCTTGTCCCCTGCTGTCAGGGTTAGGTATGATATACTATAGCAGGTAGCTGTACCTACCGTAGCACCTTTCCATTTTTACCGTTTACCTCCGTTGCCACCTGTTGGTGACCCCTTGAGCATATAAAAGGAGGCCCATGCACAACGTAGAGGGGGGTTAGCTAGCTCAGATACACTCACGCTCGGTCTCGTTAGCTGCTGAAGTGTACTGTAGCACTTCACGCTCCCGAGCAAGAAATCAATACAAATCACAAAGCAGGAGTAGGGTTTTACGCATCCGTGCGGCCCGAACCTGGGTAAATCGCTCGCGTGCATCGCCTCGATTTGCTCTTTGCACGATCTCCGCCCCCGCCGAACCGAAAGGGACTCGGTCCGCCGGTCCCATAGGTGCCCGTGGATCAGTACCCCGGCATCTTTGGCGCGCCAGGTAGGGGGCGTCGAAGTTGTGTGAACCAGATCCGGCGTTCTCGCGAGCTAGATCTTCATCATCTTCATCAACATGCCGCCGAAGAATAAGGTTTCGGAGGCAGCTGCTCCGTCCGCGCCGAACCCACCATCGCCGGAGCAAACGGCTGATGGGGCAGGCGCCGGCGGAAGAACGCGCGTCGACGAGGGAGCTCGCGGTGCTGCCAGGTCCAAGGACAAGGTTGCGCTGCCCATCGGCGGCGTAGCCGGCTCCCACAACGACCGAGCGCACTCCAAGACCTCGGCGTCCGTACATGCACCGCCACCGTCTCAGGAGGCGCGGGACCGGCAGCGTCATGGTACTCACGGTACCATGCGTTTGCTAGACCAAGATCGAGCTGGTGGATCTCGGAGCGCTCAAGACCACCATGCACGTCAACATGCTGGCACGAGCGAGGCACGGTCGCCTGGACGGGATACTGCTCCTTCTAACATAGTTAGAAGTCCGAGCATATCCCGCTCCTCGCACCGTTCGCCACCACCACCCGCCACTGCAGCAGAATCTTTGGCGCGAGCTCAGCTGCTCCTAGACTACCCTCCAACGGCGGACAAGATCGACGACTAGAGGGCCACCATCTAGAGTCTCATCGGCTTCGCCAACGGCGACACTCCACGGCAGCCGAGCACGTCGTAGCCGCAACGAGTCAGCCAGTTACGAGCCGGTGGCGACAAGACTGGTGGGGGTGCAACCTCTGTGCACTCTCCACCCCGAAGGCCAAGATCGCCGAATCGCCGGATCCACCTCGACAGCGACTCCACCGCGTCATCAGATCCACGAGCTCGTCGCGATCAGCACCAAGTTCTTCACGAACGACAGCAAGAAGACGCTCGTACTCGCATCGAGCGCCGAAGAGAAGCGCGACGTCAATCAGACCAGCGCGCTGGGCCCTCTGTTGACATGCATGTGCCAGGGGAACCAGGCGACTTGCCGTACGTGGTAGGTTGCCCTGCATTCACTCGTGAGCTGCGGCAAGTCCAGTGGCCCAGCATTAAGAATTTCAAGCCAGATGTACCAGAGAAGTACGATGGCAAGTCGCATCCGTCGGAGTTCCTCAGCATCTACACCATCGCGGTGCAGGCTGCTGGGGGGCGAGACGACAGGATCCTTGCCAACTACTTCCCGCTGGTGCTCAAGCCCAACGTCAGGTCCTGGCTCATGCACTTGCCGGACAACTCCATATCCTCCTGGGCAGACCTATGCCATCAGTTTGTTGGCGCCTTTATAGGCGGCCACAAACCTCATGGCCAAGAGAGTGACCTTCATCTGCTCGCCCAGAAGGAAGGAGAGCCTCTGCACAAGTACATTCAGAGATTCAGCTGTGTACAGCACAACATCCCAACGTCCACCCTGCCGCGGTTATCAGCGCGTTCCATCAGAACGTGCGTAACCGCAGGATGCGGGAGGAGATGGCGATGTGCAAGACCAGAGACGTCAGCGAGCTGTATGCCCTGGCCGACAAGTGTGCACGTGCTGAGGAAGGGAGGAAACTCCCCGGAGAGAATGTAGGAGCAGGAGGATCTGACAGTGAGGATGCTTCCCCGGCAAAGAAAAACCGGCGGCGGAACAGGAAGAAGAAAGACAAAGAGGTGCTAGTCGTTGAGCAGTCTGGCAACGAAGGTGGCGCCAAGAAAGCCAAAGTTGGTAGCTCCGGCAAGGAGGTTGCCGCATGCACCAACTGTCAGGCTGTGGCGGTCACCGACAAGCAGGACGGCACCGACAAGCAGTACTGCAAGATCCACCGCACCAAGGGCCATGACCTCCAGAGCTGCAAAAAGGTCGAGCAGCTTGTCCAGCAGCAAAAGGCTGAGTACGAGCGACGAGACAAGGAGAGGGCCCAAGGAGGCGCTGCAGAATCCGGCAAGAAGCGCGCCGGTCGGGGAGGATGCCGCGGCAAGGCCAAGCAGCGGCAAGGAGATAGACCTCCCCGCGGCCGCGACAACGATGAAGACGACGACGATGACGAAGACATAGATGATGTTGAGACCAGTGAGCAGGAGTTCCAGAAAGCCACAGAGGTCTTGTGCGTTGACGGCGGTGCTTCTCTGCATACTTCGCACCGCCAACTCAAGCAGTGGGTGCGAGAAGTCAATGCAGCGGAGCCACCTGTCGAGTCGCGCAAGCTTCTGAAATGGTCCAGCATACCTATCATATTTGACATTGAGGACCACCCTGATCGCACAACTGCGGTCGGGTGCTTGCCGATGTTGGTTTCACCAACTATCCGCAACCTCAAGGTCACTAAGATGCTAGTTGACGGCGGGGCCGGCTTGAACCTGATCTCCTCCGCTGTACTCCAGAAACTCCAGATCCCTGACAGCGAGCTCGAAGAGACCGGCACATTCCAAGGAATCAATCCGGGAAGGAGCAAGCCGAAGGGGAAGGTCACGCTGCCAGTAACATTTGGCAGCGAGCTGAACTTCAGGACTGAGAGGGTCACTTTTGACGTTGCCAATATTCCATTGCCTTACAATGGGATACTTGGCCGTCCAGCACTCGCCAAGTTCATGGCAGCCTCTCACTACGCATACAACATGCTGAAGATGCCAGGCCCGATAAGCGTCATCTCTGTCCCCGGTGACAAGAAGGATGCTCTTATCTGCGCCGACAAGATCTACCGGGAAGCAGCAGCCGCAGCAGATCGCGAGTCACTTGCCGCTGAAGCTCCTGGGGAGAAGCTACCGGCAAGAGTTCTGATGCCCACTCCGGCAAGCGCACCTCTTCGGAGTGCTGCGCTGCCGTCGAGGACGCACCATCGAGCTCCACCGGCAAGTGTAAGAAGACGATGGCAGCTCCGCCAGAGACGAAAAAGGTGTCCGCCAAGGAGGATGGCACTGGTGGTACGTTCACCATCAGTGCCACTCTCGACCCTAAATAGGAAAGCGCGCTCGTTGCTTTCCTGCGGGCGAATGTCGACGTGTTTGCGTGGCAACCGTCTGACATCCCCGGTGTTCCCAGGAAAGTGATTGAGCACCACCTTGCCGTTTGTCCTCATGCGCGGCCCGTCAAGCAGAAAGTCAGGAAGCAGGCAGTGGAGCACCAAGAATTCATTGCAGAAGAGATCAAGAAGTTGGAAGCAGCAGGCCTTGTCAGAGGAGTGCTCCATCCTACGTGGTTGGCCAATCCTGTAGTCGTGCGCAAGGCGAATGGGAAATGGAGACTTTGTATCGATTTTACCGATGTTAACAAAGCTTGTCCCAAAGACCCATTTCCTTTGCCGCGCATTGACCAGATTATTGACTCCACAGCCGGATGTGATTTGCTTTCATTTCTTGATGCATACTCAGGATATCATCAGATCTTCATGGCAGAAGAAGATGAGGAGAAGACCCCATTTATTACTCCATGTGGCACGTACTGTTTCATACGGATGCCTTTCGGATTAAAAAATGCTGGCTCAACATTTGCAAGAGTAGTTCATGTCGCCCTTGAACCACAAATACACAGAAATGTGGAAGCATACATGGATGACATAGTGGTCAAAAGCAAGGACAAAGCAACTCTGATCCAAGACTTAGGTGAGACCTTTGCAAATCTGTGCAAGATCAGCCTCAAACTCAACCCAGAGAAGTGTGTGTTTGGAGTCCCCTCTGGCAATCTTCTCGGGTTCTTCGTGTCTCAGCGGGGAATTGAAGCCAATCCCGACAAGATCAAGGCCATTGAGCAGATTGAAGCACCAAAGCACGTCAAGGATGTGCAAAGACTTGCCGGTTGCGTGGCTGCTCTCAGCAGGTTTATCTCTAGGTCTGCTGAGCGCGCCCTACCATTTTTCAAATTATTGAAAAAGGCAGGTCCAATGAAATGGACTCCGGAAGCGGAGGCTACGCTGCAACACTTGAAGAGATACCTGTCCTCCTTTCCAATACTTGTCGCACCTAAGCCACCAGAGAAGTTGCTGCTGTATATAGCGGCAACCAATCAAGTGGTTAGTGCTGCGTTAGTAGCAGAGAGGGAGGCAGATGACGAGCCAGCAACTACGGCAAGCGCACCCAGCGACAAGCAACGGGCTTCCCCGGCAAGCTCTGGTCCTGACAAAGATGGATCTGCGCAGATGCGCGAGGAAATACAGAAGAAAATGGTGCAGCGCCCAGTTTACTTTGTCAGTTCCCTTCTGCAGGGGGCTAGGTCAAGGTACTCTGGCGTGCAGAAATTGCTTTTCGGCCTCCTTATGGCCTCGAGAAAGCTGCGCCATTACTTCCAAGCACACAAGATCACAGTTGTCACTCGCTTTCCGCTGAAGAGGATACTACAGAATCCAGAAGCGACAGGCAGGATTGTTGAGTGGGCACTGGAACTGTCAAGCTTTGGCCTTAAGTTTGAGAGCACTTCAACTATTCAGAGCAGAGCATTGGCAGAATTTATAGCAGAATGGACGCCAACACCAGATGAAGAAATTCGAGAGACGAGCATCCTCGTCGATGAAGCAAGCAAAGAGTGGCTGATGTACTTTGATGGTGCCTTTTCGCTGCAAGGCGCCGGCGCTGGCGTGCTGCTTGTCGCACCCGCTGGGGAACACCTCAAGTACGTAGTCCAGATGCACTTTCCCAAGGAGCAAGCAACAAACAATACTGCAGAGTATGAAGGCTTGCTTGCCGGTCTCCGGATCGCGGCAGACCTTGGAATGAAGGAGCTCATTGTCAGGGGTGATTCGCAGCTTGTCGTCCGTCAAGTAAACAAGAGTTATCAGAGTCCGTTGATGGAAGCTTACGTCGACAAAGTGAGAAAGCTAGAAGAGCACTTTGACGGCCTACAAATGGAACATGTTCCAAGAGCTCAGAACGCCATTGCCGATGGCCTGTCAAAGTGCGCCGCACTTAAGTTACCTGTGGAACCAGGGATTTTTGTGCTCAAGCTGACTCAACCGTCCGTAACACCATCAACTGGACAGAGCAAAAAGAGGAAGTTGATTTCTGGTGACTATTTGCCGGCAGAGCTCCCCGAAGCCGCCGCCAAGAAGGTCCCCAAGATCAACGCCAAGAGTGCTGAGGAGCAGTCTGCTTCGGCAAGCCCTAGGGTTTGTCCCATTGTAGCAGAAGCTCCCGACAAGTTTTGCTCCGGCAAGCTTGCCGGGGAACGTCAAGCTCCGGCAGAGGCTCAGGTTCTCGCCGTAGAAGCGGACGTTCCCGCAGCCGCAGATTTGCCTTTAGTCCTTGTTGTCGAGCCACAAGCTCCAGCATGGGCACAGCAGATTGTCCATTTCCTTCAGACAGGAGAACTTCCCGAAGAGCAAGAAGAAGCGGAAAGAGTAGCCCGGCAGTCAAGTATGTATCAGTTTGTCGACAAGACACTGTACAGAAGAAGACTCAACGGTGTGAAATTGAAGTGTATTCATCGGGAAGACGGACAAAAGCTGTTGGTAGAGATACATGGAGGCATGTGGTCACCACATTGGCGCAAGAGCACTTGTCGGCAAAGCTTTCCGGCAAGGTTTCTTTTGGCCAACAGCCCTCCAGGATGCAACTGCACAAGTAACCAAGTGTGAAGCGTGCCAGTTCCATTCCAAGCAGATACACCAACCAGCTCAAGCTCTCCAGACGATCCCTTTATCCTGGCCATTTTCGGTCTGGGGGCTCGACATCCTCGGCCCCTTTCCCCGAGCAGTCGGGGGCTTTGAGTACTTGTACGTTGCAATCGACAAGTTCACAAAGTGGCCGGAAGTGGAACCAGTGAGGAAGGTCACAGCACAGTCAGCAGTCAAGTTCTTCAGGTCGATTGTTTGCCGCTTCGGGATCCCTAACAGGATAATCACCAACAACGGTACACAATTCACGAGCCGCACCTTCATGCAGTACGTCCAAGATCTTGGCGCCAAGGTCTGCTTCGCTTCTGTTGCTCACCCAAGAAGCAACGGTCAAGCGGAGAGGGCAAATGCTGAAGTGCTGCACGGGCTCAAGACCAGGACTTTCGACAGGCTGCACAAGTGCGGAAGAAACTGGATCGAGGAGCTGCCGGTGGTTCTTTGGTCGATCAGAACGACGCCAAATCGAGCCACTGGCCAGACACCTTTCGCTCTAGTCTATGGAGCAGAGGCAGTTCTCCCCACGGAACTCGTATACGGGTCACCTCGAGTGCTCGCTTATGATGAGCTCGAGCAAGAGCAGCTGCGACAAGATGACGCGCTGATCCTTGAGGAAGACCGTCTTCAGGCTGCTGTGCGAGCCGCTCGCTACCAGCAAGCTTTGCGCCGCTACCATAGCCGCAAAGTTAATGCCAGAAGTCTCGAGGAAGGCGACCTTGTTCTTCGGCGTGTTCAGTCCGCCAAGAATTCCAACAAGTTGACGCCGAAGTGGGAAGGCCCTTACCGGGTGAAACGAGTCACTAGGCCTGGCGCTGTCCGCCTTGAGACCGAAGATGGCATTCCGGTGAGCAACTCCTGGAACATTGAGCATCTTCGTAAGTTTTACCCGTAAGGCGCGGTTGCCGGAACCTATTCCGGCAACCACCTTTTGTACAAGTCTTGCCGCTGTTGCATGTAATCCTTTGTACAAAGCCGGGCGCAGACCCCGTGCATAAGTAAAGCTCATGTGCTCCGCACATTTTGTCGACTTCATGCTTTCTATTTTTTGGCATATATGATCTGACACTTTGTGCAGCGCCTACTCCACGGTAAGCAATAACGAGCCATAAGGCTCCATATCTTTATTTTCTCTTCTTTCTTTTTTTTCTCAAGGAAAGAAAGGTTCCCTCGCCCACAAGTTTGAAGCTAAGTTGCCAAAGTTTGAGAAATCAGATTTTTTAAATTTTTAAGTTATCTCCCTTGAATGACCGCACTTTGTATGGAAAACCTGTGCGCGAAGGAACCAACTCGTAGCTAGTTGCGCCCTTACTTTGTTTCGAGTCCGCTCAACAACTTAAGCGAGCTGCGACTAGTTGCGACAAGGTTTCTTGTCGGTAGCGGCACCGCCAGCAGGCTGCTGACGTCCCGCACTCAGCGCTCGCGGCTCTGGTGCCTGCACCGACAAGTTCCCTAAAAGCGTAGGGTAAAAAGACATTCAAAGGGAGGAATCAAGTAAAGGGAATAACATTGCAATCGTTACCCAGAATAAAAGTTATATTACAAAGATAGCTTGTCGCGGCTCTAATAGATTGTTTTCATAACATGTCAAACAGCGACAAGAAAAGAAGAAATAGGCGGCCTAATCTACGCGATTGCCTTTGATCCTCTTGATCCCGCTCACCTTGTCCATAATGGGTGCGACAAGGGCCTTGAGCGCCTCCAGATCGGCATCTGGCGGCAAGGTCTTGAGGACGTTGGTGAGGTTGAGGCCCGGATTGCGGAAGGCCACCTTCACCAACACTTTCTGGAGGGCTCCTGCGTAGATCTTGCACGACTCGTCGGCCAGCTGCTTCGGGATCTCCTCCCGGAGCCGCTGGAGGGCCGTTGCCATGCCCTTGAAGAACAAGACGAGCTTGGCGCTGGGCTGGAGGTTCTCGTCGGAGGGATACCCGAGATCCTCCATCCCCAGCTGCGCCAGCTCCTTGTCGATGTCTGTGGCGGCATTCACAAGACTCTCCGTCCAGTGCGTCACAGTCTCCCTGAAAGCATTCTGGGCGGCGGCAGCACTCTCCAACAGCGCCTTGTCGGCCTTGATTTCCTCCTTCAGGGCCGCCTCCTGCTTCTCGGCGCTGTCCAGAGTCTTGGTCAAAGTGGTTAGCTTCAACTCAAGATCCACGTTGGAGACCTTGGCGGCGCTGAGCTCTCTGCCCTTCTCGGCGAGATCGGCCTCTAGCTGCGCCACCCTTGTCCCCAGCTCCCTCTTGGCGGCCTCGGCGGCTGCGGCAGCATCCTCCGCTTGCTTGAGGGCTCCGCCAAGTTTGTCCTCACGCGCGGCAAGCTCCTCCTCATGGGCATCGAGATTGACCTTCCGCTGCGCCAACTCGCCCTCCTCCGCGGCTAGCTTCACAGCAGCAAGTCGCTGCCGCTCTTCGACTTCGGCCTTCTCGAGGAGGAAGGCCTTCTGCGCTTCAGCGAGCTGCTCCCGCTCCTCCGCCAGGGATCGGAGGGCTTCCCGGTGGAAACCCCCGAGCTCTTCCGCGCGTTTTTCAATGTCTGCTCCCGCCTTCGCGACAAGCGCCTCGCGGGACTCTAGCTTGGCTTGCCGCGCGCGGTAGAGCGACAGCAACTTCCGCAGCAGCCGCTCCTCTTCAGACTCGTTGCTGCTGCTGCTTGGCGCGTCAACCACCGTCAACCCAGCGGAGGCGAGCACCTCCCCGTCGAAGATCTCCCCCTCGACCGGCGCCCTGGAGCTTGACGCCCAGGGGAGGTTGATGAAGACGTCATCGCCGGACTTCAAGTAGACACCCGGCTGGGGCTCCTCGGTGCTTGGCGCTGCGGCTTCGGCGGACAAGTCGGCAGTCGGCGTAGCGCCTGGCGCTCCTGCGGCCTCTGGGCTGTCAGTACGATCGCCAGACCCCTCGCCAGTTGCTGCGGCGGCAGCCTGGGCGGCCTCGGCGCCGGCGGGATCACCAGTGCCGGCTGCGTCTTCGGTGGCGACCTCGGTCTCCATCTGCTCCGCAGCAGATGGGTCTGACAGCCGGCAAGGGGAGAAGAGTCAAGCAAATATTCAACAAGAAGAAGATCAAAAGAAAAAGGAACCGAGGGAAGTTTTTGAAGCAAGAGGAGTACCTGCACCAGGTTCTGCAGTCGTGATCTCCGCCGTCGGGGGGCCGCTGGTGCTATCCCTTGCCGGAGAACCCTCCCTTGCCGGAGACTTCTCCCTTACCGGGAAGCCCTCCCTTGCCGGAGAGTTCTCCCTTGTCGGGGGATTCTCCCTTGGCTCCTGGTGGGGCTGCTCGGCTCCTACACAAGTCAACAAGCAGATATCAGCAAAGACAAGTACCCATGCGCGCCTCACAGCGGAAAGTAAATCATACACTTACGCTGGGGGCTGCTCTGGAGAAAAGTCGCCGGGTCCGGCAAGGTTGTCTCGGGCGCGCCACCTGCTGTCGCAGTGGGCTCGTCCTCGATGACGATCACCGGGACCTTAGCTCTCTTTGCCGCTCTCTGGGCTAGAGTCCTAAAGAGGAACAAGTTCAGAAAGAAAAGCAAATGAGATACAAGCAGAACAGTAAGAATTGAAGAACTGCAAGTACAGCAAGAGAAGCTTACTCTTCTTCCTCTTCCTCGTCGGAGCTGAAAGTGGAGAAGTTGAAGTCCGGCGCGCGCCCGGCGCGAGGAGGCGGAGGAGAAGCTTCCCTTGGCCGCTTGGCGGGAGCAGTGGCGGTGGTCTGTGACGACCCCGCTCCGGCTGTCGGCGCGGCGTGAGCAGCGGCAGGAACTGAAGCGGTGGTCCGGCTAGACTCCGCTCCAGTTGCCGTCGTAGCATGGGGCACTCCCGCGGCAACGGTGTTTGCCACGGTGGAGCGTGTCACGCGGCGTGGCGACTGTTGACCCGCTTGCCGCTCCGCCACGCCACCGGCCTTGCGGAGACGCCTTCTTGGTGGGGATGGAGGCTCTGCTTGCGGCGAGCTGCCCGAAGATGAGGAGGAAGAGGAGTTGATTTCCAACGAGCCGCTCGTGTCCTTGGCGGGCTCGCTCGGCTCGGCATCACGCCCGGCAAGCTCCTTCTTGCCGGCGGGCTCCCCTCGCTCGGCACGGCTTGCCGCTTCCGCTGCATCTGCCTCTTCCACGGTGAATCCAAACTCGCCCGTGGCTGTGGCTGCCGCTGCGTCTTCCAGCCTAGTGGCAATGAGCGCCATCTCTGCATCGGTGGTGTCGCGGGTGAGGCTGTCCTTCTCGTCGGAGCAGATCGACACTTCCACCAAGTCATCGAAGAACTGCTGCACGACGTCGTCTGTAGACTCCTGCCAAGTTGGCACAATTCCATGCGAGTCGCACTCCGGCATCATTGCACGGATGCGGTCGAGCGAGGAATTGTTGCACAACGGAACGACGCCCCCCGGCAACCTGAAAACCTCGGGATGTTGGGGATCATACTTGAATAGCTCCTGCAGCATCGCGTTGAGCTCCAGAACTATGAAGTTAAAATTGAGGCCCGGCCGCAGCCTCATGATGTCTGCCGCGTTCTTGAACTCCCAAGTGGGCCTCCCCCGTTCCTGCAGGGGGGCGATGCGGCGACGAAGAAAGTCTGCGCCAACAGCGCCTACAGTAAGCCCGGCAAGCCTGAGGCGCAGGATCCTGGTGACAGCAATCTTCAGCCTGTCGTCTTCCAGGGCCACGTCACTCCAATCGCTGCCGCGTGCTACTGGGGTTTGGCGCCGGGTGGTGAATGGCTGCGGGCTCTCCTTGTCAATCCAGCACCAATCTGCTCTCCACTCCTCCCACTTGCCGCGGAATTCTCCCTCCAGATAGGTCTCTTTCTTGCCGGCCCTCGAGATCCAGGCGATTCCGCCGGATAGAGGCCCTCCTCTCTCTACTCGAGGTATGAAGAAGTGGCGGAAGAGGGCTACGTTGGGAAGGACTCCGACAAAGTTTTCGCAGAGATGTGCGAAAACTGCCATGGTCAGAACGGCGTTGGGGGTGAAGTCAAGGAGGTGGAATCCGTAGGTATTCATGATGTCACAGAAGAATTCAGAGAAAGGCGGGCAGAGCCCGCAGTAGAAGAACAGAGCAAAGAAGGGGTATCCATTCGGAGCCTTCTTCCAAGCGGCGGCGGGGAGTACCTTCGTGCGCGGATGCGCTCGCGTCTCCGCCGACCAAAAAAGGTAGTAGTTCTCCCTCAGCTCCTTCGCGCCAAGCTTGGGGGGGAAGACGGCCCGCTCCTTCCGAAGCGCCGCGAGCCGCTGCGCCTCGGTCGACTTCACGACCTTCCCCTTGTCGGCTTTTGGGGCCATGGCGGAAGCAGTGGAGGAGGTCGACGGCGTTGGTGGTGCTGGCGGTGATGGGGGGTGGAGCGCTGCTCTCTCTCTCTCATCTTTGGGAAGGCGAGGGAGCGGCGGAGATTTCTGAGATTGGAAGCAGCAACGGGCGAATGGGCGAACTGCCCCTGTTTCCCCTGCTTATGAAGAGGGAAGGGGCGGACGTTCCGCATTTCCGAATAAACAAACCACCCACGATCTCTCCCACGATGCCGCATTCGACGCATGCCGTTCGGGGAGGGCGCGGTGGATACGGAGTGAGATACGGCGTAACCTAGGCCGCGCGTGCCCGTGCCCTGTTTTGGGCCTGGCCCAACAACGCTCGGCACCGTGTATGGCCCAGGCCCGGGGGCTCCTGTCGGTGTACTAGAGTAGGGGTACCCTAGTATCCCGAACTTGTGCACGGGCAGTCGCAGCATCCCGCGGCAAGGTTTGCCGGGTGACCGCCAAGGTCCTCCGTGGTTCCTTTGGAGCCATTCAAGAACAAAGTATCCAAGACAAAGAGACAAGACCCCGGCAAGAGGAGCTTGCCGGGAAGGCCAACCAAGGCATCTCAAGGAACTTGCCGCGACGCGTCGCATGTCCCGGCAAGGCCCGGTGAGCGACAAGCTCCCAGGCGCGACAAGACAACGACCGCGGCAAGGCGCTTGCCGCGGCAAGACACCACTGTGCCCGCGCTCCAGCACATCCACCAACGTGTCGCTCTGGGACCCTTCCAGGCGAATGTGGCAGGAGGCTGTGCAGCCAGCGGTGAGCGGTGGCAAGCGGCGCTGACAAGTTTGCCATCGTGGTGAGCGGTGGCGCCCCTGACGGTCCCTTTTACACTGTTTTGGCGACGCAGACGGGCATTTAAGGCCCTTGTCCCCTGCCGTCAGGGTTAGGTATGATATACTGTAGCAGGTAGCTGTACCTACCGCAGCACCTTTCCATTTTTACCCTTTACCTCCGTTGCCACCTGTTGGTGACCCCTTGAGCATATAAAAGGAGGCCCATGCACAACGTAGAGGGGGGTTAGCTAGCTCAGATACACTCACGCTCGGTCTCGTTAGCTGCTGAACTGTACTGTAGCACTTCGCGCTCCCGAGCAAGAAATCAATACAAATCACAAAGTAGGAGTAGGGTTTTACGCATCCGTGCGGCCCGAACCTGGGTAAATCGCTCGCGTGCATCGCCTCGATTTGCTCTTTGCACGATCTCCGCCCCCGCCGAACCGAAAGGGACTCGGTCTGCCGGTCCCATAGTTGCCCGTGGATCAGTACCCTGGCATTCCGGTCGAGCCACGACACCCAGATGTTTGAATTTCATTCCCTTTTTTTCATGGGACCTAGAAATTCACCCAAGGACACACATGTGATTTTTCAACCAACTTTGGTGCACTGGAGCATGTGCTTGTAGTTCAAATTTGAATTATGCACAATAAATGCCCAAAAACTCAATTAATGCATAAAAATGCCAAACGAACCCGGAATAATTCCAAATTTAAACACGACACTCATGTACTAGTTGCATGTTCATTGTACGTAAATGCTCTAGCAATTCAAACACCATCCTTTCCCTCCGTAACACCTGATGAATCTATGTACCTAGGGTAGGGTCATAGGCCTGACCTAGACACCCTACCCTAGGACATCACCCTAAAGTCAGAAGCATTCAAGAGATATCATCATCCTCTCGACCAGAAACGTTCCACTCGGAAGACTCTATGTCACTCGACCATAGCAATGATCACTCGATAGACAAAAGATCGAAAGCCACTCTGAAAAGCAACGGTCGGGCGTTTACTCTATAGACTTAATGGTCATTATGTAACTTTATTACTAGCGTTACCAGAAATGCCCCATCTTTATGTACCTTAAACCATTTGTAACTGAGGGCGGGAGGGGTCTGGCAAACTCTATATAAGCCACCCCCTCCTCAGGTACAAGGGTTCGCACCCCCTGTAACACCACACACATATAATCCAGTCGACCGCCTCTGGGCACCGAGACGTAGGGCTATTACTTCCACCGTGAAGGGCCTGA
This sequence comes from Triticum urartu, assembly GCF_056163025.1. Classification (NCBI taxonomy): domain Eukaryota; kingdom Viridiplantae; phylum Streptophyta; class Magnoliopsida; order Poales; family Poaceae; genus Triticum; species Triticum urartu. The sequence continues at coordinate 164,029,605 of NC_141876.1, forward strand.
ACTCGTAAATCTTGTGTGTACAACTTCACCATAGCTGGGATCTTGCCTCCTCATACCTACCCCCATTCTACTGTCAGTCTTAGAACCACGACAGTTGGCGCCCACCGTGGGGCAGGTGTCTTAGTGACTTTTTGGTGAAGTTGCGATTTTTTCAATCCACATAATCATGGTTTCCGGCGGTGGATTGGCTGATGGCCGTGAGATCCGTCTCGACGCGCTCGTGTTCGTTGCTGACGACTCCGCCTGGCTTCAGGAAGCTCCCCTTGACATCGAGGCGCTCCTCATCCACGGGGCGACGCACTTTCGCACGTGCGCTCGTGGCGTCCTTCTCCGATAGCTGTCGACCCAGTATCGGTCGACTCCCGTGGTGTCTTCACTCCCCGCTGTTCGCCGACACAAGCGATCCGGTCGGTCGCGGCTTCAGCGGTGGGTGGAACACGTGGTGGCTCGCCAGTCAGCCACCCCACAAGTCGCAGCAATCGAGCCCGATGAAACTCTCTACGGCATGTTCGACTGGCTCCGTCGAGACCGCATCCGAATACGACAGCAGCGATCCTGCGGCTGAAGTCTTGATGGTCGACGGACCACATAGTTCTCCTGGCTTCCGCCGCGACGACAGCGGCGATGCTGGCGGCGATCCGTCATGCGCTCACGGGGAATACCGCCCCGAGCCTCTTTCTTCTCAACAGAGGGAAGAGCTTCGCCGCTGCAACATGGATGCACTTCACACGCCCATCGTTGGGGAAACCTCCGAGGCCCGGGCCTTGGAGGAGGCGCGCCTGGCCAACTTGGCTAAGCGCACTTGACTGGAGAACCTTCAGCGTGCACTCGACGAGCCTGCTCCACAACGGATCCCCGAGTCCAGTCGACGACAGCTTTTTCCGCCTCAACCTCAGGTATACTGCACTCCGATTCAAAATCTCACGGCTGCAGCCCGTATAGCAGAGTCAATCCAGCCTTCCCAGTCGGAGGCTGGCAGAGGTTTGATGCAGATCCGGGCCTTACTCCGAGCAGCAGGAGAGCAGAACACAACAGTGTCTCAGTCGCGGAATAGGATTCATAGCAGATCTGTGATGGCAGATACAATTCAGTCGGCTCACAGCCCAAGATCGGCCCCGCGGCGTGAGGGATGTGGATACCGGCAGGATCAGTACAGAAACCACAAGCGGTATGATCACTGACTCGGTCGTGATGACCGTCGTCGAGTGCCCACACCTCCTCCGAGGAGTGGATCATATGTGCCTCGACAATATGATGACAGACGCCCTTGCAGTGGCGAGCGAAGAATACGAGCCGACCCAAGGGAACCAGGCTTTGATGTGAGATCTATTCTCGTTCAAGGTCTAGTTGACAGGAACACAACACACAGGGAGGGCCTTGACAAAGATCACCTGACTGGTAGCAGAGTTCATTTTTCAGGCCCAGAGTGTTTTAGCAGAGCCATGAGAGCCGCAGTGATTCCTCCCAACTTCAGGTTGGCGACTGGAGTAAGAAAGTTCACTGGTGAGTCTAAGCCTGACACTTGGCTTGAGGATTACCGAGTGGCTGTACAGGTCGGTGGCGGCAATGATGAAGTGACCATGAAACATCTTCCTCTGATGTCGGAAGGTTCAGCCAGAGAATGGTTGACTCAGTTAGCGCCAGAAAGTATATTCAGTTGGGAAGAACTTGCCTGAGTGTTTGTTAAAACTTTTGAGGGTACTTGCAAGCGGCCAGCGGGGTTAACGGAATTGCAGCATTGCGTGCAAAAACCGAATGAAACTCTGAGAGATTACATTCAGAGGTGGACCACTTTGCATCACACAGTGGAAAATGTATCCCACCATCAAGCAGTTTGCGCCTTCAAGGAAGGCGTTAAAAATCGGGAGCTGGTCCTGAATTTCGGTCGGACAGGAGATATGTCTCTGACTCGGATGATGGAAATAGCCACTCGGTATGCTAACAGAGAAGAAGAGGATCGACTCCGAAGTGGCAAGAGCAAACTAGTCGGTCAAGACACTGGTGGAGGCAATTCCAATTGGAAACAGAAGCGTAAAGCTGAGCCTGCAGGACCCGGTGAAACTGCGGCAGTGATTCAAGGAAAGTTTAAAGGGAAACCTAAGGGGCCCTAGACCCCTAAGGAAGTAAAAGATGCAGCTGGTAACGATGTGATGGATTTTCCATGTCACATTCACACAAAGAATGATGAAGAAGGCAATCTGATTTATCCTAAGCATACCACTCGACAGTGTCGGGTTCTGATCGAGCAATTCCGAGAGAAACAGCCTAATGAGAAGGAAAAAGAATCTGACAAGGATGAAGACAAGAGGAAGATGATGGCTTTCCCAATGTCAATTCCACCCTAATGATTTTTGCTGATGTTGAGAGAAAAAGTCGACTGAAAGTGATCAACAGAGAAGTGAATATGGTTGCTCGGCAACGACAACATACCTGAAGTGGTCACAAACAACTATCACATTCGACCAGTCTGACCACCCTGCTCACATAGCCACTCCAGGGAGGCAAGCGTTGGTGGTCGACCCAGTTGTTGGAGGTACTCGATTGACCAAAGTGTTGATGGATGGTGGTAGTGGTTTGAATATTATTTATGTTGAAACCTTGAAAGGGATGGGCATTCCGATGTCCAAACTTAGAGAGCCACATGAGCTTTCACGACGACATCCCTGGCAAGAAGGCTGAATCACTTGGCCAGATAACCTTGGACGTGGTTTTCGGCGATTCAAAGAATTACCGTAAGGAAAAGTTGACATTTGAAGTAGTGGATTTCCAGAGTGCTTATCATGCTATTCCGGGAGGCCCGCATACGCGCGTTTTATGGCTTGACCATGTTACGTGTATTTCAAGTTGAAAATGCCTAGTCCCAGAGGAGTGATCACGGTCACTGGCAATCGGCAGAAGGCAGAGGAATGCTTCTAGAAGGGTTCCAAAATTGCCGATGAACAAATGGTAGCAGTTGAAATGCAAGAATATCATAAAAATACAGATACGAGTGATTTGCTGTGAGCCAAGAAGCCTGCCATAGATTCTGCATTTCAGTCGTCTGGAGAAAGAAAACCGATTCATATTCACTAGACCGATCCTAATGCTGCTCCTACTCATATCTCAACATCACTCGACAGCAAATAGGAAGAAGCGCTCATCCAGTTCCTCTGTGAGAACTGGGACATCTTTGCATGGAAACCTTCTGACATGCCAGGTGTACCTAGGGGAATGGCTGAGCACCGTTTACGAGTCGACCCGAAAGTGAAGCCAGTCAAGGAACATCTTAGACGGTCTGCCGCACAGAAGAGAAAAGAAATTGGCGAGGAAGTGGCTCGGCTCCTAGCAACTGAGTTCATCCGAGAGATTTACCACTCTGAGTAGCTCGCCAATGTTGTCATGGTCCCCAAGAAGGACGATTCACTTCGTATGTGCATTGACTTCAAGCATATCAATCGGGCTTGCCCGAAAGTTCATTTTCCTCTCCCCTGTATCGACCAAATCGTCGACTCGACTGCGGGGTGTGAGCGTTTGTCTTTTCTAGACGCCTATTCCGGGTATCATCAAATCCGACTGTATGGACCCAATGAGATAAAAACAACTTTCATCACTCCATTCGGGTGCTTTTGTTATGTCACTATGCCATTCGGTCTCAAGAATGCTGGTGCCACATTTATGAGGATGATTCAGAAGTGCCTGCTCACTCAAATTAGTCGGAATGTGGAACCATATATGGATGACATTGTGGTCAAATCGCGTAAAGGTTCCGACCTGCTGGCTGACCTCGCTGAAACCTTTGCCAACCTCAGAAGGTATGATATCAAGCTTACTCCGTAGAAATGCACATTCGGAATTCCAGGAGGAAAGTTACTCGGTTTCCTCATTTCTGAACGAGGGATCAATGCCAACCCAGAGAAAGTTGGAGCCATACTCCGGATGAAACGCCCTGTGCGTGTGCATGACGTCTAGAAGCTTACCGGTTGTTTGGCTGCCTTGAGTCGATTCATCTCTCGCCTCGGTGAAAAGGCATTGCCTCTTTACCGACTGATGAAAAAATATGATAAGTTCGAGTGGACTCCTGAAGCTGATGCAGCGTTTGCAGAACTCAAAACCTTGCTTTCCACCCAGCCGGTGCTTGCTGCTCCAATCAGCAAAGAGCCTTTACTGCTTTATATTGCAGCCACTAGACAAGTTGTCAGTACAGTACTTACAGTCGAGCGGGAAGAAGAAGGAAAAACCTATAAAGTTCAGTGCCTAGTGTATTATATTTCTGAAGTCTTGACTCCATCCAAGCAAAGATATCCTCATTATCAGAAGCTTGTCTATGGGATATACATGACGACGAAGAAGGTTGCACATTATTTCTCTTATCACTCCGTTACAGTCGTCAGCGATGCACCTTTGTCTGAAATTCTGAACAATAGAGATGCAACTAGTCGAGTGGCAAAGTGGGCCATTGAACTCCTTCCCTTGGATATCAAGTTTGAGGCAAAGAAAGCTATCAAGTCCCAGGCAATAGCAGATTTCCTTGCCGAGTGGTCGAGCAGCAACAACCGACTCAGATTCACTCAGAGCATCGGACCATGATCTTTGATGGATCCAAGATGCTGAACAGTTCTGGTGCTGGGGTGGTATTGGTATCCCCTCGAGGAGACAGACTCAGCTATGTTCTTCGGATCCATTTTGATTCCTCCAACAATGAAGCTGAATATGAAGCACTTCTGTACGGGTTGCGTATGGCCATTTCATTCGGTGTCCGTCGCCTAGTGGTCTACGGTGACTCAGATTTGGTGGTTAATCAAGTAATGAATCAGTGAGACGTCAGAAGCCCGGCTATGACTGGCTATTGTAATGCAGTGAGAAAGTTAGAGAAGAAGTTTGAGGGGTTAGAGCTCCATCATATACCCCGACTGAAAAATCAAGCAGCTGATGATTTGGCAAAGATAGGCTCCAAGCGTGAGCCTATTCCCAGTAATGTGTTCTTTGAGCATCTTCACACGCCGTCCGCCCAAGAGGATCCCTTCATGGAGGAGCCCCCACAACCTAAGAGTCCTATTGATCCGACTGAAGTTGAAGTCCCAGCCGTGGTCGACTTGGTCATGGAAGTTTTGGTCGTCATACCCGATTGGACAGTGTCGTACATCGCGTATATTCTCAGGAAAGAGCTCCTAGAGGATGAAGAAGAGGCCCGTCAGATTGTCTGCCGATCTAAAACTTTCATAGTAATGGGTGGACAACTTTACAGAGAAAGTGTTACCAGAGTTGCTTAGAAGTGCATAACACCAGAAGAAGGTCGAGTGATCCTCAACGACATCCACTCGGGGACCTGTGGTCATCATGCGTCCTCTCGGACCATTGTGGCCAAAGCATACTGAGCGGGATTTTATTGGCCATGAACGAATGAAATGGCAAAAGACATAGTCGACAAATGTGAAGGTTGCCAGTTCTACTCCAACATATCTCACAAGCCTGCATCAGCCCTGAAGACCATTCCACTCATCTGGCCCTTTGCTGTTTGGGGATTAGATATGGTTGGACCTCTAAGGACTGGCAGAAGTGGCTTCACCCATGTGCTCGTAGCAGTCGACAAGTTCACCAAATGGATTGAAGCCAAGCCTATCAAAAACCTCGAAGCAAGTACTACTGTCAGCTTCATCAGAGAGTTAACATTCAGATATGGTGTCCCGCACAGCATCATCATAGATAATGGGTCGAACTTCGATTCTGATGAGTTCAGAGCCTTTTGTGCTTCCCAAGGCACTCGGGTCGACTATGCTTCAGTCGCCCATCCCTAGTTGAATGGACAAGCTGAAAGAGCGAACAGATTGATTCTCAAAGGACTGAAACCCCGATTGATGCGTGACCTCAAGCATGCAGTGGGCGCCTCGGTCAATGAACTTTAATTAGTACTTTGGGGATTGAGGACAACTCCTAATCCATCGACTGGCCGAACTCCATTCTTCTTAGTCTATGGAGCTGAAGCTGTGCTTCCGAGTGACTTACTTCATAACGCCCCCCGAGTGGAACTCTTCTCAGAAGCCGAAGCAGAACAAGCCCGTCAGGATGTTGTTGACCTTCTGGAAGAAGAAAGAGACATGGCGCTGATCCGGTCGACCATCTATCAGCAAGACCTCCGTCAATTCCACACCAGAAACGTGAGAGGTCGAGCATTTCAAGAGGGAGACCTGGTTCTTCGAGTGGATCAGCAGAAACCACACAAGCTCGCTCCTGCTTGGGAAGGCCCCTTCATCATCACCAAAGTACTTCACAACGGGGCTTATCGCCTCTACAATGTGGATCACAATAAAGACGAGCCACATGCTTGGAATGCAGAGCTGCTTCGCCCTTCTATACTTAAGCATTCGGATGGTTGTGATGTAATAAGAAATACATTCTAGTCCGATTATCAGATGATTGTTGTTCCTTTTTTAAGTGTTCTAAATCCCCAATGGGTGCCTTAGCTGCGAATCTGCTTTGCCTAAGTTTCAAAAATTCAAATCCTACCGAGTGATGAGCAAGTCTCTCACTCGGGGGCTTAGCTGCAAATCCGTTTCGCCTAAGTTTAAAAAATCCTACCGAGTGGTGAGCAAGTCTCTCACTCGAGGGCTTAGCTGCGAATCCGTTTCGCCTAAGTTTAAAAAATCCTACTAAGTGGTGAGAAAGTATCTCACTCGGAGGCTTAGCTGCAGTCCAGTACTCGCCTAAGTTTAAAAAATCCTACCGAGTGGTGAGCAAGTCTCTCACTCGGGGGCTTAGCTGCAGTCCAGTACTCGCCTAAGTTTAAAAAATCCTACCGAGCGGTGAGCAAGTCTCTCACTCGGGGGCTTAGCTACAGTCCAATACTCGCCTAAGTTTGAAAAATCCTACCGAGTGGTGATCAACCCTCCCACTCGGGGGCTTAGATGCAGTCCAATACTCGCCTAAGTTTGAAAAATCCTACCGAATAGTGAGCAACCCTCCCACTCGGGGGCTTAGCTGCAGTTCAGTACTCGCCTAAGTTTGAAAAATCCTACTGAGTGGTGAGCAACCCTCCCACTCGAGAGCTTAGCTGCAGTCCAGTACTCGCCTAAGTTTGAAAAATCCTACCGAGTAGTGAGCAACCCTCCCACTCGGGGGCTTAGCTGCAGTCTAGTACTCGCCTAAGTTTGAAAAATCCTACCGAGTGGTGAGCAACCCTCCCACTCGGGGGCTTAGCTGCAGTCCAGTACTCGCCTAAGTTTGAAAAATCCTAATGAGTGGTGAGCAACCCTCCCACTCGGGGGCTTAGCTGCAGTCCAGTACTCGCCTAAGTTTTAAGACTCGCTCCATCCTTACCCGTACGGGCGGCGAGGTGCAGGTCGACCACGATCTATCCTCAGAGCTTCGACACAAATACAACGTCCGCTCCATCCTTACCCGTAAGGGCGGCGAGGTGCAGGTCGACCACGATCTATCCTCAGAGCTTCGACACAAATACAACGTCCACTCCATCCTTACCCGTAAGGGCGGTGAGGTGCAGGTAGACCACGACCTGTCCTCGGAGCTTCGACACAAATACAACGTCCGCTCCATCCTTATCCGTAAGGGTGGCGGAGTGCAGGTCGACCACGATCTGCCCATGATTCACTCGACTGAGCTGCATCACAAAGTCAATAGCAACTCAAAATGCAAGAAACAAGTTCTACGCAAAGAATCAAAAGATTCAGAAGCAACCGAAGTTCAGATAAAATCTAAGGTTCCAGAACACGGATTAAAGTACTTGGGCGTCAGGCCTGAAGGAGTTTAATGGTTACAAAATCACTCGGCATTCCGGAGGCAAATTTAAGGCGAGGCATAAAGTTTGTTCACTCTGCAGGAGAAGGGCTTGCAGGCTCAACGAACTCGTCCAGATCAATTACGTCAGCAATCCGAGTGGCAGCAGCAATGAAGGTTTCCATTAAGGATCGAAAGTCATGGCTTTTGGTATTGGCAACCTTGATCGCTGCCAGCTTCTCTTCTCGGGCTTCCTTGCAGTGGACGCGAACCAGCGACAGAGCCATGTCAGCACCGCATCGGGCAGAAGACTTCTTCCTTTCTTGCACTCGACCAGGGACCTCATTGAGTCGAGTCATCAGGGACTCGAGGTCATTTTGAAGCGTCGCCCTTGGCTAGAGTGCTGTATCGATGCGCGACACCGCCACCTTTAGGCAAGCAAGATAGCTCGTAACACTAGCAACACGGGATTCCAGTCGGAGCACATTCATAGCAGCATCATCACCGACGGGAGAAAGGACAGGGTCCAGACCTGTCTCGACCCGCCCAGTCTCTTCTTCAAAGTTTTGGCAGGATTCTACAAACACAAAGAAATAATGAGTCGACAAATGCCTGGTGAATCAACAACAGCTAAATAGTCGAGCAAAGGAAAATACCTTTGAGCATAAGGAACATCTTTTTGGCGAGTGCCCCCAGATAAGCCTCCAGGTCATTTCTCTTACGAGAAATTCCTTCGATCTTCTCATTCAAAGCCACTTTGTCCTTCTTCAGACGGGTCGCTTCTTTGTTGGACTCGGTGAGGGATGCCTTTAGTTTGGCGTTGTCTTCCTCTAGTGCTCCGACTGAAGCCAGCTTCTTGTCAGCAAGTGCGGTCTTCTCCTTAGCCTCCTTCTACGCAGTTGCAAGGTCAAGATCCTTTTGTGCCAAGGCTTGCTTCATTTTCTCTGAAGAATGTGCATTCGGGTCAAGGAGAGGAACAAAGAGATAACTTGAAGGATGGTCAAGATAAACAATCGACAGGTCGTTACCTTCCGTACCAGCTACTTCATCTTGAGCCTTTTTCAAGTTTTGATTGGCCAGCTCCAAATCAAGGTTGAGTTGTCTGTGCTTTTCCTCGAATTCGGTGAACTTGGAGATAAGCTCACAGGATTTCCACAGTCGGCAAAAGATACATCAATGTACGAGATCAAAGATCATTCGCTTCCGAGTGAATAGAATTCTAAGACTACCGCAGAATCAAACATTCTACAATAGTCTCGGGGACTACACCCAGCGGGTGCAATTATTGTGCCCCCACTGGTTCGGGTTCCACTCGACATGGCCTGCCCAGACCGAGTGGAAGAAGAAAAAAAGTAAAATACATACTCAGACCCCAACCGATTACCCGCAGTCGACTGCAGTCTCGGGGACTACACCTAGTGGGTGCACTTAGCGTGCCCCCACTAGTTCAGATTCCACTCGACATGGTCCACCCAGACCGAGTGGAAGAGTGAAACAATAAAGAATTTTTTTTATCAAGACCTTCGCCAAATCACACATTCGACGGTGGCCTCGAGGACTACACCCAGTGGGTGCACTATGCGTGCCCCTACTAACCCAGAACGACAACCGACACAACCTAGTTGACTCAACTGGGAAAGTTACTCGACATAAATTCAAACACCCAGTGGGTGTGCAGACGCGAAGTGCAGAATAACAGGACGGTGCTCAAAGAAAAGTTTTCAGGTAGCATATCCTAACAGAACAAGCAGCAAGATAAGAGTTCAGTCGGAAGCCAACTTACCTGGACATTGGCTCGACGGGCCGCACTGGCATCATAAGCAGCCTGACTGTTTTCATGCAAGTTTCAAGATTCACTCGGACAAATTAGAAAGAGAGTCGACAGCACAAATCCTCAATCGAAAAGTGAAGACAAGACACTTACGCAGAAGCAGCGAGGACATCGATCTTGATCTTGGGCAGGGTCTTCCGAGGCTTTGGTTCTGCAACTTTTTGTTGCTTTGGGGCCTTCTCAGTCGGTACAGGGGAAGAGGTCCGAGTGCGCTTGGAAGTCTGTCCGGTTGGCCTAGCTACCTCTCCACGAACACTCATTGGGTCGTGCTTATGTTTGGAATGCTTTTCGGTGCAAGGCGGTGACTCGACTTCTTCAGTGTTGGGGATATTACTACTGGAGGTAAACCGGCCTTATGTAGCCGGGTTAACTCCTTGAAGATTAGAAGCCTATGAAGATGCAAGGATGATGGCGCTTCATGAAGTCCCAAGGCCCAAAGGCGGGTTAAAGCCTGTAAATGTAAACCGACCTAGTCATGTAACTTGTATTATAAGATAGGAAGGATAAAGACCAAACCGGATACATTTATGATCCGGCTTTGGGACTCTGTAGCCCGGCGGGCGTCAACCTATGTATATAAAGGGACGACCCAGCCGTGGTTTAGGGGCAGACAATAACTCGAGAGCCAGACAAAGCGGAGATCAATGCAATAATGTATAAAAGGTAGTACCATGACAGGGGTACTCAGACACTGTTAAACCGGAGTATAACTATGAAGGTAAAAGCCTTCTCCGGTTTAGCAAAGGGCTAATGGTATAGATTGCTTATATAAGGTTAAACCGCCTATGTTGGCATGAGGAGAAATAGATTTCACAGAGACATATGAAAATTTCGGATCTAAGGTAAGACAGAAAAGCAATATATTTCGACCTAAAAAGGGTAAGACCCGAAACAGTTTATGAAGGACTACATCAGCTTTTGCGCATAAGGATTTATGGTGGTAACAGAAGATTAGCCACGGCAAGGGATATGATAAGTGTGAAGCATTCATCTACGGGCCAAGGAAGAACAGTATTAAAAGCTCTGATTAACCTCAAGAACAGCGAAGAGCAAGGAAACCCTAATGGATCTAGGAAACAAGGGGGAAAGGACTTACTGTGACCATGGAAGCAACGAAAGGGCGCTGTGGAACTCTGGTGCAAACAGGTTGATGCAGCGGCCGACGGTGAAGCAGAGGCGAGGTTCGAAGATGACGGCGGCGCTCGAGAGCGGGGTCGTCGAGAGGAAGAAGAAAAGATGAATGGGTAGCGGAAAGAAAAGAAAGGGGTCCTCTGCCCCTATTTATAAGGCGAAGCAATAAAACGGCAAGTGCGGGAATCGAGGAGCCCAAAAAATGGATAAGTTAATAAAGGTGTCGCCTCGGTGACTGAATACACATTAAATGAAGGTAATCTTCGACATCAACGGATGGATGACGTCAGGGCGGTTTATCATAATCTGGAAGTATGACATCACGGCGGTTTACAAGATCAAAGTGAAGATATGAGGGAAGAATTTTTCTAAGTATAGAAGATTGACATGAACAAGTTCAAACCAATCTGGGCCTAATGTTGGGGATATTACTACTAGAGGTAAACCGGCCTTATGTAGCTGGGTTAACTCCTTGAAGATTAGAAGCCTATGAAGATGCAAGGATGATGGCGCTTCATGAAGTCCCAAGGCCCAAAGGCGGGTTAAAGCCTATAAATGTAAATCGACCTAGTCTTGTAACTTGTATTATAAGATAGGAAGGATAAAGACCAAACCGGATACGTTTATGATCCGGCTTTGGGACTCTATAGCCCAGCGGGCGTCAACCTATGTATATAAAGGGACGACTCGGCCATGGTTTAGGGGCAGACAATAACTCGAGAGCCAGACAAAGCGGACTCGCTCCCTGGCCTTCGAAACCCTAGCAATACCAATCACAACTAGACATAGGCTTTTACCTTCCTTGAAGGGGCTGAACTAGTATAAAATCTCCATGTCCCCTTGTCCGGTTTAACCCCTTTGAGCTAAACCATAGCGATGGCTCCACTACTAAGTCCTTTCACAAGGACATCTGCCGTGACAAACCCACGACAGTTGGCGCCCACCGTGGGGCTATCGCACGATGGTTTGGAGTTCTTGAAGGGCAACTTTGACGAACTTAAGGGATACACTATGGGCCGGATGACGAAGAGTCGCCGCGGCAAGCTCTACATCGACAATGCAGGATGGGGTCCCGAGTTTGATTCAATCGAGTACGGGTACCGGATCCCCTTCGGTGGGATTCACGTCTTCATCGGCAAGATCGGCGAACCGGCCCCTGAGCCAGACATCTGCACCGACATCATCGAAACGGCTCGGCGGGCAAGTTCTTCGCTGGTTCAGCCCGAGGCAAGGCATGTTTTCATAGGTGTCATCCATGGATCGAGATACGAAGACGGGCCGGTGTCCAATGGAGAGACCGTGGTCTGTTCTGATGACGAGTCTTCTGTTGAGACCGAATCGCTTTATCAGTTGCAGGACGGCCGAATTGACGGAGGATCCGAGGGAAACAGTATTCCGGATTCCCCTGATCTGCCAAACCGGGCCGCCATCTTCATGGCCAGCACACAATCAGCGCCTCATTCATCGACCGCCGTAGCAATACTCTCCGGTTCAACAACGGCTACACCGGCAGGGGCAGGAAGCTCTGCACCGCCTCCAACCTAGGTCCTGTCTGATTTGTTCGATGCTTTGGCGATGTTGATGGCCGTAGAGGTGGATGCAGCAGCCAGGGATCAGCATAATGCGGAGATTGCAAAGGTGAAAGATTAGATAGCTCAGGCTAAAGCGGACCTGGCGACAAAGAACGCTAGGATGGCTACAGAGCGGGCTGAATTGGAAGCACAGGCCTACCGGATTAGGCTGGATCAGAATGCTTCAGAGGAAGTCATGAGAAGAAGGTACCGATCGCGTCTCCCATCGCTTTATGAACCGCAGAATCTCTTCAGCACACCAGGAGCAGGAGATGGTAACCAACCCATACTAAACTGGGCGGAGGCACCGGGAACAGGATCGCCGGTTCAACCGTGCACGATGGACCCGCCTCGCCAGAACAACGTTGTGCCATAGTATGTACCAACACCTCTCGGGCATTATTCCAACCCATTGGACAATACTGTGGCCGCCGCTTCACGCCTGGCAGCCCTCCCAACCGGCGGCGAGTCACCAGTTGTGGTGGAAGCACGTCGGGCCAGGGATCTCCTTCAAACAACGCTTAATCAATAGCAGGCATATTCACACAGTCGTGAGAGGATTCATTCCACTCCCCGTCCAAGCCGGAGCTATAGCAGACATGTGGAGGACGAACCGGTTGTGTCCAGCAGTGCACGTCGCCGAAATTCGCTACGAGGAAACAACCCGGCAGGGGGAGGCGCTAATGCGCAGGATGTTGTGGACCACGGCCGCGCACGTCGGGAGGCCGAGTTGGCAGCTCGACACGGAGCACGACAACATACTCCGGTTCACCCTACGGCTTGAGTAGAGCCAGGTGTGGTGTTCAGTTCCTTAGGGGTGCCGTGTCTCACCCCCGCTTTGCGTAATGTGAGACTGCCCAAGGACTTCAAGGGTCCTCGTAAGGTACCAAATTACACCGCCGATTTGCAGCCAGAGGCGTGGGTGGAGAGATATGAGATGGCAATGGAGATGTTAGATGTGGATCAGGCAGTATGTGCCAAATATTTCACCATGATGTTGGAAGGAACATCTCATACTTGGTTGAAGAGCTTGCCAACTAACTCTGTCGGATCATGGGCCGAATTGAAGCACCGTTTTATCCAGAATTTCAAAGATACTTATAACCAGCCAATGTCAATCATGGATCTGGCCGCTTGTGTCCAATTGGAAGGGGAGTCCACGACCCATTGGGTTAAATGGGTCTCAGAGATTTTGCACTCATCAGATCGTATCAATGCAGGCACCGCAGTGCTAACATTAGAGGGCAATTGCGGTTTCAAGCCGCTCAAACAGAAATTAGGAAGGCTCAAATGTCACTGCAATGATATGTCGACACTCATGGCCGCTTTGGTTAAATACTCCGATTCAGATAATACCAAGGACCCGGATTCAGGGGAGGACAAACCGGAGAAAGGGAAAAAGAACGGCAACGCCAAGGGTCAGCAGCATAATCCGGCAGGCCATGGGAACAGCGGTAAGCGCAAGGCCTACAGCAGCTTGGACTTTGTTGCTAACACCAATGCTCAGGAGAATGGCCAGCGTCGTAAGGGCAAGCAGCCCCAGAGGGGAGGAGGTTCAGGCCCCAATTTGGAGCGCCTGTTAAATCAGCCCTGTCCAAAGCATGGATCAAAGGAGAAGCCAGCATCGCATCTTTGGAAGGACTGTTATATCATGCGGGATTTCAAGAATTCCAATATGTTCCAGTATGATAATGGCCCGCCCGGCGGTTCAGGAGGTGGTTTCCCCGGGCCGGGTTACGGAGGTGGTGGTTCCGGTTCAGGGTTTCAAGGCAACCAAACCGGACACATCAATCAAGGGCACCAAAGCAACCAGGGAGGCTATAACCATCAGGGGAATCAGCAGCAACAACAGCAGTTGGGTTACCAGAGCAATCCCAAGCAGCTAAATAGCGGGCAATATCATGTTTTCACCACTAGTTTGTGTAAGCATGATCAGAAACTTCACAAAAGGGCAGTAAACTCTGTTGAACCGGTAGTGCCTTAGTATTTACGCTGGTCTGAGCAACCCATTTTGTGGAGTAGGGAGGATCATCCACCTCGGGTTGATAATCCGGGTCACTTGGCCCTGGTGGTAGCCCCGCAAGTCGGGGGATACAAGTTTACTAAAGTGCTCATGGATGGTGGAAGCAGTATCAACATTCTGTATTATGACACATTCCGTCGTATGGGGTTGACAGATAAGAATCTTAAACTGTCAAATACCGTTTTTCATGGCATGGTGCCTGGTAATTCTGCATATCCTGTTGGCAAGATAGCCTTAGAGGTGGCTTTTGGAGATGATTATGATTCAAGGTCAGAAACGTTGATGTTTGAGGTGGTAAAAATCAAAAGTCCGTACCACGCCTTGTTTTGGGCGGTCGGCTTATGCTAAATTCATGGCAAGGCCATGTTATGTTTATTTACAGCTTAAAATGCCAGGTCATAAGGGGACTATCACAGTACATGGAAGCAGAAAGATCGCTTTGGAATGTGAGGAAGGTGATGCGGCTTATGCTGAGTCGGTTTGTGCCACGGAGGAGCTGAAATTCTATAAGGAGCAAGTTGATCTGGCAGACATGACTTCTTTGAAAAAGCCAACTACGAAACACGATCCGGCATTGAAGTTTAAATCGGCCACATATACTAAGATGGTTGACTTTGTTCCTGGCGATTCATCCAAACAGTTCAGCATCAGCGCTAACCTGGATCCCAAATAGGAAAGCGTGCTCATCGAGTTCATCCATGAGAATCGGGACATCTTTGCATGGTAACCTTCTGACATGCCAGGTGTACCGAGGGAACTCGCTGAGCACACACTTAACATTGATCCTAAGTTTAAACCGGTCCGGCAGTTTCTCCGCCGCTTCAATGAGGAAAGGCTTAAGGCTATTGTTGAAGAGGTAGCCCGTCTGTTGGCCGCAGGGTTTATTGTAGAGGTCTTTCATCCAGAGTGGTTGGCTAATCCGGTGTTGGTTCTTAAGAAAAACGGCACTTGGTGTATGTGTGTGGATTACACAGATTTAAACAAAGCTTGCCCTGCATACCCCTTTGCTCTCCCTCGCATTGATCATATAATTCATGCAATGGCAGGTTGTGACCATTTGTGTTTTTTGGATGCGTATTCAGGTTATCATCAGATCAAGATGGCAGTTAAGGACCAGGAGAAGACAACTTTCATAACTCCCTTTGGAGCCTTATGCTATGTTTCCATGCCTTTTGGACTCAAGAGTGCCGAGGCAACTTACCAGCGATGTGTTCAGAATTGCCTTCATAAGCAAATTGGGCGCAATGTTCATGCATATGTGGATGATATTGTGGTAAAGTCCAGAAAGGAGGAGACATTGATAGATGATTTGAGAGAAACCTTTGACAATCTCCGGGTTTACAAGATGATGCTCAATCCGGAGAAGTGTGTCTTTGGTGTCCCGGCAGGCAAACTCTTGGGTTTTCTGGTGTCAAACAGAGGCATTGAGGCCAATCCGGAAAAGATTGCGGCAATTACATCCTTGGCTAAACCGGCGTGTATCAACGATGTTCAACGTCTGGCCGGCCGGATTACAGCCTTGAGCCGGTTTATCAGTCGCCTTGGAGATAAGGCCATCCCTTTATATCAGATGCTCAAGAAAATAGATAACTTTGTCTGGAGTGAGGCAGCTGATAAAGCATTCGAGGATCTGAAGAGGCAGCTAGCAGAGCCCCCCGTGCTTGTAGTGCCGATCGATAAGGAGCCGTTATTACTATATGTGGCTGCTAATGCCCGGGCTGTTAGCGTAGCTATTGTGGTAGAGTGCAAGGAGCTTGGCAAGGAATATCCGGTTCAACGGCCGATTTATTATATCAGCGAGGTGCTCATTGAGTCAAAGCAGAGGTATCCGCATTGGTAGAAACTGGTGTACTGAGTGTTTATGGCAAGCCGGAAGCTTAAACATTATTTTCAGGGCCATCCCATCACAGTGGTCAGTTCAGCTCCTCTGGGCGATATCATTCAAAACAGAGAAGCAACTGGCCGGATTGCCAAGTGGGCTATTGAGCTTGGACCTCATGGGCTCAAATATATACCCCACACAACAATTAAATCCCAGGCACTAGTGGACTTCATCAATGATTGGACGGAGTTACAGGCACCTGAAGAGAAACCAGACAATACATATTGGACTATTCATTTTGATGGATCCAGACAGTTGGAGGGCTCGGGGCTGGAGTCATACAAACTTCCCCACGAGGTGACAAGTTTTGTTATGTCCTCCGTTTATTGTTCCCTTGTACTAACAATGCAGCTGAATATGAGGCTTTGCTCCACGGTCTTCGGATGGCTAAGGAGATAAATTTGAGCCGAGTTAAGTGCTTTGGTGATTCAGATCTAGTGGCTCAGCAGGTGTCTGGCACTTGGGATTCTAAGGACCCACTCATGGCTGCATATCGGCGAGAGGTGGACACTATGGCTGGTCACTTTAAGGATTATCAGGTGGACCATATAGACCGTCGGAAAAATGAAGCGGCGGACGCTTTAAGTCTTCTTGGTTCCCAGCATAAACCGGTCCCGCCCAATGTCTTTCTTGATGTGTTGCATAATCCGTCAGTCAAAATGCCAACCGAAGAAGATTTGGCTATTCCTGATCCGGAGGCTCAGTTGGTGGCAGCTCTGCATGCCATACCGGATTGGACAATCCCATATCTGGCTTACATGAACCGGGGCGAGTTACCAGACGATGAAACGGTGGCCCGACAGATAATCCGGCGTTCCAAGTCCATGACCATACTCAACGGGGAGTTACATCGTTACAGCGTTTCAGGAGCAATTTAGCGTTGTGTTTCTCCTCAAGAAGGTTGTGAGATTTTGCGAGAAATCCATGAAGGGGACTGCGGTCACCACGCCGGTTCAAAGTCTTTGGTTTCCAAAGCTTTTCGCCACGGTTTTTACTGGTTGACGGCGCATGCAGATGCGGAAGATTTAGTCAAGAGGTGTGACGGGTGCCAAAAATTCGCCCGCCGTGCGCACGTTCCGGCTCAAGAGTTGCGGATGATTCCAATTACGTGGCCATTTGCAAGTTGGGGGCTTTATATGGTTGGACCCTTCAAGCGATCTAAGGACAAAAAGACCCACCTATTAGTTGTAGTTGATAAATTCACTAAATGGGTGGAGGCAGAGCCAGCCAGCAAGTGTGATGCAGCCACGGCGGTTCAATTCATCAAAAAGGTGATATTCCGGTTTGGTTTTCCACACAGCATTATAACAGATAATGGCACTAACCTGTCAAAGGGGGAGATGGAAGAATTTTGTCAACATGAGCACATCCGGCTCGATATAGCGTCGTTGGCTCACCCCCAGTCTAATGGTCAAGCAGAAAGGGCAAATCAAGAAATTTTATGAGGTATCAAACCCAGGCTTATGGTTCCCTTGAAGCGGACGCCGGGTTGTTGGGTTGAGGAGCTACCTTCTGTGCTATGGAGCATCAACACCACACCCAATAGGTCTACGGGTTACACACCTTTCTTCATGGTTTATGGAGCGGAGGCCGTTCTTCCTAGTGACATCCGTCACGAGTCGTCCCGTGTGACAGCTTATGTTGAAGCTGATAATGAGAAGGCACGTCATGATTCTCTGGACCTGTTGGATGAAGAGCGTGATCTTGCAGCAGCACGATCGGCGATTTATCAACAAGATCTCCGACGTTATCACAGCCGTCGGGTTAAAACCAGAACTTTTCAAGAAGGCGATTTGGTGCTCCGGCTCATACAGGATCAGACTGATATGCACAAGTTATCCCCACCTTGGGAAGGACCCTTTGTGGTTAGCAAAAATCTGTACAACGGATCTTACTACCTCATTGATGTTCGAGAGCATAAAGACTCACGTCAATCGGAGGAGGAGACCAAGCGGCCATGGACCATAGCTCTCCTACGGCCTTACTATACTTGAAGCCATAGGCTCTTCATCTGTACATATTTATGGCAGTGTATATATCATATAATAAACTGGAGCCTCCGTTATAAGCGGGGTATCTGTTTCTTTTTACATCCTGTGTGTGTTATACGAGTTAACTGACAAAGCGGAGTTTTATTAATCCGGTCTTAGCAGTTGCATGGATATAAAGCATATCACTAGGGGGCTTGGTCATATTTGAACTACAGCTACACCTCTTGATCGGTTTTGAAACCACGAAGGGTATCACTAGGGGGCTTGGTTGTTATCACACCATAGCTACACCTCTTGATAGGCATTTAGGCCACAAAAGAAAAATATGTGGAGCCAAACAGAGTGTTGCACAAAGCACAGACTCAAACATGGGCACACACTGAGCACAACTCACAAAGTTACTTGGGGGCTCTTTTTGCAAAGCAACAAAGAGTTTGAAAGGACCCTTGTAATTGGCTATCAAGCCACGGCTTGGAAGCCTGGTGTATTCACCTAAAAACCCGGGTTAACCTGCCTTCATCAAGTAAGCCACTCCTGTCCAGGTAATCCTGGTATGACCCATCGAACGTTTGACATGTCAATCTTTTATAGACCCTGAACTTGTCAAAGTTAAAACGATGATTGGTTAATTGGAGGCCCATCTTAAAAGGCTTTGTTAAATGGTTTAACTCAGAGGCCTGGCAACCCATGAAAAGCCTCGATTTGGAGTCTGGCAGCTCATAAAAAGCCTTGCATATTTTCCTTTTTGAGTTTTATTTGTTGAAGTTCATTAGTATTTTTTGATAAACCGGCGTCCTTGACCCGGCTTGCTTTTCAACTACAAGTTGTCGGCACATGATCAATTACAAACTGGTGTTTATTGACCCAGTCTGGTTCGACTAAATCACCAGGGTTATAAGGAAAACCCGGTAGTTATCCCGGTCCGGTTTAATATATAGACCGGCATTTCAAAGATGGGGTTATCAATGTTCCGGACTGGTATTAACACCTTTGCCGTATACACCGTTGGTCAGCCAATGAGGTATGTTATGTATATTTCTTTTTGTACAAACACTTCGATTATCTCATCTATGTCTTATACAATTCCTGGACATTATGACCCGTCTAGCGGTAAACCGCTAGCTATTTTTGAGTTGTTGTTCCCAGGAACACAATTCATCATGGGTTGTGCATAAATATATCTCAAAAGGTGGCAAAAGTCGTCATGAGGCATTACAAAACATGCTCGATGGCATGGCAAATAATGGAGTTTTGGCTATCTTATTACAAGAATATTTCAAAGCGGCTCCAATGGCATAATTGTTTTTCACAAGGTCGGCACACAGTAGCTAGTAAACCGGCGACCGGTTTAAGACGCTTCGTCTGGACGGTTTGATGGTTGAGGGTCAGTTGGTGTGGGCACTTCTTCATCCCTCCCCAGACGCTGGAAATCAACCATCGACCAATCAATTCCAGTTAAAGCTTGAAATACTGCTTCCTCATGGATAAGATTGGAGAGGTTGATATCAGGAGCATAAGTGTGCTTACGAATCGGAGGTACAAGTTCCTCAACTTCATGGATGTCGGTCGGTTGTCTTCTCCCTTCAGCATCATAAACCGGTTGAAAATGGGACAAGTCTGTATCATCGGCCAGTTTGCTGGCTACTGGCCGCATCTGTTTGGTCAGCCGCCGGAGGTCGTCGTTATCAAAGTTTGAACCGTCTTCCTTCACACCTGGATATCCTTTAATAATATAATCCGCTTCAAGGTCTGGAATCCAGGTTTTGGCTCGAATAAGTGCGGTTAAAGCTCCGGACCTGGCAGCTGCCCTCTTCAATTCGGCAATACGGGCTGGTAACATGCCCAACTTCTCAAGTGTTTCTTTAATCAAAGTTGGGGCCGGTTTGTTGTAAGCTGCCGTGCAAATAGCCCGCTGAGACCCAGAGTACAGCTGTTCAACCAATGTATATGCCGCTTTGAGCTTCATGCGCATATCTGTACCAAGATGAGCAATCCGGGTGCCTATCATGGTTTAACATCAGCATTCTGGTCAAAAAGATAAGGTTCCACAAGTTATACCAAATACATAAAGGACACACTTACCAAAGATTGCAGAAGTCATAGAGTTAATTTGCCGTTTCAAACCAGCCAGTTCCTCCGCAACCGGTTTCAAGGCAGCATTGGCGTCTTCGGCACTCTTTATTAAACCGGATTTCTCAATCTCCCATTCAGCACGGTCTTTGTTGAAAGATTCTTTGAGTTTTTCCATGGCGGCTAGGGCTTTCGTCAGCTCCTCTTTGGTTTTGGTGGCTTCTTCTTGTTGGGACTTCACATTGTTTTGCAAATCAATGTTTTGGGCCTCTTTATTCCTCAGATCAGACTGCAAAAATTGAAGATATATCAAAGGATAGGATACGTACATATTTTAAGTACGAATCTCATAACAGGCTATGCACTTCGTACTTGGGGGCTAATGTCTATTTGCTCTAAATTGCTACAGTTTATACAAGTCTCCAGAGCAATGTAAACATTATCCTTGACACTTGGGGGCTAATGTATGTCGATTCAAAAATGGATGCATGGATTAAAACCCGGATTAACTTGCTAGAGTTAAATCGGCCTTTGGGGGATACGCGGCAGAAAGCTATCTACTTGCTAAAGGGTAAATCTGGTTCTTATCAGTGGCTTAAAGTGCTACAAAGACCCGGGTTATGATTCACATTATAACCCGGCCCTTGGGGGCTATTTGGGCTAGCATTTTCATACTATGAATCAAGATACAAAGGAGGAAGAAAATACCTCATATCGCTCCTTCATCAAATTTACCAAACCGGCTTCATAATCCCGGTTTGCGTGCAAGTGATTCAAGAAGCCAGAATGAAGCTCCTCTGCGTTGAGATGAGCATAACTTGCCAAATCACTGCTCCATTTGCCTTTTTCTCTAGTAGCCTGCTCTTCCTTGGCACTATGTTGAGCCAAAACTATGGGATGGCCAGGAGAGCTATGGCCTATTCCATTAATAATAATGTCATCACCTTGGCCTTCAGGGTTTTTGGTTGGTGATATTGGAATTTCAGCATCTTTCACCGGACCAGCCCGGTTTGGCTCTGCCGGTTCAGCATCGGGCGCGGCAGGCTCAGCGTCTGTTGGCTCATTAGTATTTTGGCCTTCAAGGGGCGGGTCATCAGAAGTAGCTTCAGGATGAGGGCCGCCTGGTTCACAAGTTTGTCTTAGTTCACCTTTGGGTTCTTCTTCTTCGGCGACCGGGTCTTCGGGAGGATTGGTGACCCGAGCATTCTTGCTGGGTCTGGCTTTGGCCCTGCAAACAGAATAAAAGAGGATTAACATCCGATTCAAAGGATTTATGACCATTTAAAGGAAAGGTTTTTATAACTTACCTGGCCATAGTTTTCAAAGGGGGGAGTTGAGTTGCTGTCGATTCACCAAAAGATGAAGGAGGTGTCACCTGATAATTGGAATCAGACGGATTAAGAGGCTGTCTGAAATAACCTGTCTTGGGGTAAGAATGGTTAGAAGTAGGAGAGACCTCAGACCGGCGCTTCCGAACCGGGGTATCAGGTAAACCGGATGAAGTGACCTGCTGGCCACTGTGCCGGGTTGTCCGGCGAGCTTCATGCTGTTGAGTCTTCAAAATAAATGTTGGATCCAAGTGAGCAAGAGGATGAGAAA
Source organism: Triticum urartu (assembly GCF_056163025.1). Classification (NCBI taxonomy): domain Eukaryota; kingdom Viridiplantae; phylum Streptophyta; class Magnoliopsida; order Poales; family Poaceae; genus Triticum; species Triticum urartu. The sequence goes on from NC_141876.1 coordinate 164,051,413, forward strand.
AGCTTACTTTCTGGACTGCTTGGTGAGTTTTTTGTGTTGGCATACAGTCTGAACCGGAGGAAAGGGTAATTACCTCTACATCATCAGCTTGACTAGCTTCTGCATCCTCCTGAGGAAGATCATTGTTAATGAGATGTATGAAAATAGAGCCAAGTGAGTCAAGTTCTACCTCAACTTCTGGATCATCAGTGTCATCATCAAGCTCCATGTTGATCCGGTCAGCTGTTTTCCGTTTTGACGTCCGTTTTACGGCTTTGGTTGTGGGGCGGGATGGCTTGACCACTTTATCCCCAGTCGGCTTTGCCGCTTTCTCTACGGTTTTCCATTTCCAGAAGGGGTCGTCACCCTACATACATAGAAGAAGGATTACAGGTTGCATAAGCTAAAAATATTAGAGATGAAAAGGAAGTATAATGCTTACAGCAGGCGGTTTGTTCTTGGCATAGAAGGGACTCAGACCGGTTTGACTACAGGCCAGTTCCGATTCATTCAGAATCTTCTTTACACCTTCAGTGACTTCTTCCTCAGATAATTGAAGGTTGCAATGGCGTTGAGGGTCATCAACCTCACCGGTATACTCACACATTAAACGGGTGCGCCGGCCTAGTGGCAAGATACTCCAGGATATCCAACAGCGCACAAAATCCACGCTTGTTAAACCGTTCGCCATAAAGGCCCGGAGTTTGGCGAGTTGAGGGGCATATTTCTCCCTTTCTGAAGAGCTCAGGCATTGTGGCATTGGATGGGTGTTGGATAGTCTGTGATCACGAAAGCCGGGGAGGGTATTTTCATCTTCAGGGGATGTATCTCTGCAGTAAAACCAGGTTTGGTTCCATTCCTTTGGATGGCTGTGCAATTTGGCATGAGGAAATTCAACCTCTTTCCGTTTTTGAATTGAGACACCCCCAAGTTCAGTGTTAGGGCCATTTACAAATTCTGTGCGCCGGTTTAAATGAAAGAAGTCCCGGAACAGCTCGACGGTTGGTTCTTCTTGTAAATATACTTCACAGAAGACCTGGAAGTTGCATAAATTGGAGATCAAGTTGGGACCAATATCTTGAGGATGAAGTTGGAAGCTGGAAAGTACATCTCGGTAAAACTTTGACCCTGGCAGTTTGAAGCCACGGCCTATGTGGTCAATAAAGACAACTACCTCACCCTGCCTTGGGGTTGGAGGATTTTCTGTTCCTGGAACTCGCCATTTGATTTCAGTTTTCTTAGCCAAAGTGCCAATGCTGACCATATCATTCAATTGTTCCTCTATAACCCGGGAACGAGCCCAGTTGCAAGCGGTGAATTGCTTGGCCATCGTGGAACAAAACGAGCTGGAAACAAAAGGCCGGTTTACAAATCACACATGATAACATACAAGATGCAAGGGAGTAAAATATGCCCTAATAGGGGACATGGTATAAACCGGAGATCAACGCAATAATGTATAAAAGGTAGTACCATGACAGGGGTACTCAGACACTGTTAAACCGAAGTATAACTATGAAGGTAAAAGGCTTCTCCGGTTTAGCAGAGGGCTAATGGTATAGATTGCTTATATAAGGTTAAACCGCCTATGTTGGCGTGAGGAGAAATAGATTTCACAGAGACATATGAAAATTTCGGATCTAAGGTAAGACAGAAAAGCAAAATATTTCGACCTAAAAAGGGTAAGACCCGAAACAGTTTATGAAGGACTACATAAGCTTTTGCGCATAAGGATTTATGGTGGTAACAGAAGATTAGCCACGGCAAGGGATATGATAAGTGTGCAGCATTCATCTACGGGCCAAGGAAGAACAGTATTAAAAGCTCTGATGAACCTCAAGAACAGCGAAGAGCAAGGAAACCCTAATGGATCTAGGAAACAAGGGGGAAAGGACTTACTGTGACCACGGAAGCAACGAAAGGGCGCTGTGGAACTCTGGTGCGAACAGGTTGATGCAGCGGCCGACGGTGAAACAGAGGCGAGGTTCGAAGATGACGGCGGCGCTCGAGAGCAGGGTCGTCGAGAGGAAGAAGAAAAGATGAATGGGTAGCGGAAAGAAAAGAAAGGGGTCCTCTGCCCCTATTTATAAGGCGAAGCGATAAAACGGCAAATGCGGGAATCGAGGAGCCCAAAAAATGGATAAGTTAATAAAGGTGTCGCCTCGGTGACTGAATACACATTAAATGAAGGTAATATTCGACATCAACGGATGGATGACGTCAGGGCGGTTTATCATAATCTGGAAGTATGACATCACGGCGGTTTACAAGATCAAAGTGAAGATATGAGGGAAGAATTTTTCTAAGTATAGAAGATTGACATGAACAAGTTCAAACCAATATGGGGCCTAATGTTGGGGATATTACTACTAGAGGTAAACCGGCCTTATGTAGCTGGGTTAACTCCTTGAAGATTAGAAGCCTATGAAGATGCAAGGATGATGGCGCTTCATGAAGTCCCAAGGCCCAAAGGCGGGTTAAAGCCTGTAAATGTAAACCGACCTAGTCATGTAACTTGTATTATAAGATAGGAAGGATAAAGACCAAACCGGATACGTTTATGATCCGGCTTTGGGACTCTGTAGCCCGGCGGGCGTCAACCTATGTATATAAAGGGATGACCCGGCCGCGATTTAGGGGCAGACAACAACTCGAGAACCAGACAAAGCGGATTCGCTCCCTGGCCTTCGAAACCCTAGCAATGCCAATCACAACTAGACGTAGGCTTTTACCTTCCTTGAAGGGGCCGAACTAGTATAAAATCCCCGTGTCCCCTTGTCCAGTTTAACCCCTTTGAGCTAACCCGTAGCGATGGCTCCACGACTAAGTCCTTTCACAAGGACATCTGCCGTGACAAACCCACGACATTCACCACTGCTCGAGTCCTCGCTTTCCTCCTCCTCTTCTCCTCCATCAGATTGCCAATCCATGCTTTCGCCTCCGCTTTCTTCTCCATCCTGGTGCTGCTCTTGCTCCCCGTTCGACATTGAGTACGTTTCAGTATAAACCTGCAAAACAGAAGAGATGACCAGAGGATAGTCAACTCAGTAAGCAACTACAAGTTAGAATGAAAAACACTCGGAGATAAGAGATAGACCTTGTCTGGTTGGTTGTTGGTGTCGAATGGTAAAACTCTTCGGGACCCCCTGGGGTTGTCTTTGTTCCCTGTCATGCTTTGCACCCACTATGCCACCGTCTTCTCATCAACGTCCTCCGGATGGATCCGAGTGGAATCTTCAATCCCCGAGTACATCCACATGGAGCGATCACGAGCTTGGAGGGGTTGAATACATTAACTGAGGAATACCTCGAGCAGATCCATGCTAGTCACTCCCTCGTGAATCAGCTGAACTAGTCGCTCCATCAACATGGACACATCCACCTTCTCTGTTGAAGCCACTCTCAAAGAAGTGGGTTTCTGGACTCGCGCCAAGGAAAAGGGGGGAGACCTGTTGAATGACCTGGGGTCGGCTTGTCTTTGCAATAAAACCAAGTCGACTGCCACCCTCTAACCGAGTCGGGAAGAGTCATCGCAGGAAAAGCACTCTTCCCCCTCATCTGGATACCCAAGCCCCCACACATCTGGATCACCTGGGTTCTCTCGTCACTCGGATTGGCCTTTTTCACAGTTTGCGAGCGGCACGTGAAGATAAGCCGCAAGTGCGGTCGACAGCCCAAAAAATTCTCACACAAGGAGACATAAGCTGCAAGGTACGTGATTGTGTTGGGGGAGAAATGGTGGATTTGAGCTCCAAATAAGTTCAAGAATGCTCGGAAAAAGGGGTGTGGAGGCAAAGAAAAACCACGGTCGACGTGAGTGGCGGGCAAGATGCACTCATGCTCCTGAGGCTGCGGGTCAGATTCATCCCCCGAAAGCCTCCAGGAATCATGCTCGATCAGCCCACTCTCAGCCAGGTCTTGCAGGTCATCCAGCATGAGCATAGATCGGATCCAGTCGCCTTGGACCCAGCCGTGCGGCAGAGCAGATCTTGACAATGACCTGCCCCGGCTCGTCTTCTTCCCCTTCGCCTTCGCCGCCGCTTTCTTCGCACGTTCCAGGGCGGCAGTCTTGTCCTTCCCCATTATGGCGGAACGGGCTCGAGGTGGGCGGCGGCGCCGAGAGTGGAGACGGGGGCAGTGGAGGAACAGAGGAGGAAGAAGGAGAAACTTGGGCGCACTGTGCAAAATCTCCCAGCCCAACATCTTATATGGAGTCATTTCCGAGTGACTGACGACTGGGCCTGGGCAATCGTGTCAAATCCCGCAACTCTCGCTCGGTATGTGGCAAAAAAGGTGGCACAAAGATCGAGGCGCCCCTGCCTAATCCATCCCGATTACTACGGCCTCCTCTGTCCCGCGCGCTTCCCAAAATTTTGAATCTCGTAAGATTCGGGAACTGCAGAGCAACCTGTCAGACTAAAGATTTCTTTCATATCAACACTCAGAACTTATCAGCAAAAGTTCACTCGACAAACTAAGAATGGATCAAGATGACTGAAAAAGAAGTTGAAGCCATCATGTTGTTCATTGATCCTAACAAGACGGTTCCGAAGCGTAAAAATCGAGTCGGAAGTATTTTCAACTCCTTCTCCACTCGAACCCTGAACCATTCAGGGGCTAATGATGAAGCTATGTACCTAGGGTAGGGTCATAGGCCTGACCTAGACACCCTCCCCTAGGACATCACCCTAAAGTCAGAAGCATTCAAGAGATATCATCATCCACTCGACCAAAAACGTTCCACTCGGAAGACTCTATGTCACTCGACCATAGCAATGATCACTTGACACATAGAAGATCGAAAGACACTCTGAAAAGCAATGGTCGGGCGTTTACTCTGTAGACTTAATGGTCATTATGTCACTTTATTACTAGCGTTACCAGAAACGCCCCATCTTTATGTACCTTAAACCCTTTGTAACTGAGGGCGGGAGGGGTCTGGCGAACTCTATATAAGCCACCCCGCTCCTCAGGGACAAGGGTTCGCACCCCCTATAACACCACACACATATAATACAGTCGACTGCCTCTGGGCACCGAGACGTAGGGCTATTACTTCCACCATGAAGGGCCTGAACTCGTAAATCTTGTGTGTACAACTTCACCATAGATGGCATCTTGCCTCCTCATACCTACCCCATTCTACTATCAGTCTTAGAACCATGACAACACCATTTTGTCTTTCAAAACATAATGAAAAAAATCTGGTATACCACAAACAGTTTACTAGAAGGAATCATGTGGGTTGTGATATAAATATCTTGGCGCATCGTCTTGTCTGGCTTACGCAGGAAGCTTCATCGTCTACAGTCCACCGCCCCCTGCTTGAACCACACTTGTGCGCCAGTTTCTCGCTGCACCGAGCGAATTTTTTGCCACCACGGAAATATCTATCTCCCGCCCCCTTGCTCCCACCAAAAGCCACATTTCCACTATTCCTCCTTGCTTTGCAAGTTCAAACCTTCACTGATGCTTACTGGCAGCTCAGCCTCCTCGCCGACGACCCTTCTTCTTGCAGCACCGCCTCCTCGCTGGCTACCATTCTTTTTGCAGCGCCGCCTCCTCGCCGGTGACCCTTCTTCTTGTAGCGCCGCCACCTCGCCGGCGACCCTTCTTCTTGCTGCACGGCCTCCTTGCCGCCGACCCTTCTTCTTGCTGCGCGGCCTCGTCGATATGGTCAGGTAATCCACACCCCACCACACCATCATCCTCCTTTCCCGTACCACATGCCCCGACCGACGGCTCTACACCTTTCGCCGAAATCACTGTCCCCCTCCTCCAATTAAGCGTTGCCCACATCCATTTTGCACACAGTATAACATGGATCTCGGTAGCATACGGCCGCATGCGCGCACGAGGTCTCTATGGCTTCCATGCGTGCCGACCGCCAGATCTTGGAGGAGCACCTCGTCTTCGAGGCCACCGTCGACACCGCCACGCAGTTGTCTACTTTAAAATATAGCTCGTGTTGTTTTGTCGAGGCCACCGCCAGTGCCTTCTAGTGATTTGTCCTCTGTAATGTTAATATGCAATCTGATGTTCAGTTAACAGTTTGGTCATCTGAAATATAATGTTCAGTTAACACTTTGGTCCAACAATTACTACATTTTGTAGTACTGTTCTCAAGCATTCATTGTTTTGTTAACTATCTTATCCTCTAGTACATGTTTCTGCTCTGGAATGTCGTGCTCAGTTAACTATTTTGGTTCATTTGGTCTGCTATCCATTTAACTATTTGGTTCAGTTCTGCAATTTGATTTTCATTTGTTGTGGGTACAATTTTGTATTGTTATGCATGTGACACCAATCGAATTTGGCTGTACTCAATACATATTCTACTGATAGTATGGCAACTCTAGTTAACGTGATCAAGATCTTCCTTATGTGTGTTGCAGGGAAACAATGTGAGACACTGTGGTTTACCATCGAGGTTTGTTCAAGCATGGTCCTTTGGCTAATAGCACATTATTGTGCAGTTGCAAGAATCATTCTAATATTTAGGTTTCTTACAATTTGGTCTTGCACATGTAGATCCTGCTGTCAGAGGCTTAGACCCACTGTTTGACCCATTTTGCATATGGGGAAATGAGATGTCCATGAATATCAGTCAAGTTAAGAAACTCAGAAAAGATTGTTAGGATGAAGAAACATGCGACAAATAACAGCAAGATCTTTGTTTGCACAATGAAGAAGACATCGGTCAACTATAGGATGGTACTAACTCTTTTACCTTATTTTACCCCTTGCGCCATTTCAAAATTTATAACAGCGATTTATGCATATCTTTGTTTTCAGTACTTTTCAAAGCAGTTCACTGATGATTACCTCTCAAACAAACTGCATGGTCAAGAGGTGAGGAAGGTATTCATTCAACACCCACAGTACAATATTGAAGTCTTGCTGAAGAGGATGAAGGTTGGGCGGGCAATTATCCATAGCCACTGGCCTAAAGTTGCAAGGACACTCAACATCACTGAAGGCTCAATATTTGCCTTCCGCTTCTATAGTTTCCTAGATGAGATTTATCTGTCTATTTACCATGTATGATGCTACTTTCCAAAGGTTTTTGATGTTGCATGTGAAACTTGGTGCTGTTGTGTAATGACGTAACTGAGTGCTGAAGCTATCTGATGTAATTCAATTATGAAATCATGGTTTTTGTTATACGAATATGAAATATTTGGTGTGTTTTATAAGAAATATCAATTTGATTAGTACATGGATTATCAATAATAGGCTAATTACCCTGCTTATTGGGGTTTTCTACTGCAGATGGTTACTCAGACAACACCGTGGGTGATGAACTCAAACTACCCACACGGTTTCTAGAAAGTAGGCATGTTTGATCAACTAACAATCACACACGGCTTCCGGCAACGAACTGTTTGCGTTAGGCCACCTTGCACAAATGTTTCCACACAAAGAACTGTGTGTGATATACATACGAACGAAAATGATTTTCTGGGATTCACCGTGTGGGATGTACATACGAATGGAAACAATTGGGTTTCGATACCCCACCAGATCGCACACGAGCTCATTTTGTGTGCCAGGAGGGCCTATCCCCGACGGTTTCTAGGTCGTGTGGGAAGGACCCCCCTGTCGCCCACACTCACTTGGCGACGGTTCCAAATGCCTTCGCGAAAAGGGGTTAAAAACCGTTTGTATAGCACGTCATTGTACCAGTGCAAGGCTATACCATATCATGCTTTTGTGAATTGCCTGAGATGTTTATCTGTTTGTTTTTTGCACCCTTTGATTGCATAGTAGTCAATTATTAGGGTGATCCCTCACATTAAATATCAAGTTAAAGGTGCTCTTCCCAGTGTTGCAACCGTCTATAACATGTGGCTTTCCGGACTACGTCATGCACACATGAGTACAAATGGATCGTGAAGTGTAAGGCAGGCGAGGTCAGACTAAGCAAGCAGATAAAACTCGGTTGTCTTGAAGTTTTGGCAAAATCGTTCTGAGCTCGGAGCACGAAGCATCGAAAGATGAACAAGAGTCATATGGATATATGATTGGCTAAATATTAACTACTGATTGAACTTCACGTCATCAGTGATGTCCACATCAATGGTTGTGAATGAGATCATGGTCTTGAATCACTCACTTTCAATTATGAGATATTGATTTGTGTGGGAGCACAATTATGAATTAATTAAGTTTAATCACTAGTGAAAATTAATTATGAACAATGTCTATGTGTAGTTTGCAATATAGTAGTAGAATTATGGCTCACGGTTCCACCTTTCATGTTCAAATTGATTGACTAATATTTATCTAGTTGAATCTTTACGATTGGTAAATGCAATGAGAGGATCATTCTCTAGACTGCCGAGAAAGATTGTTTCCATTGCATACTTGCAATACTCTCCTTCGGATGCTATGGATGATGAGACTCACGTCCTTCGATCCAAAAGGCTAGAATTACATTATGGTATGCTTGCTTCCAAGAAACCCAAACTTCAAAAATGTTTGGAATAGTCATGTGATATTCTTGGAACTGAAAATTGTTTTTTAGAGACAAACAAAGGCTGAAAGATATGTGATATCTAAAGAAGTGTTCGTTTGGAAGTTCTAGCGAAACGTTCAACTATGTTTAAGACTAGAATATATAAGATTCGGAATAACACCAGCCATGTGTTGATTGTCAGAACTAAAGAGAAAGAAGAAATCCAAAGTATGTAATGAGGCTTACACGCCTAAGAAAGTTCAGGGCTCACGCACTCTTAAAGTCGGATGCTTCTTCAGTGAGTAAAAGAAATATTGGAAGTAAAACTATAAGAAGTAAAAGGTAGAATGAAAAGAAGACTGGAATGTCCAGCTCGGGTATGAATGTCATACGAGTTATAAGATATAGAGATAGTTGGTCAAGTAAAGTGTAGTTCTTGGGAAATATGGTCAATTTGTTGATCATTAGTACCTCGGTATTGTGGTTAAAAAGTTGATCACAAGGATATCGGCTCGATTGCATATTGTTGCTAATCATTGTAAGAAACTAAGAACGACCTAAATGACCAACAAATAATGAGGTTAAAATATTTGATGGAAACCTTGTAAAAGTTATAGTATTTCTCGTTAGTATATTTCCTCTGTATTTATTGTCATAATTCATTTTAGAGTTTTATACACTCTAGCCCATTGCATAGAAGTTGCAAGGAGGTTGTTCACGAGAGAACAATAGTTATGAACAAACAGCCATACTCCTATTGTGAATAAGATGTATGTTATGAATATTGATGATAAAATTGAATGTCCATAACACTGACACTAAATATCGCAAGACTAATAGAATACCACATCCGTGTGGCACTTCATTTAGTCATATTGGAGAAACCAATTCCATAGTGATGGATTCTGAAGTTATCCGATTATAAATCATCTAACAATTGCAACTTTCATACAATTGGTGAAGTAAACTAAAACACCGTTCTCAGGTCATAAAGAATGAGCAACAAAATAATTTGAAATATGCCTATTGATGTGTGTAGTCCAATGAGTGTTGTTGCAAGCAGTGGATTATCCATCTTCAAGGACGACTCAAGTAGATATTTATATTTACTTATTGAAACATAAATCTGGATCCTTTGAAATGTTTTAGAAGGTTTTCAGAATGAAGTAGAATTTATTGTAACAAGAAAATTATGTTTCTTCAATTAGCTTGCGGGAAGGAGTATTTGAGTCACAAGTTTAGCGGATGTCTGATGAGCTATGAAAAGAATTTTATGACTTACACTTCCCAGAACATTACGAAGAGTAGAATGTTTTGAGTAGATGTAAGCATGACATGGTGACATCAAAGATCATATTGATTATTTCAACAATATACTTTTTAATGTGATTCTTTAGAGACTTTGGCTTTTACACTGAAAACAGCGCCATCAAATTTGTTGAAATTAAGTGCTACTTTGTAGGTAATCCCAAATTGTTGGGTGTTTCTCTATAACCACGTCGGGGCAAAGTGTTCTTCCACAAAGTGTTGAAAATTTGAAGAAAATATTTTCTGCAAAAGAGTAAGTGGGAGGATAGTATAATAATGGATCTATAAAACTGACAAAGATAAAAATGTTTTATAAAGATTGACATGTTAATAATATTTTATGACAAGATCAAGGAGTTAACTATAATGAAATTGTCTTGTCATAGAAGTGCTTAAAGTTTGTTCGGGTTAAACTAGCAATTGCTAAATATTTCAATTATGAGATATCATAGATGGATGTCAAAATGATTCTCGTGAGACAGAAATAGAACCAAGGTTGTATATTTGATAGGGCCTAAGGTAATTTTGTCTATCCAGAGGATGCTAGTAAGTAAGCATACTTCACGAGATCCTATAATGATCCGAAGAAAGCATACTGGAGTTGGAATCTTTGTTCTGATGAATTGATCAAATGATTTCATCAATAGAAGCAAAGATGCTTGTATTTACAAGAAAGTATGTGGAAGCATGATAATATTTCTAAAAACTACGTGTGCATCACACATTGTTGATAGGAAATTATATGAATTTCTTGACACAGATTAAGACTTTATTGAAACTAGTTTATTTAGTAAAGTACTTAGGCAATATATAGTCATGGTATTAGGTATAATGATCTATGGATATAGTAGTGCCTAATAGGGCATATCCAAAATACATATTGAAAGACCACTAAAACAATTTAGTATAAAATACGCAAGAATAGTTTCTTGTCAAAGTCACATGGACAGAGTTTTAAGCAAGAATATGTATTCTGTAATACTGATGAGCGAAATACATGATTTCAATCACATTTGTTTTAAATACATTCCATGGTATGTAAACAACCAGATATGTCTAGTACTCCAAGTAAGTTGTGAGTAAATTTACCAGGATGATCAAATTGTTGATCATAGGAAAACAATGAAAGTGTCATTAAGTATTGATACGTCTCCAACGTATCTATAATTTTTTATTGTTTCATGCTATTATATTATCAATCTTAGATACTTTATATGCAATTTTATACCATTTTTGGGGACTAACCTATTAACCTAGTGCCCATTGTAAGTTGATGTTTTTTGCTTGTTTTTGGCTTTTAGAAAATCGGTACTAAACGAAGTCCAAACACGATGAAAATTTATGGTGTTTTTTTCTAGACCAGAAAGGACCCTAGAATGTTCGGGAGGATGCCAGAAGATCTACGGGAGAGCCATGAGCTCACACGGTGTGCTCCCAGGGGACACCACCTGAGCTCATGGGTCCCACGCACCTCCGTTTGACCTAATTACAATGCTATGAATTGCCATATATCCTGAAACCAACAAAGAGACACCTGAAACAATTTTTTCGCCGCTGCAAGCTTTTGTTCTTTTGCGATCCCATATGGAGGCCTTTTTCCAGTACTCTGTCGGGGGAGGAATCATTCACGAAGGGCTTCTACATCATCCTTGTTGCATCTCCAATGATGTGTGAGTAGTCTTCGGAGATGGCTTCTTCTTTCTCTCCAGTATTCAATACAATGTTCTCTTCGGAGACCTAATGAATCGTGGGTTTATGATCAGATTATTCATTGAAAGTAATTGAGTCTTGGCTGAACTTTATTATGCATGAATGTTATAGCTTTGTATTTCTCTTCAATCTATCTGTTTGGTTTAGCTAACTAGATTGATTTATCTTCAGTGGGAGAGGCGTTTTGTAGTAGGTTCAATCTTGTGATGTCCTCACCTCCTGACAAAATGGGCAGCGAGACACATATTTGTATTGTTGCCATTAAGGGTAAGATGACAGGGTTCAATCATATTGCTTGGTTCTATTCTGTCTACATTATCTCATCATACTTCATGCCTTACTCTGTTTGTTATGAACTTAATACGTAGTGAGGCAAGCATAGAAGCGCTCTCGAAGTGGAGTAATAGTAGTAGATGCAGAATCGTTTTGGTATCCTTGTCACGGACACAATGCCTATATACATGATTATTGCCATGAATAACATCATAACTATGCGATTTTATATCAATTGCCCAACAGTAATTTGTCTACCCACTATATGTTATCCTTATCAGAGAGAAGCCTCTAGTGAAAACTATGGCCCTCGGGTCTACTTTAATCATATTATAAAAACCAAAAACATATTGCTGCCATTTTATTACTTTTATTTTACTTTTCAATTTATCTATCTATGACTATCAGTTTTAATCCTTACAAGTAACGAGTTCAAGGGGGTTGACAACCCTCTTGCCCACGTTGGGTGCAAGTTTTTGCTCTTGTGTGTGTAGGTATTGTTAACTAGGTGTTTTCTAGTTCTCCTTTTGGTTTGATAATTGTAAGTGCATCTAGTGCCACCCCTAGTTGGTTTTGGAGTATTGCCGACAAACTTGGTTGAGGGACTAATGTGTTTGTGAGAATTGTAGGATAACACAAGTAGTAGTCCCATACTGATTCGGTTTACCTACCAGAGATGACCCCTAAAAATATGTGAAGACATTGAAGATAATGATGGTCTGTGAAGATATTCACATTGAAGACTATGACATGAGAAGACATCGCATGAAGACTATGGAGTGCAAAGACATAGTTGTTTCATAGTTTCCTTTTCTTCTTTGTTGAGTCATAGGAACCACCCTACTGTTAACTGGGGTCCAAGTGAACAAAGTCAGAGTGACTGATGTGATGCTCAACCAAATCCTATGTCTTTGAGCGAAGACAAATAGAGCAAATCTTATCCAGAGTTGGATAAGTCAGCTTAACTTGTAGCCCAAGTCAAGCTGCCGCGTGTGTTTGAAATCTGACCGTTGGACACGTGTCAGTTCCTTAGTGACCCAGGGTCATTTTGGACAAATTAGGTCGAGTTGCCTCCTGGCTATAAATAGCCCACCCCCTACACCATAAATTGGTGGGTGCTTAGAGTTAGTGCACGGCTTTTGTCGTTTGAGAGAAACTCACCTCTGAAGCTTTTGAAAGAGAGAGATCCTTGCGAGGACAAAGCCCAAAACACCCAGAGCCAAAGAGTGTTAGGCATCACTGAAGTCTTTTTGTCTGCGTGACCTGAAGACTTGTTACACTTGAGGACTGTGAATCCTCCAGCCGATTAGGCGTCCCGTTCTGAGCATCCAAGAGTCATTGTGGATCACCGGTGAATGAAGTCTATGAAGGTTTGGAAGTCTACCTTGAAGACTTACCAGAGTGATTGGGCGAGGACTGTGTGTCCTTAGCTCAAGGGGAATAAGGTGAAGACGCGGTCTTCTAAGTTGAATATCAGCCTCCCTAACCAGACGTACAGTTGTAAAAGCAACTGGAACTGGTCTACCAAATCCTTGTCTTCATCAAGCTATTGGTTCTATCCGTCACTTCCCTTTACTTTACAGTTTGTCTTCGTGAATTCATTGAATGCCTGTATGATCTGATTGACTTCACTAAGTGAAGACTCTTTACTGTTTGGCTTCATACTATCATGCATCCTAATCCATACTACCTAGCTGTTGATAGTCTTCGTGTTTTCACTTCATTGCTTACTTGACTATGGCTTGTCTAGTGTAGTCTACATTCCGCTGCATATCAATAGGTTCATTTCTATCGTTTGTCTTCAAAGCCCCCGTGTTTTTAAGAATTTCATAAAAATCTCTGATTCACCCCCCCCTCTAGTCGATAACTAGCACTTCCGATTGGTATCAGAGCCTGGTGCTCCCTTGTTCTGTGTGATTCGGTTTAACCACCTGGAGTATTAGCTATGTCGACTGCAGGGACAATCAAGGTCTCTGCTGCGTGCCCCATTTTCGATGGTCGTGATTATCTCCAATGGAAGGCTATGATGAGGAAGCACCTTCTAGCTATGGACAGTGAGCTTTGGACTTTCACGGAAATTGGTCTCACCGATTTATGCAAGATGGCGCGTGTTGACGATATTCAGAAGTACACCTTTCTGGATACAAAGGCGAAGGCTGTTATATGCTCTTGCCTGTCAAGAGATGAGTTCAGGCGTGTCATGCATCTATCCAATGCAAAGCTTATATGGGACTGGATCTCTGACGTCTACGAATGTCATCGAACATGTCAGGACCCATGGTTCCTCGAATTCAAGGAGTCTCTCAAAACGATGACTCCCGAACCTGAGCCATCTTCTCCTACCTACTGCTTCATGGCACGTGGTGCCAAGGTAAACTCACACGATGGTTTACTTTCAAACTTCAAGTGAATATGACTCTGAATGTGAATCTAAACCTAGCTACAAAACACTTGCTAAAATTTCAATAGAACAACAAAATGCTATGGAACATATTCAAAAGTTGCTGGACAAAAGCGATGACATGTTGGATGCAGAAATGACTCAAACTCAGTCCTTAATTGAAGACATTAAAAGTATTCATATTAAGTACGAGGAACTTGAAAGTCGTCATGAAACGCTCTCAACTACTCATGAAAAGCTCTCCTATGATTATCTCCAAAGGAAGCAAGAGCTTGAGAACTTGATATCGGCTCATGAAGATCTTCAAAAGGAGAACAGTTACTCCGCGCTCAACAGATCAGTTCCGCTCAGGAAGACTTTGAGCCACCATGTTTAAAATGTCTTGAGCGTGATAATGTTGCTTCTGTTGCTGGATGTTCTACTACTACTACTGTTGCTATGTCTTCAACTGCTGATGTGGAGACTAACCCCTCTTCTGAGGATACCACTACTATTTCTGATGAGAATGCCAGGTTGAAGACATTGCTTGAAACAGGGATGTACAAAAGCCTCAAAGGCCATCAGACACTGTGCGATGTCCTCAAGAAACAGATTCTGAACCGAAATCCTAGGAAAGAGGGTGTTGGGTTCAAGAGGAAAATGAATGTTGATGGTTCCTACTGGAAGCCTGAGAAGTACCCCAAAACCACATGGGTTGCTGCAAAGGGACCTTCAGTGGATCCATCTACCTTATCTAGCTTCACTTGTGCCAACCCTATTATCATTGATGAATCCTTTGATGCAAACTATAAACTGTTTAAGAATCAGAATGTTGAAGTGTTTGCTAGGTATATTGGTACTAACTGCAGGAATGGACCCCCTTTGAAGAAGATCTAGGTGCCCAAGAGTTGTCTTGAAAATCTTTAGGTGAATGTCATCATGACACCACCTGGGAAGAAGACAAACCCCAGACCAAAGGCTTCATATGGTCCAAAGGCTTCATACAGACAAAGGACTCACCAGAGTCACCCTAACACCAATGTTTTGCAGGGAAACCATACTCAGACTTATGAATATGAGCGTGTTTCGTCAAACCGCTATGTTCATAAGACCAAAAACTATTCTGCGTATTCTTATGAGTATTATTCTCCTCCTGCAAGGCTATTTGCTAGGGCTCCAAATCCGAAGTTCTCAGATGCTGCACTTAGACTCATTGCTTCTAAGCCACCCCTGAAGATGTGGGTGGTTAAGAAGAATTAACTCTTTTTGCAGGGAAAGGTCTCCAGCCGAAAATCAAAAGGCGTCTGATGCTTATGCTGGGGACCTAAAACATCTTGTGGGGCACAAGATAAAATGCCCAAATGGTCTTACTATGTATATTGTTCCTAGATTCCTTGATAATCATCCTATCTTCCCTAACCAGGATCTGAACTTTGATAATATGCTTGTTCGTCAAATGTTTATGCTTCACATTTCCCTTGGTGAAGCCTATCCCCCTAACTGCACTGTAGGGTACGATACCAAAGGCTTCTGAGTGGATTATGGACAGTCAATGCACTAGCCACATGACTGGTGATCGAGGTATTCTCATGGACTCAATCTTATGTCCATCTGACAAGAGTCACATCACATTTGCTGACACTGGTAAAAGCAAGGTATTGGGTCTAGGTAGAGTTGCAATCTCAAAGTATCAGCACATGGACAAAATGATGCTTGTTTAATCCCTTGGTTTCAACTTAATGTCTGTCTCAATTCTTTGTGATCTAAAGATGGTTGTGATATTTGGAAAATATCGTTGCCTTGTGCTTATGGAATCTAACAAATCTCTAGTCTTTGAAGGATATCGAGAAGACGATTTGTACATGGTAGATTTCTCAGCAGGACCACAGTTGGCTGTATGTCTTCTAGCAAAAGCTTCAGAGTGCTGGCTCTGGCATCGGAGGCTAGGGCATGCCGGCATGAGGAACTTGTACACTCTCGCAAAGAAGAAGCATGTCATAGGCATCGAGGGCGTCAAGTTCAAGAAAGATCATTTGTGTGGTGCCTGTGAAGCTGGAAAGATGACTAGGGCCAAGCATCCCTTAAAGACAATCATGACTACATCACGTCCCTTTGAGCTGCTTCACATGGACTTATTCGGCCCTACTCACTACTCTACTCTTACTACCACTGCTTGCCTCTATGGTTTCGTCATTGTTGATGATTACTCAAGATATACATGGGTGCATATAATCCTCTACAAGAATGAAGTGCAGGAGGTCTTCAGACGATTCGCCAATCGGGCCATGACGAACTATGGCATCAAGATCAAGCACATCAGAAGTGACAACAGCACAGAGTTCAAGAACACTGGCCTCGACACTTATCTTGATACATTGGGCATCACTCATGAGTTCTCAGCTCCATACACACCTCAGCAGAATGGCATCATGGAGTGCAAGAACAGAACCCTCATTGAGATGGCTCGGGCGATGCTTGATGAGTACAAGACTCCAAGAAAATTCTGGTCTGAAGCCATTGATACTACATGCCACGTAATCAACTATGTTTATCTTCACAAGCTTCTAAAGAAGACATCATATGAGCTACTAACTGGTAAGAAGAAAAATGCCTGTTACTTCAGAGTATTTGGTACTAGGTGGTGGATCAAGGATCCACATCACACTTCCAAATTTGCACCGAAAGCACATGAATGTTTTATGCTTGGTTACGGAAAGGATTCACACTCCTATAGAGTCTTCAACCTCTTTCACTATAAAGTGGTTGAAACTGTGGATGTGCGGTTCGATGAAACTAATGGCTCGCAAAGAGAGCACCTTCCAAATGTGCTAGATGAAGTCTCACCAAGTGAATCCATCAAGCTTATGGGTACTGGAGAAATCATACCTTCAGAGGCTCGGGCTGAAGAAGAACTCATCATTTCTGCACCTAATCAACCCGAAGACAATGATCAGCCTGAAGTCAATGCCGACAATGAAGACAATGATCAGCAAGACCAAAGTCTTCGTCTAGTTCATCCTCATGTTGCAAATGAAGCGTAGATTGAGAAGATAATAGATAGCATCAATGCACCCGGTCTGCTCACTCATTCAAGAGCAACACAGCTAGCAAATTTCTGTGGGCACTTTGCATTTGTCTCTATATCTGAACCCAAGAAAATTGCTGAAGCCTTCATGGAACCTGAATGGATTCAAGCAATGCAAGAAGAGCTTCAACAGTTCGAGCTAAACAATGTGTGGGAATTGGTTAAGCGTCCTGACCCTCTCAAGCATAACATCATTGGCACCAAATGGATCTATCGCAACAAACAAGATGAGCATGGTCAAGTTGTAAGAAACAAGGCTCATCTCATTGCTCAAGGTTACACTCAAGTAGAAGGAATTGACCTCGATGAAACCTTTGCTCCGGTGGCTAGGCTTGAAGCCATTCGCATACTGCTAGCCTATGCCAACCATCACAACATACTCCTGTACCAAATGGATGTGAAGAGTGCTTTTTTGAATGGCAAGATTGAAGAAGAAGTGTATGTCGCACAGCCACCTGGTTTTGAAGACCCAAAACATCTTGGCATGGTATACAAGCTCAACAAGGCACTGTATGGCCTCAAACAAGCCCCTCACGCTTGGTATGACACACTCAAAGACTTCTTGAAGAGCAAAGGCTTCAAACCTGGTTCATTGGATCCTAAACTTTTCATGAAGACATGTGATGGAGAACTGTTTGTGTGCCAAATCTATGTGGATGACATTATCTTCGGATGCACCAACAAGAGATATAGTGATGAGTTTGGACACATGATGCAAGAACAATATCAGATGTCCATGATGGGTGAGCTGAAATTCTTACTAGGTCTTCAAATCCGTTAGCAGAGCAACGACATCTTCATATCACAAGAGAAATACTTCAAAGATTGCCTGAAGAATTTTGGAATGCAAGAATGCAAAGGATACACGACACCAATGCCAACCAAAAGTCATGTGGGCCCCAACGACAATGGTAAAGAGTTCGATCAAAAGGTATACCGCTCCATGATTGGTTCTTTACTCTATTTATGTGCATCTAGGCCAGATATAATGCTTAGCGTTTGCATGTGTGCTCGGTTCCAAGCGGCACCAAAGGAGTCTCATCACCTAGCTTTGAAGCGAATTCTTCGGTATTTGGTTTACACCCCAACACTAGGATTATGGTATCCAAAGGGCTCAGAGTTTGACATAGTTGGATTCTCAAATGCTGATTACGCTGGTGACATGGTTGATCGCAAGTCCACATCAGGCACATGTCACTTTCTTGGACGATCTCTTGTTTGTTGGTCTTCAAAGAAGCAGAACTGTGTATCTCTCTCCACTACTGAATCTGAATACATTAGTGCTGGATCTTGCTGCGCTCAGCTTTTGTGGATGAAGCAAACTCTCAAGGACTATGGCATCCACCTGAAGCATGTGCCACTCTACTGCGACAATGAAAGCGCCATCAAGATTGTCAATAACCCAGTTCAGCACTCGAAGACAAAGCACATTCAGATCCGTCATCATTTTCTCAGAGATCATGTCATGAAGGAAGATATTAATATCATTCATGTCAACACTGAAGAGCAATTGGCAGATATCTTCACGAAGCCCTTGGATGAGAAAAGGTTTTGCAAGTTGTGGTGTGATATAAATATCTTAGAATCCTCAAATATCATGTAATTGGACACACATCCTAACGCTTATGCATGTTGATGACTTAGATGTGCAACACACAAGGTAACATATATCTTCAATCAATGAAGACATACACTCTAAGTGTGAATACATTAACGCGGAATTTGACTTCGGAGTGCCACGATAATTGTGTTCTGTGTCTGGGTCTAATACTTCCTATAGGGTGGGTAACGCCACCACCAACTTTTGGTTTGTCTTCAACATTGATTTGACTTCAAGGTTTATCTTTGCAATGCTGAGTTGGTCTGATATATATATATATATCAATGTTGGGGATATCGCTTATCGGAAACTTATCGATCGACCCAAGATAAGGGGTAAATCGGCCAATTTATCGGCATATCAGCCGGTTTATCGCCATATCGGCTAATTTATCGGCCGATTTATCTTATCGGTCAGACAACGGTAAGCGATAAATCAGCCGATTTATCGGAATATCGGAAGATATCTTGAACAGTGATATATATATATACATATATATATATTCGTGTTCTGTCCTCTATAGCATTCACTTATAGCTATGTCTTCATGCTTGAATCTTTTCTTGATCTAAGTGAATGTGATCGGACCCTTACCCCCTCTGTGCTTCTATCACAAACTCTATCAGTCCATATCATATGCATTCTATTGAAACCTGTCGAGTGTCTTCTCTGAGTCCTTCTCAGTAGAAGACATAGAGACAAACATTTGGATCCGTTTTAATTCCCATATCATTTTGCCTGAATACCGGAGAAGCCGAAACGACCACCTGACAATCTAGGCATGCGTGGGAACATGGATCAACTCCCAATGAGTTGCATGCAAGCCACGTGTCCTTCAGATGTGAACCGCCAGGGGCACCTGTGTAATTATGTTGTGATGTCCCTATCCCTATAAATACACAAGTCACCATGGTCATTATCTCTTCTTCCACCTCTCTGCCTCGCAAAAACCCTAGCGCCTCTGCTAGCTCGCATCGACGCCGGAGACGAAGCGCTTAGCTGCCGCGACCTCTTCGACGACGTCCTCATGCTGACCGCGGACCTCGTCCTCTCCGCCACCGCCGTAGGTGTCTTCCGCCGCCAAGTTAGGTCGCGGGAGATTGAACTGCTCGGCCTCTCTCTTCACCTCGTCTAGCAGTTCATCAAGCGGTAATTAAATCTTACTTTTTACTGCCTTTTAGATCCATCAGATCTATCCACTTCAACCAAAAGTGGTTTCTTCACTTCCAAATATGGATCCATCCTTATCTGCATCTCATATCATGCCTAGTATATTCACTTATGCTTCATAACTAGTTAGATTCCTCACTTGTACTTATTCATGGATTCGTACAACTCTGGAACCGAGTCTCTTCAAATAAGTGAATGTATTCGCGCTATGAGGTCAATGTCTTCAAAACTGATTTATCTTCAAAATCTTCTGAGAATGCATATGACCTCTTCCCCTTCCCCCGCATCTCTAATGCTGTCACAGGTACATGTCCGTGGGAGAATCCCTTGGTTCTCATAGTCTGCATTCATTTGCAGAGTTCTTACAGCTTCATATTCACTCACCTGAAGCCAGTTCCCGTCTGACCAGCAAGAGGAAGCCATTCACTGTCTTGAAGCCTTTTAATCTGAATACAATGGCAACATAGAAATCAGCTAGAAAGGGCGGCAGGCAGCACCTTGGAGATACAGCCAAGGATTTGCCTCCAAATCTGTTTGAGCTATACAAGTCAGATCCAGAGGAGAGCTATGGCGAGCGCAATACCCGAATCCAATGGATTCGAAGATATTGGGAAGAGCAACGGTTCATGTACAGATTTGTGACTGCTGAATATGCTGAAAGAATGCCATCAAGGGCCCCTGGGCAGATATTCTATACAGAAATATGCAACCCAAGTCCAAGTATGAAGCCATTGCTCAAGGCTGCTACCCTTGCATGTTCCGAGGACCACAGCCAGAGAATGCCGACCCATCATCACTATTATGGTGTCGCGACAACAATCTCTTCAAGCGCAATTACCAATTTGCCAAAGGAGTCTGCTGTCAAGAACAAGAAGGGCCTAAGACTCGACTTCAACCCTGGTCCATCTGCTCCAAGGGCTGATGGCACCCGAGATGCCAATCCAAATGTCATCGGCCCCTTCTACAACCTCGATGGCCTCACTCACATAGTTGTTCAGGGGGCTACGGTGGAGCACTCAGTTGATGACGGAGACTCGGAAGATGCGCCAGCACCACCAAAGCCGCAGAAGAAGAAGAAATCAAAGGCTTCAAAGCCCCCTGCCTCACCAAAAGTTCGCGTGTGAAGCCATTGGCCACTGCACCTCCTGAAGCCAATTTGCACTCCGAAGACTTATCTCGTGTCTCCAAGAAGGTCGTGAAGACAAACAAAACCGAGAAGCCCAAGAAGATTTCCGGGCATGAACTGACTCCAGCTGCCGTTCTCAGGAACGAAGAAGACACCATTGATCCGTCAAGTGACGAAGATCTTGGTGATGACGCCCTTGAGCAACTCATCAAGTGAAAACAAGAGGCCAAGATCTTCAACGATCTGCCCCTCTTTGACGTGGATATTCTGAACAACTTCATTGATGAGTGGTTCGACGACCAGAGCATAAGCATCGATGATCTTCAGCTTCTTGTGGACATCAGCGTCACCTTCCACGGAGCTATGGCAAATGAGCTGGTCGTGGCTTAGAAAATTGTTGAGTTGAAGAACAAAATTGAATATGAGAAGGCTCACTTCAAGAAGAACATGGCCAAGGTTAGCGTGGAAGATGTTCAGACTATCAAGAAGATGTTTCGTGAGCTCAAGGAGTAGTTTCACAAGAAGTACTTTGCGCAGAAATGCGTTCAAGAGAGCGCATGAAGTACTTTGCGCAGAAATGCGTTCAAGCTCACAATGAGGCTGAGAAGCGCAAGGCTCTTGGCCATCCTGGCATTGACCCAAGAATGGATGCCAAGCCAACAAAGAAGTCTGCTGTGGTCCGAACTGAAGCACCAAGGCAGGAAGAACCTCATATTGTCTTCCCTGCCAGCATGGCAGGCTTGAAGCCTAAGGTCCCCTCAGCAGCTTCGGAACTGAAGAAGACTAGGGCAGCTGAAGCTGATGCCATGCAGCGCAAGCACAAGAACACCTCTGATGAAGCCCCATCCAAGAAGAAGCTGAAGACAAAGTCTTCAAAGAAAGAGCGTGTTACAGCCTCTGAGCCCTGTGGTTGAGCCCATCTCTGTTGCTCGACCAGCCTCCACCAACCAAGAGCGTCGCCTAGTGATTCACGAGCCTGCTTTCATGGAGGCTCCTGAAAATGAAGAAGTTCCACCTGTTGACCCCACCACAGCTGAAGACATTGATCGTGAAGACAATGTTGAAGATGATGAAGTCCTTGCTCAACTCGAGCATCAAGTGGTATCATCGCATGTTCTTACGAACAACGAACTCATCAGCATTGGTTGTCCATTGACGCCAATTGCTCAGGATGATTCATGGGCGGATCGGCCTCAACAAGACACCCCCATTCATGAAGACACACCCAGAACTCCAACACCTCAAGTCACGACTCCGGTGCTTGACGATGATAACTACATGGTACAGACCTCTCCGTCACCATAGGCGTCGCCCGCTTTCCGCGGGCTTCGCAAAGGCCCCAGGCCACAGGTCACCATGTTGAGCATTCCAGAAGGGGAAGTGCAACAAAGCTCAGTAGCACGTCAAGTATTTCCTGAAGCCATCCCAACTGTGAATGTCTCCGAGTCTGAAGCTAAAGCTACTGAAGACATTCCGGCTGCATCAGTCGATGAAGAAAAAGAATAACCAAGAGAAGAAAAAAGAGTTTCTACACCCCCTCCTACTAAACCAGTCATTCTCGAGGAGAATGAGTCTGTGCCCGACCCTCCTGTTCCAGAACAAGCAGAGGTTGAAACCACTGAGGCGACCACAAACAATGATGCTGAAGCCAATGATACTGTCATGGCTGAAGACCATGTGGCGCCCGAAGACAATATGGCGCTTGAAGCCACTATGGATACTGAAGCCCTAGTTCCCCCTCCAAGGCCTCACACCATTGAACAGGCCTATAATCATGGTGAACTTGTCACAGTTCGATGGCCCGGTATGGTGCCTCCCACTGCTCCCAGACCTCAATATGACTATCATGTGGAGCAGAGGCCACAAGTTCATAAGACAAAGCCTAGGCTACCAAGGCTTCCAGGTGCTGCCACATCCCCAGGATCGTTCAAAGTGAACAACTCCAGGGCACACAATACCTTCTTTGATAGCGCCAAGAATCCCTACTCGAAGCCAAAGATCTCATCTGATCAATTTTGGGGCTATCAACAGCGCAACTACTACTCCTGCATTCTGTACAATCAGGGGTGAACCTTTCCCCACATGCACCTTGATAGTGAAGCTATTGTCGGGCTGCCCTGTCTTGAAGAAGCCCTTGACTATTTCAGGGAGGTTGGTCTTCTGCCATTCGTTACTGACAAGGAACACTAGAATGAAGAGCTTCTACTGCAGTTCTATGCCACTCTTCACATTCGTGGCTACAACAGGGATCCAAAGACATGGGTCCTTGAGTGGATGTCAGGAGATGTACATCATTGAGCTTACTTCCCTGCCCACTCCAGGCGAGTTCTATGAACCTGGTTGTCAACGTCATCGCAATGAACTGCAGAGTATCTACCAGAGGCCTGAACCCAATATGAGCGATATGCTCAGCATTATGAAGCCATTGCCCCAAGATGCTGATTACCCCCAAAGAATTCTTCGTCAAAGACCTCGAGTACTTGCCATGCACAGTCTATCATATTCTGAGGCATACTCCATGGCCAATCAAGGGATATACTGCTGAAGCCAAACTTAAAGGAGCCATGAAGACTTTGCTGTTTTACACCATCAATGGCATCAGATTCAACATCCAGGATTTCTTCATCAGACAACTTGCTGCATGTGGGATTGATCTGTTTCCCCTGAAGTTTTATGCTCCATGGGTGATGCACCTGATCAAGCTCCACTCTTCTGTTGACTATCAACCCTCAGCGCGCAACCATCTTGTCTTTCTGCCTGAGGTTGATCTATCCATCGAAGCCATCTACCCAAAGCCTGCCAAGGAGCCGCTATATCTTCATAATGTTGATCATCAAAGCTTCGCGCAGCCAATAGAAGGCATTCATGTCCCCAATGCTGCAACTCCTGCTTATCCTCTGGCTGGCAATATACGTGTGCCTCACCGTGCAAATACCGAAGCCACTGACAGTACAATTGCTCAAAGGCCTCGGAAGCATTCTCGTGTCCTCAATGACCGAGAGCTTGTGGCCTTACATCAGAAACAGGACAAGCGTCATGACTGTTTCAAGCGTCAGATGCAGAGCATATTGGTGGATGTTAATCACATCAGAAATTTGGCCGCCAAGAACTCGTTTGTTGCCCATGAAGCCCGTCGGCAGTCTTGGAAGAGTCTCACGCTACTCTGCCCTGAAGAAGATCTTCGCGAAGATGGCTTCGCTGAGGGCTTCAAATTTGATTCCAGACCTCCACGCAATGCAAGCTGGCGGCACACTCCATCAATAAAAGATTCTGAGAACTCGTCTTAGACTGCAACTGTTGTTGCGAGAGTCGTTGATGAAGAAGACGGCGCCACTTCACCAACCATTGCTTCACTGCATCTAGACACTGCACCAGGCCCTTCTACAGCAGGCCCCTGCACCTACATCTACTCCTGATGGGAACGAGTAGATACTCTATGTCTTCAAACCTTTTTGGTCATTACTGACAAAAGGGGAGAAGCATATGAGTTGATAGTCTTCAAGCGGGTCCTTATGGTTGGTTGCACTATTTTTGCCAAGTGTTTACAACTCTCGTTTTTTGATACAGTTGGTTCTTTGGGTTGTAACACTTAAACTCGATGGTCATCTGCTACTTTTTCTGCTACTCTGTGATGCGATGATAAATTCCACATGAAGTCATTACGCAAACGTCCATTTTTCAGTATGCATGTCATTATCTTCGTTATATCTTTATATGCATGATGAATTGTCTTCCTAAGTTGAAGAGGATCTCCACAAAGTAAAACTTGCCATGTGCATTTTCATTCAAAAGCAAACTACTTATATGCAAATCTTAAGGGGGAGCCTTTTGCTACTTACGAAGACAATGTCGTAATTCCCAACTTTCAGATACTTTTATCCCCGTTGAAAACTTCAACCAGTTTATCATCAATCACCAAAAAAGGGGAGATTGTAAGTGCATCTAGTGTCACCCCTAGTTGGTTTTGGAGTATTGACAACAAACTTGGTTGAGGGACTAATGTGCTTGTGAGAATTGCAGGATAACACAGGTAGTAGTCCCATACTGATTCGGTTTACCTACCAGAGATGACCCCTAAAAATGTGTGAAGACATTGAAGATAATGGTGGTCTGTGAAGATATTCACACTAAAGACTATGGCATGAGAAGACATCGCATGAAGACTATGGAGTGTGAAGACATAGTTGTTTCATAGTTTCCTTTTCTTATTTGTTGAGTCATAGGAACTACCGCACTGTTAAGTGGGGTCCAAGTGAACAAAGTCAGAGTGACTGATGTGATGCTCAACCAAATCCTATGTCTTCGAGCGAAGACAATGATAGCAAATCTTATCCAGAGCTGGATAAGTCAGCTTAACTTGTAGCCCAAGTCAAGCTGCCACGTGTGTTTGAAATCTGACCGTTGGACACATGTCAGTTACTTAGTGACCCAGGGTCATTTTGGAAAAATCAGGCCGGGTTACCTCCTGCCTATAAATAGCCCACCCCTACACCATAAATTGGTGGCTGCTCAGAGTTAGTGCACGACTTTTGTCGTTTGAGAGCAACCCACCTCCGAAGCTTTTGAAAGAGAGAGATCCTTGAGAGGACAAAGCCCAAAACACCCAGAGCCAAAGAGTGTTAGGCATCACTGAAGACTTTCTGTCTGCGTGACCTGAAGACTTGTTACACTTGAGGACTGTGAATCCTCCAGCAAGTTAGGCTTCACGTTCTGAGCGTCCAAGAGTCATTGTGGATCACTAATGAACGAAGTCTGTGAAGGTTTGGAAGTCTACCTTGAAGACTTACCAGAGTGATTGGGCGAGGACTATGTGTCCGTAGCTCAAGGGGAATAAGCTGAAGACGCGGTCTTCTGAGTTGAATCTCAGCCTCCCTAACCAGACATACAGTTGTCATAGCAACTGGAACTGGTCTACCAAATCCTTGTCTTCATCAAGCTACTAGTTCTATCCTTCACTTCCCTTTACTTTACAGTTTGTCTTCGTGAAGTCATTGCATGCCTATATGATCTGATTGACTTCACTAAGTGAAGACTCTTTACTATTTGGCTTCATACTATCTTCCATCCTGATCCATACTACCTAGCTGTTGATAGTCTTCGTATTTTCACTTCATTGCTTACTTGACTATGGCTTGTCTAGTGTAGTCTACCTTCTGTTGCATATCAATAGGTTCATTGCTATCGTTTATCTTCAAAGCCCCCCGTGTTTTGAAGACTTACATAAAAATCGCCTATTCACCCCCTCTAGTCGATAACTAGCACTTACAATAACCTTGGTTCTCAATGAGGGAATACTATCCGCTACTATATTCCTTCACCCTTCATCTTCAGGGGAAATCCAACACATCTCACAAGTAGCAGAAAGAATTCCTGGCGCTATTGCCGGGGAGTGATAACCCACAAGTATAGGGGATCACAACAGTTTTTGAGGGTAGAGTATTCAACCCAAATTTATTGATTCGACACAAGGGGAGCCAAAGAACATTCTTGAGTATTAGTAGCGGAGTTGTCAATTCAACCACACCTGAAAGACTTAATATCTACAGGAAAATATTTAGTAGCAAGGTAGTATGCAAGTAACGTAACGGTGGCTAAAGTAAAAGTAACAGTACTATAGCAATCGGAGTAGTGGCAATGGAAAAGTAACTTAGCAAAAATTAATATGAAACGAGCTCTAAGGCAATGGATCAATGATGGATAATTATGTCGGATGGCATTCATCATGCAACGGTTATAACATAGGGTGACACATAACTAGCTCTAGTTCATCAATATGATGTAGGCATGTATTCCGAATATAGTCATATGTGCTTAGGGAAAAGAACTTGCATACCATTTTTTGTCCTACCCTCCCGTGGCAGTGGGGTCCTATTGGAAACTAAGGGATATTAAGGCCTCCTTTTAATAGAGTACCGAACCAAAGCATTAGCACTTAGTGAATACATGAACTCCTCAAACTATGGTCATCACCGGGAGTGGTCCCAACTATTGTCACTCCGGGGTTGCCGGATCATAACACGTAGTAGG
This sequence comes from Triticum urartu, assembly GCF_056163025.1. NCBI lineage: Eukaryota > Viridiplantae > Streptophyta > Magnoliopsida > Poales > Poaceae > Triticum > Triticum urartu. Next base: position 164,078,528 of record NC_141876.1, read on the forward strand.
TGACTATAACTTGCAATATCGGATCAAGAACACAAATATATGCATGAAAACATAATAGGTTCAGATTTGAAATCATGGCACTCGGGCCCTAGTGACAAGCATTAGGCATAGCAAAGTCATAGCAACATCAATCTTAGAACATAGTGGATACTAGGGATCAAACTCTAACAAAACTAACTCGATTACATGGTAAATCTCATCCAACCCATCATGGTCCAGCAAGCCTATGTTGGAATTACTCACGCACGGTGGTAATCATCATGAAACTGGTGATGGAGGTTGGTTGATGATGATGATGGCGACGGATTCCCCTCTTCGGAGCCCCGAACGGACTCCAGATCTGCCCCCCGAGGAAGAACAGGGCTTGGCGGCGGCTTCGTATCGTAAAACGCGACGAATCCTTCTCTCTGATTTTTTTCTCCTCGAAAGAGAATATATGGAGTTGGAGTTGAGGTCGCTGGAGGTCCAGGGGGCCCACAAGGTTGGAGGGCGCGCCTAGGGGGGTGGACGTGTCCCCCACCCTTGTGGCTAGGGTGTGGGCCCCTTCTGCTGCTTCTTTCACCAATATTATTTATTAATTCCAAAACTTATCTCCATGAAGTTTCAGGTTATTCCGAGAACTTTTTATTTTGCACAAAAATAACACCATGGCAATTATGCTAAAAACAGCGTCAGTCCGGGTTAGTTCCATTCAAATCATGCAAGTTAGAGTCCAAAACAAGTGCAAAAGAGTTTGGAAAATTAGATACGACAGAGACGTATCAACTGCCCCAAGCTTAACCCATTGCTTGTCCTCAAGCAATTCAGTTGACAAACTGAAAGTGATAAAGAAAAACTTTTACAAACTCTATTTGATCTTGTTGTTGCAAATATGTAAAGCCAGCATTCAAATTTTCAGCAAAGATTATGAACTAACCATATTCACAATAACTCTTAGGTCTCACATTTACTCATATCAATGGCATAATCAACCAGCGAGCAATAATAATAAATCTCGGATGACAACACTTTCCTCAAAACAATCATGATATGATATAACAAGATGGTATCTCGCTAGCCCTTTCTGAGACCGCAAAACATAAATGCAGAGCACCCCTGAAGATCAAGGACTGACTAGACATTGCAATTCATGGTAAAAGAGATCCAGTCATACTCAATATAAATTAATAACACTGCATACAAATGACAGTGGTGCTCTCTAACTGGTGCCTTTTTATAAGAGTATGATGAATCAACAATAAAAGTACATAGATGGCCCCTTCGTAGAGGGAAGCAGGGATTTGCAGAGGTGCTAGAGCTCAAGTTTTGAAAGAGATAAATAATTTTTTGAGCGGTATGCTTCATTGTCAACATAACAACTAAGAGATCTCGGTATCTTCCATGCTACATACATTATAGGCGGTTCCCAAATAGAATGGTAAAGTTTATACTCCCCCACCACCAACAAGCACACTCCACGGCTGGTCCGAAACAACAGATAACGTCCAACTAACAACAATCCTGGGGGAGTTTTGTTTTCAATTATTTTGATTTGATTTGCTTTGAGCAAGGGACTGGGCATCCCGGTTACTGACCATTTTCTCGTGAATGATGAGCGGAGTCCACTCATCGTGAGAATAAACCACCTAGCATGGAAGATATTGACAACCCAAGTTGACACATGAGGTATTCAAGCATACAAAACAGATTATTATTTGAAGTTTTAGAGTTTGGAACATGCAAATTTACTTGGAATAGCAGGAAATACCATATATATGTAGGTATGGTGGACTCATATGGAACAACTTTGGGGTTTATGAAGTGGATGCACAAGCAATATTCCCGCTTAGTACAAGTGAAGGCTAGAAAGAGACTGGGAAGCGACCAACTAGAGAGCGACAACAGTCACAAACATGCATTGAGGTTAACCAGCATTGAATCCAAGCACGAGTAGGATATAAATCACCATGAACATAAATATCATGGAGGCTATATTGAGTTTGTTTCAACTACATGCGTGAACATGTGCCAAGTCAAGCCACTTGAATCATTCAAAGTAGGATACCATCCTATCATACTACATCACAGCCATTTTAATTTCCATGTTGGCACGCAAGGTAAACCATTATAAACTCCTAGCTAATTAAGCATGGCATGAGTAACTATAATCTATAATTGTCATTGCAAACATGTTTCATTCATAACAGGCTGAATCATGAATGATGAACTAATCATATTTACAAAAACAAGATACGTCGAGTTCATACCAGTTTTTTCTCATCTCAATCATTTCATCATATATCGTCATTATTGCCTTTCACTTGTATGACCGAACGGTGTGGATAAATAATAATAGTGCACGTGCATTGGACTAAGCTGGAATCTGCAAACATTATTCGAAGGAGAAGACAAGGTAATATGGGCTCTATGTTAGATCAATAATAACGCATATGAGATCCACTCGACATTTTCATCATGGTCTTCTCCTCTCAACCCCAAAGGAAAAGAAAAGAAATTCAAAGAAACACACTGGAATATTTTTTGAGTTTTTGTTTTTCTGAAGAAAGAGAAACAATAACGAGAAAAACTATTTACACGGGAAAGCTCCCAACAAGCAAAAGAAGACCAGAGATCTTTTGGGGTTTTATAATATTACTAATAAGCATGCATAAAAAGTAAACTAACTACAACTATTTTTTGTTTTTCTTAAGGTTTATCAAACACACAAGAAGAAAGCGGAAAAAGAAAATAAACTAGCATGGATATTACAATGAAAAATTATGAGCACTGACAACTAGAATGAAGGTGTGAACATGAATGTAATGTCAGTGAGGAATACGCACTCCCCCAAGCTTAGGCTTTTGGCCTAAGTTGGTCTATGACCATGGATCAAAGTAGCCCTCTCCAGTGTACTGAGGAGGATCCTGGGGGTTCCACTGGTTAGCGAGCTCTTGTGGATCCCACTGATAAATAGACTCCTAATATGGATCAGGTGATGGCTCTGGCTCGGGAGGTGGGGATCGTGTCCCCTCCCAGTATGCATGAATGTCCATGGGCAAAACAAAGTACCTGCCTGAATGAATATCGAACAAAATAGGTGCGGACAAGGTAATAATCTGAAAGGTGACCTCGCTAAATACCAGGTTATAGATAAGTCTCTTTTCCTCATCATGGCAAATAAACTTATATGCTACCATCCTGTCATAATCTAAATATATAGTGGGTAGCAATTTCTCCCCTTTTTCATAGTGCCTAATGGGTATCTCAAAATGTTTAGCAAGGCGGTAGGCAAAGATACCTCCGAAAATAGGACCCTTTGTACGGTTTAAACTCAACCATTTAGCAACCATAGCGCCCAAACTATAAGTTCTATCTCTATTTAATGCATGGCGCAAAATGGCAAGATCAGGGACACTAAGACCTCCACTCTCTCCATGACCAATTAAACATCTCCCAGCAAATAATGAGTAATAGCGTAAAACAGGGAAATGTGTACTAGCCACTCTCACTCCTGACACTCCTCTGTTTCCCCTACGGTAATTTCATTAATAAGGCCTTCCACATCACTAGGACGTGGCTCCTCAATGCTACCCTCATAAGGTAATTTACAAACCTGATAACCCACAAGTATAGGGGATTGCAATAGTTTTCGATGGTAGAGTATTCAACCCAAATTTATAGATTCGACACAAGGGGAGCCAAAGAATATTTGAAGGTATTAGCAGCTGAGTTGTCAATTCAACCACACCTGAAGATTAATTATCTGCAGCAAGGTGATCAGTAGCAAAATAGTTTGATAGTTTTGATAGTAGTGACAACAGCAATAGTAACAGTAGTAGTGATAGCAGTAATTTTGTAGCAAGTGTAACAATGATGATAGCAGTAGTAACTTAGCAGAAACAATATGGAAAAATTCATAGGCATTGGATCGGTGACTTGTTGGATGATATTCATCATGTGATAGTTATAACCTAGGGCGATACGGCACTAGCTCCAGTTCATCGATATAATGTAGGCATGTATTCCGTATATAGTCATACGTGCTTTATTAAAAGAACTTGCATGACATCTTTTGTCCTACCCTCCCGTGGCAGCGGGGTCCATATTGGAAACTAAGGGATATTAAGGCCTCCTTTTAAGAGAGAACCGGAACAAAGCATTATCACATGGTGAATACATGAACTCCTCAAACTACGGTAATCACTAGAAGAAGTCCCGGTTATTGTCACTCCGGGGTGACCAGATCATAACACGTAGTAGGTGACTAATTTGCAAGATCGGATCTAGAACATGAATATAATGGTGATAACATGAACGGTTCAGATCTGAAATCATGGCACCCGGGCCCAAAGTGACAAGCATTAAGCATGGCAAATTCATAGAAACATCAATCTAAGAACATAGTGGATACTAGGGATCAAGCCCTAACAAAACTAACTCGATTACATGATGATTCTCATCCAACTCCTCAGCGACCAGCGAGCCTACGAAGGAATTACTCACTCCCGGTGGGGAGCATCATGGAATTGGCAATGGAGAAGGGTTGGTGATGACGAAGAACAAAGACCCCCCTCTCCGGAGCCCCAAATGGACTCCAGATTTGCCCTCCCAAGGAAGAACAAGGCTTGGCGGCGGCTCCGTCTCATGGATCGCGATAATTCTTTCTCCCTGATTTTTCTCTCCGAAAATAGGATTTTATAGCATTGGTTTCAGGGTGTGCGGGGCCACCAGGTGGGGACAATCCACCTGGCGCGCCAGCAGAGGGGGGCGCGCCCTGGTGGGTTGTGCCCACCCAGGGGCCCCTCTCCAGTAGGTCTTGGCTCCAGAAATTCTTATATACTATATAAAAATTCCTGGCAAAGTTTCGTTCCATCCCGAGAACTTTTATTTCTGCACAAAAACAACACCATGGTAGTTCTGCTGAAAACAACGTCAGTCTAGGGTTAGTTTCACTCAAATCATGCAAAATAGAGTCCAAAACAATAGGAAAAGCATTAGAAAAAGTAGATACGTTGGAGACGTATCAAAACCTCACAAGAGTCATAAAGCGTCATTTCTTTGTACTCGTCATATAAGTGAAAGTCTACTATGGGTGGTGATCTCCTAGCATGAAAGTGAAAATTTTGCACGAAAGTATTAGTGAGTAGGAGATATTGATTACACTGGTCACGGAGGAAGTCGGTGATGCGTGCATTCTATGCCAAAGAATAGAATTCATCATAAGTCTCGGCTGCTTGTAAGAAGGCATCACATGGCCATTCACACGGCCAAATTTCCATGGCGCAAGGAAGACTATACTTGGGATTCTCTTTCTCTTCGTTTTCCTTTTCCTTCAAACCCTGGCTCAAGGAGCCTCTCAACAATCTCCTCAACATTTTATTCCTCTCAAAAATTTCTGAAATTTTTAGTAACTCAAAATAAAAGTGAACAAAACTCAACAAAATTGATAGCAACTACTCCTACAAGTGCCTAGAGGCTATATCATGCATCAAAACTACTTTGGACCATATAAATTTGACATGCAAGCTCAAGAACAGGGTCACCAAAGCAGCAAAAATTTGCAATAATTAAAGAACTAAAACAAAAACTAATTGGACCATTGGAGGAGTCACATACCGAAGGACAATCCCCCAAAGCAGTTTTGTGAATGGAGCTTTGAGCAAGGAGATCGAAAATGGCAGCAAGATGAGCAAGAACACAAGTTTGAGCTATGGAGAGATTTTTTCTGGAGGAAGAAGGAGTGGATAAATGATATTTTGATACATGTGTACATCTCATTTACTTCATGACTATCAGTTATCAATATCTCCCATGCTAAACAGGCTAGTGGCGGTTCCCAAGCGATAAAAGTTAAGGTTTTGACTCCATTGGGAGTTTTTGCATGATTATTCGAGCGATTAACTCTTTTTGTATTTTGCAATTTGGGACTGGGCATCCCTATTACCTCCCTTTTCTTGTGCGATGGCGAGTGAATAAACACTCGACGTGAGAATAACTCGCTTAGCATGGAAGATACCAACCACCTCATGTCATTCCATGAATGATCCAGGCACACAAAACGGATAATTTTTTAGAAGTTTTTAGAGGTGGCACATGCAAATTTACTTACGATGGCAGGGTAATACCGCATGTAGGTAGGTATGTGGACTCATCTAGAATAACTTTGGGTTCAAGGTTTTTGATGTACAAGCAGAATCCCCACTAAGTACAGGCCAAGGCTAGCAATTAGATTGAGAAGCAGCCAGCTAGAGAGCAACAACGATCATGATCATGCATTATGCATAAGTAACATTGGACACTAGCATGAGTAGGATATGATCACCATGAACATACATATCGTAGAGGCTATGTTGGTTTTGATTCAACTACATGCATGAACATGTACCAAGTCAAGCCACTTGAACATTCAAAGAAGGATACCATATCATCATACTACATCACAATCATTTTAATGCAATGTTGATATCCAAGATAAATCATTATTCACCCCCAGCTACTTATGCATGGCATGAGAAACTATAATCTCTAATTGTCATTGCAAACATGTTTAATCATAATGGGTTGAATCATGGATACTAGGTTAAACATATTTACACAAAAAGAACAAGTCGAGTTCATACTAGTTTCTCTTTGCCATGGCCAGTTCATCGAATATCGTCATTATTGCCTTTCACTTGCACGAACGAACGATATGAAAATAATAATAGTGCAAGAGTGCCATGGACTAAGCTGGAATCTGCAAAACATTTTATTCAGCAGGAGAAGACAAGGTAAAATGGGCTCTTTATTAGTTCAACAATTATTCAATTGAGAGCCACTCAATATTTTCCTCGTGGTCTTCTCTTTGGTACAACTCGAATAAAAAGAAAAGAAATTCATAGAAACACACTGAAATATTTTTGGAGTTTTTGGTTTTCTTGAACAAGCAAATAAAAGGGAAAAGCAAAAACTAGAAAAACTATTTACACGAGAAAGCTCCCAACAAGGAAAAGAAGAACAAGGAAATCTTTTTGGGTTTTCTTTTTGATATTAATATTACAACTAAGCATGCATAGAAAGTAAACTAACTACAACTAATTTTTTTGGTTTTTCTAAAGTTTTTCAAACACACAAGAAGAAGGCAAGAAAAATAAATCTAAGCATGGATGATACACTAAAAGAGTGTGAGCACCGACAAATGGAATAAGAAAACATGAATGTAATGTCAGTGAGAAACACATACTCCCCCATGCTTAGGCTTTTGGCCTAACTTGGTAAACGATTAGTAGTCTGGATAGTAGTTGGTGTGGTAGTTCAAAGAGGCTCTAGGTGCGGAAGCCTCGGCCTGCCGTGCTGCCTCCACTGTTGCGTTGTGAGCTCTGGCCTCGCTCTCAAGAACAAAATATCTTCCTTTGTTGTGATAATCAAAAAGAGCAGGCGTAGGCAAATATGTGTGCACAATAGATTTTTGGTTAAACAATAAATTATAAGTGAAGTTGTCAATCTTTCCCTTGAGAATCTTATGTTCTTTTAAAGTGTCAAAATCTAAATACTGCGTGGGTAGGACAGGATCAAAGGGCAAAGGTGAAACACCAAGCCCTCATGCTAAACGTGTGGCATAAATTCCACCATAGAACCAGCCACTGTTAGTGTTATGCTGAAGTCTGCATGCAACAATTGCTCCAAGGTTATAATTTCTTTCACCAGTGATAGCGGTGTGGATGAGGCTCAAGTATGGAGCACAGAGTGTACTATAGTCTTGCTTACCTACTATACTTTTCCCGTTAAATAATGCAAAGTACTGAATTCCGGGAAAATGAATGCTCTTTATTCTACATTGTGTCACTCCTCTGTTCTCACCGTAACAAAGACTAGTCAAGAATGTTTGGTACTCAGCCTTTGATGGTTCGTCAAGCAAGCCCCAATACGGGAGTTTGCAGTGGTAAGCAAAATTCTCTAGTGATATGATAAATGGGTTATCATAAAGCATAAATGACACCCTAGACACACGGGGAAAGAATTTAAATCCTTTGACAAATGATTCAGTGAGAAGGTGGCGTTGTTCAGACTTATCTAAAAGGTAGGGACTGAGACCTACATTGTGAACATATTGCTCAAATTCCTCCTTAATGCCCACACGCACCATATACTCATCGCAGGGCCATAAGCATGTTTTGGTGGCGGCATCTCACATGGAACTTTCACTTGGTTCAACATAAGAAAGACGAGTAGAATTGTCACTAGAAGATGCCCCCGAGATCGTCTCCTCGAAGAACTCCTTCCAAATAGGTTCAACATGTCCGCGTACAACTTTCTGAAAATAAAAATTTTGGAGTGACAAAAAATTTGTCAACAAAACTTTGTAAAATTGATAGCAAGTACTCACAGGGATGCATAGAAGCCATAGCAAGCATTCAAACTACTTAGAACACTAAGAATTTAACATCCAAGCACATCTACAGCAGCACCAAGAGTAACTAATTATTCAAAATATAAACCACTAAAACAGAAACTAATTGGAAAAATGGTGGAGTCACATACCAAGCAACAATCCCCCAAAACAGTTTTGGACACGGAGCTTCAAGCAAAGAGATCGAAATCCACGGGTTTGAGAGCAAGAACACGGGAGGGAGAGCAATGGAGATTTTTTTTCTGGAGGTAGGTGATGATGTGGTGTAAAGAGATAAGTGAGAGGGCCCACGTGGGGACCACAACCCACCAGGGCGCGCCTGGGGGTGCTGGCGCGCCCAGGTGGGTTGTGCCCACGTGGTGCACCTCCCTCTGATGTTATTTGCACCAAAAATTCTAAAATATTCAGGAAAAAATCATATTAAATTTTCAGGGCATTTAGAGAACTTCTATTTTTGGGTCATTTTGTATTGCACGGGAAATCCAGAAAACAGACGAAACATCACATTTTATTTTATTTAACTAATAAAAACAAAGAATAAAAAGTAGGGACAGAAAGTAGTGCTTACTAAATTCATCAACTTCATACCGTTTAAAAATGATCCATTAATAAGGTTGATCGGGTCTTATTAATAACCACTTTCGATTAGCATGAAACCGAAGAACTTTCGTAAATCACTAAGTTACCTCAATGGGGATATGCATGTCCCCAACAATAATCATTTCATATTTCTTTTTGACAGTAGGTAGAGGTATTTGAAAACTTCCAATAGTGATTGTCGGAGATTTTCCAATAAAATTAATACCAATCACTTTGAATTGTTTCTTCGGAAAGTGCACCATATGCTCATTACGATTAATATGAAAAGTAACCTTGCTTTTATTGCAATCAATAACAACCCCTGCAGTATGCAAGAAGGGTCTACTAAGGATAATCGACATGTTGTCGTCCTCGGGCATCTCAAGTATAACAAAGTCAGTCAGAGTGGTAACATTAGGAACAACAACAGCCACATCCTCACAGATACCGATAGGTATGTGAAAGTGCTAGTTATCGACTAGAGGGGGTGAATAGGAGAGTCTTCAAAACATGGGAGTTTCGAAGACAAACGATAGAAATGAACCTATAACCATGCAGCGGAAGGTAGACTACACTAGACAAGCCATAGTCAAGTATTCAGTGAAGTGAGAGCATGAAGACTAATAGCAGCTAAGCTGTACGGATCAGGATGGAAGATAGTATGAAACCAATTAGAACAAACAGTCACATAGTCACACAGTGAAGACAAATGGATAATACAAACAGGTAATGACTTCACAAGGACCAAGTGTAAATAAAGAGATGGGAAGGATAGAACCAGTTGCTTGTTGAAGGCAATGATTTGTTGGACCAGTTCCTGTTGCTGTGGCAACTGTACGTCTGGTTAGGGAGCCTGAGATTTAACTTAGAAGACCGGGTCTTCACCTTATTCCCCTTGAGCTAAGGACACCCAGTCCCCGCTCAATCACTCTGGTAAGTCTTCAAGGTAGACTTCCAAACCTTCACAGACTTCATTCACCGGCGATCCACAATGACTCTTGGATGCTCAAAACGCGAGCCTAACCGGTTGGAGGATTCACAGTCCTCAAGTGTAACAAGTCTTCAGATCACATAGACAGGAAGACTTCAGTGATGCCTAACACTCTTTGGCTCTGGGTGTTTAGGGCTTTATCCTCGCAAGGATTTCTCTCTCAAAGACTTCGAGGTGGGTTGCTCTCAAACGACAAAAGCCGTGCACTAACTCTGAGCAGCCACCAATTTATGGTGTAGAGGGTGGGCTATTTATAGCCACTAGGCAACCCGACCTGATTTGTCCGAAATGACCTTGGGTCACTAAGGAACTGACACGTGTTCCAACGGTCAGATTTCAAACACACGCGGCAACTTTACTCGGGCTATAAGTAAAGCTGACTTATCCAGCTCTGGATAAGTTTTTCTCTCATTGTCTTCGCTCGAAGACATAGGATTTTGATTAAGCATCGCTTCAGTCACTCTGACTTTGTTCACTAGGACCCCACTTAACAGCACGGTTGGTCCTATGACTCAACAAAGAAGAAAAGGAAACAACGAAACAACTAAGTCTTCGCGCTCCATAGTCTTCACGCAATGTCTTCTCTTGTCATAGTCTTCAATGTGAATGTCTTCACATACCACCTTTGTCTTCAATGTCCTCATACATTTTTAGGGGTCATCTCCGGTAGGTAAACCGAATCAATGAGGGACTACTACCTGTGTTGTCCTGCAATTCTCACAAACACATTAGTCCCTCAACCAGGTTTGTCGTCAATACTCCAAAACCAACTAGGGGTGGCACTAGATGCACTTACAGTATGGCAGTTGATTTGTCAGTCATTTGCAAAGATATTTTAGTAGTTTTGAGTTTATTCAAATCAAGTATTTTATATAAAGAGAAAGGCATAACACTAACACCAGCTCCTAAATCACACAAAGCAGTTTTCACATAATTCTTTTTGATAAAGCAAGGTATAGTTGGTATTCCCGGATCTCCAAGTTTTTTAGGTACTCCATCTTTAAAAGTGTAATTAGCAAGCATAGTGGATATTCCATCTTCCGGTATTTTTCTCTTATTTGTGATGATGTCTTTCATATACTTTGCATAAGGAGGCATTTTTAGGATATCAGTCAAGAGAGTACGCAAAAAGACTGGCCTCAGCATTTCAGCAAAGCATTCAAATTCTTCATCATCATTCTTTTTAGTTGGCTTAGGTGGAAAAGGCATAGGTTTTTGAACCCACGGTTTTCTTTCTTTACCGTGTTTTCTAGACACAGTCTCTTTTATCATACCTTTTATTCTTAGCTTGTGGGTTATCAAGATCAACAGGTGGTTCTATCTCAACATCATTATCTGGTTCTTTTTCATTGTTTGGTTGAGAGTCTTCATGAACTTCATCATTATCTTTTTCATTATCAGTATGTGAGTGTTCATTACCAGGTTGAGTTTCAGCATCAGAGATAAATGTTTCATTATTATTATCAGAAGGTTTTTCTATTTCAGGTTCACTAGGAGCATGTGAAGTCCTATCATTCTTCTTTTTCTTTTTCTTTTTAGAAGAACTAGGTGAACTAGTGTTAGATCTTTGTGAATCTTGTTCAATTCTTTTTGGGTGTCCCTCAGGATAAAGTGGTTCCTCGGTCATTTTACCTCCTCTAGTTGCAACTCTAACAGCAAAGTCATGCATATTATTATTCATTTCATCAAGCAATTCTGTTTGAGATTTAGCAACTTGTTCTAATTGAGTTTGAACCATAGTAGCATGTTTTCCAACACCTCTAACATCATTTGAAATTCTAAATAACAAGTCACTCAAGCGAGCAGTCATATAAGAATTGTATTTCAATTGTCTCATAACATTTGCATTGAAGTGATCTTGTTTTCTAATGTAGTTTACAAACTCATAAGGGCATTGACTAGGATGCATATTGTGAGGATTATCATTATCATTGAAGTTCATAAGAGAATTTACCTCTACCACCTTAGGCAGCGGTGGTGTATTAAGCCCATGTATTTCTTCAATAGGAGGTAAATTTTTAACATCCTCAACTTTAATACCTTTTTCTTCATAGATTTCTTTGCCTCTTGCATATCTTCAGGACTGAGATATAATATACCCCTCTTCTTCGGAGTGGGTTTAGGCGGTGGTTTAGGAATAGTCCAATCATCATAATTTTTCAATATGTTATTCAATAATTCTTCAGCTTGTCCAACAGTTCGTTCCCTGAAAACACAACCAGCACAACTATCTAGGATGTCCCTAGAAGCATCAGTTAGTCCATTATAGAAGATATCAAGTATGTCATTTTTCTTAAGTGGATGATCAGGCAAAGCATTAAGTAACTGGCAAAGCCTCCCCCAAGCTTGTGGGAGACTCTCTTCTTTAGTTTGCACAAAGTTAAATATTTCCTGCAAGGCAGCTTGTTTCTTATGAGCAGGAAAATATTTTTCAGAGAAGTAATAAATCATATCCTGGGGACTACGCACACAACTAGGAGCAAGAGTATTTTACCAAGCTTTAGCATCACCCTTTAATGAGAAAGGAAATAATTTGAGAATAAAGTAATAGCAATCTTTCTCATCATGAGTAAAAAGGGTGGCTATATCATTCAACTTAGTAAGATGTGCCACAACAGTTTCAGTTGCATGACCATGGAAAGGATCAGATTCAACTAAAGTAATTAACTCTAGGTCGATAGAGAATTCATAATCCTTATCATCAATAAAGATCGGTGAGGTAGCAAACTTAGGATCACATTTCATTCTAGCATTCAGAGATTTTTCTTTATACTTGTGTAGTAATTTCTCTAGATCATCTCTATCATTAGAAGCAAGAATATCTCTAGCTGCTCTTCACTGATAAGATAACCTACTGGTACCTTAGGCAATTCATATCTAGGAGGGCTAGTTCTAGTAGGTGTTTCAGGAGATTCAGTTTCAAGCTCATCATCGGATTCAACAACATCATGTTGTATTACTCTAGCAATTTGTTTATCAAGAAATTCACCAAGTGGCACATCATCATTAAGCAAGGTACTAGCATCATCATAAGCATTATCCATAGCAGAAGTAGCATCATCAATAACTTGCGACATATCAGAATTAATAGCATGTGGTGGTGTTGTAAGTTTACTCATAACAGAAGGTGAATCTAAAGCAGAACTGGATGGCAGTTCCTTACCTCCCCTCGTCTTTGAGGGAAATATCTTAGTCTTAGGATCCTTCAGATTCTTCATATTGATAATATGATAATAATCCCAAGTGACTCAACAAATATACCTATGCTCCCCGGCAATGGCGCTAGAAAAAGGTCTTGATAACCCACAAGTATAGGGGATCGCAATAGTTTTCGAGGGTAGAGTATTCAACCCAAATTTATAGATTCTACACAAGGGGAGCCAAAGAATATTTGAAGGTATTAACAGCTGAGTTGTCAATTCAACCACACCTGGAGATTAATTATCTGCAGCAAGGTGATCAGTAGCAAAATAGTTTGATAGTTTTGATAGCAGTGACAGCAGCAATAGCAACAGCAATAGTGATAGCAGTAATTTTGTAGCAAGTGTAACAGTGATGGTAGCAGTAATAACTTAGCAGAAACAATATGGAAAAATTCATAGGCATTGGATCGGTGACCTGTTGGATGATATTCATCATGTGACAGTTATAACCTAGGGCGATACGACACTAGCTCTAGTTCATCGATATAATGTAGGCATGTATTTCGTAAATAGTCACACATGCTTTACTAAAAGAACTTGCATGACATCTTTTGTCCTACCCTCCCATGGCAGTGGGGTCCATATTGGAAACTAAAGGATATTAAGGCCTCCTTTTAATAGAGAACCGAAACAAAGCATTAACACATGGTGAATACATGAACTCCTCAAACTACGGTAATCACCGGAAGAAGTCCCGGTTATTGTCACTTCGGGGTTACCAGATCATAACACATAGTAGGTGACTATAACTTGCAAGATCGGATCTAGAACATGAATATAATGGTTATAACATAAATGGTTCAGACCTGAAATCATGGCACCCGGGCCCAAAGTGACAAGCATTAAGCATGGCAAAGTCATAGCAACATCAATCTAAGAAGATAGTGGATACTAGGGATCAAGCCCTAACAAACCTAACTCGATTACATGATGAATCTCGTCCAACTCCTCAGCGACCAGCGAGCCTACAAAGGAATTACTCACTCCCGATAGGGAGCATCATGGAATTGGCGATGGAGAAGGGTTGGTGATGACGAAGAACGAAGATCCCCTCTTCGAAGCACCAAACGGACTCCATGAAAGTGCTAGTTATCGACTAGAGGGGGGTGAATAGGCGATTTTTATGAAAGTCTTCAAAGCACGGTGTTTTTGAAGCCAAACAGTAGAATGAACCTATTGATATGCAGCGGAAGGTAGACTACACTAGACAAGCCATAGTCAAGTAAGCAATGAAGTGAAAGCACCAAGACTATTAGCAGCTAGGTAGAATGGATCAGGATGAAAGATAGTATGAAGCCAAACAACAACAGTCTTCACACAGTGAAGTCAATCAGATCACACAAGGAGGCAATGACTTCATGAAGACAAACAGTAAGTAAAGAGAGGTAAAGGATAGAACCAGTTGCTTGGTGAGGACAAGGATTTGTTGGACCAATTCCAGTTGTTGTGACAACTGTACGTCTGGTTAGGGAGGTTGAGATTCAACTCAGAAGACCATGTCTTCACCTTATTCCCCTTGAGCTAAGGACACATAGTTCTCACCCAATCACTCTAGTAAGTCTTCAAGGGAGACTTCCAACCCTTCACAGACTTCGTTCACCGGCGATCCACAATGACTCTTGGATGCTCAGAACGTGATGCCTAACCGGCTGGAGGATTCACAGTCCTCAAGTGTAACAAGTCTTCAGATCACGCAGACAGAAAGACTTCAGTGATGCCTAACACTCTTTGGCTCTGGGTGTTTAGGGCTTTGTCCTCGCAAGGATTTCTCTCTCAAAAGCTTCGGAGGTGGGTTGCTCTCAAACGACAAAAGCCGTGCACTAACTCTGAGCAACCACCGATTTATGGTGTAGGGGTGGGCTATTTATAGCCAGGAGGCAACCCGACTTGATTTGTCCGGAATGACCCTGGGTCACTAAGGAACTGACACGTGTCCAACGGTCAGATTTCAAACACACGCGGCAGCTTGAATTGGGCTACAAGTAAAGCTGACTTATCCAGCTCTGGATAAGATTTTCTCTCATTGTCTTCGCTCGAAGACATACGATTTGGTTGAGCATCACTTAAGTCACTCTGACTTTGTTCGCTTGGACCCCACTTAACAGTACGGTGGTTCCTATGACTCAACAAATAAGAAAAGGAAACTACGAAACAACTATGTCTTCGCAATCCATAGTCCTCATGTGATGTCTTCTCATGTCATAGTCTTCAATGTGAATCTCTTCACATACCACCATTGTCTTCAATGTCTTCACACATTTTTAGGGGTCATCTCTGGTAGGTAAACCAAATCAATGAGTGACTACTACCTGTGTTATCCTGCAATTCTCACAAACACATTAGTCCCTCAACCAAGTTTGTCGTCAATACTCCAAAACCAACTAGGGGTGGCACTAGATGCACTTACAATCTCCCCCTTTTTGGTGATTGATGACAAACAGGTTGAAGTTTTCAACGGGGATAAAAGTATGTGAAAATTTAGAGATTTAAGGCATTGTCTTCATAAGTGGCAAAAGGCTCCCCCTGAAGATGTGCATATAAGTAGTTGGCTCTTGAATGCAAATGCACATGGAAGGTTTTACTTGTGGAGATCCTCTTCAACCTATGAAGACAATTCATCATGCATATAAGGATAAAATGAACATAATGACATGCACAATGAAAAATGGACGTCTGTGGAATGACTCATGCGGAATTTATCATCGCATCACAGAGTGGCAGACAAGGTAGCAGCCGACCATCAAATTTAATTGTTACAACCCAAAGAACCAAATGTATCAAAAAACGAGAGTTGTAACCACTTAGCAAAAAAATATAGCAACCACCCATTTGGACCCGCTTGAAGACTATCAACTCATATGCTTCTCCGCCTTTTGTCAGTAAGGACCAAAAAGGTTTGAAGACATAGAGCATCTACTCGTTCCCATCAGGAGTAGATGAAGGTGTAGGGTCGACGTTGGAGTTCGGTGGTGCAGAGGGGCCTGGTGCAGTGTCGAGACGCAGTGAAGCCATGGCTGGTGAAGTGGCATTGTCTTCTTCTTCGATGACTCCTGCAACAACAGTTGCAGCCGAAGATGAATACTCAGAATCTTCAATGGGTGGATTTCGACTCCAGCTTGCATGGCAAGGAGGAGTGGAGTCAAATTTGAAACTCTTAGTGAAGCCATCTTCGCAAAGATCTTCTTCAGGGCATAGCAGTGTGAGACTCTTCCGGGACCTCCTACAGGCTTCATGAGCAACAAATGAGTTCTTGGTGGCCAAGTTTCTGATGTGATTGACGTCCACCAAGATGCTCTGCATCTGACGCTTTAGCCAGTCATGGTGCCTATATTGTTTCTGATGCAAGCCCATAGGAAGTTCTCGGTCTTTGAGCAATGGTGCTTTCAGTGGCTTCAGTAGTCGCACGGTGAGGGGCACGTGTATTGCCAGCCAGAGGATAGACACGAGTTGTACCAAGAACTCCCTCAATTGGTTGCGACTTGCGAGAAGCTTTGGCGATCAGCATTATGAAGATAAATTGGCTCCTTGGAAGGCTCAGGGTAGATGGCTTCGATAGACATATAAACCTCAGGTAAGAAGATAAGATGGTTGTGCGCAGAGGGTTGATAGTTGACAGATGAGTGAAGCTTGATCAAGCGCATCACCCATGGAGCAAAAAACTTCAGGCCAAATAGATCAATTCCAGATGCAGCAAGTTGCCCGATGAAGAAATATTAAGCAGTGAAGCTGAAGCCATTGAGAAAATAGAACACCAATGTCTTCATCGTGCCTTCGGGCTTG
Source organism: Triticum urartu (assembly GCF_056163025.1). Taxonomy (NCBI): domain Eukaryota; kingdom Viridiplantae; phylum Streptophyta; class Magnoliopsida; order Poales; family Poaceae; genus Triticum; species Triticum urartu. The sequence goes on from NC_141876.1 coordinate 164,095,449, forward strand.
GCTACAGGAGAATGTCGTTTGACGGCCATAGAGTTCGCCTTACAATGTGATAAATGGTTCGGGGCAGATACTCGAGGTCTTCGACAAAGAATTCCTTAGGATATTCAGCATCTTGTGGCAGTGGCTTCATCATGCTTAGCATCTGACTCATGTTGGGCGCAGGCTTCTGAAATATGCTCTCCAATGCATTCCTGTGTAGCTGACAACCAGGTTCATAGTATTCACCTAGAGTGGGCAGGGAAGTAAGCTCGATGATATCTTGAGCTTTGGCTTCATGGTGCACATCACCTGTCATCCACTCAAGGACCCAAGTCTTCGGATCCCTGTTGTAGCCACGAATGTGAAGAGTAGCATAGAACTGCAGCAGAAGCTCTTCGTTCCAATGCTCTTTGTCAGTGACGAACTATAGAAGGCCAACATCTCTGAAATGGTCTAGAGCTTCTTCCAAGCAGGGCAGTCCAGCAATGGCTTTACAATCCAGACGCATGTGAGGAAAGATCCGCTCTTGATTGTATAAGATACATGAGTAATAACTGCACTGCGGAAAGCTCCAGAAGTGATCAGATGAGATCTTTGGCTTTGAGTACGGGTTCTTGGCACTATCAAAGAATGTGTTGTGTGCCCTGAAGCTGCTTACACTAAACGATCCTGGCGATGTTGCAGCACCAGGAAACCTTGGCAGTATGGGCTTTGGCTTCTGGACCTGAGGCTTGTGCTCCACATGGTATTCATATTGTGGTCCGGGAGCAGTGGGAGGAACCAGAACAGGCCATCTGACAGTGACAAGTTGGCCATGATCAAATGCCTGCTCAATAGTGTGAGGCCTTGGGGGTGGAACATCAGCTTCGGAATTGATTGTGGCTTCAGGTTGCACACTAGCTTCAGCTGCAACATTAGCTTCAGGCGCCACATTGTCTTCAGTCATGACAACGTCATTGGCTTCAGCAGTGTAGTTTGTGGCCGCCTCAATGTTTTCAACCTCCTCTTCAGTAACAGGAGGGTCGGGCACTGACACTTTCTCCTCAAGAACAACTTCTTGAGTGACAGGGGGTGTGGAAACTCTTTCTCCTCTTCTTTCTTCTTCAGCTGATGCAGCCGGAATGTCTTCAGCAGCTTTGGCTTCAGACTCAGAGACATTCATAGTAGGAGTGGCTTCAGGAAACACTTCGCGTGCTACTGAGCTTTGTTGCACTTATCCCTCTGGAATGCTCGACATGGCGACCTGTGGCCTAGGGCCTTTGCGTAGCCTGCAGAATGCAGGTGACGCCTATGGTGATGGAGTGGTCTGGACCATGTAGTCGTCATCAAGTACCGGAGTGGTGACTTGAGGTGGTGGAGTACTGGGTGTGTCTTCATTACTTGGGGTCTCTTATTGAGGGCGATCAGCCCACGAAGCATCCTGAGCAATTGGCGCCAAAGGACGACTAATGCTGATGAGTTCGCTGTTCGTGAGAACAGGCGATGATACCGGTTGGTTCTCGATTTGAGGAAGGACTTCATCATCATCTAAATTGTCTTCATGACCAATGTCTTCACCTGTGATGGGGTCAACAGCTGGTACTTCTTCGTCTTCAGGAGCCTCTGTGGTAGCAGGCTCGTGAACTACAAGTTGACGCTCTTGGTTGGAGGAGGCAGGATGTGCAACTGAGATGGGATCAACAACAAGTGGCTCAGAGGCTGCAGCACGCTCTTTCTTTGAAGCGTTTTTCAGTTTCTTCTGTGACGGAGCATCATCAGAATCATGCTTGTGCTTGCGCTTACTGGCATCAGCTTCATCAGCCCTTGTCTTCTTGAGTTCTGAAGCTACTAAGGGGACCTTAGGCTTCGAGCCTGTCATGCTGGCAGGGAAGACAATGCTAGGTGCTTCCTGCCTTGGGGCTTCAATGCGTGTCGCAGTAGACTTCTTCTTCTGTTGGGCAGCCATTCTGGGGTCAATACTAGGACACCCCAGAGCCTTGCGCTCCTCAGCCTCATTGTGTGCTTGAGCACTTTTCTCAGCGAAGTGTTTCATCCGCTCTCTTGAACCTTTTGCTTCTTCACGTTTCTTGTGAAACTGTTCCTTGAGCTCATGCAACATCTTCTTGAAGCTTTGAACATCAGCCACGCTGAGCTTTGCCATGTGCTTCTTGAACCGTGCCTTCTCAAAATCAATTTTGTTCTTCAGCTCGACAATCTTCTAAGCTAAGGCCAAGTCATTAGCAATGGCTCCATGGAAGGTGACACTGATGTCAACTGGCAGCTGAAGATCATCAATGCTGAGGCTCGGGTCATCAAACTATTTGTCGATGAAGTGGTTCACAATATCCACATCAAAGAGGGGCAGATCGTTGAAGATCTCTGCCTCTTGCTTGCTCTTGATCAGCTGCTCAAGGGAATCATCACCAAGATCTTCATCGCTTGACAGATCAATGGTTTCATCTTCGTTCCGCAGAACGGCAGCAGGAGTAAGTTCATGCCCAAAAATCTTCTTGGGCTTCTTCGTTTTCTTTGTCTTCTCGGCCTTCTTGGAGACACGAGACAGATCCTCAAAATGCACACTGGGTTCAGGAGGTGCAGTGGCCAGTGGCTTCATGTGTGAAGCTTTTGGTGCAGCAGAGGGCTTCGAAGCTTTTGACTTCTTTGGCTTCTGCGACTTAGGTGGAGCTGGCGCTTCATCAGAATCTGCATCGTCAGTGTGTGATCCACTGTAGCCCCCTGTACAGTTATGTAAGTGATGAGGCCTTCGAGGTTGTAGAAGGGGTCGATTTCATTGGGATTGGCATTACGTGTGCCATCAGCCCTTGGTGCAGACGGACCAGGGTTGAAATTGAGTCCAAGGTCCTTCTTGTTCTTTACAGCAGACTCCTTTGCAAACTGGAAGTTGCGCTTGAAGAGATTGCCTTCACGACACCACAACAAAGATGATGGGTCGGCGTTTTCGGGTTGTGGCCCTCGGAGCATGCACGGATGAAAACCTTGAGCAATGGCTTCGGGCTTGGACTTGGGCTAAAGACCTTTGTATACAATATCTCCCCAGGGGCCCTTGATGGCGTTATTTTCAGCATATTCGGCAGTTACAAATCTGTATATGTACCATTCCTCTGCCCAACATCTTTGAATCCATTGGATTCGGTTCTTGCGTTCTCCATAGGTTTCCTCAGGATCTGTCTTGTACATTTCAAAGAGATCTGGTGGCAGGTCCTTGGCTGTATCCCCACAGCGCTGCCTACCTCCCTTTCTAGTTGATTTCTCAGTGGCCATAGTATTCAAGCTGAAAGGCTTCAAGACTGTGAATGGCTTCCGTCTGCAGGTCAGACAGGAACTGGCTTCAGGAGAATTGATGTGTTGCTGTAAGAATTCTGCGAACGATTGCAGACTGTGAGAACCAAGGGATTCTCCCACGGACATGTACCTGTGACAGCATTAGAGGTGCGAGGGAAGGGGAAGAGGTCATATGCATTCTCATAAGATTTTGAAGATAAATCAGTTTGAAGACATTGACCTCATAGTGCGAAGACATTCACTTATTTGAAGAGAGTCGGTTCCAGATTTGTACGAATCCATGAATAAGTATAGGTGAGGAATCTAACTAGTTGTGAAGCATAAGTGAATATACTTGGCATGATATGAGATGCAGACATGGACAGATCCAGATATGAAAGTGAAGAAACTACTTTTGGTTGAAGTGAATGGATTTGACGGATCAAAAAGGGAAGTAAAAGTAACATTTAATTACCACACGAATAACTGCTGGACGAAGTTGAGAGAGAGGCCGAGCAGTTCAATCTCCTGCGCCCTAACTTGGCGGCGGAAGACACCTACGGCTGCGGTGGAGAGGACGAGGTCCGAGGACAGCATGAGGATGGCATCGAAGAAGTCGCGGCAGCTAAGCGCTTCGTCTCCGGCATCGTCGCGAGCTAGCGGAGGCGCTAGGGTTTGTGCGAGGTGGAAGAAGAGATAATGACCATGGTGAGTTGAGTATTTATAAGGAAAGGGACATCACAACGTAATTATGCAGGTGCCCTGGCGGTTCACATCTAAAGGACACGTGGCATGAATGCAACACATTGTAAGTTGTTCCATGTTCCCACGCATGCCTGGATTGTCGGGTGGTCGTTCCGGCTTCTCCGGGTTTCAGGCAATAAGGATATAGCATTAAAAGAGATTCAACCTTTGTCTCTGTATCTTCCGCTGACAAGGACGTAGAGAAGACTTTCGACAGTTTCAATAGAATGCATATGATTTGGATAGATAGAATTTGAGGTAGAAGCATAGAAGGGGTTAGGGTCCGATCACGTTCACTTATATGAAAAGATTCAAACAGGAAAACATAGCTATAAGTGAATGTTGTAGAGGACAGAACACAAGTATATTTATATATAAGACCAAATCACCATTGAGAAGATAAACATGAAGTCAAATCAATGTTGAAGACAAACCAAATGCGAAGAATTTGCAAATGCCATGTCAAACGAAACACTTCAAACTAGAATTTGGTGGTGGCGTTACCCACCGTATAGGAAGTATTAGACCCAGACACGGCGCACAATTATCATGGGCTCTGAAGTCATATTCCGCATTAATGTATTCACACTCAGAGTGTGTGTCTTCATTGATTGAAGATATACTTTACTTCGTGTGTTGCACATCTAAGCCATCACATGCATAAGCGTTAGGATGTGTGTCCAATCACAGGACATTCGAGGATTCTAAGATATTTAGCTCACACCGCAACTTGCAAAACCTTTTCTCATCCAAGGGCTTTGTGAAGATATCTGCCAATTGCTCTTCAGTGCTGACATGAATGATATCAATATATTCCTTCATGACATGATCTCTGAGAAAGTGGTGATGAATTTCAATGTGCTTTGTCTTCGAGTGCTGAACTGGGTTGTTGGCAATCTTGATGGCGCTTTCATTGTCGCAGTAAAGTGGTACTTGCTTTAGATGGATACCATAGTCCTTGAGAGTTTGCTTCATCCATAGAAGCTGAGCACAGCAAGATCCAGCAGCAATGTATTCAGATTCAGCAGTGGAGAGAGACACACAATTCTGCTTCTTTGAAGACCAACAAACAAGAGATCGTTGTTGGTGTTCTGGGAACAGGGGTCCCCAGATTTTCCTGCCTGCGGCCCGCGGCGTGGCTCCACCAGCGGCCCTGTACGGCCCATCTTCACCAGCAAACACTCAAGACCCTCGCGAGGGACCAATCCTCATGAGGCGGACGACTCAAGATCTCCTCAGGGGCGGCCTCACCAGGCTGGCTCGCGAGGGGCAGAGAGATCAAGGCAAGGGACACCTCGCGAGGTTCCTGTGACGCAAGCCATGACGACTGGCGCCAGGGCGCGTGTAGTGTCCTCGTTTCCTCTTTGATGCTAGAGAGGCAAGCGCAGGTGAGGAGTCCCGAGGCATTAGGCAATGGTTTCCATATTGGTGCAACAAGGCCAAGACCAGTAGGACAGCAGGACGGAAGTCACCGTGGAGCCCAAGACGGTGTCACCACCAGAGCCTTTGGCAGGCGAAGACCATCTTTTGTCAGGATAGCTTGTACTAGCTGTCCCCCTTCAAATTGGCCGTTGTGGGATCCCTTCCCACCTAATATTTGGGAAGAGGACCCGGACCTCTATATATAGGACTAGCAACCACCGTAAGGGATCGGATCGGATCTTATCCCATCGGAACTCATCTCATCTTGGACCGGATTCATTCCACCAAGGCCACCACACTCACCAAGCACAAGAGCACCTCTCCACAGGAGGCTGTTCTTCCCCTGTAACTATTCATCTTCGGCCCAAGAGGCAATCCACCACACTACACTGGAGTAGGGTATTACACCACATCGGTGGCCCGAACCAGAATAAACTCTTGTGTCTCTTGTTCTTTAGGTTCGTCGAGCTAGGCCGTGAGATCCTGATATGTGCGAGCTAGAGAGGGGGAGAGATCTTCATGCGCCCTAGTATTCGAACCTCAAGGGTTTTGTTGGAACCCAAAATACGACATTTGGTGCGCCAGGTAGGGGTGCGGATTAGCTTTCCCCTTCGTCAATCCGCGCTTCGCCACTCCACCAAGTTCATGGCCGACCTTTGCCGGGCCCGCGCTGAGCGTCGGGCCGCCCTCGCCACCCGTATCACTCATACAGCCCCTGTCGGCGGGCCTCTCGTCGTTCTCCGTCACCCGCCGCCACCGACTCGGTGGCAAACGAGCAACAAGCTTCCTCACTGCACCCCTCAGTGCGGCGAGACAGCCGCACCGCCACCCCATCGCTGACTCTGGTCGGCTCATCGTCTCATGCTCGCTGCGCACCCACGGCCGCGCAGGCCGCGCTGCTCATGGCACGTGAGCTCCTGTGCTACCGCTCGGTCGACGACCTCTACGAGGGTCAGCGCCGCGCGGGGCTCTCCTGCACCATCCCTCTCACTGCCTCGCCCGCCCTTGGCTGCGGGCGATGTGGCTCACGGAGCGCCTCCGCCGCCTCTGCACCAAGATGGTGCCCTCGCGCCGAGACGTGCGGCTCATGGAGCACCCCGCCTCCTCCACGTCAAGACGGCGTCCTCGCTCCAAGATGTGCGGTCCCGCGGCATGATCCACCGTGCTGTGTGCTCGCGCACGAAGAAAGAAGTTGCCAAGAGATCCCCCATCCGCAAGGGAATGCTCCACCGCTCCCAGCACCGCCACGTCAGGATCGCTTGCCGCGGCAGGGCCATGCGCCACTTGCCGTGGCGGCGCAGGGACACCAAGATCAAGCTCCACCTCCACGATGGACCCCGGTGGCCACGACAGGCTGTCGCGCCTTCACTCCTGAGCTGCGTAGTGTCATCTGGCCGGGCAAGTTCAAGCCGGATCTGCCTCCTCGCTATGACGGCACCCCGACTCGGCAGAGTTCTTGCAGCTCTACAAGCTGAGCATCGAGGCAGCCAACGGCGACAAAAAGGTCACGGCGAACTGGTTCCCCATGGCTCTCAAGGATGGCGCCCGCTCATGGCTGCTGAACCTGCCCCCGGGCTCGATCTCCTTGTGGGATCAGATGCGCGACAGCTTCATCGCTAACTTCCAGGGCACTCGCGACCGCCCCCCGGCCGCGGGTGACCTGCGCCGCATCAAGCAATAGCCGGGAGAGACCCTCCAGAAGTACATCCAACGCTTCAACAGCGTGCGCCTCAATATCCCCAAGGTGACGGACGAGGCCATCGTCTCAGCGTTTTCCGATGGCGTCCGTGACATCAAGATGAAGGAGGAGCTTGCCATCCATGAGGAGATGTGCATGACTTTGGAGTTGTTCAACATAGCAACCAAGTGTGCAAGAGCTTAGGAGGGGTGTCTCTCCCTCCTCGAGCTCCCTGCTGCGGATCCAGAGGAGAAGAAGGCCAAGGTCAAGGACGTGAAGTGCAAAGGGGTGGCCGTACTCGTGGCAGAGACGGATACCAAGCGCGGTCGAGACCTCCCCGAGTCATCCAAGGGCAACCGTACATTCTGCACCTTCCACAACATGCGCAGCCACAACACCAACGATTGTCAAGAGCTCAGGGCCTTTCGAGATGGACGCTTCGGTCAACGCCCCGAGCGCAACGACCAGAGCTATGACCGAGGAGGTGGACGAGGTGGAGAATGTTGGGACGACTGTGGCCCTCGCCAGGAGTGAAATGACCAGCCTCGCGAGGACCGCTGGCAGGACCAGCCTCGTGAGGGCACCTGGAGGGACCAGCCTCATGAGGATCGTCCTCAGGGCAACCCTGGTCTCCCTCCGCTGCCGCCGCCACCAAGGAGGAACGACGAGCACCAACAGGATGAAGGGGCTGGGGGCTTCTAGGAGCCACACGTCATCGCCTACATCTTGGGTGGCGCTTAGGCCCCAGCTTCCCAGCACATCTTCAAGCAGTTCTCTCACGAGGTGAATGCGGACCTCCCCAAGCTCGAGGCTACGCGCCCACTCAGATGGTCCAAGTACGCCATCACCTTTAGCTCGGCGGACCAGATCAAATGCGTGGCAACCGCCGGCGTCCTCCCGATGCTGCGTTCACCCGTCATTAGCAATGTCCAAGTCACCAAGACCCTCATCGATGGCGGCGCAGGGCTCAGTGTCCTGTCTGTGGAGACGTTCGATAGCCTTCAAGTGCCATACGATCAGCTCTAGCCCACCAAGCCTTTCTCAGGAGTGACTAACGGCTCCACCACCCCGATAGGGCAAGTTCGTCTCCCTGTTACCTTCGTTCAGCACGACAACTACCACACCGAGCTCGTCGACTTCGACGTCGCCCACATCCGCCTGTTGTACAATGCCATCCTCGGGTACCCAGCGCTAGCCAAATTCATGGCAGTCTCCCACCATGGCTACAACGTCCTCAAGATGCCGGGAAGCGGCGGAATCATCACAGTCCCCTACGAAGAAAGAGACGCGGTGTGCTCCCTCGAGTGCGCCTTCCAAGCTGCAACAGTTGAAGACCATGGCAGCGCATATGTGCAGTACCCTCCTGAGGCCAACCCCAGGAAGACGAAGCAGCTACTCCGTGCTGAGCCTCAGGGGAGCGGCGCCTCCAGCGGCGCCACCTCAGGATCGGTGCCTACGCCTGGCGCGCCCGGCGTCCTCCTCGGGCAGGGCTCGGGGGCTCTCTTCTGGAGGGCCTCAGACCTGGCCAACATCATGAGGGAGGAGCTCGGGCACCACGTGGAGGCGTGATTCACGACACATTTCCCTTAGGAGGACTCCGGGCGAGGGGCGCCCGGTGCTCAGGAATTCATCGTCAAGGCCACTCAGGAGCTTCAGGAAGCAAGAGCAATACGTGGCGACCGCCGTCCACCAGGCGCTGCTCCCCATCCAAGCGAGGGTCATGAGCTGCGCGTCTGCATCGACATCCCACGGCTCAACAGGGCCGCATCTCAGGAGCGCTTCTGGCCTTCGCGTGCTGGACGGTGTGAGGGTCCACCTCACAGCTATGTTCGCATGCCATTCGGCCTGCCGAGCGTGGCAGCCACCTCCCAGCGCAACCTGCGGAGCATCCTGGCAGGTCAGGAGGCCATGCATCATGTAGTCCTGGCGGAGATGGATACAGTCCTCAGGAGGCCACCTGAGCCTCCAGAGCCTCCCGAGGCTCTGGGTCTTGACGGCTCATGAGGAGCGACTTCTTCGCCACGTGTCTTCAGCTACCCCAACACTCCTTCGACAACCAAACCAGGTGACATTTTCCAAGTTAATTTAGCTAAGAGCGCCCCTGCTACCTTTTGAGCTCTACGTTGGTTTTCCCCAAAGAGGAAGGGATGATGCAGCAAAGTAGCGTAAGTATTTCCCTCGGTTTTTGAGAACCAAGGTATCAATCCAGTAGGAGGCTACGCGCGAGTCCCTCGTACCTGCACAAAACAAATAAATCCTCGCAACCAACGCGAATAGGGGTTGTCAATCCCTACATGGCCACTTACGAGAGTGAGATCTGATAGATATGATAAGATAATATTTTTGGTATTTTTGTGATAAAGATGCAAAGTAAAATAAAGGCAAAGTAAAAAAGCAAAGGAAATAACTAAGTAGTAGGAGAATAATATGATAAAGATAGACCCGGGGGCCATAGGTTTCACTAGTGGCTTCTCTCGAGAGCATAAGTATTATACGGTGGGTGAACAAATTACTGTTGAGCAATTGACAGAATTGAGCATAGTTATGAGAATATCTAGGTATGATCATGTATATAGGCATCACGTCCGAGACAAGTAGACCGACTCCTGCCTGCATCTACTACTATTACTCCACTCATCGACCGCTATCCAGCATGCATCTAGAGTATTAAGTTAAAAGTAGAGTAACGCCTTAAGCAAGATGACATGATGTAGAGGGATAGACTCATGCAATATGATGAAAACCCCATCTTGTTATCCTCGATGGCAACAATACAATACGTGCCTTGCTGCCCCTACTGTCACTAGGAAAGGACACCGCAAGATTGAACCCAAAGCTAAGCACTTCTCCCATTGCAAGAAAGATCAATCTAGTAGGCCAAACCAAACGAATAATTCAAAGAGACTTGCAAAGATAATCAATCATACATTAAAGAATTCAGAGAAAATTCAAATATTATTCATAGATAAAGTTGATCATAAACCCACAATTCATCGGTCTCAACAAACACACCGCAAAAAGAAGATTACATCGAATAGTTCTCCACAAGAGAGGGGGAGAACATTGTATTGAGATCCAAAAAGAGAGAAGAAGCCATCTAGCTACTAACTATGGACCCGAAGGTCTGAGGTAAACTACTCACACTTCATCAGAGAGGCTATGGTGTTGATGTAGAAGCCCTCCGTGATCGATGCCCCCTCCGGCGGAGCTCCGGAATAGGCCCCAAGATGGGATCTTGTGGATACAGAAAGTTGCGGCAGTGGAATTAGGTTTTTGGCTCCGTATCTGATTGTTTGGGGGTACGTACGTATATATAGGAGGAAGGAGTACGTCGGTGGAGCAACAGGGGACCCATGAGGGTGGAGGGTGCGCATGGGGGGGGGGGGGGGGGTAGGCGCGCCCCCTACCTCGTGGCCTCCTCTTTTGTGTCTTGACGTAGGGTCCAAGTCTCCCGGGTCTTGTTTGTTGAGAAAATCACGTTCCCGAAGGTTTCATTCCGTTTGGACTCCGTTTGATATTCCTTTTCTTTGAAACCCTAAAACAGGCAAAAAAACAGCAATTCTGGGCTGGGCCTCCGGTTAATAGGTTAGTCCCAAAAATAATATAAAAGTGGATAATAAAGCCCAATAATGTCCAAAACGGTAGATAATATAGCATGGAGCAATAAAAAATTATAGATACGTTGGAGACGTATCAAGCATCCCCAAGATTAATTCCTGCTCGTCCTCGAGTAGGTAAATGATAAAAACAGAATTTTTGATGTGGAGTGCTACTTGGCATAATTTTAATGTAATTCTTCTTAATTGTGGTATGAATATTCAGATCCGAAAGATTCAAGACAAAAGTTCATATTGACATAAAAATAATAATACTTCAAGCATATTAACAAAGCAATTATGTCTTCTCAAAAGAACATGGCCAAACAAAGTTATCCCTACAAAATCATATAGTCTGGCTATGCTCCATCTTCACCACATAAAATATTTAAATCATGCACAACCCCGATGACAAGCCAAGCAATTGTTTCACACTTTTGACTTTCTCAAAACTTTTTCAATCTTCACACAATACATGAGCGTGAGCCATGGATATAGCACTATATGTGGAATAGAATGGTGGTTTTGGAGAAGACAAAAAGGGAGAAGATAGTCTCACATCAACTAGGCATATCAACGGGCTATGAAGATGCCCATCAATAGATATCGATGTGAGTGAGTAGGGATTGCCATGCAACGGATGCACTAGAGCTATAAGTATATGAAAGCTCAAAAGGAAATTAAGTGGGTGTGCATCCAACTTTCTTGATCATGAAGACCTAGGGCATTTTGAGGAAGCCCATCATTGGAATATACAAGCCAAGTTCTATAATAAAAAATTCCCACTAGTATATGAAAGTGATAACATGAGAGACTCTCTACTATGAATATCATGGTGCTACTTTGAAGCACAAGTGTGGTAAAAGGATAGTAACATTGTCCCTTCTCTCTTTTTCTCTCATTTTTTTATTTGGGCCTTTTCTCTCTCTTTTTTTGGCCTCTTTTCTTTCTCTTTTTTTCGTCCGGAGTCTCATCCTGACTTGTGGGGGAATCATAGTCTCCATCATCCTTTCCTCACTGGGACAATGCTCTAATAATGATGATCATCACACTTTTATTTTTCTTGCAACTCAAGAATTACAACTCGATACTTAGAACAAAATATGACTCTATATGAATGCCTCCGGCGGTGTACTGGGATATGCAATGAATCAAGAGTGACACGTATGAAAGAATTATGAATGATGGCTTTATCACAAATACGATGTCAACTACATGATCATGCTAAGCAATATGACAATGATGGAGTGTGTCATGATAAACGGAACGGTGGAAAGTTGCATGGCAATATATCTCAGAATGGCTATGGAAATGCCATAATAGGTAGGTATGGTGGTTGTTTTGAGGAAGGTATATGGTGGGTGTATGATACCGGCGAAAGGTGCGCGGTATTAGAGAGGGTAGCAAAGGTGGAAGGGTGAGAGTATTGCGTATAATCCATGGACTCAACATTAGTCATAAAGAACTCATATACTTATTGCAAAAATCTACAAGTTATCAAAGCAAAGTATTATGCGCATGCTCCTAGGGGGATAGATTGGTAGGAAAAGACCATCGCTCGTCCCCAACCGCCACTCATAAGGAAGACAATCAATAAATAAATCATGCTCCGACTTCATGACATAACGGTTCACCATACGTGCATGCTACGGGAATCACAAACTTTAACACAAGTATTTCTCAAATTCACAACTACTCAACTAGCATAAGTTTAATATCACCATCTTTATATCTCAAAACAATTATCAAGTATCAAACTTCTCATAGTATTCAACACACTCATAAGAAAGTTTTATTATTAATCTTGTATACCAAGCATATTAAGACTTTAAGCAAATTACCATGCTATTTAAGACTCTCAAAATAATCTAAGTGAAGCATGAGAGATCAATAGTTTCTATAAAACAAATCCACCACCGTGCTCTAAAATATATAAGAGAAGTACTAGAGCAAAACTATATAACCCAAAAGATATAAGCGAAGCACATAGAGTATTCTAACAAATTCCAAATCATGTATGGCTCTCTCAAAAGGTGTGTACAGAAAGGATGATTGTGGTAAACTAAAAAATAAATACTCAAATCATACAAGACGCTCCAAGCAAAACACATATCATGTGGTGAATAAAAATATAGCTCCAAGTAAAGTTACCGATAGAAGTAGACGAAAGAGGGGATGCCTTCCGGGGCATCCCCAAGCTTTGGCTTTTAGGTGTCCTTAGAGTATCTTGGGGGTGACATAGGCATCCCCAAGCTTATGCTCTTGCCACTCCTTGTCCCATAATCCATCAAATCTTTACCCAAAACTTGGAAACTTCACAACACAAAACTTAAAGTAGAAAATCTCGTGAGCTCCGTTAGCGAAAGAAAATAAAAGACCACTTCAAGGAGCTCTAATGAACTCATTATTTATTTATATTGGTGTTATACCTACTGTATTCCAACTTCTCTATGGTTTATAAACTATTTTACTAGCCATAGATTCATCAAAATAAGCAAACAACACACGAAAAACAGAATCTGTCAAAAACAGAACAGTCTGTAGTAATCTGTAGCTAGCGCAAGATCTGGAACTCCAAAAATTCTAAAATAAATTTATGGACGTGAGGAATTTATCTATTAATCATCTGCAAAAAGAATTAACTAAATATCACTTTCCAAATAAAAATTTCAGTAGTTCTCGTGAGTGCTAAAGTTTCTGTTTTTTACAGCAAGTGTAACAAGACTTTCCCCAAGTCTTCCCAACGGTTCTACTTGGCACAAACACTAATTAAACAAAAATAACACAACCAAAACAGAGGCAAGATAAATTATTTATTACTAAATAGGAGCAAAATGCAAGGAATAAAAATAAAATTGGGTTGCCTCCCAACAAGTGCTATCGTTTAACGCCCCTAGCTAGGCATAACAAGCATGGATAGATCTAGGTATTGCCATCTTTGGTAGGCAATCCATAAGTGGCTCTCATAATAGATTAATAAGGTAATTTAATTTTTTTTTCTAGGAAAGTGTTCCATGCCTTTCCTTAATGGAAATTGGAATCTAATATTTCCTTCCTTCATATCAATAATTGCACCAATCGTTCTAAGAAAAGGTCTACCAAGAATAATAGGACATGAAGGATTGCAATCTATATCAAGAACAATAAAATATACGGGTACATAATTCCTATTTGCAACAATAAGAACATCATTAATTCTTCCCATAGGGTTCTTAATAGTGGAATCTGCAAGGTGCAAGTTTAGAGAGCAATCATCAAAATCACGGAAACCTAACAAATCACACAAAGTCTTTGGGGTCGTGGAAACACTAGCACCCAAATCACATAAAGAATAGCATTCATGATCTTTAATTTTAATTTTAATAGTTTGTTCCCACTCATCATAAAGTTTTCTAGGGATAGAAACTTCCAATTCAAGTTTTTCTTCATAAGATTGCATCAAGGCATCAACGATATGTTTAGTAAACGCTTTATTTTGACTATAAGCATGAGGAGAATTTTGCACGGATTGCAACAAGGAAATAAAATCAATCAAAGAGAAATTTTCATAGTTAAATTCCTTGAAATCCATAATAGTGGGTTTAGCAACATCTAGGGTTTTAATTTCTTCAATCCCACTTTTATCAATTTTAGCATCAAGATCAAAAAATTCTGAATTCTTGGAACGCCTTCTAGGTAAGGTGGATCATATTCAGTCCCATCATTATCAAGATTCATATTGAAAAACAAAGATTTAATAGGGGACATATCAATAACTTTTAGATCTTCATCATTGTTTTCGTAGGAACTAGGAGAACACGCTCTCATAAAGGCATCTTTATTAGCATGCATGCTAGCAGTTCTTTCTTTGCACTCATTAATGGAAATTCTCATGGCTTTGAGAGACTCATTGATATCATGCTTTGGTGGAATAGATCTAAGTTTCAAAGAATCAACATCAAGAGAAATTCTATCAACGTTCCTAGCCAATTCATCAATCTTAAGCAATTTTCCTTCAATCAAAGCATTAAAATTCTTTTACGAGGTAATAAATTCTTTAATATTAGATTAAAAATCAGAGGGCATCTTATTACAATTTCCATAGGAATTGTTGTAGGAATTACCATAATTATTAGAGGGATTACTAGGATAAGGCCTAGGATTAAAATTTCCTCTATACACGTTGTTACCAAAATTGTTCCTACCAACAAAATTCACATCCATAGATTCATTATTATTCTCAATCAAAGTAGACAAGGGCATATCATTAGGATCAGAAGAAACACTCTTATTAGCAAATAATTTCATAAGTTCATCCATCTTTCCACTCAAAACAGTAATTTCTTCTATCGCATGCACCTTTTTATTAGTAGATCTTTCAGTATGCCATTGAGAATAATTAACCATAATATTATCTAGGAGTTTAGTAGCTTCTCCTAAAGTGATTTCCATAAAAGTGCCTCCCGCGGCCGAATCTAAAAGATTTCTAGAAGCAAAATTCAATCCAGCATAAAATTTTTGTATAATCATCCACAAATTTAAACCATGAGTAGGGCAATTACGTATCATTAGTTTCATTCTCTCCAAAGCTTGTGCAACATGTTCATGATCAAGTTGCTTAAAATTCATAATATCGTTTCTAAGAGAGATGATCTTAGCGGGAGGAAAATACTTAGAGATAAAAGCATCTTTGCACTTGTTCCATGAATCAATACTATTTTTAGGCAAAGACGAAAACCAAGCTTTAGCACGATCTCTAAGTGAAAAAGGAAATACCTTCAATTTAACAATATCATTATCCACATCTTTCTTCTTTTGCATGTCACACAAATCAACGAAGCTATTTAGATGGGTAGCGGCATCTTCACTAGGAAGGCCGGAAAATGGATCTTTCATGACAAGATTCAGCAAAGCGGTATTAATTTTACAAGATTCAACATCGGTAAGAGGAGCAGTCGGAGTGCTAATAAAATCATTGTTGTTGGTATTGGTGAAGTCACACAATTTAGTATTATCTTGAGCCATCGTGACAAGCAAGCAAACTAACACACAAGCAAACAAAAAGCAAGCGGGCAAAAAGAGGCAAATAGAGAAAGAGAGGGAGGATAGAGAGAGAGGGCGAATAAAACGGCAAGGGTGAAGTGGGGGAGAGGAAAACGAGAGGCAAATGACAAATAATGTAATGCGGGAGATAAGGGTATGTGATGGGTACTTGGTATGTTGACTTTTGCATAGACCTCCCTGGCAACGGCGCCAGAAATCCTTCTTGCTACCTCTTGAGCACTGAGTTGGTTTTCCCCGAAGAGGAAGGGATGATGCAGCAAAGTAGAGTAAGTATTTCCCTTAGTTTTTGAGAACCAAGGTATCAATCCAGTAGGAGGCTACGCGTGAGTCCCTCGTACCTGCACAAAACAAATAAATCCTCGCAACCAACGCGAATAGGGGTTTTCAATCCCTACACGGCCACTTACGAGAGTGAGATCTGATAGATATGATAAGATAATATTTTGGTATTTTGTGATAAAGATGCAAAGTAAAATAAAGGCAAATTAAAAAGCAAAGGAAATAACTAAGTAGTAGGAGATTAATATGAAAAAGATAGACCCGGGGGCCATAGGTTTCACTAGTGGCTTCTCTCGAGAGCATAAGTATTCTACGGTGGGTGAACAAATTACTATTGAGCAATTGACAAAATTGAGCATAGTTATGAGAATATCTAGGTATGATCATGTATATAGGCATCACGTCCGAGACAAGTAGACCGACTCCTGCCTGCATCTACTACTATTACTCCACTCATCGACCGCTATCCAGCATGCATCTAGAGTATTAAGTTAAAAACAGAGTAACGCCTTAAGCAAGATGACATGATGTAGAGGGATAGACTCATGCAATATTATGAAAACACCATCTTGTTATCCTCGATGGCAACAATACAATACGTGCCTTGCTGCCCGTACTGTCACTAGGAAAGGACACCGCAAGATTGAACCCAAAGCTAAGCACTTCTCCCATTGCAAGAAAGATCAATCTAGTAGGCCAAACCAAACTGGTAATTCGAAGAGACTTGCAAAGATAACCAATCATACATAAAAGAATTTATAGAAAATTCAAATATTATTCATAGATAGACTTGATCATAAACCCACAATTCATCGGTCTCAACAAACACACCACAAAAAGAAGATTACATTGAATAGTTCACCACAAGAGAGGGGGAGAACATTGTATTGAGATCCAAAAAGAGAGAAGAAGCCATCTAGCTACTAACTATGGACCCGAAGGTCTAAGGTAAACTACTCACACTTCATCGGAGAAGCTATGGTGTTGATGTAGAAGCCCTCCGTGATCGATGCCCCCTCCGGGGGAGCTCCGGAACAGGCCCCAAGATGGGATCTTGTGGATACAGAAAGTTGCGGCAGTGGAATTAGGTTTTTGGCTCCGTATCTGATCGTTTGGGGGTACGTAGGTATATATAGGAGGAAGGAGTACGTCGGTGGAGCAACAGGGGACCCACGAGGGTGGAGGGCGCGCCTGGAGGGGGGGTAGGCGCGCCCCCTACCTCATAGCCTCCTCTTTTGTGTCTTAACATAGGGTCCAAGTCTCCCGGGTCTTGTTTGTTGAGAAAATCACGTTCCCGAAGGTTTCATTCCGTTTGGACTCCGTTTGATATTCCTTTTCTTCGAAAGCCTAAAACAGGCAAAAAAACAGCAATTCTGGGTTGGGCCTCTGGTTAATAGGTTAGTCCCAAAAATAATATAAAAGTGGATAATAAAGCCCAATAATGTCCAAAACAGTAGATAATATAGCATGGAGCAATCAAAAATTGTAGATATGTTGGAGACGTATCAGCCCCTGGGCTGCATCATTCCTAGGACGCGTGGGTCTGTCCCTACGTCATGTATCCGCTTGCATCTCTAGTTCACCTTGCTGGGGGCGCCCCTCGGGCTGCATCATCTCCAGGCCGCTCGGGTCCGACCCAGTGTCATGTATCGTTCTTGCATTTACCTAAGCTAGTTCGCTTTTCATGCATAATCTATATGTGGTCATCACTGCCTGCTTGATTATCACTCGCCACGGGAACCTCTCATGCCGGCACGGCGCTTGCGCTCGGGTCCGTCCCTGCAATGCTGACAAATCTGAGCGGCCGAGCTCTAGCTCGCGGCACGCTCGTGCACGTCACCTCACCAGACCCTCAGTGCCTTCACCTCCTTGTGAAGAAACCAGTGGCGGACCAGCAATCACCATGGCAATTTGTGCCCTTCCTCGCGCTAACTTGCAGGAACCCCCCAAGGACTACAGCGGGCGGTACTGCGGTCTCTCTCTCTTTTCTCCCATGCAATTCACTTGCGCGTTAAAAGGGAGGCTCCTGAGCATCGCGACTCAGGAGCTCTTACTGGCTCTCCAACCCTCACCCCCTGGCCTTGACCACGGCATCGCGACCTGGCATACCAGCGTCGCCTGAGCCCGCTCAAGGGCCGGGACCTGAGGACGTAGAGCACACAGAAGAGCATGGAGAAGATGGGGAGGCTCACACGGGCCTAACCTAGCTACCCAACAGCGGCTGACGCACAAGTCTGGCGCAACACGAGGAACCAGCTCCGGAATGCCAAGATAAGTCTCGCGCCAGGATCAACCCAGCGCTACGACATAAGACCCTTGCCTTTCGCTGCCCTGCTGCGGCAGCGTCGCCTCCATTTCCCATCCTCAGGTAGCTGCTTGCGCGCTAAAGGGGACCTCTTGAGCATCGTGCCTCATGAGCTCTTACTGGACCTCGGGCCGCTCACCTCTTGGCCTTGATCATGGCATCGCGACCTGGCATACCAGTGACGGCTGCAGCCTTCCTGGGGACCGAGACCTGTCAGCGTAGAGCACCAAGCTACCGCGGGATTGGAAAGGGGAGACCGAGCCTTAGAAGGACATGCGTTTGCAAATTTTCATGAAAAGGATAATATCAACAAAAGACATCACAGACCCTTTACACGCCCCCACGGGGTCCGTTTCAATTCCTCGCAGGGAACAAGAAAGAAGGGAGTTCCTAGGAGCTCTATCTACACGCGCCGAACGTCGTCGATGCCATCATCAATAGTGGGCCTCCGCAGGCCGGTGCCAACCCCATCCAGATCAGCAACGGCGGCGGCCGGACGCTGCAGCCTTGCACCGGGTCCGGCGGGAGCTCGGGGGAACATAGCAGTTGTCACTTGTCTCTGGAGTCTGGATGAGCTCGGGAGAGTCGCTGGACCACCAGGAGTCACCACTGACGCTGGAGGAGCTGCTGGCGAGCCCAGCAGTAGGCTCGGCATTGGCCGCTACGCCGTCCTGACGACCCCCTTTAGGGTAGCACTCCAAGCGGCGGCCTTCCTCGTCGAAAACCTTGAAGAACATCATGGAGGCGCCGTCGTACCTAAAGTGGATGGCGAGGGCGCCTTCCGCGTGGCAGACTCGGGCGTCCTCGCCCCACCCACGAGTCATGAAGATCTTTCTAGAGGAGACGGCTTCAACCTCCGCTCCAGTCGCCGGGGCATCGCAGTCGGCATGCTACAACCAAAGCTCGAGGGGCCCCCTCAGCGGCGAAGAACTGCAGGAAGTGAATCCAAGTGCGCGGCGGCATCGCCGCCCACAGCACGAATTCGTGCGCGGAGTCCACGGCATGGACCCCTGGGGCGACGGCGTGCATCACCGCGGCGCGGCGACCATGGCCCTGGAGCGGGCGGAGGTGCTCGTCGCCCCTCCCTCCGGACCCCACAGCTTTGGCATACAAGGGCAACGGATACCCCGGAGGTGGCCGCTCGTACCATGGCCGCGACACTTCTGGCCGCTCGTTAAGGGGAGTCTTTCCCTTTTCCGTGGCCGAGAACCTCCGTATCGGTGCCATGGTCGATGCAGCAAGCAGTGAAGCGAGGAAGAAGAAGGAGCGGGATAAGCAAGGGAAGAAGATGGGTGGCAGGGGCTCCACCCCCTCTTCCCATTTATAGCCAAGGGGAGACCAACCGCCGGCCTCCACGATCTAAGGTAATAATTATGTTTCTTGCATGCAACAAGGACTCGTCAAGTCGGGCAATTGTCGAGGCAGCGTGGGGAAGCGGAGACGCCCACGTCCAATCAGTCGCCACGCGCCAACCGTGGCCGCAAGCTGTTGGGGCCCACGGCGCTCCGCACTTGCCCTTTGGCTTCGCCTCGAAGCCAAGCCCAAGCGCGCCTTGGGCCCGGGGGCTACTGTCGGCATTCTGGGAACGAGGGTCCCTGATGACCCACAAGTATAGGGGATCTATAGTAGTCCTTTCGATAAGTAAGAGTGTCGAACTCAACGAGGAGCAGAAGGAAATGATAAGCGGTTTCCAGCAAGGTATTCTCTGCAAGTACTGAAATAAGTGGTAACAGATAGTTTTGTGATAAGATAATTTGTAACGAGCAACAAGTAACAAAAGTAAATAAGGTACAACAAGGTGGTCCAATCCTTTTTTTAGCAAAGGACAAGCCTGCACAAACTCTTATAAGATGTAAAGCGCTCCCGAGGACACATAGGAATATCGTCAAGCTAGTTTTCATCACGTTCATATGATTCACGTTCGGTACTTTGATAATTTGGTATGTGGGTGGACCGGTTCTTGGGTACTGCCCTTACTTGGACAAGCATCCCACTTATGATTAACCTCTATTGCAAGCATCCGCAAATACAACAAAAGTATTAAGGTAAACCTAACCATAGCACGAAACATATGGATCCAAATCAGCCCCTTACGAAGCAACGCATAAACTAGGGTTTAGGCTTCTGTCACTCTAGCAACCCATCATCTACTTATTACTTCCCAATGCCTTCCTCTAGACCCAAATAATGGTGAAGTGTCATGTAGTCGATGTTCACATAACACCACTAGAGGAGAAACAACATACATCTCATCAAAATATCGAACGAATACCAAATTCACATGACTACTAATAGCAAGACTTCTCCCATGTCCACGGGAACAAAAGTAACTACTCACAAAGCATAAACATGTTCATAATCAGAGGGGTATTAATATGCATATAGGATCTGAACATATGATCTTCCACCAATTAAACCAACTAGCATCAACTACAAGGAGTAATTAACACTACTAGCAACCTACTAGCACCAATCCCGGACTTTGAGACAAGAATTGGATACAAGAGATGAACTAGTGTTTTGAGATGAGATGGTGATGATGAAGATGTTGATGGAGATTGCCCTCTCCCGATGAGAGGAGCGTTGGTGATGACGATGGCGATGATTTCCCCCTCCGGGAGGGAAGTTTCCCCGGCAGAACAGCCCCGCTAGAGCCCTAGATTGGTTCCGCCAAGGTTCCACCT
Source organism: Triticum urartu (assembly GCF_056163025.1). Classification (NCBI taxonomy): domain Eukaryota; kingdom Viridiplantae; phylum Streptophyta; class Magnoliopsida; order Poales; family Poaceae; genus Triticum; species Triticum urartu. The sequence goes on from NC_141876.1 coordinate 164,116,440, forward strand.
CCTGGCGGCGGAGTTTCATCCGAGAAGATGGCTTTTTATTTTTTTCCCATCGAAAGACTCCATATAGCATAAGATGGCCACCGGAGGGCCACCAGGGGGCCCACGAGGTAGGGGGTGCGCCTTGGGGGGTAGGGCGCGCCCCCCACCCTCGTGGGAAGGGTGTGGCCCCCTTGTGAAGTTCTTGCTCTCAGTATTTTTTATATATTTGGAAAACATCTTCCGTGAAGTTTCAGGACTTTTGGAGTTGTGCAGAATAGGTCTCTAATATTTGCTCCTTTTCCAGCCCAGAATCCCAGCTGTCGGCATTCTCCCTCTTTATGTAAACCTTGTAAAATAAGAGATAATAGGCATAAGTATTGTGACATAATGTGTAATAACAGCCCATAATGCAATAAATATCGATATAAAAGCAGGATGCAAAATGGACGTATCAACTCCCCCAAGCTTAGACCTCGCTTGTCCTCAAGCGAAAAGCCGAAATCAAAAAATATGTCCACATGTTTAGAGATAGAGGTGTCGATAAAAAAATACGGACATGAGGGCATCATGATCATTCTTAGAACAGCAACTTATATAATTCTTTGTCATATAATATCTAATGCTAGAGTAACAATTCAATCACAATATCAAGTATGAATCCTAAACTTCATTGAAAACTAACAAACTGCAATCTCAGTCATTGAAGCAATTGCAATTTATCATAACATAGGAAAGATTCAATGTATAAGAGCTTTTCAGCAAGTCCACATACTCAACTATCATATAATATTTCACAATTGTTGACACTCACGCAATACTTATGGGTATGGAGTTTTAATCGGACACAGAGAAAGATAGGGGCTTATAGTTTTGCCTCCCAACATTTTACCTCAAGGGTAATGTCAACAGTAATAGTTCACGAAAACTCACATCCAATTAGCCATATATACCAGGATCTTTCCAACATATTGTGCTTGCCAAAGGATAAAATGTAAAAAAGGAAGGGTGAGGATCACCATGACTCTTATGCATTGTAAGAGATAAAAGTAAAAGATAGGCCCTTCGCAGAGGGAAGTAGAGGTTGTCATGTGCTTTTATGGTTGGATGCACAAAATCTTAATGCGAAAGAACGTCACTTTATATTGCCACTTGTGATATGGACCTTTATTATGCAGTCTATCGCTTTTATTACTTCCATATCACACGCTCGTAGAAAGTTTATTTCCTCCACACCAATCAATCATACATATTTAGAGAGCAATTTTTATTGCTTGCACCGATGACAACTTACTTGATGGATCTTACTCAATCCATAGATAGATATGGTGGACTCTTATGGCAAGACTGGTTTAAGGGTATTTGGAAGAACAAGTAGTATCTCTACTTGGTGCAGTGAATTTGGCAAGCATGAGGGGGAAAGGCAAGCTCATCATGTTGGAAGATCCAAGACAATATAATTTATCTCAGATGTAAGAAAACATAACCCATTACGTTGTCTTTCTTGTCCAATGTCAACTCTTTAGCATGTCATATTTTAATGAGTGCTCATAATCATGAAAGATGTCCAGGATAGTATATTTATATGTGAAGACCTCTCTTTATTTATTACTTCCTATTAATTGCAATGATGACCAAAACAGTGTTTGTCAACCCTCAACAACTTTTATTCATCATACTCTTTCTATGTGAGCTCATTACTCTCCATAAGACTCATATGATCTCTTTGTTTCTTTTTATTTCTTTCTCTTTTCTTTTATTCCTCTAGGATCATGGCAAAATAATTAAGCCCTTGACTCAACATTAATATTTATTATATAGCTCACGGACTCAATTACATAGAAGGATAATAAAGCAAAACTCACAACTAGATCATACTAAGAACTTTTATTCTACTAGATCAAGATATTACCAAAAGGATCGAACTAAGAAAAACAGTAAAGATAAAAGTGATGGTGATACGATACCGGGGCACTCCCCCAAGCTTGGCAGTTGCCAAGTGGAGTGCCCATACCCAGATGATTATGTCTCTCTTTTCGGGGATGGTGATGTGATATTCTTGGCGATGATGCCCCTCAAGATACAGTTCTCCTCCTCAAGCTTGTTGACTTGCTGCTTGAGGTCCATTATTTCCTTTCGGAGTTTTCCTGTAACAGCCAAAGCTCCCTGCACCCAAGGGTGCTGCATAGCTGCGAGAGAACCAGTGACACTCTTTTTCCTATTCTCGTAAGAAAGAAATCTAACATTGGAAGGGATAACCGAGTTTGGAATAGCTGAGCTCTGCAGTTCTCCCATTGTGAATCCAGCTTGGAGGCGGGAAGTGACTTCTTGATCCTCTTCCATAGCATCTATCCTGTTCAAATCAGCCTCCATCTCTTCCTCTATTTCTGGCCCAAAGGGGTCAACATGATCATTTGTTGTTGATCTGGGTGCCGGATGAGACACCCGGCTCTCCCTGACCGACTCTTGCGAAGACATCATGCTCTAATCTGCAACAGCAATAGCTCGAAACAAATACAGGATATTTTTGCGTGATACGGGAGTCAAAACCCCCGGGAGATTATATAATGAATTTTTACCGACCAAAATCCGTGTTGTGTATGAAAACGGAGTCCGGAGAGCACACGAGGTGCCCACGAGGTAGGGGGTGTGCCCAGTAGGGTATGACGCGCCCTCCACCCTCATGGAGCCCTCGTGTCCTTCCTGGACTGCTGCTTATTCTTCTATTGTTCTAAATATTCCAAAACGGAGAAATATTGCCTTAAAAACTGTTTTGGAGTCGGTTTACTTACCGTACCACATACCTATTCCTTTTCGGAGTCTGAAACGTTCTGTAAAGTGTCCCTTATGTATTCGTCCGGGGTTACGGTTTCAATAACATTGGTTTCAACATTTATGGGATTACCTGAGATATAATGTTTAATTCTTTGACCATTCACCGCCTTCGGATTTGTGCCTTCGAAGTTGTTGATGTTTATAGCACCGGAATGGTAGACCTCCTCGATAACGTAAGGACCTGCCCATTTAGAGAGAAGTTTTCCTGCAAAAAATCTTAAACGAGAGTTGTATAGCAATACATAGTCACCTACATTAAACTCACGCTTTTGTATCCTTTTTTCATGCCATCTTTTAACTTTTTCTTTAAACAACTTGGCATTTTCGTAGGCTTGGGTTCTCCATTCATCAAGTGAGCTAATATCAAATAATCTCTTCTCACCAGCAAGTTTAAAATCATAATTAAGTTCTTTAATAGCCCAATAAGCCTTGTGTTCTAGTTCAAGAGGTAAGTGACATGCTTTTCCATAGACCATTTTATACGGAGATATACCCATAGGATTTTTATATGCAGTTCTATAGGCCCATAATGCATCATCAAGTTTCTTGGACCAATTCTTTCTAGACCTATTAACAATCTTTTGCAAAATTAATTTGAGTTCTCTATTACTCAATTCTACTTGACCGCTAGACTGAGGGTGATAAGGAGATGCAATTGTATGATTAACATCATATTTAGCAAGCATTTTACGGAAAGCACCATGAATAAAATGTGAACCACCATCAGTCATTAAATATCTAGGGACTCCAAATGTTGGAAAAATAACTTCTTTAAGCATTTTAATAGAAGTGTTATAATCAGCACTACTAGTTGGAATAGCTTCTACCCACTTAGTAACGTAATCAACAGCAACTAAAATATGTGTATATCCATTAGAGGAAGGAAAAGGTCCCATATAGTCAAAGCCCCAAACATCAAATGGTTCAATAACAAGTGAATAATTCATAGGCATTTCTTGATGTCTACTGATATTACCAATTCTTTGACATTCATCACAAGATAAGACAAACTTACGGGCATCCTTGAAGAGAGTAGGCTAATAAAAACCAGATTGCAGTACCTTATGTGCAGTTCTATCTCCAGCATGGTGTCCTCCATAAGCTTCGGAGCGACACTCGCGTAGGATCTGTTCCTGTTCATGCTCAGGTACACAACGTCTAATAACACCATCTACTCCTTCTTTATAAAGATGTGGGTCATCCCAAAAGTAATGCCTCAAATCATAGAAGAACTTTTTCTTTTGCTGGTATGTGAAACTAGGTGGTATAAACTTAGCAACAATGTAATTAGCATAATCAGCATACCGTGGGGCAGTATGAGAAGCATTTATGACATTTAATTGCTCATCAGGAAAGCTGTCATCAATAGGTAGTGGGTCATCAAGCACATTTTCTAACCTAGATAAGTTGTCTGCAACGGGGTTCTCAGCTCCTTTTCTATCAACAATATGCAAATCAAATTCTTGTAGCAAGAGAACCCATCTAATAAGTCTAGTTTAGCATATTTATTTTCCATAAGATATTTAATAGCAGCATGATCAGTGTGAATAGTTACTTTAGAATCAGCAATGTAAGGTCTAAACTTATCACAAGCAAATACAACTGCTAAGAATTCTTTTTCAGTAGTAGCATAATTTCTTTGAGCATTGTATAGAGTTTTACTAGCATATTGAATAACATTTAGTTTCTTATCAACTCTTTGTCCTAGAACAGCACCTACAACATAATCACTAGCATCACACATAATTTCAAAGGGTAAATTCCAATCAGGTGGCTGAACAATAGGTGCAGAGATCAATGCTTTCTTAAGTATTTCAAATGCTTCTACACAATCATCATCAAAGACAAATGGTATATCTTTTTGTAATAAATTAGTCAGAGGCCGAGAGATTTTTGAGAAGTCCTTAATGAACCTCCTATAAAAACTGGCATGACCAAGGAAGCTTCTTATACCTTTGATGTCCTTGGGACATGGCATCTTTTCAATAGCATCAACCTTGGCTTTATCAACTTCAATACCTCTTTCAGAAACTTTATGACCCAAGACAATACCTTCATTAACCATAAAGTGGCACTTTTCCCAATTCAAGACAAGATTAGTTTCTTCGCATCTCTGCAAAACTCGATCAAGGTTGCTCAAGCTATCATCAAAAGAAGATCCATAGACGGAAAATTCGTCCATGAAAACCTCACAAATCTTTTCACAGAAGTCAGAGAATATAGCCATCATGCATCTTTGAAAGGTAGCAGGTGCATTACATAAACCAAAAGGCATGCGTCTATAAGCAAAAGTACCAAAAGGGCATGTAAAAGTAGTCTTTGATTGATCTTTGGCTGACATGGGTATTTGAGAGAAACCAGAATAACCATCTAGAAAGAAAAAATGTGTATGTTTAGATAATCTTTCTAGCATTTGATCAATAAAAGGTAAGGGGTAATGATCTTTTTAGTAGCCTTATTTAATTTGCGGAAATCAATTATCATCCTATAACCTGTAATAATTCTTTGAGGAATCAATTCATCTTTATCATTAGGAACAACAGTAATACCTCCCTTCTTAGGGACACAATGGACAGGGCTTACCCATTGACTATCAGCAACGGGATAAATTATACCTGCCTCAAGGAGCTTTGGTATCTCCTTTCTTTCCACTTCTTTCATTTTAGGATTCAGCCGGCGTTGATGGTCACGAACTGGTTTAGCATCTTCTTCCAAATTAATTTTATGTTGACATAGAGTGGGACTAATGCCCTTAAGATCATCAAGAGTATACCCAATAGCAGCACGGTGCTTCTTCAGAGTTTTCAATAATCTCTCTTCTTCATGTTCTGAAAGGTTAGCACTAATAATAACAGGATATATCTTTTTCTCATCAAGATAAGCATATTTAAGAGTATCAGGTAACGGTTTAAGCTCAAACACGGGATCACCCTTGGGTGGAGGAGGATCCCCTAGGATTTCAACAGGTAAATTGTTTTTTATAATAGGTTCATGTTTAAAGAATACTTCATCTAATTCCCTTCTTTCATTCATAAACATGTCATTTTCATGGTCTAGCAAATATTGTTCTAAAGGATCACTAGGAGGTACGGCAATAGAAGCAAGACCAATAATTTCATCCTTACTAGGTAATTCTTATTCTCGGTGTTGTCTACTAAATTTAGAAATTTTAAATTCATGAGTCATATCATCTAAACCGATAGTAACAACATCTCTTTTGCAATCTATGGTAGCATTAACAGTGTTTAAGAAGGGTCTACCAATATAATGGGACAAAAGCTATCTTGTGGGGAACCAAGAACAAGAAAATCAGCAGGATATTTAGTTTTCCCACACAAGACTTCAACTTCTCTAACGATTCCCATTGGTGAAATAGTATCTCTATTGGCAAGTTTAATTGTGACATCAATATCTTCCATCTCAGCAGGTGCAATATCATGCATAACTTCTTGGTATAAAGAATAAGGTATTGCACTAGCACTAGCACCCATATCACATAAGCCATGATAACAATGCTCTCCTATTGTAACAGAAATAACATGCATGCCTACCATAGGTCTAGGTTTATCTTTATCACGGGGTTTAGCAATTCTAGCAGTTTCATTACAGAAATAAATAACATGCCCATCTATATTATCAGACAAGAGATCTTTAACAATAGCAATATTAGGTTCAACTTTAACTTGCTCAGGAGGTGTATATGTTTTAATATTGCTTTTACGAACTACAGTTGAAGATTTAGCATGATCCTTTATCCTAACAGGGAAAGGTGGTTTCTCAACATAAGAAGTAGGAACAATAGGATCATTATAAGTAATAGTCTTTTCTTCAACTTTAATAGGTGCAGCTACTTTTACTTCTATGGGAGGATGATATTTAAACCACTTCTCCTTGGGGAGATCAACATAAGCAGCAAAAGATTCACATAAAGAAGCCACTATCTTAGAGTCAAGTCCATATTTAGTGCTAAATTTATGAAAAATACCGGTATCCATAAAAGATTTAACACAATCAAAACTAGGTGTCCTGACTCCTTACCATTGTCGAGGTCCCAATCTTCAGAGTTGCGTTTAATTCTTTCTAATAAATCCCATTTGAATTCAGTAGTCTTCATCATAAAAGAGCCAGCACAAGAAGTATCAAGCATGGTGCGATTGTTACCAGAAAGATGGGCATAAATTTTTTGAATAACCATTTCTATTGAGAGCTCATGATTGGGGCATGAATATAACATTGATTTAAGCCTCCCCAAGCTTGAGCGATGCTTTCTCCTTCGCGAGGCCAAAAATTATATATATAATTGCGATCACGATGAACAAGATGCATAGGATAAAACTTCTGATGAAATTCCAATTTCAATCGTTTGTAATTCCAATACCTCATATCATCACATAGCCTATACCATTTCGATGCATCTCCCCTCAAAGATAAGCGGAAGACCTTCTTCTTAACAACATCTCCGGGTACACCTGCAAGCTTAAATAATCCACAAACTTGATCCACATATATCAGATGTTTATCAGGATGTTTTGTTCCATCTCCTAAAAAAGGATTAGCTAGCAGTTTTTCTATCATACCCGAAGGAACTTCAAAGCAAGCATTTTCATTTTAATTTTCAGTAGGTTGAGGAGCAACTCTTTGCTCTATTGGTCGGGGTGAAGATACCCCGAACAAGCCCCTCAGAGAATTACTTTCCATGATAACAAGTGATAGTAAATTTCAGCACACTATATAAATTTTTTCTTACCAAAGGCGCTTCACTCCCCGGCAACGGCGCCAGAAAAGACTCTTGATGACCCACAAGTATAGGGGATCTATCATAGTCCTTTCGATAAGTAAGAGTGTCGAACCCAACGAGGAGCAGAAGGAAATGATAAGCGGTTTCCAGCAAGGTATTCTCTGCAAGTACTGAAATAAGTGGTAACAGATAGTTTTGTGATACGATAATTTGTAACGAGCAACAAGTAAAAAAAGTAAATAAGGTGCAGAAAGGTGGCCCAATCCTTTTTGTAGCAAAGGACAAGCCTGGACAAACTCTTATAAGATGTAAAGCGCTCCCGAGGACACATGGGAATATCGTCAAGCTAGTTTTTATCACATTCATATGATTCGCGTTCGGTACTTTGATAATTTGGTGAAGTTCTTGCTCTCAGTATTTTTTATATATTTGGAAAACATCTTCCATGAAGTTTCAGGACTTTTGGAGTTGTGCAGAATAGGTCTCTAATATTTGCTCCTTTTCCAGCCCAGAATCCCAGCTGCCGGCATTCTCCCTCTTTATGTAAACCTTGTAAAATAAGAGAGAATAGGCATAGGTATTGTGACATAATGTGTAATAACAGCCCAGAATGCAATAAATATCGATATAAAAGCATGATGCAAAATGGACGTATCAGTCCCCAGACTTGCCTGCCTGCGGCCCGCGGCGTGGCTCCACCAGTGGCCCTGTACGTCCCATCTTCACCGGCAAACACTCAAGACCCTCCCGAGGGACCAAGCCTCGCGAGGCGGATGATGCAAGACCTCCTCGGGGGCGGCCTCACCAGGCTGGCTTGCGAGGGGCGGAGAGATCAAGGCAAGGGACACCTTGCGAGGTTCCTATCGGTGTCAAAACCGGCGGATCTTGGGTAGGGGGTCCCGAATTGTGCATCTAAGGTCGATGGTAATAGGAGACAAGGGACATGATGTTTACCCAGGTTCGGGCCCTCTCTATGGAGGTAATACCCTACGGCCTGTGTCGGTGTCAAAACCGGCGGATCTCGGGTAGGGGGTCCCGAACTGTGCGTCTAGGCCGGATGGTAACAGGAGGCAAGGGACACGAAGTTTTACTCAGGTTCGGGCCCTCTCGATGGAGGTAAAACCCTACGTCCAGCTTGATTAATATTGATGATATGGGTAGTACAAGAGTAGATCTACCACGAGATCGAGGAGGCTAAACCCTAGAAGCTAGCCTATGGTATGATTGTTGATGTGTACATTGTCCTACGGACTAAAACCCTCCAGTTTATATAGACACCGGATAGGGTTAGGGTTACATAGAGTCGGTTACAATGGTAGGAGATCTTCATATCCGTATCGCCAAGCTTGCCTTCCACGCCAAGGAAAGTCCCTTCCGGACACGGGAAGGAGTCTTCAATCTTGTATCTTCATAGTCCAGCAGTCCGGCTAAAGGATATAGTCCGGCTATCCGGACACCCCCTAATCCAGGACTCCCTCAGTAGCCCTCGAACCAGGCTTCAATGACGATGAGTCCGGCGCGCAGATTGTCTTCGGCATTACAAGGCGGGTTCTCCTCCAAATTCCGTGTACCTGTTTGAATAAAGTCCGGTTTCTTGTAAATGTTGCGCTCCTTGGCTTCTGCGCCCAATAATGGCCGCTTCCCATGTGTCAAACAAATATGAAAAGTCTGAGTGTTTTTACATTCACACCCCTAGCCACGTAAATGAGCTGCCCTATTTAAGGGGGCGAGGATTTAGATCCAATCCACACCTTCTCCCCTCCGCGAGTGTTCATCAGAGCGCATCCGACAAAGGTCCATTCCACCATTGCCAGCCGTCGCAACTCCTCCCCTCGCCCTTCCAGCCCTAAGCCTGGATATTGGGAGAGATGTTCCATCCCGCATAGCGAGCTAGTGACGCTCCAGACCAAGGGATTTCTCCCCCCGACCTATATGGTCCCGGTTCGAGCCGGTCTTGCCATCTACAACGGCGGAGAGCAAGCAGAGAATGCCCCTAATCCCTCCAAAGGAGAGTAGGTGTGCCTCGTCCCTTACTTAATAAGGGGGCTCGGGTTTCCAATCCACCCATTTCTCCGGGGGCTGCTGGAGTTCTACGGCCTCCAGCTACATCATCTCACGCCTGCCTCAGTATTGCATATCGCGGGCTTTGTAGCCCTCTGCGAGCTGTTCTTGGGTGTTGAAGCTCATTTCGGACTGTGGAAGGAGCTATTTTGCCTCGTGCCCCGTTCCAAGAAGGGGTCGATGTATCAAGTGGGCGAAGTCGAAGTGTGGCGCATCGCCGGGACCGGATATCTGTCCGGAACCCCCAAGAAGGCGTCCGAAGACTGGCCCTCAGAATGGTTTCATATAGAAGACGTCCCGCTGCCGGATCCTGTACGGATCGGCCTCCCTGAATTCAACAGTGCTCCCTTAAAGAAGCGCCTAAGCTGGCGCCCACGGAGCCCTTAGAGGGAAAGTGACAGGGACATCATTTACCTGATGGGCCGAATAAGATTTCTAGCCCATTCCGGACTAACCATGATCGGGGTTATGGCCGAATGCATTATGCGGGGGGTGCAGCCACTTCGGTATAGAAGCCACCCCATGTGGGACTTCAACGGGGAGGACGACGCCACCCGCTACGGTCGTAAGGGGCCGGATTCAGCTGCCGCTCTACTAAACATCTTGTCCACTTTGTATAAGGGAGAAGAGGAGGAATTTCTCCGCATCAACCCACAGGGTGGATTCTCTATGCACAATCCCCCAAGCTGGGTAAGCGGTCGCATTTACTTGCCCATGCGTTTTGTATTCCCATTGCTAAATATTCAGTCTGATGACTTCAACGCAGGAACTGCGCTGGGCTGTTAAGGAAATAAGCAGCCCTCCTCCACAACCCGAGGACCCAGGACGGTCCCTCGACCCGGCCTCTCATGAGGATCCGGACATATCTGTGGAGCTGATTGATGGAGTGTTCCATCAATTGAGCAAGGACAACGCCTTGGTGGCCATTACGGCCGATTACCCAGGGCTAATCCCGGCCTCCCAGGTAACTGAGATTGAAGTCCCAGTACCCCGAATAGGTGCGCGCCCTCTCATGTTTTCAGCTTCCTGATTACAACCGAACTTTGCAGGGGAGGTTTTTGAGGCGGAAGGCCGAACCTGCGGTGGCAAGCCAACGAGGGGCCGCAGGGCCCCGTGGGCAGAAAAGAAGTGCAGTCCAGACCAAGGCGTCAGCGCAAAGGTATGGCGCGCCCCCTTATCCCAGGTGTTATACCTTCGAGGCACATTGACACTCATGCTCTCTTCAGGACAAAGAGACCTCGCCGGACTATATCCAGAGAGGCTGCCAATCGCGCCTCCACCAGCCAGGCTCCAAAGCCTGGTCCGGAGGCGGAGGCGAACGCAAGGCGCGCGCCAGACGCTCCTCCGACGGAGGATGTGGACGGGTTGTCTGCCACCAACTCTGAGGTGGAGAGTGCCATGAACCACAGGCGTCGCCGGACAATTCTTCGCGACGCTTGTTTCTCCCAAGGGGCGTTAGATGCCTTCAACTCGGGAGATGCGTACCTCCGTGCCACTCAAAATGGTCTAGCCAGAGCCACGGAGCAATATGTAAAAGACATACGGGTAAGAAAATTTTGGTAATTATATATATATACCAGTAGCCCCCGAGACTTGAAACAGTTAGAATAACTGATTTAAGGATAATTTGTTATGCAGGTTCTTACAGAAAAGAATTCCCTACTGTCCAAGGAGCTGGAAGAGTGCAAAGCCCAACTTGAGGCCGCACTAGCCGCGGCAGGGGAGCCCAAGGAGACCCCCTCTGGTAATATACACTTCGAAAGATAAGTATTTTGCGAAGCACGGCATGGGTGCGAATCTGACAAATGAAATTGCAGATGGCGCCGGATTGAATTCAGAAAGGCAACACCTCCTACGCCAGTTAAAGGCTGGTGAGAAGGTGCTGACAAAGGTGAGGCGGGAGAAGAACGATCTCCAAGATGCCAGCACCAAGCTGGGCGTCGAGCTGAAAGATGTCCGTGCCCAGCTGTCAGACTCCGTTAAGGAGAATCAACGGCTTGGGCGCGGCATATTTAGTAAGTGCTTGAACGAACCTTTGAAAGAAAGTTCGGCGAGGAAGTCGACTAACAGAGCAATGTCTGTAGGTGTGCTAACAGGTTGTCCTGTAGAGGAGATGCCCGGTTCTACGGGTGACCTTCTTCCCGAGCTCTCGCAACTGCTCGATTGAGTTTGGCAGGTGATGCAAGGCGTCGCCCAGGCCCTGTGGCCATCCATCTCCATGCCCGAAGGTCTTGGAGAGCTTGCGGAGAAGCTAAAGGGAGCACGGCGGCGCTTCCGATTGTGGAAGATATTGGCATGCCGTCAAGGTTCTAGGGAGGCCTGGGCTATGGTGAAGACGCGATACACAAAGGCTGACCCCAACCACATGGCCGAGGTCGGTCCTATGGGGCCCGATGGGAAGGAGATCCCTGTAAGCTTAGTATACGGCCAAGTAGAATTGGCCGCAAATTATTCCCAGCAGGACTGTAAATTAGACAGCCTGTTAGATGGTATTGAAGAGGAATACAATCAGTCAGAATGACTATGTAATTTAATTGACATTTATAATGCCTTCTAGCCGGATTGTAGATCATTTGTCATGGCCGACCTTTTCGCTTCAGCCTCGGGACCTGACGGTCCGGAGTGTGTCCGAATTCCCATGAGGCTATATAAGAACCGGGGAATGCATGGAGACCAGGTGTAGGGGTCATTAGTGCGTGAACAGACAAGTGCCCGACTAGTTATGTTATATTACATGGTTAGTAAGAAACATCTTCCAGGGAGAATATTTCCGTTAGGGGTTCCTTTCCCTGGGAGGCATGCCCTAAAGTGCATGCCCATTCTGCGAAAAAGACGTAGGAAAAAAGCATCTGGGGGCGCATAAATAAATAAGTGAAAAGATCATCTTTTAGGTCACCGACCGAGTATTCCCTTAAGAACGCTAGCTTTCGGCTTCACCCAGTCTGAGGTACACATCCGGCTGATCCGGCAGTAACAATCGCAGAGGTGCTCCCTTTACCGCCTAGCCGAATAATCAGGAACGTAGGGGTAAGCACAGGAGCCAGGCAACCCAGCTTGGCCAAAACTTAAGTCATATTGATGCATATAATGGTGAAATAAAAGGTACATGCGGAAGTGTAACACATGTGTTGGGCATGAAGCCCGTATAAATAAGCTTCTGTTAAAAGAAGCCCCCAGGTTTAATGAGTGCGAATAGCACGTCATTTGATGAGCCTTTAAAGGTTATAAGAGAAAGGAAGGGGTGAAGGGGAGAAATGTAAGACAGACAGTATATATAAAAAATTGACAGAGGAAGGAGACGAACACACAGTCCGGCGCTAGGCATAGAATCTTCGGAGACGGGCTGCGTTCCATGGGTTCGGCTCGAGTCGGTTATCTGATGCATCTTGCAGGCGGTACGCTCCACCAGTCAGGACTTGGTCAATTATGAGGGGACCTTCCCACTTGGGCTTGAGTTTGTCCTTTTTCTTGTCCGGCAGGCGTAGAACTAATTCACCAACGTTGTAATTTTTGGCCCGTACTTCTCTGCTCTGGTATCTTCGAGTCTGTTGTTGATAGAATGCAGAATGGGCTTTTGCCACGTCGCGCTCCTCCTCCAATGCGTCCAAACTGTCCTGCCGATCGAGCTCGGCTTCTCTTTCTTCGTACGTGCGCACTCGAGGTGAGTCATGAATTATGTCGCAAGGCAAAACTGCCTCTGCGCCGTACACCATAAAGAATGGTGTTTATCCGGCGGTGTGATTCGGCGCGGTCCGCAGCCCCCAGAGTACGGAGTCGAGCTCCTCTACCCAGTGCGTGTTAGATTCCTTAAGGGACCGCACTAATCCGGGTTGGATGCCGCTCATTATAAGACCATTTGCACGTTCGACCTGGCCGTTAGTTTGTGGGTGATAGACGGAAGCATAATCGAGCTTGATGCCCATGTTTTTGCACCAGAGTTTTACCTCGTCGGTCGTGAAGTTCGTGCCGTTATCAGTGATGATGCTATGGGGGACGCCGTAACGGTGTACAACCCTGGATATAAAGTCTATCACCAGTCCGGATTCGGCCGTCTTAACAGGCTTGGCTTCTATCCATTTGGTGAACATATCCACCATGACAAGTAAGTATTTTTGCTTGTGGGTTCCGCCTTTAAGGGGTCCAACCATGTCAAGCCCCCAGACCGCGAAGGGCCAAGTAATGGGGATAGTTTGGAGGGCGGTGGGTGGCATATGGCTTTGGTTTGCAAAGAGCTGGCAACCGGTGCATCGTTGGACGAAGTCCTGAGCGTCTGCCCGGGCCGTCGGCCAATAAAAGCCTGTACGGAAGGCCTTGCTTACAAGGGACCGAGCTGCAGCGTGATGACCGCTGAGTCCGGCATGAATTTCAGCCAGGATGTTCCGCCCCTCCTCTTCGGAGATGCACCTTTGAAGGACTCTGGTAGTGCTTTTCTTATAAAGCTCTCCCTCGTGGACTCTGTAGGCTTTGGATCGCCGCACTATGCAGCGTGCCTCATTTTGGTCCTCGGGGAGTTCCTGCCTAGTAAGGTAGGCGAGGAATGGTTCTGTCCACGGGGCGATGATGGCCATTATTACGTGGGTTGAAGGTGTTATTTCATTGGCAGAGCCTCCGATTGTGTCAGAATGTTCGGTGTCGGGCAGTGCGGTTGGGTCCGGGCTGTTATTGTTCGGCTCCCCTTCCCATACTACGGATGGCTTGAACAGCCTTTCCAAGAAGATGTTGGGGGGGACTACATCGCATTTTGCGCCGATGCGTGCCAGGACATCTGCTGTCTGATTATTTTCCCGGGCTATATGGTGAAATTCAAGCCCCTCGAACCGAGCTGACATTTTTAGGACGGCGTTGCGGTAAGCTGCCATTTTTGGATCTGTGGCATAGAAGTCTCCATTTATTTGGGATATTGAGAGGTTCGAGTCCCCGCGCACCTCTAGGCGTTGAATGCCCATGGATACTGCCATCGGGAGACCATGTAAAAGGGCCTCATATTCGGCTGCATTGTTGGAGTCCGTGTACATAATCTGGAGTACGTATTGAACTGTGTCTCCTGTGGGGGACGTCAAAACGACGCCAGCCCCCAGTCCGGCCAACATCTTGGAGCCTTCAAAATGCATGATCCAATTTGAATATGTGCCGTACTCTTTAGGGAGTTCGGCCTCCGTCCATTCTGCGACGAAGTCGGCCAAGACTTGCGACTTGATGGCTCGCCGTGGCTTATAAGTTATGTCGAACGGGAGGAGCTCAATGGCCCATTTTGAAATCCGGCCCGTTGTGTCACGGTTGTTTATAATATCGTTAAGTGGTACTTCCGAGGCTACTATTATTTAACACACTTGAAAGTAGTATCGTAGCTTCCGGGATGCCATGAATACCCATAAGCGATCTTTTGATAATGCGGGTACCGTGATTTGCAGGGAGCGAGGACAGTGGACACATAATAGACCGGCTTTTGAAGGGGGAGTTTGTGTCCGTCCGCTTCTCATTCGACGACGAGCACTGCGCTTGCAACCTGATGTGTTGCTGCAATGTATAATAGCATTGGTTCGCCAATGTTTGGTGCGGCCAGGACTGGGTTTGTTGCTAGTATGGCTTTTATTTCGTCGAGTTCGGCCGTGGCTGCATCCGTCCATTCGAAGTGTTCGGTGCACCGAAGGAGGCGGTAAAGGGGGAGGGCCTTTTCTCCCAAGTGGGAGATAAAGCGGCTTAGAGCCGCCACGCATCCGGTTAAATTTTGTATTTGTTTGAGGTCCTTTGGGATATCCAGTTGCGACAAAGCTCGGATCTTGGATGGATTTGCTTCAATTCCTCTACCGGATACAATGAAGCCCAAGAGCTTTCCGACTGGAACGCCGAAAACGCATTTTTCCGGGTTGAGCTTGATGTCGTATGTTCGGAGCTTATCAAATGTGAGCCTCAAGTCGTCTACTAGAGATTCGACACGTCTTGTTCTGATGACCACATCATCTACATATGCCTCCACTATTTTGCCGATCTGGTTTGCCAGACATGTCTGAATCATGCGCTGATATGTTGCGCCCGTGTTTTTGAGCCCGAAAGGCATCGTGTTGAAGCAGAATGGGCCGTATAGTGTGATAAATGCCGTTGCGGCTTGGTTTGGTTCTGCCATCTTGATTTGATGGTAGCCGGAATATGCGTTGAGGAAACACAACGAATCGTGTCCTGCGGTAGCATCGATAATTTGATCGATGCGGGGGAGGGGGAAGGGATCCTTTGGGCAAGCCTTGTTAAGGTCTTTAAAATCAATACACAGGCGCCAGGATTTGTCCTTCTTTGGTACCATCACCAGGTTTGCTAGCCAGTCCGGATGTTTTATATATCTGATGAATCCGGCCTCCAATAGCTTTGCTAGCTCCTCTCCCATGGCCTGTCTCTTAGGTTCAGAAAAACGCCGAAGAGCCTGTTTGACAGGTTTGAATCCTGTTTGGATATTTAAGCTGTGCTCGGCCAGCCTGCGTGGGATTCCTGGCATGTCTAAAGGGTGCCAGGCGAAAATGTCCTAGTTCTCTCGTAGGAACTCTCGCAGTGCGGCATCTACATCAGGGTTTAGCTGTGCCCCGATGGAATATGTTTTATTGGGGTCCGTTGGATGGACTTGGAATTTGACTATTTCGTCCGCCGGTTTAAAGGAGGTGGACTTGGATCTTTTGTCGAGTACCACATCGTCCCTATTCACCTAGAGCGCAGCGCAGTCAGTTCCTCAGCCGCTAGGGCTTCGGATAGTGCCTCGAGGGCCAGTGCGGCTGTCTTGTTTTCGGCACGGAGTGCTATGTCCGGATCACTAGCGAGAGTGATGATCCCGTTAGGCCCAGGCATCTTGAGCTTCATGTACCCGTAATGGGGTATTGCTTGGAAGATTGTAAACGCTTCCCACCCTAGCAGAGCATGGTAACCGTTGCTGAACAGAGCCACATGGAACGTGATCTCTTCGGACCTGTAATTATCCAGTGTGCCGAACACCACATCTAGTGTGATTTTTCCTGTACAGCGCGCTTCCCGACTGGGGATTATTCCTCTAAAGGTTGTGCTGCTTCTCTCAATGCGGTTCCAGTCTATTTCCATTTTTTGAAGGGTTTCCTCATAAATGAGGTTCAATCCGCTACCGCCGTCCATGAGTACCTTGGTAAGATGAAAGCCGTCCACTATTGGACTGAGGACCAATGCGGCTGGTGCTCGGGCTGTTCGGAATTTAGGTTCATCACTGGCGTTAAAGGTAATAGCCGTGTCACTCCATGGGTTTATTGTTGCTACTTGGTAGACTTCGGCAAGGCTGAAGAGTGTCCTTTCTCGCATATTATTTGATGTGAAAGTCTCGAAGACTGTTAATATCGTACTGGTGTCTCTGGGGTGGCTTTCTGTGGCCTCCGGAATTAGGAGATTTTCGCCAATTTTGGCCACCTGCCGGAGTATCCAACATGCTCTAAGGCTGTGAGTTGGTGTGGCGTCCTCTATACTATGAATTTTACAGGGTCCATTAAGCCATCCTTCCAGTACGGTTCCATGCCCTGTAGAGGGTTTTTGCTTTTTGGTGTTTGACCCGGGTGTCTGGCGATGATGCACCCTTTTATTTCGGACTGGGTTTGTATTCAGGGCCGGATCGTCCCAAAGTTTTATTTCGGTTTTCCAGGCGCTTTCCATCGCATAGTACTTTCGTACGATGGACGCCAAGTCAGCGAAGCGTGTAATATCACGGTGACTTATGGCATTGAGGATTCCCTTGTCCGTGCAATTATTGCAAAAGATTGAGATTGCATCTTCCTCGCGGCAGTCCTTTATCCTGTTCTTAACCAGGAGGAATCTAGCCCAGTAATGATGTACTGTTTCATCGGGCTCTTGCCTAATTTGGGATAGATCGCTTATGTTCGGGTGGGTGGGCGGAATTAAATCCGAAGCCTCACCCCATCTGAGGCTCAGAGGCCGAGGAATTTCCAAACTCGAAAATTTGGATTCCTGGATGCTGTCCAATGAATCCAGCCCGTCGCCTGACTCTAAGTTCAGGTCTTGAGTGATGTCCTCCCCTCCGCGGGTATCCGTCTCGGAGGGATCAGGAATCCGGACATAGCTAGTCCTTAAGATAGATGAAGGGTCGCCGCACTATCCCTCTACCACGGCAACGTGATGGGTGACTTGGGGAGAGTTAATCTCTCTCAGATCGGGTTTAGGCCCAATCTGGTCGTAATCCGTAGTGACTCCCAGGGCCGCGATGCGATCCAAGAGCTCGTTTATTGAGGACAGCTCCATTGGATCTAACTGCTCGGCGAGTTCCGAGCTGACATGAAGATTGTTTTTGATGGCTCGAGATGTCATCGTCGGCGCAGAAGCCGAACAGGCGGTCATAAGAAAACCACCTAGCTGGAGGGTTTGGCCGACAGCCAAAGCTCCCTTAGCAATGGTGCCGTCTTTAAAGACGGGGCAAGGCATCCTTCCTGATGGCGACGACACAGAGGAACTCTCAATGAAAGCACCAATGTCTGTGTCAAAACTGGCGGATCTCGGGTAGGGGGTCCCGGACTGTGCGTCTAGGCCGGATGGTAACAGGAGGCAAGGGACACGAAGTTTTACCCAGGTTCGGGCCCTCTCGATGGAGGTAAAACCCTACGTCATGCTTGATTAATATTGATGATATGGGTAGTACAAGAGTTGATCTACCACGAGATCGGAGAGGCTAAACCCTAGAAGCTAGCCTATGGTATGATTGTTGTTCTGTATGTTGTCCTACGGACTAAAACCCTCCGGTTTATATAGACACCGGAGAGGGTTAGTGTTACACAAAGTTGGTTACAATGGTAGGAGATCTCCATAGCCGTATCGCCAAGCTTGCCTTCCACGCCAAGGAAAGTCCCTTCCGGACACGGGACGAAGTCTTCAATCTTGTATCTTCATAGTCCAGGACTCTGGCTGAAGGTATAGTCCGGCTATCCGAACACCCCCTAATCCAGGACTCCCTCACACATCGTCCCCTCTCATCATTCGTGCATGCCTCCTGACCCGTCTCTCACACGCACGTGCACACACAACAAGCAGCCATCTCCTCTCTTATTAATATTGCGGGCGTGCCCTCCGTTTGTCTAGCAAGCCTATCCCACCATTTGTTAGAAGCAACTCCACTACCGCCCCCTCCAACACTCTAGCTCTGTCTCTCTCCCAACCTTATTCCTCTCCTGCACATATGCATGGATGCCGATCGATCTCCCTTAATACATGAGGCAGATCGATCTCCTTAATACATGAGGTAGGCCTCTCTCCTCCTCCACACATATACCAGCCATTGTACCTCTATAGTTAATTGGGCCTCCCTCTTCCCCCACCACACACCGATAGTCGAGCGCTGCAGGTAGGCATCCATGCCACAGAGACAAACTGCACATGTCCCATCTCACGTTCCAGTAGGCCAGCCACTCTATATCTTTGACGTGGGCACACACAAATTTGATGGCACTCTTTATCGATCGCGCACACACACACATCATCCCTCTCTTCGATTCTATGGACACCTCAAGATGCATTTGTATGAGTAGTTTATCTTGTGAGAGAAAACATTGAACGAGGGAAGGCTTTATTTGCGAACGTGGAGAGACGTGTGGGTATATTTTTGCAAAATTGCCATAGTTTCTTTCCTATCCGTTAGATATAAATCTGACGGCCTATATTGCAGGATGGCACGCACACCATCATCACGAACTCTGTTTTCTACTCCCTCCGTCCGAAAATACTTGTCATCAAAATGGATAAAAAGAGATGTATCTAAAACTAAAATACGTCTAGATACATTTCCTTTTATCCATTTTGATGACAAGTATTTCCGGACGGAGGGAGTATTTGTCTTTTTAGAGATTTCAACAAGTGACTATGACCGGACCTTACCAACATACTAAAAAAAGTAGTCCATAATTTTGATGTTACCCTCTTTTCTTGGCGGTGCAGTGCCATCTGGATACCTCATAAATAAATAAAGTACTATATGATACTAATATATGATACATGGCGCAGGAGTACTAAGTATTATTAATACAGTTTTGCTAGAACTCATCTAGATGAGATATAATTTGGTCTCATTCATCTTTTATAGCCATTGGATGTGAT
This sequence comes from Triticum urartu, assembly GCF_056163025.1. Classification (NCBI taxonomy): domain Eukaryota; kingdom Viridiplantae; phylum Streptophyta; class Magnoliopsida; order Poales; family Poaceae; genus Triticum; species Triticum urartu. Next base: position 164,136,148 of record NC_141876.1, read on the forward strand.
GCTATATAAGATGTGTGTGTGCTGACGTGGGTTGTATTTGTTCTTGTGCAACGAACTGACCACTTCATGTCATGTTTGATAGTCTCAAGTCATTAAAAGCATACAAGCCCCACATCTCTTCTTGGTTGATTCCTCTATTTATGTCAAAAAAATAAGAAACAACATGAGAGTTAATGCACCACGCCTATGTGTTTACTATTTGGTTTTCGTAAGATGACTTAATACTCACCTAGACGGAGGGATTATTCGATTTGACAGCGGGCGGTGCAGTTCCCGATACGGCTTTAATGCAGACGAGGGAGGGAGTAGCGGTTCCCGATATGTTGAATGGCCAATGCATCCACCTTCAATTAATGCATGAGGGAAGTAATGGGAGGAGGTCTGGGAAAAGAGGCTGCACGATGTGAATGCAGCGCAGTTTGCCCTCATTGCCCTCATATAAAGGCGCCCCTCCATTCCAATGCATCTACCACATCGTACGCACCTAAGCATTTGCCTAAGCACCTACACTAAGCGCAAAAGAGCTCACTCCAGACCCATGGCGGCGATGCTCGTGAGCGGCCAGCGGCTGTGCCAGATGCTCCACGACGCCGGCCTGCGGCATGGCACCGAGGATCGTCTCCAGACAGTGTTGGAGACCGGCTGATGGATGGCCGCCTTCGACGCCAACTACGACTCTCAGTTGGACCGGATGATTGTTGCCACCAGCAACAAGTTCACCGTCCTCAAGAAGCTCGCGGGCAACATCGTCGTACTCCTCCAGCCCGCGCGCCCGAGATCCTCATTGCCTGCCACCCTAATCAGCCTCCATGGCCGGAACCTCTTTCAAGCACTGGTGGCCCTGCGACTGCCCGCCGACGCCACGAAGAATGTCCACCTGGAGGTCGCGCTCGCCACGAGGCGCCTCGCCCTGCAAGAATTCATCGACCTACACATCCACATGTACGAGGAAATCGTGTACATAGGTATCTACAAGGCCAGTGAGGACGCTACGACGTTGGCCTTCCTCAACCGGTTGGAAGCCTTGGATGCCTTTGCTGAGAAGCACCTCGACCTCGCCAAAAAAGCCGTCGCTCCTTAGCCGTCGGTCGGTGGCCCGGCGCACTAAGTTGAGGAGGAGGAGGTCGTACATTCGTGGATCCATCTTTCTTCTTGCCTTCTGTAACCACCACTGCGATCGCATCATCGTGGCCTTAATTCTTATTGTGTTGTTGCATTCTCATTCCAGTCAATACCGACATGTGCGATCCATTTGCTTAATTATATGCATCACTATAACTAGTACTCCATCCGTCAATTTATAAGTTGTGCTTACCTTTTCCATCAACTTCGTGCAACGCGCGGGCATCTTGCTAGAAACACTAGAATATGTCTATATAATCCGTATGTGATAGTCCATTTGAAATCTCAAAAAAGACAAATATTTAGGTACGGAGGGAGTAATATATTAGGAGTATATCAAAACAATAGTGATTTCTTTCAAGTTTGTGAACAAATACTACTATTCTACTACTTTGGATCCGTCGCAACGCACGGGCACATTGCTGGTAAAAGGAAAAGGCCTGTCGCGTTCGCGTCGCATCCCCACACGCCCGGGAATCGGGAGTACAACACGGCCCATCCGACACGACACATAGCTTAGGGAAGGCGTGTTGCCTAGCATTTTCACTTTCATGTGGGACCATCGTTGAGAAAACCGACACCCCGCCCGCTGTCGGGTTGGAAAACAGAAATGAGGGGAAGATCTAGCTGTAGCACGGAAGCCAAGAAATTTGGTGTCAGACGGGGCTCGTTGATAGAGTAGGAGCATTCCGTACTAGTACTACTCCTACTAGTACCAAGTTTGTACTCCTAATACTATATTACTAGTACTACCACTATACAACTAGTAGGTACGTGCACGGCACAATATCGTAGGAACAAAAAACGGGAAGATCTTGTTTTGGGTGATTTATCTTTTTTTCAATCAACGTAGTATGAATAATATGATGTGGGGGGCACCCATGAAGATTATGTGGCTTGGTTGCATGGCTACGGAAGGTTAGAGAAAAATAAATAGATAATGTGTTTAGAGTGCACCCCACTAAATAGATATATATACTTCGGATCCATTGCAACGGACCGGCACATCTATATCTATACCCCCTATACAGTGTGTGAAAAACTTTGAAAGTTGGTCGTTGGATGAAGCCAATCCGATGGTACAAAGATGGCAAATCCGAACACTACTGGCCGTTGGATATCATCCACCAGATTCTGCCACATGTATAATCTAGAAGACTCCATGGTTGAACTTAATTCATGACTAAGGGCCTCTTTGATTCATAGGATTGCAGAAACACAGGAATAGGAAAAAAGTAGGATTGGAATGGCATGTTCATTGGATCCCTATAGGATTTGAGTTTGTTTGATTGTGTCACATGAAAAACAAAGGATTTCTTTCAATAGGTTGGAGTGCATGTTAGAATTCCTGTGAAACGCAGTACAAATGAATCCTTAGGAAAATATTCTACATGATTCAATCCTACGAATCAAACGAACAACGTAGGAAAAATTCCTAAGGATTCTAATCCTTCAAAGATCCTATGAAAATCCTTTGAATCAAACAGACCATAACTTTGCCACAACTAAGCTTAGGCAAAGTTATTACTTCTTCAAAACGAGAGAAACAAGTTGGCAAGCCTAAGGGAATCTTGACACATTTTTGTGTGTATGTCATGTGGGGCCTTAGTGTGGCTTGCCTAAGGTGTGGCTTGAACCAAACACTCACCTAAGTTAATCAAACTTGCCTAACCTTACATTCCACCAGATTTTGCCACATGTTAGAATCCAGAAAGCTCCACATGTAGAAGCATAATGCACAAACCACCAGAATCTCATGCGTGCAATGCACGTGTAGCTTACTAGTACTAGTAGTTGGCAGTAGTAAGAAACAAAATCCAGTTTTGGCACGAGCTCGTACTGCGGGAGCACCACAAGGCCTGCCGCGGGAGTTACATTTCCCTCTCGGGGCCCACGGGACTGAACTTCAGTGGCTTAGTGCCTGGCCTATGAGTCAATGACATGCGGACCTTAAATGCGGCTGGCCCACATGTCATTCTCATGGTGGTGGCGTGGTTCGAGACTCACTCCACTACAAAAAAAAGACACATCCGTGACATTTTGGGCCGAACGAAATTTTTTTCTGTCATACATATGACACTTCTATGACGACAATTGTGACAAAACCCGGTATCATCATAGATGTGGTGGGCTCCTACTTCTATGAAAAAAATCATGACAGAAAATGGGCTTTTCATCCTGGGTGGGCCGGAGACGCAGCTGCATGAAATTCTTTGGGCCGTCCATGATGGAAAAAACCGTGGTAGAAGCGAGGGCGACGAAAATTTCAGGGAGTTCCCGGTTACGGTGGGAGGTCGGGGGCCGAGCGATGCACGTTTCTCTCGTACACGTACGAGCGTGTGTGTGAGGCGTTGGCTCTAACTAAACCCGAGCGAGGCGTTGGGATCTAACTGAACCCGAGCGATTGCACTGCAGGCTACGCGTTACTAAACCCGACCAATCGATCGATGGCTGTTAACTGAACCCGATCGAGCGATTCCTTCGCTACTGCTGCTAACTGAAGCCGATCCATGGGATGAACAGTGAGCGTTGCGGGGGGTTTGGATGAACAGTGAGTGGTGGCATTGCCTCTGGATGAACATGACCCCCTAGTGTGGTGGAGGGCTGGATGAACAGTAGACGGTGGAGGGGTGGTCGAACAGTAGCCGGTGGACTAGCGCGCGGTGGAGGCTGGATGAACAGGAGCCCGTGGAGGCTGGAGGAGGTCGATGGTGGAGATGAACAGTATCCCGTGGAGTCCCGTTTTGCGGTACGCCACACCCCTCCCGATGAACAGGACACCCGTTTCGACCGTAGCGCTCCAACACAAGTCCGTTTCCTCCGTTTTGCGGTACGCCACACCCCACCCGATCAACAGGACCCCTGTTTCGACCGTAGGAGGTCTGTTTCCTCTGTTTTGCAGTACGCCAGACCCCTCCCGATGAACAGGATCCCGTTTCGAATGTGGCCGGTCGAACACAAGGCCGTTTCCTCCGTTCTGCGGTACGCCAGGCCTCGTTTCCATCGCATGTTCCGTCCAAGCCCTCCCGATGAACACGACGCATTCCGTTGCCTCCCCATGAACACAACGCATTCCGTTGCCTCCCCATGAACACGACGCATTCCGTTGCCTCCCCATGAACACGACGACGACGCTGTTTCTTCGTTCCGACCCAGCCATGTACACGAGCCCTGGCCGTACGTATGCGCAAGTAGGCGTTCGAGACCCCGCCCGTATGTACACATACGTGGCCATATTTTCTTTCTTGCACCCTGGCCGTTGTACGTACGTGTAATTTCTACATGCGCGCCTCTACTATGACACGTGCGCGCCTCTACATCGACCAGTATGTACGTACACATTCGCGACCAGAATGACAACGCTACGTACGCTTCGACCAGGTGGGTCCCAACTGTCAGGCACTTCCTTGCGTGCGAAGATGTAGCTGGTGGGTCACAGCAGTCAGGGGGCGAATCGTTTTTTTTACCCGGACGCACTTCCTTGCGTGCGAAGATGTAGCTGGTGGGTCCTAGCAGTCAGGGGAAACTTTTTTTCGTGAAATACGGTGGCCCGTCCGGTGGGTCCCACTATCAGGTGGAGGAATAATTATTTTGCACGTAATAAGGAGGCACTTCCTTGCTGCGGCCGTGGACCCAGCTGTCAGCCTCTCCACGTACAGTCCATGTCCGATGGAAGCCATTCCTTGACCATGTTGACCACGCCGCGCCGAGAGCACCAGGGCGGTGGACGACGGTGAGGCCTAGGAAGTGGACGACACGGAGCCGAGGAAGACACAGCAGTGGATGCCCACGCGTAGAGGAGTACGAGGGTTCACTGGTTCGCTGCGGTGTGAGGCTGCCGTCGCCGCAGAATAACAGGGGGTGTGGGTGAGTAGAGGGATGATCTGGCCAGCGGTGGGAGTAGTAGGGGCAGTGAGGCCTCTGCCGCATCGCAGACGGCCACGGGAGGCAGGAGCACGAGGCACGACCGGCGCTGGTTTGGGCGCCTGGAGCAAGAAGACCAGAGGTTGAAGAAGCACTACGGCCGTTGGATGGACATCGTACGGTCACCGGAGCTAGAATCGTGCATATTGACCAAGTTGACAAAGCCCTCCGTCCCCGTCAACTTAGTAGGCCCCCAAGTTAGCCTGGCACTATACTGGATCCCAGCTAACAGGGGGAGTATTCATTTTTTTGTGCGTAATAAGGAGGCACCTCCTTGCGTGCGAAGATATAGCTGGTGGGTCCGAGCTGTCAGCGGCGGTAACATTTTTTTTGCGAAATACAAAGGCCCTTTCGGTGGGTCCCTGATGTCAAGTGGAGGAATCATTATTTTGCGCGTAATAAGGAGGCATTTCCTTGCGTGCGGCCGTGGACCCAGCTGTCGGCCTCTCCATGTAAAGTCTACTTCAGATGCATGTCGGTTGTTGACAATGTTGACCAGGCCGTGCTGAGAGCACCAGGGCGGTGGACGACGGCGAGGCATAGGAAGGGAACGACACGGAGGCAGGGAAGACTCGGCAGTTGTTTCCCACGCGGAGGGGAGTATGACTGTACGAGTGTTTACTGGTTCGTTTGCCGTCGCCGGAGAATAATAGCAGGTGTGGGTGAGTAGAGGGATGGCTAGGCCATCGATGGGAATACGATGGGGCAGTGAGGCCTGCGCGGCAGCAGAGCCGGCCACGGGGAGGAGGGAGCAGGCAGTCCCACCGGTGCCTATTTGAGCGGCTGGAGCAGGAAGAGCAGAGATTGAAGAAGCACGACGGCCGTTGGATGGCCATCCAACAGTCACTGCTTGTGCGTCAACCTTTTTTTTACGAAAGCCTCAAATCCGTGGAAAACAGCATACAGCCCATTTGCTATTTCTTAAGGTTTTTTTGGAGCCCATATTCTTTTTGTTAGCATTACAGCCCATATTGTGGCCACGGTTAAAAAATTATACGAAATTTTGCATATTTCGGTGCGGTCCGAACTGTTTTTAATCCCGAAATTTCGACTCACATTCAAACTAATTTTAAAAATAAATGTATATCAATATAAAATCCAACAAATTCTCCATGCTTAAAAATTAATGTAATTTAAAATCTCGAAATGAAAAAAAAGATATTTGAAACTAATTGCCGGTTTGATGTGTTTTAAAAATGTACAGCCCATTTCTCATTGCTGATGGGCCATTTTCTCGGCCAGCCGAATGAAAGCTCTCCTCGTCTTGAAAGATTTGCAGGCCAACAGGCCTAAGAAAGCGACTTACTTGGCAAATCACAAAAAAACTGGGCTGTGGCCGTGGACCCAGCTGTCAGTCCATTTGTTTTTTAGTCCATTTGGTGGGCTGGGTGAAACAATGATGTAGCATCTATGCAGCCCATTTAAATCCCATTTGCATTTTTCTCGAAAGCCGCGGACTTGCTGGGCTGGGTGAAAATATCATGTTGGGCTAGACGGAGAAATGTTATAAAAACATAGACACATGATTGCACGTCAATAAAATCTTCGCAAGCTTATGTACGCAATCACTAGGAGTTAACTTGCCAAGTTATATATAAACAATTATTATTATTATTTTGTAAGAACTTTCAACTCACAAAATAAAATATCATTTTAATTTGATGAGTTAATAGTATGTAGGGTATTATTATTTTTTAGGCTAGACGCGGGACAGTTGAGTTGGTTCTAGGGGAAAGTACTAGGAGAAAACTCAGTTTACATCGAAAAAGAAAGTGGGAGAAAATTCAAAGACCTGTTGGGTCCACCTGAGGAGGGAATATGTTGGGAGGAAGGAGATTCAAAGCACGGCAGCCGAGTGAACTAGTTTTTTTACGGACAAGTGAACTAGTTTACATACATAAGCAAATTGCCACTAAAAAAGCAATCATGTTAATGGGTTCTTAAAAGAAATATTTCAGACAAAATAGATAATTACGACACATAGGCTAATGCATGAAACACTCACATGATAAAGGTGCTTATAAATAGATAAAGTACAACATCTAGACCTTCCTGGCACGCTTGATCATGACGCTGCGGATGTCCGTGTACTCGTCGGTTACGGGAAGCAGACACGCCCTCATGTCCAAGATCTGCATGTACATGTTGTAGCATGCGTATGCGCCCTTGGCCGCTTAGGTTATGTAGGCTAGATTCAGAGGTACCTCCCACATGTTCAGGTCGTCTTCTTTCATGTTGGCGTATCAGGGGTCGATGATGGTCTCAGCGAGGTCAACCACGTAGTCCTTCTCCTGCTCGTTGCTGATGATCTTGTATTGCTTCTGGATGTCGACAAGCTTGTTGCACCAGATGGTCGAATCATCGTGTTCTTCCTTCTCTCCACCGTAGCGAACGTGCAGTCGGCGCTGCCGATGAAACGGGCGAATGCTCCAGAACCTGGTGCAGCCATAGGACTGAGGCGAGGCAGAGCTTCACCGAGTCTGTATCGTTGGTGTACATCACATTCAACTTGGTGCAGCCATAGGACTGAACGGCAAACTCAAAGGGGAACTCCTTGCAGAAGTCCATATCCAGCAGGCTCACCCCTCGGATCGCCATTGGAGTCTCTTCGAGTGAACAAGTGTGTAGGCGGCGGCAGCAGTTCGTTTTTCAGCTCTTGGGGAACTGGATTCAACAGTAAGCTGAGTGTGTACATGCGACAACAGTTACTACCCCTCCCTCATCCGCTGCACGCCCGGCAGAAGATGCACCCTCTGCCACACGTCGGTTCACGAGCGGGTCTGTATTGGTACTGTAATAACAGGAGTTAGTGGTCACTTTACTTAAATTTAATTAGCTTTAATAGAAATTTGTACTTAAAACAAGCAATGCATTCGCTCGTTCTATCAGTGCCACAGGATCAACATGCACAACAATTAGAATTATTATTCTCAAGACGCACACGATCATCACATTTGTTGCACTTTCACAAAAGATAATACTACCGAGTTTGAACTGTTTGTTATGGTTGTTGTCCTCTGCATCATCATGCCATGTTTCCCAGCTTTCAAGATTCAGAACCAACAAATAAGATCCAAATAATAAGTACAACAAAGATGCCTACACATCTCATTGATTCCCAGCTTGCAAGATTCAGAACCAACAAATAAGATCCAAATAATAAGTACAACAAAGATGCCTACACATCTCACTGATTCCCAGCTTGCAAGATTCAGAACCAACCCATTAGAGCCTTTTGATAAAGTGAATATCGGGATTAAATCCATCTTGGCTAGCCATGTCATACAATCGAAGAACTTGGCGAATGCTCTTGACTGTCACAACATCTGTAGTTGAGTATTCCTGTTTGCACATCATAAACAAGGAGACAGGAGAGCATGATTTCGCTTTAATAGCGGCCTCCTTGAACTCAACCTCCAGCTCTACTTGGATGAGGTCTGCCTGGAGTTCCATGATTCAATTCATGCGCCTTTTTCTGCAGTTCACCTGAAATGAAGCAAAGATTGCATCATTTAGCTAGCAAGAAGTACTTTCTCTTGTGAGCTGGCAGGTTCTTCTTTAGTAGTTGCACTAAAATTGAGGAACATTAAGGTTGGTTGTCCAGCTCATGTAAGGTGCAACTATAATTTTCTTATCCTTTTGTGCAGTTCCACTAAAATAAAGTGCCATTGTGGTGACAGTGACGGCTCCATCTTGCAAAGGCTAATAAAATGTTGCACGAGATTACCATCAGAACTTTACGGAGATTTTGGAAACTCTAATCACCATTTTGTGCAGTTCCACAAAAATTGAGAGATGTTGCCCACGTGACATTTTAGTTGAACTGCACAAGACACTCATTCCAAAAAAGTGTTTTCTGCAGTTCACCAAAAGGTCACAATAGCAACAAGGTGAAATGAATATCCCTATCTGCGCAAAAAGATAGAAAGTAAACAGTTGCTGGTCAATAAGAATATACGAAACATATACAAAATGAAAAGAAGCATCTTAATTATGTTCATGGCAATCATGCAAGGACAATAGAAATTTTAAAACGTCAGCGATGCTTCATGTTACCAGAAGCATTACGATCAACAATGAGATTCCTCAAATATGGGATTACTTTAATGGTGGCATTGCTTGTTTACCAGACACAGTAAATCAACAGCAGCTAAAGAGTTGTTTTAAGGGCATGGGACCATGGGGACACCAGGACACTTAGCAGCATAAAGGAGCAACTTACTTATCATACTGGGGAAAACAGCAGGAGTGCCATAGTACTATGTGAGGGCAGCAAATCTAATCCTAGAGACCTTTTACTATGTGAGGGCAGCAAATCTAATCCTGGAGACCTTTTACTATGTGAGGGAAGCAAATCTAATCCTGGGACCTTTTACTATGTGAGGGCAGCAAATCTAATCCTGGAGACCTTTTACTATGTGATGGCAGCAAATCTAATCCTGGACATACTCTGTTGACTTGTCCACCAGCCGCCACTTTCTATCATTTTTTCAACCAATAATAGATATGTTCCTTATCCAGTTTGTACTGCGTTTTCCCATTATTTCCCTTTTCAACCAAGAGACCGGTTGGGTATCCGGTCTCTACTACTTTCACCATATTATTTCCTCTTTGAATCAAGTCCTAGATTCATGCTACAACTTTCCCCACTTTCTTCATTGTTTGAACAAAGCCCTAGATTCGAATGCATGAAGTAGCTTTACCTCTAATAATATAAAAATTTATGTGGCTTTGGAAGAGCTGATGGGAGTAGAAAAAGATGCACATGCAGACATGTGGGGAGCTAGGGCAGTAGAGCAAGGCCGCTTTCGAAGAACTTATACCTGAGGGTCACCGGGATGTCGGCGGCGGCAGGTCGGATCTGCGGACAATACGGCAGGGAGGAAGAAGGGTCGGAGGACCTCCCGAGCCGGCCATGTGTCGGAGAGAACGGCACGGGCAGAGAATCGGGCCCCTCCAGCAGCTGTGGGTTTCCTCCCTCGATGGCGATGACCGCGTGAACGATGCACCTTTTAGTCCTCCACACACACCGGCCGAAAGGATCCGACCGGATCTGTGACCAGCGGTGACCAGAGAGAAAATGTCACTACCGCTGTCTTGTTTATATCTGGAGAGGATGAGAGAACGAAGAGAGCAACCCTAGTAAAGCAAGCGCTCAGGCCCCTGCGTCCATATATAGTGGAGTGATTATCTTTTTTCTCTCCACAACAAGCGTTTCAATTTGTGTACGTGGCATTAAAGAAAAGAAACTCTCTATTTAAGGTGACTACTGTACGACTCCTACTTACTACTAGTAGTACTACAGTATTGTTCACTTGTGCTACCCGCCCCTCCATTCATTGAACAACCCCACGGGTGAATAAACATACAGTAAGTACTGTATTTATATAGAACGAACAAGCTCGAACTGTTTTCGCGTAGTTAAAAGTTGAGGGCGGGGCTTTTCCCGGGCAGTACGCGCGGAAGTTTTCGGGTAGGGCCAGAAGACTATTTTAAATTTTTAAAAAAAACTTTGAGACGGCCACATAGCATGGAGGCGACCCCAACGATTTTAAGCTTACAGGCACGGTACACGCTATCCTAGACTACTATACACATGAAACTGCCACACGAGCGTCCGGGCTGCGCTTGGCTCTTCGCCTCTTCGGGAAGTCGAACAATGATGGAATACTACTACACTGGAGGAGTACTATAGTACACTTCTGGCCATCTGACACCGATTGAACTGCTGCATGTCCACCCGTGCGGGAGGGAGAGCGTGTAGAGAAAGCTTCTCCTAGTCTTGCCAGCCACCACGCTCATGGGCGAGGGAGGGACGCTCCTGCCTTTGCGTGTATGACAGGTGGGCCCTACAGGTGTGTGGCCAACCTGTCATACAGCCAAAGGCATGTGCAGTTAAGTCCGTGAGGGAGAGGATAATCAAACTTCTCGTTGATGTACGAGTTGACGCGACACATCAAAGCACTGCACTCGATATATTTCAATAATTTGCGTGTGTGACTCCCAGATGCAGAGGCCGGGGGTCATCATCCTCCTTTTCAAGAAAAAATAGACGCGTGTGTGAGAGGACGAGTGTGTGCGTGCACCTCTTCTCTTCCTGTATAACGTACTACTAAACTCAGAGTACAAGTTTTTGTGGGTGGCACGATGGTGCGTGCGAGAAGTCCCGTGAGATAGGTTTAATGCATTAATTGCAATACATGCATGCATAAAGTACATGCATTGGTCAATTTTCTCTTAATACTTGCATGCAATGATTTAATCCACCTTGGAATCTAAACATGTATTGGGGACAACCAACTTGAGCCTTATAAAATGGAAAAACTAAAATTTTGAGATAAGCCCTATAAAACCGGAAAGGAGGGAGTAGAAAAAGAAGTACTCCATCCGGGAATAGTGCCGCACTTCAAAACTAGAACCGTCAATAAATTTTGAGCTTGCGTCTCGTCACATTCCAAATTACTCCACGCTATATTGAATTGCAAACATGTTCACACCGATCACAACCTAAACGGTTTCCCACTTAGGAGCGTATTAGTACTCGGTTATAAATACTAGTATGCCAAGATGACTGCACATTCCTCCTCAACTCCTCATCCACAAAAACAAACAAGTCATTCAGCATCCTTCCCTTGCGTCTTCCATGGCCAGCATGAGTTCTGGGTCATGAGATTGCCACCAGGGAGAGGTGAGCATGGAAGCGAAAGCACGAGAGATGTCCCGCCTCGCTGTGAGAGCAGCCGACATGTCCTGCCGCGCGGAAGTAGCAGCACAGAGGTCCCGCCATGCCGCTGAAGCAGCACGGAGGTCCCGCCGCGCCGTCGATGCAGCAGACTAGTCCGGCCGTGCCGCGGAAGCAGCAGAGATGTCCCGTCGTGCCACGAATGCAGTAGAGATGTCCCGCCGCGCCACAGCGGCCTGGGAAAATTTCTCGCGGGCACGCTGCTACTGTTACAGGCGCATGCATGCGATTGTCCATAGCCAGACGGATCAGATCTCCCGCTCGGCGAGGTTGCAGGACGACATGATAGCCTCGATTGAATAGGCTACCAGCGTCATCCGACAACTAAGGGAGGGCAATGAGAGGCTCCAGGCCGAGCGCGACCTGCTGAGGGAGAAGATCGTCCAAAGTGCAGACCTGCAGGAGGAGACTAGTGCCTTGTTGAAGAAACTTATGGACAAGAATGACATGCTCCGCAACGAGCGCCAAAGGCTGGTGGAGGAATCCGTGGATGTTCTCAAGCAACGTCTTGAGGACACGAAAGAGCTCATTGCCGCTCGCCGCGGAGACTAGTTTCCTGGTTTCTTTTGATGTAATAATCGGTTTAGGATGTGGATTGTGTCGTCGGTTGTGAAATGTTGGGTTCTAGCGCGGATGTTTGGCCTTTGTTGGCCTCTTGGGATGTTGCGATTTCAATCTGGTAGCTCTTAATCCTTCGTGTTAGGCTGGAGTTGTGCTGAACTTCTTGTGAATTGTGGTGGTTTTCAGTAATGAAAATCGGAAGGGGTAAGCCCTTCTTTGATAAAAAAAATTAATCGTCCTTATATATTCATCAGTCTTGCTATAAGTCATAGTAGATGGTATATAGGTCCGTCGGATCTTACATCAAGATCCGTGCTTTCAGATTTTCTTTTTTCTCTCTTAAATCTCAGTCGAGTGAGACATAGCCACGCCATTAAACAGAGGCTCGGGCGCCATTAATGGAGACCTTGGGAGAGAGGTGGACGGCAGATGGAGGTCAAAGGGCTCTCCTCCCGATAAGCACGCGCAGGGGTCTGATCGCACGCCTCTCGTACTCAAATAGCTACCCTGCACGTCGCCTCCTAGCTAATAAAAAAGGGGATGCGTGGCGGCACGTAAATGGTACTAGTAAGTAGAACGCCCACGGTTTCAATAATACTTGTGTTTCCGATTGTAACGTGACAGCACTTCTTCCAAAAATGACTTTGTTGATTGTTAATGTGTGCGCCTTCGCAAATCGGACTGCAAATTTACCACAGCATGTTGGTGCCATGTCATGGAACCAAGCCAAGTTTCATTATTTTCATGCATGTTTTGGATTTACAGGAATTAAAAAACTAAGTTTCTCAATGTTTCCAACCCAGCCACGACGCCCAGAATTTTGAATTTCATTCCCATTTCTTGCATGGAACCTAGAAATTTACCCGAGGACACACATGTGATTTTTCAACCAACTTTGGTGCAGTGGAACATGTGCTTGTATTTCAAATTTGAATTATGCACACAAAGGTGACACGTTCCCTCCCAGAACCACGAGCCTTCTTGAGAGAAGCTCCGATTTGCAAGAAGCTTATACCAAAATTTGTTCCTATTCGGCCAATTTTTTTACCACGGCATGGTACTACCATGACATGACACCATGCCAAGTTTCATGATTTTAAAACCAAGTTTCTCAATGTTATCGACCAAGCCACAATGCCCAGATGTTTAAATTTTATTCTCATTTTTTGCATGGGACCTACTCCCTCCTTCCATCTATATAGGGCCTAATGTGTTTTTCAAGACATCCTATGACTATTGACAAGATTAATAGCACATGAGATGTATACTATGCAAATTATATTATTGGAAGCTCCTTTGACATACAAAATTGAAGGTATGCTTTGTGTAAGTTGCATGTCATATATTATTGCTCTAACATTTGGTCAAAGTTAGCCTTGAAAAATGCATTAGGACCTATATGCATGAGAGGAGTCGACTTCGAGAGAACGTGTTTGTTCGAGAGACACCGAGGAAGACTACTATATATCGATGGTGCATGTAGGCGGGAATTAAACTAAGGGATGGTCTTATTGGTTTCGGGGATATAGGGGAAGAGTGAGAGGCGGGGGGTAGCTAGAAGGAGATTGTTAAGTGTGAGTGTGTGTTTGACCCATCCAGGCAGAAGTTATGTGCACAAAAGAGGAGAATGATTCGATGTGGCATTAGGATTGAAGGTAATTAACTACGTATGGAGACATAGAGACCTTGAACGTGCATGTGTGAGAGGTATACATGTATACGTGGGATGTGTGTGTGTGCGCGCACGCATGATCGAGATAAAAGAAAGAATACATAAGTCATAAGATCAATGGCATGGGAGAGACGGATCGGTATGACAATATGCATGCATGTGAGAATGCATGGAAGAAGTCCCGACAATTGAGCATGTGTTTTTGTCTTTAAGAGATAGTGGCGTGGGCTGGAGCATGCATATATGGCGAGCAGAGGGAGCGAGGCGCAACGATTGTGCAAAAGAGACCAACCTATAAATGCATTTGTATGGAGAGTGTAGGATCGAAAGTATGTCTAGAGGGGGGTGATTAGACTACTTGACCAAATAAAAATTTAACCTTTTCCCAATTTTAGTTCTTGGCAGATTTTAGCTATTTTAGGACAAGTCAAGCAATCATCACACAGTTCAAGCAAGCATGCAAAGAGTATATTGGCAGCGGAAAGTAAAGCATGCAACTTGCAAGAATGTAAAGGGAAGGGTTTGGAGAATTCAAATGCAATTGGAGACACGGATGTTTTTCCCGTGGTTCGGATAGGTGGTGCTATCCTACATCCACGTTGATGGAGACTTCAACCCACAAAGGGTAACGGTTGCGCGAGTCCACACAGGGCTCCACCCACAAAGGGTAACGGTTGCGAGAGTCCACACAGGGCTCCACCCACGAAGGGTCCACGAAGAAGCAACCACCCACAAAGGGTCCACGAAGAAGCAACCTTGTTTATCCCACCATGGCCATCGCCCACACAGGACTTGCCTCACTAGCGGTAGATCTTCACGAAGTAGGCGATCTCCTTGCCATTACAAACTCCTTGGTTCAACTCCACAATCTTGTCGGAGGCTCCCAAGTGACACCTAGCCAATCTAGGAGACACCACTCTCCAAGAAGTAACAAATGGTGTGTAGGTAATGAACTCCTTGCTCTTGTGCTTCAAATGATAGTCTCCCCAACACTCAACTCTCTCTCATAGGATTTGGACTTGGTGGGAAGAAGATTTGAGTGGAAAGCAACTTGGGAAGGCTAGAGATCAAGATTCATATGGTAGGAATGGAATATCTTGGTCTCAACACATGAGTAGGTGGTTCTCTCTCAAAACATATGAGTTGGAATGGTGTATGCGTTCTGATGGCTCTCTCATCGAATGAAGAGGAGGTGGAGGGGTATATATAGCCTCCACACAAAATCCAACCGTTACACAGTTTTCCAATCTCGGTGGGGCCGAATCAACAAACTCGGTCGGACCGAAAATGTAAACCTAGTGACCGTTAGAGATTTTCGGTGGGACTGACATGCAACTCGGTTGGACCGATATGGTTAGGGTTTAGGCATAACGTAATCTCGGTGAGACCGATTACACAAACTCGGTGAGACCGAATTTGGTAATTAGCTAACCAGAGAGTTGGTCAGGCAAACTCGGTGGGACCGATTTGCTCTTTCGGTGAGACCGAAAAGTTACAAAGGGGAAACACTGAATTTACATTGCAATCTCGGTGGGACCGATTCGCTATTTCGGTGAGACCGAAAAGTTACGAAAGGGAAACAGAGAGTTTGCAATCCCATCTCGGTGAGACCGAGATCCCTATCGGTAGAACCGAATTGCTAGGGTTTGGCAGTGGCTAATGACAAGTGAAACTCGGTGGCGCCGGATAGGAAGAATCGGTAGGACCGAGTTTGGCTTAGGGTTTAGGTCATATGTGGATATGGGAAAGTAGTTGAGGGTTTTTGGAGCATATCACTAAGCACATGAAGCAAGAGGCTCATTAAGAAACACCTCATCCCTCCTTGATAGTATTGGCTTTTCCTAAAGACTCAATGTGATCTTGGATCACTAAAATATAAAATGAAGAGTCTTGAGCTTTTGAGCTTGAGCCAATCCTTTTTCCTTAGCATTTTGAGGGCTCCACTTTCACATCCATGCCATGCCAATCATTGAGCTTTCCTGAAATAATCATCTTGGAATAGCATTAGCTCAATGAGCTATATGTTGTTATGAATTACCAAAACCACCTAGGGATAGTTGCACTTTCAGAGACATATATAGTGTGGGTGATAGGAAGCAAGACTCTGTGTGAGAAAGAAATGTTGACGGAGAAACTATAGATAGATACAGAGATGGAGATGCTAGCTAGAGGGACATCCGCTAGTTTGGGTGTTGGAGATGACCGTCGGGTGGTTCAAAGGGTGAAGTTATATATGTGTGTGAGAGGGCACTTGACTGCATGTAGAGAGAAACATATGTAGTGTGCATGATAGGAATCAAGAGTGAGGGCGAGAAAAAAGGTTGATGGAGAAACAGATAAATAGAAAGATAAAGATGCTAGCTAGCGTGCGTTAGAGATAGGAGTCGAGTGGATCAGAAGGCTGGGTTATGTGTGTGGGCGTGAGAGAGATAGAGAGATGGTGCGTGTGAGTCACATACAAACAGATATCAGAGAGAAATGAGATCCAGAGAGACGGAGTTTTGTGTCTGCGAGAGAGAAAGATATTTCACAACGAGAGTGATAGCTAGAGAGACATACGAGGGAACGCAAGATATCTCTAGGAAGAGAGGGTGTGTGTGAGCGACATACAAGAGAACAATGGAGAAATATGAGACCCTGGGAGACAGAGTTTGTGTTTGTGTGTGAGAAAGAGATATTGAAGAGGAAGAGTCGTAGGTTCTCATATCTATGGAGCGAAAGACATCTCTGTATGAGGGGTGTGCGAGTGGCACACATGGGAATAGTAGAGATAAATGAGACCCCGAGAGACAAAGTTTTGTGTTTGTGTGAGCGAAAGAGATTCCACATGGAGAATCATAGTTAGAGACACATAGCAGGGAGCGAGATATACTTAGAGAGAGATAGAGTGATGAAGGTCGAGGGAGAGAGTACCGTCAGTGTGTTACGAAGATAAAAGATCATTGTCGACATACAGGTAGCACGAGAGATACCTGAGAGACGATGAACGCGTATAGGTCCAGAGAGATAGTCCTATATAAGCATGAGTGATAGCTATATGAGACGAATATCTGGATTAAAGGGGATTCAAATATTTAAACTGGAGATCACGACATCAATAATATCATAACGCAAATTGGTGTATCAAACATGCATATTCATTTGAATTTGGGCACACGTGTAATGTTATATAGTTTATCAATATTGGTGATCCATAGATTCTTCAATTACAAACAATGCATGGTTTATATGAAATTAATGTCTAAACGGGATTACACTATATGTTGCGTGTGTGAAACACATTATACATGTTTGAGAAGTAAAAAAACCCGCATGAAACACACATTAATTGGAGACAGTTAGCGAGGAATGCATACATTGGATTTCAACATAAAGTGGTTTCAAATATTTGAAAATCCAAATTGATGGATACAACCTTATGAATCTGAGATCATGCCATTTGTAAACCATATTTATGTATAAATGGTGTTGTGCTTTTGAAAGTATATATAAAATAATGATGTATATAGAATGTAATTCCAATTGAAAATGGATCTCGCCCGAAAAAAAATAGAATACAAACGGGATTCGAATTGAGTTGGCACGGTAAACGTGCACTCTACAAAATTTGAACAAAGCGGGGAAAGTCGCAGTAACCGCCCGAAACCAAAATCTGCAAGATGGAAATCACTGCTGCCTATCCCTGCCACGCAAAGCCTATATGCTGGATTTCTATAGGTTTCAATAGGGGTAGGTTTGTAATTTCACCCCAAACGTGATGTAACCGCCTCTCACCCGGATTCATACACGATGGGCGCCAAAACACAGTGTGTCCTCGGCCGAAATCGACTCCCTCCCCGATTCATATTCATACACGGTGGGCGCCAAAAACAAACTCTCGTCGGCAAATATTCGATGTATGCGAGATTACTGTCCTATCCCCAACCAACTAGTGTTGCTGTGATGTAGTAGAAATTTGAAACGGGGGCTAAGTTTGTAAATTTCCTCGCATTTGAGACAAGCGCGCCCTGAATACATGGTTCCCCCCTTCCTCTCTACCTCCCTTTTCCCCATTCGTACTCCGTGGGCGCCAAAACACCCTCTCCACCCCACCCTCCTCCGTCCGCCACCCCATCCACCACCGTCCTCCTCCACCATGTCGGAGTTGATACCCCGACGCCGCCGTCCATTACAAGAGATCGACCTCTCTCATCCACGGCTTCAGACCGGGATCCTTGCATCCCGTCCTCTCGCTTCATCCCCATCGTCGTCCACCTTGTCGGCGCCGCTCCTACGACCGTCTTATCCACCGCGCCCCGCCGCCACTGTCTACCCTCCTAGATCTGCTTCCACACCGCCGACAGCCATCGCTACCGCAGCACCGTCAAATTCTCAGCAGATGCGTACACGGCGCCACACCAGAGGCGGTACTCTTTCGTATCTGCTCAACTTATTTATCGCAGCAAGAAAATAGATCGCCACCGCTTTACTCTGATTTCTTGTCTTGGTTGCGAAGTTGCCTTTGTCCGGTTTGCACATTCAGATCCGCCATGGCACGCTCAACACCATGCTCGCAATGCTTATGGTTTTCCCCTTTTATATTCCACACTAGTTAAATCACAGTAGACTAAATTTCAAAATTGGGTCAGTCGATTTTTCAGAGCTCGCCGGAGTTCGCCGGTGCGATCAAAGGGGCTCGGGTGGTTGTGGGGCCTCGCCCAACGAAGAAAACTCGATGCGGGTGGGGGTTGGGGTGGGGGTGGGGGTGGCGGAGGAACACAGGCGGTGGGGGCCTGTGGTCCGGCCGGTGGCCCGTGCGGTGTTCTGTATGGGAAGAATCAGAGACAAGGAAGAAGAAGGGTTAGGAGACGTAGGATCTTCATCCAACCGCCTGAAATGGTCGAGAGACAGCTAGGAGTTGCATTCTTAATGCGCTCTGGTTCATCATGTGTGGGCACTGCGCAACCAATATTTTATTATCCAAAATCTGCTTGCTCTTCTTTACCATGTTCCTCTTCCGTTCTTCGTTAATATGTACTCTCTTCGTTCCTAAATACAAGTCTTTGTATAGATTCCACCATGGACTATATATGGAGCAAAATGAGTGAATCTACACTCTAAAATGTACCTAGATACATCTGTATGTGATCCATAGTGGAAATCTCTACCAAGACTTATATTTTGGAACGGAGGGAGTATGATAGTAGTATAGTATGTTCCTTGTACTGAAGATGAGCAGGGACATTTGCAGTGTAGAGGTCTATACGGTCAGTTGTGATGGACACTTTGAGCCTCTTTGATTCGTAGGATCTTGTAAACATAGGAATAGGATTTGTAGTGGCCTGCCCACTTGAATCCTATAAGAATAGCAAGGAAATGCGGGGAGCTGTGTCACCTTTGAGAGTTACATTGATATTAATAGTACCGCACCTTCACATGAAGAGAGCTGGTATCCGAAGCCTTTCTAGCCGTACCGTCAATACTAGCACATATATTCCAGTAAGTTCCACTTTGCTGATTTTACTCTGATGCTTAAGGTTTTCCCGTTATATCTACACTATGATCTGTGTAGCTGCTTTGTGTCGCACTAGCAGCAGTACACTCTTGAAGCTAAACACTGCAATGACTTACAAAATTCGCACCAAGGCATTGAGTGCCATTCTGGATGCAATGAAACTCATACGCTCCCCACCTGTTGATTCTTGTTCAGAATATGATCCTAATGACTATTCTAACCTCGAGGAGTCAAAGGCAGATAGCCTGTCCTGTTCACCCATCAATGTGCCTATTCTAATTTGGCAATGTTTTATTGATTGCGGGTATCTTGCATATGTTGTCCTGCATTTCTTCTACTTTGTTGCACCGCCATCTTCTTAGTTTACTCATCATATATGTCGAGATGCCATGCCCATCCATTATCAATACATACTCCATCTGTCATCATACCATGTTTTTTCACTCAAATGTTGTTCTTGTGCATCAGACATCAAAAAGGAAGAGGGTGATTGCCGAACCTGAAGGAGCACCAGCAAAGTCCTTGAAAAACGTGGTGGTGCCAGAGAAATCAGACAGTACCCCACTTATATTGGTTGTACAACCAGTGACACAAAACGTAGGACCGACTCTAGCAGACTGTACCCATACTTCACTGGCTACACCACTAGCCCCACCACACATGACCTGCACTCTAGCAAAAGGTATACCGATTTCATTTGCCATAGCACTAGCTGTACAATAGAAAAATCCCACTCCAGCAAAAAGTACAGCAAGTCCACTGGCCGAAGACCTATCCCAACTACAGAGATGGCCAATTCCTGCAGATTGGAACCCCATTCCATTTATTCCCAATTTAAAAGACAATGCTTTCAATGTTGTTAGGGACTACGTGCATATATTCCCATCATGGCAAGATTATTGTGAAGACAAACACCATTTTCACATCTTCCTGTCCAACTTACGTGTAAGTGCTATTATTCATGGTTATTATTTTCCTATTTTCTGCTGATTGAACACATGAATGATTTACATTACATTGTTGTAACTAGGCGAGGGTCAATCTGGATAGTCATGACGAGCAAAGCTTGCTTGTGCTTTTCAAGGAAGCATTGCAGCAATATCGGTGTTACCTGAGGAAAACACACTTTGATGGCAAGTCTATAAACGAATTTCCGGTGAAGTCTCTTGTGCTAAATTTAGAAGACATTGAATGGAAAAACCTTTTTATGCACTAGTCTCATTCCCAGGATGAGGTACTGTCTATGAAATCACATGACAATTTGAACTTCTACTTTTCTGCATGTGCCTTACGGATCTTTTTTGCAGGAAATCTGCTCGAAGAAGAATTCCGGTTTGACAAGAATGATAGGTTATCGCAAATATGTTGTCCGCTGCTTTGCTCTTGTTAGTACCTGTTGTCCTGTATCACTGTACTTGCATACATACCTGGTTCATTATGTGACATCAGTATGTATGATAGCTTGCTTATCAATTGTTCGCTCCAAATTATCTGATCTGTATGAATGGTTACATTAGTGTAGAATATATCCAATGCCAATGTTTTTTTAGCTCTGCATTGTTCTTGTAAGTACATGCTGTCCTTTATCAGTATGCTTATAATGATAGGTAGTTGTTCATGTACCATCACTCTGCAGCTTATTTTCCTTTGCCCTCCATTTTCTACACATTAGATCTATATTTACTCTTACCATAAGGTTGGTACTGAAGAAGTTTAGCTGTGCATTGCTCTTGGCTGTACCTTTTGCCTGTATCGCTGCACTTACATTTATAGCTACTTGGTTATGTAGCATCACTCTTCATCTTATCTTAAATATTCTCCATTTTTTCGTATATTATCACATCTATATTTACTCTTAACAAAATGTAGAATAAAGGCAATGCTTTTGAAGAAGATTTTGTGGTAAACTTCTTGAATTCCCACCCCCCCATCAGCATGGACAAGGCCTTTATAGAGCCTGTCTTCACCAATAATGTAAGTTTGTCCATCTCAAGCCTTCAAACTTTGTTGTATATATTTGGTTAGGCATGACTGCAATAGCTGTTTATTTTTGGTGTTTGCATCAAATTGCTTGTTTAAAGTTTATTATGTAGTTCATAAACAAAAGTTTGTCCTTTCTCAATTTATGTTTTTAGTTGTACAACCAACTTCCTTCTTCATACCATGTAAATTAAACTATACAGAGCAAGTGATCTTCTTTTGCACTGCATGTATGCTTCTGTTCTTCATCCGTAATCCAGTGGTGTGGTGAACCTACCCACTACAGCACAGTGTCATATTCTGCAATGTCTTAACTATGAACAATGTCATATCATTCTACTATTATTTAAACCATCTCTTTATTTGCCAATCTGAAATGGTATAAATTGATAGCACACTAACCATTGATACTTACGAGTTCTTGATCTGTAATCCAGTGGTGTCGTGAAGCTGCCAACTCCTTCACAATGTCATTTCCTGCCATGTCTTGACCTGAACAATACCATATTGTGTTAATGCAAATTTAAACTGTGTCACTTTATTCGTCAGTAAGAAATGTGATGAATTGTCAGCACTGATAATTTTATGTGCAAAACATGTCATCTGTCTGCTTGTTTATCTTTCAGAGTGAGGAAGATATAAGTGTTGAACAAGCACAATCTCATCATCTTGCTCAGCTGCTTGCGCTGCAGCTCCCCAGCAGGGCTAACCTTTCTTGAACTCTATTGAAGTGCTGTCGGTTTTGTATATTATTTTGTCAGCGTGTTTATTTGCACTGGTGGTGATCTTTGATGCCCAGTGTATGTAATCTGCTGTCTGCTTGTGCTTTATTATCATAGTGGCGAACTTTGATGCCCAGTGGATTTAATATGCCGTAATTTCTTTATTGTATAGTATAGGTTTTTTCTTATTCACGATGCTGCAGTTGTTTTACTGTATATATATGCTGTCTTTGCAGTAAACCGGCCAAACCGTAAAATTACGGTACATAATCGGGCCGTCGTGCAATCACGATGTAGGTTGGGCATGAAACATGCCGATCAGCTCATGGGCCGGCAACAGCCCGAAATGAACCCCGGCCCATGATTGTGCAAATCAAATCACTGGCTTTTAACAGGCCGAAAAATTGTCTCGGTCCTTGTTTGGCCCAATCAGATATCGGCTGCGAGCAGGCCGGATGCAAACCTGGTCGTAGTTAGGCCCAACTGTATGACGGGCTTTTAACAGGCTGAAATTAATATAGGGCCGAAATGTTAAACGGGCCCTTAACAGGCCAAAACTAATATCAGGCCGAATTACTAAGTGGGCCTTTAGCAAGTGGGCCCAAAAGCATAGTGTCCAGTTGACGGGCCGAATCTGATATGGGCCATAATTAGGCCCGAAACCTCTTAAAGGGCCGGACCTGATCTGGGCCGTAATTTGGCCCAGAACGTGGGAGGCTTTTAATGGGCCGGATCTCATATGGGCCACTATTAGGCCCGGAGCGTGGCAGGCCATTAATAGACTGGATCAAATATGGGCCGGCATTTGGCCCAAAACATGGCGGCTAGTTAACGGGCCAGCCTACTAGGGTCCTCAAAATCTTCTGGGCCTACAGCTGGGCCGGCCCATTAATGTCAGCAAAATCTCGTGGGCCTTTAGTTGGGCCGGCCCATTATGATCCGCAAGAATTTTGTGGGCCTTTACCTGGGCCGGCCTATTATGGCACACGAAAATCTTGTGGGCCTTTACCTGGGCCGGCCCATTATGGCCCGCGAAATCTTGTGGGCCTTTAGCTGGGCCAGCCCATTATGGTCCGCAAAATCTCGTGGGCCTTTAGCTGGGCCGGCCCATTTAAACTTGTTGGGCCGTGCCATGTGTCGACATATCATAGGCGCATTCTGTCCAGTGAGTGGATGACATCTGTCCTGACGATGAGCCGACACGTGTTTCCTCTAGCCAATGATGATTTTACACGTGGAAAATCCCCATTGGTCGGGGCTGTTAATGGGTTATCGGATCCAAAACCCGGCCCGATAGCTTAACGGAGTTCCGTTACGGTGGATGCCACGTGTCGGTCACCCTTGACGAAAGCACTTCTGTCACGCGCGATTTATCGTCATGGAAGTGGACACTTCCGTGATGATAATTTTGGTAATGTCATGGAACACTTCTACGACAGCAGAGGTATGAATATCTTGATTTTGTCATAAATTTGTCATGGATGTACATGCATGACAAAAAAAAAGCGACCTACTATGACAAACACGTAACATCACGGAAGTGTATTTTTTTTAGTGCTCGTCCGAGATGAACCGGCCGGTGGTGGCGTGGCCGTGGCGAGGGTGCCACAGCTGGGCGTCGGGGCGTTACAAGGCGTAGATGGCCACACCGGCGGGTACTACCTGTAGTACTCCCTCCGTTCCTTTTTACTCTGCATATTAGGTTTGTCCGAAGTCAATCTCATCCGACTTTGACCAAGTTTATATAAAAAATATAGACATTCACATAACAACACCAATATCATTAGATTCATCTTGGAATATATTTTCATATTATACTTATTAGATATTATAGATGCTAATAATTTCTAATATAAATTTGGTCAAACTTAGCAAAGTTTGACTTTCGGCAAATCCAATGTGCAGAGTAAAAAGGACCGGAGGGAGTACATAAGTACTCCAGCTGAGGATTGATGCCCGAGACGAAATGTGTCACAGCCGCTGGATGAAAATTCGATGGTGCGGGAGTATGGATCGGAGCACAGCAGGGGAACAGGAAAACCGCGTCCAAACGGGTGTGTCTATGGTAGAAAGTTGATGGTCGCCGCAGTTCAGCTGGCCCGCATGTCATGCACACAAAGGCAGAGGAGCGGTGTGGCCGAGAGGGATGAGGGGCGCGTCGGGGGGATGAGGATCCCCTGACGCGAACAATCCTATCATTCAGTCACTGACATGTGGGACCCATAAGCGTGGGTCCCACCTGTTAGCGAAGGAAAGGCAGGGCAAGGCAGTGATAGCCACGTCAAAGGATCCATGTCCACGTCGGGGGACGTCGTGCCGTGGGTTGGAGCGGCGTCGTGGGAATCGCGTGTGGGTGTGGCAGTGGTAGAAACAAGAAACGTGATGGTCGTCGTGGTTCAACTTCCATGAACAAGTTGTCATGTCTGCTGACACATGTATATCAAAACTAGAGTGTTTATATTTCAAGCACGTGAACAAGTATTATTCTACTACTCTGGATCCATTGCAACGCACGGGCCAGCACATTGGTAGTAGTAGTGTCCATCTCTATCTCTAGAGGCCTTCACTCGTTCATCCTTTTCTCTCACAAGATAAACTACTCATACAAATGCATCTTGATGTTCCGTGGAACGCATGAGGATGTTTCCTTGGGGGTCTCTCTAGCGCGGCGTGGCCGTAGTTGCAAGTTGACGCCCCTTGAGATGCCGACGTTGAGGGGCACTCGGATTTCCTCCGATGAGTAGGTAAGATGAGTTTGATCACGTAGTAAATGCATTCTAAAGACTACTTCCGTGTCCATTTCCTAATTCTCCCCTGCCCACTGTTTCACAGGTTAGGCTCGGTGCGAGTGGAGATTGGCTTGCATATGTACAGGACGGTACCAACATCAATTTGCACAACATTTACAATGGTGACACCGTTCCCGTAGAACCTTTGTCCAACATTGGGATCAGCCATGCAACGGGCCACCGCATGAATTGGTACGATGGAACCACGGTGAGATTGAATAAGATAGCACGAACCTTGCACATGGCGGTCAAAGGCGGACCATGCTGTCTGCGGCCGATTTGTTGTCGTACGAGTAGGAAGACGCGGTGCTCCTTTCTAACCGCATCTTCGCGGTGGCAAACCAGGGGACTTATTTTGTATGGGACACATCCTACGATATACTCCCTCTCTCCCAGTTTATTTGTTTTGAATCTTTTCGTTCTATAAGTTTCAAATTCAAATTTAGAGCTCCCCATCACATGTTGAGATTACAATGTCCATTAAATCATTGCATGCATGTATAGTAAAGAAACAAATCTCGAGTTTGGCATGAGTTCGTGCTGCGGGAGCACCACAAGCCCTGGCGCAGGAGTTACATTTCCCTCTGAAGGCCGTCGGGACTGAGCTTCAGCGCCTTACTACACCTACCTTTGAGTCAATAACATGTGGACCCGATAGGTGACTGGTCCACATGTAATGCTCCCGTAGGTAGAGGGGCAGTGGGGCCAAGAGGGGTGAGCCGCAAGTCGGGGGATGTGTGGTTTCATGGGTTCGAGCGGCGTCGTGGGAATCGCGGGTGGCTATGGTAGAAACTTGATGCTCGCCGCATTTTAGGTGGCCCACATGTCGTGCACACAAGCTGTCATGTCTACGGACACATGCACTGCATACCGATCACTGGAAGGAGTAGCAGAGAAAGCTATATATGCGGATAAATAGTTCCTTATAGTCAAGCGGACCCACGCTGCTACTCTATTCCAAAGACATGCACACCATCGAAATAGTCCATCTATATCAATATACGCCGAGAGGGAATAATTTTTTTACAAGAGAGGAAATAGTTCATCCATCCATAATGCCCTCATGCTGGTGCAGCCTTTTCTTCTTCTTCTTCTTCTTCTTCTTCTTCTCATTCTCTATGGGAGACGGCTTCGCAACAAGCTCTTTGGACCGTGCAGCTATCTCGAAACTCACACGGGCATCGAGGGCAGCATATTTTATCCGCTCGTACGTCAAGGGATAATTCTCCCATCCAGATGACCTTAATGCCACCGTCTCATCACCCTTCTGAAGATTTGTACCGAGCACAAAATTTGCTACGTCAAATAGGGATGGTGTCTGTTTATCACAAGCTTCTACGGGAATTTTGATTCTAGTTTGTAGGTCAGCGATGCTTTTCAAATCAAGGTTGTATGGCTTCAGCTTCTGTTTGTCCCCTTCGATGGCTGCCCCACAGAAGTATACGTCCTCCTAAGACAAGAAATCGTGAAGCTCACGTGGTATGGAGGGCGAGTGTATGATGTGGTACACCAAAACATCATCTTCGTGGCACGGCTAAAGGACGGCGGCGCACTGGATCTTCCCAGGGGCACGCTCCGTGTACTCTGCGTCGAGACCGATGACCCTCGTCTCTACCTTTTTGAGGGAGTTGGATGCATTGTTGATCCACTGCCGAACAACCCTTGGGTGGACGGTGACGGTGGAAACTATGCGCATCAAGCCTTCGACGAGGACATGTTGGACGCTAAAAACCTGCATCTCGATCTCTTCCGCCATTTGGAACCGCTGGAACGGAGGGCTATGGTTTGGAGAATTAGTATTAGATGGCTAGTCTAACTGAAGTAGTAGATGATTATTTAAAGAGGTTAAAACAATGTGAACGCAGTGGGGTTTGGATGCAAATGAAGATGAAGGGGAGGTGAAGAAGCCGAGGAGAATCGGTTCCCGATGGAGAAGTAAATGGAGAAGTGGCGTGCAGGCAGTTGATTAGACGGCTAGGTCGACTAAACAAAAAGGCTATGCGGGTAGACTGATGAGTCGTACCTGTTCGTGTACGTGCCCATCCTTCCTGGTAGGTGGGACCTATGCATGCAAACAGATAAAAAAATGTCCTGGATACAGAACATGGATAACACTGTATATTTAGTGTAGAATCTTTTTAGTACTTTGAATTTTGGCCACTACTTGTGCTGTTTAGTAACTTTTCTGAATTTTGGCCACTACTACAGTAAGTTCAAGTGAGTAACTATAGTAACTTCAAGTGAGTAACTCCATTTCTGTTTTTTTTACATAAAACTAACCATGATATTTGTTCCTGTGTTCTGGTCATAATTATAATCTAATTGTTGAACCCTTAATCATTCTCATAATGTTTACATGATGCACAATTATATTGCCGTCAAAACTACTCCATACACACACTGTCGAAATTGACAAGATGGTGGTGGAGGTGGGAATAAATGTTCAGTATTGGTGCATTTTCTGTGCTTACAAAATTCAGATTGAATTTCACTTCCAAAAGAAAAGAAGTGGAGATTAAATGTTGCTTTCCACTTACTTCACCTGTGTGTAACTCTTTTGGTGCATTTTCTGTAGAACCTATGTGTAGCTGCAGCATACAGGCCAGTTCATCAACTGCTGCAAGAAGAAAAGAAGGTGGCATTTCCTTGCCTTTAGCATATAGGCCAGTTCACTTAATGTCCTCTGGTGCTATATTTCTGAGAACATCCAAGTTTTTACTTATCACTTTGCTAGCATTCACAAGTCTATTGAAGCGTGCATGTCTTTGTGAATCTTGCTGTCTACCTCCAAGTAGATGGTGTGTAGCCTGGCAAAGGATATTAGTACTTGGTGCATTCTAAGTTTAAAACCACTCTAGATTTACAAGTGTTTACTAAAGATGACAAGTGTTTATTCAGTTGTAAATTTGAAGTAACTAGTAGACGAACAATATTCATCTTTTTCTGTATATGAAGAAGAATAAACCTAGCTAATTCAAATAATTCCAATTTTAGGGACATGTTTTTATCAACTCTTAGTTAAGGGGTTGTGGCAGTTTTCAGTTTTCAGTTTTGTGCTGCTTGAATTGATTCTACAGGAATATTTAGGGAAGATTCATGGCTATGCTTAGCTCTCTGTAAAATGAATGACTGAAATTGGACAATTGGAAACTTTAGGTATGTTTGCAATTCGACAAATGGTGTATAAGTCCAAATAAAGCAAATAAATTCAAATGATTCAAATAAATCCAAATAAACATGGTTGATCTTCATTTTGCATAAACCTGGTTGAGTATTACAGAGTAATTGACAACAAATTGACCTGGTTGGAATTCATACAGCAACAGTAACAGTTAACTGAACTTCTTTTGCGTGCATTTATCACTCCAGAAAACTTTCAGTAACAAGTGAGCAGCCTCTGCATTTTCTTAGTGAACTTTTGAGTGCATTTATCACTTGTTGGAGTATGCAACAACTTCTGCAAATCACAAACTCCTTTAGTTTACATCTCAGTTTTAGCAAACACTACAGTTTCAGTAAAGGAGTCATAACTGAATTACAGGCACTGTAGTTTCTCTACAGTGTTGGAACACTGAACATTTTCAGTTAACTATCGCAAGAAAAACTTCCAAAAACTAGCATATCTCCAAGAATGCCAAGAATATTACTCAATGAATTTGATGGCATCAAACTAAATTTTCACTATAATCTGTTCATCATTTAGCAGCAGTGTACAACCTTTGTCCTGGATTATTTCTCTAGCTTTGTATCCCCTGACTAAATTTTCTCCGCCTGTACTGAGAACAGCAAATTCAGACTCACAGCAACAAATTGAACATCAGCATTAGCAGAGGCGGGCGGGGCAGACTCACTAGCACAGGCGGGAGTGGCAGCAGAGGCGAGGCAGGGGAAAAGGCAAAAGCAGCATTAGAGGTCCACGGCGCCGGCGTCGTCCACCAGTAGCAGCATGAGAGGCGGGAGTGGCCGGAATTGTCCACGGCGCCGGCGGCCGAAGCAGACGAAATCGGAGGCGAAGGTGGGCGAACATGGGCGGCGACCTTCAACAGGGCCGGCGGCGTAGCTCAAGGAGGGCGCCGGCGCAGGTCGCCTTCACGGCGGGCGGTGCAGGTGATAAGCCGCGGCACAGGTGCAAGCGGGCGGCGATGCTGTTGTTGGTCGCGGGCTGGGCCACGGTTCTGGTGTTGGTCGCGGTGCAGATCCAGGCAGGCGGCGGCGCAGGTGGGTAGCCGGCGATGGCTGCAAGGCGCGGGCGACGGGGGAGGAGGAAGGAAGGAGATGGACTTCTTTGTGACGTGTTTAAAACTCTGTGGGTTTTTTTGCAAAAAAACAAATACACTGCCCTATGGACAACTTTCCTCGGATGGAGGGAGTACTAGTGAAATCCGAGCTATGGGTGTGAAGCACTGATATGCCAGTACATTTGATTGTGACTTGTTCTAATTTTGTACCTGAACTTTTTTTAGAAAGGGTTGTACGTCAACGTAATGTGCTAGCAAAACTTATTGTGTTGTCTGTCTGTTTTCTTTGCACAACATTCAAGATATTTCCCCGTCATTGATAAAGACGATGAACTGTGATGTACGACTTCATTGGTTTCAACATAGCCCTTCCCGTAGCGATCCACTACTTCCATCCCGATTGTGCCGCCTGCGTGAAATTTTTGTATGCAAGTTCTGTGTGCTATGATGTTCTATATGATTGTGTCAACTATATAAGTTTTTACTGAGCATCAGCAATGCATATGGCTAAAAGATGTATTTATGAGCATCGACCGATGGGCCTCTCTCTATCTCTCTCTCTCACACACATGCACACACACGCGCAGACGCACAAGTGGGACCCGTTGAATTATTTATTTGCTCGTGACAGCTTTTAATTAGGTTCCACTGTAATCTAACTTTTTTCTTAAGTTATTAATTGAGCTCAGTGACTTCAAAAAGTTGTACAGAAGCCTTGTTTGGGCCTTTCCGGTGTCGCTGAATGTGGGCTGAGTAACCATGTTAGGTTGTACTGTACTACACAGGCCTTTTTTTCAACATCAGCAATGCAACTGGGCCGACAGTTGTACACAATATCCGGGTCAACTTGTTATTCTCCGCCCCGCTGGGCTGCAAACTTTCCTAGGAGGTATGCATTAGGCTTAACAAGAAAATGGACTTTAAGAAATAATAAATGGGATGTAATTATAATAACTGGACAGTTACTATGCACCAAACACGTAATTAGTTTGAAAAATATATTATTTTTGGAATTTGAAAATTTTAATTTCATTACTTGTTGTGCGCGCAATATTTTGTTGGATTTTAACATAATACAACTTTATTCTGAAATTATATTTGACCTGACTAGAAATTTTGGATAAAAATATATTCGGATCCCATCAAAATGTGGGATTTTTTTAATTCTGTTTTGAGCGGTTGTTTGAAATTATTAATCGTTCTCCTAGCTAGAAGTTGGGTTGTACTTTTAACAAACTGTAAATGGGCTGTAGTAAATTCCATTAGAATTAAAAAATGGGTTGTACATTCTTATAAATCGCAAATGGGCTATATGTTCTCTGCCAAATCCGAGCTGTGGGCGTACTAAGTTGACGCGTACCAAGGGCTTTGTCAACTTAGTCAATATAAACGATTCTAGCTGTAGTGATCGTACGATGTCCATCCAACGGCCGTAGTGCTTCTTCAACCTCTGGTCTTCTTGCTCCAGCCGCCCAAAGCAGCATCGGTCCTGTCGCGTGCTCCTACCTCTCGTGGCCGGCTGTGATGCCGCGGAGGCCTCACCGCCCCGTACTACTCCCACCGCGGGCCAGGCCATCCCTCTACTCACCCACAACCCCTGTTATTCTGTGGCGACGGCAGCGTCACACCGTAGCCGAACCAATGAACCCTTGTACTCCTCTCCGCGCGGGCTTCCACTGCTGCGTCTTCCCCGGCTCCGTGTTGTTCCCTTCCTAGGCCCCGTCGTCGTCCAGACCACTGCCCTGGTGCTCTCGGCGCGGCGTGGTCAACATGGTCAACGACTAACTTCCATCGGAAGAGTAATGTACGTGGAGAGGCTTACAGCTGGGTCCAGGCGGCCGCAAGGAAGTGCCTCCTTATTACGCGCAAAATAATTATTCCTCCACCTGACAGCAGGGACCCACCGGACGGGCCACCTTATTTCGCGAAAAAAACGTTTCCCCCCTGACTGCTGGGACCCACCGGACGGGCCAACGTATTTCGCGAAAAGAACGTTCCCCTCGCTATCAGCTCGGACCCACCAGAAGTGCCTCCTTATTACGCACAAAAAAATGAATACTCCCCCTGCTAGCTGGGACCCACCATGGTGGGAGGTTGACTTGTGGGCCTACTAAGTTGACTGGGACGGGGGCCTTTGTCAACTTTAGTCAATATGAACGATTCTAGCTCCAGTGACCGTACGATGTCCATCCAACGGCCGTAGTGCTTCTTCAACCTCTGGTCTTCTTCCTCCAGCCGCCCAAAGCAGCGCCGGTCGTGCCGCATGCTCCTGCCTCCCATGGCTGGTTGTGCTGCAGCGGAGGCCTCACCGCCCGCTACTATTTCCACCGCTGGCCAGGCCCTGCAGCAACGGCAGCCTCACACCGCAGCCGAACTAGTGAACCCTCGTACTCCTCTCCGCGTGGGCTTCCACTGCCGCGTCTTCCCCGGCTCCCCGTCGTCCCCTTCCTAGGCCTCGCCGTCATCCACCGCCCTGGTGCTCTCGGCACGGCATGGTCAACGTGGTCAAGGAACGACTTCCATCGGACGTGGACTGTACGTGGAGAGGCTGACAGCTGGGTCCACGGCCGCAGCAAGGAAGTGCCTCCTTATTACGCGGAAAATAATGATTCCTCCACCTGACAGTTGGGACCCACCGGACGGGCCACTGTATTTCACGAAAAAAAAGTTTCCCCCTTACTGCTGGGACCCACCAGCTACATCTTCGCACGCAAGGAAGTGCGTCCGAGCAAAAAAATGATTCGCCCCCCTGACTGCTGGGACCCACCAGCTACATCTTCGCAGGCAAGGAAGTGCCTGACAGTCGGGACCCACCTGGTCGAAGCGTACGTAGAGTTGTCATTCTGGTCGCGAACGTGTACGTACATATATACTGGTGGATGTAGAGGCGCGCACGTGTCGTAGTAGAGGCACGTACGTGTCGTAGTAGAGGCGCACACGTAGCATGTACACATACATACAGCGGCCAGGGTGCAAGAAAGAAAATACGGCCACGTATGTGTACATACGGGCGGGGTCTCGAACGCCTACTCGCCCATACGTACGGCCAGGGCTCGTGTACATGGCTGGGTCAGAACAGAGAAACAGCGTCGTCGTCGTGTTCATGGGGAGGCAGCGGAATGCGTCGTGTTCATCGGGAGGCAACGGAATGCGTCGTGTTCATCAAGAGGCAACGAAACGTGTGGGAGCCAACCAACTGGATCGGAATGGAATGCGTGGTCGTGTTCATCGGGAGGGCTTGGACGGAATGGGCGATGGAAACGAGGCCTGGCATACCAACGGAGGAAACGGACCTCCTACGTTTGGAACGGGGTCCTGTTGATTGGGAGGGGTCTGGCGTACCGCGAAACGGAGGAAACGGACCTCCTACGGTCGAAACGGGGGTCCTGTTGACCGGGAGGGGTGTGGCGTACTGCAAAACGGACGAAACGGACTTGTGTTGGAGCGCTACCGTCGAAACGGGGGTCCTGTTCATCAGGAGGGGTGTGGCGTACCGCAAAACGGGACTCCACGAGATACTGTTCATCTACACCGTCGACCTCCTCCAGCCTCCACGGGCTACCGTCGACCTCCTCCAGCCTCCACGGGCTCCTGTTCATCCAACCTCCACCGCGCGCTACTCCACCGGCTACTGTTCAACCACCCCTCCACGGGCACCCCTCCACCATCTACTGTTCATCCAGCCCTCCACACCACGGGGTCCTATTCAACCACCCCTCCACGGGCACCCCTCCACCGTCTACTGTTCATCCAGCCCTCCACCACACCACGGGGTCCTGTTCATCCAAAGGCAATGCCACCGCTCACTGTTCATCCAACCCCCCCCCCCCCCGCAATGCTCACTGTTCATCCCAGAGGCAGCATCGATCGGCTTCAGTTAGCAGCAGTAGCGAAGGAATCGCTCGATCGGGTTCAGTTAACATCCATTGATCGATCGCTCGGGTTCAGTAACGCGTAGCCTGCAGTGCAATCGCTCGGGTTCAGTTAGAGCCCAACGCCTCGCTCGGGTTCAGTTAGAGCCAACGCCTCGCACACACGTGCATACGTGTACGAAAGAAACGCGCATCGCTCAGCCCCCGACCTCCCACCGTAACCGGGAACTCCCCGAAATTTTCCTCCCCCTCGCTTCTACCACGGTTTTTTCCGTCATGGACGGCCCAAAGAATGTCATGTAGCTGCGTCTCCCACCCGCCCAGGATGAAAAGCCCATTTTCTGTCATGATTTTTTGTCATGGAAGTAGGATCCCACCACATCTATGATGATACCGGGTTTTGTCACAATTGTCGTCATAGAAGTG
Organism: Triticum urartu; assembly: GCF_056163025.1. Classification (NCBI taxonomy): domain Eukaryota; kingdom Viridiplantae; phylum Streptophyta; class Magnoliopsida; order Poales; family Poaceae; genus Triticum; species Triticum urartu. The sequence continues at coordinate 164,169,690 of NC_141876.1, forward strand.
TCATATGTATGACAGAAAAAAATTTCGTTCGGCCCAAAATGTCACGGATGTGTCTTTTTTTTGTAGTGTTTGATGCCACCACCTCCTTTCCCTTGTTCTCCATGTCGATTTGCATTATTGAAAGTGCTAGTTATCGACTAGAGGGGGTGAATAGGCGATTTTTATGAAAGTCTTCAAAACGCGAAGTCTTTGAAGACAAACTATTGGAATAAACTTATATAATATGTAGCGAAAGATGAACTACACTAGACAAGCCACAGTCAAGTAAGTAATATGGTGAAAGCACGAAGACGAACAGCAGCTAGGTAGTATGGATCAGAAAGGAAGACATTATGAAGCCAAACAAGTAATAGTCTTTGTGCAGTGAAGTCAAATAGATCAGGCAAGAAGGCAATGACTTCATGAAGACAAACTGAAAAGTAAAGGAGGTAAGGGATAGAACCAGTTTCTTGGTGAAGACAAGGATTTGGTAGACCAGTTCCAGTTGCTGTGACAACTGTACGTCTGGTTAGGAAGGCTGAGATTGAACTCAGAAGACTGTGTCTTCACCTTATTCCCCTTAAGCTAAGGACACCTAGTCCTCGCCCAATCACTCTGGTAAGTCTTCAAGGTAGACTTCCAAACCATCACAGACTTCGTTCACTGGTGATCCATAATGACTCTTGGATGTTGAGAACGTGATGCCTAACTGGCTGGAGGGTGCACAGTCCTCAAGTGTAACAAGTCTTTAGGTCACGCGGACAGAAAGACTTCAGTGATGCCTAACACTCTTTTGCTCTGGGTGTTTGGGCTTTGTCCTCGCAAGGATCTCTCTCTCAAAGGCTTCGGAGGTGGGTTGCTCTCAAACGACAAAAGCCATGCACTAACTTTGAGCAGCCACCAATTTATGCTGTAGGGGGTGGGCTATTTATAGCCGGGAGGCAACCCGACATGATATGTCCGAAATGACCTTGGGTCACTAAGGAACCGACACGTGTCCAACGGTCGGATTTCAAACACACGCAGTAGCTTGGCTTGGGCTACAAGTAAAGCTGACTCATCCAACTCTGGATAAGATTTGCCCTCATTGTCTTCGCTCGAAGACATAGGATTTTGGTTAAGCATCACTTCAGTCATCTGACTTTGTTCACTTGGACCCCACTTAATAGTATGGTAGTTCCTATGACTCAAGAAAGAAGAAAAGGGACTACGAAAAAAACTATGTCTTCGCACTCCAGAGTCTTCAAGTGAATGTCTTCACATGTCATTATCTTCAAGTGAATGTCTTCACGAACCACCATTGTCTTCAATGTCTTCATACATTTTTAGGGGTCATCTCTGGTAGGTAAACTAAATCAATGAGGGACTACTACTTGTGTTATCCTGCAATTCTCACAAACACATTAGTCCCTCATCCACATTTGCCATCAATACTCCAAAACCAACTAGGGGTGGCACTAGATGCACTTACAATCTCCACCTTTTTGGTGATTGATGACAAACTGGTTGAAGTTTTCAACGGGGATAAAAGTATGTGAAAGTTAAAGTACATGGGCATTGTCTTGATAGGTTGTAAGAGGCTCCCCCAGAAGATGTGCATATAAGTAGTTTTCCTCTGAATGCAAATGCACATGGCAGGTATAGCTTTGTGGAGATATTCTTCAACACATGAAGACAATTCATCATGCATACATAAAAGTAATGAAGATAATGAAATGCATAATGAGAAATGGGCGTCTGCGGAATGACTTCATGCGGGATTTATCATCGCATCATAAGGTAGCAACAAAAAGTAGCAGACTCCATCAAGTTTAAGTGTTACAACTCAAAAGCCAAATAGTTTCAAGAATGAGAGTTGTAAGAACTTAACAAAAATGAGCACCCGACCCATATGGACCCGCTTGAAGACTATCAACTCATATGCTTCTCCCCCTTTTGTCAGTAAGGACCAAAAAGGTTTGACATAGAGTATCTCACTACTACAGGATGATGCTAACGCAACACTACGATCAGAGACCCTTTAACAAAACTGTGTGTGATGCATTAATCACAAGCGGTGATGTAAAAAACCATAAAAAAGGTGCAAAATGTTTGCGATGACGGATGCATCAAACATGGTTCCGATTTTATTTGCGTGTGCGATGCAGGGCATACGATTCAATTCAATGAACTATTTGCGATGAGGAAGAAGAACAGAAACGGGCAGCCAGATGAAGGCATGTACGATATACGTCATACAGTTCACTCGGATTAACTGTTTGTCATGAGGATGAGGAACAGAAACAGGCAGCTAGATAAAGTTGTGTGTGATTGAGGGCATACGCTTCAGAAGGATTAACTGTTTGCGATTAGGCAAAAGAACATTAACGGTCAGCCAGATCAAAGTGTCTGCGATTGATGGCATACACTTCACATGGATAAACTGTTTGCAATTAGCCACAACAAACAGAAACAGTTAGCCAGATCAATGTGTGTGTGCTAGACGGGCACACATTCTAAGCATGTGTGATGGTAATAACGAGTGCGCACAGTTGTTGGAACAAGACGTGTGCTGACATTGCCTATTGCGGTGCACCCTATGGTGCAAACGCCACATACGCGGCCGAGAAATCATGCCCATGTTACGTCGTCCGGGAATAGTGCCGCACTTAGAAATTATAGATCCGTCAATAAATTTTGAGCTTGCGTCCCGTCACATTCCAAATTACTACCACGCTATATTTAATTGCAAACCTATTCACACCGGTCAAAATCTAAATGGTTTCCCACTTAGGAGCATATTAGTACTCAGTTATAAATACTACTACTCCAAGATGACTGCACATTCCTCCTCAACTCCTCATCCACAAAAACAAACAAGTCATTCATCATCGTTCCCTTGCGTCTGCCGTGGCCAGCGTGAGTTCTGGGTCGAGAGATTGCCACCAGGGAGAGGCAAGCATGGAAGAGGAAGCACGAAAGATGTACTGCCTCGCTGCGAAAGCAGTTGACATGTCCCGTCGCATGGCTATAGCAGCACAGAGGCCCCGCAGCGCCGCCGAAGCAGCAGAGAGGTCCTGCCGCACCGTCGATGCAGCAGACTGGTCCGGCCGCGCCGCAGAAGCAGCAGAGATGCGCCGCCGCGCCGCAAATGCAGCAGAGATGTCCTCCCTCACTGCGGCGGCCTGGGAAAATATCTCGCGGGCAGGCGAGGACTCTTATAGACGCATGCATGCGATCGTCCATAGCCAGATGGATCAGATCTCCGGCTAGGAGAGGTTGCAGGATGACATGAAAGCCTCGTTTGAACAGGCTACCGGCGTCATCCGGCAACTAAGTGAGAGCAATGCGAAGCTCCGGGCCGAGCGCGGCCTGCTGAGGGCGCAGATTGTCAGAAGTGCGAAGCAGCAGGAGGAGACCACTGCCTTGTTGAAGAGGACCGGTGTTATCGTCGAGAAACTTATGGACGAGAATGTCATGCTGCGCATCAAGCGCAAAAGGCTGGTGGAGGAATCCGTGGATGCTCTCAAGTAGCATCTTGAGGACAAGAAAGATATCATCGCCGCTCACCACGGAGACTAGTTCCCGTGGCCTGCAGCAACACATCAAGAAAGTAGAGATCAGAGAGCCAGATCGTTGTCTTCCTTCTTCTTTTGCCCTTGTGTATTTCGGGCATTGCCGCATGTGGATTTTTTAATTATGTTCCTAAATATGTAAGACAATTATTATCCACTGTCATCGTCCTTATATTCATCAATATTGCTATAAGTCGCAATCGATGCTATATAGGTCCGTCGGATCTTACATCAAGATCCGTGCAAAACTTCCTTTTCTGATTTTCTTTTTCTCTCTCTTAAATCTCAGTCCAGTGGGACATAGCCATGCCGTGAAACAGGGGCTCAGGCGCCATTAATGGGGATGTTGGGAGGGAGGTGCATGGTAGATAGAGGTCAAAGGGATCTCCTCTCGATGATCATGTGCAGGGGTCTGATCGCACACCTCCCGTACTCAGATAGCTACCCCGCACGGCACCTCCTAGCCAATAAAAAAGGGGACGCGTGGCGGCACGTAATTGGTAAGTAGAACACCCACAGTTTCAATAATACTTGTGTTTCCGATTTGTAACGTGACATCACTTGTTCCAAAATGACTTTGTTGATTGTTAATGTGTGCGCCTTCGCAAATCAGACAAAAAAATTACCACAGCATGTTGGTGACATGTCATGACACCATGCCAAGTTTCATGATTTCCAGGCGAGTTTTGGATTTACGAGGATTTTAAAACCAAGTTTCTCGATGTTTCCGGTCGAGCCAAGACGCCCAGATGTTTGAATTCCATTCCCACTTCTTCCATGGGACCTAGAAGTTCGCCCAAGTACACATAAATGATTTTCCAACTAACTTTTGTGCACTGGAGCATGCACTTGTACTTCAAATTTGAATTATGTGCATTAAATGCCTAGAAAATGAATTAATGTATAAAAAGGCCAAACGAACCCGGAATAATTCCAAAATTTAGCACAAAACTCCTATTTGGTCTAAGCCGCCTGTGTAAAAATATCAAGGGGGGAGAAGGTAGTGTATGTCGTTTCACACGCGGAGGTGATACGTTCCCTCTCGGAACCATGCGCCTTCTTGAGAGAAGCTTCGGTTTGCAAGAAGCTTATACCAAAGCTTGTCCCAATTGGTCAAAAGAAATTACCACATCATGTTGGTGCCATGTCATGACAGCATGCCAAGTTTCATGATTTTCAGGCGTGTTTTGGATTTACAGGAATTAAAAACCCAAGTTGATGTTGGATAACTGTCCGAGTAGGAGAAGGATGGCGTGCGACGTACGCTGGCACGTCTCCTTCGCACTAGATCTCGTCGTGGCTAGCACCGTCACCCTCGCCGACGGGGAGATCCTTCTCTGGCGAGGGGCTCTCCGGCTCGTCCTAATCAACCAGAGGGGAGCCACGGTGGATGCGCGCTACCTTCGCAAGGGGGAACACGTGGATATCGGACAGATCATGGGTTTCCCGTGTCACTTCGCCAGAGTTCGTGACCGGATCACGACGAGCGACCCGGCGGTACACGGGGGTGTGGCACATCCCTGTGGAGGCGGTGCACGTGCGACGAGCCGTCATGATGCGGGGACGAGCTCTCGGGCCCCAGGCATATTAGGCCCGCGCCCAGGCGTGGTGGCGCCGCCCGCTGTGGATGCTGGCCACGTGGATGGAGATCGGGGAATCCATGGTGTGGGCGCTGGTCACGCATGGAGTACAAAAGCCTGAGCCCGGGCGGCTCGCCCCATTCTTGACCTAGACACCGCTCTCTCCCATCTCTGGACGGCACCAAAAAACCCTAGATCTGAGATTTCGTCCTCTTTCCATTGGTGGGAGGGGAAGATTGGCGGTGATCTTCGATCGTTTGCGGAGGTACTTTCCTCTGTCGGATTTCGGGTTCCGGCAGACCCTTGAGGTTCGAACACTGGGGTGCGCGCGGAGATTTCGCCTCCTACCTACCTGCACCCCCCCCCCCCCCCCCGCCATGCTAGGATCTAAACTAAGGAAAGAACAACACAAGAGACACAGGATTTATACTGGTTCGGGCCACCATTGTGGTGTAATAACCTACTCCAGTGTGTGGTGTGTGGATTGCCTCTTGGGCTGATGATGATGAACAATACAAGGAAGAACAGCCTCGCGAGGGTCTATTCTTGGCTGGGGCGATGAACTGCTGGGAGGAGTTCAGCCACCTTTCTCTCTCTCTCTCTCTCTCTCTGCTCTCCTTTGGCCGACCGACTGACCGACCCTTCTAACGAGCCTCTTCCTTGCTCCTTTTCGTCCTCCCCAGCCATGTGGGTGGCTGGTCCTATTTATAGAGGCCCTGGTCCTCTTCCCAAATATTGAGCGGGAAGGGAGCCAACAATGGCGGGCTAATTTGAAGGGGGACAGCAAGTATCAGCTATCCTGACAAAAGTAGTCTTCGCCTGCGCAAAGCTCTGGTGATGACGCCGTCTTGGGCTCCACGGTGACCTCCGTCTTGTAGTCCTCCTGGTCTTGGTCTCGTTGCACCGAAATGGCAACCTTTGCCTGATGCTTCGGTACTCCACGGCTGCTCTTGCCCCCTTTGCACCAAAGAGGAAAGGAGGACGTTGCGCGGGCTGGCACCCGCCTGGCGCCCTGAGTTGTCATGGCTTGCGTCATGGGCACCTCGTGAGGTACCCCGCCTTGATCCCTCTGCCTCCTCATGAGCCAGCCTGACGAGGTCGTGCCTGAGGAAGCTTCGCGTCGTCCGCCCCGCGAGGCTTGGCCCCTCGCGAGGGTCTTGGGTTTGTGTTGGTGAAGATGGGCCGTGCTGGGCCCCCCTTTGAGCCACGCCGCAGGCAGGCAAGTCTGGGGACCCCCGTTCCCAGAACGCCGACAGTAGCCCCCGGGCCCAAGGTGCGCCCGGACTTGGCCGTGCAGGGAGGCGGAAGGGCAAGAGCGAAGCGCCGCGGGCCCTAACAGCCTGCGGCCTTGGGCGCCACGTGGCGGTTTACTGGATGTGGGCGCCTCAGTAACCGCGCGAGTTGATAAAGGAGTGGCATCCGCCTAGGCCCTGCTTCTTGCTTTCTCCGGTTGCTGCTCAGATCCCCTTTCTTGCGCCTCTCCTTCCTTCCTCCGAGATTTCCAGATCTTCTCTGACCGTGCGGCCTAGGGAGCCATGGCGCCTCGTCAGCCCCCGGCCGCAGCTTGGTACTCGTCTGCCCTGGACTCGCCGAACATGTCGGAGGCGGGCCTTGCCCGGTTGCACCGGATGGCGACGGCGTGGGGCATCGACGGGGAGAAGGTGTTCAAGGCCGGCTCTGCCACCCCTGAGGGTCAAAGGAGCACCTTCTATCCCCTCTTCGTAAGTGCCATTGTTGCTGGCCTAGTGCCTCCCTTCTCCGAGTTCTTCTTCTCTGTCCTCCGCCATTACAAGCTACAGGCTCTGCATCTCCATCCCAACTCCGTCCTTCTCCTGGCAATCTTTGCTTATTATTGCGAAGCACATGTTGGGGTGCAGCCCTCAGTGGCCTTGCTGTGCCACTACTTCTACCTCCGGACCTCTCGCGGGACTGCTTCCGCGTGCGCGAGCTTCGTTGCGTCCGGCGGCGCCATTGCCATCTTGAACTCTGGGAAGAGGATTGAGGGCTTCAGGAGCAAGTGGATCTTGGTGGATGCTGGGCACATCCACCCTCGGCTGATCCTGCCCACGGAGCAGCCCACGAGCTCCAGCGACTGGGGTCGAGCGGAGCTCACGGATCCCCGCGCGAAGATGGTGTTGGAGAAGATGGACGCGGATCTGAGGCCGGCCGACATGGCGGCGGCGAAGCTGACCGGCGCGTCGCTGCTGAGGGAGTTCCTGAAGCACCGGCTGGCTCCGCTTCGGCAGTACTCGCTTCCAATGTGGAGGCCCCATCCGAACCCCGCGGCCTTGGCCGCCGGAGACCTGGCTGCGGTTCTCCAATCTCTGGTCGAGGGCAATGTGGCGAGGCTGGAGGGCGCTCCTACGCCCTTGTTCCTCTGCAACGACAGGGAGCAGGTGGTGAAGTCCATGCCCGTCTTCAACGGGGATGGGCCAGTGCCTCTGGAAGCTCCCGAGGAACCGGTGGACGTGCCCTCCGGCGACTCCAGCGAAGAGGAAGAGGGAGGGGAGCGCGGAAAGGGGCCTGACTCTGAGGCGACTGACGGAGAGTCGAGGGCTCCCCTCTCCCGGCGCAGGTCCCACGTTCTCCACCTCTCTCCGAATGATGACGACGAGGATGACGACGAAGATGACGACGAGCAGGACGGCGGGAGCTCGCCCCCGATCCCGAAGAAGGACAGGACCGGGCTGATCTCCCGCGGGTCTCCCCCGGCCCCGGGGCGAACCGCAGACGCACCTTCTGCCTTCAAGCTTCCCGAGGTTGACCCTTCCAGGCGGCTTTCAGGCTTCAAATTTGGCCGGAGGCCGCTTGAGCTCACTGGCGATGACCCGTAAGCATTCGATTCTTGTCTTTATTTCTTGCTCTGCTTCTGAGGCTTGACGTCCGCATCTTTGGAAAGGTTGGCGCCCGCAGCAAAGAGGCCGAAGGGGGCTCCCGAGGTTCCATCCGTGGTGGCTCTTCTGCCCGCAAAGGAAGGTGACCGCGACGCACAGGCTTCTCCTGCCCGGTCGTCCTCGCGATGTCTGGCTGAGCAGGCTGGGGCGAGCTCAGCCCCCACGGCCCAAGTGGCTCCCGAGGTGCTCTTGCCCGCCGCCGCCACTACAGCTGTCGGGGCGCGGCAGACTCCGCCTCAGGATGCTGCGGCTGCGCTGCCGCCTTCTCCTCCTACTCCAACGGCCATTGTCTCTCCGACTCCTTCTGCCGTTCTGGATCGTGCTATTGCTGAGCTAGACCGACTGCGGCCGGATCTTCTTGGCACCGACCCCCGCTTGGTGGCCGGGCGTTTGGAGCTGGCTTCTGGATGGGTTCGCTCCGACGCCTCAGTTCGGGCAGCGCTGGTCCAGGCCTCGATGGCATGTGACGAGGAGAAGCAGGCCGTCCTGGAGGCGAAGGCTGCCCGTGATGCAGCCTTGGGGGAGGTGGTCGACGTCCGCGGTCGCTACAAGGCGCTGGAGGACGAGCTGCAAGGCCTGCGGGATCGGCTCGCGGAAGAGGTCCGCCTTCGCCAAGAGTAGGAAGAAGGCGTGAAGGCTCGCGAGGCAGCCATCGAGGGCCAGGAGGCCAAGCTCAGGAAGCGCCGTGGCCGCCTAGGCGCACTGGAGCAGGAGTTGGGGGCGAGGAAGGCCGAGCTGGATGGCAAGGCCCTGGTTCTTGCCGAGGACCGCGCGGCCTTCACGGAGTTGGAGGCGAAGGCTCGCTCCTTGCTGAGGACGCTTTATGACAGCGGCCTGGAGAGCCCGCTGGCTGGCGCCGAGGACGGCCCCGCCAAGCTGCTTCCCTTCCTGGTTCACGCTCTTGAAGATGTCGCCCTTGGCCTTGGCCCCACGGACGAGGCTGAGGCGCGTGTCCTGTCTTCTGCAGCACTGACGCGGGTCCTCACCCACATCTACCTTCGCGATCCTGGTGTCGACGTCGACAGCCTGCTGGAACCAGTGAGCGGTGAGCGTGCCGGTGCCGCTGCCGAGGTCGTGAAGGGTCGCGCGGAGGCTCTACTGGGGAAGTTCCGAGCCTTCAGCACCAAGCCGGAGCAAGGCGCTGCCGACCCCGCTGCTCCGTGAGGCGAACCCGCTCCGCGCTGCTCCCCCGCCGCCAAGTGACTCCGTCGTGGCTCATGTCCCGCTTTTAATTCCTGCACATGTATCATGCCTTGGGGAGGCATTTAAACTTGCGTTTGGCATTGAAATAACAGTGTGGACTGTAATATTTGCTTTTGAATTCCTTGAGATTAGCGCTTTTCCTTCCTACTTGCTTACGTTCTACGCCGGCAGAGCCCGGCCCCACGCGTACCTCACCCAGCAATAGTCCCGACCGGAAACCAGGACGGGACCAAGGAGTGAGGGGCTACGTGACAAGTTAGGCTCCTGAGTCGCGATGCTCAGAAGTCCCCCTTGGTGCACGAACAGCAAGTAGGGAGGTGTGATGCGGGTGGATCCATCGTTCTACGTCTGCAGAGCCCGGCCGCGCGCGTGCCTCACCCAGTGATGGTCCCGACCGGAAACCAGGACGGGGCCACGGAGTGAGGGGCTACGTGACCAGTTAGGCTCCTGAGTCGCGATGCTCAGGAGTCCCCCTTGACGCTCAAACGGCCTTCGTACCTTGGCTCCGCTCGGGGAGAGACGTGCGACGAACCAGGCCCAGGGGGACCTGGCTGGACGGCCTGCGTCTGGGTGTAACCCAGGCGCAGCCCCCGTGCCCAGCCCCCTCGCGTGACACTCCCGAGGGGAGGCGTTACGATGAGGCTAGACACTGAGCTCTGGGCTCCCTGAGGTTGATGCGGCCCGGGGGCCACCCTCAGTTGTTTATCACCAGCGCGGAGCATAGTGCTACCGTATGTGTACGAGCATAGCCGCTCCTCGGCAGTGTCGTCAGCCAGCGCGGAGCATGGTGCTTCCACTGGTACGTGGGAGGGGGGCCCCTCCGGGAGGAGCCCCCGGGGCGTGTATAGCCCCGCCCTGAGACGTGGCTGGCACGGTAGGGCCTGGTGAGGTGTATCTGGGCACCCGTGAGCCAGCGCGGGACTCACGGGGCCCTACCTCTAGGCGGGTTGCGCCTGGCACTGGGCCTTATCTTGTGATGTGTCCCTGCAAATTTGGTTAGATGTCGGCACTCTACGTCCTCGGGTCCCGGCCCTCGAGCTGGTCTCAGCCGTCGCTGGTATGCCAGGTCGCGCTGCCATGGACAAGGCCAGAGGGTGAGGGCTGGAGAGCCAGTAAGAGCCCTGAGTCGCGATGCTCAGGTGCCCCCCCCTTTAACGTGCAAGTGGTTGGCATGGAGGAGAAGAGGTGCCATGGACCGGCGTCAAATAATCAAGCATGGTGGTCCTAACGCATGATCGGAAATAAACGCAAACGGGATACATGCCACTGGGCCTGGCCCGAGCGGCTTGGGGATCATGCAGCCTGAGGGGCGCCCCCAACAAGGTAAGCTAACAACATGGAACAAAGGGATACACGCCGCAGGGACGGACCCACGCGGCCTGGGAATAATGCAGCTCTGGGGCGCTCCCAGCTGGAAGTAGAACTCGAAAGATGTCACCTGATGATGTTGAGGACGAAGGGGTGTTGGTGTAGCAGGCTCGGGGGGCTGCGGGAGCCGATCCTCACGAGCCCCTAGGCCCAGGGGCCTCGGGAGGCTCCGGAGGCGCTGGCGGCTCCTCGCGGGCCATCTCCATCTCTGCCAGGGCTGCGAAACGCCTAGCTTCTCGTGCCTCCGTGATGCCCCTCATGAGGCGCTGGTACGCGTCAGCCACGTTTGGCAAGCCATAAGGCATGCGAACGTAGCTGTGGGGTGGACCTCCGCAGCGCCCCACTCGCGAGGGCCAGTGGTGCTCCAGAGAGGCAACTCGTTTGAGCCCTGGTATGTCGATGCAGACGCGCAGCCCACCATCCTCGCCTGGATGGGGGGCCACTGCTGGTAGGCGGCGGGCGCCTCTCATGACTCTTGACTCCTGTAGCTCCTGAATGGCCTTGCCGACGAACTCCTGTGGGTCTGGATCTCCTTGCCTTGCTCCTTCTTGAGGGAAACATGCTTCAAAACACGCCTCCATGTGGTGCCCAAGCGCCTCCCTCGTGACCCTAGCTAGGTCGGTGGCCCTCCAGGGGAGAGCCCCCGAGCCCTGCTTGGGGAGGGCGCCGGGCGCGCTTTCCTATGCGATGGAGGGAGGCTCCCCCTGGGCAGGCGCGGGCCCAGAGGGGCCTGCCTCCTGAGTGGTCGAGCTGGACGATGTCTTCTTCTTCTTGGGGGTGGTCTCGGGAAGCCTCCTACTTCCATGACCTGGGTCTTCCAGTGACGCGGCCTGAAAGGCTCGTTCCAGGCAACACACAGCGTCCTTCTCTTCACAGGGCACCGTGATGACTCCGCCACTTCCTGGCATCTTGAGGACGTTGTAGCCGTGGTGAGTTACGGCCATGAACTTGGCCAGTGCTGGGTACCCAAGGATGGCGTTGTACGGCAGGCGAATGTGAGCGACGTCGAAGTCGATGAGCTCGGTGCGGTAGTTGTCGCGTGCCCCGAAGGTGACAGGGAGGCGGACCTGCCCAATCGGGACCGTGGAGCCGTCAGTGATCCCGGAGAAGGGCTTGGTTGGCTAAAGCTGGCTGTAGGGCACTTGGAGGTTGTTGAACGTCTCCACGGACAGGACGTTGAGCCCTGCCCCGCCATCGATGAGGGTCTTGGTGACCACCACGTTGCTGATGATTGGGGAACAAAGCATCGGGAGGACTCCAGCGGTTGCCGCACACTTGAGCTGATCTGCTGAGCTGAACGTGATGGCGCACGCCGACCACCTGAGAGGGCGTGTGGCTTTGAGTCTGGGGAGTACTGCGTTCACTTCGCGGGTGAACTGCTTGAAGATGCGCTGAGAGGCTGGGGCTTGTGCTCCGCCCAAGATGCAGGCGATCGCGCGCGGCTCCTGGAAGCCCCCAGCCTCCTCGTCCTGACGGCGGTCCTTGTTTCTCCTTGGCTGCGGCGGCAGTGGTGGGAGGCCTGCGTTGCCTAGCGGGTGATCCTCGCGAGGCTGATCCCTCCAGTCTCCCTCGCGAGGCGGGTCTTGCCAGCGATCCTCGCGAGGTTGGTTGCGCCACCCTTGGCGCGGCCCACGGTCTTCCCAGCGTCCTACGTTTCTTCCTCCTCCTCGACCGTAGCCCCGGTCACCGCGGTCGGGGCGACGGCCGATCCTTCCTTCACGCACGGCTCGGAGTTCTTGGCATTCGTTGGTGTTGTGGGTGTGGAGGTCGTGGTACACGCAGTACCGGCTGCCCTTGGGAGGTTCGGGCTGATCTCTACCCCGCTTGGTGTCTGGTTCTGCCGCAAGCACTGCAGCCCCCTTGCGCTTCACATCCTTGGCCTTGAGCTTCTTCTCTTCTGGGTCTGTGGCAGGCAGCTCGAGGAGGGAGAGACGCCCCTCCTCAGCCCTGGCGCACTTGTTTGCCAAGTTGAACAGCTCCAAGGAAGTGCACAGGTCTTCATGCATCGCCAGCTCCTCCTTCATCTTGACGTCGCGCACTCCATCGGAGAAAGCTGAGATGATGGCCTCCTCAGTCACCTTGGGGATCTTGAGGCGTGCGTTGTTGAAGCGTTGGATGTACTTCCGCAGGGTCTCCCCGGGTTGTTGCTTGATGCGGCGCATGTCGCTCACGGCGGGTGGCCGGTTGCGAGTACCTTGGAAGTTGGTGATGAAGCGAGTGCGCATCTCTTCCCAGGAGGAGATTGTGCTTGGAGCCAGGTTCAGGAGCCAGGTGCGGGCCCCGTCCTTGAGCGCCATGGGAAACCAGTTCGCCATGACCTTCTCGTCTCCGTTGGCAGCTTCGATGCCCAGCTCGTAGAGCTGGAGGAACTCCGCAGGGTCGGCCGTGCCGTCGTAGCGAGGAGGCAGGTCTGGTTTGAACTTGCCGGGCCACGCGACGCTGCGTAGTTCGGTGGTGTAGGCGCGGCAGCCTGCTGTGGCCACGGGAGGACTTAGGTGATGGAGAGCCTGGTCTTGCATGTCCCCACGCCCTGGAGCAGGGGGATGGTCGCGTCGTGCTGGAACAGGGAGCGCCCAGGCAGCTTCTGGCGGGCGAGGGACTTCTTGGCAGCTCTGTTCTTGCTGCGCTGGCACCTGACAGAGCGGGTCCTGCCCAGGGGCCATGCGCCTTGGGGCCATGGCGTCTTCTTGAGGAGGAGGCAGCCGGGGCGCCGCCGGAGCCTCTTCGCCCGCGCGGGGCGAGGTGCGGTGCAGCGGAACGGACGGCGCAGAAGAGCCCCCTGTAGTGCGGACGAGCTCGGCGACACGGTCGAGCCATTCTTTGTAGACGTCGTCGACGGGATGGTAGCGCAGGAGCTCGTTTGCCGCTATGAGTGCAGCCCGAGCCTCCATGGGTGCGCGGAGCGCGCTGGGCGAAGATCCAGCTGGGGCGAGCGAGGGGGTTGCGGTGCGGCCGTCTTTCCGCACGGACGGATGCTGGGACGATGCTTGCCGCTCGTCCCCCACCGGGCCGGTGGCGGCGTTGACGGCAGGTGACGGGGAACGGCGTGGATGCCCGTCGACAGGGGCCGTCTGGGCGACGCGGGAAGCGAGTGCGGCCCGGCACTCGGCGCGGGCCCGACGAGCATCAGACATGGGCGTGACGGTCGGAGGAGAATGGGGCGGTGGAAGACGAATTCCGGCGCACCCCTACCTGGCGCGCCAAATGTCGGATTTCGGGTTCCAACAGACCCTTGAGGTTCGAACACTGGGGTGCGCGCGGAGATTTCGCCTCCTACCTACCTGCACCCCCCCCCCATGCTAGGATCTAAACTAAGGAAAGAACAACACAAGAGACACAGGGTTTATACTGGTTCGGGCCACCGTTGTGGTGTAATACCCTACTCCAGTGTGTGGTGTGTGGATTGCCTCTTGGGCTGATGATGATGAACAATACAAGGAAGAACAGCCTCGCGAGGGTCTGTTCTTGGCTGGGGCGATGAACTGCTGTGAGGAGTTCAGCCACCTTTCTCTCTCTCTCTCTCTCTCTCTCTCTCTCTCTCTCTGCTCTCCTTTGGCCGACCGACTGACCGACCCTTCTAATGAGCCTCTTCCTTGCTCCTTTTCGTCCTCCCCAGCCATGTGGGTGGCTGGTCCTATTTATAGAGGCCCTGGTCCTCTTCCCAAATATTGAGCGGGAAGGGATCCAACAATGGCGGGCTAATTTGAAGGGGGACAGCAAGTATCAGCTATCCTAACAAAAGTAGTCTTCGCCTGCGCAAAGCTCTGGTGATGACGCCGTCTTGGGCTCCACGGTGACCTCTGTCTCGTAGTCCTCCTGGTCTTGGTCTCGTTGCACCGAAATGGCAACCTTTGCCTGATGCTTCGGTACTCCGCAACTGCGCTTGCCCCCTTTGCACCAAAGAGGAAAGGAGGACGCTGCGCGGGCTAGCACCCGCCTAGCGCCCTGAGCTGTCATGGCTTGCGTCATGGGCACCTCGTGAGGTACCCCGCCTTGATCCCTCCGCCGCCTCGTGAGCCAGCCTGACGAGGCCGTGCCTGAGGAAGCTTCGCGTCGTCCGCCCCGCGAGGCTTGGCCCCTCGCGAGGGTCTTGGGTTTGTGTTGGTGAAGATGGGCCGTGCTGGGCCCCCCTTTGAGCCACGCCGCAGGCCGCAGGCAGGCAAGTCTGGGGACCCCCGTTCCCAAAACACCGACATCCTCCTCCTCGAGCGAGCCCAAGGTGATGGAGGGGTTCGGCGACCGGAGTTTCCGCGGAGGGAGACGCGAGGGGTTTGGATCTGGCTGGATGGGGCGCGGGGCCGGTCGCTTCGATCGCGGTCGGGGACGCGGGCGCTTCTCCTAGTCCAGGGAAGTGGACGGCGACGACATCTCCACCAAAAGGAAGACGGCGTCGGCCTCAGACGACACCGAGCGCTGGGATGAGGCAGCGGAGCGCGCCAAGAGGGCGAGATCTGGGGGGTGTGAGTGGAGAAGAACCCTAACTCCTCCGGATCTGAAGCTGCGCTCGCGTTCAAGAAGAAGCAGGCGCCTGAGAACACATCTCGGGCGATCCCTACCAATCAGGTGCCCCCTTCCAAGGCTTACGATCCATGTGCTATTTGCAAGGCTACTAGTCATTCTCCTACTAGTTGTCCGCAAGCTTTCTGTGAGAGATGCAATAGATTGGGTCATCTAGCTTCGGTCTGTGTTACATTTTGTAGGACCGAAGTATGTCTAGAGCGGGGGTGATTAGACTACTTGACCAAATAAAAACTTAACCTTTTCCCAATTTTCGTTCTTGGCAGATTTTAGCTATTGTAGGACAAGTCAAGCAATCATCACACAATTCAAGCAAGCATGCAAAGAGTATATTGGCAGCAGAAAGTAAAGCATGCAACTTGCAAGAATGTAAAGGGAAGGGTTTGGAGGATTCAAACGCAATTGGAGACACGGATGTTTTTCCCGTGGTTCGGATAGGTGGTGCTATCCTACATCCACGTTGATGGAGACTTCAACCCACGAAGGGTAACAGTTGCGCGAGTCCACACAGGGCTCCACCCAAGGGTAACGGTTGCGCGAGTCCACACAGGGCTCCACCCACGAAGGGTCCACGAAGAAGCAACCACCCACAAAGGGTCCATGAAGAAGCAACCTTGTCTATCCCACCATGGCCATCGCCCACACAGGACTTGCCTCACTAGCGGTAGATCTTCACGAAGTAGGCGATCTCCTTGCCCTTAAAAACTCCTTGGTTCAACTCCACAATCTTGTCGGAGGCTCCCAAGTGACACCTAGCCAATCTAGGAGACACCGCTCTCCAAGAAGTAACAAATGGTGTGTAGGTAATGAACTCCTTGCTCTTGTGCTTCAAATGATAGTCTCCCCAACACTCAACTCTCTCTCATAGGATTTGGATTTGGTGGAAAGAGGGTTTGAGTGGAAAGCAACTTGGGAAGGCTAGAGATCAAGATTCATATGGTAGGAATGGAATGTCTTGGTCTCAACACATGAGTAGGTGGTTCTTTCTCAGAACATGTGAGTTGGAATGGTGTGTGTGTTCTGATGGCTCTCTCACTGAAAGAGAAGGAGGTGGAGGGGTATATATAGCCTCCACACAAAATCCAACCGTTACACAGTTTTCCAATATCGGTGGGACCGAATTAATAAACTCGGTCGGACCGAAAATGTAAACCTAGTGACCGTTAGTGATTTTCGGTGGGACTGACATGCAACTCGGTAGGACCGATATGGTTAGGGTTTGGGCATAACGTAATCTCGGTGATACTGATTACACAAACTCGGTGAGACCGAATTTGGTAATTAGCTAACCAGAGAGTTGGTCAGGCAAACTCGGTGGGACCGATTTGCTCTTTCGGTGAGACCGAGTGGAACTCGGTGAGACCGAAAAGTTACAAAGGGGAAACACTGAGTTTACATTGCAATCTCGGTGGGACCGATTCGCTCTTTCGGTGGGACCGAAAAGTTATGAAAGGGAAACAGAGAGTTTGCAACCCCATCTCGGTGAGACCGAGATCCCTATCGGTAGGACCGAATTGCTAGGGTTTGGCAGTGGCTAATGACAAGTGAAACTCGGTGGCTCCGGATAGGAAGAATCGGTAGGACCGAGTTTGGCTTAGGGTTTAGGTCAAATGTGGATATGGGAAAGTAGTTGAGGGTTTTGGAGCATATCACTAAGCACATGAAGCAAGAGGCTCATTAAGCAACACCTCGTCCCTCCTTAATAGTATTGGCTTTTCCTAAAGACTCAATGTGATCTTGGATCACTAAAATATAAAATGAAGAGTCTTGAGCTTTTGAGCTTGAGCCAATCCTTTTTCCTTAGCATTTCGAGGGTTCCACTTTCACATCCATGCCATGCCAATCATTGAGCTTTCCTGAAATAATCATCTTGTTATAGCATTAGCTCAATGAGCTATATGTTGTTATGAATTACCAAAACCACCTAGGGATAGTTGCACTTTCAATCTCCCCCTTTTTGGTAATTGATGACAACATATAGATCAAAGCTTCGACAAATGATAATAAGCATGAAATATATCGTCGCTTTGAGAAGTATGTGATAAGTAAGAGCTCCCCCTAAATTTGTGCATATTTAAAATTTGCTTTGGACTGCAAATGCACAAAGAGTTAGAGTCATGGGTTACTCTTTCATGTCACATACATCTTGGTGGAGCACTTAAAATGATAAGAATGAAATACATGCACTCATCACCAAGAATAATAAATGATCACATAAGATAATAGCATTAAGCAAGCATTAAGTGTAGCTTATGATCAAACACATGATCATCAATGTCTCACAAATAATGACGTAGTATCTCAAGCACTTAAAACCAAACAAGTTCGAAAAACCACCAAATAAAGCAAGAGAGAAAAGCAACACTCTCTCTCTCGAAGCCTATGATCTATACATCTTCTCCCCCTTTGGCAACAAGTTAGCAAAAAGTTCCTAGAAAATGCATAGCACTAGATCGACGCTCAGGCTTGATCTTCAGGTGGTGGTGGAATCCGGATCACTCCAAGGACGAAGGCTTCGGTAGATGCTGAAGTAGTCGCTGGAGTTGGAGCTGAAGTAGATGCTGGAGCTGGTGGAACTAAGGCTGTGGCTGGTGCTGAGGTGGTGGCTCTTGTGTCAGCAACTGGCATGGCAGATGACCTCGGGCCTCGTGGCACTCTGGCATAGGCATGAGTGGTAGTCCTGCCTCTCCTCTCATGCATGTCCTCCTGGAGCTGCTCCACTGTAGACTGAACTTCCGTTACTTTGACATCCAAGTCGTAGAACTTTTGTTCCATGATTCTCTCTAGGCTCTGCTGATTCTTAGTGAGGGTGGCCAGACTTTGCTCAATCCTCAGCGTGGATGCAATCAAGTAACCAAGCTGCTCTTGTTTAGTCTTCAAGAAATACTCAGATGCCTCCTCTTGAGTTGGCATCTTGGCAGCTTTCTCCTTCCTCGCCTTCTCCTTCTTTGCATATGCTTGGGCAGATGATGGCTCGTTCTCATTCATCACAACTTCATTGTTCTCAAAATCTGGACGGATGGGCAAATGTTCCTTGTCCAATAAATAGATGCCCGTGCCCATCTTGGAGTTGATGAGCTCCTGAATTTGAGGGGCATATCCGCAACTCCTCTTCTGGTCTGCTGCAGTCCTCTTGATTGTTTCCACTATGAGGCTCATCACCTTGAACTTCTGAGGCACATCAAACACATGTAGCAAGTTGATAGCATGGCCTCTGATCATCTTGTGATCTCCAGACTTAGGCAATAAGGTGTGCCTTAGTATCCAATTGATCGTCGGGAGCCCTGACAGAAGGTAATGTACTGAGCCAAACTTGAAGGTATCAAGTGCTTCATTTGGGATCTCCTTGTACATCTTTGACATTGAGTTGTGGTCCATTTTCTTCTTGGCATAGATATCCAAGTCATCATCTTGCTCCTCTGGGGCATTTATGATTTGTGCCCACTCAGCCACTGTAGATTGGTACCTTGTACCCTCAGACATCCATGTGATCCTCCCATCTGGATAAAAGTGAGCTGTGGAGTAGAACTGCATGATAAGTTCCTCGTTCCACTTTGTGAGCTTCTGCCCAACAAAGTCAGCTACTCCACAAGCTATGAAGCTGTCTTGCACTCCAGGATAGTGCTCCTCATTGTCCTTGATGTATGTCCAATCAACCCAACGCATATCACAGACAATGGGATTTTTATCTAGCAGCATTGTCTCATAAAAATCTTGCTGCTCCTTGGTGTGAAACCTGTAGTCCACGGCAGTCCTTCTCCTTGAAGCATACGGGTCTGCTTCTCTCCATTTCCTTAGCCCTGAATCTCTCCTGAGCTTCATATCCTCAGCCACAGGATGAGCATCGTTGTGGTCTGGGATCTTGGGCTTTAGCTTTCTCAGGACATTCTCTTCCTCTTCTTCAGCAACAGTCTCAGGCACTAGGGCCTTGTTCTTCTCAGCTGCAGGAATGCTCCTTGTATTTCTCTTAGGCTTTGGCTTGGAGGCAGCTTTGGGTTTGATGCAGTAGCCCCTGACCTTATGGTATCACCCATCAGCTTGGGTGCCTTGGGTGCTGGTGCAGCTACTTCTTCTTCTTCCTCCTCTTCCATGATGGAAGCTTTGCCAAGCACTCTAGCCACAGTATTCTTCACCCTTTCCTTTCTTTTCTTGCCCTCAGCTGCAACTGGCTCTTGGGGAGTGGGCTTCTCAGTTGAGGCTCTTGCCTTTGACATGGGCTGCCTGCCTGCTGGCCTTTTGATTTTCAGACCTGGCTTAGTGCCTTGAGCTGGCTCAACTCTCTTGGAAGTGGCCTCTTCCTCTGCCACATAGTCCTCATCTTCAGAATCTGAAGTCCTCTTCTTCCTTTGTCTCGTGGCAGCCTTTGGCAAATTGCTAGGAGTGCTCCTGCTGCCTTCATCAGATGAACTGGAGGGACTAGTGCCCTCACTCATCACCACTTGCTGCTCTGACATATTTTGGCTATCACTTTGATTAGACATGCTGCAAACTGACTGCTGACCCTGTGAATAGTTTATAGAAGAGATAGAGTGGATGAGCATCACAAAATGCAGAGATTTTTGCAAAAAGAATGATCCAAAAACTTAGTTTTAGTTTCCCACTGAAATCATCTCGGATCTACCGATTTTCAAACTCGGTGATACCGAAGCAGTTTTGGAACCTAAACTAGTGAACTCGGTAGGACCGAGTCACAGTTCGGTGGCACCGAGACTGCTAGGGTTTCACTGATTTCAAAAATCGGTCACACCGATAAGTAATTCTCGGTCAGACCGAGTCTCACTTGTGCAATGGCAAGAGCCAAATCGGTGGGACCGAGTTTTTCAACTCGGTGGGTCCGAGATGGTTTCGACGGAAACCTAAACCTAGAATTTTCGAATCAAACCTAATCTACGGGCGTTTTGACTGGATAGAAGTTTATCAAACGTGTCTAGAATCAATATGATCACAATGTGCTAGGAATCAGATTGAGGAATAGCACAAAGATCAAGTCCATACCCTAGTTTGGCGGGGACTTGCTACGGCGGCAACGGCGGGGCAGAATTCCCGTTGACGGCGACGGAGACCAGCGACTGGAGGCGGCTGGCGGCGAGAAGACGATCCGGAGACCACGAGGGCAGAGCAGGCTATCGCGCGGGCGAAGGGGTTCGGAGAAATTTCCAAATTTTCCCCGTGACTATATATAGCCCGACCCTGTTGGTGTGACCGAGTGGAACAACTAGGTGGCACCGAGATTCATAACTGCAAGCAGTTACTGAAACTCGGTGTGACCGAAAGGTTCAAATCGGTTGCACCGAGATCGAAAACCTAGATCAACTTAATGATCTCGGTAGGACCGAAAGTGGAGTATCGGTCAGACCGAGAATCATAAAGAGGTTTTGGAAGTTTAAGTCTATGACGAATCGGGGACTCCGAGCGCTCCTCACACAGAGTGGTTCGAATCTGACTTGATCAAATTTTGTGATGCAGCATGAATAGAGTTTGAGACGAGAAAATCATAGATAGCTAGAGAAGGTTCTTAGGCATCCTTGTCCATCCACTTGGCAAAAGAAGATAAAACCAAACAATCAAAACAACAAGTGGATGTCCTCGAATGAGTAAAATATGCAACCAGCATGCTCACACAATAAGATGGCAAATGAAATATGTGACAAGGCATGCACAACCAATTCTAGCATCTATCAAGCAATTTGCGATGACTAGGTCATCTATATATGAGTATATTGACTTAGGAGTCAAGTGAGAACACTTGATCATAGGTCATACTCATCGTTTAAGCTCAAGTGGGGTTACCACTTTTACATAAAGCATTGTTGTGTTCACATCTTTAGAGTTGCTTTAGCTCAAGTCTTAGAGAAAAGCTCCCCCTAGATGTGATATCCCCCCTAAGAGGGATGAACTAACCTTGGGTTATGTCGATGATGACTTCATGTAGATATTGAAGATGTGGATGCTCAATGTTGATGTAGATCTCTTGGAGCTATCCATTTGAGTGAATTGCACTTTCAATACCTACATGGGTTAGTCCCACAAGGAACAAACAAGGATATCCATAGACATAGAGTGATGCACACAAAAGATGATGTCCATGAAAACTTTTAGGTTACCTTGTCCCTTGTCTTACCAACAAGAGGGTTTGTGACTCCTTGAACTAGTGCAAGATGTGGAAGTTGATTGCACTTGTTCTTGCCAAAATGATAAGAGTGAAGTATGTTGGCGGAGTCACCCTCAAGAACTCTCTAGTTCTTCTTCTTTTGGATCCACATCATCTTGATGGGAATCCTTGGAGTTGTAGTCGTACTTGATGAAGTGGAGCTTGAAGTAGTCTTGGGAATCCACTTGACTAAGGTCTTTGGAGCTTCTGCAAATGCATCAATTTCCTCTTGAAGCTTGTCCTTCCCTTTTTGCTTGTAGTCTTGTGGTGGAAGATCATCTTGAGCTTGTGTCCCCTTGAAAGAAGCATACTTCTCTTGTTGAGGGACAAACTTTGTCTTGGGGTATTGATCTTCTTCCCACTCAACTCCATTTGCATTGAACTTTCGTTCAAAACCAACACCTTGATTCTTCCGGTGCATTCCTTGCTTGCGCACAATTTCCTCGAATTGCTTACTCCCGGCAAGGCTTTTGTACACTCCTTTCTCTATAATCCCCTTCAATAAGCTATTTTCTTGCTCAAGTGTAACTTGGCTAAGAGAATCATTAGTGGAATCAAGAGAGCTACTAGAAGTAACAATATTGGATTTAGCATGATCATTGTTACTACTAGAGGAAGAATCTTTCTTGTTAGACTTGACTTGAGGCATGTAAGTGGATAAGAGTAAACGCTTGGCAATGTAAGAAGAACTTTTCTTGCGGAGATCATCATTGATTGCTTTTAAGAACTCATGCTCTTGCTCAAGATTGAGCTTTTAAAAGCATAATTTCTCATGAGCTCTTAAAATTTCTCGATGATCTTCGAAGATGGTTTCATGAGATAACTTAAGAGTGTTTAGTTCTTTAGTTAGGGCCTCAATCTTCTCCTTATCATTGTCATTCGTTTTATCTTGATTAGCATGTTTAATTGACATTTCATCATAGTATTCATCACTAGAGTTGTCAACAAGCAAATCATCACCTAACAAGTCATCTTCATCACTATTGAAATCAACATACTCGGGGTGTGTTACCTTAGGACCTTTAGCCATGAAGCATCTTCCAATTCCTTCATTTGGTGAGTCAAATATGTCGTAGGAGTTGGTTGACACAAGTGCTAGACCGGCAACACCTTCATCTTGAGTATCTTCGGAGTCGGAGTGATAACTTCTCTCGGAGTGGCTGTCGGAGTCGGAGCCGGATACCCATTCACCAACATGAGCTTGGTGTCTTCGTCTTGTGTAGCTCCTTGATGATTTTTCCTTCCTTTCCGAATCCTTGCTTCTCCGTGAGTATCTTCGTTCATAACGATCATCTCTACTCCTTCTCTCTCTTGGTGGTGATCCTTTGCTTCTTCTTCTTGGAGAATCTTCTCTTCTCTTGTAGGGAGCCGTACACTCATTGGAATAGTGTCTGGGTCTTCCACAATTGTAGCAGTTTCGCTCTCGACTAGAAGATCTTTTGTCATTGTAGGACCTTGACTTGAAGCTTCTATCTTTGCTTCTACTCTTGTAGAACTTGTTGAAGTTCTTCACCATTAAGCTCAATTCTTCATTGAAGTCTTGTTTCTCACTTGATGATGTAGGGGCTTCACATGAGGCTTTATAGGCACCACTTGATTTGTTGTGAAGTTCCTCTTTATCCTTAAGTGACATCTCATGAGCAACAATTTTTCCAATCACCTCCGTTGGCTTGAAATCTTTGTAATTTGGCATCATTTGGATCAATGTGCACACGGTATCATATTTTCCATCCAAGGCTCTTAGAATCTTCTTGATGATGAATTTATCGGTCATCTCTTCACTTCCTAAGCCGGCAATCTCATTTGTGATGAGAGCAAGCCTAGAGTACATTTCAGCGACACCTTCACCATCCTTCATCTTGAACTTGTCAAGTTGGCTTTGAAGCACATCCAACATGGATTCCTTGACAGAGTCGGTACCTTCGTGCATATCAATCAAAGTGTCCCAAATTTCCTTTGCATTCTCAAGGCGGCTGATTTTGTTGAATTCTTCGGGGCACAATCCGTTGAAGAGAATATCACAAGCTTGAGCATTGTATTGCAACATCTTCAACTCATCCACGGTAGCTTCACGGTTCGGTTCTCTCCCATCAAAGAAGTCACCTTGCAAACCAACAGACACAATAGCCCAAACGGCGGGGTTATGTCCAAGAATATGCATTTTCATTTTATGCTTCCAACTAGCAAAATTAGTACCATCAAAGTAAGGACCTCTACGGTGATAATTTCCCTCGCTAGACGCCATACTCTCCTAGGTTGTGAAACCAAGGCTATGACCACCAAAAGCTATGGAGATCAAGCAAATGGAGACCAAAGCTCTGATACCACTTGTAGGATCGAAGTATGTCTAGAGGGGGGTGATTAGACTACTTGACCAAATAAAAACTTAACCTTTTCCCAATTTTAGTTCTTGGCAGATTTTAGCTATTGTAGGACAAGTCAAGCAATCATCACACAATTCAAGCAAGCATGCAAAGAGTATATTGGCAGCGGAAAGTAAAGCATGCAACTTGCAAGAATGTAAAGGGAAGGGTTTGGAGGATTCAAACGCAATTGGAGACACGGATGTTTTTCCCGTGGTTCGGATAGGTGGTGCTATCCTACATCCACGTTGATGGAGACTTCAACCCACGAAGGGTAATGGTTGCGCGAGTCCACATAGGGCTCCACCCAAGGGTAACGGTTGCGCGAGTCCACACAGGGCTCCACCCACGAAGGGTCCACGAAGAAGCAACCACCCACAAAGGGTCCACGAAGAAGCAACCTTGTCTATCCCACCATGGCCATCGCCCACACAGGACTTGCCTCACTAGCGGTAGATCTTCACGAAGTAGGCGATCTCCTTGCCCTTACAAACTCCTTGGTTCAACTCCACAATCTTGTCGGAGGCTCCCAAGTGACACCTAGCCAATCTAGGAGACACCACTCTCCAAGAAGTAACAAATGGTGTGTAGGTAATGAACTCCTTGCTCTTGTGCTTCGAATGATAGTCTCCCCAACACTCAACTCTCTCTCATAGGATTTGGATTTGGTGGAAAGAGGGTTTGAGTGGAAAGCAACTTGGGAAGGCTAGAGATCAAGATTCATATGGTAGGAATGGAATGTCTTGGTCTCAACACATGAGTAGGTGGTTCTTTCTCAGAACATGTGAGTTGGAATGGTGTGTGTGTTCTGATGGCTCTCTCACTGAAAGAGAAGGAGGTGGAGGGGTATATATAGCCTCCACACAAAATCCAACCGTTACACAGTTTTCCAATCTCGGTGGGACCGAATTAATAAACTCGGTCGGACCGAAAATGTAAACCTAGTGACCGTTAGTGATTTTCGGTGGGACTGACATGCAACTCGGTAGGACCGATATGGTTAGGGTTTGGGCATAACGTAATCTCGGTGATACCGATTACACAAACTCGTTGAGACCGAATTTGGTAATTAGCTAACCAGAGAGTTGGTCAGGCAAACTCGGTGGGACCGATTTGCTCTTTCGGTGAGACCGAGTGGAACTCGGTGAGACCGAAAAGTTACAAAGGGGAAACACTGAGTTTACATTGCAATCTCGGTGGGACTGATTCGCTCTTTCGGTGGGACCGAAAAGTTACGAAAGGGAAACAGAGAGTTTGCAACCCCATCTCGGTCAGACCGAGATCCCTATCGGTAGGACCGAATTGCTAGGGTTTGGCAGTGGCTAATGACAAGTGAAACTCGGTGGCGCCGGATAGGAAGAATCGGTAGGACCGAGTTTGGCTTAGGGTTTAGGTCAAATGTGGATATGGGAAAGTAGTTGAGGGTTTTGGAGCATATCACTAAGCACATGAAGCAAGAGGCTCATTAAGCAACACCTCATCCCTCCTTAATAGTATTGGCTTTTCCTAAAGACTCAATGTGATCTTGGATCACTAAAATATAAAATGAAGAGTCTTGAGCTTTTGAGCTTGAGCCAATCCTTTGTCCGTAGCATTTCGAGAGTTCCACTTTCACATCCATGCCATGCCAATCATTGAGCTTTCCTGAAATAATCATCTTGGAATAGCATTAGCTCAATGAGCTATATGTTGTTATGAATTACCAAAACCACCTAGGGATAGTTGCACTTTCACATTTCTGCCCTGGGAGTGCATTGCCACCATATGTGCATTTCAAGCTAAAGGGCAGGGATTCCTGTACGTCCCTGATTCTTGCACTGCTAAACATCTCAAGGAGAGATCTACTAGCGTAGTGATTACTACCATAGAAGGGAATGCTAGTGTGAAAGAGCTTGAGGAAGCATTTTCTGATTACATAGGGACAAAATGGCATTGCACTGCCCGCACTATTGGCCCTGACACTTATGTGATGAGATTTCCCAACCAAAGAGATGTGAAAAAGGCATGTTATAATGATAGAATGATCCTCAAATCTTGTGGTGTGGTAGTTAAGATCGTCCCTTGGTCGTCCAACATTGGGGCCAAAGGGATCATGGAGATGGCATGGGTGAAAGTTGCTAATATCCCTCTGGAAAGAAGAAATGAGAGAAATGTTGCTTATGTTTCTTCTCTGGTGGGCGTCCCTCTCGAGATCGACATGGCCACCCTGCACAAGCCAGAATTTGTCAGGGTCCGGCTGGGATGTCGCAACGTGGACAAGCTCCCTGGGGTTGCTAAGGCAGTGTTGGGCACGCACTTCTTTGATTTTTTCTATGAAATCGAGAAGGTGTTGGTTCGTGACCCAGAAAGAAAGAGAAAAGAAGTGCAGATGGAGGAGGGTGTTAACAAATCCCCTTTTGTGAGAACATCCACATGGGGCAAGCATGACCCTAAGTCTGGACACAAAGGAAAAAATGATGGATATAGTAAAAATAGTGGTGATGGGGACGAGAACCCGGTTGATGATAAAGAAGGAGAAAGCATGGAATCTGAGGAATCAGAAGATAACACACTGTTAATTGAAACCATGGCTGTGGAGGCTTATAACAAAGAAAAAGTGCAGGCCTCTCAGGCAATGTTGGGTGTTGATGACACCAAGCATAATGCTGATGAGATTCAGGTAGAAAAAATAATGCTGATACATGTTTTCATGTTGCTGGTATGCCCCATGATGATATAGCTCATTTAAATGTGGCTATGGATTATGAACAGGTGGTGGAACTTGAGGGAGAGGACCTTTCCAAGTTGGAGAATTCAGATTATCTGGTACAATTTCCTGCCTCCCCTTCTGAGGATGTGGGAGAGGTGATTCTTACACCTCCCCTTTTATCTGAAGAAGTTCAGAGGTTTAGCATGAGGAACTTGCAGAATATGGAGGGAAGAATGCAAGGGAGAGCTGTTGCCATTTCCAAGAAGAGAAATTTGGAAGGTAATTCAGCTAACCATAACTCCTTTGATGCACTTGCTAATCCTGAACTTATGATTCGTGCTGTGAAAATGGGGGTAGCTTTCCCTGACAATAACTTCTCTAATGTGGATATTATTAGAGAGCTTGAAATAGTCAGGGGGGAATGGCCAAAACTGAGAGGGGTCAAAATGTGAGGATAGAAGAGGAAGTGATGTATATCACAAATGGTAAGGGGGACCAAACCCCTGTTAGTACTGACTGGGGGGATGGGGAAGAGGACATGGAAGAGCAATTTACCTTGGTCCGGTCTAGGAAAAGGAAAAGCCCTAAAGTGAAAGTGGCTATTTCCAGGCCCATTACTAGAAGTCAAAAAAATTATGTGGAAAGCACACAGGCTGGCAGCCCTGCCCATAATACCAGGGCCACCAGAGGGGGACGAAAGGGGAGAAGATACAAATGATAGGTCTTATTTGGAATTGCAGGGGGGCAGGAAAGAAAGGAATGAGAACCTACCTGTCCCATATGATTAAGGACCATTCCCTTGACTTTCTTTGTTTGCAAGAAACGTTGAAGAAGAATTTTTTGGATAGTTATTTTAGAAAGCTCGATCCTCACAACCTGTTTGAGTGGGAATGGATCCCCTCTATTGGCAAGGCTGGAGGTATCTTATGTGGGGTTCGGAAGAAAAAGTTTGAAGTAGTTGCTTGGAGAAAAGGCAGGTTCATTCTCCAGGTCTCTCTTTATGATATTAATATGAAAAAATATGGACTCTCTGTAGTGTCTATGGAGCAGCCCATGAGAGGGATAAAAATGATTTTCTTAGTGAATTGGCTGATTTTTGTTGCCATATTCAAACTCCTTTACTGATTGGGGGAGACTTCAATATCCTCAAACATAGTGGAGAGAAGAATAAAAGATTGCGTCGAACAGCACATTCTGACCTGTTCAACTCAATCATTAACACTATGTGTTTGAGGGAGATTTATATGAGTGGGGGCGTACACTTGGTCTAATAACCAAGCTCATCCGACCTTGGAGAAATTGGATCGTGTTCTTATGAATAATGAGTGGGAGGAGATGTTTCCTATGGTTAACATGAAGAAGCTCGTTAGGGAGATCTCTGATCACAATGCTCTCTTATTGTACTCTGATAACCATGTTATCAGAGCCCCACAAAAAAGAGAGTTCAGATTTGAAATAAGCTGGCTAAAATCTGAGGAATTTCTTCCTCTAGTTAGCAAAATCTGGAATCAGAATGTGAATGCCACCGATCCTGTTGATATTCTAAATATCAAGCTAAAAAGATTTAAGAAGTTTTTCAAAGGCTAGGGATCGAATAAATTCGGTCATGCAAAGAAAAGGAAGCAGGAGATTAGAGAAGAACTTGCATTCATTGAGAAAAAAGAAGAGGAGGGGGAGATAGACCATGAACTGTTCTATAGGAAGACTTATCTCCTTGTGGAGATGAATGAAATTCTTGTCAATGAGGAGCTTTTTCTGCTGCAGCAATCTAATGAAAGATGGCTGATGGGGGGATCGCAACACCGCCTATTACCAAAAAATTGCTAACGGTAATAAGCGTCAAAACACTATACATTCGCTTCATGTTGGGAGTACGGTGATCGAGGGGACTGAGAAGCTGCTGGAGCATGCCACTGATTTTTACAAAAATCTTTTTGGGCCGGCTCAGGGGAACATATTCCACCTTGACCCTGATATTTGGGGGGCTGAAGAAAAGCTCGATGAGCTCGACAACGAGATTCTTAATAGGCCTTTCATAGAGGAAGAAGTGAAGAGAGCCTTGTTTTCCATGAAAAGTAACAGGGCCCCTGGCCCAGATAATATCCCCGCTGAATTTTACCAGCATTGCTGGGAGATAGTGAAGAGTGATATCATGAGATTGTTTACTGCCTTTCATGCTGGGGAACTTGATGTCTGTAGATTGAACTATGGCATTATTACTTTACTGCCTAAAATCAATGGGGCAATAAAATTCAGCAGTTTAGGCCGATCTGCCTGCTAAGATGTCCTTACAAGCTGATAACTAAGGTGCTGGATAACAGGGTGGCCCCCTTTGCTGATAAGTTGTTTAGTAGACACCAAAATGCATTTATCAAGCATAGAAATATCATGGATGGAGTATTATCTTTGCATTAAATTCTGCATCATACTTACATCAAGAAGAGGGTGGGTATTGTCAATAAGCTTGATTTCGAGAAAGCGTATGACAAAGTGAATTGGGACTTTCTTTTGGAATGTCTCGAGATGAGAGGATTTGGTCCCACATGGTGTGGGTGGATTAAGAGTGTTTTGGTCGATGGCACAGTAAGTGTGAAGTTGAACAACGTTATGGGCCCATATTTCAAGAGCTTTAAAGGGGTTAGACAAGGGGATCCGGTGTCGCCCTTCCTTTTTAACATTGTTGTTGAGTGCTTGTGTAAAATGGTGCTGCAGGCACAGAAGAATAATTTAGTTGTTGGATTTGCTCCGGACCTTGTTGAAAAAGGAGTGGCCATATTGCAATACGCAGATGATACAATCTTTTGTATTGATCATGATCTAGAAAAGGATGTGAACATGAAGTTGTTGTTATACATTTTTGAGCTCATGTCTGGGCTCAAAATCAATTTCCAGAAAAGTGAGATCCTGTGTGTAGGGGGGATGATGATATCCTTAAGACATATGCTGATATTGTCGATTGTCAAATAGGGCACTTTCCCATGAAGTATCTGGGGGTGCCAGTGACCTTTTCTTCTTTGTGAGTAGCTGACTGGGACTTTTTAGAGTCCAGATTCATTAAGAGATGTGACTCTGGCCTGGGGGGCAATGCCTCATCTGGGGGGCGCTTGACACTGCTCAATGCTAATATTTCTAGCATTGCTTTTTATTACATGTCCATGTACCTTTTATCTAAAACTATTCTGGCCAGGATTGATAAATGTAGAAGGAGATTCTTTTGGCATGTGACCCAGAATAAGAAATGGTACTACCTTGTTAAATGGACTAGAATTTGTAGATCCAAGAATAAAGGAGGGCTGGGTGTGAAAGACTTACATAAACAGAACCTTAGCATGCTTACTAAATGGTGGTGGAAGTTAGAAACTAAATCCGGCCTATGGCAGGATATTGTGAAAGCTAAATATTTCGGTAGGGCTACTATGGCTGACATTAAAATGAAGTGCAATGATTCACCATGCTGGAAAGCTATCATGAAAGTGAAAAATCTTTATATGGCAGGGAGGAGAGTAATTGTACAATCGGGGAACATTGCTAGGCTGTGGATTGACCCCATTGGGGACAATATCCCTCTGGCTGAGCAGTTTCCCCGTCTTTTCTCGATCTGCAATTATCCTCAGTGCACTATTGATAAATGCTTAAATGCTGATCTGTCCTCATTTTTCAGAAGGAGGCTGAATGGTGAGCTTTTTGATCAATGGGCTGTGGTTGGTAATATGGCCAGGAAAGCATGTGTTTCAGATGCCTCTGATGTGATCAAATGGGGCGTGGGTGGTAGAACCTCTTTTACTACCAAATCGGTGTACTCATTCCTGGAAAAGAATGTCGCTGGGTGTGATTACAGATGGATCTGGAGTGCCAGAATCCTCTCAAAATTCAAATATTCCTGTGGCAACTTTTTCAGGATGCTGTCCTGACTAGGGATGTGATGAAACATCGCGGTTGGAAAGGGAATCCGAAATGCTCTTTTTGCGAAGGAAGAGAGACCGCGCAGCACTTGTTCTTTGCTTGCCCTGTTGCCAAGATAACCTGGAGAACAGTGGCATGTATGTTTGGCACTACTTTATGCCCTGATAATATTTGGCAGGCCTACTCTTGGTGTTTTACATTCCTACCTGGGGGGAGTTCTATACAGCAGGGATCGCTGCTGTATGATGGGCGATCTGGTCATGTCGCAACAGGGCCACCTTTGAGTTCAAACCTCTTACGAGCCCGTTTGAATGTATTTTCTCTACCTGTGCCTTAATTTGCTATTGGGCAGGAATGATGAAGCAGGATGACGCGACTACCATGAGGGACGGCGCGAAGATGCTGAAGGAGAATGCGTCGATGATGATGAGGATTTGTGCTGCGAACCGTGAAGAGGCGACCTGTTGATTCTGCTGGAGATGTGTCCATGTGGTTTAGTTTGATGCTTGAGCTGCTCTCCCCTGCGTGGGACTGAACTTATTCTGCTCGACTGTTGCGAGCTTGTGTTTTGTGCTCTTTTGGGGTTGTTTGACCCTTGTTCTTAGCTTCAGAGATATGGTGTCGTCGGGTTTTCGCCCCACAGTGAGTAATCTCGATGGCGAGTGCTCACAGTGGGTTTCCCGGCGATGCTTTAAACTCGGTTCCCCTTTTCTCCTCTTTGGACTGTTGTATTTCCATTATGTTGCAGTAATGGAAAGGGGTAATGCCCGGTTCAAAAAAACCCAAGTTTATCAATCTTTTCGGCCGAGCCACGACGCCCAGATGTTTGAATTTCATTCCCATTTCTTGCATGGGACCTAGAAATTCACCCAAGGACACACATGTGATTTTTCAACCAACTTTGGTGCACTGGAGCATGTGCTTGTAGTTCAAATTTGAATTATGCACATTAAATGCCCAGAAATTCAATTAATGTATAAAAAGGCCAAACGAACCAGGAATAATTCCCAAATTTAGCACGATACTTCTATTTGGTCTAATCTGCCTGTGTAAAAAATTAAGGCAGGAGAAGGCAGTGTACGTATGTCATTTCGCACACAGAGGTGACATGTTCCCTCTCGGGACCACGAGCCTTCTTAAGAGAAGCTCCAGTTTGCAAGAAGCTTGTACCAAAGCTTGTCCCAATTTGGCCAAAAACTTTACCACATCATGTTGGTGCCATGTCATGACACCATGCCAAGTTTCATGATTTTCAGGCGTGTTTTCGATTACAGGAATTAAAAAACCAAGTTTCTCAATCTTTCCGGCCGAGCCACGACGCCCAGATAGTTGAATTTCATTCCCATTTCTTGCATGGGACCTAGAAATTCAACCAAGGATACACATGTGATTTTTCAACCAACTTTAGTGCACTGGAGCATGTGCTTGTAGTTCAAATTTGAATTATGCACATTAAATGACCAGAAATTCAATTAATGTATAAGAAAGTCCAAACGAACCCGGAATAATTCCAAATTTTAACACGGCACTCATATAGTTCTATGTTGCCTCTATAAAATATCAAGGGGGAGGCAGCGTATATCGTTTCGCACACAAAGGTGACACGTTCCCCCTCAGGAACCACGAGTCTTCTTGAGAGAAGCTCCGGTTTACAAGAAGCTTATACCAGAAACTTGTCCAAATGTGGCCAATTTTTTACCACAACATGTTGGTGCCATGAAATGACACCATGCCAAGTTTCATGATTTTCAGGCGAGTTTTGAATTTCCAGTAATTTAAAAACCAAGTTTCTCAATGTTCCTGGCCGAGCCACGATGCCCAAATGTTTGAATTTCATTCCATTTCTCGCGTGGGACCTATAAATTCACCCAAAGACACACATGTGATTATTCAACAAACTTTGGTGCACTGGAGCATGTGCTTGTAGTTCAAATTTGAATTATGCAGATTAAATGCCTAGAAACTCAATTAATGCATAAAAATGCCAAACGAACCCAGAATAATTCCAAATTTAAACACGACACTCATGTAGTTCCATGTTCACTGTACATAAATGTTCTTGCAATTCAAACACTATCCTTTCCCTCCGTAACACCATTTTGTCTTTCAAAACATAATGAAAAAATCAGGTATACCACAAACAATTTACTAGAAAGAATCGTGTAGGATGCGATATAAAATATCTTGGCGCACCGTCTTGTCTGGCTTACACGGGAAGCTTCGCCATCTACAGTCCACCGCCCCCGCTTGAACAACACTTGCGCGCCAGTTTCTCGCGGCACCGAGCGAAATTTTTCTTCCACCACGGAAATATCTATCTCCCCGCCCCCTCCCTCCCTCCAAAAGCCACATTTCCACTATCCCTCCTTGCTTTCCAAGTTCAAACCTTCACTGCTGCTTACTGGCAGCTCAGCCTCCTCGCCGGTGACCCTTCTTCTTGCAGTGCTACCTCCTCGCCGCCTACCCTTCTTCTTGTAGCGCCGCCTCCTCGCCGCCGACCCTTCTTCTTGCAGCGCCGCCTCCTCGCCGGTGACCCTTCTTGCTACGCGGCCTCGTCGATATGGTCAGGTAATCCACACCCCACCCACACCATCCTCCTCCTTCCCAGTCCCACATGCCACGACCGACAGCGCGACATCTTCCGCCGAAATCACTGCCCCTCCTCAAATTAAGCGCCGCCCACAGCCATTTTGCATGCAGTATAACATGGAGCTCCGTAGCATCTGGCAGCGGAGAAGCAAATCGCGGCCGCACGCGCGCACGAGGTCGCTATGGCTGCCATGCGTGCCGACCTCCAGATCTTGGAGGAGCACCTTGTCTTCGAGGCCACCATTGACACCGCCACACGGTTGTCTACTTTAAAATGCAGTTCATGTTGTTTTCTCGAGGCCACCGCTAGTTTCTTCTAGTGATTTGTCCTCTATAATGTTAATATGCAATCTGATGTTCAGTTAACAGTTTGGGCCTCTGAAATGTAATGTCCAGTTAACAGTTTGGTCCTCTGAAATGTAATGTTAAGTTAACAGTTTGGTCCAACAATTGCTACATTTCGTAATACTATTCTCAAGCATTCTTTGTTTTGTTAACTGTCTTATCTTCTAGTACATGTTTCTATTCTGCAATGTCATGCTCAGTTAACTGTTTTGGTTCATTTGTCTGCTGTCCATTTAACTATTTGGTTCAATTCTGCAATTTGATTTTCATTTGCTGTGCGTACAATTTTGTATTGTTATGCATGTGAAATAAATCGAATTTGGTTGTACTCAATACATATTCTACTGATAGTATGGCAACTCTCAGTTAACATGATCAAGATCTTCCTTATGTATGTTGCAGGGAAACAATGGGAGACACTATGGTTTACCATGGAGGTTTGCTCATGCATGGTCCTTTCGCTAATAGCACATTATTGTGCAGTTGTAGTAATCATTATAATATTTAGGTTTCTTACAATTTGGTCTTGCACATGTAGGTCCTACTGTCAGAGGCTTAGACCCACTGTTCGACCAATTTTGCATATGAGGAAATGAGATGTCCATGAATATCAATCAAGTAAAGAAACTCGAAAAGATTGTTAGGATGAAGAAACTTGCAATGAATAGCAAGATCTTTGTTTGGACAATGAAAAAGACATCAGTCAACTATAGGATGGTACTAACTCTTTTACCTTGTTTTTACCCCTTGTGTCATTTCAAAATTTATAACAACGATTTATGCATATCTTTGTTTTCAGTACTTCTCAAAGCAGTTCACCGATGATTACCTCTCAAACCACCTGCATGGTCAAGAGGTGAGGAAGGTATTCATTCAACACCCACAGAACAATATTGAAGTCTTCCTGAAGAGGACAAAGGTTGGGCGGCAAATTATCCATAGCCACTTGCCTAAAGTTACAAGGACATTCAACATCACTGAAGGCTAAATATTTGCCTTTCGCTTCTGCAGTTTCCCAGATGAGATTCATCTGTCTATTTACCGTGTATGATGCTACTTTCCAAAGGTTTTCGATGTTGCATGTGAAACTTGGTGCTGTTGTGTAATGGCATAAGTGAGGGCCAAAGCTATCTGATGTAATTCGATTATGAAATCCTGGTTGTCGTTGTACGGATATGAAATATCTGGTGTGTTATATAAGAAATATAAATTTGATTAGTACATGGATTATCAATAATAGGCTAATTACCCTGCTTATTGGGGTTTTCTATTGCAGACAGTTACTCAGACAACACTGTGGGCGATGAACTCAAACAACTCACACGGTTTCTAGAAAGTAGGTGTGTTCGATCAACTAACAATCACACACGGCTTCTGGCAGAGAACTGTTTGCGTTAGGCCACCTTGGAAAAATGTTTCCACGCAAAAAACTGTGTATGATATACATACGAATGGAAATGTTTTTCTGGGATTTGCCGTGTGGGATGTACATACGAACGGAAACAATTGATTTTCGATGCCTCGCCAGATCGCACACAAGCTCATTTTGCCCCAGCCTGTGTGCCAGGAGGGCCTATCCCCGATGGTTTCTGGGTCATGTGGGAAAGATCCCCCTATCGCCCATACTCACTTAGCAACGGTTCCAAACGCCGTTATGGAAAGGGGTTAAAACCGTTTGTATAGCAGGTCTCTGCACTAGTGTCTACTCGTTCCCAAGCGGTGAAGATGTGGGAGCAGCAGGGTCGACATTGGAGTTTGGTGGTGCAGATGGGCCTGACGCAGAATCGTGATGCAGTGAAGCCATCGCTGGTGAAGTGGCATCGTCTTCTTCATCAATGACTCTCGTAACAACAGTTGCAGCCGAAGATGAATACTCTGAATCTTCAATGCAAGGAATTGGACACCAGCTTGCAGATTGTGGAGGCCTGGTATCAAACTTGAAATGTTCCATGAAGCCTTCTTCGTGAAGATCGTCTTCAGAACAGAGCAGCGTGAGGCTCTTCCAAGACCGCCGACAGGCTTCATGCGTAATGAATGAGTTCTTGGTTGCTAAGTTGCGAATGCGATTGACATCAAAAAGAAGACTCTGCATCTGGCGCTTTAGCCAGTCATGATGCCTACCATGCTTCTGATGAAGGGATACAAGAATCTCTCTATCATTTAGGGAACGAGCACGCTTCTGAGGCCTTTGAGCTACCGTGCTGGCTGTGGCATTAGTGTTGGCTCGATGCGGTAGGCGAAGCTGACTAGCAAGGGGACCAGCAGGAGCAGGAGGATTGGGCACATGAGTACCTTCAATTGGCTGAGTGAATCTTTGAAATTCAACATTGCATTCATGGACTGGCTTCTTGGCGGGCTCAGGGTAGATGGCTTCATATGACATATCAACATCAGGCAAGAATACAACATGGTTGCGTGCTGAAGCTTGATAGTTGATAGTTGAGTGAAGCTTTATCAAGCGCATGACCCATGGTGCATAAAATTTGAGGCCAAATAGATCAATTCCAGATGAGGCCAACTGACGAATGAAGAAATCTTGTGTATTGAACCTGATGCCATTGATGATCTAGAAGACCAATGTCTTCATGGTGCCTTCAAGCTTGGCGTCAGGAGAATTCCCTTCGATAAGCCACAGAGTATGCCTCGGAATATGATAGACGGTGTGGGGCACGTACTCAAGGTCCTTGACATACAATTCCTTGGGATATACCGCATCATTGGGCAATGGCTTCATCATGCTGAGCATCTGACTCATGTTTGCCTCTGGCTTCTGGAAGACACTCTGCAGCTTTTGCACATGGCATTGATAACCTGGTTCATATAGATCTCCAAGAGTGGGCAGGGAAGCTAGCTCGATGGTATCCTGAGCTTTGGCTTCATGATGGACATCTCCTGTCATCCACTCAAGGACCCATGTCTTCGGATCCATGTTGTAGCCAGAAATGTGAAGTGTGGCATAGAACTGCAGCAGAAGCTCTTCATTCCAATGCTCCTTGTTAGTTATAAATTGGAGTAGCTCAACTTCGCGGAAGAAATCCAGGGCTTCTTCAAGGCATGGCAGCCCAGCAATGGCGTCGCAATCAAGACGTTTGTGAGGAAAGATCATTTCTTCATTGTACAGAATGCAAGAATAGTAGCACCTTTGCTGGTGGCTCTAGAACCTATCAGATGAGATCTTTGTCTTCCTGAAGGGATTCTTGGCCTTGTCTAAGAAAGTGGTGTGCTCTCTGAAGCTGAGCACACTGAAGGAACCTCTTGTGGTGGCAGCAGTTGGAAGCCTTGGCAGCCTAGGCTTTGGCTTATGCGTTTGAGGCCTTTGCACCACGTGATAGTCATATTGAGGACTAGGAGCAGTAGGTGGAATCAGGATGGCCACCGAACAGTAACAGGCTCACCACAGTTGTAAGCACGTTCCATAGTGTGAGGCACAGGGGGAGGAATGGCTACATCTAAGGTGGTTGGTTGCGCATTGTCTTCTGTGGCATCAATGACTTCAGGCTCCACATTATCTTCAGCCATGACAACGTCATTGGCTTTAGTAGTGGTGGTGGCGGCAGCTGTATTAGCCTCAGCTTCAGTGGCTTCATGGACGGGAGGGTCTGGCACAAGTACTTCTTCTTCTTGGACAACAGGATCACTAGCAGGGGAAACAACTTCACGATCTTCTTCTTTTTCTTCATCGGCTGATGCAGCCGGAATGTCTTCAGCCGCTTTGGCTTCAGATTCTTGAGCAGACACGGAAGGGGTGGCTTTAGGGAACACTTGACGTGCTACTGATCTTGTGTTTTGCACATCCTCTTCAGGAATGCTCGACGTGGAGACCTGGGGCCTAGCACCTCTGCGAAGCCTTCGGAAAGAGGGCGATGCCTTTGGTGAAGGAGTGGTCTTCTCCATGTCTTCAGGTGTAGTTTGCAGGGTCTCGAGCACCGGAGTGGTGACATGAGCTGGTGGCGTGCGAGGAATCACTTCATGCAATGGGGAGTTTGGGTGTTGCTCTTCCCAGAAGTCATCATGAGCGATTGGCGTTGTGGGACCGCCAATGCTTATCAGTTCACTGCTCATAGGAGCAGGCGATGATACCGGGTTTGATTGGATCTGAGGAAGGACTTCATCATCTTCAACATTGTGATCATGACCAATTTCTTCAGCTGCAGTGGAGTCAGCAGCTGGAATATCTTCAGACTCATGAGCCTCTGTGGAAGCAGGCTCATGCACAACGACACGACGCTCGCGATTGGTGGAAGCTGGCAGTGCAGCAGAGATAGGCTCAACCATAAGTGGTTCTTGAGGAGCAGAACGTTCCTTGCATGAAGACTTTGAAGACTTAGTCTTCAGCTTTTTCTTGGAGGGAGCAGCATCATAGGTGGCATGGTGCTTCCTTTTCTTGGCTTCGGCCTCAGCCTACTTGGTCTTCTTTTGCTCAGAAGCTGTTGAGGGAACCTTTGGCTTCATGCCAGTCATACTAGCAGGGAAGATAATGCTTGGCCTTTCCTGCCTTGGGGCTTCGGGTTCAGCTTCAGTAGGATTCTTCTTCTTCTTAGCATCCAGCTTGGGGTCAATGCCTGGACACCCAAGTGCCTTTCTCTTCACAGCTTCATTGTGAGCCTAGACGCATTTTTCAGCGTAGTACTTCATGCACTCACGAGAGCCTTTGGCTTCCTCACGCTTCTTGTTGAACTGAGCCTTGAGGTCAATCATCATCTGCATGAAGTTTTGAACATCAACAATGCTGAGTTTTGCCATATGCTTCTTGAACTGGGCCTTCTCATAGTCGAGTTTGTTCTTCAACTCGACGATTTTCTGAGCTATAGCAAGCTCCTTGGCAATGCTGCCTTGAAATGTGATACTTATGTCAATGGGCAGTTGTAGATCATCGATGGTAAGAGTTGGATCTTCAAACCACTCGTCAATGAAGTTATTGAGGATATCTGCATCAAACAGAGGCAAGTCCTTGAAGATTTCAGCCTCTTGCTTGCTCTTGATGAGCATCATCAGCAAGATCTTCAGTGCTAGACAGATCAATAACATTCTCTTCATTTCGCAGAATGCTAGCTGGTGTGAGGTCATGGACAGAAATCTTCTTGGGCTTCTTGGATTTCCTAGAGATGTGAGATTTATCTTCAGACTACACACTGGATTCAGGAGGTGCAGATTTCAATGGCTTCACTCTTGAAGCTTTTGGAGTAGTTTAAGATTTTGAAGCCTTAGACTTCTTCTTTGGCTTCAGAGCTTCAGGATCATCCTCATGTTCCTCTTCTTCAGCAGCCCCTTGGACAATGGCCCTTTGGGCAACAATGTGAGAGAGAAGCCAGTCAAGATTGTTGAAGGGGCCAATGATGTTCTGATTTGCTTCATGACTGCCATCCGGCCTAGGAGAAGCTGGACTAGGATTGAAGTCAATACCCAGTTCCTTCTTGTTCCGGAGAGTAGAAGCTCTAGCAAACTGAAGATTTTGCTCAAATAGTTCATCACCACGACACCATCAGAGATTGGAGGCGTCGACATTCTAAGGTTGTGGTCCTCTGACCATGCAAGGATAGAATCCCATGGTAATGCTTTAGCCTTTGTCTTGGGGATCAGCTTCGTGTATACAATTTCCGCCCAAGGTGGCCTCACAGCGTTCTTCTTAGCATACTCAGGGGTGACAAAGTGGTATTTGAACCATTCCTATGCCCAATATCTTCGAATCCATTGGACTCGAGTCTTTTGTTCTCCATATGTTTCCTCTAGATCAGACTTGTATTGCTCATAAATATCTGGTGGCAGGTCCATAGCAGTGTTGTCCCGGCGCTGTCTGCCACCCTTCTTTGCAAATTTGCTTGAAGCCATTGGAGTCAAACAGAAAGGCTTCACAGTAGTGTTTGGCTTCAATCTGCTTGTCAGACAAGAGTTGGCTTCAGGAGATTCAATGTGATGTTGTAAGAACTCTGCAAATAAATGCAGACTATGAGAACCAAGGGATTCTCCCACGGATATGTACCTGTGACAACATTAGAGATGCGAGGGAACGGGAAGAGGTCATATGCATTCTCAGAAGATTTTGAAGATAAATTAGGTTGAAGACATTGACCTCATAGTGCAAAGACATTCACTTATCGATGTGAGTGGGTTCCAGATTTGTACGAATCCATGAATAAGTACAAGTGAGGAATCTAACTAGTTGTAATGCATAAGTGAATGTTTTTGCAAGATATGAGATGCAGAAACAAAAGGATCTGGATTTGGAAGTGTAGAAAATACTTTTGGAAGATGTGGATAGTTCCAACGGATCAAATAAGCAGTAAAAACAAGTTTTTATTTACTGCTCGACGAACTGCCAGACGAGGCGGAAGGAGGCCGAGCAGTTCAATCTCCCGCGCCCTAACTTGGCAACGGAACACACCTACGGCGATGGAGAAGACGATGTCCGCGGCCGGCGTGAAGACGACGTCAGAGAGGTTGCAGCAGCGAAGCGCTTCGTCTCCGGCGTCGACTGATGCTAGCGGTGGCGCTAGTGTTTCAGCGAGATGGCGAGGTGGGAGAAGAAATATTGACTGCATGGGGTGGAGTACTTATAAGGTGAAGGGGCAGCGCAGTGCAATTACGCAGGT
This sequence comes from Triticum urartu, assembly GCF_056163025.1. Taxonomy (NCBI): domain Eukaryota; kingdom Viridiplantae; phylum Streptophyta; class Magnoliopsida; order Poales; family Poaceae; genus Triticum; species Triticum urartu. Next base: position 164,209,416 of record NC_141876.1, read on the forward strand.
GCCCCTGGCGGTTCACATCTAATGGACACGTGGCAAGCATGTAGCTTATTGAGAGTTGAACCACGTTCCCACGCGCTCTTGGTTTGTCAGGTGGTCATTCTGGCTTCTCTAGTATTCAGGCAAAAAGGATAAGAGCATTAAAAACCGTTTTAAATGAGTGCCTCTGTATGTTCAGCTGACAAGGACACAGTGAAGACATTCGACACATGTCAACAGAATGCATATGAAGAGACAGAGAGAGTTTGAGGGATAAGCACAGAAGGGGTTAGGGTCCGATCACATTCACTTAGCGCAAAAAATAGCAAATTGAAGACATAGGTATAAGTGAATGTTGTAGAGGACAGAACACATATATATGAATATCAGTGAAGACCAAATCAACATTGCGAAGATAAACTTTGAAGTCAAACCAATGTTGAATACAAACCAAATACGAAGATAATGCAATCATGACGCCAAATGAAAATCTTCAAGAAAGTGTGGTGGTGCCGTTACCCACCGTATAGGAAATATTAGACCCCAAACACAGTGCACAACTATCATGGAACTCTGAAGTCAAATTCCACATTAATGTATTCACACGCAGAGGGTAAGTCTTCATGAATTGAAGATATACGCTACTTTGTGTGTTACGCACCTAAGTCATCAATATGCATAAGCGTTAGGATGTGTGTCCATTCACAGGACATTTGAGGATTCTAAGATATTTAGCTCACACCGTAGCTTGCAAAACCTTTTCTCATCCAAGGGCTTCGTGAAGATATCTGTTAGTTGCTCTTCAGTGTTGACGTGAATGATATCAATGTCTTCCTTCATGACATGATCTCTGAGAAAATGATGACGGATCTGAATGTGCTTTGTCTTCGAGTGCTGAACTGGATTGTTGGCAATCTTGATGGCGCTTTCATTGTCGCAGTAGAGTGGCACATGCTTCAGGTTGATGCCATAATCCTTGAGAGTTTGCTTTATCCAGAGAAGCTGAGTGCAGCAAGATCTAGTAGCAATGTATTCAGATTCAGTTGTGGAGAGTGATACACGGTTCTGCATCTTTGAAGACCAACAGACAAGTGATCGCCCAAGAAAATGGCATGTTCCTGATGTGTACTTGCGATCAACCTTGTCACCAGCATAATCAGCATCTGAGAATCCAACTAGATCAAACTCTGATCCCTTTGGATGCCATAATCCTAGCGGTGGGGTGTGAGCCAAATATCTAAGAATTCACTTCACACCGAGGTGATGCGATTCCTTTGGCGCCGCTTGGAATCGGGCACACATGAAAACTCTAAGCATAATATCTGGCCTACATGCACATAAGTACAATAAAGAACCAATCATGGAGCGGTACACCTTCTGATCGAACTCTTTACCATTGTCGTCAGGGCCCAATTGACCTTTGGTTGGCATTGGCGTCGTGTACCCTTTGTAGTCTTGCATTCCAAACTTCTTCAGGCAGTATTTGAGGTATTTCTCTTGTGATATGAAGATGTCATTTCTCTGTTGGCGAATTTGAAGACCAAGAAAGAATTTCAGCTCTCCCATCATGGACATCTGATATTGCTCTTGCATCATATGCCCAAACTCATCACTGTATCTCTTGTGTGTACATCCGAAGATAATGTCATCCACATAGATTTGGCACACAAATAGCTCTCCATCATATGTCTTCGCGAAGAGAGTGGTGATACGTCCATTTTGCATCATGCTTTTATATCGATATTTATTGCATTATGGGTTGTTATTACACATTATGTCACAATACTTACGCCTATTCTCTCTTATTTTACAAGGTTTACACGAAGAGGGAGAATGCCGACAGCTGGAATTCTGGGCTGGAAAAGGAGCAAATATTAGAGACCTATTCTGCACAACTCAAAAAGTCCTGAAACGGAAGTCAGTTTTGGAATATAGATAAAAATATTGGGCGAAGAAAGCACCAGAGGGGGGGCCACCCACCATCCACGAGGGTGGGGGCGCACCCTACCCCCTTAGGCGCGCCCCCTGTACCATGGGCCCCCTCGCGGGCCTCCGGTGCCCATATTTGGCTATATAAAGTCTTTTGCCCTAGAAAAAATCATAAGCAAACTTTCGGGACGAAACACCGCCGCCACGAGGCGAAACCAATCTAGAGCTCCAGCGGAGCTGTTCTGCCGGGGAAGCATCCCTTCGGGAGGGGAAAATCATCACCATCGTCTTCACCATCGATCCTCTCATCGGGAGGGGCTCAATCTCCATCAAAATCTTCACTAGCACCATCTCATCTTAAACCCTAGTTCATCTCTTGTATCCAATCTTTGTCTCAAAACCTCAGATTGGTATCTGTGGGTTGCTAGTAGTGTTGATTACTCCTTGTAGTTGATGGTAGTTGGTTTATTCAGTGGAAGATCATATGTTCAGATCCTTTATGCATACTAATACCCCTCTGATTATGAACATGAATATGATTTGTGAGTAGTTAAGTTTCTTCCTGAGGACATGGGAGAAGTCTTGCTATAAGTAGTCATGTGAATTTGGTATTCGTTCGATATTTTGATGAGATGTATGTTGTCTCTCCTCTAGTGGTGTCATGTGAGCGTCGACTACATGACACTTCACCATTGTTTGGGCCTAGGGGAAGGCATTGGGAAGTAATAAGTAGATCATGGGTTGCTAGAGTGACAGAAGCTTAAACCCTAGTTTATGCGTTGCTTCATAAGGGGCTGATTTGGATCCATATGTTTCATGCTATGGTTAGGTTTACCTTAATACTTCTTTTGTCGTTGCGGATGCTTGCAAGAGGGGTTAATCATAAGTGGGATGCTTATCCAATGAAGGGAAGTACCCAAGCACCAGTTCACCCACATATCAAATTATCAAAGTAACGAATGTGAATCATATGAGCGTGCTGAAAACTAGCTTGACGATAATTCCCATGTGTCCTCGGGAGCGGTTTTGTCCAGGCTTGTCCTTTGCTACAAAAAGGATTGGGCCATCTTGCTGCACATTATTTACTTTTGTTACTTGTTACCCGTTACAAATTACCTTATCACAAAACTATCTGTTATCGATAATTTCAGTGCTTGAAGAGAATACCTTACTGAAAACTGCTTATCATTTCCTTCTGCTCCTCGTTGGGTTCGACACTCTTACTTATCGAAAGGACTATGATAGATCCCCTATACTTGTGGGTCATCAAGACTCTTTTCTGGAGCCGTTGCCGGGGAGTGAACCGCCTTTGGTAGGTGGAATTTGGTGAGGAAAAATTTATATAGTGTGCTGAAATTTACTGTCACTTGTTACTATGGAAAGTAATCCTTTGAGGGGCTTTTTCGGGGTATCTTCACCCCGACCAATAGATCAAGGAGTTGCTCCTCCACCTACTGAACCTACTGTAAATGTTTACTTTGAAATTCCTTCGGGTATGATAGAGAAACTGTTGGCTAATCCTTTTACAGGAGATGGAACATTGCATCCCAATTTGCACTTAATCTCTATGGATGAAGTTTGTGGATTATTTAAGCTTGCAGGTATGCCCGAGGATGTTATCAAGAAGAAGGTCTTCCCTTTATCTTTGAAGGGAAAGGCATTGACATGGTTTAGGCTATGTGATGATATTGGATCATGGAACTGCAACCGATTGAAATTGGAATTTCATCAGAAATTTTATCCTATGCATCTGGTTCATCGTGATCATAATTTTATATATAATTTCTGGCCTCATGAAGGAGAAAGCATTGCTCAAGCTTGGGGGAGGCTTAAGTCAATGTTATATTCATGCCCCAATCATGAGCTCTCAAGAGAAATTATTATTATTCAAATTTTTATGCTCGGCTTTATCTCAATAATCACTCCATGCTCGATTCTTCTTGTACTGGATCTTTTATGGTGAAGACTATTGAATTCAAATGGGATTTATTGGAAAGAATTAAACGCAACTCTGAAGATTGGGGACTGGACGAAGGTAACGAGTCAGGTATAACACCTAAGTTTGATTGTGTTAAATCTTTTATGGATACCGATGATTTCCGTGAATATAGCACTAAATATGGACTTGACTCTGAGATAGTAGCTTCTTTTTGTGAATCCTTTGCTACTCATGTTGATCTCCCTAAGGAGAAGTGGCTTAAATATCATCCTCCCATTGAGGTAAAAGTAGTTGAACCTATTAAAATTAAAGAAAAGACTATCACTTATAATGTTGATCCTATTGTTCCTACCGCTTATATTGAGAAACCACCTTTCCCTGTTAGAATAAAGGATCATGCTAAAGCTTCAATTGTGGTTCGTAAGAGTAATACTAGAACACCTACACCCTCTAAGCAAATTAAAGTTGAACCTAGTATTGCTGTGGTTAAGGATCTCTTGTCCGATAATATTGATGGGCATGTTATTTACTTTTGTGATGAAGCTGCTAGAATTGCTAGACCTGGTACTAAAAATAAACATAGATCTATTGTAGGCATGCCTGTTATTTCTTCTAAAATAGGAGATCATTGCTATCATGGCTTATGTGATATGGCTGCTAGTGCGAGTGCAATACCTCATTCTTTATATGAAGAAATTATGCATGATATTGTACCTGCTGAGATAGAAGGTATTGATGTTACAATTAAGCTTGCCAATAGAGATACTATTTCACTGATTGGGATTGTTAGAGATGTTGAAGTCTTGTGTGGGAAAGTTAAATATCCTGCTGATTTTCTTGTTCTTGGTTCCCCACAAGATGAATTTTGTCCCATTATATTTGGTAGACCCTTTTTGAATACCGTTAATGCTAAGATAGACTGCAAAAAGGATATTGTTTCTGTTGGTTTAGGGGATATGTCTCATGATTTAAATTTTGCTAAATTTCGTAGACAACCACATCATAAAGAATTGCCTAGTAAAGATGAAATTATTGGTCTTGCTTCTATTGCCGTGCCTCCTAATGATCCTTTAGAACAATATTTGCTAGACCATGAAAATGATATGTTTATGAATGAAAGAAGAGAAATAGATGAAGTATTCTTTAAACAAGGACCTATCTTGAAACACAACTTGCCTGTTGAAATTCTAGGAGATCCTCCTCCACCCAAGGGTGATCCCATGTTTGAGCTTAAAACATTACCTGATACTCTTAAATATGCTTATCTTGATGAAAAGAAGATATATCCTGTTATTATTAGTGCTAGCCTTTCAGAGCAGGAAGAAGAGAAATTATTGAAAACTCTGAAGAAGCATCGTGCTGCTATTGGATATACTCTTTGATCTTAAGGGCATTAGTCCCACTCTATGCCAACACAAAATAAAATTGAAGAAAGACGCTAAACCGGTTGTTGATCACCAACGACGGTTAAATCCTAAGATGACAAAAGAAATACTAAAGCTTCTGGAGGAAGGTATAATTTATCCTGTTGCTAACAGTCAGTGGGTAAGTCATGTCCATTGTGTCCCTAAGAAGGGAGGCATTGCTGTTGTTCCTAATGATAAAGATGAATTGATCCCACAAAGAATTATTACAGGTTATAGAATGGTAATTGATTTCCACAAATTAAAATAAGCTACTAAAAAGGATCATTACCCTTTACCTTTTATTGATCAAATGCTAGAAAGATTATCCAAGGATACACATTTTTGCTTTCTAGATGGTTATTCTGGTTTCTCTCAAATACCTGTGTCAAAAGAGGATCAAGAAAAGACAACTTTTACTTGCCCTTTTGGTACCTTTGCTTATAGACGTATGCCTTTTGGTTTATGTAATGCACCTGCTACCTTTCAAAGATGTATGACTGCTATATTCTCTGACTTTTGTGAAAAGATTGCTGAGGTATTCATGGATGATTTCTCTGTTTATGGGACTTCTTTTGATGATTGTTTAAGCAACCTTGATCAAGTTTTGCAGAGATGTGAAGAAACTAATCTTGTTTTGAATTGGGAGAAGTGCCACTTTATGGTTAATGAAGGTATTGTCTTGGGGCATAAAACTTCTGAAAGAGGTATTGAAGTTGATAAAACTGAAGTTGATGCTATTGAAAAGATGGTGTGTCCTAATGACATTAAAGGTATAAGAAGTTTCCTTGGTCATGCCGATTTTTATAGGAGGTTCATTAAAGACTTCTCAAAAATTTCCAGGCCTCTAACTAATCTCTTACAAAAAGTTGTTCCTTTTGTCTTTGATGATGATTGTGTAGAAGCATTTGAAATACTTAAGAAAGCCTTGATTTCTGCACCTATTGTTCAGCCTCCTAATTGGAATTTACCCTTTGAAATTATGTGTGATGCTAGTGACTATGATGTAGGTGTTGTTCTAGGACAAAGAGTTGATAAGAAATTAAATGTTATCCAATATGCTAGTAAAACTCTAGACAGTTCCCAGAGAAATTATGCTACTACTGAAAAAGATTTTTTAGCAGTTGTATTTGCTTGTGATAAGTTCAGACCTTATATTGTTGATTCTAAAGTAACTGTTCACACTGATCATGCTGCTATTAAATATCTTATGGAAAATAAAGATGCTAAACCTAGACTTATTAGATGGGTTCTCCTACTACAAGAATTTGATTTGTATATTATTGATAGAAAAGGAGTTGAGAACCCCGTTGCAGACAACTTATCTAGGTTAGAGAATGTTCTTGATGACCCACTACCTATTGATGATAGCTCTCCTGATGAACAATTAGCTGTCATAAATGCTTCTCGTACTGCTCCATGGTATGCTGATTATGCTAATTACATTGTTGCTAAATTTATACCACCTAGTTTCACATACCAACAAAAGAAAAAGTTTTTCTATGATTTAAGACATTACTTCTGGGATGACCCACACCTTTATAAAGAAGGAGTAGATGGTGTTATTTGACATTGTGTACCTGAGCATGAACAGGAACAGATCCTACGCAAGTGTCGGTCCGAGGCTTATGGAGGACACCATGCTGGAGATAGAACTGCACATAAGGTATTGCAATCCGATTTTCATTGGCCTACTCTCTTCAAGGATGCCCTTAAGTTTGTCCTGTCTTGCGATGAATGTCAAAGAATTGGTAATATTAGTAGACGTCAAGAAATGCCTATGAATTATTCACTTGTTATTGAACCATTTGATGTTTGAGGCTTTGATTATGGGACCGTTTCCTTCCTCTAATGGGTATACACATATTTTAGTTGTTGTTGATTACATTACTAAGTGGGTAGAAGCTATTCCAACTAGTAGTGCTGATCATAACACCTCTATCAAGATGCTTAAAGAAGTTATTTTTTCCGAGGTTTGGAGTCCCTAGATACTTAATGACTGATGGTGGTTCACATTTTATTCATGGTGCTTTTCGTAAAATGCTTGCTAAGTATGATGCTAATCATAGAATCGTATCTCCTTATCACCCACAGTCTAGTTGTCAAGTAGAACTGAGCAATAGAGAGCTTAAATTAATTTTGCAAAATACTGTTAATAGATCTAGAAAGAATTGGTCCAAGAAACTTGATGATACATTATGGGCCTATAGAACTGCATATAAAATTCCTATGGGTATGTCTCCATATAAAATGGTTTATGGAAAAGCATGTCACTTACCTCTAGAACTAGAAATAAGGCATATTGGGCCGTTAAAGAGCTCAATTATGATTTCAAACTTGCTGGTGAGAAGAGACTATTTGACATTAGCTCACTTGATGAGTGGAGAACCCAGGCTTATGAGAATGCCAAACTATTTAAAGAAAAAGTTAAAAGATGGCATGAAAAAAGGATACAAAAACGTGAGTTTAACGTAGGTGATTATGTATTGTTATACAACTCTCATTTAAGATTTTTTGCAGGAAAACTCCTCTCTAAATGGGAAGGTCCTTACGTTATCGAGGAGGTTTATCGTTCCGGTGCCATGAAAATCAACAACTTCGAAGGCACAAACCCGAGGGTGGTGAACGGTCAAAGAATCAAACATTATATCTCAGGTAATCCTATAAATGTTGAAACTAATGTTAGTGAAACTTTAACCCCGGAGGAGTATATAAGGGACACCTTCTAGAACATTTCAACCTCCGAAAAGGAAGAGGTATGTGGTACGGTAAGTAAACCGACTCCAAAACAGTCCAAATAGCAATTTTTCTCCGTTTTGGAATATTTAAGAAAATAGGAAAATAAGAAGCGGTTAGGAAAGGACACGAGGCATCCACGAGGGTGGAGGGCGCGCCCCCTGCCTCGTGGGCACCTCGTGTGCCCTCCGGACTCCGTTTTGTTGCACGATACTTCTTTTGGTCGGTAAAAATTCATTATATAATCTCCCGAGGGTTTTGACTACCATACCACGCAAATATCTCCTATCTTTGTTTCGAGCTGTTTTTCTGACAGATCTAGATCACCATGACATCTTCAAGCGCCCCCAAGGACAAGTTTTTCGAGAGGGTCAGCAACCCCTACCTCGCGGAGGTGCTGTAACACCCTCAAACCATTGAGTTGCATGAGGGGGTGCTGCACATCCGCGATGTTGAGGGACCAAGGAGGACCGGAAGCGTGGAGACAAGACTCGAAGAAATGGAGCAACAAGTTTTCAAGTGCTAGGTGATGGTGGAACGCGGACTCGACGCCAACCACATGATGATCGCGGAGTTCACCAACATTCACAAGTTGGATGCCAAAGACATTGGGGAGACCATCTTCAAGCTTCACGGGAAAATCGAGCACCTCCAAGCCCAGATCTACGACCTGCAAAACCAAAACTGTGAGTATGAGTATAGATTCAAGAGGATGAGTTTGGCTACAGATTCGAGGTTCCCGGAGACTCGATCATCCTTCTATGATGGTGAGCCTATGCCTTGGAAGATGGACGACAAGCCTACATCAACAACAACTCCATCATCACTACCACCAAAGGAGAACTGAGTATCGGGTATGTGAACTCCCCTTGGCAACTGCCAAGCTTGGGGGAGTGCCCCGATATCGTATCACCATCACACTTTTATCTTTACCGTTTTTCTTAGTTCGATCCTTTTGGTAATATCTTGATCTAGTAGGATAAAGTTTTAGTATGATCTAGTTTTGAGTTTTGCTTTATGATCCTTCTATGTAATCGAGTCCGTGAGCTATATATAATAAAGATTAGTTTTGAGTCAAGGGCTTGGTTATCTTACTATGATCTTGAGGGAATAAAAGTAAGAATAAAAATAAATAAAGAGATCATATTGATCTTATGGAGAGTAATGACTTCACATATAAAGAGTATGATGAATTAAAAGTTGTTGAGAGTTGACAAACATAGTTTTGGTCATCCTTGCAATTAATAGGAAGTAATAAAGAAAGAGAGGTTTTCACATATAAATATACTATCTTGGACATCTTTTATGATTGTGAGCACTCATTAAAATATGACATGCTAAAAAGTTGATCTTGGACAAGGAAGACAACGTAATGGGTTATGTTTTCTTACATCCGAAATAAATTATATTGTCATGGATCATCCAACATGTTGAGCTTGCCTTTCCCCTCATGCTAGCCAAATTCTTTGCACCAAATAGAGATGCTACTTGTGCTTCCAAATATCCTTAAACCCAGTTTTGCCATGAGAGTCCACCATGTCTACCTATGGATTGAGTAAGATCCTTCAAGTAAGTTGTCATTGTTGCAAGCAATAAAAATTGCTCTCTAAATATGTATGATCTATTAGTGTGGATAAAATAAGCTTTATACGATCTTGTGATATGGAAGAAATAAAAGCGACGGACTGCATAATAAAGGTCCATATCACAAGTGGCAATATAAAGTGACGTTATTTTGCATTAAGATTTTGTGCATCCAACCATAAAAACACATGACAACCTCTGCTTCCCTCTACGAAGGGCCTATCTTTTATTTTTGTCATATGTTTTATGCAAGAGTAGCGGTGATCTTCACCTCTCCTTTTTATACTTTATCCTTTGGCAAGCACTGTGTGTTGGAAATATCATGATATATATATAGCTAATTGGATGTGGGTTTTCATAAACTATTATTGTTGACATTACCCTTGAGGTAAAAGGTTGGGAGGCAAAACTATAAGCCCCTGTCTTTCTCTGTGTCTGATTAAAACTTCATACCCATAAGTATTGCGTGAGTGTTAGCAATTGTGAAAGACTAAATGATAGTTGAGTATGTGGACTTGCTGAAAAGCTCTTATATTGACTCTTTTCTGATGTTATGGTAAATTGCAATTGCTTCAGTGACTGAGATTATACTTTGTTAGTTTTCAATGAAGTTTCTGATTCATACTTGAAATTGTGAATGAATTGTTACTTTAGCATAAGAAATCATATGACAATATATATGTATATGTTGTTGTTCTAAGAATGATCATGATGCCCTCATGTTCGTATTTTATTTTATCGACACCTCTATCTCTAAACATGTCGACATATTTTTCGTTATCGGCTTCCGCTTGAGGACAAGCGAGGTCTAAGCTTGGGGGAGTTGATACGTCCATTTTGCATCATGCTTTTATATCAATATTTATTGCATTATGGGCTGTTATTACACATTATGTCACAATACTTATGCCTATCCTCTCTTATTTTACAAGGTTTACACGAAGAGGGAGAATGCCGGCAACTGGAATTCTAGGCTGGAAAAGGAGCAAATATTAGAGACCTATTCTGCACAACTCAAAAAGTCCTGAAACTCCACGGAAGTCAGTTTCAGAATATATAAAAAATATTGGGCAAAGAAAGCACCAGAGGGGGGCCACCCACCATCCATGAGGGTGGGGGCGCGCCCTACCCCCTGGGCATGCCCCCTGTCTCGTGGCCCCCCTGGCAGGCCTCCGGTGCCCATCTTTGGCTATATAAAGTCTTTTGCCTAGGAAAAAAATCATAAGTGAGCTTCCAGGACGAAACACCGCCGCCACGAGGCGGAACCTTGGCGGAACCAATCTAGGCCTCCGGCGGAGCTGTTCTGCCGGGGAAGCATCCCTCCGGAAGGGGGAAATCATCACAATTGTCATCACCATCGATCCTCTCATCGGGAGGGGGTCAATCTCCATCAACATCTTCACCAGCACCATCTCATCTCAAACCCTAGTTCATCTCTTGTATCCAATCTTTGTCTCAAAACCTTAGATTGGTACCTGTGGGTTGCTAGTAGTGTTGATTACTCCTTGTAGTTGATGCTAGTTGGTTTATTTGGTGGAAGATCATATGTTCAGATCCTTTATGCATACTGATACCCCTCTTATTATGAACATGAATATGATTTGTGAGTACTTACGTTTGTTCCTGAGGACATGGGAGAAGTCTTGCTATAAGTAGTCATGTGAATTTGGTATTCGTTCAATATTTTGATGAGATGTATGTTGTCTCTCCTCTAGTGGTGTCATGTGAACGTCAACTACATGCCACTTCACCATTGTTTGGGCCTAGGGGAAGGCATTGGGAAGTAATAAGTAGATGATGGGTTGCTAGAGTGACAGAAGCTTAAACCCTAGTTTATGTGTTGCTTCGTAAGGGCTTGATTTGGATCCATATGTTTCATGCTATGGTTAGGTTTACCTTAATACTTATTTTGTAGTTCCGGATGCTTGCAAGAGTGGTTAATCATAAGTGGGATGCTTGTCCAAGGAAGGGTAGTACCCAAGCACCGGTCCACCCACATATCAAATTATCAAAGTAACGAACGCGGATCATATGAGCGTGATGAAAACTAGCTTGACAATAATTCCCATGTGTCCTCTGGAGCTCTTTCCTTTATATAAGAGTTTGTCCAGGCTTGTCCTTTGCTACAAAAAGGATTGGTCCATCTTGCTGCACCTTATTTACTTTTGTTACTTGTTTCCCGTTACAAATTACCTTATCACAAAACTATCTGTTACCGATAATTTCAGTGCTTGCAGAGAATACCTTACTGAAAACTGCTTATCATTTCCTTCTGCTCCTCGTTGGGTTCGACACTCTTACTTATCGAAAGAAATACGATAGATCCCTATACTTGTGGGTCATCAAGTGGGATCTAGAGAGCCAGGTTTGCATCCTTTGCTCTTCAGGGAGTCTTTGAGTGTGTCATACCAAGCGTGAGGTGCTTGTTTGAGGCCATACAGTGCCTTATTGAGTTTGTAGACCATGTCAGGATGCTTTGGATCTTCAAAGCCAGGAGGTTGGGCAACACATACTTCTTCTTCAATTTTGTCGTAGAGGAAAGCACTCTTCACATCCATTTGGTACAGAAGGATGTTGTTGTGATTAGCATATTCTAGCAGTATACGAATGGCTTCAAGCCTAGCCATGGGAGCAAAGGTTTCATCGAAGTCAATTCCTTCCACTTGTGTGTAACCATGAGCAACGTGACGAGCCTTGTTTCTTTCAACTTGACCATGCTCATCTTGCTTGTTGCGATAGATCCATTTGGTGCCAATAATATTGTGCTTGCGAGGATTAGGACACTTAACTAGCTCTCAGACATTGTTCAGCTCAAACTATTGAAGCTCCTCTTGCATTGCTTGAATCCATTCAATTTCCATGAAGGCTTCATCAACTTTCTTGGATTCAGATATAAAAACAAATGCAAAGTGCCCACAGAAGTTTGCTAGTTGCGTAGCTCTTGAATGAGTGAGTGGACCAGGTGCATTGATGCTATCAATGATCTTCTCAATTTGGACTTCATTCGCAACCCGAGGATGTGCTGGATGAAGACTTTCCTCTTGCTGATTGTCATCTCCAGCTTCAGCATTATCTTCAGACTGAGCATTGTCTCCGTGTTGATTAGGTGCTGAGATGATGAGTTCTTCTTTAGCCTATTCCTCAGTGGGTATGATTTCTTCAGTATCCTTTAGCTTGATGGATTCACTTGGTGTAGCTTCATCTAGCACATTTGGCAGGTGCTCTCTTTGTGAGCCGTTAGTCTCATCAAACCGCACATCTATAGTATCAACCACTTTATAGTGAAAGAGGTTCAAGACTCTGTAGGTGTGCGAATCCTTTCCGTAACCAAGCATAAAACCTTCATGTGCTTTCGGTGCAAATTTTGAAGTGTGATGTCGATCCTTGATCCAACACCTAGCACCAAAGACTTTGAAATAGCTGACGTTTAGCTTCTTACTAGTCGGAAGTTCATAGGATGTTTTCTTGAAGAACTTATGAAGATAAACTCTGTTGATGATGTGGCAAGCAGTATCAATGGCTTCGGGCCAGAACTTTCTTGGAGTCTTGTACTCATCAAGCATTGTGCTTGTGATGTCTACTACGCAACTTTATCCTTGTAGACGCTGTTGGGCCTCCAAGTGCAGAGTTTTGTAGGACAACAACAAATTTCCCTCAAGTGGATGACCTAAGGTTTATCAATCCGTGGGAGGCATAGGATGAAGATGGTCTCTCTCAAACAACCCTGCAACCAAATAACAAAGAGTCTCTTGTGTCCCCAACACACCCAATACAATGGTAAATTGTATAGGTGCACTAGTTCGGCGAAGAGATGGTGATACAAGTGCAATATGGATGGTAGATATAGGTTTTTGTAATCTGAAAATATAAAAACAGCAAGGTAACTAACGGTAGAAGTGAGCGAAAACAGTATTGAAATGCTTGGAAACAAGGCCTAGGGTTCATACTTTCACTAGTGCAAGTTCCCTCAACAATGATAACATAATTATATCATATAACAATCCCTCCACGTGTAACAAAGAGTCACTCCAAAGTCACTAATAGCGGAGAACAAACGAAGAGAATATGTTAGGGTACGAAACCACCTCAAAGTTATTCTTTTTGGTCGATCTATTGGGCTATTCCTATAAGTGTCACAAACAGCCCTAGAGTTCATACTAAAATAACACCTTAAGACACACATCAACCAAAAGCCTAATCTCACCTAGATACTCCAATGTCACCACAAGTATCTGCGGGTTTGATTATACGATATGCATCACACAATCTCAGATTCATCTATTCAATCCAACACAAAGAACTTCAAAGAGTGCCCCAAAGTTTCTACCGAAGAGTCAAGACAAAAACGTGTGCCAAACCCTATGCATAAGTTCACAAGGTCACAGAACCCGCAAGTTGACCACCAAAACATACATCAAATGGATCACGTGAATATCCCATTGTCACCACATATAAGCACATGCAACACATACATCAAGTGTTCTCAAATCCTTAAAGACTCAATTCGATAAGATAACTACAAAGGGAAAACTCAATCCATTACAAGAAGGTAGAGGGGGAGAAACATCATAAGATCCAACTATAATAGCAAAGCTCGCTATACATCAAGATCGTGCCAAATCAAGAACATGAGAGAGAGAGATCAAACACATAGCTACTGGTACATACACTCAGCCCTGAGGGTGAACTACTCCCTCCTCGTCATGGAGAGTGTCGGGATGATAAAGATGGCTGTCGGTGTCAAAACCGGCGGATCTCGGGTAGGGGGTCCCGAACTGTGCGTCTAGGTGGATGGTAACAGGAGGCAGGGGACACGAAGTTTTACCCAGGTTCGGGCCCTCTTGATGGAGGTAAAACCCTACGTCCTGCTTGATTAATATTGATGATATGGGTAGTACAAGAGTAGATCTACCACGAGATCAGAGAGGCTAAACCCTAGAAGCTAGCCTATGGTATGATTGTATGTTGTCCTACGGACTAAAACCCTCCGGTTTATATAGACACCGGAGGGGGCTAGGGTTACACAAGGTCGGTTACAAAGGAGGAAATATACATATCCGTATTGCCTAGCTTGCCTTCCACGCCAAGTAGAGTCCCATCCGAACACGAGACAAAGTCTTCAATCTTGTATCTTCATAGTGCAGCAGTCCGGCCAAAGGATATAATCCGGTTGTCCGGAGACCCCCTAATCCAGGACTCCCTCAGTAGCCCCCGAACCAGGCTACAATGACAATGAGTCCGGCGCGCAGTGTTGTCTTCGGCATTGCAAGGCGGGTTCTTCTCCAACTTTCAAGTGTTCGTAAGCAGTGTCCGGCTCCATAAATGTTGAACCTCTTGGCTTCTGTGCCCAACAAGGGCTATCTCCCACGCGTCGAATGAATACGAGGCGCCAGGGCGTTTTTACATTCGCCCCCCTAGCCAGATAAATAAATTGTCTATTAAAGGGACGGGGATTCTTAGATCCGATCCATATCATCCTCCCCCAACAAGAATTCATCAGAGCGTGCTTCGGAAAGATCCATTCCAGCATGGCCGACCTCCGCAGCTCCTCCTCCCGCCCCTGTAGCCCTAAGCCCGGTTATTGGGAGAGGTGTTCAGTCCCGCACAGTCGATTAGTCGAGCTGCAGACTAAGGGATTTCTCTCTCCGGAGTATATGGTGCCCGTTCGAGCCGGGCTCGCCACCTACAATGGCGGGGCGCAAGCGGAGAGCCTTCCTTGTCCCTCCATGGGGGAACGAGTCTGCCTTGTTCCTTATTTACTAAGGGGGCTCGGATTTCCAGTTCATTCGTTCATCCACAGGCTCCTGGAGTTCTACGGCCTCCAATTACACAATCTCACTCCTGCCTCCCTTCTACATATCGCCGGCTATGTTGCTCTCTGCGAGTTGTTCCTGGGCTGCGAGGCTCACTTCGAGCTATGGAAAAGGCTATTCTGCCTTGTCCCTCGCACACAGAGGGAATCACTTTATCAAGTGGGCGGAGCCAAAATATGGCGCATCACCGATACTGGATACCTGTCCGGTACCCCGAAGAAGCCGTCCGAAGACTGGCCTTCATAATGGTTTTATATGGAGGACGTCCCCCTTCCAGACCCTGTTCGACGGGGTCTACCTGAGTTCAACAATGCTCCTCTGAAGAAGCGCCGAAGTTGGCGCCCACGGAGCCCCTAGGCGGAAGACAACGGAGAAGTCCTCTATCTGATGAACCGGATCAAAGCACTGGCTCGATCAGTATTGACAATAATCAAAGTTATGTCGATTTGCATAATGCGGGGAGTGCAGCCACTTCAATATCGTGGGCACCCTTTGTGGTGTTATAACGGGGCGGATGACGCCACCAGCTGTGGGCGTAAGGGTCCGAACAATGCTGCCGCTCTAGCAAAGATTCTGTCTGAACTGTTCAAGGGTGAGGAAGAGGAGTTCACCCGCATTAAGCCACAAGATGGATTCTCCATGTACAATCCTCCAAGCTGGGTAAGTTATATCTCCCTGCTCCCATTTTTCCTGCATTCTTAGTCATAAGTATTCACCTTGCCACTTTGCGGCAGGAACTGCGAAAAGCCATAAAGGAGGTCAGCAGCCCTTCTCCACAACCAGAGGACCCTGACCGGGCCCTTGACTCTGGACTTGAAGAAAATCCGGTTATCTCTGTGGAACTGATAGATCGACAGTTCTATTAGTTAAGCTGCGACGACGCGCTGGTGGCCATTACGGCCGACTATCCCGGACTGCTCCCTGCATCGCAGGTAAGAAAAATCAAAAAGTCCCAACTCCAAAACTAGGATCCCCTTTTAGGCACTTCACCCACCATATACACATGGCATCTTTTACAGGGAAGGCATTCGGGACGCCCTGCCGAACCCACAGCGGCTCACCAACAAGAGGTGTCGAGGCTGGGTAGGCCGAAAAGGAAGGCGGTCAGGACGGAGACGCCAATGCAAAGGTATAGGAAAAACCCCACTCCGTGGTTGTCGTCTTTCTCAAAATGTAATGACGCCCGCGTTTCTTTAACAGAAAGAACGCTCGCCGGAATATGTCTGGCGATGCTGCCAATCAAGCTTCCACTAGTCGGGCGCCAAGACCGGACATGGAGGCGGAAGGTGATATGGGGCAGGCGCCGGATAATCCCCCTACAGAGGATGCGGATAGATTATCCGCTACAAACTCAGAAGTGGAAAGCGCCATGAATCATAGGCACCATCGGGCCGTACTCCGCGACGCTTGTTTCTCACTAGAGGCGTTCGACGCCTTCAATTCTGGAGAGGCGTACCTCCGTACTGCTCAAGATGGTCTAGCCACAGCCACGGATCAGTATGTAAAGGATGTATGGGTGAGTAAATCTGACGATTTATATGTATCAGTAGCCCCTGAGACTTGAAACAGTTAGCAGAACTGATTTAAGGATCATCTTTAATGTGCAGGTTCGTATAGAGAAGAATACTAGGCTGTCCCAGGAGCTGGAGGAATGCAAGACCCAACTGGGGGCCGCTCTTGCCGCATTGCAGGAACAGAAAAAGCCTCCCGCTGGTAACATTTACTTTAAAGAATGGTGGTTACCATATAGCGTGCGGCGTGTCTGCAGATCTAACAATTGATTTTGCAGATGAGTCCGGAGAAAGTCCGGGGGACCAGCATATTATGCAACAGCTAGAGGCTGGCAAACGTGTGCTGACTAAGGTTATGCTGGAGAAAACAATCTCCAAGACGCCAACATTAAGCTGAACGTGGAACTAAAAGACGTTCGGGGCCAGCTTGCGGACTCCGAGAAGGAGAATAAGCGGCTTCGGCGCGGCATTTTCAGTAAGTGTTTGAATGAATCATTTTTAAAAGAGTTCGGCGAAGAAGCTACCTAACAGTGTTATGTCTGTAGGTATGCTGACGGGTCGTCCCGCGGAGGAAATGCCCAGGTCTGTGGGTGATCTTCTGTCCGAGCTGTCACATCTGCATGAACAAGTTCGGCAGGTGATGCAGAGTGTTACCCAGGCCTTGTGGCCGTCCGTCTCCCTGCCAGAAGGCGTTGCGGAGAAGCTGAAGGGAGCATGGCGGTGCTTCCGTTTATGGAAGATATCAGCCTGCCGACAGGGTGCCAGAGAAGCCTGGGCCATGGTGAAGACGCGGTATACCAAGGCAGACCCAAATCACATGGCCGAGGTCGGACCTGTGGGGCCCAACGGAAAAGAGATCGCCGTTAGCTTAGTTTATAGGCAAGTAGAATTAGCCGCAAAGTATTCTCAACAGGATTGTAAGCTGGACCGCCTGTTGGATGGTATAGAGGAGGAATTTAGTCAGTCCGCATGACTATGTAATTAAAATGACATGTATAATGCCTTCTAGCCGGATTGTAGATCATTTGTCTTTGCGGACCTTTTCGCTTCAACCTCCGGGCCTGATAGTCCGAAGTGAATCCGAATACCCGCTCAGTTATATAAAACCGGGGTATGCGTGGAGACCAGGCGTAGGGGTCATTAGTGCTTTATCAGACAAGTGACCAACTAGTTATGTTATATTACATGGGTAGTAAGAAACATCTTCCAGGGAGAATAGTTCTGTTAAGGGTTCCTTTCCCTGGGTAAGCATGCCCTAAAGTGCATGTCCGGACTGCGATAAGAAACGCAGAAAAAGCATCTGGGGGCAGATATGGACAGTAAATAAAAATCATCTTTTATTCACCGACCGAATATTCCCTTAAGAACGCTAGCTTTCGGCTTCACCCAATCTGAGGTACACATCCGGCTGACCGGCAGTAACAATCGCAGAGGTTCTCCCCTTATGCCCTAACCGAATTAACGGGAACGTAGGGCATAAATACAAGAGCCAGGCAACCCATCTTGGCCAAAACTTAAGTCATGTCGATGCATATAATGGTGAAAAAAGGTACATGCGGAAGTATAACACATCTGTTGGGCGTGAGGCCCAGATAAATAATTTAAGCTTCTGTGAAAGAAGCCCCCAGGTATGAAGAGTGTGGCTAGCGCATTTGTAATGTACAAGCGAGGCACAAGGTGACCCTTGAAGGCCTAGAGAAATAATTAGAGAAAGAAAGAAAGGGAAACAAGACAGATGATGTATATGTAGAAGACAAAGGGAGGGGACTAACATAGAGTCTGGTGCTAGGCGTAGAATCTTCGGAGCCTGGCCGCGTTCCATAGGTTCGGCTCGAGTCGACTAGTCGATGCATCCCACAGTCGGTACGCTCCACCGGTCAGAACTTGGTCAATAATGAAGGGACCTTCCCATTTGGGCTCGAGCTTGTTCTTTTTCTTATCCGGTAGGCGTAGAACCAGTTCGCCAACGTTATAAGTTTTGGCCCGTACTTCTCTGCTTTGGTATCTGCGGGCCTGTTGTTGATAAAATGCGGAATGGGCTTTGGCTACGTCGCGCTTCTCCTCCAAGGTGTCCAGACTGTCCTGCCGATCGAGCTCGGCTTCTCTTTCTTCATACATGCGCACTCGAGGTGAGTCATGAATTATGTCACAGGGAAAGACTGCCTCTGCGCCGTACACCATAAAGAACGGTGTATATCCGGTACTACGATTCGGCGTGGTCCGCAGGCCCCAGAGTATGGAGTCGAGCTCCTCTACCCAGTGCATGTCATACTCTGTTAAGGAACGCACTAATCTAGGTTTAATGGCGCTCATTATAAGACCGTTTGCTCGCTCGATGTCATGGATTTGTCACGGCAGATGTCCTTAGTGTGAGGACTTAGTCGTGAGGCCAACGCATCTATGTGGTAGCTTGAGAGGGGTTGAGCGGAATCGAGAGACGCAACACAAGACAAGGGTTTAGACAGCTTCGAGCCCTGGGAAACATCATCCGGTAACAACCCTACATGTTGTTTGAGGCTAGATCTCATTATCATCATGAGGGAGTCGTCGTAAACCGGCTCTCCTCTAGTTGTGTCTAGCCCTAGAGATTGTTTCTTTCTTCCTTGTCCCTCTTTGGGGAGCCCTACCCCTCCTTATATATGTTGAAGAGGCGGGTTACATGTAGAGTCCAACTCGGACTTAAGACTTAACTATTCTAACTTATCTTCATGGGCTTCTTAACATCTTGGGCTTCATAACCCCTAACAACCCAGTTATCACTGTTTTCCGGTTTAACATTGTCTGCCGGTTTAACATTGTCTACCGATTTAACATTGTATGCCGGTTTAACATTGTCTGCCGGGTTATGATTGCCTGCCGGTGCTACCATATGTCTTAACTCTGCCGGTTTAACACTCGTTGGTTTACCGTCTGTCTTAGCCATCTGTCTTAACTGTCCGCCGGTTTACCAAGTCCCGGCCGAGTTACGACTCCGGTCGGGTCATACCGCAGGGTATATCCCCGACATTAACCCCCAGTTTAATTTGGATTTATCCATGTTAAACTGCTCTTGAGTATCCTTAAGTCCTTGTCACTTCCTTCTTCTATAAAATCCAAGTCAATAGACCAGCTTCATAATCAATTTGCTGACATCGGTTTTGTCATAGTGAAATATTGTGAAGAATAACTCCTTTGACTTCAGCTCCCAATGCTTAACAAAAATATTGGCCTTTGAAATACTCATTTGATCTTCAGCCGGTTTAAAAACGTAGAACTTGCCGGTTTGAGAATGTAGAACTGTGCCGGTTTAAGACTTGAACTCGCCGGTTTATCATTGCCGGTTTACAAATATTGATGGCACCAGGTCATAATTGTAGTTAACATGAAGCTTGAAAATATACCTCTTATATGCCTATCACTTGTAGCCCCCAAGTCTTAAGAAGGTAGCATAGCAACAGCTTAAGACTTGCTTCAATATGAATATCACAATCTTGAAGAAATCCGGGTTGTTCATCAATCACTAGTCAGAATTGAGTATTCTACATATGTAGCCCCCAAGTGTCGGGTTGTCATGCTTGCAGCAACCTGGGACTTGAAATTGCCTTATTCTCATAAAAACTTCAACCAGTGTAGCCCCCAAGGGCCGGGTCATTATGCAATAATGAGCAGGGACTTTGTAAATATAATCTTGTAAACTTTGATCATCAGTGTGTAGCCCCCAAGGGCCGGGTTAGTAAGATAATATTGAGCTGGGACTTTGATATATTCTTCAATGAAAATAACATCATATGATGTAACCCCCATCATGGGGCTTGAATTCACGTCCACAAGGTTAAGAGACTTGTGCTTTACCAACTGAGCAGTGGACCCTTCAATGTAATGGATAAAAAGCTTTGTACCTTAAATTGTTGACAGAGGCAATTGGTAGTCCCCAAGGGCCGGCTCATTACCATGTGATGAGTCGGGTCTTCAATAAGGTGAGCAAAAAATGACTTTGCATTAGCCCCCAAGTGTCATGGTGTATGCTTGCAGCGACATGAGACTTGTGTATTTAATATAATTTCAACTGAAATAATGTAGCCCCCAAGTGCCGGGTCGTAAGCCTGCAGCAACTCGGGACTATTCCTTCAATTGTAGAATAAATCATATCTATTGATAATATGATAGACATTGCGCAAAAGCGACTTTGGAAACCTTAATCATAATACTGGTTATTGATAACCATAATTAAAATCCAGCCATGTTGGCTATTTGAATAATATACCCAATGATTTATAAGCGCATAATTTCAATGGCGCAATCCAAATATATACTGGCGACTTATAGTCCAAAGCCAGGCCGGGTCAATAAACACCGGATTATAAGTGATTATGTACTGACAACTTGTAGTTGAAAGTCGAGCCGGGTTAACGAACACCGGGTTAATTTGATGACTGATAGTCATGCCGGGTCGAGAGACGCCGGTTCAAGATAAAAGTTATCAAAAGAGAAAAATCTTGACAAAGGCAAATAAAACCGTGTAGTCGAGGCTTTTCAAGGGCTGCTAGGCCCAAATTCGAGGCTTTTCATGGGCTGCCAGGCCACTGAGTTAAACCATTTTGCAAAGCCTTTTAAGATGGGCCTCCAACTAACCAATCGTCGTTTTAACTTTGACAAGTTCAAGGTCTGTATAAGATTGACTTGTCAAACGTTCAGCGGGTCATGCCAGGATTACCTGGATAGGAGTGGCTTACTTGATGAAGGCATGTTAACCCGAGGTTTTAGGTGAATACACCAGGCTTCCAAGCCGTGGCTTGATAGCCAATTACAAGGGTCCTTTCAAACTCTTTATTGCTTTGCACAAAGAGCCCCCAAGTAACTTTGTGAGCTGTGCTCAATGGGTGTCTATGTTTGAGTTGGTGCTTTTTGCAACACTCTCTTTGACCCCTAACTGATTTCCCTGGTGGCCTTACGCCGATCAAGAGGTGTAGCTATGGTTCGAATACGACCAAGCCCCCAAGTGATCAATAATATGATAAGCCAATAAGGCAGGATACCCATGTTTGAACCGCGCATCATGGCAACAGGTCCTCTTTGGCAACCTATAACTTTTTGCAAGAGATAAATTCTTCTTGAACCGGGATTTTGAACCGGATATTGAGAGCTTCAAAGCTTTGTGGGAGACATGTTTACCTTGAGCCGGATTTTAAACCGAATATTGAGAGCTTTAGCGCTTTGTGGGAGACAAATTTCCCTTGAACCGGAATTTTGAACCAGAATCCTTCTTTTTAAGCCGAATTTTTTTTTGACGGCCTTTAAATATTCGCCAATAAGGCAGTAGCCTCCAGGGCTGGGTTATTTTTCTCTCCAATGACCCGGAGTTCTTGAATCTGTTTTAAACTGGCAATCATTTACTGAGTCATGTCATCGTAGCCCCCGAGTCTCAAGGCGACTCAAGGAGTTGGCTTTGAGATTCTCCATATTGACCGTGATATAAACCGATATGAGTTAGTCAACAGCCCAATGATATAACTTGTCCTGCATTGGAGAACTTGCAAGACAGAGTAATAGCTCTTTTAAAGAAAACCAATATATAATATAAAAATATACTGGATGGATTTCACCTGATATGTTAAGCCAGAAATTATCCACCGCGGAGTTGATGATCACCAAGGTGATGCTGAAATTAATCACGGTCGAGTCGGCCGCGGCGTTGTAAGCCGGCACAGGTGGGAGAGTTGGCCGCGGCATTTGTAAGCCGGTGCGGACGGGAGAGTCGGCCGCGACATTTGTAAGTCGGTGCAGACGATAGAGTCAGCCACGACATTTAAACCGGCGCGGGCGCAAGAATTGGCCACGACGTTTAAGCCGGCGCGAACCTCCTATCCATGGTACGATGCCACTTTTGTAGTGGAATTTGTCCTGCATAAAATATATTGAAAGACAAAGTAACTGTTCTCAAACAATTTAATATGTGCTAATAAAATATATAAAGAAGATAGCACCTGGATTTGTCAGATGAACACAGACTGAGCAAATAATCCCTTGTTCTCTTTAGAACCAATCAAACCAATGGATTTTCTCAGTAACTTTTCTTCCAGCCCCGTGCCCAGACACACTGTTCATCAATTATCATTCCACATCTATACTTAAAAACTCTCCACCCCGGAGACCACGAGGACGTTGATGTCATATCAGTTTGATCCATGCTTGAAGTAGTAGTTGATGCAAGCATACGGGTGCAAGTAAATCTGCCCATCCATCGTGTATACTCCGCCATGAATTGTTTCTTTTTTATAAAAAATTACTCCGGCGGACAGATAGCGATCTCTTACAGTATAGTATCTCGAGGCGGAGCAGTGCGAGAGGCGGGCGGCTCACTCAGGGGTGCCGATTTAAAATAGCGAGGCGGAAACAGAGTCCAGCGAGTAGGCGGCGGTTTAGTGCAGAGCCACGGCGGTTTATGGAAGTGGAGCAGAGCGGCAGGTTAAAGCAGCAAGGCTGGATCGTGGAGGCGAAGCAGCGACCGGCCGGATTGACACGCAGGCTTTGCAACATGGCAAGACGACAAATGGTCTCAGTGGCTTAAAGGCGACGGCGAGCGTCGGGAGCGGTAAAGCGGTGAAGGCGATCCGGACCGTTTTGTGGGGACAGCGACTGACATGGCGCGCCTGAACTGGCCAAACTGGCGACTCGTCAAAAGGTTGTAGGGGGTTTAGACAAACGGCAACTTGTAACCGCAGAGACAGCAGCGACAGGTGATGGTTCAGAATGACCACGACGGCTCGACCGGCAGAGGTGTACTCGGTGGCGACTCAGAGGCGTTTTGTCGATCCGGATGCTGCAACAAGGACGCTCCGGCGGGTCATCGAGGTGCGTCCGCGGCAGCGGCGGGTTGGAAAGGTACAACCGTGGCCGGTTCAGAGCGGCGGCGAGGCAATGACTAAACCGATGGCGGGTTGAAGAGCTGCGGCGGCGGAGGCCCGCGGTCACTGCTCGGGGTGCGGCGGTTTGAGGTGGCGAGAGGCCGGCTGACAGGTTCGATCCGGCAGAGCGCGGCGGCGGTTTAGGCCAGTAACGGTTTAGGAACGCCGGCCCGGCAGGAGGCGGCTCTCAGCGCGGCAGCTCGGATGCGGGAGCGGGCGCGATTTTGGAAACGCGGTGACCCGGCGGAGCTGGCCCCGGGGCAATGCCATCAACCGGCGCGGGCAGAGGTGAACCGGCTGGGACGGCTCAGCAAGGCGGGCGGGGCACGGCGAGCGCAGGAGAATCCCCGTCGCCACTGCTCGGCGACTTGGCAAGGTTGATGTTGGGAACGACGCCGCCGTGAGCGATGGTGACGCCGGCGAGCAGCCTGCCGAGGTTGATATTGGGGACGACCCGGAGTGAGGCCGTGGAGTCAAGGGCGACTCGGAGCAGAGGGGCGCCGACGAATCAGCTCGGAAGGGGGAGCGAAAGCCGCGCACAAGAGAGTCAGTGCCCCGGCTCACCGCGGAGGTGCGGCGGATCGGCGACTTGGCTGTGGAGCAGGCCGCAGCAGTGGAAAGCCGAACGGCGGCTTGAAACGGCAGAGACGGCGGCGACCCGGAGTGGTGAGCCTGCAGGCGAACACAGCGGGGCCGGCGCGGGGCGGCCAGCCCGCCGAGCACACGAGAGGCCGGCTCAAAAGGCCTACTCCGGCGAAGTCGGCGTGAGGTCAAGGCGACGGCCCATCGTGGCAGGAACAACCAGTTCATTCGAAGGCACGGATGCGAGTGTCAATGGTGGAGTCTGCAGGCGCTCGAGGCGAACGAAGACGGACGGTGGCTCTAGGCTCTGATGGAGTTGTTCCTTTTTCCTTCCAAGACCCGGATTCGGACGGCGGCCGACTCTCCGAGGTTGAAGCGGCCAACGTCCAACGTGGCCGGGTGCAGCTTTGCCGGTGACTCGGCAAAGGCGACTCAAGGCCGGGTCAGGGCCGGCGAAGACCAGTGACTCGATATGCAACTATTGACCCGACGATGGATTCGGGCGGCTCATGGCTGAGATGAACCGGGGCGATTTGACTTCGAGTCCATGACCCCTTCCTCTCCGTGTTGTGGTCGTAAACCGGCGGGCGCGGTTGGTGGATGGAAGCGGCATGGAACAGAGGCAACCGGTGGCTTCGCAGCGAAGCACGCCCTCGGATTCGACGAGGCGGAGGCAACGACTGTACCCGGCGGCTCAACTCGAGGCATCTGACCACGAGGGCCTGATTTTAGCGACTTCCAATGCTGAAAAAACGCGACCACAACGAAGGTGATTTGGTGATGAGCCGCGGCCGGCTTGAGGCTACCACAGGCGCAACGGAGGTGATCTAGCGAGGTGAGTCACAGGCGCAACGAAACCGGGTCACAGTCAGCGGGCGGCTCAACAGCGGCTCGAGGGCAGCACGCAGTGAGGGCTCGAGGGCAGCGGGTGGCCAAGCATGTCGAGGCAACGCGAGGCAAGGCGGAGACGAGCCGCGGCAGCGGGCGACTCAGGGCCGCACCGGTGAGGGCGGTGACTCGAAGCAAGCATCTTGGCGCTGTGGAGACGAGGCCAGCGCGAGACCACGACAACGGGACCTGCGGCTCGGCACGGAGCCGAGCGAGGGGCGGCCTGAGATCAACGGCGATTTGTGGCGGCAAGGCCGGCTTAACCCGGCGGCAGAGGGGTGTTGGAGGCGGCGACTCGGAGACGATCCCGGGCGGCTCGGCGTGGCACAGACGACGGAGGAGCGACGACTTCAACTCGGCCATAGCTGAGTCGGCTGAAGATCAGATGGAAGCCGACCCAACTCGGCGACCGCGCACCGTGGAGACGACCCGACGACGGCTTGCAATGGAGGCGGATGGCAACCGAGGCGGCAGCGTCCGAATTCTTGTCCGAGTACAGCGGCGGTTCCAACCTGTTTATCGGAGGTGGAGGCGTAGAACGCTGGACTGGCACGGGCGAGGCGAGCCTTAGTAGAGCCGCAGCAGGAGGCAGGCCGGCTTGAGGAAAATCAATGCGGTGAAATCGGGTCCAGCTGTATCCGTATCTCGGTCTCGGTCCTGCCTCCCTTTTTTTCTCTCAACCAATCGTACAAGACAGGACAGATTCCTTCTAAGACCCGGTCTTGTTTGGACCAGTTTTTCTTAGGCCGGCTTGTACCATATTGTTACACTGGAATCTCTCTTTGAGGACATGTACAATGATTGATAAGATAGTCTTATCTTAAATTTTGCATGTAATTTAGATATGACAAAAAAAATGTCTACAATGAGTCATCTTTTAGCCTTATCTTTAATAATTAGTAATTCCTAAAAATATGGTGAGACATATTGTGCTAAGAGATCATCTCTTGTCTTATTTTAAGTAAGAGAAAACAAGCCTTCTTTTATAAGTTCTCTCTCCTCCACCTCATCATTTATCCTACGTGGCACTCCTAAGATAGCACCATTGTATATGCCCTGATGCTTCTTGAGTCTCCTCGTGATGCATCGGAGTTGACTTGATCAAAAACTTTCCCTGATTAGAACTCACGTACTAGAAGTAGTACATAGTATTATCCCAAAATCAATCAGATCTCGTAAACTGCA
The DNA here is from genome assembly GCF_056163025.1 of Triticum urartu. Lineage (NCBI taxonomy): Eukaryota > Viridiplantae > Streptophyta > Magnoliopsida > Poales > Poaceae > Triticum > Triticum urartu. The sequence continues at coordinate 164,235,846 of NC_141876.1, forward strand.
CAACTACTAGTACTTGATCGTAATTAACGTGAGTGTAACAACAGCAATGATTCAATCCTCTCGGGAGTTGATGCAGATCCTTCCAACTGGTTCTTCTTCATCTGAAAATTTGTGAACTTCACAATCCTTGGGTGAGATCCCTCCAAGAACTCAACACCACCGTGCACAGGGCCCCACGGTGGGCGCCAACTGTTGTGGATTTGTCATGGCAAATGTCCTTAGTGTGAGGACTTAGTCGCGAGGCCAACGCATCTATGTGGTAGCTTGAGAGGGGTTGAGCAGAATCGAGAGTCGCAACACAAGACAAGGGTTTAGACAGCTTGGGACCCCGGGAAACATCATCCGGTAACAACCCTACATGCTGTTTGAGACTAGATCTCATTATCATCACGAGGGAGTCGCCGTAAACCGGCTCTCCTCTAGTTGTGTCTAGCCCTAGAGATTGTTTCTTTCTTCCTTGTCCCTCTTTGGGGAGCCCTACCCCTCCTTATATATGTTGAAGAGGCGGGTTACATGTAGAGTCCAACTCGGACTTAAGACTTAACTATTCTAACTTATCTTCATGGGCTTCTTAACATCTTGGGCTTCATAACATCTCGGGCTTCATAAGCCCTCACAACCCAGTTATCACTGTTTGTCGGTTTAACATTGTCTGCCGGTTTAACATTGTTTGCCGGTTTAACATTGTCTGCCGGGTTATGATTGCCTGTCGGTGCTACCATCTGTCTTAACTCTGCCGGTTTAACACTCGCCGGTTTACCGTCTGTCTTAGCCATTTGTCTTAACTGTCCGCCGGTTTACCATCCGTCGGTTTACCAAGTCCCGGCCGAGTTACGACTCCGGCCGGGTCATACCGCGGGGTATATCCCCGACACTCGACTTGACCATTGGTTTGTGGGTGATAGACTGAAACATAATCGAGCTTGATGCCCATTTTGCTGCTCCAGAGTTTTACCTCGTCGGCCGTGAAGTTCGTGCCATTGTCAGTGATGATACTGTGGGGGACGCCATAACGGTGTACAACCCCGGATATGAAGTCTATCGCCGGTCCGGATTCGGCTGTTTTAACAGGTTTGGCCTCTATCCATTTGGTGAATTTATCCACCATGACCAGTAAGTATTTTTTCTTGTGGGTTCCCCCTTTAAGGGGTCCAACCATGTCAAGCCCCCAGACCGCAAAGGGTCATGTAATGGGGATTGTTTGGAGGGCGGTGGGTGGAATGTGGCTTTGATTTGTAAAGAGCTGGCAACCGACGCAACGTTGGACCAAGTCCTGTGCGTCTGCCTGGGCTGTTGGCCAATAGAATCCTGTGCGGAAGGCCTTGCTTACAAGGGCCCGAGCTGTGGCGTGATGACCGCCGAGTCCGGCGTGAATTTCTGCCAAAAGATTCCGCCCTTCCTCTTCGGAGATGCACCTTTGAAGGACTCCGTTAGTGCTTTTTTGTACAATTCTCCCTCGTGGACCCTGTAGGCCTTGGATCGCCGCACTATGCAGCGTGCCTCATTTTGGTCCTTCGGAAGTTCCTGTCTAGTTAGGTAGGCCAGGAATGGTTCTGTCCACGGGGCAATAATGGCCATTATTACGTGGACTGAAGGTGTTATTTCGGTGGCAGAGCCTCCGATTGTGTTAGAGTATTCGGTATCGGGCATTTTGGTCGGGTCTGGACTATTGTTACCGGTGTCTCCTTCCCATACTACGGATAGCTTGAACAGCCTTTCCAGAAATATGTTGGGGGGGACCGTATCGCGTTTTGCGCCGATGCGGGCGAGGACATCCGCCGCCTGATTGTTTTCCCGAGCCACATGGTGAAACTCGAGCCCTCGAACCGAGCTGACATTTTTAGGACAGCGTTTCGATAGGCCGCCATTTTCGGATCCTTGGCGTCCAAGTCTCCATTTATTTGGGATATTGCAAGGTTTGAATCCCCATGCACCTCCAGGCATTGAATGCCCATGGAGACTGCCATCCGAAGACCATGCAATAGAGCTTCGTATTCGGCTGCGTTGTTGGAGTCTGTATACAATATTTGCAGTACATACTGAACGGTATCCCCGGTTGGGGATGTCAGGACGACGCCAGCCCCTAGTCCGGCCAGCATTTTGGAACCGTCGAAGTGCATGATCCAGTTGGAGTATGCGCCGTACTCTTTAGGGAGTTCGGCCTCTGTCCATTCGGCGATGAAATCGGCCAATACTTGCGATTTTATGGCTCATCGGGGTTTGTATGTTATGTCGAACGGGAGGAGCTCAATGGCCCATTTGGCAATCCGGCCCGTAGCGTCGCAGTTGTTTATAATATCATTAAGTAGCACTTCCGATGCTACCGTAATCGAACACTCTTGAAAGTAGTGTCGTAGCTTCCGGGACGCCATGAATACCGCATAGGCTATCTTTTGATAATGTGGGTACCGTGATTTGCACGGAGTAAGACAGTGGATACACAGTATACCGGCTTTTGAAGAGGGAATTTATGTCTGGCAGCTTCTCGTTCGACGACGAGCACTGCGCTTACAACTTGATGAGTTGACGCAATGTACAAGAGCATTGGTTCGCCAATGTTTGGCGTGGCCAGGATTGGGTTGGTTGCCAAAATGGCCTTTATTTCTTCCAATCCGGTTGTGGCAGCGTCCGTCCACTCGAAGTGTTCGGTGCGCCGAAGAAGGTGATAAAGGGGTAAAGCTTTTTCTCCTAAGCGGGAGATAAAGCGGCTTAGAGCCGCCACGCATCCAGTTAACTTCTGGATTTGTTTGAGGTCTGTTGGTGTAGCCAACTGTGACAAAGCTCGGATTTTGGCCGGATTAGCTTCAATACCTCTACTGGAGACAATGAAACCCAGGAGCTTTCCGGTTGGTACGCCGGAAATGCATTTTTCCGGATTGAGCTTGACGTCGTATGTTTGGAGGTTGTCAAACGTGAGCCTCAAGTCGTCTATCAAAGAGTCGACATGTTTGGTTTTAACAACCACATCGTCTACGTATGCCTCTACTATTTTGCCAATTTGTTTCTCCAGACATGTCTGAATCATGCGCTGATATGTTGCGCCGGCGTTCTTGAGCCCAAAAGGCATCGTGTTAAAACAGAAGGGACCGTATGGTGTGATGAATGCCGTTGCGGCTTGGTCGGACTCCGCCTTCTTGATTTGGTGGTAACCGGAGTATGCGTCGAGGAAACACAATGACTCGTGTCCTGCGGTAGCATCAATGATTTGATCGATGCATGGGAGGGGGAAGGGATCCTTTGGGCAAGCTTTATTGAGGTCTTTGAAATCGACACAAAGGCGCCAGGATTTGTCCTTCTTTGGTACCATCACCAGGTTTGCTAGCCAGTCCGGGTGTTTTATTTCTTTGATGAATCCGGCCTCCAATAACTTGGCTAGTTACTCTCCCATGGCCTGTCTCTTAGGTTCAAAGAAACGCCGAAGAGCTTGCTTGACCGGCTTGAATCCCTTTAGGATATTGAGGCTATGCTCGGCCAGCCTGCGTTGGATTCCTGGCATGTCTGAGGGATGCCAGGCGAATATGTCCCAGTTCTCGCGCAGGAACTCTCGTAGTGCGGTGTCCACAGTGGGGCGTAGATGTGCCCTGATGGAGGCTGTTTTTGTAGGGTCCGTTGGGTGGACTTGGAATTTGACTATTTCATCCGCTGGTTTAAAAGAGGTGGACTTGGATCTTTTGTCGAGTATCACGTCGTCCATGTCCACTGTGGAGTGTAGCGTGGTTAATTCCTCGGCCGGGAGGGCTTCGGATAATGCCTCGAGGGCCAATGCGGCTGTTTTGTTTTTGGCGCGGAGTGCTGTGTCCGGATCACTGGCGAGAGTGATGATTCCGTTGGGCCCGGTCATTTTGAGCTTCATGTACCCGTAATGGGGTACGGCTTGGAAGATTGTGAATGCCTCTCGTCCTAAAAGAGCGTGATAACCACTGCTGAATGGGGCCACTTGGAATGTAATTTCTTCAGACCTGTAATTATCCGGCGAGCCGAATGCCACATCTAGTGTGATTTTCCCAGCACAGCGTGCTTCCCGACTAGGGATGATTCCTCTAAAGGTTGTGCTACTTTGTTCAATGTGGTTCCAGTTTATTTCCATCTTTTGAAGAGTTTCCTCATAGATGAGGTTTAATTCGCTGCCGCCGTCCATGAGTACTTTGGTGAGTCGAAAGCCGTCCACGATTGGACTGAGGACCAATGCGGCTAGTGCTCGGGTTGTTCGGAATTTAGGTTCGTCACTGGCATTGAAGGTAATAGCCGTGTCACTCCATGGATTTATTGCTGCTACGTGGCAGATTTCGGCCATGCTGCGGAGTGTTCGCTTGCGTCTATTATTTGACGCGAAGGTCTCAAAGACCGTTAACACCGTATTGTTATCCACGGGATGGTGCTCTATGGTATTTGGGAGAAGTAGATCCTCACCACTTTTGGCCACCTGCCGGAGTATCCAACATGCTCTAAGGCTGTGCATTGGTATTGTATCCGTTGTACTATGAATTTTGCAGGGTCTGTTGAGCCATCCCTCCAGTATGGTTCCATACCCTGTAGAGGGTTTTTTGCTTTTTGGTAGCTGACCCGGGTGTATTGTGATAATGCACCCTTTTGCTTCGGACCGGGTTTGTATTCAGGGCCGGATTATTCCAAAAGTTTATTTCGGTTTTCCAGGCACTTTCCATCGCACAGTACTTTCGTACTATGGACGCCAAGTCAGTGAAGCGTGTTACCTCACGATGATTTATGGCGTTAAGGATTCCCTTGTCCGTGCAATTATTGCAGAAAAATAGGATTGCGTCTTCCTCGCGACAGTCCTTAACCTTGTTCGTTGCAAGGAGGAATCTGGCCCAATAGTGATGTACTGTTTCCTGGGGCTCTTGCCTGATGTGGGAAAGATCGCTTATGTTTGGGTGGGTGGATGGAATTAAATCCGAACCCTCACCTGATCTGGGATCCAGGGGCTGAGGAATTTCCAATTTTGGAAGTTCCGGTTCCGGGGTGTGACCCAATAATCCTGGCCCGCTGCCTGACTCTAAGTTTAGGGATTGGATGTTGTCCTCCCGCGAACGGGTGTCCGACTCAGAGAGCTCGGGAATCCGGACATAGTTGGTCCTCAAGATGGAGGAAAGGTCGCCGCATTGTTCCTCCACCACTGCAATATGATGGGTGATCGGTGGAGAGTTAATCTCCCTTTGATCGGGTTTAAGCCCAATCCGATCATAGTCCGTAGCGACTCCCAAGGCGGCGATGCGATCTAAGAGCTCGTTTAAGGAGGCGAGCTCCATTGGATCCATCTGTTCGGCGAGTGTCGATTTGACGTGGAGGTTGTTTTCGATGACCCGAGAAGTCATCGTCGGCGCGGCGGCAGAACAGGCGGTCATGATGAAACCGCCTAGCCGGAGAGTTTGGCCGACAGCCAAAGCTCCCCCGATAGTAGTACCGTATTTAAAGACGAGATGAGGCATCCTTCCTTCTGGCAACGGCACAGAGGAACTCTCAATGAAAGCACCAATGTCGGTGTCAAAACCGGTGGATCTCGAGTAGGGGGTCCCGAACTGTGCGTCTAGGTGGATGGTAACAGGAGGCAGGGGACACGAAGTTTTACCCAGGTTCGGGCCCTCTTGATGGAGGTAAAACCCTACGTCCTGCTTGATTAATATTGATGATATGGGTAGTACAAGAGTAGATCTACCACGAGATCAGAGAGGCTAAACCCTAGAAGCTAGCCTATGGTATGATTGTATGTTGTCCTACGGACTAAAACCCTTCGGTTTATATAGACACCGGAGGGGGCTAGGGTTACACAAGGTCGGTTACAAAGGAGGAAATATACATATCCGTATTGCCTAGCTTGCCTTCCACGCCAAGTAGAGTCCCATCCGGACACGAGACGAAGTCTTCAATCTTGTATCTTCATAGTCCAGCAGTCCGGCCAAAGGATATAATCCGGCTGTCCGGAGACCCCCTAATCCAGGACTCCCTCAATGGCCACCGGTGATGATTCCCCCCTCCGGCATGGTGCCGGAACAGGCTCCCGATTGGTTTTTGGTGGCTACAAAGGCTTGCGGCGGTGGAACTCTCGATCTAGGTTCTATTCTGGAGGTTTTAGGGTATATAAGAGGTGTTGGCGTCGAGAACAAGTCAGGGGAGTCCACGAGGGGCCCACAAGGTCGGAGGGCGCGCCCGGGGGCGGGGGGTAGGTGATGACCCACAAGTATAGGGGATCAATTGTAGCTCTTTTCGATAAGTAAGAGTGTTGAAACCAACAAGGAGCAGAAGGAAATGAGAAGTATTTTTCAGTAAGGTAATGTCTGCAAGTGCTGAAATTGTAAGTAACGGAGTAGTTTCATAGCAAGATAATTTGTAACGAGCAAGTAACAATAGTAGTAACAAAAGTTCAACAAGATAGCCCAATCCTTTTGAGGCAAAGGATAGGCCAAAACGGCCTCTTATGATAAGCAAAACGTTCTTGAGGGTACACGGGAATTTCATCTAGTCACTTTCATCATGTTGGTTTAATTCGTGTTCGACACTTTGATAATTTGATATGTGGATGGACCAGTGCTTAGGTGTTGTTCTTACTTGAACAAACCTCCTACTTATGATTAACCCTCCCGCAAGCATCAGCAAATACGAGAAAATTATTAAGAATAATTTCTAACCATAGCATTAAACTCTAGGATCCAATCGGTCCCTTACAGAATAGCACATAAACTGGGGTTTAAGTTTCTGTCACTCTCGCAACCCATCATCTAATTGCTACTCCACAATGCATTCCCTTAGGCCCAAATATGGTGAAGTGTCATGTAGTCGACGTTCACATGACACCACTAAGGGAATAACGACATACATACTATCAAAATATCGAACACATATCAAGTTCACATGATTACTTGCAACATGACTTCTCCCGTGACCTCAAAAACAAAAGTAACTACTCACACACAATAAACACGCTCATGATCAGAGGGGTATTAATATGCATAATGGATCTGAACGTATAATCTTCCACCAAATAAACCATATAGTAATCAACTACAAGATGTAATCAACACTACTAGTCACCCCCTAGCACCAATCTATAGTTCCGGTAACAAGTTTGAATACAAGAGATGAATTAGGGTTTGAGATGAGATGGTGCTAGTGAATATGTTGATGGAGATTGCCCTCCCCAAGATGGGAGAGTTGTTGGTGATGATGATGACGATGATTTCCCCCTCCGGGAGGGAAGTTCCCCCGGCAAAATCACTCCGCCGGAGGGCAAAAGTGCTCCTGCCCAAGTTCCGCCTCGAGGCGGCGGCGCTTCATACCGAAAGTCCTCCTCTTATTTTTTCTAGGTCAAAACCACTTATATACCATAAGATGGGCACCGGAGGTGGGCCGAGGAGGCCACAACCCACCATGGCGCGCCTGGGGGGCCTGGCGCGCCCAAGTGGGTTGTGCCCACCTGGTGGCCCCCCTCTGGTGTTTATTGGCTCCAGTATTTCTTATAAATTCCATAAAAAATCCCCGTGAAGTTTCAGCTTATTTGGAGTTGTGCAGAATAGGTAGCGTGATGTAGCTTTTTCAGATCCAAATTCCCAGCTGCCAGAATCCTCCCTCTTGGTGTGTTCCTTACAAATTATGAGATAAAAGGCATTAGAATTACTCCAAAAAGCATTATCATGGATAAAAACATTATAAATAACAGTAAGAAAACATGATGCAAAATGGACGTATCAACTCCCCCAAGCTTAGACCTCGCTTGTCCTCAAGCGAAAACCGAAATCAAAAAACATGTCCACATGCTTTGAGAGAGAGGTGTCGATAAAAACAGAATACAGACATAGAAGCATCATGTGCATTATTATAACAGCAGCAAAATTAAACATAGGGCTTTTATCATAGAAATTTTATCATACACTTCTCATGAATAAGTAATAGTTCATCACACAATCGAAGTATAAAGCAAACACTCTATTAGAAACCGGCAAACTATGTTCTCAATCAACTTTGCAACTACAATTCATCATCTTCTCAGGAAGGGTCACGTGTCGGAGCCTTTAGGCAAGTCCACATACTCAACCATCATATAGTCTTCTATGATTGCTAACACTCACCTCGTACCCATGAGTAAAACGTTTCAACCGAACACATAGAAAGATAGGGGCTTATAGTTTCTCCTCCCAACATACTCACCTCAAGGGTGATGCCAACAATAATAACTTATACTATCTATATTCTACTGGACATATGTGCCTAGATCTTTCCTCACCACATGATGCTTTCCAAAGGAGAAAAATAAAAGGAATAGAGAGAAAAACTTTGACTCTTTGCGTAAAAGTAAAAGATAGGCCCTTCGCGGAGGGAAGCAGAGGTTGCTATGTGCTTATTTGTTTGTATGCTCAATCCCTTAGTGCAAGAGAACGTCACGTTGTATTGCCCCTTAAGATGACAACCTTTATTATGCAGTCTATCGCTTTTATTATTTGTCATCCAAGTTCGTACAACGCTCAATTTTCTCTTACAGTAAATGATCTCACACTTTTAGAAGCAATTTTTATTGCCTTTTCACACCAATGAAAACTTACTTGAGGGATCTTGCTCAATCACTAGGTAGGTATGGTGGACACTTGAAAAAGATTTGGGTTTAAGGGTTTTTGGATGCACAAGTAGTATATCTACTTAGTACGGAATTTTTGGCTAGCAAAGATAGGGCAAGCATCACATGTTAAGGGATCTACGACAATATGACTTTTATGTGAATATAAACAAGCATAAACCATTAAGTTGTCTTCCTTGTCCAACGTCAACAATTTTGGCATATGATATTTTGATGAAGGCTCACAATCACAAAAGATTTCTAGGATAGTATATCTATATGTGAATCTTCCCTTCCCTTATTAATTCTTTCATGAGTTGCATCATTGACTAATGCTATGTTTGTCAATCTCTAATAAAATTTCCTACTTATACTTTTCCTTATGTGGTGCTATCACCTACCATAGGATTAGTATATAATCTTTTCATTATTTATTTCCTTTCTTCATTTATTTCCTTTCGCTTTTTCTTTCTTTCTTATTTCTTTTACTTATTTGCAACATGGAAGTAAAGAAAGCAAAAAACTCAAACTAACTTTATTATATAACTTGCACACGATTACAAGGATAGATCACTAAGCAAACTCTCAAAGAAGAAAGGATCAGACTAAACTTTATTTCATCTAAAAGCAATTGATCAAACTAAAATAAGTAAAGGCAAAACGATAGTGGGATGATACAATACCAGGGCACCTCCCCCAAGCTTGGCGGAAGCCAAGGGGAGTGCCCATACCCGATACTCAATTTTCTTTTGGTGGTGCACAAGATGACGGTGGTGGTGAAGGAGAGATCTTGTCCTCGGATTTCCATGGCAGTGTCCCACCATCATAAGAGGAGGAGTGAGTCACACGGGTCCTGCAACCAGCAGCCAAACTCATACCTTTAAACCTCACCACATATTCAAAGACTTGGTTTTGAAGATCATAGATTTGGCTTTGGAGAAAGTTGATTTGCTCGTTGAGGGTGAAGATGATGTCCTTCATGGGCTTGCCATCCACCTTAAGATCACGGGAAAGGTCCATGATCATGAGGTGATTGGCATTGAGCCCATACTCCACCATCCCCTTGCACCAGAAGACATCTTGCTCCACAACTTAAAGCCTGGCCTCCACAGTTCCCGTCCCCTTGGGACACGGCACATCGCGGAGGTGAAGCACCCCCTCATGCATCTGGATGACCTGAGGGTGCTGCACCATGTCCCGCAAATATGGGTTGATGACGTTCTTGAAGAACTTGTCCTTGGAGGAGCTTGAAGAAGCCATGGTAGATGGGATCTGACAGAAAACAGCAAGGAAAAAGAGAACAAAGGATTTCTTCGCGATACAGTGATAAATAGGTTCGAGAAGTATATATAGATTTTTTATCTTGGAGGACAAGTATATGGAATAAAAATGGAGTACGAAAGGTGTCCCAGGTCGGCACAACCCACCTGGGCATGCCAGGCAAGACTGGCGCGCCCTGGTATCTTGTGCCCACCAGGGGACGCTCCCTAGAAGTTTCTTTATTTCCAAAATTTTAAAATATTCCAAAACTGATAAAAATATTTTTGCGGCATTTTCGGAGTCTGTTTACTTACCGTATCACGTACCTCCTTATTTTCATGATTCTGGAGTGTTCCGGAAGGACTCTTTTATGTGTTCTTCCAGTGTCAAAGTTTAGATAATATTACTTTCAACATTGATAGGCGTACCTGAGATATAATGCTTTATTCGTTGTCCATTAACAACCTTCGGGTTAATACCTTCAAAGTTATTTATTTTGATGGCTCCAGACCGGTGAACCTCCTCGATGATGTATGGGCCTTCCCATTTAGAGAGGAGCTTTCCTGCAAAAAATCTAAAATGGGAGTTGTACAAAACAACATATTCTCCAACTTTAAACTCACACTTTTGAATTCTTTTGTCATGCCATCTTTTAACTTTTCTTTGAATAACTTTGCATTTTCATAAGCTTGGGTTCTCCATTCATCTAATGAGCTTATATCAAATAACATCTTCTCACCAGCAAGTTTGAAATCATAGTTGAGCTCTTTGATTGTCCAAAATGCTTTATGTTCTAACTCAAGAGGTAAATGACAAGCTTTTCCATAAACCATTTTATAAGGATATATACCCATGGGATTTTTATAAGCTATTCTATTAGCCCAAAGTGCATCGTCTAATTTCTTAGACCAATTCTTCCTGGACCTATTAACAGTCTTTTGCAAAATTAATTTTATTTTCCTATTGCTAAGTTCAACTTGACCACTAGACTGAGGATGATAGGGTGATGCAATTCTATGGTTAACATCATACTTAGCAAGCATCTTACAGAAATCACCATGAATAAAGTGTGAACCACCATCAGTCATTAAATATCTAGGGACTCCAAACCTTGGGAAAATAACTTCCTTAAGCATTTTAATAGAGGTGTTGTGATCAGCACTACTGGTTGGAATAGCTTCTACCCATTTAGTAACATAATCAACAGCAACCAAAATATGTGTATACCCATTAGAGGAAGGAAAAGGTCCCATGTAATCAAATCCCCAAACATCAAATGGTTCAACAACAAGTGAATAATTCATAGGCATTTCTTGACACTTACCGATATTACCTATTCTTTGACATTCATCACAAGATAAGACGAACTTACGGGCATCCTTGAAGAGAGTAGGCCAATAAAATCCAGATTGCAATACCTTGTGAGCAATTCTATCTCCAGCATGATGCCCTCCATAAGCCTCGGAGTGACATTTCTATAGGATTTCTCCCTATTCATGCTCAGGTACACAACGCCTAATAATACCATCTACTCCTTCTTTATAAAGATGTGGGTCATCCCAAAAGTAATGTCTTAAATCATAGAAGAAATTTTTTCTTTTGCTGTTATGTAAAGCTAGGTGGTAAATATTTAGCAACAATGTAATTAGCATAGTCAGCATACCAAGGAGTACCATCTACTCCTTCTTTATAAAGATGCGGGTCATCCCAGAAGTAATGTCTTAAATCATAGAAGAACTTTTTCTTTTGTTGGTATGTGAAACTAGGTGGTATTAACTTAGCAACAATATAATTAGCATAATCAGCATACCATGGAGCAGTACGAGAAGCATTTATCACAGCTAATTGTTCATCAGGAAAGCTATCATCAATAGGTAGTGGGTCATCAAGAACATTCTCTAACCTAGACAAGTTGTCTGCAACGGGGTTCTCAGCTCCCTTTCTATCAATAATATGCAAATCAAATTCTTGTACTAAGAGAACCCATCTAATAAGTCTAGGTTTAGCATCTTTTTCTATAAGATATTTAATAGCAGCATGATCAGTGTGAACAGTTACTTTAGAATCAACAATATAAGGTCTGAACTTATCACAAGCAAACACAACTGCTAAAAATTCTTTTTCAGTAGTAGCATAATTTCTTTGAGCATTGTCCAGAGTTTTACTAGCATATTGAATAACATTTAATTCTTATCAACTCTTTGTCCTAGAACAGCCCCTACAGCATAAACCCCTAGCATCACACATGATTTCAAATGGTAAATTCCAGTCAGGGGGTTGAGCAATAGGTGCAGAAACCAAAGCTTTTTTAAGTATTTCAAATTCTTCTACACAGTCATCATCAAAGACAAAAGGAACATCTTTTTGTAAGAGATTAGTCAGAGGCCGAGAAATTTTAGAGAAGTCCTTAATGAACCTCCTATAAAAACCGGCATGACCAAGGAAACTTCTTATACCTTTAATGTCCTTAGGACACGACATCTTTTCAATAGCAATAACTTTAGCTTTATCAACTTCAATACCTCTTTCAGAAATTTTATGCCCCAAGACAATACCTTCATTAACCATAAAGTGGCACTTCTCCCAATTCAAAACAAGATTAGTTTCTTCACATCTCTGCAAAACTCGATCAAGGTTGTTTAAACAATCATCAAAAGAAGTCCCATAAACAGAGAAATCATCCATGAATACCTCAGCAATCTTTTCACAAAAGTCAGAGAATATAGCAGTCATACATCTTTGAAAGGTAGCAGGTGCATTACATAAACCAAAAGGCATACGTCTATAAGCAAAGGTACCAAAAGGGCAAGTAAAAGTTGTCTTTTCTTGATCCTCTTTTGACACAGGTATTTGAGAGAAACCAGAATAACCATCTAGAAAGCAAAAATGTGTATGCTTGGATAATCTTTCTAGCATTTGATCAATAAAAGGTAAATGGTAATGATCCTTTTTAGTAGCTTTATTTAATTTGCGTAAATCAATTACCATTCTATAACCTGTAACAATTCTTTGTGGGATCAATTCATCTTTATCATTAGGAACAACAGTAATACCTCCCTTCTTAGGGACACAATGGACATGACTTACCCACTGACTATCAGCAACGGGATAAATTATACCTGCCTCTAGAAGCTTTAGTATTTCTTTTCTTACCACTTCTTTCATCTTAGGATTTAACCTTCGTTGGTGATCAACAACTGGTTTAGCGTCTTTCTCCAATTTTATTTCGTGCTGGCATAGAGTGGGACTAATGCCCTTAAGATCATCAAGAGTATATCCAATAGCGGCATGGTGCTTCTTCAGAGTTTTCAATAATTTATTTTCTTCATGCTCTGAAAGGTTAGCACTAATAATAACAGGATATATCTATTTCTCATCAAGGTAAGCATATTTAAGAGTATCAGGTAAAGGTTTAAGCTCAAACACAGGATCACCCTTAGGTGGAGGGGGATCCCCTAAGATTTCAACAGGCAAGTTGTGTTTCAAGATAGGTCCATGTTTAAAGAATACTTCATCTATTTCCCTTCTCTCATTCATAGACATATCATTTTCATGGTCTAGCAAATATTGTTCTAAAGGATCACTAGGAGGCACAGCAATAGAAGCAAGACCAATAATTTCATCTTTACTAGGCAATTCTTTATCATGGGGTTGTCTATGAAATTTAGCAAAATTAAACTCATGAGACATATCCCCTAAACCAACAGAAGCAATATCCTTATTGCAGTCTATCTTAGCATTAACAATATTCAAGAAGGGTCTACCAAATATAATGGGACAAAAGTTATCTTGTGGGGAACCAAGAACAAGAAAATCAGTAAATTATTTAACTTTCCCACACAAGACTTCAACATCTCTAACAATCCCAACTGGTGAAATAGTATCTCTATTGGCAAGCTTAATTGTAACATCAATCTCTTCTATCTCAGCAGGTGCAATATCATGCATAATTTCTTTGTATAAGGAATGAGGTATTGCACTTGCACTAGCACCCATATCACATAATCCATGATAGCAATGATCTCCTATTTTAACAGAAATAACAGGCATGCCTACAACAGGTCTATGTTTATTTTTAGTATCAGGTCTAGCAATTCTAGCAGATTCATTGCAGAAGTAAATAACATGCCCATCAATGTTATCGGCCAAGAGATCTTTAACCATAGCAACACTAGGTTCAACTTTAACTTGCTCAGGGGGTTTAGGTGTCTTAATATTACTTTTGTTGACCACATTTGAAGCTTTAGCATAATCCTTTATTCTAATAGGGAAAGGTGGTTTCTCAATATAAGCAGTAGGAACAACATGATCATTATAAGTGATAGTATTTTCTTCAACTTTAATAGGTGCAACTACTTTTACATCAATGGGAGGATTATATTTAAACCACTTCTCCTTAGGGAGATCAACATGAGTAGCAAAGGATTCATAGAAAGAAGCTACTATCTCAGAGTCAAGTCCATATTTAGTGCTAAATTCACGGAAAGCATCGGTATCCATAAAAGATTTAACACAATCAAACTTAGGTGTTATGACTGACTCCTTACCTTCATCGAGGTCCCAATCTTCAGAGTTGCGTTTAATTCTTTCGAATAAATCCCATTTCAATTCAATAGTCTTCATCATAAAAGATCCAGCACAAGAAGTATCAAGCATGGAGCGATTACTGAGAGAAAGCCAAGCATAATTTTTTGAATAATCATTTCTTTTGAGAGCTCATGATTGGGGAATGAATATAACATTGACTTAAGCCTCCCCCAAGCTTGAGCGATGCTTTCTCCTTCGTGAGGCCAAAAATTATATATATATAATTATGATCACGATGAACAAGATGCATAGGATAAAACTTCTGATGAAATTCCAATTTCAATCGGTTGTAGTTTCATGATCCCATATCATCACATAGCCTAAACCATGTCAATGCCTCTCCCTTAAAAGATAAAGGGAAGACCTTCTTCTTGATAACATCCTTGGGCATACCTGCAAGCTTAAATAATCCACAAACTTCATCCACATAGATTAGGTGCAAATCGGGATGTAATGTTCCATCACAAGTGAAAGGATTAGCTAGCAGTTTCTCTATCATACCCGAAGGGATTTCAAAGTAAACATTTTCAGTAGGTTCAGTACGTTGAGGATCAACTCTTTGCTCTACTGGTTGGGGTGAAGATACCCCGAACAAGCCCCGCAAAGGATTATGTTCCATAGTAACAAGTGACAGTAAATTTCAGCACACTATATAAATTTTTCCTTACCAAATTCCACCTACCAAAGGCGCTTCACTCCCCGGCAACGGAGCCAGAAAAGAGTATTGATGACCCACAAGTGTAGGGTATCTATCTTAGCCTTTTCGATAAGTAAGAGTGTCGAACCCAACGAGGAGCAGAAGGAAATGATAAGCGGTTTTCAGCAAGGTATTCTCTAGCAACGCATAAACTAGGGTTTAAGCTTCTGTCACTCTAGCGACCCATCATCTACTTATTACTTCCCAATGCCTTCCTCTAGGCCCAAACAATGGTGAAGTGTCATGTAGTCGACGTTCGCATGACACCACTAGAGGAAAGACAACATACATCTCATCAAAATATCGAACGAATACCAAATTCACATGACTACTTATAGCAAGACTTCTCCCATGTCCCCAGGAACAAACGTAACTACTCACAAATAATATTCATGTTCATAATCAGAGGGGTATTAATATGCATAATGGATCTGAACATATGATCTTCCACCAAGTAAACCAGCTAGCATCGACTACAAGGAGTAATCAACACTACTAGCAACCCACAGGTACCAATATGAGGTTTGGATACAAAGATTGGATACAAGAGATGAACTAGGGTTTGAGATCAGATGGTGCTGGTGAAGATGTTGATGGAGATTGACCCCCTCCGGATGAGAGGATCGTTGGTGATGACGATGGTGATGATTTCCCCCTCCCAGAGGGAAGTTTCCCCGACAGAATAGCTCCGTCGGAGCCCTAGATTGGTTCCACCAAGGTTCCGCCTCGTGGCGGCGGAGTTTCGTCTCGTGAGCTTGGTTATGATTTTTTTCCTCGACGAAAGACTCCATATAGCCAAAGATGGGCATCAGAGGGCCACCAGGGGGCCCACGAGGCAGGGGGCGCGCCCAGGGGGGTAGGCGCGCCCCCACCCTCGTGGACGATGGGTGGCCCCCCTTTGGTACTTCTTTCGCCCAATATTTTTTATATATTCTGAAAATAATTCCCGTGGAGTTTCAGGACTTTTGGAGATGTGCAGAATAAGTCTCTAATATTTGCTCATTTTCCACCCCAGAATTCCAGCTGCCGGCATTCCCCCATCTTCATGTAAACCTTGTAAAATAAGAGAGAAAAGGCATAAGTATTGTGACATAATTTGTAATAACAGCCTATAATGCAATAAATATCAATATAAAAGCATGATGAAAAATGGACGAATCAGATTCCTCCTCCCTTGGCGCGCCACTAGGGCCGGCCGGCCTCCCCCTTGATCCTTTATGTACGAGGGTAGGGGCACCCCAGGACACACAAGTTGATTATTTCCAGCCATGTGCGGTGCCCCCCTCCACCATAATCCACCTCGGTCATATCGTAGCGGTGCTTAGGTGAAGCCCTGTTCCGGTAGCATCATCATCACCGTCATCACACTGTCGTGCTGACGAAGCTCATCCCCGACACTCTGCTGGATCATGAGTTCGTGGGACGTCACCGAGCCAAACGTGTGCAGATCACGAAGGTGTCGTACTTTCGGTACTAGGAACGGTCGATCGTGAAGACGTACGACTACATCAACCACGTTGTCATAACGCTTCTGCTTATGGTCTACGAGGGTACGTAGACAACACTCTCCCCTCTCGTTGCTATGCATCACCATGATCTTGTGTGTGCGTAGGAATTTTTTTGAAATTACTGTGTTCCCCAACAATGCCATCCACGTGTCGGCGGAGATTCTGTTTTTTTAGGGTTTTGGACGGGGGAAGAAGAGATCCGAATGGAGGGGGGTATATATAGGCATAAGTAGAGCTAGGAGAGTCCAAATGAGGTGCGGTTTTCGGCCACGCGATCGTGATCGAACGCTCTAGGACATGGAGCAGAGTTTGGTGGGATTTGGGCCAAATTGGAGGGGTGTTGGTCTGCAACACAAACGAGGCCTTTTCGGTCCCTCGATTAACCGTTGAAGTATCAAACGAAGTCCAAATGACCCGAAACTTGACGGGCGGTCTACCGGTAGTAAACCAAGGCCGCATGACAAGTCTCGGTCCAATCCGGAAATGTTTAATCCCCACACACGAAAGAAAGGTAGAAATGGCCACCGGAGGAGAACGAAGCGCCGGAATGCAAAACGGACGACGGGGAAAAAGCTCGAATGCATGAGATGAACACGTATGTAAATGCAATGCACATGATGACATGATATGAGATGCATGAAAAAGAAAACAACACACGGAGACAAAACCCGAACCCGAGGAAATAAATATAACTTAACGCCGGAAACGGCAAGAGTTGGAGTACAAATTGGGAAAGTTATATCTGGGGCGTTACAACACTCCACCACTACGAAAAGATCTCGTCCCGAGATCTAGGACTGAAAGAACTCCGGGTACTCAGAACGGAGGTGATCCTCGCGTTCCTAGGTAGCTTCATGATCGGAATGGTGTGACCACTTGACTTTGAGAAATTTGATTGACTTGTTGCGAGTCTTGCGTTCAGTCTCTTCAAGAATGGCAACTGGGTGCTCACGGTAAGAGAGATCTTCTTGGAGCTCAATGTCCTCGAAGTTGACGGTACGGTCAGGAGTCTTGAAGCACTTTCGAAGCTGAGAGACGTGGAACACATCATGAACATTTGCAAAGTTTGAAGGAAGCTCGAGTTGATAGGCGAGGTCGCCTCTCTTGCTGACAATCTTGAAAGGTCCCACGTATCTAGGGGCAAGCTTCCCTTTGATACCGAAGCGACGAGTACCTTTCATAGGAGAGACGCGGAGGTAAACATGATCTCTGATCTCGAAAGCCAAATCACGGTGCTTACTATCATAGTAGCTCTTCTGGCGGGATTGGGCTGCTTTGAGGTTATCACGAATGACCTTGCACATTTCTTCTACCTCTGTGATCAGGTCATTACCCAGCAGCTGACGTTCACCGGTTTCAGACCAGTTGAGAGGGGTACGACACTTCCTGCCATATAGAATTTCAAAGGGGGCCTTGCCCGAACTTGCTTGAAAGCTGTTGTTATAGGAGAATTCAGCATAAGGAAGACAATCCTCCCACTTCATGCCGAAGGAGATCACACAAGCCCTAAGCATGTCTTCAAGAATTTGGTTGACACGCTCGACTTGACCGCTTGTTTGAGGATGGAAAGCTGTGCTGAAGCGGATGTTAGTGCCCATGGCCTTCTGAAAAGAATCCCAAAACTTCGAGGTAAAGATGCTGCCACGGTCTGAAGATATCACTTCAGGAATACCGTGCAGAGAGACAATGCGAGAGGTATAGAGTTCCGCCAATTGAGCTGCGGTGATTGACTCTTTGATAGGCAGAAAGTGAGCCACTTTGGTGAGCTTGTCGATGACAACAAATATAGCATCATTGCCACGCTTGGACTTTGGAAACCCAGTCACGAAGTCCATTTCAATGTGGTAAAACTTCCATTCTGGAATGGCAAGAGGTTGGAGGAGACCAGCTGGCCTTTGGTGTTCTGCCTTCACTCTTCTGCAGACATCACATTCATTCACGAATTGAGCGATCTCGCGCTTCATTCGAGTCCACCAATAAGCTTGCTTGAGGTCCTGATACATCTTCGTGCTCCCAGGGTGGATGGAGAGAAGAGAATTGTGAGCCTCGTTCATGATCACTTTACGAAGTTCACCTTTGGGCACAACAATACGATCCTCGAAGAAGAGAGTGTCCTTGTCATCAAGGCGGTAGCACTTGTACTTGGACTGACTCTGGGCAATCCCAATCTTCACCTTTTTCACCATAGCATCAAGAAGCTGGGCTTGGCGAATCTGGTCTTCTAAGGTAGGAGAGACTTGAAGGTTGGCGAGGAAACCTTGAGGAACAACTTGCAGATTAAGTTTGCGGAAAGCTTCACAAAGCTCGGGTTGATAAGGCTTGAGAATCAGACTGTTGCAATAGGCCTTTCTGCTCAAAGCGTCAGCAAATCACATTGGCCTTGCCTGGAGTATACTCAATACTCGGATTATACTCTTGAATCATTTCGACCCATCGAGTTTGCCTTAGGTTGAGATTAGGCTGAGTGAAGATGTACTTGAGACTCTTGTGATCGGTGAAAATGTCCACTTTTCTTCCCAATAGAAGATGTCTCCAAGTCAAAAGAGCATGCACAACTGCCGCCAACTCGAGATCATGAGTGGGGTAGTTCTTCTCATTAGGCTTCAACTGGCGAGATGTATAAGCAACAACTTTCTTCTCTTGCATCAATACTGCGCCAAGACCTTGGAGAGAGGCATCACAAAAGACCTCGTACGGCTTGGATTCATCAGGTGGAGTCAGAACTGGAGCAGTGATCAACTTCTCTTTCAAAGTGTTGAAAGCAATATCACACTCCGGAGACCAAACATACTTGACGTGCTTCTGAAGAAGATTTGAGAGAGGCTTCACGATCTTGGAAAAGTTTTCAACGAATCTTCGGCAATAGCTTGCGAGTCCGAGAAAACTGCGGAGTTGCTTCACATTCTGAGGAGGTTCCCAATTCACAATTGCGGATACCTTCTCGGGATTCACGGAAATGCCCTTGGCAGAGATGATATGACCAAGATAAAGAACCTCATCGAGCCAAAATTCACACTTGGAGAACTTGGCATAGAACTGATGTTCCCTGAGCTTATCGAGAACCAAACGCAAGTGCTTGGCATGATCTTCCTTGTTCTTCGAGAAAATCAGAATGTCATCGAGATAGACCAAAACGAAGTCATTGGTGTAGGCGTTGAAGATGAAGTTCATCATGCGAGAGAACGTCGGAGGAGCGTTGGCGAGGCCAAAAGACATGACAGTGTATTCATATGTACCCATGATCACATCTGACGAGTCCTCTGCCTGAGCTGCATTCACCATGTTGACCTTGGCGTACTTGGGGTTATGCTTGACCACAGCTGTACTTGCCGATCTCACAGGAGGAGGAGGAAGACGCCTCTGGTTGAAACACTTGTTGGCATAGTGACCCTTCTGTTGGCACTTGTTGCACGTGACCTCTGAAAGCGGACGGTGATACGGAGTACTCGATCTTTGAAAGCCTGGGTTGGGTGGGTGGGAAGAACCACTGCCACCTTTGCTCTTCTGCTGATACGGCTGACGGAACGGAGGAGGAGGAAGCCAAAACTTCTGCTGCTTGGCCACTTGAGTAGAGAAAGAAGGAGTAACATCTCTGACTCGCTTCCTGGAAGCATCACACCTCAACTGAGCAGCCTCTTGCTTCAGTGCCATATTGTAGAACTCATCGTATCTCAAAGGCTCGAAGAGAACAAGAGCGAGCTGAATATCTTCTCTGAGACCACCCCTAAACTGATATATCATGCTCTTCTCATCAGGCACGTCCTGCTTGGCAAAGCGGGCAAGTTTCTGGAACAATTTGTTGTAGTCATAGACAGACAAAGAGCCTTGCTTCAGATTGCGGAATTCCTCACGCTTGCTTTCAACCACGCTCTGCGGAATGTGATGAGCTCGGAAATCTCGACGGAAATCATCCCAAGTGATAACACGTCCACCTCTGGAATCCTTGTACTGCTGGAACCATTCTGCAGCTTGATCTTTGAGTTGGAAGGAAGCGAACTTCACAAAGTCCTCAGGCCTGACGTTGCTGCACTCGAAATGCTTACACAGATCCACAAGCCAATCGTTAGCATCGGTTGCCTCAACACAATTACTGAAAGTCTTTGGCCCGTTAGCAAGGAACTGGTTGAGTGTAGCAAAGTGACTCTGACTGCTGCCTTGGTTCCCTTGACTGCCTTGATTGCGCTCTTGGAGAATTTGCATGATCAGCTGAGTGTTTGCATTGGTTGCGGCCATCACAGCTTGCCATGCCTCTGGAGGAGGTGGAGGCGGTGGCGGATCTTGATTCTGGTTCTGACTGGTGCTCTTAGCGGGAGCCATCCTGAAGAGGTTGACCACCGTTAGCACATAGACAGATAAATATTGAAGCTGAATCCAACGGAATGAAAATTGCAACATATAGTCTTCACATCCGAACAAAATGAACGAATGCATTTCTCTTGAAGTGGTCACATATTCCTAAATTGCGAAGCCACGAAGAATCAGGTAGAAGGGGTACATCAACGGGGGATGGAATCAACATATGACGTCGAAGCAAAACGAAAGCCACAACTCGAAATAAAACCAAGGGTTGGCTTGCGGAATAAGCCGGAACACACATATGATAGAAATTTCGTCCGAAGTTTTCGTGGTGGGACCTACACGGGCTCGATCGTACAGCACCATCATGTACAAGGCAGTGCACATGACATACGAAGCGTCCCCGAGTCAGCATAGCCAAGGACTCTTTAAGACACAACGAGACCACTGTAAAATCGACCGTGAATAGGCGAACCACTAGACGTCGAACCCCAATTTCATATCATACATCTGTGGGAAAGATATCCTAAGAGCTACTTGAATTCCCACCTATGAAATTCCCGAAATTTTCCCGGTTATGCAATCAGGTGTTGGGGATACAGGGGAGCATAATATCTCACTCAAGCTAGCAAATCCTACATCCAGCTGTATCCATCCTTCAACACATAACCAAGAAACCTTCGGAAACCATCTATCTCAACCTTCGAAAAGCATCCGTTATACAAGTTATGGCGATACTCCCGAACTCCCGCCCCAGTACTAGGTGGTGTCGAGGTTATCTCACCAACGAACTGCATAAAGGAGATTTTCGATGTCGCGCACAAATCTCAAGTATACCAGAATTGCAACGATAAAATTGTGACGACAACACCTCGGAGCTCAACTCCCCGGGACACTGCCACAACCCCTAAAGACAGGAGGCACCAAGAACAATGTTCTCGTCACAAAACCATCGGAACAAAACCAAGATACTCGCGTGATCCTAATTTTTTTTTGTGAAATTTGAGAAGAGAAGAGTCAAAACTCTACGTCAGGATGCCTTACCAGAGCGATGAGGAGACTGGGAAGTAAAAAGAATTCCTAAGCTCTCCGATATATAATTCCTAAGTGACTCAAAACATTTTTCTAGACACAACTCGGCTGCTAAGACGATCAAGCAATGGGGCTCCTAAGGTCGGGGAAGGCTCTGATACCAACTTGTAACGCCCTCGATGCGGCTATAGCTCCCACGTGTCGAGGCACGACTTAGAGACATAACCGCATTGAAAGCAATGTCGCAAGTCAGGCAATCATTACAACATCCCATGTAATACATAATAAAAGGGGGAGATAACATAGTTGGCTTACACTCGCCACGTCACATCAGAGTACATAAATAACATCCATCAAACAAACACTCATGGCCCGACTACGGCGCCAAAATAGAAAAGAACCCAACATGCGACAAGGCCCGAATCGATCCCCAACTAGGCACCACTACTGATCATCGGGAAAGGAAACATAATAACACTGAGAGTCCTCATCGAACTCCCACTTGAGCTCGTACTCGTCACCTGGAGCGGAATCACCTGGACCTGCATCTGAATTGTAGTATCTGTGAGCCACAGGGAGTCAGCAATCTCACACCCTCGCGATCAAAACTATTTAAGCTCATAGGAATGGATAAGGCAAATATATGTGGAGCTGCAGCAAGCGACTAGCATAAATGTGGTGGCTAACTTATACGCAAAAGAGAGCGAGAAGAGGAGGCAAGGCGCGAGCGAGAATCTAGACGAACAACCTGCGCAAACATTACTCCAACACCGTGTCCACTTCCCGGACTCCGCCGAGAAGAGGCCATCACGGCAACACACTCAGTTGATTCATTTTAATTAATTAAGGTTTAAGTTATCTACAACCGGACATTAACAAATTCCCATCTGCCCATAACCGCGGGCACGGCTTTCGAAAGTTCAATCCCTGCAAGGGGTCCCAACTTAGCCCATGACAAGCTCTCACGGTCAACGAAGGAATAGACCTTCTCCCAAGACATGCCGATCAGACTCGGTATCTCGGTAACTCAAGACACTTCGACAGGGTAAAACAAGTCCAGCAACACCGCCCGAATGTGCCGACAAATCCCGATAGGAGCTGCACATATCTCTTTCTCAGGGCACACTCAGATTGTCTAAACTTCCGGTAGGCCAGCCCAGAGTTGCCCCTGGTAGCCACCGGCGGCTGATGGTTTGGACCAACACTCAGAGGAGCACTGGCCCGGGGGGGGGGGGGTTTAAAATAAGATGACCCTTGAGCCTGCAGAACCCAAGGGAAAGAAAAGGCTAGGTGGAAAATGGTAAAACCAATGTTGGGCATTGCTGGAAAATCTTTAATCAAGGCGAAATATCAAGGGGTTCCCATTATAACCCAACCGCGTAAGGAACGCAAAATCCGGGAACATAACACCGATATGACGGAAACTAGGGCGGCAAGAGTGGAACAAAACACTAGGCGAGAGGCCGAGCCTTCCACCCTTTACCAAGTATATAGATGCATTAAGATAACATAGCAATATAATGATATCCCAACAAGTAAATAAATGTTCCAACAAGGAACGGCTCCAATCTTCACCTGCAACTAACAACGCTATAAGAGGGGCTAAGCAAAGCGGTAACATAGCCAATCAACGGTTTGCTAGGACATGGTGGGTTAGAGGTTGACATGGCAATTGGGAGGCTGACAAGCAAAAGGTAGGCATCGTAGCATTGGCAAAGCAAGAGCGAGCAAACTAGCATAGCAAAGATAGTAGTGATTTCGAGGGTATGATCATCTTGCCTGCACAGTTGTCAAAGTTGACTGGATCCTCACAAGCAAACTCAACGGGCTCCTCGGTAGCGAACTCGTCTCCCGGCTCTACCCAACAAGACAAAAAAGCAACAAGGATACAATCAACCACGTGCAAGACCAAGCAATATGATGAAATGATGATATGCTATGCGGGATGCGATGCGGGATGCAAAATGCAAGATATGACAGGAAATGCATGAACATGGCCTCAACTTGGAATTCCAAGGGTGCCACTGGATAGAGGGGATGAAATCGCTTGAAAACGATATAAAGATCATTGGAATCGGAGTTACGGTTTGGAAATGGCAAGCGTTTTAAGATATGACACCGGTCTGCGATTTACAGTAAGTAGGCATCTAAATGCAATGAAACGAACATGCTACAACCACCAAACATGACAAAAAAATACATTGCAGAGATGCACACAAGATGCTTAACAAAAGACTAGCACTGAGCCACGGCCAATTCATCCATTATGAGGTTCAAACAAGCATGGCAAAAACGCAAATGCAAAACAGATTCCAGACTTAGTGAAATTAACACTAGTCTGAAATTTCAGATCACGATGCTCTCTTCGGAGTATCAAAACAACATGATAAATGACCTGAACATGACAAGTAAGAATATGTCATGGAGATACTCAACAAGCTTAACAAAAGACCCAAAGTGACCTGGGGCCAAAAGGGTTCACAAAATATATTAACGGGCACACGAACATAGCATAAAACACAATCAGTTTTCAGACTTAGTGAAAACTGAGACATGCTGAAATATAACCCACGAAGGCATGTAAACGAGCTCGATGCACTCACCATGGTGCAATTCACAGCAAGGCAAGCATTCATCCATTAATAAGGCACAAAATAAAAGCTAGACATGGTAAGAACAATGGCATAGCATGCACGGATCAACTACAACAACGCCGGCAAAATCGCAAACGAGTTGATGATCTGCCCAGATTCACCACGAAGCAAAAGTAGAGCTCGATTGAGTCAACCTAGAGCACTCCACATATGTAAACAAAGACATGGATGGATAGAGCATAACATAAATATAAAAACTCCCTTACTGATCATCCTCAAAATAGGCACGGATCACTAGGAAACAAGCTGGACATATAGCATCATGAACTAAAATATCCCAGACTTAGTGAAAATCACTAAGTCCCTGAAATCAGCAATCTCAGGTACCTCTCTTCGCAAGCTTGCACAAGACAACACACACATCCTAAAAATGCATGGGTGGCACCTCTGGAAAGAAGACAAAATGCTTAACAATTCATCCCAAAGGGTCACAGGCATATCATGCACGAATTAAACATGGCAAAAATGACAAAA
Source organism: Triticum urartu (assembly GCF_056163025.1). NCBI lineage: Eukaryota > Viridiplantae > Streptophyta > Magnoliopsida > Poales > Poaceae > Triticum > Triticum urartu. The sequence continues at coordinate 164,260,917 of NC_141876.1, forward strand.
GTGCATGATGAACTAACGGATCTGCAATTTAACTCACGAAGCCTCCTTCTAACAGCATTTTGGGCATCAAGATGAACTCAAATGCAAATGATGCAATGGAATGAAATGATGTACATGTCGAGACGAAGATTTTGATATATTATATGCCCAAATCGGAGCTACGTATGCGGAGATATCACTGGTCAAAGATAGCATAAAAATCTAGAGGGAGAGGGAAAAAGTCAACCCTAGAATTTCGGATCTGAGATCCAGATCGGGGCACTGTTCACCGACGCAGAAACCGAGGTTCGTCGGCCGGAGTTGGAGCTCTCGCCGGAGCTTGCGGACGCCGGGGAGGCCTTGGAGCGGCGCGCCGGCCGGAGGAGAGGACGGCAATGGGGCGGCGACCACCGGGCGGCGAGGCGGCGACCACCGGCGGACGGCGGGGCCGCGGCTCGAGGTGCCGGCCGGCGACGATGGCGGGCGGCGGCACCGGTGCCTCGGGTGGCCGGCCGCGAGGAAGAAGGGCGGCGGGGCGCGGGCGCAAGGCGGCGGAGGAGATGGGCCACGGGGGCCTCCCGCGGGCTCGGGCGGGCCGGCGCGGCGGCGGCGATGTGGGCGCCCGCCCGGGACACGTGGCGCAGCGGGGTTGGCTGGGGCGGATCGGCGGACGTTGTCCGGCCGGGGGCGGACACGTCCGTCGGCGGAGATTCTGTTTTTTTAGGGTTTTGGACGGGGGAAGAAGAGATCCGAATGGAGGGAGGTATATATAGGCATAAGTAGAGCTAGGAGAGTCCAAATGAGGTGCGGTTTTCGGCCACGCGATCGTGATCGAACGCTCTAGGACATGGAGCAGAGTTTGGTGGGATTTGGGCCAAATTGGAGGGGTGTTGGGCTGCAACACAAACGAGGCCTTTTCGGTCCCTCGGTTAATCGTTGAAGTATCAAACGAAGTCCAAATGACCCGAAACTTGACGGGCGGTCTACCGGTAGTAAACCAAGGCCGCATGACAAGTCTCGGTCCAATTTGGAAATGTTTAATCCCCACACACGAAAGAAAGATAGAAATGACCACCGGAGGAGAACGAAGCGCCGGAATGCAAAACGGACAACGGGGAAAAAGCTCGAATGCATGAGATGAACACGTATGTAAATGAAATGCACATGATGACATGATATGAGATGCATGAAAAAGAAAACAACACACGGAGACAAAACCCGAACCCGAGGAAATAAATATAACTTAACGCCGGAAACGGCAAGAGTTGGAGTACAAATTGGGAAAGTTATATCTGGGGCGTTACAGTGCGTAGGAATTTTTTTGAAATTACTGTGTTCCCCAACAATGGCATCCGTGCCAGGTTTATGGGTAGATGTTATATGCACGAGTAGAACACAAAGGAGTTGTGGGCGTGGGTATATACATATTGGTTTCCGTCACTAGTTGATTCTTGATTCAGTGGCATTGCTGGATGAAGTGGCCCAAACCGACATTACGCGTACGCTTACGCGAGACTGGTTCTACCAACGTGCTTTGCACACAGGTGCCTAGTGGGTATCTGTTTCTCCAGCTTTAGTTGAATCGGATTCAATGAACAGGGTTCTTTATGAAGATCAAAAAGCAATCACTATACCGTGTTGTGGTTTTTGATGCGTAGGTAAGAACGGTTCTGGCTCAGCCGCTAGCAACCACGTAAAACTTGCAACAACAAAGTAGATGACGTCTAACTTGTTTTTGCAGGGCATGTTGTGATGTGATATGGTCAAGACATGATGCTAAATTTTATTGTATGAGATGATAATGTTTTGTAACACAGTTATCAACAACTGGCAGGAGACATATGGTTGTCGCTTTATTGTATGAAATACAATCGCCATGTAATTGCTTTACTTTATCACTAAGCGGTAGCGATAGTCATAGAAGCAATAGTTGGCGAGACGACAACGATGCTTCAATGGAGATCAAGGTGTCAAGCCGGTGACGATGGTGATCATGACAGTGCTTTGGAGATGGAGATCAAAAGCACAAGATGATGATGGCCATATCATATCACTTATATTGATTCATGTGATGTTTATCCTTTATGCATCTTATTTTGCTTAGTTCGGCGGTAGCATTATAAGATGATCTCTCACTAAATTTCAAGGTATAAGTGTTCTCCCTGAGTATGCACCGTTGCTACAGTTCGTCGTGCCGAGACACCACGTGATGATCGGGTGTGATAAGCTCTACGTTACATACAACGGGTGCAAGCCAGTTTTGCACATGCAGAATACTCGAGTTAAACTTGATGAGCCTAGCATATGCAGATATGGCCTCGGAACACTGAGACCAAAAGGTCGAGCGTGAATTATATAGTAGATATGATCAACATAGTGATGTTTACCATTGAAAACTACTCCATCTCACGTGATGATCGGACATGGTTTAGTTGATATGGATCACATGATCACTTAGATGATTAGAGAGATGTCTATCTAAGTGGGAGTTCTTAAGTAATTTGATTAATTGAACTTTAATTTATCAAGAACTTAGTACCTGATAGTATTTTGCATGTCTATGTTGTTGTAGATAGATGGCCCGTGTCGTTGTTCCATTGAATTTTAATGCGTTCCTAGAGAAAGCTAAGTTGAAAGATGATGGTAGCTACTACACGGACTGGGTCCGTAACTTGAGGATTATCCTCATTGCTACACAGAAGAATTACGTCCTGGAAGCACCGCTAGGTGACAAACCCGCTGCAGGAGCAACGCCAGATGCTATGAACATCTAGCAGAGCAAAGCTGATGACTACTCAATAGTTCAGTGTGCCATACTTTACAGCTTAGAACCGGGACTTCAACGATGTTTTGAACGTCATGAAGCATATGAGATGTTTCAGGAGTTGATGTTAATATTTCAAGTAAATGCCCGAATTGAGAGATATGAAGTCTCCAATAAGTTCTACAGCTGCAAGATGGAGGAGAATAGTTCTGTCAGTGAACATATACTCAGAATGTCTGGGTACCACAACCACTTGACTCAACTGGGAGTTAAACTTCCTGATGATAGTGTCATTGACAGAGTTCTTCAATCACCGCCACCAAGCTACAAGAGCTTCGTGATGAACTATAATATGCAAGGGATGGATAAGACGATTCCTGAGCTTTTCGCAATGCTAAAAGGCCGCGGAGGTAGAAATCAAGAAGGAGTATCAAGTGTTGATGGTCAACAAGACCACCAGTTTCAAGAAAAAGGGTAAAGGGAAGAAGGGGAACTTCAAGAAGAATAGCAAGCCAGTTACTGCTCAAGTGAAGAAACCCAAGTCTGGACCTAAGCCAGAGACTGAGTGCTTCTACTGCAAAGGGACTGGTCACTGGAAACGGAACTGCCCTAGGTATTTGGTGGAGAAGAAGGATGGCAAAGTGAAAGGTATATTCGATATACATGTTATTGATGTGTACCTTACTAATGCTCGCAGTAGTGCCTGGGTATTTGATACTGGTTCAGTTGCTAACATTTGCAACTCGAAACAGGGGCTACAGATTAAGCGAAGATTGGCTAAGGACGAGGTGATGATGCGTGTGGGAAATGGTTTCAAAGTCGATGTGATCGCCGTCGGCATGCTACCTCTACATCTACCTTCGGGATTAGTTTTAGACCTAAATAGTTGTTATTTGGTGCCAGCGTTGAGCATGAACATTATATCTGGATCTTGTTTGATGCGAGACGGTTATTCATTTAAATCAGAGAATAATGGTTGTTCTATTTATATGAGTAATATATTTTATGGTCATGCACCCTTGATGAGTAGTCTATTTTTATTAAATCTTGATAGTAGTGATACACATGTTCATAGTATTGAAGCCAAAAGATGCAGAGTTGATAATGATAGTGCAACTTATTTGTGGCACTACCATTTGGGTCATATTGGTGTAAAGCGCATGAAGAAACTCCATTCTGATGGACTTCTAGAATCACTTGATTATGAATCACTTGGTACTTGCGAACCATGGCTCATGGGCAAGATGACTAAAACTCCGTTCTCCGGAACAATAGAGCGAGCAACAGAGTTATTGGAAATCATACATACTAATGTATGTGGTCCAATGAACATTGAGGCTCACGGTGGATATCGTTATTTTCTCACCTTCACAGATGATTTGAGCAGATATGGGTATATCTACTTAATGAAACATAAGTCTGAAACAAAAGTTAAAAGAATTTCAGAGTGAAATGGAAAATCATCATAACAAGAAAATAAAGTTTCTACGATCTGATCGTGGAGGAGAATATTTGAGTTACGAGTTTAGTCTTCATTTGAAACAATGCGGAATAGTTTCGCAACTCACGCCACCCGGAACACCACAGCATAATGGTGTGTCCGAACGTCGTAATCGTACTTTACTAGATATGGTGCGATCTATGATGTCTCTTACTGATTTACCGCTATCGTTAAATAGGGCACCATCTAAATCCGTTGAAACGACACCTTATGAACTATGGTTTGGCAAGAAACCCAAGTTGTCGTTTCTGAAAGTTTGGGGCTGCGATGCTTATGTGAAAAAGCTTCAACCTGATAAGCTCGAACCCAAATCAGAGAAATGTGTCTTCATAGGATACCCAAAGGAGACTGTTGGGTACACCTTCTATCACAAATCCGAAGGCAAGATATTCGTTGCTAAGAATGGATCCTTTCTAGAGAAGGAGTTTCTCTCGAAAGAAGTGAGTGGGAGGAAAGTAGAACTTGATGAGGTAATTATACCTGCTCCCTTATTGGAAAGTAGTTCATCACTTAAATTAGTTCCCCCTTATTGGAAAGTAGTTCATCACTTAAATTAGTTCCAGTGATTCATACACCAGTAAGTGAGGAAGCTAATGATGATGATCATGAAACTTCTTATCAAGTTACTACCGAACCTCGTAGGTCAACCAGAGTAAGATCCGCACCAGAGTGGTATGGTAATCCTGTTCTGGAGGTCATGTTACTTGACCATGACGAACCTATGAACTATGAGGAAGCGATGATGAGCCCAGATTCTGCAAAATGGCTTGAGGCCATGAAATCTGAGATGGGATCCATGTATGAGAACAAAGTGTGGAGTTTGGTTGACTTGCCTGATGATCGGCCGGCAAGCCATAGAGAATAAATGGATCTTTAAGAAGAAGACTGACGCTGACGGTAATGTTACTGTCTACAAAGCTTGACTTGTTGCAAAAGGTTTTCGGCAAGTTCAAGGAGTTGACTACGATGAGACCTTCTCACCCGTAGCGATGCTTAAGTCCATCTGAATCATGTTAGCAATTGCCGCATTTTTTGATTATGAAATTTGGCAAATGGATGTCAAAACCGCAATCCTCAATGGATATCTTAAAGAAGAGTTGTATATGATGCAAACAGAAGGTTTTGTCGATCCAAAAGGTGCTAACAAAGTATGCAAGCTCCAGCGATCCATTTATGGATGGGTGCAAGCCTCTCAGAGTTGGAATATATGCTTTGATAGTGTGATCAAAGCATATGGTTTTATACAGACTTTTGGAGAAACCTGTATTTACAAGAAAGTGAGTGGGAGCTCCGTAGCATTTCTGATATTATATGTAGATGACATATTATTGATTGAAAATGATACTGAATTTCTAAATAGAATAAAAGGATACTTGAATAAGAATTTTTCAATGAAAGACCTCGGCGAAGTTGCTTATATATTGGGCATCAAGATCTATAGAGATAGATCAAGACGCTTAATTGGACTTTCACAAAGCACATACCTTAATAAAGTTTTGAAGAAGTTCAAAATGGATCAGGCAAAGAAAGGGTTTTTGCCTGTGTTACAAGGTGTGAAGTTGAGTCAGACTCAATGCCCGACCACTACAGAAGATAGAGAGAAAATGGAAGTCATTCCTTATGCTTCAGCCATAGGTTCTATCATGTATGCAATGCTGTGTACCAGACCTGATGCGTGCCTTGCTATTAGTTTAGCAGGGAGGTACCAAAGTAATCCAGGAGTGGATCACTGGACATCGATCAAGAATATCCTGAAATACCTGAAAAGGACTAAGGATATGTTTCTCATTTATGGAGGTGACAAAGAGCTCGTCGTAAATGGTTACATCGATGCAAGCTTTGACACTGATTGGATGACTCTAAGTCACAAAATGGATATGTATTTTTATTAAATGGTGGAGCTGTCAGTTGGTGCAGTTCCAAGCAGAGCGTCGTGGCGGGATCTACGTGTGAAGCGGAGTACATAGCTGCTTCGGAAGCAGCAAATGAAGGAGTCTGGATGAAGGAGTTCATATCCGATCTAGGTGTCATACCTAGTGCATCGGGTCCAATGAAAATGTTTTGTGACAATACTGGTGCAATTGCATTGGCAAAGGAATCCTGATTTCACAAGAGAACCAAGCACATCAAGAGACGCTTCAATTCCATCCGCGATCAAGTCAAAGAGAGAGACATAGAGATTTGCAAGATACATACGGATCTGAATGTTGCAGACCCGTTGACTAAGCCTCTCTCATGAGCAAAGCATGATCAGCACCAAGACTCCATGGGTGTTAGAATCATTACAATGCAATCTAGATTATTGACTCTAGTGCAAGTGGGAGACTGAAGGAAATATGCCCCATAGGCAATAATAAAGTTATTATTTATATTTCCTTATATCATGATAAACGTTTATTATTCATGCTAGAATTGTATTAACCGGAAACTTAGTACATGTGTGAATACATAGACAAACAGAGTGTCACTAGTATGCCTCTACTTGACTAGCTCGTTGAATCAATGATGGTTATGTTTCCTGACCATAGACATGAGTTGTCATTTGATTAATGGGATCACATCATTAGAGAATGATGTGATTGACTTGACCCATCCGTTAGCTTAGCACGATGATCATTTAGTTTGTTGCTATTGCTTTCTCCATAACTTATACATGTTCCTATGACTATGAGATCATCCAACTCCTGAATACCGGAGGAACACTTAGTGTGCTATCAAACGTCACAACGTAACTGGGTGACTATAAAGATGCTCTACAGGTGTCTCCGATGGTGTTTGTTGAGTTGGCATAGATCGAGATTAGGATTTGTCACTCCGAGTATCAGAGAGGTATCTCTGGGCCCTCTCAGTAATGCACATCACTATAAGCCTTGCAAGCAATGTGACTAATGAGTTAGTTGCGGGATGATGCATTACGGAATGAGTAAAGAGACTTGCCGGTAACGAGATTGAACTAGGCTTTGAGATACCGACGATCGAATCTCGGGCAAGTAACATACCGATGACAAAGGGAACAACATATATCGTTATGCGGTTTGACCGATAAAGATCTTCGTAGAATATGTGGGAGCCAATATGAACATCAAGGTTCCGCTATTGGTTATTGACCGGAGACGTATCTCGGTCATGTCTACATAGTTCTAGAACCCGTAGGGTCCGCACGCTTAACATTCGGTGACGATCGGTATTATGAGTTTATGTGTTTGGATGTACTGAAGGTAGTTCGGAGTCCTGGATATGATCACGGTCATGACGAGGAGTCTCGAAATGGTCGATACATAAAGATTGATATATTGTATGGCTATATTCGGACACCGAAAGTGTTCCGAGTGATTTCGGAGAAAACCAGAGCGTTACCGGACCCCCCCCCCCCAGGAAAGTTGGGCCTTCGTGGACCATAGGAAAGAGGGGAGCAGCCCACAAGGGGCAACCGCGTCCCCTCCCTATAAGGAGTCCGAATTGGACTAGGGAGGGGGCGCCCCCCCCTTTCCTTCTCCTCTTCCTCTCCCTTCCTTCCCCTTCTCCTCCTAGTAGGACTAGGAAAGGAGGAATCATACTCCTACTCCTCCCTTGGCGCGCCACTAGGGCCGACCGGCCTCCCCCTTGCTCCTTTATATACGGGGGCAGGGGGCACTCTAGGACACACAAGTTGATTGTTTCCAGCCGTGTGCGGTGGCCCCTCCATCATAATCCACCTTGGTCATATCGTAGCGGTGCTTAGTCGAAGCCCTGTTCCGGTAGCATCATCATCACCGTCATCATGTCGTCGTGCTGACGAAGCTCTTCCCCGACACTCTGCTGGATCGTGAGTTCGCGGGATGTCACCGAGCCGAACGTGTGCAGATCGCGGAGGTGCCGTATTTTCGGTACTAGGATTGGTCGATCGTGAAGACGTACGACTACATCAACCGCGTTGTCATATAACGCTTCCGCTTACGGTCTACGAGGGTACGTAGACAACACTCTCTCCTCTCTTTGCTATGCATCACCATGATCTTGCGTGTGCGTAGGATTTTTTTTGAAATTACTGTGTTCCCTAACATCGGGAACCTCATATCTACCGGTAGTCATGACTATGTTATGATCACTCCTATGGTGTTTACCCCAATTCTTCGTTCCTCTAGCGTGGATCGAATCTAAGCTCGAATGGAATGTGAAGTAGTAGGTGAGGAAGGAAAAAATAGCTTACCACCATTGCAGAAGTGCTGTTGCGGATGCCGGTGAAGGTGGTCGGAGGTCGATTTGTTATTCTCCGGTCTGCTCCATGCTACCGCCGCCGTCGGTGAGAGTGGGGAGAGGGGAGAGAGAACAGTGAAGGAAGGTGAGGGTAATAACTGTCGCGTTTCAGGAAGCAACACGACTTCTCGAGGGTGGCTCCTCGCGTGCAGCCCCGCTGTCCACGTGCCTCGCGGGCCTGGCTCGCAAGAAAATACCAATTCGAGCGTGCCTCGCGAGACAGACCCAGAAGTGTTTTAAAATTCATGTCATATAGACCTAATAATATATACGGACAATCAATCAACTTGTTTTTTTCCGCGCGAATCTGCTTGAACCTTGTGCGGACAATCAAACGCGCCCTAGCCAACTCGAGGCACTGTCAAGGCTAGGCGTATTTGAGTGTGGACGCAAACCAAAGACCTTAGTCCCTATCCTTGGCCCCACTTGTCATCCTCGCCCGCCTCCCACTCCATTCCCCTTTGCTCCGCTCGCTCCAGTCGTCCGGCGCCGACACGCTGTTCCCTCGCCGTGCCGCCTCCACCTCCACCTCGACTGCGTGCGCTAGCCTGCCCGCACTTTCCACGACCCGGCTTGCCTTCGGAGCGAGGAGAGGGAAACGATGGTGGCCATCGCCGCGCTCGCGGACGGCAAGAGGCCCGTCGCTCCGTTCCATCTGCTCCTACCTCCTCTTCATCTCCTTCTCCGCGTTGAAGAAAATCTTAGGCGATTTAGTCGATATTAAATACCTGACGGGCTTAGTGATCGTGTTGCTGTGTGCAGGTGGGCGGGGATTTCTCAGACGGGGAAGCCCGGCGCGAAGGCTCCTAAACCCATCAACTTGCCGAACCAGAGGTAGCATTTCTAACCCTAGCACTTGGCATCTGCTGGAGAAGCTCCTGATCGAGGCATTTGCTTCTGTCAAATATTTATCACTGGCTTCTTTCGTGTCTTGTGAAATTGATGTGGTGAGGGTCTGTTTGCCTAGGTTGGACAGCCATGGCCTCCGCAGTGACAAGATTGTTCCAAAGTAAGATTTCTCCCTGTGATAATTTTCTGGGTGCTGCTAGAATGGGGAGATAGTATGGTTCCTGGATACGCACATATCTTTGAGGTATCTGGTTTATAATTAAATAGAGAAAGGAAATTATGCCAAAAACATCACATGCTAGGTGCGTGTACCCCTTGGAGGATTGGATAATACACCTGTATGTTTGTCAAGTTTTTTTTTCCACGTTAGTCAGTAAGTTTTGCTTCTCTGGTGAAACAACAGCCTGAAAGGGCATGGGGACATGTGGATTCCTTCACTATACTGTCCAGGCAACCCTTATTTACGCAAGCTGAGATGATGTTTCATTCTTATTGCCGTCTGATGAAAATTTTGCATGGATGTTAGGGGCACGACCACTTGGGACGGCAAATCAATGCTCCCAGCATCAAATGCATGGGCTTCACCTTTGCTTCTGAATCCCAAGAATGATGGAACTTCTGGTTCACCTAGCCACATTGATGATCGTCCTTCTTCCCGAGGAAGCTCGACGTCATCATCATCAGTTGGAAGTGACTTCCTTGACTTACCATCGTATCGTTTGCCAATGGCCGCAAATTATCCTCGAAGTACAGAGAAAAGATCAGGGAGCTTGCAAGTTTCTCGTTTTCCAGATTCTTTCAGTAATGTTCTAAAAGCACCGTTGAAAGCTGTTGGCAGACGGGTATGCACCCCTACTGTAAATCATGTTGTCAATTAACTGAGGATTTTCTTATAGTAAATTTTGCCAATGTAGGCAGCAACATCACAGGGGAAAGGGTTCAGCCTAAGTATGGATGATTTCCCAGTACTTGGCTCCAAAAACTCTGCGTCAACCAGTCAACAAGGTGGCAAACTGCAACATTACATTTGGTTTGCACAAAGTCTGTTTGTAGTTCAGTTATTCACACTATATTGTACTCCCTCCGTCCTAAAATAAGTGACTCAGCTTTGCACTAACTTTAGTACAAAGTTAGTACAAACTTGAGTCACTTATTTTGGGACGGAGGGAGTATCTGAATGCATATTGTTGTTTGGCACCAAGTTATCTGGAACAGAATAGATATGCCGGTATTTTACTTGGTTGGACATGTCCATAAATTCTGTCCAAACTGATAGTTTCTGGGGCTAAAAGCTTTAACCGTTCTATATGGTTAACGAGTCACATTTGTTCTCCCTACTCATTATCTTTTCTGTTACAGGGCAAATTTCAGGAAGGTGGCCAACTATTGCTTCTGGTATTGTGGCAACACAAGATAAACAAGGAAAGAACCAGATAACTGGTATACACTCGCTTGATGAATGCTACGAGCTATCTCACTCTTTCGTATTCCATACCCCAAATATCATCACAGGATCATAGCAATCTGTGTTCAGTAAATGTAATTTCTTTTTCATATGATTAGATATGCTCTAAGATATCCTTATATGACAGGAACTGGTGAGGTAATTTTGTCTTGCAGTTATGAGCATGAAATTATCTCAAGAATGGACTATGTTTGCAAAGGAGGCGATCCTATTCCTGCTGCAAAGTGGATGAGGGGAGCTGAGCAGGCTCAACTGCATGATCCCCAAGTTCCTAATATATGTATACCTCCTCCATTGTTGGATTACTGGCATCGTCCTCCTGATCAGCCACCTGATGAAAATAGAAAATCGCATAGTGGAGAGGTGCCATATGGTCCGTACAAGCATGCTGACCCGACTGGCTTTGCTGTTGAATCTCTTGCTCATTGTGATCAGTTTGCGCTCAACGAGGAGGCACTAGCACAGCAGGATATTGGACATGGTGGGTATTATCCAGACAAGAGGGATATATCTCATGCTCACATGCCTGCTGATTGTTGTGTCATAAATCAATCTTGCCATGTTCTTGGGAAGGTCAAGAATGGCCATGCAGATGTACTTGAGATCGAGAAGCAACCTATCATCAAGAAGGATGTGGCTCTATTAGAGAAAATCAAGTGTCTAAACAACAAAGCTAGAAATTTCCGTGCCCTTAACTTGTCCAATCTACCTTCATCTCTACTCAAGGACTCCAAGGTTAAACACCCAAAAATCATCCATGTCGAGGAAGATCCTGCGACAAAATATGTTCCCTTCAGTGCTTCCACCAGTGAGACTGGTCCTGTCTTTGACAGGCTTAATTCTGTTTCTCAAAGCAGCAGTTCTGTGCCAACTAATCCATCAAATGGGCCTGATAAGGGTGTAACTGTTGTTTGTCTGTCAGAAAAACAAGTTACTGAATTCAGCCAAGCTGGAAAAGTTGTTAAATCTGCTGATCGCCATTCATATGGAAGAAGCGATATCTCAAGAAACATGCTTGATGGTTCTGCTCAGGACATGCCATCCCGTATTACTGGACATGGACGTGAAGAGCACTCCATGGTTGACTCTTTGCGACGAGTTCTTATGGTAGATGCTCATCAAGACCAACTTCTTTCTAGGAACACCTCACAGCAGCCACATGTGACGGTCGCTGATAAGGAGTCAAATTGGCTTCATTGTGAAGACCAGGTATGTGGTTTTTGTCTCCTTAGGTATTGTCCTCTGATAAAATTGAACTTACGCATTGGAGTAGTTGCCGATTTCTGTGATTATTTCTTACACGGAAACTCAAATGAGATGCATAGAAAGATAAAAAAAAGCAAAACATCCTTTTTCTTCTGTACCTGTACAGTTTGATTGAAGTGTTCATACTAGGGTTAGCAGTAGGCAGGTGAGCGTCCAGGGAGGTTTGGACACTATGAGTTATTCAGTGTGTATGTCACCTCTGCTGCACAAAATTTTCCATGGCATCTACCTGGCGACGGATGTCATGTTTCTTTATCGCATTAAGGTTTCATGTAGCGTTTGTTTCGTAAAACTTAGACCCGAGAACCCAGTCCTGTAAACCTTGATATTAGAGATGTTTCTGTCACTCCTTCGGTCCTTCCAGTAATGCCCTTTACTTGATTAATTCATTTATCTCTATTAGACCTTGCAGTCTTGCTGATGTAGATACCTATCTTCCAAGAGTTACTCTCTGTCCCTGTACAGTGTGCCCAACAAAGTGGCACACACATACAGAAATGAAATGTTTATAATTGGCAGGCAATTACTGCAAAATTGTTGCTAAGAGCTTCTTGTGCCATGGTTGTTGTTTAACTAGTGTTTTTTTGGTGCATTCAGCATTCCAGAATGAGATATTTGTCTGCTCAAGCTGCGAAACAACTACAGGACGCGGAGAAGTGGATTAGTCAACAAAATACAAATGCTATTGCAAAACTGGAAGAATTGAGGAGGTATCAATCAATACAGAGTCAGAAGTCCAATGATGCGCCCCCAGACGCAGATATGTACTGCAAACCAAAAACGCGAGATGACGTGACTGCTAAATGTGCTAGTTCAGTGGCAGATACATGTTGTATTGTCTCTGCTGATGGTCATAATGCGCCTCAGCCAGTAGCTGGAGTCAAGATTAGTGAAGTTTCTATTGGTTCCAGTGCAGCATCAAATACTTCAGGTCTTAGTAAAGGTTATAAGTTCATGTCTTCAGCCAAGAGCACACAGGCTAACATGATGGAACACATTTCCCTCAACTCACTGTCACATGACAACAGTACTCCAGAACACTGGCCAATGGAGAACAGACATATGCATTTTGGTTCATGGGAGAGAAATATAACAGATAGGGAGATACCTGCAGACACGAAGGGTGTTGAAACTAAAAATCATGACGACCTCTTGACCAGAAACAAGAGCAGCAGGAGGAACTTTAATTCAGTTAGGCCTGCAGCGCCACCTGTGTTTAATGAGAAGAATTCTACAGAAGTCCCGAGTATGCAAAAAACCCATGTTCCATGTATTGCCATTAATAGTTCTATAATTCCTGCCAAGGTTACTTCTGTTACAGGTCTTATTGTGGGTAATATAATGCTTGATGATGTTCCACTTGCATCAGTAAACCGGGAGTGGGCAGTACTGGCCAAGGAAGTACATGATACAGCTAGTAGCTTCTCAGGCAGGTCAAGAAATCAGAAAAGAACCAGCATGGTCTACTGCCTGTCGAGACTCCAATTTCAAACGATAGTGTCATGTGCAAACCGATTAAACAGACAGGCAGGAAAGAAGAGCATGCAGAAGGAGGTCCGCATGGTATGGCTGTAGTTGATGGACTTGCTTCGGTGGTGCAAAATCTCGCTAAACCGGTAGAGTACTTCAATGTGGCAGATGTTATACAGGAGTCATCTGATCAGTGGCAGCAAGGAGATGTGCAATTTGAGTCCAAGGCCCATGGTGGTACGGAAGACCGTTCAAAACTAACTGAAATGGTGTCCTTGCCTGGCAATACTTGGGAAAAGCATCCGGCGACTGACAGTCCAAGGCGCTACCATGTTGAGGCCCAAAGGAATGTGGGGATTCGCTTTGGTTACAGGGAGAGGGCAGGCAGGGGACGCTTCTTCCACGAATCACCAGCTCCGTCTAGGGCTCGCTGGATGCCTAAATACATCTCCCATCCTCAGAGCGATGCACAATATGATGGGGTCTCTGAATGGCTGCAGGATTCCCACCAATTGTTATTGGGCATGGACAACTCACAGGGATTGGACAGCAAACCGACTCAGATATCTGACAGAGATGCTGGAATGGATCTGCAGGGTGGAGAAGGCAATGTAGGCATGAGCTTCGTAGATGAAAACCCCTTGATATGGAACGAAACAGAGTGGGAGTATCAGCCTCTCTTTCCAGCGCCACATCGCCTTGGCCAACGACACGGTGACACGAGTGGTGATGGTCAAAGGGGTAGAGGCAGACAGTACCGCCAACAGCACGGTGACGCGAGTGATGATGGTCAGAGGGGTAGAGGCGGACACTCTGAGTACCACTATCCGGAGCCGGTAAGATCTCGTGATACCGCACCTGACATCCAGCGGAACCCCGGCGGTGCTGACAATCATCAGTATCCGGCCTATTCAAGACCGGGAATGCACACGGAGCGCAGGTACTATATTTGAGGGTCGCTGTTGGATAGCTGTGCTCCATACAATCATCACCAATCCAGTCCTGTAATCAATTCCTGAATGTTCTTGTGAGTTGCTGAAGCGTAGATAGCCTTTTGTCAGCTCTGTTTCTTTCTTCTATGGGCTTGCGATGATCCATTTACTTGTGACCTTTATCTTGTAAAGCTTTGTCTGAAGAATATTCTACTTCTGATGGCCGAATTCTGCACGGATCGCTGTTTGGGTGTCAGGAGAAACTTTTCTCATTGATTTGTCCAGTTAGCAGTTATTTTTCTTTCTTTCTTGAAGCAAGCCAGCGGAGCTAGACACAGCCTCGGTGTATCGCTTCTGTTCTTCTCCTCGGTTTCCCTTGCGCGTGCTATGCGCCGGCCGGCTTTCGGCTGATCAACCTCCAGCCGTTTGATTCAACAGCCACCACCCGTGCGATCATCTTCTTTCCCTAATCATCGCACGCACACGAGTGCCCGCCGGTGTTCTTTGAATCCCGAGATAATTGCACCTATCATCCTTATACTTGCTGGCTAGGTCCAAAATGGTCCTCATACTCAGAAAATGCTTCAGTACGATCCTCGTACTTAAAAATACGAGGTGTATACGGTCCTCGTCGTGAGCTTGGTCGCCCTGTACGTATCGTGTATAGTAAGAGCAAGTATAAGGATGATAGGTGCTGTAGCGTGGAAGTTTCGAGCCTGCGGCCACAGGATAGAGCACAAGCAAGCTAGCCAACTGCGCTACTGTCTATGCTTGCCACATGTGACAGGTGAGATGCACAATTTTATATTTGGACGGACAGACAAACGAAATTCATTTATATTATTGCGTGTATTGTCATTTTGTTGGACTAATTACTTTAGCTTGTCACAGTTTGTCTTATGCATGCAAAATCTTTACTTAGATGTCAGAAACTCGGAAAAATGGTCACTTACAAAATAAAAAACTTTTTCTAAATATGTTCTGGTAAGGGACATTTCATTATTTATTAAGTGAAGTCACACTTTGGACTATTTCTTGCCGTTTCATATTTATATTCATTCTGTGGGTGGACTAATTTTAGTAGATTTTCTCATGCTAGTTTTCTATTACAAATATGCAAAGACGTGATAAATTACTCTCTTGCAAAAACGTAATAAGGTATAGCTTATTGTGTCTAGTATAACTTGGTTTCCTTTTAGTTGAGTGAATATAAATATGAACCATGTGCATTTTTTGTCTTCTACTTACAAATTTCGTTTGTACAAAAAAATATTTGAATGAATATATTACATCGCCAAGGAGTAAATAATATGAACCATTTGCATTTCAAATATAAATTTTAATTCAAGTAGTACTCCCTCCTTCCCAAAATATAAGGCGTGGTTTGACTTTTCTGGTCTTCGTTGCACAATTTTGACTATGATTTTCATGTATTCTATGTCTATGAAATTAGGATACATACATATGAAATAAAATTGTTTTACAAGACAAATACGACAATGCCATTTATACATGTTCAATCCATATACTTTGATATATATTAGTGGTCAAAGTCGTGCATCAAAGACTGTAAAAAGTCAATCGCGCCTTATATTTTGGGGAAGAGGGAGTACATCATTATGCATTTCTCCTTATAGTTATCAGTGAGCTAAGAGCATCTCCAGTAGTTCGCCCCCCCAGGGCGCCGAAAAAGAGCGGCCTGGGGATGAACCGGCGCTAGATTGGCCCCTGGGGGCGACCTAGCTCCCAGCCACGCCCCCAGGCGGTGCCCCCCAAGCTGTGGCAAATTCAAACTTGGTCATTCCCGCTCACAAAAAAACGCCACATGTCCGCGATCACATCGGCCTAGTTCGGCGATCATCTTGCCATAGTTCGGCTATCGAATGAAAAAGTTCGGCGTACAAAAAAGAAAGGGCGGGCGTACACCGCATCACACGGCGGGCTCATCCTCCGGCGTCGACGGAGTGGCGTGCGCGGGCTTGGCGGTGCCGGAGCTGCTTCTATGCTGGGCGGCGTCGGCACGGCTTCCGTGCCGCTGGGCGGCGTGGAGGCATCATCGCTCGGACTTGGCGTCGTCGTCGGCGTGGGCGTGGGAGTTGGCGGCGTCGTCGACGGCAGCTGGTTCAGGATGAGGCCGCGCTCCGCCAAGTACCACGCCTTGACTGCCTCGTCGTTGCTCTGGAGCATGTCCGCCTTGCCCAGCAGGAAAGCCAGGTCGGTGTTCCTCTTCTTCGCGGCGACGTTGGTCCGGAGTAGGTTGAGCTTGACGGCGTTGCTCGTCATCAACGCCGACCACCGCGCCTCGGTCTTCTCTTCACGTAGGGCGGCCCGGGCTTGTGCGTCGGCGAGGCAATGCTCGATGGACTCCTGTACGCGCGCGGTAGCCGAGTCGGCGTGTTTCCCCTTCTTGGCCCCTTTGTTGCCCTTGGGGCGCCCCTCGCCCGCGCCCGGCGTCGGCGCGTCCGGCTTGTAGGTCTCCTTGGCCTTGGCAAGGGTGCACCGGACATCCGCCCACTTCTCGCACTTCTCGATCCGTTTGAAGACGTGGAGGTACTTGAATTCTTGGTCGCTGCTGTCCTGGCGATACATGGCGAATATGCGCAGCAGCTGCACCGAGGAACAAACAATTGGCGGGGGTGCACGGCGAGAAGGAGTAGGAGACCGGCATGCCATACCTGATCCTCAATGTTGGCTCCGCTCTCCGGGCGAGCCGCGAACTCCTTGACGATCCCATGCCATTTGTTGCACGCCGATTGGATGAGCCCCCAATGGTGAAGGAAATATGCCCTAGAGGCAATAATAAAGTTGTTATTTATATTTCCTTATATCATGATAAATGTTTATTATTCATGCTAGAATTGTATTAACCGAAAACTTAGTACATGTGTGAATACATAGACAAACTGAGTGTCACTAGTATGCCTCTACTTGACTAGCTCGTTAATCAAAGATGGTTAAGTTTCCTAACCATAGACATGAGTTGTTATTTTATGAACGGGATCACATCATTAGAGAATGATGTGATTGACTTGACCCATCCGTTAGCTTAGCACTATGGTCGTTAGTTTGTTGCTATTGCTTTCTTCATAACTTATACATGTTCCTATGACTATGAGATTATGCAACTCCCGAATACCGGAGGAACACTTAGTGTGCTATCAAACGTCATAATGTAACCGGGTGACTATAAAGATGCTCTACAGGTGTCTCCGATGGTGTTTGTTGAGTTGACATAGATCGAGATTAGGATTTGTCACTCCGATTGTCAGAGAGGTATCTCTGGGCCCTCTCGGTAATGCACATCACTATAAGCCTTGCAAGCAACGTGACTAATAAGTTAGTTGTGGGATGTTGCATTACGACGAGTAAAGAGACTTGCCGGTAACGAGATTGAACTAGGTATGATGATACCAATGATTGAATCTCGGGCAAGTAACATACTGATGACAAAGGGAACAACGTATGTTGTTATGCGGTTTGACCGATAAAGATCTTCGTAGAATATGTGGGAGCCAATATGAGCATCCAGGTTCCGCTATTGGTTATTGACCGGAGATGAGTCTCGGTCATGTCTACATAGTTCTCGAACCCATAGGGTCCGCACGTTTAACGTTCGATGACGATCGGTATTATGAGTTTATGTGTTTTGATGTACCGAAGGTTGTTTAGAGTCCCGAATGTGATCACGGACATGACGAAGAGTCTCGAAATGGTTGAGACATAAAGATTGATATATTGGAAGGCTATGTTTGGACACCGGAATGGTTCCGGATGAGTTCGGGCATTTTCCGGAGTACCGGGAGGTTACCGGAACCCCCCGGGGAGTCAATGGGCCTTATTGGGCCTTAGTGGAAGAGAGGAGGAGGCGGCCAGGTGGAGGGCGCGCCCCCCAAGCCCAATCCGAATTGGGGTGGGGGGCCGGCCCCCCTTTCCTTTCTCCTTCTCCCTCTTCCTTCTTCTCCTACTCCAACTAGGGAAGGGGGGAAACCTAGTCCTACTGGGAGTAGGACTCCCCCCTTGGGTGCCCCCTATGAGGGCCGGCCCTCCCCTCCTCCACTCTTGTATATATGGGGGAATGGGGCACCCCATAGACACACAAGTTGATCTTAGCCGTGTGCGGTGCCCCCTCCACATATTTCCACCTCGGTCATATCGTTGTAGTGCTTAGGCGAAGCCCTGCATCGGTAACTTCATCATCACCGTCATCATGCCGTCGTGCTAACGAAACTCTCCCTCGGCCTCAACTAGATCAAGAGTACGAGGGACGTCACCGAGCTGAATGTGTGCAGATCGCGGAGGTGCCATGCGTTCGGTACTTGATCAGTTGAATCGCGAAGACGTTCGACTACATCAACCGCGTTTCTTAACGCTTCCGCTTTCGGTCTACGAGGGTACGTAGACACACTCTCCCCTCTCGTTGCTATGCATCTCCTAGATGGATCTTGCGTGATCATAGGATTTTTTTTGAAATACTGCGTTCCCCAACAGTGGCATCTGAGCCAGGTCTATGCATAGATGTTATATGCACGAGTAGAACACAAAGGAGTTGTGGGCGTGGGTATATACATATTGCTTGCTGTCACTAGTCGATTCTTGATTCAGCGGTATTGTTGGATGAAGTGGCTCGGACCGACATTACGCATACGCTTACGCAAGACTGGTTCTACCGACGTGCTTCGCACACAGATGTCTAGTGGGTGTCTGTTTCTCCAACTTTAGTTGAATCGGTTTCAATGAACAGGGTTCTTTCTAAAGATCAAAAAGCAATCACTATACTATGTTGTGGTTTTGATGTGTAGCTAAGAACGGTTCTTGCTATGCCCGTAGCAGCCATGTAAAACTTGCAACAACAAAGTAGAGGACATCTAACTTGTTTTTGCAGGGCATGTTGTGATGTGATATGGTCAAGACGTGATTATATAAATTTTTGTATGAGATGATCATGTTTTGTAACACAATTATCGGCAACTGGCAGGAGCCATATGGTTGTCGCTTTATTGTATGAAACGCAATTGCCATGTAATTGCTTTACTTTATCACTAAGCGGTAGCGATAGTCGTAGAAGCAATAGTTGGCGAGACGACAACGAAGCTTCGATGGAGATCAAGGTGTCAAGCCAGTGACGATGGTGATCATGACGGTGCTTTGGAGATGGAGATCAAAGGCACAAGATGATGATGGCCATATCATATCACTTATATTGATTGCATGTGATGTTTATCCTTTATGCATCTTATTTTGCTTAGTACGGCGGTAGCATTATAAGATGACCTCTCACTAAATTTCAAGGTATAAGTGTTCTCCCTGAGTATGCACTGTTGCTACAGTTCGTCGTGCCGAGACACCACTTGATGATCGGGTGTGATAAGCTCTACGTTCACATACAACGGGTGCAAGCCAGTTTTGCACACACAGAATACTCGGATTAAACTTGACGAGCCTAGCATATGCAGATATGGCCTCGGAACACTGAGACCGAAAGGTCGAGCATGAATCAGATAGTAGATATGATCAACATAGTGATGTTCACCATTGAAAACTACTCCATCTCACGTGATGATCGGACATGGTTTAGTTGATATGGATCGCGTGATCACTTAGATGATTAGATGGATGTCTATCTAAGTGGGAGTTCTTAAGTAATATGATTATTTGAACTTTAATTTATCATGAACTTCGTACTTGGTAGTCTTTTGCATATCTATGTTGTTGTAGATAAATGGCCCGTGTTGTTGTTCCGTTGAATTTTAATGCATTCCTAGAGAAAGCTAAGTTGAAAGATGATGGTAGCAACTACACGGACTGGGTCCGCAACATGAGGATTATCCTCATTGCTGCACAGAAGAATTACGTCCTGGAAGCACCGCTAGGTGCCAAACCTACTGCAGGAGCAACACGAGATGTTATGAACACCTGGCAGAGCAAAGCTGATGACTACTCGATAGTTCAGTGTGCCATGCTTTACGGCTTAGAACCGGGACTTCAACGATGTTTTGAATGTCATGGAGCATATGAGATGTTCCAGGAGTTGAAGTTAATATTTCAAGCAAATGCCCGGATTGAGAGATATGAAGTCTCCAATTAGTTCTACAGCTGTAAAATGGAGGAGAATAGTTCTGTCAGTGAACACATACTCAGAATGTCTGGGTACCACAATCACTTGACTCAACTGGGAGTTAATCTTCCGGTTGATAGTGTCATTGACAGAGTTCATCAATCACTGCCACCAAGCTACAAAAGCTTCGTGATGAACTATAATATGAAAGGGATGGATAAGACAATTCCCGAGCTCTTCGCAATGCTAAAGGCTGTGGAGGTAGAAATCAAGAAGGAGCATCAAGTGTTGATGGTCAACAAGACCACCAGTTTCAAGAAAAAGAGCAAAGGGAAGAAGGGGAACTTCAACAAGAATGGCAAGCAAGTTGCTGCTCAAGTGAAGAAGCCCAAGTCTGGACCTAAGCCTGAGACTGAGTGCTTCTACTGCAAAGGGATTGGTCACTGGAAACGGAACTGCCTCAAGTATTTGACGGAGAAGAAGGATGGCAAAGTGAAAGGTATATTTGATATACATGTTATTGATGTGTACCTTACTAATGCTTGCAGTAGCGCCTGGGTATTTGATACTGGTTCTGTTGCTAATATTTGCAACTCAAAACAGGGGCTATGGATTAAGCAAAGATTGGCTAAGGACGAGGTGACGATGCACGTGGGAAATGATTCCAAAGTCGACGTGATCGCCGTCGGCACGCTACCTCTACATCTACCTTTGGGATTAGTTTTAGACCTGAATAATTGTTATTTGGCGCCAGCGTTAAGCATGAACATTATATCTGGATCTTGTTTGATGCGAGACGATTATTCATTTAAATCAGAGAATAATGGTTGTTCTATTTATATGAGTAACATCTTTTATGGTCATGCACCCTTGATGAGTGGTCTATTTTTACTAAATCTTGATAGTAGTGATACACATATTCATAGTATTGAAGCCAAAAGATATAAGTTTAATAATAATGGTGCAACTTATTTGTGGCACTGCCGTTTAGTTCATATTGGTGTAAAGCGCATGAAGAAACTCCATTCTGATGGGCTTTTGGAATCACTTGATTATGAATCACTTGATGCTTGTGAACCATGCCTCATGGGCAAGATGACTAAGACTCCGTTCTCCGAAACAATTGAGCGAGCAACAGACTTGTTGGAAATAATACATACTGATGTATGCGGTCCGATGAGTGTTGATGCTCGCTGAGGGTATCGTTATTTTCTAACCTTGGCGGATGATTTGAGCAGATATGGGTATATCTACTTGATGAAACATAAGTCTGAAACATTTGAAAAGTTCAAAGAATTTTAGAGTGAAGTGGAAAATCATCGTAACAAGAAAATAAATTTTCTACGATCTGGTCGTGGAGGAGAATATTTGAGTTACGAGTTTGGTCTTCATTTGAAACAATGCGGAATAGTTTCGCAACTCACGCCACCCGAAACACCACAGCGTAATGGTGTGTCCGAACATCGTAATCGTACTTTATTAGATATGGTGCGATCTATGATGTCTTTTAGTGATTTACTGCTATTGTTTTGGGGTTATGCTTTAGAGACGGCTGCTTTCACGTTAAATAGGGCACCATCTAAATCTGTTGAGACGACATTGTATGAACTATGGTTTGGCAAGAAACCCAAGTTGTCGTTTCTTAAAGTTTGGGGCTGCGATGCTTATGTGAAAAAGCTCCAACCTGATAAGCTCGAACCCAAATCGGAGAAATGTGTCTTCATAGGATACCCAAAGGAGACTGTTGGGTACACCTTCTATCACAGATCTGAAGCCAAGATATTCATTGCTAAGAATGCATCCTTTCTAGAGAAGGAGTTTATCTCGAAAGAAATGAGTGGTAGGAAAGTAGAACTTGATGAGATAATTGTACCTGCTCACTTATTGGAAAGTACTTCATCACAGAAATCAGTTCCAGTGATTCCTACACCAGTAAGTGAGGAAATTAATGATGATGATCATGAAACTTCTGATCAAGTTACTACCGAACCTCACAGGCCAATGAGAGTAAGATCCGCACTAGAGTGGTACATCAATCCTGTTCTGGAGGTCATGTTACTTGACCATGACGAACCTACGAACTATGAGGAAGCGATGATGAGCCCAATTCCGCAAAATAGCTTGAGGCCATGAAATCTGAGATGGGATCCATGTATGAGAACAAAGTGTGGACTTTGGTTGACTTGCCCGATGATCGGCAAGCCATAGAGAATAAATGGATCTTCAAGAAAAAGAGTGACACTGACGGTAATATTACTGTCTACAAAGCTCGACTTGTTGCGGAAGGTTTTCGACAAGTTCAAGGAGTTGACTACAATGATACCTTCTCACCCGTAGCGATGCTTAAGTCTGTTCGAATCATGTTAGCAAATGCCGCATTTTATGATTATGAAATTTGGCAAATGGATATCAAAACTGCATTCCTTAATGGATATCTTAAAGAAGAGTTGTATATGATGCAACCAGAAGGTTTTGTCGATCCAAAAGGTGCTAACAAAGTGCGCAAGCTCCAGCGATCCATTATGGACTGGTGCAAGCCTTTCGGAGTTGGAATATATGCTTTGATAGTGTGATCAAAGCATATGGTTTTATACAAACTTTTGGAGAAGCC
This sequence comes from Triticum urartu, assembly GCF_056163025.1. Lineage (NCBI taxonomy): Eukaryota > Viridiplantae > Streptophyta > Magnoliopsida > Poales > Poaceae > Triticum > Triticum urartu. The sequence continues at coordinate 164,284,045 of NC_141876.1, forward strand.
TGTATTTACAAGAAAGTGAGTGGGAGCTCTGTAGCATTTTTGATATTTTATGTGGATGACATATTGTTGATCGGAAATGATACTAAATTTCTGAATAGCATAAAAGGATACTTGAATAAGAATTTTTCAATGAAAGACCTCGATGAAGTTGCTTATATATTAGGCATGAAGATCTATAGAGATAGATCAAGACGCTTTGGACTTTCACAAAGCACATACCTTGATAAAGTTTTGAAGAAGTTCAAAATGGATCAAGCAAAGAAAGGGTTCTTACCTGTGTTACAAGGTGTGAAGTTGAGTCAGATTCAATGCCAGACCACTACAGAAGATAGAGAGAAAATGAAAGTCATTCCCTATGCTTCAGCCATAGGTTCTATCATGTATGCAATGCTGTGTACCAGACCTGATGTGTGCCTTGCTATTAGTTTAGTAGGGAGGTACCAAAGTAATCTAGGAGTGGATCACCGATAGCGGTCAAGAACATCCTGAAATACCTAAAAGTACCAAGGTGATGTTTCTCGTTTATGGAGGTGACAAAGAGCTGGTCGTGAATGGTTACGTCGATGCAAGCTTTGAGACTGATCTGGATTACTCTAAGTCACAAACCGGATACATATTTTTATTGAATGGTGGAGCTGTCAGTTGGTGCAGTTCCAAGCAGAGCGTCGTGGCGGGATCTACGTGTGAAGCGGAGTACATAGCTGCTTCAGAAGAAGCAAATGAAGGAGTCTGGATGAAGGAGTTTATATCCGATCTAGGTGTCATACCTAGTGCACTGGGTCCAATGAAAATCTTTTGTGACAATATTGGTGCAATTGCCTTGGCAAAGGAATCCAGATTTCACAAGAGAACCAAGCACATCAAGAGACGCTTCAATTCCATCCGTGATCAAGTCAAGGAGGGAGACATAGAGATTTGCAAGATACATACGGATCTGAATGTTGCAGACCCGTTTTTAAGCCTCTCTCACGAGCAAAACATGATCAACACTAAGACTCCATGGGTGTTAGAATCATTACTATGTAATCTAGATTATTGACTCTAGTGCAAGTGGGGGACTGAAGGAAATATGCCCTAGAGGCAATAATAAAGTTGTTATTTATATTTCCTTATATCATGATAAATATATATTATTCATGCTAGAATTGTATTAACCGGAAACTTAGTACATGTGTGAATACATAGACAAACATAGTGTCACTAGTATGCCTCTAGTTGACCAGCTCGTCAATCAAAGATGGTTAAGTTTCCTAACCATAGAAATGAGTTGTCATTTAATGAATGGGATCATATCATTAGAGAATGATGTGATGGACTTGACCCATCCGTTAGCTTAGCACTACGATCATTTAGTTTGTTGCTATTGCTTTCTTCATAACTTATTTAATGTTCCTATGACTATGAGATTATGCAACTCCCGAATACCGGAGGAACACTTAGTGTGCTATCAAACATCACAACGTAACTGGGTGACTATAAAGATGCTCTAGAGGTGTCTCCGATGGTGTTTGTTGAGTTGGCATAGATCGAGATTGAGATTTGTCACTCCGATTGTCGGAGAGGTATCTCTGGGCCTCTCAGTAATGCACATCACTATAAGCCTTGCAAGCAATGTGACTAATGAGTTAGTTGCGGGATGTTGCATTACGGAGCAAGTAAAGAGACTTGCCGGTAACGAGATTGAACTAGGTATGATGATACCGACGATCGAATCTCGGGCAAGTAACAGACCGACGATAAAGGGAACAACGTATGTTGTTATGCGGTTTGACTGATAAAGCTCTTCGTAGAATATGTGGGAGCCAATATGAGCATCCAGGTTCCGCTATTGGTTATTGACCGGAGATGAGTCTCGGTCATGTCTATATAGTTCTCGAACCCATAGGGTCCGCACGCTTAACGTTCGATGACGATCGGTATTATGAGTTTATGTGTTTTGATGTATCGAAGGTTGTTTGAAGTCCCTGATGTGATCATGATGACCCACAAGTGTAGGTTATCTATCGTAGCCTTTTCGATAAGTAAGAGTGTCGAACCAAACGAGGAGCAGAAGGAAATGATAAGCGGTTTTCAGCAAGGTATTCTCTGCAAGCACTGAAATTATCGGTAACAGATAGTTTTGTGATAAGGTAATTTGTAACGGGTAACAAATAGTAAAAGTAAATAAGGTGCAGAAAGATGGCCCAATCCTTTTTGTAGCAAAGGACAAGCCTGGACAAACTCTTATATAAAGGGAAGCGCTCTCGAGGACACATGGGAATTATCGTCAAGCTAGTTTTCATCACGCTCATATGATTCGTGTTCGGTACTTTGATAATTTGATATGTGGGTGGACCGGTGCTTGGGTACTGCCCTTCCTTGGACAAGCATCCCACTTATGATTAACCCCTATTGCAAGCATCCACAACTACAACAGAAGTATTAAGGTAAACCTAACCATAGCATGAAACATATGGATCCAAATCAGCCCCTTACAAAGCAACACATAAACTAGGGTTTAAGCTTCTGTCACTCTAGCAACCCATCATCTACTTATTAATTCCTAATGCCCTCCTCTAGGCCCAATCAATGGTGAAGTGTCATGTAGTCGACGTTCACATGACATCACTAGAGGAAAGACAACATACATCTCATCAACATATCGAACGAATACCAAATTCACATGACTACTTATAGCAAGACTTCTCCCATGTCCTCAAGAACAAACGTAACTACTCACAAATCATATTCATGTTCATAATCAGAGGGGTATTAATATGCATAATGGATCTGAACATATGATCTTCCACCAAGTAAACCAACTAGCATCAACTACAAGGAGTAATCAACACTACTAGCAACCCACAGGTACCAATCTGAGGTTTTGAGACAAAGATTGGATACAATAGATGTACTAGGGTTTGATATGAGATGGTGCTGGTGAAGATGTTGATGGAGATTGACCCCCTCCCGATGAGAGGATCGATGGTGATGATTTCCCCCTCCCGGAGGGAAGTTTCCCCGGCAGAACAGCTCCATCGGAGCCCTAGATTGGTTCTGCCAAGGTTCCGCCTCGTGGCGGTGGAGTTTCGTCCCGTGAGCTTGCTTATGATTTTTTCCTTGACGAAAGACTCCATATAGCCAAAGATGGGCATCAGAGGGCTGCCAAGGGGCCCACGATGCAGGGGGCGCGCCCCACCCTCATGGACGATGGGTGGCCCCCCTCTGGTACTTCTTTCGCCCAATATTTTTTATATATTTTGAAACGTGCTCTTTGAAGTTTCAGGACTTTTGGAGATGTGCAGAATAGGTCTCTAATATTTTCTCCTTTTCCAGGCCAGAATTCCAGCTGCCGGCATTCCCCCTCTTCATGTAAACCTTGTAAACTAAGAGAGAATAGGCATAAGTATTGTGACATATTGTGTAATAACAGCCCATAATGCAATAAATATCGATATAAAAGCATGATGCAAAATGGACGTATCAACTCCCCCAAGCTAAGACCTCACTTGTCCTCAAGCAAAAGCCGAAATCGAAAAATATGTCCACATGTTTAGAGATAGAGGTGCCGATAAAATACACTACGTACATGAGGGCATCATGATCATTATTATAACAACAACATATATATATATATATAGATATTGTCATATGATCTCTTATGCTAAAGTAACAATTCATTCACAATTTCAAGTATGAACCATAAACTTCATTAAGAACCAACAAACTCTAATCTCAGTCATTGAGGCAATTGCAATTTATCATAACATCGGAAAGAGTCAATATAAGAGCTTTTCAGCAAGTCCACATACTCAACTATCATTTAGTCTTTCACAATTGCTAACACTCACGCGATATTTATGGTTATGAAGTTTTAATCGGACACAGAGAAAGATAGGGGCTTATAGTTTTGCCTCCCAACCTTTTACCTCAAGGGTAATGTCAACAATAATAGTTCATGAAAACTCACATCCAATTAGCTATATATATCAGGATCTTTCCAATACACTGTGCTTGCCAAAGGATAAAATGTAAAAAAGGAAAGGTGAAGATCACCGTGACTCTTGCATGAAGTATAAGACAAGAATACAAGATAGGCCCTTTGCAGAGGGAAGCAAAGGTTGTCATGTGCTTTTATGGTTGGATGCACAAAATCTCAATGCTAAAGAACGTCACTTTATATTGCCACTTGTGATATGGACCTTTATTATGCAGTCCGTCGCTTTTTATTTCTTCCACATCACAAGATTGTATAAAGCTTATTTTCTCCCACTAATAAATCATACATATTTAGAGAGCAATTTTTATTGCTTGCAATGATGACAACTTACTTGAAGGATCTTACTCAATCCATAGGTAGATATGGTGGACTCTCATGGTAAAACTAGGTTTAAGGATATTTGGAAGCACAAGTAGTATCTCTACTTGGTGCATAGAATTTGTCTAGCATGAGAGGGAAAGGCAATCTCAACATGTTGGATGATACGTGACAATATAATCTATCTCAGATGTAAGAAAACATAACCCATTACGTTGTCTTCCTTTTCCAACACCAACTCTTTAGCATGTCATATTTTAATGAGTGCTCACAATCATAAAAGATGCCCAAGATAGTATATTTATATGTGAAAACCTATCTTTCTTTATTACTTCCTATTAATTGCAACGATGACCAAAGCTATGTTTGTCAACTCTCAACAACTTTTATTCATCATACTCTTTATATGTGAAGTCATTACTTTCCATAAGATCCACATGATCCCTTTAATTCTTTTTATTCTTTTTCTTTTATTTTATTCCCTCAAGATCATGGTAAAGTGATCAAGCCCTTGAATCAACACTAATCTTTATTATATATAGCTCACGGACTTGATTACATAGAATGATCATAAAGCAAAACTCAAGACCAGATCATACTAAAACTTTTATTCTACCAGATCAAGATATTACCAAAAGGATCGAACTAAGAAAAACGGTAAAGATGAAATTGTGATGGTGATACGATACCGGGCACTCCCCCAAGCTTGGCAGTTGCCAAGGGGAGTGCCCATACCCATGTGTTTATGTCTCCTTCCTCGGAGATGGTGATGGAGCTGTTGATGGCGTGCACTTCTTCCTTAATTTGCGCTTAAGGATATAATTTTGCTCCCTTAGGTCCTCGATCTCCCGCTCAAGGCTTAATACCTTTTTGCATAGTTCTTATTTGTTCTCCCGCAAGAGACGAAAAGGGATAAACTCGATATTAGGTTTCTTTGCTCTATTGGGGAGGCTTGACTTTTTGAACTCCACATGCATGTCCCCAGGTTGAGGTAATGGGACTTCATCTTCATCTAAGCTCATCTCCTCCTTTCCCCTAGGCTCATAGTCTTCTTCTTCCTCCTTGGTCCAACCACAATGCTCCAAGTCCACGTAGACCTTCTGATCTGTAAGGTAATCAGCCACATAGCTTTCTCCCTCTGAATCTTGGGATGACATATTGCTCTAATCTGCAGCAGAAACAACTCAAAATAAAGACAGAGGATATTTGCGTGATACGGTGGTCAAAACCTTCGAGAGATTATATAATGAATTTTTACCGACCAAAAGAAGTATCGTGCAAGAAAACGGAGTCCGGAGAGCACACGAGGTGCCCACGATGCAGGGGGGCGCGCCCAGGGGGTAGGGCCTTGCTGCCGCACCAGCAACTTGGGACACATCTTGTGATGTCTTGTGATGTCTTCCTGCCACACCAGCAACACACATAAATAGTTCGGAGAGTCATGGAGGTGATGTGGAAGGTACTCAACCCATTGATTGCCTGAAGACGAAGGTACTCAAGTGCACTACTACCACGGAGAAGGTGCTCCATGTCACTGTTTGAGAGGTAGACGACGACGAGCTCAAGGTGCTTCAGTCGTGGTCGAATAAGAGCGGGCACGTCATTAAGGGGCGGGAAATGACAGTTCCTAAACTTGGCGACGCACAGCATGGGCGTGAGGCGGAGTGCGGACGTTGGAAGCGACAGCATATGCCCATCATCAGAAGTGAGCTCCTCGAGATGATCTAGGGTGGGGGATCGGAACCAGTTGTCCAGCTTGGCTCGGTCCTTGCCGTTGGAACGGAACTTGCCCATTGTAAGGCCTTTGGTTGGGCCAAGGTGACTGCCGAGGATCTTGGAGAATGCATCCAAGCTTTTGCAATAGCCATGGCAGAGCTCGTGGGTGTCGATGAGGTCGAAAGGGCTGGAGTTCCATAGGGGGTGCCACCGTCAGGAAAGGACGGTTGTCCGCGCCCCATATTTGATTGGGAGGAGGGAGATGATGACTATCAACATATCATCGGGGAGCTGCTGATGAAGTCTAGGCCTGCTGGATTAGCTTGCGGTTCTAGCCCGCCCCGCCTCCGCTTGTTGGCAGCCCCGTTCTCCACCTCCAGAGTCTCCTTGTCAGCGACGCTTTCTGATAGAAATGGGAGTACAAGGAATATTTAGTTAAAACAGGGCAATAGAAAAGTGTATTGGTAACTAGAAGTTATTAGGTAGGAATATAGTAAGAAAAGGGAATAACAATTGGTTGCTTAAATACCACACAATTCATTTGACATTGCTGGGTAAGTCAACATATGTAGATAGTTGAAAAGAAAACTTACTTCGAACAAAGTTTGGACGGATGATTTTGTCGGGGAAGTTAGCATATATCTCATGACCAGGCCCTTTTATGTGCAGTCAATTTTAGTGCCAGCTTCCACTACATAAAACTTTGCAATTTATTTCCAAAAGCCAGTGCCAAAATAGGAGTCACCACATTCATCAAGTCTTACAGTAGCAATGATTGTAAATCCATGGTTTGTGTGCAGTATGACATCCGTGGAGCCTTGATCTATGTAAAGGGAAAATTGTGCACTACATAATCTATTGCATAGCAAGGGATGTTCTGCAGAAAATGGTAGGATTGTTAAAGAAAATATGGTAACATGCAAATATGGGCCCAAATTGAAAGAACTATACATCAGTTGAAATCGAAGGACGAAAATCTATAATTAAACAGATAGGGTAAACATGATGTCATGGAAATATGAGAGTAATGGAAAGAACAATACATCATTAATTTGCCTAATATAGAAAGAAGAGGGAAAAAATCCCCTTTGACATATATGGTGGATGTGGCACCTTTTATCCAAATGTAGCAATATTTAGAATATGTTCAGGAAAGTAGGCCGTGCCAACCGATTTAGGGTGAGATTGAACATATCGCGCACGTCCTCAAGTTATCTGGTACGGTGAGATGGAATCTCTGGCGGAAGTCGCAAAGTCCTGAAGTGTCGGCGCACTGTACATTCTATGAATGAAAGAAAACCCTCAAATCTGCTCGAATAATAATGAATTCACAATGATTTCCGTCGGGTGATTAAAGGAGGCAGATGTACTGGGATAACAGATGAGATAATATCTCATTAAATTAGTTACCTTATCGTCCATGAGAAAGAACCCTCAGTACGACAGATTCCCCAACCGAGCGGAGCTTGGTCGACCTCGAGCAGTGTCGAGAAAGTCGATGGCGATAGGTGGCGGCAAGAGGAAGTGGTGAAATGCGGCGGGCTTTGCCGGCAGCCTGGCGGCGGCGGCAGGCGTCAAGCTAAGTGTTTACCGCTGCGATAGGCGGTGCCATGGCATAGACACGGAGGAGCTTGTGCAGGTGTGAATGGGGACCATACCGGAGGGGGTGGCGGGCGGGGTGAGGGCTTTTGTGATGTGGGGATGGTGAGGGTTTTCTGTCCCACAAAGAATTTTGGGGGCGACAGTTTGTGTCGGGTGGTAGGTGCGACATATGCCAACGGGTGGCTTATCATTGTGGGAGCCAGTAAGACGTCGCCGGTGCCTGGAAGCGGGATGAGGCAAAGACATGCACGCCGGCGAATCTTACCCAGCTTCAGGGCTCTCCGAGGAGATAACACCCTTACTGCTGCTCTGCGGGGTCTCCGCATGATCACTAGATGAACGAGTGGCTACAAGATGCTCCTTGAGCTGTTTGGCGAGAAGAAGAAGAAGGGCACGACTAGCTCTCCTCTCCTCTCTATGTGGTGTCTAAAACTAACTTATATCAACCCTTTGCATGGGTGCCCCGGGGGGTTTATATAGGCCCACCCCCCGGGGGTACGATGGTAATCCGGCTGGGCGTGGGCCCTAGCCGTCTGTGTCTACGCTCGCCGGCTTCTGCGCCGGCTGCTAGGGCCCGCCGGCTAGTGGGTCCTGCTGGCTGCCGGCTCCTTGGTCGACAGGCAGGCCCCACTGTCAAGGGCCTTGTCGGCGGCTGGTCACTGTTGCCTCAAACCTGGTGACGAGGGCTTCGCCGAGGTAAGCGTGGCTACAGTGCTGCCGCCCGGCGGGCGATCGCTGTAGCCACGCCTCGTCTTGTCTCCTTAATGGGGCGTCTTCTTCGAGGGAGGAAGCAAGCCGGCTATGGGGAGCCGGCCCCGTCTTGGGCCGACTGGGGGAGGCTTGGCTACCTTCGGGTGTCTCTCTGCCTGAAGGGGCCCACCGCCCATGGGCCGCGCTGATAGCCCGTCGTGGGTGGCATCAGGGTCATCATGGCAACAGTGCCGCGCCGGACGGGTCATGGTCACCCCGTACGGTGCACTATGCCTGGCGTGTCCCGGGATTCGGGGGTGGCAGGCTTTACCGTAGCCACGCCCCGTCACGTTGCCGTTATGTGGATGCAGACTTCGAGGGTACGATCTTGACCGCTTTGTGGGAGTCGGCTTCTTGCGGCCGGCTTCTTGGAGCCGGCCCTCCCGCGGCTTTCTTCATGAGGGCTAAAGCCGGGCCGCCTTCCGACAGTCGGCCTGGGAGACAGCCGGCAAGGGGAAGGCGGCCCCACGTCTTGGATTCTTGAGGGCTGGATCGGCTCGTAATTTTTTCAGAAGGGCCAGGGGGAGCCGGCTAGGCTACCCATGGTCATTTACTCCGACAGTAGTCCCCGAAGCTGATCAGGCTTCGAGGCTGACAAAGGGACGAGAAGCTTGGTCAGCTTCCTATCCCGAGGAGCCGGCTTTGCTTATGCGCGCCGTCTTCGGAAAGCTCCGTTTCTTGTAGGCGGGAACGTGGGTCGACCTGCGAGCTGACCGCGCGCCATCCCGCGGGCCACGTGGCAAGGAAAACCTGCCAACGCACGCACGCGATGGGACGCCGCCGCAGGCCCGGGCCCACCCCTCCTAGGCCTCGGCCCGAGCACGGATCTTCTGCGGCCCACAACGGACCGCTCGCCTTCCCGCGGCGGTTTTATTACGCCATCAGGGCGCAATAATCGCGGAACGTGGGGGAGTGGGCGCAGTTGATCCCATGTCCCCCCACACCACGCCTCCTCGGCTCTGCCGCGCGGGTCTATAAGTAGGGGGAGGAGAGGGAGCGGCAGAGGCTCGCACACTCTCCCTCGCTCCGCCCCTTCTCACCTTCCTTCTTCTTCCCTTCGCCGCCGCAGCGACCCATTGCCGCGCGCTCCGCTGTCGGACCTCTCCGTTCCTTTGGTCCCGCCGTAGCGGGGTCGCGCGCGTCTCTGCCGTCGCATCACCTTGTTCCTCGCCGCGTCGCTCCCATGGCGTTGTCGAGCTCGTGGGATGGCTCCAACGTCCACGAGGACCATGTTGAGTTCCTCCGCCAGACACGGCGTCTGCCGGGCGAGAACTATGTGCGGGTTCGTCGTGCGCCGGCGAGGGAGATTTCGCCGGCACCGGAGGAGGGCGAGTGGGTAATCTTCTGCTCGCACTGCCTGCGTGGCTTCGGCCTCCCGGCGAGCGGATTCCTTCGCGCTTTTCTTGAATTTTACCACCTCCAGCCGCATCACCTCATGCCCAACACGGTGATGCTGCTGTCGGCTTTCGTCACCCTGTGCGAGGGCTTTCTTAGGGTTCTCCCCACTCTCGAGCTCTGGGGAGAATTCTTCCAGAGCAAGCTCGGCACCGTTGTCGTGGGCGTGCCCACCCCCTGCGGAGCCTTCATTGCCATGAGGCGGACGGGCGAGAACAATCCGTTCCCGCCCATCCCGCTGATCCAGTCGGTGAAGCTCTGGCAGAAGTCGTGTTTTTACGTGAAGAACGTCGCCCAGCAAGGCGACTTCATCAACCTGCCGGCTTACGTAGCCGGCCCGCCGGCTGGGAGGCAACCCTCATGGAGCTACCAGGCCAGGTCGTTGTCTCAGGTCAGGAACGCAGCCGTCTCCTAGCTCTGGGTGATGATCCAGTCGGAGGGCCTGACCGGAGCCGACCTGGTGGCCGCCTTCGTGGAGCGCCGAGTACTTTCGCTCCAAGGCTGGCCTCACATGATTTGCCAGATGAGCGGCCGCTTTGACCCGTGCCGGCTGAGCACCAGGGAGATGCCTCATGCCAAGGTGTCTTACATGGTGAACTACATCTCCAACTGCAAGCTCGCCGAGGATTGGCGATACGGCAAGGGGCCGTATTCTCGCGCCAACCCTCCGCCTGCCATAAGTTTTTCTTCTTTTCTTCCTTTTTGTATCCGGCCTCGTGATGGCCGACTACTGATCAATTGGTTTGTCCTTAGCAGAACCCTCTTCTTCCACTGACGGCCGGGGCCGCAGGGGTAGAGCGCCAGCTCCTCCCCGACCGCACGGTGGACGACGTTGATGATCCGAACCTGCGAGTGGCCGCCATGGAAGATGCCATCATGGGGGAAGGCGATGAGGCAGGCGGCGCGGGGCTCGGGGCCGGCCTCGAGGACTGGGCGGACGATGACGAGGTCGAAGTCGTTCCGCACCGCCAGCCGGCGCTTGATCATCAAGGCGCGGGCCCGTCTGCCGCGCCGGCTGCCCGTGGCGGCGCGCAGAAACGCCGGGCCGCGTCGACCTACTTCGGCAGCCGGCCAAAGAAATCCAAGGGTTCCACGGCGATGACCAAGTGGGATGAGGCGGCCGCGAAGGCGGCCCGCTTCCGCAAGGCGGTGAAACAGCCGCAGGCGATCTCGGCGTAAGCGTTAAAAGTCTTGTATTTTTTGTTGTCCTCTTCGATTGAGGTTCTTATAAACCTCTCTTTGCTCGCCAGGCAGGGCACCGCTTTCCCTCGAGCGAGGTCCTGGCGGCTCCGTAGTCGGGCCGACTGGAGGGTCCTCAGGCTCCCGCCGCGTGGATCCCCGCGCCGACCTCATGGAGGCCATGGAGCGGAACGCACGGGAGGCGCGGGAGGAGCGAGAGGCGGCGGAGCGAAGGACCGCCCAGGCAGCGAAGGAGCAGGCCGACGCGGCGGCCAAGGCCCGGGCGGAGGCGGTAGCCGCGGAGACGGATGCGGAGGCCTCGCACAACCAGCCTCCGCAGCTCGTCGTTCCCCTCCGCGCCGTGGCCCCCGACATCCCCGTGCCCCCGTCGGAGGAGGTCGACCAAGACCCGCCGGTGATGGAGAGGAGGGAGGACCACGTGGTCTTCGTGGAGGAGGTGCCGCAGACGGCGCCGACTGGAGCGGGCCAAAGTGGCCAACCAGCCGCGGCGCCAGAGTAGCCGGCCGGGGGCGAGCCGGAGGCAGGGGCCGGCCTCGAGGTGCAGCCAGCATTTTGCCGGCGCGCAGGGGGAGCTACCTCCGCGCCGGAGCCGCACAGAGCTGCGGGCGCCAGCCAGACGGCGGAGGCCCTGGAGGCCGCCAGCGCCAGCACGTCCGAGTGGACGCCCAGCGGGGGGACGGCCGAGCTGAACACGGCGGCCCAGGAGGTCCGGAACCGGCTTCAATCCCAGGCCGCTTCACTGCAGCGATATACCCAAGAGTTCCTCACGACGCGGGCCGTCATCCGGGTGAGCCTTCTGGCCTTGGTTGTTTTGATTTTTTGATTTCTTCCGTGGGGGCGCGTCAGCGCACCCACTGGGTGTAGTCCCCGAGTTCCGAGTCGGCTGCTGAGCAGGCGGCTTGGAACTTACTAGGTCCTGACAGCTATCTTATCCTCGCATCCTGTCTGATCTTCCAGGAATACCATAACCTCCGCGCTGCTGCCTTCAACTCCCAGGCTCAGGAGCTGGGCCGGAAAACCGAGGACCTGACCAACAGCCGAAGTGCGTGCTTTGTCTCGTTCATCTCCTGTGGGGGCGCGTCAGCGCACCCACTGGTTGTAGTCCCCGAGATTCGGGCCGATTGCTGAGCAGTCGGGTCGGATATTCTCTGACAACTTCTTCCTTATTGATTTTTCCTTTGTCTTCATGCTTGCAGGAGCCAATGCCGACTTGAGGGGGCAGCTCAGCGGGGCCCAGGCCGCCCTTCGCGCCAAGGAAGCCGAGTACAACGCCTTGGTCCTGGAGCGTGACCGCCTGGCCAAGAAGTTGGCCGACCAGGAGGAGAGCCACAAGGCGGCCCTGAAGAAGGCGCAGGACAGCGAGGACGCCCTCAAAGCTGAGTTCGAGACCGAAGTGGTGGGCTGGGCTGAGGCAAAACAAGCGCTGAGTGAGGGCTTCGGCCGGGTTGAGGATCTGATCGATGGTAAGCCGCCTTCCTCACTCCTTGCTTGCCCCTTGCCCCCTGATTTGTGTTCTGACTTGTGCTGCTTTTTGTTCTTTGTGTAGACTACTTCCCCGGCTACTCCGTCTTTGCCACCCAGACCATCAAGGCCCACCATGAGGCGCGCCGGCAGGCGGGGTTGAAATCGCGCCGGACACGAGCCGGACGCTTGAGGAGCAACTCTTGGCGGTCCAAGCCCGGCTGCAGCCGGCTCACCGCATGCTCCGCCGCCTCCAGCGCACCGGGGCGCAGGTGTTGGCCGCCCTCTGGCCAGGCAAAGCGATTCCCCGCACCCCGAGTCGGACTGCCGACTGGCTGGAGGTTGCGGTTGGCCACTTCGAGGCCTGGAAGGCATCGGCGGCCCGGCTTGGAGCTGGGCGGGCGCTGGAGTTCGTCCGAGCCTGGTATCCCGGGTTGAACCTGGACCAACTGCGCACCTGGCGGCTGGAGGCCGACGAGGAGATGGAGGAGGTGCGGACGGCTATCGCTCAGCGTGCCTCGACGATCGACGAGTGCACTGACATCAGCGTCTTTGCTCCTGAAATAAATGACGACGGCGTTGCCCAGCCGGAGGAATGGTTCGGGCTAGACCCGGCAGCGGGTGAGGACTCGGCGGAGGAGATCGCTTCCAGCGATGAAGGTGAAGACGACGAAGGAGAGGAAGGCGAAGACGTCGAGCCGGCCGGTGAAGTGGCCAGCCAGCCCCAGCCTGACCGTGCCTCCAGCAACGAGGCGTGTGCTAGCGCTCCCTCTGCGGGAGGTGGTGATCATGCCAAGGTTCGCCAGCCGGCCACTCCTCCAGCCAGCACTGCCGTCTCTACCGACCTGCCCGACTCGCCAGTCGCTCCCTTGGCTTAATCTGCCGTCCTTGCTTTTCCTGCTTGTTACTCTTTGAACAATTTTTATTAAACTTGCGCAGTTCCACCCACTGGGGGTGTATTCAAACTATGTTTAATGTTGGCCTTTCGAAGGCCTTTTGTGTAAATATGATCGTGTGTGTGTTTGGCTTCCATTCGCGTATGCTTTTTATCTTTAGGCTGTTTCCTTTGCCGCCTTCCCCTGGCTGCTGCCTTCCCAACCGGCAGCTGCTCTGCAGCCTGTGGCTAGGGCAGAACTTGGCTATATATATATTTTTTGGGGGAAGGCAAGTACTCGAGCTTTCTTAGATTGAAGCGAGGTGAATGGAAGCCGGCCGGCCGGCTACTCTAGTAGTCAGTCGGTGGTGGGAGAAAAACCGGCTTTTGTTATATTAGTCCGTTAGTCCCTAGCCATTTTTCGTGTGGGCGCCCTTTCCTGCCTTTAACTCTTGCCAGCCGGACAGCCGGTTCTTCGAACTGCGACTTTTGGCAAGAGAAGGCTTGGGTGCCGGCACACTACTTGTCTGACCGCGGGTAGGACTTCTAATATAACTCAAGGCGGCCAGTCCCCGGGCCGACTAGTCGAACCCAGTGCCGGACGAAAAAAGTGAATGTAATGACATGATCATAAGCATGATACTCTTCATTTATAGATAAAAGATGTTAGTCCCCGAGCTCTCCTCGGGGGGCCTATTGTCTCGTACTTAGTACAAAAGTTAGCGTGATACATACTGCATTTCAACTGTAGAATCTTCGGAGGAGGTTGGCGTTCCATGGTCGTTCCGACTCCTTGCCGGAGTCGTCTCTCTTTCGTACCTTCGGCTTCTGTGCATCGATCAGGTAGTAGGAGTCACTTCCCAGCGCTCTGCTGATGACAAAGGGGCCTTCCCAAGGGGCCGAGAGCTTGTGCTGGCCGGCTGTTCGCTGGATCAGCCAGAGCACGAGGTCGCCTTCTTGGAAAGATCTTGGTCTAACCTTCCGGCTGTGGTAGCGGCGCAAGCCTTGCTGGTAGATGGCGGACCGGCTGAGGGCTAACAGCCGGCCTTCTTCCAGCAGGTCGACGCCGTCTTCTCGTGCTTCCTTGGCCTCCGCCTCTGTGTACATGGTTACCCGAGGCGAGTTGAACTCGATGTCAGTTGGGATGACCGCCTCGGCACCGTACGCGAGGAAGAATGAGTGAAGCCGGTTGACTTGTTTGGGGTAGTGCGCAGACTCCAGAAGACGGCCGGCAGCTCATCGAGCCAACAGCCGGCCGAACGTTCCAGTGGTACGACCAGTCGGGGCTTGATGCCAAAAAGGATGAGGCCGTTGGCTCGCTCGACTTGGCCGTTTCACTACGGGTGGGCAACGGACGCTAAGTCCAACCGGATGCCCTGCGTCGCGCAGAAACGTGCCAATGCTCCCTTGGCGAAATTCGTGCCGTTGTCGGTGATGATGCTGTGTGGCACGCCGTAGCGAGTTGTTATATCTGCGATGAATGTCACGGCAGTCGGCCCATTCAGCTTCTTGATCGGCTTTGCCTCAATCCATTTGGTGAATTTGTCCACGGCGACAAGCAGATGTGTCATGCCGCCGCGCGCCGTCTTGAATGGGCCCACCATGTCCAGTCCCCAAACGGCAAAGGGCCAAGTGAGGGGAATGGTCTTGAGTGCCGAAGCCGGCATGTGTTGCTTGGAGCTGAAGACTTGGCACCCTTTGCAATGTTTAACTAACTCCTTGGCGTCATCCAAAGCAGTCGGCCAAAAGAACCCATGGCGGAAAGCTTTGGCGACGAGTGATCTTGAGGCCGCATGGTGGCCGCATTCTCCTTGGTGGATGTCTCTGAGGATTGCAATGCCCTTCTCTTGCTCGATGCATTGCTGGAAGACTCCAGTGACACTGCGCCTGACGAGCTCTCTGTTGACGATTGTGCATGCTCCGGCTCGGCGTTGGACTTCAAAGTACGTGGTACGTGGAGGAACTCGCATCCTTCAAAGTACCCGCTGATCAGCTGGCTCGTTGTCGGCTCGCGGTACGTGGAGGAACTCGCATCCTTCAAAGTACCCGCTGATCTGCTGAACGAGGAAGCGGTAGCTTGCCATATTTGCATCCTTGGCGTCCTAGTCGCCGGATGATTGCTGGACTACCAAGTCCGAGTCGCCGTAACATAGGATCCGGCATATGCCGAGCTCTTTGGCAAGCCGGAGCCCGTGTATGAGCGCCTCGTACTCGGCCACGTTGTTGGAGGCGGCAAAGTGAATTTGCAGCATGTATCTGAGCTTGTCGCCTTCGGGAGAGGTGAGGATGACGCCGGCTCCCAAGCCGGTGCGCATCTTGGACTCGTTGAAGTGCATGCGCCAATGAGTGGAGTCGGGAGCTGGCGATAGGTACTGGGTCTCGGCCCAGTCGACGAGGAAGTCGGCCAATGCTTGGGACTTGATGGCGGTGCGAGGCTGGTAGAAGATCGTGTAGGGGGCCAGCTCGATGGCCCATTTCGCCACCCGGCCGGATGCATCCCGGCTGCCTATGATCTCGGCAAGTGGAACGGTGCATACGACCGTGATGGGGTGCTCTTGGAAGTAGGGCTTCAGCTTCTTGGCGGCGAAGTACACGCCATAGCACATCTTCTGGTAGTGCGGGTAGTTCTGCTTCGAGGTAGACAGCACCTCGCTCAAATAGTACACCGGCCTCTGGACCGGCTGGGCTCGGCCCTCTTCTGGGCACTGGATTACGATGACGGTGCTGACCACCCGGCTGGTTGCAGCAATGTAGAGGAGCATGGGCTCTTTCTCAGTCGGCGCCGCCAGGACAGGCGGCGTGGCCAGCATCTTCTTCAGCTCGTGAAAAGCTTGGTCGGCTTGGTTGTTCCACTCGAAGTGAGTGGTCTTCTTCATGAGGCGGTAGAGGGGGAGAGCTTTCTCTCCGAGCCAGCTGATGAAGCGGTTCAGGGAGGCCAAGCACCCGGTGAACTTCTGGATGTCTCGAAGTTTGGTGGGAATCGCCATTCTCTCAATGGCCTTTATCTTTACTGGGTTGCATTCAATGCGCGTTCGGAGACCAGGAAGCCTAGGAGCTGGCCGGCTGGCACTCCGAACATGCATTTCTCGGGGTTGAGCTTGATCTGGAACCGGCGCAGGTTCTCAAATGTTTCCTTGAGGTCCTCCAGCAAGGTGTCGCGCTTGTCCGTCTTCACCACAATGTCGTCTACATAGACGTAGGCATTTCTGCCGAGCTGCTTGAGGAGGCACTTCTGCATGCAACGCTGAAAAGTGGCACCGGCATTTCTTAAGCCGAATGTCATAGTCAGGTAGCAGAAAGCTCCGAATGGCATAATGAAGGCGGTCTTCAGGCGGTCAGCCGGATCTAGCTTTATCTGGTGGTATCCTGAGTAAGCATCCAAGAAACTCAACAGCTCGCATCCGGTCGTGGAGTCTATCACTTGATCAATCCTTGGCAGGGCAAAGGGATCTTTGGGGCAGGCCTTGTTGAGGCTCGTGTAGTCTATGCACATGCGCCACTTGTTGTTCTTCTTTAGCACGAGGACCGGGTTGGCGAGCCACTCTGGAAAGAAAACCTCCATAATGAAGCCAGCTGCCAGAAGCCGGGCTATCTCCTCTCCCACAATCCTTCTTTTCTCCTCCGACAGTCGGCGGAGGGGTTGTTTGACTGGTTTTGCGCCTTCTCGGACGTGTAGCTTTTGTGCTCGGCGAATTCCTTCGGAACACCCGGCATGTCCTTAGGGGACCATGCAAAGATATCCCGATTCTCACGGAGGAAGTCGGCGAGCTTGCCTTCCTATTTGCTGTTTAGGTTTGCCCCGATGACGGCAAACCTTTCTGGGTGCTCGGGGTCAAGAGGTATCTTCTTCGTCTCCTTGGCCGGCTGGAAAGATCCTTGGGCATCACACTCCTTGGGATCGGGGGGCAGGGCCGGGTGTTTGCCGGCCATGGCCACGACTCGGTCCAACATCTTTTCTTCGGCAATCACAAGGGACTCGGCCAGCCGGCTGCTGGCTGCAGCGCACTCGGAAGATTTCTTGTAATCGCCGGCTATGGTGATGATGCCCTTGGCGCTCAGCATCTTCATCTTGAGGTAAGCATAGTGGGGAACAACCATGAACCTGGCCAAGGCAGGACGGCCAAGCAATGCATGGTAGGGGCTCTCCAGGTCCACCACTTCAAACCAGATCGCTTCTCGGCGGAAATGATCCTTGTCCCCAAAGAGAACATCAATCTTGATCTTGCCAATGGGGGCGCAGGACAGGCCAGGTACAATGCCATGGAACACAGTCCGAGTAGGCATGAGTTGCTTCGTCTTGACGTTCAGCTTCTCCAGGGTGTCACGGTACAGGATGTTGATGCTGCTCCCGCCATCTATCAGCACGCGGGAGAAACGGGCGGCGCGTCTGTCCGTTGCAAGGGTGGCATCCAAAACCAACGCATAAGAGCCGGGATATGGCATCACCTCTGGGTGGTCGGCCCGGCTTCAGCTGATAGGCTTTTCTGACCAGTGCATGTGCTCAGCGGGGTTGGTAGCGACCACGTTGACTTCCTGGTGCTCTCGGCGTCTGCTACGCCGGCCTTCGGGCTGGCTTGTAAAGACGACATAGGCAGCATGCTCGTCGGGGAACTCATCGTGCACAGCTCCGACTGCTGGCCGAGCGGTCGGCAGCTGTGGAGCCAGAGGCGGCGGACCAGCAGGCGGAGGCGGCGCGAGCCCTTCGCCTTTGGAGATTTGGGTGAGCTAGTGGCACTTCCGGGTTGTGTGGTTGGACGGCTTTGTGCCGCTGTGGAACTTGCACGGGGCGTCGAGAGTTTGCTCGTAGGAGAAGGCCGGCTGCCAAGCCGGCCTGCCGCCCTTCTGCTTCTCGGGTGCAGGCCGCCCTTCGGGCTGCTTGTCCTCGACTATGGCCACCTGCCGACTGGTGGAGAGTGGCACGGGGCCCTTGCGCTTGTGGTCGTTCTGGTACGGGCGTCGGCCGGAGTCCCCAGCCGGCGTCTTGGGCGCCGGGTTGATTACCTTCCCGGACGCGTCTACCCGGAGTTTAGTCTTCATTGAGGAGTCGGTGGTGGCGTACTTGTCCGCTATGACCAGAAGCTCGTCGAGGGTAGTCGGCTCGTCGCAGAGGAGCTTGTGCTTAAGGAGGGTGCCTTCTCGGCATCCGGCGGTGAAGTATTCTATGGCTTGCACCTCGTGCACCCCTTCGCAAGAGTTGCGGAGCTCGGCCCAACGCGTGAGGTAGTCGCGAGTGGATTCGGCGGGGTCTTGCACGCACAAGGAGAGCTGTCTGGGCTTGGGGGCCCGCTTGTAGGTGCTGGTGAAGTTGCGGACGAAGGCCTCTGTGAAGTCTAGCTAGCTGTCGATGTTGTAGGGCCTGAGGCTATTGAGCCAGGTCCGCGCCGTGCCTTGCAGCATGAGGGGCACGTACTTCACGGCAACGCGCCTGTTGCCGTTTGCTATGCGAACCGCTGTGGAGTAGTCGATCAACCAATCTTCCGGCTTCACAGAGCCGTTGTACTTGGGCGCATCTCTTGGGAGCGAGAACCCTTTGGGGAAAGGCTCGTCGCGGATGCGGGGGCCGAAGCAAGGCGGGCCGACATCATCTTCTTCTTCTAGCGCCAGGGATCGCGCTAGGCGGTCGATCCGATGGCGGGCGTCATTCTCGCCGACTCCTTCACGGAGACCTAGTCGGCCGCTGAGAGTCGGATGCGCGACAGGCAGTGGGGTGGGATATCTCTCCCCACGAGGTGGAGGCGGAGGCGGGTTGCCCCGCCGCTCCACGGCCCGGGGATGGCCTTCTGCGTCTCGCTCGATGGAGGTCCGGGTTCGGCTTCGGCTGGCAGCCGGCTCCTTCTCGTGTCGCGCGCGGGTTTTACCCGCAGTCGGCGTCCAGGACGTCACGCCATGCTCTCGGCGCGGGGGAGGGCTTTCCGCGCGGGCGTCGGCTTCGTGCCGCTGTGCGGCTGCATCGATTAGTTGCTGGATGCGTCTGGTCATGTGGGGGAGTTCTTCGGCCCCCAGTCCGTCTAGCTCGTCTACGGCCGCCTGGGCGGCGCGCAGGTTCTCGAGTGGAGTGGCGTAGACTGGGCGGTCGACTCCTAGCGTGTCGGCGAGGGCAGCGCCGCGCTGTCTGACAACGCCGGCTCGGCTTGGCCCGCCTGGGGGCGGCGTGCCAAAGGCGGCGCGGTCGGCTTCGCGCTGGTGGGCCTCGGTGAGGCGTCTCATGGAAGCCAACTTCCGACCCTCCGCGAGGAGGGCAAGGCGGCGAGCCTCCAGTGCTTCGGCGTCGGCATCGGCTGGGAGGGGGATGGACAAGTCGTGGACCGCTGCATGCGGGGCGTCGAGGGCGTTCTTGCCAGAAGCGCCGCCGTGGCCGATGACCATCACCTCGGTGGTGGCACCGTCGCAGCCATCGGCCTGGGGAAGCGGGTCGCTGTAGATCGCGACGTCGGTGGGGAAAGCGTCGAGCGAGGCCGTGTCGGAGTCGACAGGCATCGGATCGGTGGAGCCAACAGACTCCAAGTCCACAGCAAGCTTGCCGGAGACGTGGAGCTGGACAAGGAGGTTGACGAGGTGGTCGGTGCCCGCGTCAGAGGCGGGCTCATCGGAGATGAGGGTCTCGTCAAGGAGATCGGCGAGGCCGCTCGCTGCGCAAACGTTGGCGACGCCTTGCAGCGCGTCGTGGCAAGCGCCATCGGGCGTGCTGGGCTGGCTACGCTCGCTGGGGAGGAAGAGGGTTCCCGTCCAGAACAGGTCTCTGGACGACGGTGCACATGGCCCCACGGTGGGCGCCAAATGTCGGGTGGTAGGTGCGATATATGCCAACGGGTGGCTTATCATTGTGGGAGCCAGTAAGACGTCGCCGGTGCCTGGAAGCGGGATGAGGCGAAGACATGCACGCCGGCGAATCTTACCCAACTTCAGGGCTCTCTGAGGAGATAACACCCCTACTGCTGCTCTGCGGGGTCTCCGCATGATCACTAGATGAACGAGTGGCTACAAGATGCTCCTTGAGCTGTTTGGCAAGAAGAAGAAGAAGGGCACGGCTAGCTCTCCTCTCCTCTCTATGTGGTGTCTAAAACTAGCTCAGATCAACCCTTTGCATGGGTGCCCCGGGGGGTTGATATAGGCCCACCCCCCGGGGGTACAATGGTAATCCGGCTGGGCATGGGCCCTAGCCGTCTGTGTCTACGCTCGCCGGCTTCTGCGCCGGCTGCTGGGGCCCGCCGGCTAGTGGGTCCCGCCGGCTTCCGGCTCCTTGGTCGACAGGCAGGCCCCACTGTCAAGGGCCTTGTCGGCGGCTGGTCACTGTTGCCTCAAACCTGGTGACGAGGGCTTCGCCGAGGTAAGTGTGGCTACAGTGCCGCCGCCCGGCGGACGATCGCTGTAGCCACGCCTCGTCTTGTCCCCTTAATGGGGCGTCTCCTTCGAGGGAGGAAGCAAGCCGGCTGTGGGGAGCCGGCCCCGTCTTGGGCCGACTGGGGGAGGCCTGGCCGCCTTCGGGTGTCTCTCTGCCTGAAGGGGCCCACCGCCCGTGGGCCGCGCTGACAGCCCGTCGTGGGTGGCATCAGGGTCATCATGGCAACAGTGCCGCGCTGGACGGGTCATGGCCACCCCGTACGACGCACTGTGCCTGGCGTGTCCCGGGATTCGGGGGTGGCAGGCTTTACCGTAGCCACGCCCCGTCACGTCGCCGTTATGTGGATGCAGACTTCGAGGGTACGATCTTGACCGCTTTGTGGGAGTCGGCTTCTTGCGGCCGGCTTCTTGGAGCCGGCCCTCCCGCGGCTTTCTTCATGAGGTCTAAAGCCGGGCCGCCTTCCGACAGTCGGCCTGGGAGACAGCCGGCAAGGGGAAGGCGGCCCCACGTCTTGGATTCTTGAGGGCTGGATCGGCTCGTAATTTTTTCAGAAGGGCCAGGGGGAGCCGGCTAGGCTACCCGTGGTCATTTACTCCGACAGTTTGCTAGAGCAAACCATGTGTGATTGACGCAATAGGCAAAATGAAAGTCATTATACACGGTTCTAATTTTGGGAACCCTGTGTGATTGACGTACCACCTCCGTCCTGGTTTATTGGCCCCCCTTTGATTTTTTTACCAAATTTTGACCAAATATTTAACATACTTAGACATAGATAATAAGCGTACACGTACATAAGCATAGATCAACCATAATTACATAGTTCAACCGTCATTAATCATACTCAAGCGTAGATAGTTTGATCCATCCCATAGCTCATCTCCCATGCTGGCACGATCTTAAGCTTCTCCAGGTACTCGGCGTACGCGTCGTGCACCACCCTGCGAGAATACTTCTGCTTGAAGGAGCCAATGGCCCGTCCTCTTGCATGCGCCAGAACATTTAGATACGCGTCATGAAGCTTGTGGTTGCAAAATTGGCATCCATAGCCGCCGTTCCAGGTCCTAATATGCCTGTTATGCATTCCCGCATAAAGCTCCCTCAGGATTCGCCTCTTGTACCTCCTCTGGGCATCTTCATCCTTGCTGTCCACATCGTCAGACTGCACCTATACAAATAGTAAAATAAATTTGGCATCAAATCACTGATTACATGCCGTGAAGTAGGATTAGGAATTTATGACTATTTATTTTTACATATCCAGAGATTATGGTTCAATTTTTAAGCATAGTCGTCTATGTATAGACCAATCTTGAAAAAAATAATGGCACAAACATATGTAGGTCATTCAAAATCAATTGTCAAGTCCTGGCTAGGAATTATTAGCACGAACACTAACCCTAGTGGGATTACTAGCAGAAATCATTTGCACATATGAAACAACTAATCACTTATCACTTGTACCATTCAAACAATCAATACACTACACGGATCTAAGAAACTTACTCAGATTTCATGGATTGGGAGAACATAACCACAAGATTTCTATTCCAAAAAGGGGGAGGCAGGAGTAACCAGAGAAACCCTATGATCTATTTGACACATAAATGGGTATAGATGACTAACCAGCTGTCCGTCGTCGTCGGCATCGTCGCCAGAGTGGTTGTCGGAGTCGGTTTGGAACTCCGCCTCCGGCTGTGGAAGCTCGACACCGTCGACAACGTCAGGGTGCAGCGATAACTCGCCAACGGTGACGACAACCTCTGTCTCCATCTCCACGTCATGCTCCAGTGCTTTAGCAGCCCTAAAATCGCCACTCCCTCCGATGGGGCGCTTCGGCGGCATCCTCATACACTGACGGCTTTGAGGACTGAGAGCGGCGTCGAGGATGCAAGTGGAGAGAGAGAATTATGTGTGTGTGGCGAGGATGGGGGTGCAGACGCTCGGGAGCACCATTAATATGGAGTAGTGGGAGTTGTGGGAGACAGGCGGGCGGCGGTCAAACCGATGGCTCGCCTCCCGGCGGGCCTGCGCACCGGATTGCTGGCATGCCTACCAAAGTTCCACACACCTACTCGCACGCCTCCCGATGACACTACGCGGCGAGCACGCCTCCGTCAATTCACACACCTGCACGCACGCCTCCCTGTCTGCATGCGCGGCGGACTACTCGCATGCGTCCCGTGAACTCACGCCTACTCGCAGGGCACACGGGTCACGCAGCGGCACGTATATTGTTTTTCTATTTGGATGATTAATGCTATCGCTTTATTGCTTAACCGAAGCATGGCACGTATCCATTGCTGGTCTAGCGCTCATGATTCGAATAAATAATCCGTTTAGGATATTGGTTCCCAATTATTAATAATCTCCCGTCTGTAATTAGATAAATATTATATCAAAACTGGTCTCAAATTTGACAAAAAAAGTACAATGCCACTTTGTATTGGTGTTCATATGACAACACGATAAGTTTCATAAACTTCAAATAAGTTTTGGATGTACTAGAATTTAAAAATCAAGATTCTCAATGTTTGAAATTTGTTGCACGGGGAGTAAACATGCACCATGTGAGACACATGTCTTTTTGCAATCCATTTAGGTGCACTTTCACGTGTGCATGTAGCTCAAATTTGATTTTTGCACATTATACCCGTAGAAAATCAATCAATTAATGTACTAAAACGTCTTAATGATCTCTGTGATTTTTTTGAAATTAAAACGTCCCTCCTTTGGTAACATATATGTTCACGCCGGGATAATTAATTTAACATGGATCGTAGTTGCGGTGGATTCACGGTGTGTGTGGGGGTGTGTGCGTCTGGGGGTGGCGGGTGGCTCGCAGTACACTACGAGTTGTGAGCCACCGTGTGGGTTGGCCGTTTTGTTAGGCAGGTCGGTGCCACATCAGAGTCGTGAAATCGTTATTTAAAATATTACACAACCCTTTCATACATACATGTTTTGGCCACATGCAGTCGATGGTTGTCCTACACAACACTCGATACTCGTGTGTGACACTTTCTGTGGGCCCGCGAGGTCGTCGTCCATCACTTTGATGAACAGCCTGCAGTGAGGTTAATTTGACCAGCAAGGCAGAATCTTTTTTGTTTGTGTTATGGTGGTATATATAACGCGTCGAAGAGGTGGGAGGGGACAAGCATATACACTATACGTATGCGTCCGTGAACAAGTACACCTCACTCAGTGTCGGGAATTTCTGGTTTCCAAGGCACGTGCCACATCAAAATTGTGAAATTGGCTATTCAAACATCACACAACACCTTTTTAGGCCACATGCATATCCTAGCTAGGACACTCACGTGTGACGCTTCCTTCTGTGGGCCCACGACGCCATCGTCAATGCATGCATGCATCACTTACCTACATCGGGAGAGGTTAATTAATTTCACCATCGATGAGGATTCTTTTGGATTGTACATATATTAAGGCAGGAACATATAGTATCCAGTGAAGAGGGGGAAGGGTGATACGTCTCCAACGTATCTATAATTTTTGATTGTTCCATGCTATTATATTATCTGTTTTGGATGTTTATGGGCTTTATTATACACTTCTATATTATTTTTGGGACTAACCTATTAACCCAGAGCCCAGTGCCAGTTTCTGTTTTTTCCTTGTTTTAGAGTACCGTAGAAAAGGAAAATCAAAAGGCGTCCAGTTGACCTGAAACTTCACGGAACTTATTTATGGGCCAGAAGAAGCCCATAGAGTATCGGAGATGGACCAGGAGAGTCCCGGGCTGCCCACGAGGGTGGGGGGCACGCCCACCCCCTGGGCGCGCCCCCTGTCTCGTGGATAGCCCGGAGATCCACCGACGTACTTCTTCCTCCTATATATACCCATATACCCTAAAAACTTCGGGGAGCACAATAGATCGGGAGTTCCACCGCCAGAAGCCTTCATAGCCACCGAAATCCAATCTAGACCCGTTTCGGCACCCTGCCGGAGGGGGCAATCCCTCTCCGGTGGCCATCTTCATCATCCTGGCGCTCTCCATGACGAGGAGGGAGTAGTTCACCCTCAGGGCTGAGGGTATGTACCAGTAGCTATGTGTTTGATCTCTCTCTCTCTATCTATCTCTCTCTCTCCCTCTCTCTCTCTCTCGTGTTCTTGAGGTGGTACGATCTTGATGTATTGCGAGCTTTGCTATTATAGTTGGATCTTATGATGTTTCTCCCCATCTACTCTCTTGTGATGAATTGAGTTTTCTCTTTGAAGTTATCTTATCGGATTTCTTTAAGGATTTGAGAACACTTGATGTATGTCTTGCATGTGCTTATCTGTGGTGACAATGGGATATCACGTGCTCCACTTGATGTATGTTTTGGTGATCAACTTGCGGGTTCCGCCCATGAACCTATGCATAGGGGTTGGCACACGTTTTCGTCTTGACTCTCCGGTAGAAACTTTGGGGCACTCTTTGAGGTACTTTGTGTTGGTTCGAATAGATGTATATGAGATTGTGTGATGCATATCGTATAATCATACCCACGGATACTTGAGGTGACATTGGAGTATCTAGGTGACATTAGGGTTTTGGTTGATTTGTGTCTTAAGGTGTTATTCTAGTACGAACTCTATGATAGATTGAACGGAAAGAATAGCTTCATGTTATTTTACTACGGACTCTTGAATAGATCGATCAGAAAGGATAACTTTGAGGTGGTTTTGTACCCTACCATAATCTCTTCGTTTGTTCTCCGCTATTAGTGACTTTGGAGTGACTCTTTGTTGCATGTTGAGGGATAGTTATATGATCCAATTATGTTATTATTGTTGAGAGAACTTGCACTAGTGAAAGTATGAACCCTAGGCCTTGTTTCAACGCATTGCAATACCATTTACACTCACTTTTATCATTAGTTACCTTGCTGTTTTTATATTTTCAGATTACAAAAACCTATATCTACTATCCATATTGCACTTTATCACCATCTCTTCGCCGAACTAGTGCACCTATACAATTTATCATTGTATTGGGTGTGTTGGGGACACAAGAGACTCTTTGTTATTTGGTTGCAGGGTTGTTTGAGAGAGACCATCTTCATCCTACGCCTCCCACGGATTGATAAACCTTAGGTCATCCACTTGAGGGAAATTTGCTACTGTCCTACAAACCTCTGCACTTGGAGGCCAAACAACGTCTACTAGAAGAAGGTTGTGTAGTAGACATCAAGCTCTTTTCTGGCGCCGTTGCCGGGGAGGTTAGCGCTTGAAGGTATATCTTTAGATCTTGCAATTGAATCTTTTTGTTTCTTGTTTTATCACTAGTTTAGTCTATAAAAGAAAATTATAAAAAATGGAATTAAGAGCACCTCATATGCTTCATCTTTTTAATATCTATCATGAAAATAAGGATTCCGATAATTGTGCTCAAATGCTAGAAGAAGAATGCATTAGAATGTTTGGCACTAATGATGAGCATGATTGCAATGTTGTTAGTATGAATTCCTTGAATATCCATGATGCTAACGATATGCAAAGCCACAAGCTTGGGGAAGCTATGTTTGATGAAGATGATATTTTTTGTCCCCCAAGTTTTGATGAGCAAATTTATTATGATGAAAGCATGCCTCTTATTTATGATGATTATATTGATGAAAGTGGATTTGCAGAGGTCATGACTTTATTTTGTGATGAATCCACTATTTCGGAAGAGGTTCCAATTGATTATGAGAACAAAGTTGCTATCTATGATGATTATTGTGATTACTTGTATGCTATAAAAAATAATGATAACCATGAAACTTGTCATCATGATTTTAGTTTTCAATTGGATTATGCCTCACATGATAATTATTTTGTTGAGTTTGCTCCCACTATTATTCATGAGAAGAAATTTGCTTATGTGGAGAGTAATAAAAATTCTATGCTTGTAGATCATGAAAATAATGCTTTATGTGATAGTTATATTGTTGAATTAATTCATTATGCTACTGAAAATTATTATGAGGGAGGAATATATGCTTGTAGGAATTGCAATAATATCAAGTTTCCTCTCTATGTGCTTAAAGTTTTGAAGTTATGCTCGTTTTGCCTTCCTATGCTAGTTGATTATTGTTCCCATAAGTTGTTTGCTCACAAATTCCCTATGCATAGGAAGTGGGTTAGACTTAAATGTGCTAGTCATATTCTTCATGATGCTCTCTTTATCTTTCAATTCTTATCTTTTATGTGAGCATCATTGAAATCATCATGCCTAGCTAGGGGTGTTAAATGATAGTGCTTGTTGGGAGGCAACCCAACTTTATTTTTGTTCCTTGCTTTTTGATCCTGTTTAGAAATAAATAATTTATCTAGCCTATGTTATGATTGAGTTTTTATGTTTTAGTTAGTGTTTGTGCCAAGTAGAACCGTTGGGAAGACTTGGGGAAAGTCTTGTTGATCTTGCTGTAAAAAACAGAAACTTTAGCGCTCACGAGAATTGCTGCAATTTTTTATTGGAGAGTGCTATTTAGTTAATTCTTTTTGAAGATGATAAATAGATAAATTCCTCACGTCTAGCAATTTATTTTAGAATTGTTGGGGTTCCATAAGTATACGTTTGATCCAGATTACTACAGACTGTTCTGTTTTTGACAGATTCTGTTTTATATGTGTTGTTTGATTATTTTGATGAATCTATGAGTAGTATCAGAGGGTATGAACCATAGAGAAGCTGGAATACAGTATATATTACACCAATATAAATTTAGAGTGAGTTCAAAACAGTACCTAAGTGGTGATTTATTTTCTTATACTAACGGAGCTTACGAGTTTTCTGTTAAGTTTTGTGTTGTGAAGTTTTCAAGTTTTGGGTAAAGATTAGATGGACTATGGAATAAGGAGTGGCAAGAGCCTAAGCTTGGGGATGCCCAAGGAACCCCAATGCAATATTCAAGGACAACCAAGAGCCTAAGCTTAGGGATGCCCCGGAAGGCATCCCCTCTTTCGTCTTTGTTCATCAGTAACTTTACTTGGAGCTATATTTTTATTCGCCACATGATATGTGTTTGCTTGGAGCGTCATTTTATTTTCTTTTGTTTTGCTTTCTGTTTGAATAAAATACCAAGATCAGAAATTCTTAAATGTTAGAGAGTCTTCATATAGTTGCATAATTATTCGACTACTCATTGATCTTCACTTATATCTTTCGGAGTAGTTTGTCATTTGCTCTAGTGCTTCACTTATATCCTTTTAGAGCATGGCGGTGGTTTTATTTTATAGAAATAATTGATCTCTCATGCTTCACTTATATTATTTTGAGAGTCCTTTAGAACATCATGGTAGTTTGCTTTGGTTATGAATTTAGTCCTAATATGATGGGCATCCAAGAGGGATATAATAAAAACTTTCATATAAAGTGCATTGAATACTATGAGAAGTTTGATACTTGATGATTGTTTTGAGATATGAAGATGGTGATATTAAAGTCATGCTAGTTGAGTAGTTGTGAATTTGAGAAATACTTATGTTGAATTTTGTGATTCCCGTAGCATGCACGTATGGTGAACCGTTATGTGACGAAGTCGGAGCATGATTTGTTTATTGATTGTCCTCCTTATGAGTGGCGGTCGGGGACGAGCGATGGTCTTTTCCTACCAATCTATCCCCCTAGGAGCATGCGCATAGTACTTTGTTTCGATAACTAATAGATTTTTGCAATAAGTATGTGAGTTCTTTATGACTAATGTTGAGTCCATGGATTATACGCACTCTCATCCTTCCACCATTGCTAGCCTCTCTAGTACCGCACAACTTTCGCCGGTACCATAAAGCCACCATATATATTTCTCAAAACAGCCACCATACCTACCTATTATGGCATTTCATATCCATTCCGAGATATATTGCCATGCAACTTTCCACCGTTCCGTTTATTATCACACGCTCCATCATTGTCATATTGCTATGCATGATCATGTAGTTGACATTGTATTTGTGGAAAAGGCACCGTTCATAATTCTTTCATACATGTCACTCATGAGTCATTGCACATCCCGGTACACCGCCAGAGGCATTCATTTAAAGTCATATCTTGTTCTAAGTATCGAGTTGTAATTATTGAGTTGTAAGTAAATAAAAGTGTGATGATCATCATTATTAGAGCATTGTCCCAGTGAGGAAAGGATGATGGAGACTATGATTCCCCCACAAGTTGGGATGAGACTCCGGACTAAAAAAAAGAGGCCATAAAAAAAGAGAAAAGGCCCAAATAAAAAAATGACAGAAAAAGAGAGAATGGACAATGCTACTATCCTTTTACCACACTTGTGCTTCAAAGTAGCACCAAGATCTTCATAGATAGTCTCCTATGTTATCAATTTCATATACTAGTGGGAATTTTTCATTATAGAACTTGGCTTGTATATTCCAACGATGGGCTTCCTTAAAATGCCCTAGGTCTTCGTGAGCAAGCGAGTTGGATGCACAGCCACTTAGTTCTTTTTGTTGATCTTTCATATATACTTATAGCTCTAGTGCATCCGTTGCATGGAAATCCCTACTCACTCACATTGATATCTATTAATGGTCATCTCCATATCCCATTGATACGCCTAGGTGATGTGAGACTATCTTCCCCTTTTTTGTCTTCTCCACAACCACCATTCTATTCCACCATAGTGCTATATCCATGGCTCACGCTCATATATTGCGTGAAGATTGAAAAAGTTTGAGAACACCAAAAGTATGAAACAATTGCTTGGCTTGTCATTGGGGCTGTGCATGATTTAAATACGTTGTGTGGTGATGATGGAGCTTAGCCAGACTATATGATTTTGTAGGGATAACTTTCTTTGGCCATGTTATTTTGAGAAGACATGATTGCTTTGTTAGTATGCTTGAAGTATTATTATTTTTATGTCAATATTAAACTTTTGTCTTGAATCTTATGGATCTGAATATTCTTGCCACAATGAAGAATTACATGGATAAATATGTTAGGTAGCATTCCACATCAAAAATTCTGTTTTATCATTTACCTACTCGAGGACGAGCAGGAATTAAGCTTGGGGATGCTGATACGTCTCCAACGTATCTATAATTTTTTATTGTTCCATGCTATTATATTATCTGTTTTGGATGTTTATGGGCTTTATTATACACTTTTATATTATTTTTGGGACTAACCTATTAACGCAGAGCCCAGTGCCAATTTATGTTTTTCCTTGTTTTAGAGTATCGCAGAAAAGGAAAATCAAAAGGAGTCCAATTGACCTGAAACTTCACGGAACTTATTTTTGGACCAGAAGAAGCCCACGGAGTATCGGAGATGAAGCAGGAGCCCGGGCTACCCACGAGGGTGGGGCGCACCCACCCCCCTGGGCACGCCCCCCTGCCTCGTGGACAGCCTGGAGATCCACCGACATACTTCTTCCTCCTATATATACCCATATACCCTAAAAACTTCGGGTAGCACAATAGATCGGGAGTTCCACCGCCAGAAGCCTCTGTAGCCATCGAAAACCAATCTAGACCCGTGCCGGCACCCTATCGGAGGGGGCAATCCCTCTCCGGTGGCCATATTCATCATCCCGACGCTCTCCATGACGAGGAGGGAGTAGTTCACCCTCGGGGCTGAGGGTATGTACCAGTAGCTATGTGTTTGATCTCTCTCTCTCTCTCTCTCTCGTGTTCTTGAGGTGGTACAATCTTGATGTATCGCGATCTTTGCTATTATAGTTGGATCTTATGATGTTTCTCCCCCTCTACTCTCTTGTGATGAATTGAGTTTTCCCTTTGAAGTTATCTTATCGGATTGAGTCTTTAAGGATTTGAGAACACTTGATGTATGTCTTGCATGTGCTTATCTGTGGTGAAAATGGGATATCACGTGATCCACTTGATGTATGTTTTGGTGATCAACTTGCGGGTTCCGCCCATGAACCTATGCATAGGGGTTGGCACACGTTTTCGTCTTGACTCTCCGGTAGAAACTTTGGGGCACTCTTTGAGGTACTTTGTGTTGGTTCGAATAGATGTATATGAGATTGTGTGATGCATATCGTATAATCATACCCACGGATACTTGAGGTGACATTGGAGTATCTAGGTGACATTAGGGTTTTGGTCGATTTGTGTCTTAAGGTGTTATTCTAGTACGAACTCTTTGATAGATTGAACGGAAAGAATAGCTTCATGTTATTTTACTACAGACTCTTGAATAGATCGATCAGAAAGGATAACTTTGAGGTGGTTTCGTACCCTACCATAATCTCTTAGTTTGTTCTCCGCTATTAGTGACTTTGGAGTGACTCTTTGTTGCATGTTGAGGGATAGTTATATGATCCAATTATGTTATTATTGTTGAGAGAACTTGCACTAGTGAAAGTATGAACCCTAGTCCTTGTTTCAACGCATTGCAATACCGTTTACGCTCACTTTTATCATTAGTTACCTTGCTGTTTTTATATTTTCATATTACAAAAAACCTATATCTACTATCCATATTGCACTTGTATCACCATCTCTTTGCCGAACTAGTGCACCTATACAATTTACCATTGTATTGGCTGTGTTGGGGACACAAGAGACTCTTTGTTATTTGGTTGCAGGGTTGTTTGAGACAGACCATCTTCATCCTACGCCTCCCACGGATTGATAAACCTTAGGTCATCCACTTGAGGGAAATTTGCTACTGTCCTACAAACCTCTGCACTTGGAGGCCCAACAACGTCTACAAGAAGAAGGTTGTGTAGTAGACATCAAAGGGGACCATCCTATGTAGTACGCTTGATGAACCTCACTCTGTGTGGGTGCATGGTTTACGGTTTTTGAGGCATGTGGCACATCAAAGTTGTGCATTTTGGGTATTCAACATATATATGTTTGGCCCACATGCAAAGCGGTGGTGGTTGTCCTCTCGCACCCACTTAAGCGGTTATCAGCGATATTGATGCTTTCTATCTATGGGCCCGCTTGGACCATCACTACTTTTTGCCTGACAACAAGAGAGGTTAATTTGACTCAGGAGGGGGTTATTTTTTTGCTCTGGGATGACATGCATGATATAGTTTGAGCACACACACATGCATGTGTACGCATGAATCCCTCCCATCGAGTCGAAGTGGCTAGTACAATGACACATCATGAACCGATCTCTCTCTGTGTGAGGAGCTAGTGTATGATTTTTGACGCACACAGCACATCAATGTTGTGTATTCAAACATGCATGCACGCATCACCTCCATACATATGCATGTAGTGGTTGCCTTCGAATGGTACACTCCCTCGCGTGGTTATCGGCGACAAGCCTATATATTCGTGGGCCCGTGTGGACATCCATGATCACCTTGACCAACAACAAGATAGGTTACCATGGTGGATTCTTCATTTGGTTCGTGTTATCGTAGTATAGGTCATGGTGAGATTCAGACCTTAAGTTTGAGCGCATATACTATGCACACATGCATGCATGAATCCCCGTCGTTGGCTTGAAGTGTGGTGTAACAACATATGCATCATCAACCTAACCCTCACTCACTGTGGGGATTTCTAGTTCGAAATCACGGTGCCACATCAAAGTTGTTCCATTGTTACTCAAAAACACACCTCTCCTACATATGTTTGGGCCACACGCATGCATTTGTTATCTTTTGGGACTAGCTACTTGCGTGATTATTGGCGAGCTAGCCATTCTCCGGGGTCGCATGGACGGCCATCACTTTGACCAACAACAAGAGAGGCTGTACGACCAAGGTGGATTATTCTTGGTCCGTTTTACGATCCATCTTGGTGAGATATGCCTCTCTGGCCCGCCGACTGAAAGTGTGTGTGTGTGTGGGGGGGGGTTGCTACTTCGCACTTTGCTAGGTGAACCTCGGTTGGGTGGGGGGGGGGCATGCATTCATAGCTTAGGATTCCCTTCTTGGCGACATGAGGGGGGCTGCTAGCTACTTTGCACTTTGCTAGGTGGACCTCGGTTGGGAGGGGGGGAGGGGGCATGCATTCATAGCTTAGTATTCCCTTCGTGCCGGCACGAGGGGGGGGGCTGCTAGCTACTTCACACTTTGCTAGGTGAACCTAGTTTGGGGGGGGGGCATGCATTCATAGCTTAGGATTCCTTTCGTTCCAACACAAGGGAGGGGGGCTGCTAGCTACTTCGCACTTCTCTAGGTGAACCTTGGTTGGAGGGCATGCATTCATAGCTTAGGATTCCCTTTGTGCTGACACGAGGGAGGGGGCGGCTAGCTACTTCACACTTTGCTAGGGTGAACCTCGGTTGGGGGGGCATGCAGTCATGGCTTAGGATTCCCTTCGTGCCAACACGAGGGAGGGAGGGCTGCTAGCTACTTCACACTTTGCTAGGGTGAATCTCGGTTGGGGGGGGCATGCATTCATAGCTTATGATTCCCTTCATGCCGACACGAGGGAGGGGGGGGCTGCTAGCTACTTCGCACTTTGCTAGGTGAATGAACCTCGGTTGGGGGGGCATGCATTCATAGCTTAGGATTCCCTTCGTGCCGACACGAGGGAGGAGGGGGCTGCTAGCTACTTCGCACTTTGCTAGGTGAACCTCGGTTGGGGGGGGGAGGGGGCATGCATTCATAGCTTAGGGTTCCCTTCGTGCCGACACGAGGGGGGGTGGGGTGGGGGAAAGCAATACCGTGCGCTTTGCGAGAGAGGTGCCACATCGAAGTTGCATTTGGTATTTGAAAATCAAACCACCCTTTTGATACATAAATTTGGTCGACATGCAAGTGTGTTCGTGTTCTGACCCTCTCCCACGTCATCTTTCGCCAAATTTATGAACATTAGACAAGTCAGATGACGCAACAGACACAGTTCACTCAAACTAACCGTGTGCCACGCTGGTGCCCCTGTCACACACACATCCGCACAGTACATTGGGCTCCACGAGGCTCCCCCTCTCAAAAATATCTGCCCGCCTTGAGGGTTTTTCTGTTTCATAACACACGGTTGTTATCTCCCGACCGTGTGCGATGTTTCTTGTTCCCAATCCCGCCTGCATCCCTAGAAAATATCTACCCACCTCGAGGGTTTTTTTGTTTCATAACACACAGTTTTTATCTCCAGACCGTGTGCGATGTTTCTTGTTCCCAATCCCGCCTGCATCCCTAGAAAATATCTGCCCGCCTCGAGGGTTTTTCTATTTCATAACACACGGTTGTTATCTCTGGACCGTGTGCGATGCACTAACATCAAAATTTTCAATAGCCCGGCATTTCACTCCCGCGTAGTAAAATTGTCAGTACCCGCATCATTTCCTCAAACACCCTGCGCCCCGTCCACACACACACAACACACACACACACACACAAAAACCTCCTCGGGCGTGCGCACGCACACGCACACACACACCCTCCCTAGCTCAAAACCCTAGCAAGGTCCTCGCCGCTGCCGCAAGGCCTCCATTGTGAACATCTGCCGGTTTGCCCGTGCAGCTTACCCACCGATCTCCATACCCAGGTCGCCCTGAGTTTCTTAGATGACGCCTGCCAAACGCCCCCTTTCCCACAGATCCTCATCCCCATCCCCATCCCCCACTCCAGAGCGTTGCATTCTAAGCCTGGCTACGCTTCTCGTGGAGCTCGAGGAGCGACTGGCCCAAAAGAGGTGTATAGCGGTCTCTTCGCCCGACGTTGCCGAGGAAGCCGACGACCATTACTGGCAGCAGGCACTCAAGCAGCAGGCTAGAGTATGCGGGCATGTCTCGGCCGCAGGCTACGACATCGAGGTCATCGACACCGACGGCTTGAGGCGGGCTATGTCAGAGGTTAAGTGGCCCACCCCAACCCCTCGGGTTCAACCGCCGTCGATCTCATCCATGGCCCCGCCGCTGATCTCCTCTGGCTCGCTGTCAATAATTTTCCATTCTAGATCGCCATCGAGCCCCTTTTTTCATTTCTAAAGGACATGTTCTGTGACGCTGGCTTGGGATCCACAGCTTCCAAGTCAGACCTCATCCATGGCGACCACGAGGAGGGCACCCTCTCCGGCTCTTCCAAGGGGAAAGATCCCATCTGCTCTTCCAAGGGGAAAGCGCCCATCTGCGGTATCAAGGAGGGCACCCTACAACCATGCTCTTTCAAGGGGAAGGAGCCCATCTGTGACAACATGGAGCGCATCCAGGGTTCGTGCTCTTCCCACGGGAACGAGCCCATCTATGACAAGTGAGGAAACCCATGATTTGTTTTGTCGTGCCTCTTCACAGGGGGAAACCCATGATTTGTTTTGTCGAGTCCCTTTTTTAGTGTAGTGAGAATATGTCCAGTTTTAATTGCTATATCTGGTTGTTTGAAGTATGCCTTGTTTATTTCAGTTGTTCACAATGTGATACTTGATACGTCTCCAACACATCTATAATTTTTGATTGCTCCATGCTATTATATTATCTGTCTTGGATGTTAATGGGCTTTATTTTACACTTTCATATCATTTTTGGGACAAGCCCAAATTGCTGTTTTTTGCCTATTTCAGTGGTTCGCAGAAAAGGAATATCAAACGGAGTCCAAACGGAATGAAACCTTCGGGAACGTGATTTTCTCAACAAACGTGATCCAGGAGACTTGGAATGGGCGTCAAGAAACAATCGAGGATGCCACGAGGCAGGGGGCGCGCCTACCCTCCCTGGGCGCACCCACCACCCTCGTGGGCCCCTCGTTGCTCCACCGACCTACTTCTTCCTCCTATATAAGTCCACGTACCCCGCAAACATCCAGGAGCACCACGAAAACCTAATTCCACCGCCGCAATCTTCTGTACCCGAGAGATCCCATCTTGGGGCCTTTTCTGGAGCTCCGCCGGAGGGGGCATCGATCATGGAGGGCCTCTACATCAACTCCATGGCCTCTCCGGTGATGTGTGAGTAGTTTACTTCAGACCTTCGGGTCCATAGCTAGTAGCTAGATGGCTTCTTCTCTCTCTTTGGATCTTAATACAAAGTTCTCCTCTTTTCTCTTGGAGATCTATTCGATGTAATCTTCTTTTGCGGTGTGTTTGTCGAGATCCGATGAATTGTGCGTTTATGATCCAGATTATCTTTGAAGAATATTTGATTCTTCTCTGAATTCTTTTATGTATGATTGGTTTATCTTTCCAAGTCTCTTCGAATTATTAGTTTGGTTTGGCCTACTAGATTGATCTTTCTTGCAATGGGAGAAGTGGTTAACTTTGGGTTGCAATGGGAGACAGTAGGGGAAACGACACGTATTGTATTGTTGCCATCGAGGATAAAAAGATGGGGTTTATATCATATTGCATGAGTTTATCCCTCTACATCATGTCATCTTGCTTAAGGCGTTACTCTCTTCTTATGAACTACATACTCTAGATGCATGCTGGATAGCGGTCGATGTGTGGAGTAATAGTAGTAGATGCAGGCAGGAGTCGGTCTACTTGTCACGGACGTGATGCCTATATACATGATCATGCCTAGATATTCTCATAATTATTCACTTTTCTATCAATTGCTCGACAGTAATTTGTTTACCCATTGTAATACTTATGCTATCTTGAGAGAAGCCACTAGTGAAACCTATGGCCCCTGGGTCTATTTTCCATCATACAAGTTTCCAATCTATTTTATTTTGCAATCTTCACTTTTGACCTATATCATAAAAATACCAAAAATATTTATCTTATTATTGTTATCTCTATCAGATCTCACTCTTGCAAGTGGCCGTGAAGGGATTGACAACCCATTTATCGCATTGGTTGCGAGGTTGTTATTTGTTTGTGTAGGTACGAGGTGACTCGCGCGTGGTCTCCTACTGGATTGATACCTTGGTTCTCACAAACTGAGGGAAATATTTACGCTGCTTTACTGCATTGCCCTTTCCTCTTCAAGGGAAACCAACACAGTGCTCAAGAGGTAGCAAGAAGGATTTCTGGCGCCGTTGCCAGGGAGATCTACGCCAATTCAAGACATACCAAGTACCCATCACAACTCTTATCCTCCTCATTACATTATTTGCCATTTGCCTCTTGTTTTCCTCTCCCCCACTTCACCCTTGCCATTTTATTCGCCCTCTTTTTACGTTCCCCTTCTCTTTTTCTATTTGCCTTTTTTGCCTATTTCTTATTTGCTTGTGTGTTGGATTGCTTGCTTGTCACGATGGCTCAAGATAATACTAAATTGCGTGACTTTGCTAATACCAACAATAATGATTTTATTAGCACTCCGATTGCTCCTCTTACCAATGCTGAATCTTGTGAAATTAATACTGCTTTGCTGAATCTTGTCATGAAAGATCTGTTTTCTGGCCTTCCTAGTGAAGATGTCGCTACTCATCTAAACAACTTTGTTGATTTGTGTGATATGCAAAAGAAGAAAGATGTGGATAATGATATTGTTAAACTTAAGCTATTTCCGTTTTCGCTTAGAGATCGTGCTAAAGCTTGGTTTTCGTCTTTGCCTAAAAATAGTATTGATTCATGGAATAAGTGCAAGGATGCTTTTATCTCTAAGTATTTTCCTCCCGCTAAGATCATCTCTCTTAGAAACGATATTATGAATTTTAAGCAACTTGATCATGAACATGTTGCACAATCTTGGGAGAGGATGAAATTAATGATACATAATTGCCCTACACATGGTTTGAATTTATGGATGATTATACAGAATTTTTATGCCGGATTGAATTTTGCTTCTAGAAATCTTTTAGATTCGGCTACGGGAGGCACTTTTATTGAAATCACTTTAGGAGAAGCTACCAAACTCCTAGATAATATTATGGTTAATTATTCTCATTGGCACACTTAAAGATCTACTAGTAAAAAAGTGCATGCAATTGAAGAGATTAATGTTTTGACTGGAAAGATGGATGAACTTATGAAATTGTTTGCTAATAAGAGTGCTCCTACTGATCCTAATGATATGCCTTTGTCTACTTTGATTGAGAATAATAATGAATCTATGGATGTGAATTTTGTTGGTAGGAACAATTTTGGTAATAACGCGTATAGAGGTAATTTTAATCCAAGGCCGTTTCCTAGTAATTCCTCTAATAATTATGGTAATTCCTACAACAATTATTATGGAAATTATAATAAGATGCCCTCTGATTTTGAATCTAGTATTAAAGAGTTTATTACTTTGCAAAAGAGTTTCAATGCTTTGATTGAAGAAAAATTGCTTAAGATTGATGAGTTGGCTAGGAATGTGGATATAATTTCTCTTGATGTTGATTCTTTGAAACTTAGATCTATTCCACCTAAGCATGATATCAATGAGTCTCTTAAAGCCATGAGAATTTCCATTGATGAGTGCAAGGAAAAAACCGCTAGGATGCGTGCTAAGAAAGATTGCTTTGTGAAAGCGTGTTCTTCTAGTTTTCATGGTAATAAGGATGAAGATCTAAAAGTGATTGATGTGTACCCTATTAAATCTTTGTTTTGCAATATGAATCTTGATAATGATGGGACTAGAGATGAGTCAACTTTATTTAAAAGGCGTTCCAATGATTCGGAGTTTTTAGATCTTGATGCAAAAATTGTTAAAAGTGGGATTGAAGAGGTTAAAACTTTAAATAGCAATGAACCCACTATCTTGGATTTCAAGGAATTTAATTATGATAATTGATCTTTGGTAGATTTTATTTCCTTGTTGCAATCCGTGCTAAATTCTCCTCATGTGTATAGTCAAAATAAAGCTTTTACTAAACATATCGTTGATACTTTGATGCAATCTTATGAAGAAAAACTTGAGTTGGAAGTTTCTATCCCTAGAAAACTTTATGATGAGTTGGAACCTACAATAAAAATTAATATTAAAGATCATGAGTATTATGCTTTGTGTGATTTGGGTGCTAGTGTTTCCACGATTCCAAAAACTTTGTGTGATTTGCTAGGTTTCTGTGATTTTGATGATTGTTCTTTAAACTTGCATCTTGCGGATTCCACCATTAAGAAACCTATGGGAAGAACTAATGATGTTCTCATCGTTGCAAATATAAACTATGTGCCCGTAGATTTCATTGTTCTTGATATATA
Organism: Triticum urartu; assembly: GCF_056163025.1. NCBI lineage: Eukaryota > Viridiplantae > Streptophyta > Magnoliopsida > Poales > Poaceae > Triticum > Triticum urartu. The sequence continues at coordinate 164,322,640 of NC_141876.1, forward strand.
TTGCAATCCTTCATGTCCTGTTATTCTTGGTAGACCTTTCCTTAGAACGATTGGTGCAATTATTGATATGAAGTAAGGGAATATTAAATTCCAATTTCCATGAAGGAAAGGCATGGAACACTTACCTAGAAAGAAAGTTAAATTACCATATGAATCTATTATGAGAGCCACTTATGGATTGCCTACCAAAGATGGCAATACCTAGATCTATTCTTGCTTTTATGACTAGCTAGGGGCGTTAAACGATAGCGCTTGTTGGGAGGCAACCCAATTTTATTTTTATTCCTTGCTTTTTGCTCCTGTTTAGTAATAAATAATTTATCTAGCCTCTGTTTTGGTTGTGTTTTTGTGTTTAATTAGTGTTTGTGCCAAGTAGAACCGTTGGGAAGACTTGGGGAAAGTCTTTTTGATCTTGCTGTAAAAAACAGAAACTTTAGCTCTCATGAGATTTGCTGCCATTTTTATTTGGAAAGTGATATTTAGTTAATTCTTTTTGAAGATGATTAATAGATAAATTCCTCACTTCCATAAATTTATTTTATAATTTTTTGTGTTACAGAAGTTTGCGTTACCTACAGACTACTACAGACTGTTCTGTTTTTGACAGATTCTGTTTTTCGTGTGTTGTTTGCTTATTTTGATGAATATATGGCTAGTAAAAGAGTTTATAAACCATAAAGAAGTTGGAATACAGTAGGTTTAACACCAATATAAATCAATAATGAGTTCATTACAGTACCTTGAAGTGTTGTTTTGTTTTCTTTTTCTAACGGAGCTCACGAGATTTTCTATTTTGAGTTTTGTGTTGTGAAGTTTTCAAGTTTTGGGTAAAGATTTGATGGATTATGGAACAAGGAGTGGCAAGAGCCTAAGCTTGGGGATGCCCATGGCACCCCAAGGTAAAATTCAAGGACACCAAAAAGCCTAAGCTTGGGGATGCCCCGGAAGGCATCCCCTCTTTTGTCTTCGTCTATCGGTAACTTTACTTGGAGCTATATTTTTATTCGCCACATGATATGTGTTTTGCTTGGAGAGTCTTGTATGATTTGAGTATTTGCTTTTTAGTTTACCACAATCATCCTCACTGTACACACCTTTTGAGAGAGACTCACATGATTTGAAATTTATTAGAATACTCTATGTGCTTCACTTATATCTTTTGAGCTATATAGTTTTTGCTCTAGTGCTTCACTTATATCTTTTAGAGCACAGCGGTGGTTTTATTTTATAGAAATAATTGATCTCTCATGATTCACTTATATTATTTTTAGATTCCTTTAGAACAACATGGAAATTTTCTTTTAGGAATAATATAAAAACTTTCATAGAAGTGCATTGAATACTATGAGAAGTTTGATACTTGATAATTGTTTTGAGATATGGAGATGGTGATATTAGAGTCATGCTAGTTGAGTAGTTGTCAATTTGAGAAATACTTCTGTTGAAGTTTGTGATTCCCGTAGCATGCACGTATGGTGAACCGTTATGTGATGAAGTCGGAGCATGATTTATTTATTGATTGTCTTCCTTATGAGTGGCGGTCGGGGACGAGCGATGGTCTTTTCCTACCAATCTATCCCCCTAGGAGCATGCTCGTAATACTTTGTTTCGATAACTAATAGATTTTTGCAATAAGTATGTGAGTTCTTTATGACTAATGTTGAGTCCAAGGATTATACGCACTCTCACCCTTCCACCATTGCTAGCCTCTCTAGTATCGCGCAACTTTCGCCGGTACCATAAACCCACCACTAACCTTCCTCAAAACAGCCACCATACCTACCTATTATGGTATTTCCATAGCCATTCTGAGATATATTGCCATGCAACATTCCACCGTTCCATTATTATGACACGTTTCATCATTGTCATATTACTTGCATGATCATGTAGTTGACATTGTATTTGTGGCAAAGCCACCGTTCATTATTTCATACATGTCACTCATGCATCATTGCACATCCCGGTACACTGCCGGAGGCATTCACATAGAGACATATTTTGTTCTAAGTATTGAGTTGTAATTCTTGAGTTGTAAGTAAATTAAAGTGTGATGATCATCATTATTAGAGCATTGTCCCAGTGAGGAAAGGATGATGGAGACTATGATTCCCTCAAAAGTCGGGATGAGACGCCGGACGAAAAAAAGAAAAAAAAAGATAAGAGGCCAAAAAGAAAAAAAAGAAGGCCCAAATAAAAAAATGAGAGAAAAAGATAGAAGGGACAATGTTACTATCCTTTTTCCACACTTGTGCTTCAAAGTAGCACCATGATTTTCATGATAGAGATTCTCCTATGTTATCACTTTTATATGCTAGTGGGAATTTTACATTATAGAACTTGGCTTGTATATTCCAATGATGGGCTTCCTCAAAATTGCCCTAGTTCTTCATAAGCAAGAAACTTGGATGCACAGCCACTTAGTTCCTTTCTCGAGCTTTCATACACTTATAGCTCTAGTGCATCCGTTGCATGGCAATACCTACTCACTCACATTGATATCTAGTGATGGGCATCTCCATAGCCCGTTGATATGCCTAGTTGATGTGAGACTATCTTCTCCTTTTTGTCTTCTCCACAACCACCATTCTGTTCCACATATAGTGTTATATCCATGGCTCACGCTCATATATTGCATGAAGATTGAAAAAGTTTGAGAACATAAAAAGTATGAAACAATTGCTTGGCTTGTCATCGGGGTTGTGCATGATTTAAATACTTTGTGTGGTGAAGATAGAGCATAGCCAGACTATATGATTTTGTAGGGATAACTTTCTTTGGCCATGTTATTTTGAGAAGACATGATTGCTTAGATAGTATACATGAAGTATTATTATTTTTATGTCAATATTAAAGTTTTATCTTGAATCTTTCGGATCTGAACATTCATGCCACAATAAAGAAAAATTACATTGAGAAATTTGTTAGAGAGCATTCCACATAAAAACTTCTTTTTTATCATTTACCTACTCGAGGACGAGCAAGAGTTAAGCTGGGGATGCTTGATACGTCTCCAATGTATCTATAATTTTTGATTGCTCAATGCTATTATATTATCTATTTTGGATGTTAATGGGCTTTATTTTACACTTTTATATCATTTTTGGGACTAACCTATTAACCGGAGGCCCAGCCCAAATTGCTGTTTTTTTGCCTATTTTAGTGTTTCGCAGAAAAGGAATATCAAACGGAGTCCAAACGGAATGAAAACTTCGGGAACGTGATTTTCTCAACAAACGTGATCCAGGAGACTTGGAGTGGGCGTCAAGAAACAATCGAGGAGGCCACAAGACAGGGGTGCACGCCTACCCCCTAGGCATGCCCTCCACCCTCGTGGGCCCCTGGTTGCTCGAACGACCTACTTCTTCCTCCTATATAAGTCCACGTACCCCGCAAACATCCACGAGCACCACAGAAACCTAATTAAACCACCGCAACCTTCTATACCTGAGAGATCCCATCTTGGGGCCTTTTCCGGAGCTCTGCCGGAGGGGGCATTGATCACGGAGGGCCTCTACATCAACTCCATGGCCTCTCCGGTGATGTGTGAGTAGTTTACTTCAGACCTTAGGGTCCATAGCTAGTAGCTAGATGGCTTCTTCTCTCTCTTTGGATCTCAATACAAAGTTCTCCTCGTTTCTCTTAGAGATCTATTCGATGTAATCTTGTTTTGCGGTTTGTTTGTCGAGATCCGATGAATTGTGGGTTTATGATCCAGATTATCTATGAACAATATTTGATTCTTCTCTGAATTCTTTTATGTGTGATTGGTTTATCTTTGCAAGTCTCTTCGAATTATCAGTTTGGTTTGGCCTACTAGATTGATCTTTCTTGGAATGGGAGAAGTGCTTAGCTTTGGGTTCAATCTGGCGGTGCTCGATCCCAGTGACAGTAGGGGAAACGACACGTATTGTATTGTTGCCATCGAGGATAAAAAGATGGGGTTTATATCATATTGTATGAGTTTATCCCTCTACATCATGTCATCTTGCTTAAGGCGTTACTCTATTCTTATGAACTTAATACTCTAGATGCATGCTGGATAGCGGTCGATGTGTGGAGTAATAGTAGTAGATGCAGGAAGGAGTCGGTCTACTTGTCACGGACGTGATGCCTATATACATGATCATGCCTAGATATTCTCATAATTATTCGCTTTTCTATTAATTGCTCGACAGTAATTTGTTTACCCACCGTAATACTTATGCTATCTTGAGAGAAGCCACTAGTGAAACCTATGGCCCCCGGGTCTATTTTCCATCATACAAGTTTCCAATCTATTTTATTTTGCAATATTTACTTTCAATCTATATCATAAAAATATCAAAAATATTTATCTTATTATTATTATCTCTATCAGATCTCACTCTTGCAAGTGGTCGTGAAGGGATTGACAACCCCTTTATCGCGTTGGTTGCGAGGTTGTTATTTTTTTGTGTAGGTACGAGGTGACTTGCGTGTGGTCTCCTACTGGATTGATACCTTGGTTCTCAAAAAACTAAGGGAAATACTTACGTTGCTTTACTGCATCACCCTTTCCTTTTCAAGGGAAAACCAACGCAGTGCTCAAGAGGTAGCAATGCTCTATATGACCAATTATTTACTGTGCGGTGCATTTCATCAATCCAGTTTTAAACATACCGATAGGAATGCATATATTTGCTTGATGTCAAGCCTATTATAGCTAGCATATGCCTCTTTTAAAGTTTTTGATTGTTCGGTTGTTTGTAGTTAGCATATGTCTAGTTTCAAATGCTATCTTTGGTTGTTCGTAGTATACCTTGTTTATTCCAGTTATTCACAATGTGATGCTCTATATGTGCAAGTATGAACTGTGCAGTTCAATTTCATCAGTACCAATTTCAACAATACCACTATGAATGACTACATTTGGTTGCTGCATCTTGTAGTTAACACACATTTCCATTTTTATTTAACAATGACCAGTGTAGTTAGACCGGCACAATACCAGTTTGAATGACTATGTTTGCTTGTTGTTAGATGTTAGGCATGTTGCAGTTAGAACACCTTTCCACTTGTTTTGCTTTACTAGCGTGCTTAAACCTGCACACCGAAGCTATCTTTTGGAGAATATTTTGTCTGCCATGGATAATTTTGGTTGATGTTTAGCCTGTTGTGCTTAACATGCTTCTCGATGTACCTACAGAGGACAATTTTGGGAACGAGTGCTATTTTCCATCGAGGTTAGTTTCATCCCATGGCTTATATCTGCTCACTGTTCAGGATATCGGTAGCTGGTACCATATAGGCCGGCGGCTGAAAAGGGACTAATCGGTGAATCAGACTTTTAACTGAATATATCTGCAACGCATTTTTTGTTAGGTTAACTAGGGCCATATGTAATATATCTGAGGCTACATAGCAACATGAACTGTACTTAATGTCTAAATATGTAATCCTAGGCTACAAGCAACAAGGAAGAGTGTTACATTAATGTTCTAATGATGTCTAGATATACGTAGAAGAGCAGCAGCAACAAGAACAAGAACACAACCTTGTTTGGATACTCAACTTAGCTAGATGTTAGAGTTAGTTTCTAGATCATGACTAACCCTGAACTACATCCAAAGAGTTGTTTGGATGGCAGGGTTAGACTGACAATAAATGCACTAGGAGAACTAGCTCAAATTAGCACCTCTAGGGTTGGATAGTTTTTTTGGGTGGGTAATAGATGCAACTAGCTCAAACTAGCCCTCATGTTTAGATATACTTTAGGGCTATTTGAGCCCGAACTAGCTCAAACTAACTGTAACGCATGGATACAGCAGTAGTTAATCAGCCGATAATTTGTAAGAATGCACTAAACTCCTTCCGGCCCATAATATAAGATGTTAATTCATCTAATATGTGAGTATATGGGATGTTATAAGATACTCCTTCCGTTCCTAAATATTTGTCTTTTTAGAGATTTCAAATGGACTACCATATACGGATGTATATAAACATATTATAAAAGAGTGTTGCACTACATCATTGTGCAATTATTGTTTAGCTTCTAATATTAACTTGGTGCTTTTAGGTACATATGTCATTGGTAAAGATCCGCGCTTCGACCCTTTCTGCGTATGGGGCAATGAGATATCGATGAACCAGCATCAAGTGAGGAAGCTGATAAAGATTGTTAGTAAAATGGGTCCAAAGATGGAAATTAAACTATTTGTTTACACTTTATCCAAGAAAACAACGAACTACATGATGGTAAGTAAGAACTCTGCAGCCTTCTTTTTACTGCCCATAATGAGTTGTGTTAGATGACAATGTCTGAATCTTTTTCCTTTGCAGTGGTTGCCAAAGCAGTTTACTCAAGATTACCTCTCAAACTACATGATTGGTGGGCATGCAAAGGTTAAACTATTTCTACCAGAACACGATGATTATCTAGATGTTTTCATGAAGACCGTGAAGGATGGGCGGTCAGCCATCACAAGGGGTTGGACTAGAGTCGTGCGTGCCTTCTGCATGGAGGAGGGCACAATATGGGCATTTCGCTTCACCTTGTTCAGCAACCAGAATATTTTCGCCTCTTTCTTTACCGTCTTTAATAGTACAAGTATACAACTCTGGTTCATCATTCTTTATTTGGTTCTTATGTAATTCTTGAACATATGTACCTATGAATCGAATAATGCATTGGTTGTTTGAACCTGATGGATATGAATAAAGTTGTAGCATACATTTAAATTCAAATTCAAATCTGGTACAATTTGAAAAAGCAGGAATTAAATTACGGTGAAATTACACTCTCCAGGTTGTTACGGCACACACGATTGGTAAAACACAAATGTTTGCGATATGCACCATAATCCGAGACGGTTCGCAGTGAGGAAACGTGTGCAAGCATGCACACAGTTGCCGTTTGCAAAGTGTGTGCGATGTCATACAATATCACAAACGGTGCGGGAAACTAAACATTTGTGTTAGTTGCCTTATCGTACACGATTCACAACCATGAACTATTTCTGATGAAGTATGCATCGTAAACGTTCCACCACAGAATAGCGTGTGCGATAATTGTCGTGTACGACAATGTTACGATTCTCCGAAGTTTCGTAATCCTGTTTGACACTCGTACGACAATTTGCTAATCTTCTTAACAGTGAACCATTTGTGATGGGCCACGCATCATATATGTTCTATAATAGCGAACCGTTTGTGATGGGCCGCGCATCGTAAACATAGTACCACAGAATACCAACTGTGATGGTAATGCAAGCAGAAACGAGTAGGAGTACTGTAGGGGCCCTATCCCCAACGGTTTCTGGGTCGTGTGGGAAGGACCCCCGATCGCCCACACTCACTTGGCGACGGTTCCAAATGTCATCATGGAAAGGGGTTAAAAACCGTTTGTTTAGGACCGACGCGCACCGGAAAATCCAATATTTGGGTAAAGTGATCCTGGCCGGGATGAAATGCAAGATCATGAGGTGTAACTAGCTATGAGTAGTGGTAACAAATAATCCATACCGTTGGAGAGAAAAAGGAGCAAAAGACCTCAAAAAGCATCTTTAGTATTGCTACAATCAAACTTAAAATGTGGATTGTGGACTATCATGTATTTTAAATGCAGCTACAATCAAAGCTCAGTTCTTTGTTTTGTTAGAGCAAACACAAAAGGCTTTTTTAGTATTGCTACACATGAAACTACATCTTTCTCTAGCATATTTTGACTTTTTTCTTTGTCTCCATATGATTTTCATCTTTGCAAAATAGGGAACATCAAGATGCTGGTATTTGAGGTGGCGTGCCACATTGGCATCGATGATTCATGAAGGAAATATGCCCTAGAGGCAATAATAAAGTTGTTATTTATATTTCATCATATCATGATAAATGTTTATTATTCATGCTAGAATTGTATTAACCGAAAACTTAGTACATGTGGGGATACATAGACAAACAAAGTGTCCCTAGTATGCCTCTACTAGACTAGCTCGTTAATCAAAGATGGTTAAGTTTCCTAACCATAGACATGTGTTTTCATTTGATGAATGAGATCACATCATTAGAGAATGATGTGATGGACAAGACCCATCTGTTAGCTTAGCATAATGATCGTTTAGTTTTATTGCTATTGCTTTCTTCATGACTTATACATGTTCCTCTGACTATGAGATTATGCAACTCCCGAATACCGGAGGAACCCTTGTGTGCTATCAAACGTCACAACATAACTGGGTGATTATAAAGATGCTCTACAGGTGTCTCCGATGGTGTTTGTTGAGTTGGCATAGATCGAGATTAGGATTTGTCACTCCGTGTTTCGGAGAGGTATCTCTGGGCCCTCTCGGTAATGCACATCACTATGAGCCTTGCAAGCAATGTGTCTAATGAGTTAGTCACGGGATGATGCATTACGGAATGAGTAAAGAGGCTTGCCGGTAACGAGATTGAACTAGGTATGATGATACCGAAGATCGAATCTCGGGCAAGTAACATACCGATGACAAAGGGAACAACGTATGTTGTTATGCGGTTTGATCGATAAAGATCTTCATAGAATATGTAGGAGCCAATACGAGCATCCAGGTTCCGCTATTGGTTATTGACCGGAGATGTGTCTCGGTCATGTCTACATAGTTCTCGAACCCGTAGGGTCCGCACGCTTAACGTTCGATGACGATTTGTATTATGAGTTATGTGATTTGATGTACCGAAGTTTGTTGGGAGTTTCGGATGAGATCACAGACTTGACGAGGAGACTCAAAATGGTTGAGACATAAATATTGATATATTGGAAGGTTGTTTTTGGACACTGGAATGGTTTCGGAAAGTTCGGACATTTTCCGGAGTACCGGGGGTTACCGGACCCCCCCCTCGGGAGTAAATGGGCCTTCATGGGTCCTAGTGGAGAGAGGAGGTGGCGGCCAGGTGGAGGCGCGCTCCCCCAAGCCCAAACCAAATTGGACTAGGGTTGGGGGGGCTTTCCTTCTCTCCTCCTCCTCCTTCCCTCCTTCTCCTAGTGGGAATAGGAAAGGGGGGCGAATCCTACTTGGACCGTGAGTCCAAGTAGGACTCCCCCCATGGCGTGCCCCCCTTGGGCCGGCCACCTATCCTCCCCCTATATATACGTGGGAGGGGGCACCCCAAAGACACAGCAAGCCTTCTCTTAGCCGTGTGCGGTGCCCCCCTCCACAGTTATACACGTCGGCCATATTGTCGTAGTGCTTAGGCGAAGCCCTGCGCCGGTAACTTCATCATCACCGTCACCACGCCGTCGTGCTGACGGAACTCTCCCTCGTCCTCAACTGGATCAAGAGATCGAGGGACATCATCGAGCTAAATGTGTGCTGAACACGGAGGTGCCGCACATTCGGTCCTTGGATCGGTTGGATCGCGAAGACGTTCAACTACATCAGCCATGTTACTAAACGCTTCCGCTTTCGGTCTACGAAGGTACGTGGACACACTCTCCCCGCTTGTTTCTATGTTTTTCCTAGATAGATCTTGCATGATCGTAGGTAATTTTTTTGAAATACTACGTTCCCCAATAGTGGTATCAGAGCCAGGTCTATGCGTAGATGTTATATACATGAGTAGAACACAATGAGTTGTGGGCGATAATAGTCATACTACTTACCAGCAACGTCTTACTTTGATTCGGCGGTATTGTTGGATGAAGCGTCCCGTACCGACATTACATTACTGCGTTCATGAGACTGGTACTACCAACGTGCTTCACACACAGGTGGCTAGCGGGCGTCTGTTTCTCCAACATTAGTTGAATCGAGTTTGACTATGCCCGGTCCTTGGTGAAGGTTAAAACAACACACTTGATGAAAAAATTGTTGTGGTTTTGATGCGTAGGTAAGAATGGTTCTTGCTAGAAGCCCATAGCAGCCACGTAAAACTTGCAACAACAAAGTATAGGAAGTCTAACTTGTTTTTGCAGGGCTTGTTGTGATGTGATATGGTCAAGACGTGATGATATATAAATTGTTGTATGAGATGATCATGTTTTGTAGAAGTTATCGGCAACTGGCAGGAGCCTTATGGTTGTCACTTTATTGTATGAAATGCAATCGCCATGTAATTGCTTTACTTTATTACTAAGCGGTAGCGATAGTCGTAGAAGCAATAGTTGGTGAGACGACAACAATGCTACGATGGATATCAAGGTGTCAAGCCGGTGATGATGGTGATCATGATGGTGCTTTGGAGATGGAGATCAAAGGCACAAGATGATGATGGCCATATCATATCACTTATTTTGATTGCATGTGATGTTTATCTTTTATGCATCTTATTTTGCTTAGTACGGCGGTAGCATTATAAGATTATCTCTCACTAAATTTCAAGGTATAAGTGTTCTCCCTAAGTATGCATCGTTGCTACAGTTCGTCGTGCCGAGACACCATGTGATGATCGAGTGTCACTGGTGCGCGTCGGTCCTAAACAAACGGTTTTTAACCCCTTTCCGCAACGACATTTGGAACCGTCGCCAAGTGAGTGTGGGCGATAGGGGGTCCTTCCCACACGACCCAGAAACCGTCGGGGATAGGGCCCCTATAGTACTCCTACTCGTTACTGCTCGCATTGCCATCGCAGTCGGTATTCTATGGTGCTATATTTACGATGTGCGACTCATCACAAACGGTTTACTATTATAGAAAGTGTATGATGCGCGGCCCATCACAAATGGTTCACTATTAAGAAGATTAGCTAATCGTCGTAAGAGTGTCGGACAGGATTACGAAACATCGGACCGTCGTAACATCGTCATACACGAAAACTATCGCACACGCTATTTTGTGGTGCAACATTTACGATGCATACTTCATCAGAAATAGTTCATGGTTGCGAATTGTGTACGATAAGGCAACTAACACAAATGTTTAGTTGCCCGCACCGTTTGTGATATTGTCTGACATCACACACGCTTTGCAAACGGCAACTGTGTGCATTCTTGCACATGTTTCCTCTCTGTGAACCGTCTTGGATTATGGTGCATATCACAAACGTTTCTGTTTTACCAACCGTGTGTGCCGTAACAACCTTGAGAGCGTAATTTCACCATAATTTAATTGCTGCCTTTTCAAATTGTATTGGATTTGAATTTGAATTTGAATGTATGCTACAACTTTATTCATATGCACCAGGTTCAAACAACCAATGCATTATTCGATTCATAGGTACATATGTTCAGAATTACATAAGAACCAAATAAAGAATGATGAACCATAGTTGTATACTTGTACTATTAAAGACGGTAAAGAAAGTGGTGAAATATATTCTGGTTGCTGAACAAGGTGAAGCGGAATGCCCATATTGTGCCCTCCTCCATGCAGAAGGCACGTACGACTCTAGTCCAACCCCTTGTGATGGCCGACCGCCCATCCTTCATGGTCTTCACGAAAACATCTAGATAATCATCGTGTTCTGGTAGAAACACTTTAACCTTTGCATGCCCACCAATCATGTAGTTTGAGAGGTAATCTTGAGTAAACTGCTTTGGCAACCACTGCAAAGGAAAAAGATTCAGACATTGTCATCTAACACAACTCATTATGGGCAGTAAAAAGAAGGCTACAGAGTTTTTACTTACCATCCTACAGTTCGTTGTAGTCTTGGATAAAGTGTAAACAAATAGTTTAATTTCCATCTTTGGACCCATTTTACTAACAATCTTTATCAGCTTCCTCACTTGATGCTGGTTCATCAATATCTCATTGCCCCATACGCAGAAAGGGTCGAAGTGCTGATATTTACCAACGACATATGTACCTAAAAGCACCAAGTTAATATTAGAAGCTAAACAGCAATTGCACAATGATGTAGTACAACACTCTTTTATAATATGTCTATATACATCCGTATGTGGTAGTCCATTTAAAATCTCTAAAAAGACAAATATTTAGTAAGGAGGGAGTATCTTATAACATCCAATATACTCACATATTAGATGAATTAACATCTCATATTATGGGTCGAAAGGAGTTTAGTGCATTCTTACAAATTATCGGCTGATTAACTGCTGATGTATCCATGGCTTACAGTTAGTTTGAGCTAGTTCGGGCTCAAATAGCCCTAAAGTATATCTAAACATGAGGGCTATTTTAGCTAGTTGCTATTGGGGAACGCAGTAATTTAAAAAAATCCTACGCACATGCAAGATCATGGTGATGCATAGCAACGAGAGGGGAGAGTGTCGTCCATATACCCTCGTAGACCGTAAGCGAAAGCGTTATGAGAACGCGGTTGATGTAGTCGTACGTCTTCATGATCCGATCGATCCTAGTACCGAACGTACGGCTCCTCCAAGTTCAGCACACGTTCACCTCGGTGAAATCCCACAAACTCCGATCCAGCAGAGCTTCGAGGGAGAGTTCCGTCAATACGACAG